>NC_138161.1:101226720-102426720 GCF_964165515.1 Mesoplodon bidens | reverse complement strand
ATAGCATGGCTGAAGATGCTGTTCTGGAGCTCACGTACAAAAACGCTATCTTGCAGAAGGCCAGTTCCAGGATGGCTTTTGTGACTGACTTCACATAGACGTGCCCATCCTTCTGTATGTGGCACCTCTGCCACAAGAGGGAAGGAGCTAACAGTAGTCATCTGCTGATAGGTTTCTCCATACTTAGATTCTAAAGGAATATCGTTTATGGAGGGTCTATTCCACCAACTCTGCTAACTGCTAGCTGTGGGGTCTTGGACAAGATATTTGACTGCTGTGGGCCTGTTTCCTTATCTGTGAACTGGGGATATTAACATTTGCCTCATAGAGGTGTTGTAAGGAATAGATATGTTAATACACATGAAGTGATTAGAACTGTGGCTGGTAATAAGGGCTCAATAAATGATAGCTATTATTACCTTTACCTTAATTATCATTAATACATTATTATGATTACATCTTCAGGTGTATCATCTAGTTTCATTCTAAACAACTGTGCAAAGTGGGAATTACTGTGATCTC
This sequence comes from Mesoplodon bidens, assembly GCF_964165515.1. NCBI lineage: Eukaryota > Metazoa > Chordata > Mammalia > Artiodactyla > Ziphiidae > Mesoplodon > Mesoplodon bidens. Next base: position 102,426,198 of record NC_138161.1, on the reverse strand, counting down.
CTTTTATAGGTAAGGAAAAGGAAAGCCAAGAAGGTGAGAGCTTTGAAAGCTTCCAGGCCAGATCTGACCTCAAAGCCTGTGCTACTCTCAGTCTAGGACGCTGCCTACAGTTGAAGCCAGTTCTGTGTCTTCTCATCCTTTTGCACACACCTAATACAATGCTGCTCTTGAGGAAGAGAATCAGGATAGCGCCGAGGGGCGTGAGGCCCCACCTCAGGACTCTGCCGCTCCACCCCTCCAGCGCCCCCACAAGGCTGCAAGTGGTATCGCCACTGCTGCCCTCCGGGAAAGAGGGGTCTGGTGCCACACAGAAGAGGTTCATTTTTCCCCAGGGCAGCACCACCAGGCACAGCAGCTACCTGGAGTAATCTGGCAGGTCTGGGTAGCCACGGAGAACTTCATATTCCCCCTCTTCGCCACCGTCGCTGTGCATTCCCCTGTAGCCTAAGAATAAGAAGGAAAAAAAAGGATTAAAAAAAAGATATATCTTAATCTTTCAGATGAAATCCACCTAGTACTATTGCTAAATACGACTTTCCTTTTTAAACCCTTGTCAAGGGCTTCCCTGGTGGCACAGTGGTTGAGAGTCCGCCTGACGGTGCAGGGGACGCGGGTTCGTCCCCCAGTCCGGGAGGATCCCACATGCCGCGGACGGGAGGATCCCACATGCCGCGGAGCGGCTGGGCCCGTGAGCCAAGGCCGCTGAGCCTGCGCGTCTGGAGCCTGTGCTCCGCAACGGGAGAGGCCACAGCAGTGAGAGGCCCGCGTACCACACACACACACGCACACACACACAACCTTGTCAAGATTTTTTTTTTCTAGCAGAGTTTTGAGACACAAGAATGAATGTTTTGCAGCCTAATCATTATTTTATACAAGCCACTGATATTCGTGAAATACTGGAGGAAAGGCAGTTTAAATGGCGAGGTTTTAGAGTACGAATCTTTGTTTTGAGCCCCGGAGATATTTCTATTTCATCAAGATGCACACAGTGCCTGAGAACCAGCCTGCTAAACTGTCCTCTTGATTTACCTTTCAATTTCAGCGTTCAAACTGCATACAGGAAGCCAGGGTTTTGACATTGAAGAGGTGGCTCCCTGGACTGGGAGGAGAATGGCTTGCTTACTGACAGGTACCATCACAGTCTCCCTCAATTACGGCCCAGCAAGAAGCTGTGCTGTGCCAGGGCAGGGTAGGCGTTAGGTTAAGACAGCCCTTGGTAAACTTGGCCGAGAAAACTGGAGGCTCGGAAACTGTCAACACACTCACAGCTTGTGCAGAGTCATCGTAGTCACAATCCTGCCAGGTTTTGTCACTTTGAACAGGACAGTTGCCCTCCTTGATTTGGTACTTGAAGGAATAAAACGTATCAGGATCATCCTGAAAAACAGCAAACAAAGATACATACGGTTCATCTAACTGACCCAACAGCAAATCATTTGAGTGGGATCTGGGGCAGTTATATTTGATCTTGATTTGATTCAATTAAGGCAAAAACATTTATTAAAAATATTGAAAGTTTATAAATATTTACTTGAAGGAATGTTCATAATATACTATTTACAAGTATATATATGTTTAAATTATAAAATAGATCCATAGTTTTAGCCCATTTTTGTAGAAACCAATTTATATGTAAATATATATAAAAAAACTTTTTTTAAGTCTGGAAAATTATGCAGCAAAGCTGTTAAAATGTGTGTCTTTCAGTGGTGGGAGTACAGTTCTCTTTCACTTTCTTCTTTCAACAAACATTCCTGAATTGTCTATTTTTTTGAACAAACATGTATTATTTTTACAGTTAGAAAACAAACCAGAAGCCTTTTTTCCATTAAAAAAAAAGTAACAGTTATCTGGATGGGGGGAATAATTATGGGTAATTTTAGTATTTTTATTGGCATTGTTTTGTTTTCTATTTAGTATAGCATGACATGAAATAATAAATTGAACTTGTAAAGTTTAAAGGTGCTGACTTAGGTGAGCCTTCAGATGCAACGTCCTGGTGTGTCAGAACAGCAAGGGACCTCAGAGGGGATGTTGTCCATCTTCTCAGTTTGCAGGTGAGAGAAAGGAGGCCCCAGGTAGATGGCGTATGCCTTAGGCAGCCTCCCCACCTTGGAAAGGCAGAGCCAGCTCCGGATGGCAGGTCTCCTGACTCGCCAGGCAGTGCTCTCTCCACAGTGTTTGCATTTGGGAGATGATGGAATCAGACAAGATAGACTCCAAGGTTCCGTCCAGGTCTCAGATTTTAATAAAACCTAAGTGGTCATGGTACAGGCAGTCCCCAGACAGCAAGGTAGAGATAAAGAGTGATTCTATGGACATTTTAGAATAAAAAACCACATTTACCATGGATGTCTGCCAATAAAGACTACAACCATACTAGAGAACACTAGGACTCACAGGACTGCACAAGTTTGTGAAACAGAAAGGCCGGACTTTCAGAAAACAAATAAACAAAAACATATCTACTGGGCTTTTTCCTTTTTCCTTATCATATCAAATACCTGGGGTTTTTTTCCACCAAAGTACTCAGTTGCTTAACTATCACAGAAACACAATGTTTTATAGTGAAATTCACTTAAACGAACTATTGTAAGATTTGTAATTCTTGAAGTCACATACCCTGTCAGGGTTTGTCTCCATCCTGAGTGCATCGATCAGTGATTTTAAAAAAGTGCTAAAAATCAAGTAGAACATGGCTGTTACCTTGATGCATTCAGCCATATGGACTTCATGGTAGGTATTTTGTCCAATGCAGTTGAACCAAGTTAATCTCATTTCTGACTCCTCTTAGACAAACCTTCCCTTTCCCCTAGCTTAATTGAGGTATAATTGACAAATAAAAATTGTATATATTTAAAGTGTACAATCTGATGAATTGATACACATGTATATTGTGCAATGATTATCACAAACAAGCTAATTAACACACCCATCACCTCACATACTTATATTTTTGTGGTGAGAATACTTAAGATCTAGGCTTTCAACAAATTTCAAGTGTACAATAAAGTATTATTAGCTATAATCACCACACTCTATATTAGATCCCCAGGACCTATTCATTTTATAACTGAAAGTTTGCACCCTTTGACCAGCGTCTCCCCATTTCCCCCACCTCCCAGTCCCTGGCAATCGCCATTCTACTTTCTGTGTCTGTGAGTTTGAACTTTTAGACTCCACACATAAGTGAGATCATATCATACTTGTTAGACGTACCCCTTTAAGAATCCGCTTCCCACCTGAGGTCTGGAGGTCTTCATATTTTTGTCTAGGACTGGTCACCCAGTAAATCCTCCTGCTGCAGCCTGACCGAGTTCCTGGATTCCCCACTCTGCACAGTCCCTTTAAAATTTCTCCATCTACCTTTGTTTCATTTCACCCTAGGATATGCTGCTCTGATCACCCAGGACTAGTAATACCTTTCCCTTCACCCTCAGGCCAGAGAATGGTGTTGGTCTTTTCTAAGAGCTGTAAGCTTCCCTTTGATTATCAGTTCTTTGGTGATTGGGGTGCGTGTGTGTGTGTGTGTGCACGCGCGTGAGGCCTGGGCTCCAAGTGACAGCACAAATCCCCAGTGACCTCAAGGTTAAACACAGCTCACTCACCGTCCTGATGACCTCAGTTACGCGGTACAATACAAATTGGTTGCCACTTTTGTTCCCACTGTTATATTTCTTCAGAGCAGTGTCCACAGCTTGAAATACATCCTGGTCATTGCAGTCGATTTCTTGCGAGGACTCCTGGGTTAAAGTTGGTAGCAGCCTGGAGCAAAGAAACAGGATGGTGATTAATTTCATGATTTAAGTCTCGCTCTGGGAGTTTCACCAAGAATTGGGAGCCAATTAAGATGCTGATTTTAACTCTCTTCAGCCTCTATCTCCTCCGGGCTCTCCTCTCGCTGCTGCCTCTGTGCTCTGGGGGCCTGGCTAATTCCTGCTGCTGCGCACTATTTGCTTATTCCAAAAGGACAAATGGCCCTGCTGGGTAATCCAAGCAGATTTCAGGCTGAAACATTACAACACTGGGGTTGTTGACCTGCTTGTTTGCATTTGGGGAGCATGTGGGAGCACAGAGCACATTTCCTGGTGATTGCACAACTTTGTCTAGCAAATCAGAGCAGACTCTAATAAAGGAAGAGAAAAAAATACCAACTACCTCTGTTATTCCCTTGTGACTTTCCCAAAGCCATTTATGAAGGTCACTGCATGTGGCAACAATGCAACTGTAGATACAATGTGCAGACACCTTTCAAAAAATTGCTCTGCATGTTCACTTCTCTAGCTGCAGAGAAGCAAGCTGCCAGCAATCATATTGCGTGCCTGGGGAGCCCATGCACAGTGACGTAGTGAATGCTGGGGGTCCCACTCCAGGTTATTGGTGCACCTAAAAATAAAATATGGACATCCTGGGCTTCCCTGGTGGCGCAGTGGTTGAGAGTCCGCCTGCCGATGCAGGGGACACAGGTTCGTGCCCCGGTCTGGGAAGATCCCACATGCCGCGGAGCGGCTAGGCCCGTGAGCCATGGCCACTGAGCCTGCACGTCCGGAGCCTGTGCTCCGCAACGGGAGAGGCCACAACAGTGAGAGGCCCGCGTACCGCAAAAAAAAAATGGACATCCTTTATGGTCTGTGGTCAAGCCAGCCTCTCTCCACTCACTTGCATTAGTTCTAGAAAGGAAAATTCTCCCCAGGGTGGAGGAGAGAGAGGAGAAGCATAAGAAGAGATGGGTTGGGTGAAGCCCTGCATCCCCAGGCCTTGCTTCTGGCTTAGTGTCTTTCACTACCAAGCCTCCGCCACCTGTCTGAGAAAGATGGACTATTCGGGGAGAGGTGTGCACCTTTTTTGCGCACCGCATAAAAAAGAAAAAAAAAAAGAAACATACCTCCTTCTCACGCACACCACCCAAACACCTTGACACTATGAGAGTAAAACTTTGGCACCACTTCGTATGGGAAGTAGCAGGAACTCCAAGAAGGACTGCGGTTAAATTTCCCATTAGCTCAGTTAGGACATCAACCTGAAATAGAAATTAATTTGTTCCAAAAAACAAATGGGCTGGAAAAAACAAGTGGAAGAGAATTTGGGTCCCTTTTATAAGAATAATCCTTTAAGTGAGAATACATTCCTTCTTGGTAGGCCCAGCCTCAGCATAAGTACTAGTAGAGGAAAGACGCTAGAATTAAAGGAGTTAAGCTCAGGAAGAAAGAAATTCTGAGGATCAGAGATTTGCCTCAAATGATGTAATAGCCAGTGATGGACTTAACTTCTAATCTGTAGTGCTGAGATCTTTCCTTTCCTTTCCATTTGTCTCCCTCTTCTCATGCCATTTCCACCCCCACTCACATTTTGCCCTATGCTGAGTATGAATATAAGGTTAAAATAACTTGTCATTTTGCATTTATTACTGGTCACATTTTATTTATGTTTCTAATCTAGGACATGATTCATTTTTCCCATCAAGGAAATCAGATTTTACTTATTTTTTTATTATTACTTTTTTTAAAATTTACTTTTGGCTGCATCGGGTCTTCGCTGCTGCGCGCGGGCTTTCTCTAGTTGAGGCAAGCAGGGGCTTCTCATTGTGGTGGCTCCTCTTGTTGTGGAGCATGGCCTCTAGGCACGTGGGCTTCAGTAGTTGTGGCACGCGGGCTCAGTAGTTGTGGTACACGGGCTTAGTTGCTCCATCGCATGTGAGCAGGACCCGGACCAGGGATCGAACCCGTGTCCCCTGCATTGGCAGGCAGATTCTTTAACCACTGTGCCACCAGGGACGTTCGGAAATCAGATTTCATTTTAGAACTGTATATGCAAAAAAACTTTGAGATTTGTAGAAACTCATTCTTGAATTCTCCTGGACATGATTCAGAGGCTGATTGGGAGAAGACCTGAATCTCTGGCTGTAGGGGATTATTGTGGTTTGGCAATGAGAAGCTGGGAAAATTGGCTTCGGGAAGAGGGAGAACTTCACCTTTCTTTAGTGGAAGGAGTCAGTGAACATATTCAATTTGTCTCCAATGGAAGGTCCTTTACCTGGACCTCTTTCTTCTGAGTGCCTAGGTGGTGGGCCATGGCCTCAGTGATGGTGGTCTTGGGGACCTTGGCTATGGGATGGTAGGTCACAGGGTCCATGGTCATAGAAATCATGGCCATAGGGATGGTGTCCATGGGGACAATGTCCATGGGGATGGTGTCTGTGAGGACGATGTGTGTGGGGATAGCACTCACCAGAACTATGATTATGAGGGGGCCCATGGGTCCCACTGGTGTCAAAATGAGGGTGATGGCATCTTGACCCTGGAGGGGGCAATGGCAGAGGAACTCCTGCTCAAAATGGTGGGCTGTCTGAGTAATTTTTGTCTTCTAGAGGAGGTGGGCATCTAAAGTTATGTGACTCATGGGGATTATGGTGATCTCTAGATCCATTGGGCTTAAATGGACGCCTGCCATCAGGAGAATGCTCATGCTCACCAGAGTGGAGGGGATGGCCCAAACGATGCTTCACACCACTGATGTTTGTATGTTCCTGGTGAAGGACACAGAAGAGTGAATATCATCCTGTAACACAAAACAAGTTAGATGTTTAATTTAATTTATACCAATGGCTTCCAGACTTTTGGATTCCACAACTAATTTTAAAAATAGGAGACCCCAAAAAATGGTTCCTCGAATTCTTATCTAGCCAACTTGGCATTTAAAATATGAACAAAACTATCATCTACCACCATTATTATTTCACAATAGGAATAATACTTTGATAACCCGAGTCAGAAAGTTAATCTCAGAGTAAAGGATACTCCTTTAGATGGAATAAATGTTGTATTATGAAAACTTTCCTTATTATTATTCTTCTCATTTCAATATAATCTGGTGACATTATATTATAAAATGATACTCATCTATAGATCAACCTTTGGAAAACTAGTGCTTTGTAATTCATATTCTCAAGAGTTGAGACTTTATGGTACAAACATCTCCTACTCCTGAAGGATGAGCACTTACCTCTTTGCACTTGTGGAGCCATGTTCATGGTGACAAGCCTGCCCCCTCCATTTTGGGGGTGAGGGTTGGTACATGGACATTTGGATTTTATTCATGGTTTTTTTTATTTTTTTGTGTTTTTTTTGCTGATGTAAAAAGTACTGTGAAGAATATCTTGGTATAGAACAAAACTTTCTGGGACATATGTAAAATATTGTTTTGAATCTTATTTCATATACCTTTATATAGTAAATTTTAGGCTAATTCGTTCTTCTTAGGTTCTATGCCTAATAATAAAAACTAGGAATTATTAAGTGTCAGCACTGGAATCCTGACTACCAGGGCCACTTTCAAATTCATTAGAGGTTGATTGAATTGATCATGATTTTACTTTTCTGGCAAATCTTACCCTCAATTCTTGGGGAAAAATTCATACTTTTTGCATCATATCAGCAATTGTACTTTCCCAGGGGCCTATTCTCTCTGTATTTCTCCTCCCCCCATCTCTCATCCATCATCTCTCTCTCTCCCTCTCCCTATTCTGTCTCTCTCTGTCTCTGTCTCTGTCTCTCTCTCTCTCACACACACACAATACACACCAACAGCCATAAGAACAAAATACACTATATGTGTGAAAATATCACTTAGTTTGGCACTGCTCATGACAAAGGCTACTTAAGCAACCCACCTTAAGATTGAAAACTTCACAGTTTATGACAATGTCTTTTGGGGTTTCCAAGTCAGAGTCTTCTACATCATAGGACAAATCTGCTTTGCAGAATCCAAAGATCTATAAAGAAGAGATAAACCTGTTAGTGTCTGCGTATGTGTATTTGAGTGTGTGTGTGCAGCTGGTACGAAGGTGCCCAGTTCTTGTTGTGAACTTCCAGACATTTGGGAAAGGAAAACAGTCTTTCAAAAAATCAGGGTAATATTATCAAATATCTCCATCAGCTATTTAACCATTTTTCCTAGTCAACACTTCGGGGAAAGTGTAGGTTCTGAAGGGTTTCATTCCAAGTTGCAGTGGTTCCCTTCCATGAGTGGTCCCCCGCGCTGGGCTTCCCCATGGGCTGTAGGAGGAACTCTGCATCATTGATACCTTGCCTTTAGCCCAACCTTCTGTATGAAGACCTGAATTGCCTGTGTCTAGAGAGAGTGAAGAGTGGTGTAGAAGACAGATTTGCACAACCTAAACCGGGCCCTTGGAGGAAAGTGTTGGGAAGAAGGGAGCCAGTATAAAAGTGGGTTTGCACAGACCCTGTCAAAGTGACTGTCTGCTGGCCCTACCCTAGGTGCCGAGGCTACAACTGGCTGGCGCCACTATGCCCCAGAGGCCCCAATACCCAGCTGTCAAGGTTAGACTAGGACAAGAAGAAAACTCTTTTTTTCTTCAGAAGAAACTGTTAAGCATTGAGGTTCTGAGCACAGTTTTGGAGTCAAACAAACCTATGTTCATCTTGGCTTTGCCATTTACTAGTTGTGAGTTTAAGCAAGTTACATCAACTTTCTGGATTTGTCTTTGTAAAGAGAGTACAATGCTAACTATCCACAGGTGGTGGGGAGGCTTCATTAACTGAGATAATGCTGGAAAACACTTAGCACTGAGCTCCTCTTATCCAGCTGCCATGCTTCTCTACTGGCTTTGCGTTACCTACACCAAGATAGGGGTTTGTTGGGGATGGGAATGGAGGAGGTGGGGTGTCTTTCCTGGTAGCTATTAAGCAGGATTCTAGAACTGCCTGAGGTTGAAAAGTTGAACAGTGAGAGAAGGAACGAATGAATGCCTCCTTTCTTTCCATCCTGGAGAATGTGTTATTAAACCTCAGAAAATCCCTGGACTTGAAATCAAAAGGCCACCATTAAAATCCTGTGTCCTAACACTTTCTAGCTAAGTGTGCTTAGGCAAGTGTTTAAACTTCTAGGCCATCTTGTTCCAGGGAAATGGAGGCAAACACTTGCTTCTCCTCAGAGGGGTTGTCACAGGGCTCGAATGAGGCAATAACATGGGTGCTTTGTAAACTGTAAGTCACCATACAAATGCTGAGTGTATTAAGGAGATCTTCCTGCAGGTACCTGAGTATCAAAGTATAAGTGACTAGGGGAGCAATCCCATTGATTGAGCAACTGGAGGACTGGATTCTAACCTCAGCTCAGTTGTGAAAATCAGGCAGGACCCTCTGTCGAGCCTCAGTTACCTCCTCGTTTGTCAAATGGAGTCACTGAGTGGAGTAAACGAGGTGAAGTGAGTGAAAGCACCCTTGGGTGTCAGTTCTTAATACAAGCAAGTTACTAGTTTTAGCTAAGTCTTTAATCCTAATGGGTAAAGAACCTGGTGTTAAGTTTAGGTATATAGCATATATAATTCTATAATATACATGATACTCTCATGATTCACTTAACTTCTCTGTGCCTCAGTTTCCCCATCTGTAAGTCGGGAATAAAAATAGTACCTACTTCATAGGGTGGTGGTGGGTTAATAAGGTCACATATGTAAAGCACTTAGAAAGTTGCCTGGCCCATAGTAAGTGGTCTCTACATGTTACCTAGTATTTCACAGAGGCTGATTATACTCACATGAGAGTGCCTGGGAAAGTGGTGACTGGAGCAGTTCTTCACAGAGAAGTCCAGGTAGTAATTGATTCTTTCCCCTCCTCTCTAGAACAAGTTGAATCCAAGCAGTTTCGGAACATAAAAAGTAAAAAAGGCAGTGGATACCTACGATCCAATATTCAACATAGCACTGAGGATTCAAAATCCCCAATATGTGCCATTTTTCTGATGGTCTCTGCCTTTAAAATATTTATCACATAAGTGATAAGGTGAATACTATTTCATTGAAATGTTCAAATAACACAGACATAATCAAGCACAGTGTGAAAAATCACCCTTCCTGCATCCCAGCCTCCCCTTCTCAGAGGTACCATTATCATCCACTTGATCAGTCTTTCCTTCAAGCCTTTTCCTAAATATGTTGCACATATACACATATATCTAATTATTTCACATAAATGGGATCATATTCTAAGTATTGTTCTGTAACCTGTTTTTTTCCATTAGCAATGTATCTTGAAACACTTTCCAGTGCATATACATCCAAAACGTTGTTTTTAGTAATTACGTTGTATTCATTCCATTGCTTGGATGCACCATAATTTATTTAACTTCACATTTTCAAAATGCACAACAGACATCAACTAGCTGCTCTACAAGACGCCTCTGGGTGGGAAGCACTTAGGTCCCTGGACTGGGAGGCAGAACTGCCCCACTCAGAGCCACACCACTGGGTGTGGTAAGATAGGCACTGTGAGCCTCAGTCTTCTATTGTAATAAAAGGAGGTTAGGACCCGATGATTTCAATGACTCGCATCATCTTATTATGCTCTTTCTTCTGTCTTTCCCTCTTCCTTGTTTGGGTTTTCCCTTTTCTCTGTTAGATATTCAGATACACACACCCCAACTCCAAAGACTGAAGAACTGAAGGAGGGCAGGTCTATGGTATCTGCTGCCTCTCTGCTGAGGCTGCAACGGGAGTCTCAATTTAAAAGGCAGCTGGCCGAGTGAGGCCAGCGGAGAGGGACAGTGCTGCTGAGTTTGCACCTGCCACGTTGGTGCCTGGGCCCTCAGACTCTAGCTAAACGTTAGTGGTGATTCACAACTCCTGCAACCCTCTTCACTTTGTCCACTCTGAAAGAAGCAAAGTCACCATTCTCCCTTTTTGTACTTCTCCAGGGCTTTGTCAGCTTGTTTTCTGTAGAGCTCAGTATCCTCAAAGAAATTGGAGAGTACTGGGCTGTCTTTAGTATTGACCAGTGCTGAAGAGACTAGAGAAAGCAGTTGGCAGCTTTGTGGTTACTGGGTTGGAAACAGCAATGTCAATGCTAGGACTTAACACATATAAGCATGGCAGCAAGAATAACAATAGCTTCCAATTTATAGATGGACAAATTGAGGGTTGGGGAGGCTAAGTAACTTGTCCAAGATCAAATCAGCCAATCAACAGCCAAGCCTTTTAAACCCAGATCCTTCCGATGCTCAGGTCTCTGCTGTGGCCCTTATTCACGATGCCCCCACCCCCATCACTCATACAGCGCTAATATATATATATATATATATATATATATATTTTTTTTTTTTTTTTGCGGTACGCGGGCCTCTCACTGCTGTGGCCTCTCCCATTGCGGAGCACAGGCTCCGGATGCGCAGGCTCAGCGGCCATGGCTCACGGGCCCAGCCGCTCCGCGGCATGTGGGATCTTCCCGGACCGGGGCACGAACCCGCGTCCCCTGCATCGGCAGGCGGACTCTCAACCACTGCACCACCAGGGAAGCCCTAAAGCGCTAATATTTTAATGACCTCTTCCTGTCTCTGCCAACGAGAGAGAGGCATCGTTAACAGAGAGAGGAGAAGGTACAGCTCAATCTTTCTTTAAGGCAACCTCCTGAGGGAGTTGCTTGACTGTTGAATTTTTATATGTTGAAACATGTTAAGATTAATTATTTTAAAAGAAGTTCTGTGATAATTCTTTTTTAAAAAGTGAATTAAAAGAGCATGGAATTTAGAGTCAATACCGGTGGTATAGGGTCATGACTTTGCCACACTTTGGCTGTGTTCCCCGGGCCAGGTCATTGAATCTCTTTGAGGCTCAGTTATTTTATCTCTAAAATAGAAAGGATCATAATCTTTACTTCACAGTCTTGTTGTGAGATTAAAGGAGATAATATATCCTTTGTATAACTGCTTTGTGAACATACATAACTTTCAGATGTTGATGGCAATACTTGAGTGCTAAGTACTTTGCAAAGTGTACTACACAGACAATTTTATTTAATTCTGAGAAGGTACCAAAGGGATAATATTATTGTTATCCTCATTTTACAAAGGAGGAAAGCTTGAAGAGGTTAAGTAACTTGCCCTCAAGACCACACAACTGGTAAGTGATAAGGCTGGGATTTAAACTCAAACAAATCTGACCCCAGAGCTTATGTTCTCTACGATGATGCCATACAGCCTCTTGTAAATTTCTATTTTTATATGTTGAATTTATTTAAAAGAAGGTGTGCCAGTAATAGGAAAGACCCTCTCTCTTCTCTTCTCAGGAGAGCAAGTAATAATACGTTCACAAGGGCAGGAACCATTTCTGATATGTACTTCATAGTCTTATATGATGATATCACTGTAAGACTGAATTTTGTATTAATTAGAATTAATTAGCATTTTAACAGATGATCATACCAGAACTTGTGGTGCAGTTAAAGTCATTCACTCTAAGATTCTGAGACCCATCCAAACGTGTTATAGCTATTACCTTACATTGTCCGATCACATGCAAGAAAGAGGGGTTTGTTTATATTATTGCCTACTGCTTTCCTCAGGTTGACACGAGGGAACAAAAAAGTGAGACAACATACTCCTACTAACCAGTTGAAATTTGTCTGTGCTTTCTCTCACTAAACCCTCTCTCAAAAACCTGTATTGGGCTTCCCTGGTGGTGCAGTTGGTTGAGAGTCTGCCTGCCCTTGCAGGGGACACGGGTTCGTGCCCCAGTCCGGGAAGATCCCACATGCCGTGGAGCGGCTGGGCCCGTGAGCCATGGCTGCTGAGACTGTGCATCCAGAGCCTGTGCTCCGCAACGGGAGAGGCCACAACAGCGAGAGGCCCGCGTGCCGCAAAAAAAAAAATAAAAAAAAATAACCCTGTATTTTCTTAGCATATTTCTGTGATCGGGATGCTATAAGCATCCAAAACCCTCATGAGAACCACGGAGAAACTGTTGAAACAGATCATGGCCATATCCCAAATATGTGCAAGGGAAATAAAATGCTAAAACCCCTGGGTATGTAAACATCTTATTTTCTGGAGTTGAAATCTTATATCTGTGCTCTTTCATCTTTGTGTCCCCCTCCTGTGGCAGGGAGCCTGGGCTCTGAGTACCCGCGTGCAACGTGCAGAACAAGACCCTGTTCCTCATGGTGACTGCAACTAATCCCTTTGGCTGTTTCTGTTAGTGGGACCAGTATTCATAGGACACGGTTACAAGTTCATAGGTTCTTAGACATTAGGTGATTTGCTCAAGGTCTTACAGCTGGTCATGCTATCACATGGGACCAGAAGCCCCACTGACTTTTCTTGAACTGGGTTCCAGGGTATAGCTCTCAAGAAAATATTACTCAAGGTCAACATAGTCTTCATGAGCCAAGAGGCAGAAACTGCTCTTACTCTTTTACAGTGTTAGCCCAGGTATGCAGCCACCCTGGGCAAGCACAATAGACAGAAGTCAAGAACGCTAAGAGGAGAGGAATGGTACCGTGTTTACTTACGATTTCAGATGGACGTATAGAAACAGCTGGCTCAGTCATCCCAGTGTTTCCTGGATAGGACTGAAGAGTCAGATTCTTTCACATCCAAGACTAAATAATAGACAGCTGTGGATCCCTGGGGAATACCAAGAAAGCAATGGGTGGGTAGCATGTGGGAGCCCAGAGCTTTTTCAAAAAAAACCCAATCTTTTTATTTATTAAATAGAACTCCTGCTCCTCTCCAAGTCATTGCAGATGTCCTACCTTTGCATCATTTGATCTATTTATTTAATAAAACGCTTCATAGAGTTACTTCTGAATGCTCTTTTTAACTGGTCACAATGTTGCTTCTGCCCTTGAACTTTCAAAAGCAATCACTAAAAAGCAGTGTTGGTTTGGATGGAAGTGTTGAAGGTACAAGCCTAGAATATAAGTGCTGACAGTCACATCACGGCCTCCAATCTGTATAGGCAGTCGTGTCCTCTCATCCAGCTCTATTCCTGAACTTGGATTTCTTGTCTTTTTAAAAAAATATAGATTGACTTTTTTCCCTTTTGGCTGCACCGCGTGGCTTGCAGGATCCTAGTTCCCTGACCAGGGAATCAAACCCGTGCCCCCTGCAGTGGAAGTGCAGAGTCTTAACCACTGGACCGCCAGGGCAGTCTCAGATTTCTTGTCTTGATTTCAACTTGCCCAAAGCTAACTTCAGTCTCTTCCCTTACAAACCAGCTCCCTCTCTCAAGTTCTTTTGTCTGGTCAGTAGCACCATTAATCATTTATTGCCTTAGTCTTTGTCTTAAAATATGTCCTGTTCTCAAGCCTTGAACGGTCTTTCTTTGAAACGTCTCATGTCTTTTCTTTACTCTCATTGCCCTAATTCCCACTGCCTGGGGCTGCTCCTCATGTCATCACTCCTGAACGTGTGAAGTAGCTCCTAGTAGTGTCCCTGCTCCAGCCCTTATCTTCCCAGGCACAGGGAGATCCACCCCCCCCACCCCCACACCTTCCCCACTGCCACTCAGAGGTCTATGCTGATTCATCCTGTGTCCTACATGCGTGGCAGAGATCCTGGAAGGGGACTACTGGTCATCAGATTGCTAGTGGAATCCTAAATCCCTCCACTCTCGTTCTCTGTAACCTTGAGGGTCTTGGTTTCTAACACTGTCACAAGTATAAATATCTCTGCTTGTCCTCTTTGGTGCCCCATGGTCTCACCTCCCTGATTTCAGTGGTTCCACCAAAGGGTATGTTATTTCTGGGGTGGTGGTGGAGAAGCAGGACTCCCTCTGTAATCTCTATCAAGCCCTCAAATGTACTCCGAGTAAGCATATAACCTAAGTGAAAACAGTAGGCTTGCTTTCTTCGAGCCTACCATCTCTCTTCCAAGGTGATGGCTGCTCCAAAGCCCACAGAGAACTACTGGAACCCCTCTGCTTTTGTTCCGCTTCTCCCTAACACCTTCCTTCCTGATTCCCTATTCCCTACCCACAAAGAGGTGGAATGGCTGGCATTCTCCTGGAAGCCCATTACACAGGCCATCATCCTATTCAAATCCTGCTTATCCTACAGGACGCAAAGGAAGCCTTCTCCCATCCCATCGTAATAGTTCTTTTTTTTTTTTTTTTTTTTTTTTGCGGTACGCGGGCCTCCTCACTTTTGTGGCCTCTCCCGTTGTGGAGCACAGGCTCCGGACGCGCAGGCTCAGTGGCCATGGCTCACGAGCCCAGCCGCTCCGCGGCATGTGGGATCTTCCTGGACCGGGACACGAACCCGTGTCCCCTGCATCAGCAGGCGGACTCTCAACCACTGCGCCACCAGGGAAGCCCCGTAATAGTTCTTTTATGAGATCACTCCAGCATCTATACCACTCACTTGGTCCCTCGAATATATCCCATCTTATGCAGTTCACATATGTGTGCATGTGAGCTGATTATTATTTCCTTGAGAGCAAGTCCCACAGTTTATTCTAATCTTTGTCTTATAGTACTGAGCCTTTGACTGGGTTCTGCATAAGTGTTTACAAGTACTTACAGGCTGATTCATAGTTAAGGACATACTAGTAACAAACATTCATCTGAAGGAAAAAAGAACAGTCAGAGCAGCCCACAAATGAAACAGACAACCCTGCCCAAAGCCAATCCACTGTGCAAAGCAGCAGGCTTAGGAGCTAGAGTCTCAGTTGCCCCTGGTACATCATCTCCCCACTCAGCTCTGCCATGGGCAGCTCCACAGCATTTTGTCCAAGTGGACATCAGCGACCCGCAGCTACTGGAAAAGGTAGCCATCCCACCGTCGTTTATTGATCAGGTCTAGAGCTTTCCCAGCCACGGGCTCAGCAGCATCGCAGCCTGTGGGACTCACAGCACAGGAACGCTGCAGTGGGATCAAAAGGGTGAAAAACAGTGCTTCAGTGAGTAACTTCATTTTGTTAAAATGTGAAAACCATTCCTTGCTCTGGGATACCACAGCAGAGAAATTTATACAGATTTTCTAAAACACACACACAACTGATTAAACAAAGTCTTTATCCATTTTTGTTATGTAACTGGGTATGTTCACCTTGAACCCTGGTTCAAATATCAGTCAACACGCTGTAAATGATTAGTGGGTCCTGGGGACAGAAAGTTGAAACATGCCACCAGTGAGTGGGTGACATTGTGATCTGCACAAATCAGGATATTACTAGTAGGTGGCAGATCCAAAGTGTGTTTTTGACCGTAAGCACTGCCTGCACTGGTATACGAGGTGGAGTCAGAAATAGTTTTCCTCCATCTGCCAGCCAGAAATCTCCACCATCAGTCCCTTCTTTGGATTGTGGCACTGAAAGTCCTCAGTAGCATGTAGCTGCATTATTGAAGGGAGGAGACGTTACGTGGTTAACACCATAAAAGCAAGACAGTTCAGGTAGAAGAGAAGGATTAAGAGGCTGTCACTTTGAAGTCAGATCTGAATTTCAACCCTGGGTCTGTTACTCTCTTACTGTGTGATGCTGGGTAAGCTATAAAACTTCTCTGATCTTTAGTTTCCTCGTTTATAAAATAGGGTTTAAAAATCTCTTGGCAGGCTTGTGTGATGATTAAATAAGAAAACATGCATAAAAAGTCACCAATACAATTCTTAGCACAGATCCAGGTGCTAAATAAATAATGCTATTTTATTATTATAATTAGTGTGACTGGGAAGAAGTTGGAGGCACACTCATGTCATTCCAGTTCTTTGTGACCCTTAAAGTATGCTAAAGAGAATTAGTTCATGTGGAAGAGGATGGTGGTGAGGGTACAAGTCAAGCCATTCTATGCCCATCCCAGAACAGGGGTTAGAGGGACTAGACCATTGGGGGAGGGGCTCAGCACTGGGGGACAGGGCTGGGATTAAGCTGCTTCCCCCCCACCCCCACTCCTCCTAAAAAGTCAATATGGGCTTCCCTGGTGGCACAGTGGTTGAGAATCTGCCTGCCAATGCAGGGGACACGGTTCGAGCCCTGGTCTGGGAGGATCCCACATGCCGCGGAGCAACTATGCCCGTGAGCCACAACTACTGAGCCTGCGCGTCTGGAGCCTGTGCTCCACAAAAAGAGAGGCCGCGATAGTGAGAGGCCCATGCACCGCGATGAAGAGTGGCCCCTACTTCCCGCAACTAGAGAAAGCCCTCGCACAGCAACGAAGACCCAACACAGTCAAAAATAAATATAAAAATAAATAAATAAATAAAATAGTTATCTATTAAAAAAAAAAAGTCAATATACCTGCAGGGATCCCTCATGCCAGCAGAGCCCAGCGGCATCAGAAAGGACCAGAGGGAGTCAGCCCAGCTTGCTTCCCCACTACCAGTGACTTAAACGGCATCTGCCTTCCTCCCCACTCTCTTCTCTGTGGTGAGTCACCCGAGATGCTTTTCAGAATCCTTACTTCCAGGTCTCCCCCAGAGCAATTAAATCAGGATCTCTGGAGATGGGTCCAGGTGTTGGGAGTTTTTCCAATGTGCAGCCAAGGCTGGGAACTGGTGAGGCTCTAGACAGAACCTGAACGGAGGGAAAAAGTTTGAAGAGAGAAGCAATGGGGACAGGTGTATGGAAAGCAGACCTCACTTCCCAGAGTCACAGTTTGGTTTAGTAAGTGTTAAAAGGGGAAGAAGCCCATTTAGGATTATATTTGAAATTGAACTTTTAATATTAGCAACACTAGGGGCTTCCCTGGTGGCACAGTGGTTGAGAGTCCGCCTGCCAATGCAGGGGACACGGGTTCGTGCCCCGGTCCGGGAAGATCCCACGTGCTGCGGAGCGGCTGGGCCCATGAGCCATGGCCGCTGAGCCTGCGTGTCCGGAGCTGTGCTCCGCAACGGGAGAGGCCACAACAGTGAGAGGCCCGCGTACCGCAAAAAAAAAAAAAAAAAAAAAAAAAAAAAAAAATATATATATATATATATATATATATATATATATAAATATATATATATATATATATATTAGTAACGCTAGCTTTTAAATATCCAAACAGGACAGCTTCAGTGTAGTTTAGAATGACAGGATTAGTATGGAATCTGGCCAAGGTGTTACTAAGCGGCTCCAACCTAGGGTTGGAGGTGGAGAAAGCCATTAATTAGAACAAAACCATTTTATGTTTCAATAAGTTGAGCTCCTTAATGAGGCTTTTCTATTATTGCTACACTGGTCACACCCAATATGGAGCACCCTGGGTGAGCTCAATGCTGGTGGAGGGAAAGAGATGGGAACGCTGAGTGGATGGGAAAGGGCACCGAGGGTGAGAATCAGCTTTTCCTACATACTGTTGTGCTGAGACCTAAGGGTAGTCACTAGAGCCATGAATTCCCTTCCGCTCGCTTTATTGAACCTGAAAGACAAATACAGTGCTAGTGATGCGTTGTGTTTCTTGCTAGACCCTGATTGAAATAGGGTCATAGCCACCACATAATACCCCTACTTAGTCATTTTTCCTTCTTAAAGGAGGCAGATAAGAGTAATAGAGTGTGAATATTGTCTATTGCTCTTAAACAAATTATGCCAAGCCCTATGTGCCTCTTCTGAGAAACAGCTGCCAGGAGAGAGGACAATAGTTACATCTGTACGTTCCCTGTTGTATGAGTTTGCTAGGGCTTCCAGAACACAGTACCAAAAACTGGGTGGCTTGAACAACAGAAGTTAATCTCTCACAATTCTAGAGGCTACAAGTCCAAGATCAAGGTGTCAGAGGCCTCTCTCCTTGGCTTGTAGGATCTCTCCGCAGCATGTGGGATCTTCCCTGGTGGCACAGTGGTTAAGAATCCGCCTGCCAATGCTGGGAACATGGGTTCGAGCCCTGGTACGGGAAGATCCCACATGCCGCGGAGCAACTAAGCCCGTGCACCACACCTACTGAGCCCGCATGCCATAACTGTTGAAGCCCACAAGCCTAGAGTCTGTGCTCCACAACAAGAGAAGCCACAACGAGAAGCCCTCATATCGCAACAAAGAGTAGCCCCCACTTGCCTCAACTAGAGAAAGCCCACGCACAGCAACAAAGACACAATGCAGCCAAAAACAAAAAACAAAAAAAAAACCCAAACTGGACTACAATAGGTCAAAAATTTCCAGAACTGAGTGGAATGCTTATTTCAATTGGTATTTTGAGGTTTCCCAACTATTATCAGGAGTCTGAAATTACCTCTGCAAAAGATTAACTGAGGCAAGCAAATGACTGAAGAAAGATAAAATTGGTCCTGAAGCCTGAGGCTCTTCTTCCTTGGCTTCTTTGTCTCAGGCTCTGCCTCTGGCACCATCTTCTTTCTTTTCTACGATGCCTATGCCTCCACTATACCTTCAAATCCCTCATAATAATTCTTCCACCAAACTTTCCCTTTTCTCTGAAACTCTCCCCACTCCCTTTTCCTCTGCACTTGTCAGAACCTGTCTTTTTAAAATTAAGACTTCTGAGGATCCAGAGGCTAAGCCCTTAATTTCTTATACTACCTGGGCTGAAGCTGAAATGCAAGCCATAGTCAAAGACGTTCCCGAAGAAACTGAAGATCTCAATGATCCGCTGAGGACTTTAATATAGTCGTTCAAACTTATCAACCTGGTTTCTGTGACTTTTCTCAGCTAGTTCATATGCTCATTGGTGTAGGCCAGGCCCAGCACTGGATGAAAACTGCTGATTAGGAAAGTCCTGAAAGGTCTCTAGAGGTACAACTGGGAATCCAGCCTACTAACTTACTATGTGCAAGCTCAGGCAATTGCTAGGTGACTTTATGAAGCAATTCCTAGGGCTTTTCCAAAGCCTGTTGATGGGAACAAAATTCAGGTTTGCACACAAAACTCTGATGAACCTGTTCATGAATATTACAGTAGGCTTCAGATTCTGGTCTTCCTTCAGATGTTGATTCCACCCGGGTAGCCTTTAACTCTATGTTTATTAATGGGCTGAACCAGGACATTTCCCTTCTAGTAAAAAGGACCAGGATAGAAGGGAAACTATGTCCACTCCAGATTTAGAGAATCTGGCAAACCAGCTCTCTTGTACTCTAGATGAGTCACCTCCAAGGAAGACAGCCAAAATCTTAATCTTCCCACATGTAAGGGTATATGCATTTGGGGCACATAGAATCCCAGACAGGTTACAAAGGTTCAAAGACTGGTTAATAGGTAAGAAAGCAAGAATAGATGCCTTGGAGTACTAAAACAGTTCAAATAGTGGGGATCTCCAAGGAACCTCAAGAGGTTCCTGTCTCTGAACTCATTCCCTTTTGTTTAGGCCTTTTGAGAGATACCACACTTTTCTCCTTAGTCCCTCTGCTGTTATTCATTTATTAGGCTGAGACTTCTTAGAGAAGTATCATGCCTGAATGTCTTTGTCCAAAAAAGGGGAAATAATTCTAGAAAATGGACAGTCGTCATCTAAGTTATCCACCAGGTGAATTAAATGATCCTTTGAAATCGTTTTTATGTTCCATCTCTGATAATAGTAGAGCAGATTCTGGAAACACTGATCATTTGTCCGTTTTTTTTTTTTTTTTTTTTTTGCGGTACGCAGGCCTCTCACTGTTGTGGCCTCTCCCATTGCAGAGCACAGGCTCTGGACGTGCAGGCTCAGCGGCCATGGCTCACAGGCCCAGCCGATCTGTGGCACGTGGGATCTTCCCGGACCGGGGCACGAACCCGTGTCCCCTGCATCGGCAGGCGGACTCTCAACCACTGCGCCACCAGGGAAGCCCAGAGATTTTATCTATTTTGAAAAGACTTCTCCAGAAGAACTCTCCTTCAACCTCATGGAAAGGCCTCTATCAGGTACTGCTAGCCAGCTTTTGTGCCACCAAACTCCAAGGAATAGACTCTTGGATTCACGTGACACACCTAAAGAAAGTGCCAAACCCTAATTGGACCTGCCCATCATCTGGTGACCTGAAAGTAAAGATTTCCCAGAATTGAAGCAGATGACAGCTGATGAGACAGCTTTCCCAGGATAACCAGAACAGGCCTGTTGGAAGCTTGTTGCCAAAATTTTGATTATATAATGCTTCAGATGACCTCCAATGTCTAGGATCTTGATAAAATATGAACTTTAGATAAAAAGGGCCTGAGAGTTCTCCCTCCTACCCCTTCTTGTCATTTAAATGTGACCTTAATAGGTTTCTAATCTTCGTACTTTCCCTTTGGTTTGAGACACTACACCAAGGAAAGGTTCTTCCTGACACTGAATGACAAAAAGCCGTTGAAACTAGAACACCTGACTCTTGATCAGTGATGCTTTCAGAGAAAGATCTTGATGAAAAGGGGAGAAATGTAAAAAATTAATCAACAGAAACCTCAGTTCACAGAGTTGGGAGGCCAGAAGGGAGAGCTCTCACCTGTGACAATAGTACAGTCCTATAGGAAGAAGAAAGACGCTTCTTTCCTGGCAAGGACTCAGCCAATGAAAAGCCACGGACTTTTTGTTTAGTATGGCCCTTCCAACTTCCTCTTCCTCTCCATGAAGGTCTTCTCCTTCGCTTGCTGTTTGGGGGCTTGCCTGTGGCTCTCCACAGTTGCAGACCCCAAATCACAACCCTCTGCTGATCCTGAATAAATCCATCTTTCCTGGAGAGATATCTTCAGTCTATTTGTTTTAGGTTAACCTCAGAAAGATGAGGACATTCTTAGGTAAGGCCCTGTATCAGAAACAATTAGCTAAAAGTAAGAAGTCATTACAAAGAGAGAGGCAGACGATATGAGAGGCATCTATCCATGGCATGGGGCCTTGGATGGTTTAGGAGGGATGCAGCCCAGTGTGCAAGTGAACAGCTAAGTCTTATCTCCATTTCCGGGCAACATGATGAGACCAAGAGAAGTCAAAAAGACATACTTTATTACTTTATTAGCCTTCTCTATGTTTGAACTGTTTCTCTGTCCCCCTTTTCCCAATGACTCTCATCTCCTGTAGGGCAGTATGTCCCCCAGAATCATCTACGTGGTTCTCAAGGTGGGAGAATAAGAGAGTTGTCCTTTTGAGCCGGTCCTGGGCACTCAGCAGAGTGTTGTTCTTTTGAGGGGAAAGGCAAGACAACCAGCTTCTCCTCCATAGGCTCCAGGAAGAGGAAGGATACATCCAGTGGTTCTCCTTGGGGATCTGTGGTTAGATCCAGCTGCACAGGGAAGGTCTCAACAAGGCCCGTTCCCTGGGAACCGTTAGGCTTGTCATCCAAGTCAGGAAGGTACTGGACAGATCCTTTGAGCACGGCTTTGGCGGATGAGTTGGTGGGAGCTGTGTTTTTCTGCTGGGGCTCTTCCACCTTGGAGAGGTTCACAGGTCTCTGGTTAACAGTAGAGTTTTCACCTCTAGGGGTGGGAGCCTGAAATAAGAATGCTTTCAAATAAGGGAATGTCCTCCAAGAAAATCCCTGCCATGCCTGGTACTAGGTTACGCTGTTCTGTGCCTTTCTGATGAAACTTTCAAAGGGAGACTAGCTAGATGGGCCTCTGATTAAAGGGCTTAAAGGAAATTCCCTGTCATCTAGTAGTTAAGACTCCAGGCTTTCACTGCCATGGGCTGGGGTTCAACCCCTCGTTGGGAACCTAAGATCCCACAAGCCACATGGCCAAAACATTTTTTTAAATAAAAAAATGGTTAAAAAGCAAAACAGATAAGGGCCAGGGGGAACCAAACCTTTAGAAGCTTGACTGTAGGCTTCACAAATTTCAGAGCTGAACAATGATCCAGAGAGGTAAGATGGCTTGTTCAAAGTCCCTAGTAAGGTGTCTCACCACTCCTAGTAGTGGCAAAATAAGCCACCTTTATTGACTGTTTATTCTGTGCCAGGCCCAGGGCAGTGCCCTTCAACCAGATCCTCATGGGGATCTGAAGGAGGTAGGTATTGCAATCCAATTCTATAGATGAGGCAACCAAGACTCAGAGAGGTAGGAAATTGTCCATGTTCACACAACTTGTAGGTGGCAGAACAGGACTGGAACCCAGGTGGCCTGTCTCAACCACCCTCTCAACTACACCAGGTTACCTTATGGTAAGTGCTCAATAAATACTTCTGGAAAAGGATTCAGTATTTCCATGGAAACAAATTCTACCTATGGTTCAGGGTAAGAGTCTTTGGGACACTGAATTTAATATCTCAGAGGCCTGAGCCACTCAAGCTACAGGGGTCTTACTTATGCTAGAGGGACCATGTTGTAACTATAAGAAAGGGTGACAGGTCTTTCTTTTAGCTACCCTGTGGATGTGGCCTTAGGACACCCTGAATAAAGTGGTGATCATGGATTTTAGGAAAATAAAAGGAGAGGGTAGGGTAGGGGCAACTAAAATAATCTGCTCTTTTATTCACAGAAAGACAACCAATTAGACTAAAAAATACCTCTGATTTAAAGAAGTCACAAGTCACGGAGACGAACTTTTCTGAGTATTGTTCACTAAGAGAACTGTGGCAAATACCAACAGGCTAAAAAAAGGAAAATACAATGTCACATGTGTATTATGATTATCAATGATCATAAATGGAAATCAACTTGCCTTCTGATTACATAGACACACAGCCAATCAACACTTTCATGCTCCTACCATGTAATAGGTAGGCTTGAGCCAATCCTTTAGCTCATCCCTACCAAATAATCAGCCAAACTAGGCTAAATTACCTCCAATGAGAGAAACTCAGGATTTCTTGAGGAACAAACTCTATTAGAAAATTCTTTGTATTGAGCAGAAATCTGTGTCTATAGAACAGACACAGAAATCTGGGTCTATCTCTTGGCCACACTTCTACCCTTGGGTCAACTAGAAAACTTGTTTTCATCTCTCATATAGCAG
Source organism: Mesoplodon bidens (assembly GCF_964165515.1). NCBI lineage: Eukaryota > Metazoa > Chordata > Mammalia > Artiodactyla > Ziphiidae > Mesoplodon > Mesoplodon bidens. The sequence goes on along the minus strand of NC_138161.1, from coordinate 102,402,632 downwards.
CTCTTTATGTATGTTCCACCTGAGTTTTTGTTTCTCAGACAAGACTACTCTCATCTCCTTAAATTTTTCTTTATTTAAAAATAAAATAAGTTTGTTTTCTTATTAGAAATGTAATAAACAGTTATTTAGAATATGGATAAATAGAAAATAAAAAGACCTGTAACTACATGAAAGGTACCCGTTTCCTGCAGTGATTTGATTTCTTTTCTTCTAACATTTCTTCCTATGCATACATAATTTTTCTTCTAGAAAAACAGAATTATACTCTTCATAATATTTTATAACTCTCTTTGGCATTTAACAATATATAGTGAAAATCCATCTATGACACTGAATAGTTTTCTATGATTTTCTTTATAATGGCTAGCTAATATTCTTCTGTGTTATTTAACAAGTTCTCTTTTGTTATAAGCTGGATTGAATCTAATTTTTTTTTTTGTGTGTGTGTGTGGTACACAGGCCTTTCACTGTGGTGGCCTCTCCCCTTGCAGACCACAGGCTCTGGATGCGCAGGCTCAGTGGCCATGGCTCAAGGGCCTAGCCACTCCGCAGCATGTGGGATCTTCCTGGACCGGGGCACGAACCCATGTCCCCTGCATCGGCAGGCGGACTCTCAATAATTGCACCACCGGGGAAGCCCTGAATCTAATTTTTGATGTTTAAACATTGAAGCTATTTTCATATATCCTTAGGGTAAATTCCTAGAAGAGAAATTTTAGAGTCATAGAGTATGCATTTTTTTCAAGTGTAAACAGAGGGCCAGTGTAGACCAAGAGAAAATTACAACTGCAGGTCCAGTTATGTAAAAGACTTTAAACTCTTTTCTCTAATCCTCTTTCATTCTTCCTGGAATTTGGAAGAGCCACAGTTAAATAAATGATTGCAGGAGGGGGAGAAAGAGTGAAAGGACAGACCTTGACTTCTTCCTCACAGCAGGTTCTAAGCTCTAGGTCAGACTTGAGCTACAGGGAGGAAAAAGCTTTGAATTGGATATGAGATAGAAGTTTTGATTCAGAATTGACTAAAAGGAATTTTTAATACCTGAAAGTGAATCTTAATAATCTAAGTGAAATTGTTCTTATTACTGAATACAACCAGAAAGCTATGTGATCTGCCCGAGAGGGCATTGAGAAGTGAGAAAGGGAGATTCTACAGAAGATGATGAAGACATTTTCCCAATTATTCCTTAATATTCAATTGACTGGTTATGAAAGACTTTTGAGAGACATAGTTCAGATTCAAAGACACACATGGGTTGAAAATTAAAAGATGGAAAAAAATTTACAATGCAAACAGTAACAAAAAAGAGCTGGGAATGGCTATACAAATATCAGACAAAATTTACTTTAAGACAAAAATTGTTACTAGAGACAAGGAAAAACATTTTATAATGATAAAAGGCTCAATTTATTAGAAAGACACAACAACTATAAATATAATGCCCCTAATAATAGAGCCCCAAGGTACATAGGCAAAACCTGACAGAATTCAAGGAAGACATAGATAATTCAACAATAATAGTTGGAAACCTCATTTTCAATAATGGGTAAAACAAGTATGCAGAACATCAACAAAGAAACAGAAGTCTTGAACAACACTATAAACAAATTAAACCTAATAGACAATTACAGAATGCTTTACCTAACAACAGCAGAATACACATTCTACTCAAGTGTACATGGAAATTTCTCTAGTATATACCTTATGTTAAACCATAAAACAAGCTTCAATACACTTAAAAGAATTGAGATCACACAGAGTACATTCCCCAACCACAATGGGATGAAATTAGACATGAATAACAGAAGGAAATTGGAATTTTCACAAATATCTGGACATTAAATAACACTCTTAAATAACCAATTGGCCAAAGAAGAAATCACAAGGAAAATTAGAAAATATTTGGAGATGAATGGAAACAAAAACAACATGTATAACTTGTAAGATGCAGCTCAATCGTTTCTTAGAAGGAAATCTGTAGATGTAAATGCTTATGTTAAAAGCGAATAAAGATTGTAAATCAATAACCTAAACTTCTACCTTAAAAACTAGAAAAAGAAAAATAAACTAAGCCCAAAGCAAGCAAAAAGAAGGTTACAATAAAGAGTAGACAGGAAACAAATGAACTAGATAACAAAAAAAGAACAGAGAAAAAAATGAAACTGAAAGTTGATTCTTTTTTGAAAAACTTAATAAAATTGGCAAAGCTTTAGATAGACTAAGAAAAAAATGACTGAAACTACTAAAATTGGAATTAAATAGGGTACATCACTTCTAATCTTTCAGAAATAAAAATGGAATACTATGAACAAGTGTATGCTGGAAAATTGGATAACTTAGATGAAATAGACAAATTCCTAGGAAGATATGAACTACCAAAACTTACTCAAGAAGAAATATAAAACCTGAATAGACTTACAACAAGTAAAGAGATTGAATTATTAATCAAATAATCTTCCAACAAAGGAAAGCTCAGGCCCAGATGGCTTCACTGGGGAATTCTACCAAATATTTAAAGAAGAATGAATATCAACCTTTCACAAATTCTTCCAAAATAAAACAGAAGAGGAGGGAAAATTTGCCAATTCATTCTATGAAGCCAATATTAGACTCATATGAAAATCAGGCAGATAGGACACAGAAAAACTACAGACCAATGTCTCTTATAAATATGAGATTAAAAATCTTTAAAAGAAAAAAACAACCACTGGCGAACTGAATTCAGGACTTCCCTGGTGGCGCAGTGGTTAAGAATCCGGCTGCCAGTGCAGGGGACATGGGCTCGAGCCCTGGTCTGGGAAGATCCCACATGCTACAGAGCAACTAAGCCCGTGCACCACAACTACTAAGCCTGCACTCTAGAGCCCATGAGCCACAACTACTGAAGCCCACGTGCCTAGAGCCCATGCTTCACAACAAAAGAAGCCACTGCAATGAGAAGCCCGTGCACTGCAACAAAGAGTATCCCCTGCTCGCTGCAGCTAGAAAAAGCCCGCATGCAGCAACAAAGACCCAACACAACCAAAAATAAATAAATAAAGTTTTTAAAAACTCTGAATTCAGAAATATATAAATGGGGTTATACACCACGATCAATTGTGATTAATCCCCAAAGCACAAGTCTGTTTTGATGTAAAAAAATCATTGTTATGTACAATATTAATAGATTAAAGGAGAAAAAGAAAACCAAACGATTATCTCATTAACACAGAAAAGGCATGAGACTAACTCTAACACTGTTTTTTGATAAAAACATTCAACAAACTAGTAGGACTAGATGGGAACTTTCTCAACTTGATAAAAAAGCAGCTATGAAAAGCCTACAGTTACCATCATATTAAATGATGAAATACTGAATGCTTTCCTCCTAAAATCAGGAATAAGATAAGGATGTCTGCTCTCCCCATCTCTATACAGCATTGTACTGGAAGTTCTAGTCAAGAAAATTAGGTAAGAATTAGAAGTCATTTAGATTGGAAAGGAAGAACTAAAACTATTTGTAGAAGACAATCTTGTATACAGAAAGTCCTAAGGACTCTACCAGAAAACTATTAGAACTCTAAAAATGAGTTCAACGAGGTTACAGGATACAAGATCAAAATACAAAAATCAATTATACTTCTATATATTTGCAATGAACAATCCAAAAATAAAATTGAGAAGACAAATACATTATATCAGCATCAAAGAGGATAAAATACTTAGCTATACAAGAAAGTGAAAGTTTTGGACACTGAAGACTACAAAACATTAATTAAGTCCTAAAAATTAAATAAGTCCTAAACAAATGGAAAGACATTCCATATTCATGGGCTGGAAGAATTACTATTTTTAAGATGACAGTACTTACTATATACATTGGTCTACAGATTCAATGAAATCCCTATCAAATTTCCTGCTTTTTAAAGATAGAAACTGACAAGTTGATTCTAAAGTTGGTTTATTATGAAAATGCAAAGAATCCAAAATACCCAAAACAATCTTAAATAGGTAAAAAAAAAATAGGAGGGCTCAGACTTCTCAATTCAAAATTTACTACAAAACTATAATACTGGAGATAGTGTGGTACTGGTATAAGAATAGATATGCAGATCAATGGAATAAAATTGAAGGTACAAAAATAAACCCTTACAGAGAGAGCAGACAGCAGAAGCAAGAAGAACTACAGTCTTGCAGCCTGTGGAACAAAAACCACATTCACAGAAAGATAGACAAGATGAAAAGGCAGAGGACTATGTACCAGATGAAGGAACAAGATAAAACCCCAGAAAAACAACTAAATGAAGTGGAGGTAGGCAACCTTCCAGAAAAAGAATTCAGAATAATGAGAGTGAAGATGATCCAGGACCTCAGAAAAACAATGGAGGCAAAGATTGAGAAGATGCAAGAAATGCTTAACAAAGACCTAGAAGAATTAAAGAACAAACAAACAGAGATGAACAATAAAATAACTGAAATGAAAACTACACTAGAAGGAATCAATAGCAGAATAACTGAAGCAGAAGAACAGATAAGTGACATGGAAGACAGAAGGGTGAAATTCACTGCTGCGCAACAGACTAAAGAAAAAAGAATGAAAAGAAATGAAGACAGCCTAAGAGACCTCTGGGACAACATTAAACTCACCAACATTCACATTTCAGGGGTCCCAGAAGGAGAAGAGAGAGAGGAAGGACCCGAGACAATATTTGAAGAGATTATAGTTGAAAACTTCCCTAACATGGGAAAGGAAATAGCCACCCAAGTCCAGGAAGTGCAGAGAATCCCATACAGGATAAACCCAAGGAGAAACACGCCGAGACACATAATAATCAAATTGGCAAAAATTAAAGACAAAGAAGAATTATTGAAAGCAGCGAGGGAAAAATGACAAATAACATACAAGAGAACTCCCATAAGGATAACAGCTGATTTCTCAGCAGAAACTCTACAAGCCAGAAGGGAGTGGAATGATATACTTAAAGTGATGAAACGGAAGAAGCTACAACCAAAATTACTCTACCCAGCAAGGATCTCATTCAGATTCAATGGAGGAATCAAAAGCTTTACAGACAAGCAAAAGCTAAGAGAATTCAGCACCACCAAACCAGCTCTACAACAAATGCTAAAGGAACTTCTCTAAGTGGGAAACACAAGAGAAGAAAAGGACCTACAAAAACAAACCCAAAACAATTAAGAAAATGGTCATAGGAACATACATATCGCTAATTACCTTAAACATGAATGGATTAAATGCTCTAACCAAAAGACACAGGCTTACTGAATGGATACAAAAACAAGACCCATATATATGCTGTCTACAAGAGACCCACTTCAGACCTAGGGACACATACAGACTGAAAGTGAACAGATGGAAAAAGATATTCCATGCAAATGGAAATCAAAAGAAAGCTGGAGTAGCAATACTCATATCAGATAAAATAGACTTTAAAATAAAGAATGTTACAAGAGACAAAGAAGGACGCTACATAATGATCAAGGGATCAATCCAAGAAGAAGATATAACAATTATAAATATATATGCACCCAACATAGGAGCACCTCAATACATAAGGCAACTGCCACCAGCTCTAAAAGAGGAAATCGAAAGTAACACAATAATAGTGGGGCACTTTAACACCTCACTTACACCAATGGACTGATCATCCAAACAGAAAATTAATAAGGAAACACAAGCTTTAAATGACACAATAGACCAGATAGATTTAATTGATATTTATAGGACATTCCATCCCAAAACAGCAGATTACAGTTTCTTCTCAAGCGCGCATGGAATATTCTCCAGGATAGATCACATCTTGGTTCACAAATGAAGCCTCAGTGAATTTAAGAAAATTGAAATCATACCAAGCATCATTTCTGACCTCAACACTATGAGATTAGAAATGAATTACAGGGAAAAGAACGTAAAAAACACAAACACATGGAGGTTAAACAATACATTACTAAATAACCAAGAGATCACTGAAGAAATCAAAGAGGAAATCAAAAAATACCTAGAGACAAATGACAGTGAAAACACAATGATCCAAAACCTATGGGATGCAGCAAAAGCAATTCTAAGAGGGAAGTTTATAGCAATACAATCCTACCACAAGAAACAAGAAAAATCTCAAATAAACAATCTAACCTTACACCTAAAGGAACTAGAGAAAGAAGAACAAACAAAACCCAAAGTTAGCAGAAGGAAAGAAATCATAAAGATAAGAGCAGAAATAAATGAAATAAAAACAAAGAAAACAATTGCAAAGATCAATAACACTAAAAGCTGGTTCTTTGAGAAGATAAACAAAATTGATAAACCTTTAGCCAGACTCATCAAGAAAAAGAGTGAGAGGACTCAAATCAATAAAATTAAAAATGAAAAAAGAGAAGTTACAACAGACACCGCAGAAATACAAAGCATCCTAAGAGACTACTACAAGCAACTCTATGCCAATAAAATGGACAATCTGGAAGAACTGGACAAATTCTTAGAGAGGTATAACCTTCCAAGACTGAACCAAGAAGAAATAGAAAATATGAACAGACCAATCACAAGTAATGAAATTGAAACTGTGATTAAAAATCTTCCAACAGGGGCTTCCCTGGTGGCGCAGTGGTTGGGAGTCCGCCTGCCGATGCAGGGGACACGGGTTCGTGTCCCGGTCTGGGAAGATCCCACATGCCGTGGAGCGGCTGGGCCCGTGGGCCGTGGCCGCTGAGCCTGAGAGTCTGGAGCCTGTGCTCCGCAACGGGAGAGGCCACAGCAGTGAGAGGCCCGTGTACCGCAAAAAAAAAAAAAAAAAAAAATCTTCCAACAAACAAAAGTCCAGGACCGGATGGCTTCACAGGTGAATTTTTTTTCCCCCACAGGTGAATTTTATCAAACATTTAGGGAAGAGCTAACACCCATCCTACTCAAACTCTTCCAAAAAATTGCAGAGGAAGGAACACTCCCAAATTCATTCTATGAGGCCACCATCACCCTGACACTAATACCAGAGAAAGATACTACAAAAAAAGAAAATTACAGACCAATATCACTGATGAATATAGATGCAAAAATCCTCAACAAAATACTAGCAAACAGGATCCAACAACACATTAAAAGGATCATACACCATGATCAAGTGTGATTCATCCCAGGAATGCAAGGATCAATCCTTCAATATATGCAAATCAATCGATGTGATACATCATATTAACAAACTGAAGAATAAAAACCATATGATCATCTCAATAGATGCAGAAAAACCTTCTGACAAAATTCAACACCGATTTATGATAAAAACTCTCAAGAAAGTGGGTATAGAGGGAACCTACCTCAACATAATAAAGGCCATATACGACAAACCCACAGGAAACATCATTCTCAATGGCGAAAAGCCGAAAGCATTTCCTCTAAAATCAGGAACAAGACAAGGATGTCCACTCTCACAACTATTATTCAACATAGTTTTGGAAGTTCTAGCCATGGCAATTGAGAAGAAAAAGAAATAAAAGGAATACAAATTGAAAAGAAGAAGTAAAACTGTCACTGTTTGCAGATGACATGATACTGTACATAGAGAATCCTAAGGATGCCACCAGAAAACTACTAGAGCTAATCAATGAATTTGGTAAAGTTGCAGGAAACAAAATTAATGCACAGAAATCTCTTGCATTCCTATACACTAATGATGAAAAATCTGAAAGAAAAATTAAGGAAACACTCCCATTTACCATTGCAACAAAAAGAATAAAATGCCTAGGAATAAACCAACCTTGGGAGACAAAAGACAAAAGTTTCCTACCTAGGCAGAAAACTATGTCTACTGATGAAAGAAATTAAAGATGATACCAACAGATGGAGAGATACACCATGTTCTTGGATTAGAAGAATCAATATTGTGAAAATGACTATACTACCCAAAGCAATCTACAGATTCAATGCAATCCCTATCAAATTACCAATGGCATTTTTTACAGAACTAGAACAAAAAATCTTAAAATTTGTATGGAGACACAAAAGATCCCGAATAGCTAAAACAGTCTTGAGCGAAAAAAGTGGAGCTGGAGGAATCAGACTCCCTGACTTCAGACTATACTAAAAAGCTAAAGTAATCAAGACAATATGGTACTGGCACAAAAACAGAAATATAGATCAATGGAACAAGATAGAAAGACCAGAGATAAACCCACACACCTATGGTCAGCTAATCTATGACAAAGGAGACAAGGATATACAATGGAGAAAAGACAGTCTTTTCAATGAGTGGTGCTGGGAAAACTGGACAGCTACATGTAAAAGAATGAAATTAGAACACTCCCTAACACCATACACAAAAATAAACTCAAAATGGATTCAAGACGTAAATGTAAGACCGGACACTATAAAACTCTTAGAGGAAAACATAGGAAGAACACACTTTGACATAAGTCACAGCAAGGTCCTTTTTGATCCACATCCTAGAGTAATGGAAATAAAAACAAAAATAAACAAATGGGACCTAATGAAACTTAAAAGCTTTTGCACAGCAAAGGAAACCATAAACAAGATGAAAAGACAACCCTCAGAATGGGAGAAAATATTTGCAAATGAATCAACGGACAAAGGATTAATCTCCAAAATACATAAACAGCTCCTGCAGCTCAATATTAAAAAAACAAACAACCCAATCCAAAAATGGGCAGAGGGCCTAAAAAGACATCTCTCCAAAGAAGACATACAGATGGCTAAGAAGCATATGAAAAGCTGATCAACATCACTAATTATTAGAGAAATGCAAATCAAAACTACAGTGAGGTATCACCTCACACCAGTTAGAATGGGCATCATCAGAAAATGTACAAACAACAAATGCTGGAGAGGGTGTGGAGAAAAGGGAACCCTCTTGCCCTGTTGGTGGGAATGTAAATTGATACAGCCACTATGGAGAACAGTATGGAGGTTCCTTATAAAACTGAAAATAGAATTACCATATGATCTACCAATCCCACTACTGGGCATATACCCAGAGAAAACCATAATTCAAAAAGACACATGCACCCCAATGTTCATTGCAGCACTACTTACAATAGCCAGGTCATGGAAGTAACCTAAATGCCCATTGACAGACAAATGGATAAAGAAGATGTGGTACATATACACAATGGAATATTACTCAGCTATAAAAAGGAACGAAATTGGGTCTTCTGTTGAGACATGGATGGATCTAGAGACTGTCATACAGAGTGAAGTAAAAGAAAAACAGAAAGAGAAAACCAAATATCGTATATTAATGCATATATATGGAGTTAGAAAAATGGTACAGATGAACTGGTTTGCAGGGCAGAAATTGAGACACAGATGTAGAAAACAAACGTATGGACACCAAGGGGGGAATGTGGCAGGGGGTGTGGTAGTGGTGTGATGAATTGGGAGATTGGGATTGACATGTATACACTGATGTGTATAAAATTGATGACTAATAACAACCTGCTGTATAAAAAAATAAATAAAATACAATTCAAAAGTTCAAAAAAAAAGGGCTTCCCTGGTGGCGCAGTGGTTGAGAGTCCACCTGCCGATGCAGGGGACACGGGTTCGTGCCCTGGTCCAGGAAGATCCCACATGCTGTGGAGCGGCTAGGCCCGTGAGACATGGCCACTGAGCCTGCATGTCCAGAGCCTGTGCTCCGCAACGGGAGAGGCCACAACAGTGAGAGGCCCGCATACCGAAAAAAAAAAAAAAACTCTTACATTTATAGTCAGTTGATCTTCAAAAAGTATGTCAATACAATTAAATGGGGGAAATAATAGCCTTTTCAACCAATGGTGCTGGGACAACTGGAGATCCACAAGCAGAAGAATGAAATTGAACCTCCTACCTCATATCATATACAAAAATTAACTCAAAAGTGGGTCAGAGGGGACTTCCCTGGCTGTCCAGTGGATAAGACTCTGTGCTTCCAATGCAGGGACAGGGGTTTGATCCCTGGTCAGGGAACTAAGATCCCACATGCAACTAAAATCCCACATGCCATGCAGTGTGGCCAAAAAAAAAAAAAGGGTCAGAGACTTAAAGTTAAAACTATAAAACTCTTAGAGGAATACAGAGGAGTAAATCTTAGTGATCTTGGATTAGGTAATGGATTCTTAGATATGACACAAAAAGCACATTCAACAAAAGAAAAAATATAAGGAAGATTTCATTAAAATTAAAAATTTCTGTACTTCAAAGAACATCATCAAGAAAATGAGTAGACAATTCAGAGAATGGGAGAAAATATTTGAAAATCATATATCTGACAAGGGGATTATATCCAGAATATGTAAAGAATTCTTACAATTCAACAATAAAAAGATAAATAATCTAAGTTTTAAATGACAAAGGATTTGAATAGACATTCCTCCAAAGAATACATACAAATGGCCAAAAAGCACATTAAAAGATATTCAATCATTAGCCATTAGGAAAATTCAAATATAACCAAAATGAGAGACTACTTCATATTCAGTAATATAGCTATAATAAAAAGGACAGATCATAATAATAAGCATTGGCAAAAACATGAAGAAATTGAAACCCTCACACATTGCTGATGGGATTATGAAACTGTTGCCATCACTTTGGAAAACAGTTTGCAGTTAGTTGAAAGGTTAAACATAGAATTCTCATATGACCCAGCAGTCCCACTCTAAGGTATGTACTCAAAAGAAATGAAAACATATGTATACATAAAAACTTATACACAGGGAATTCCCTGGCCATCCAGTGGTTAGGACTCGGTGCTTTCACTGCCATGGGCCTAGGTTCAACCCTTCCTTGGTTGGGGAACTAAGATCCCGCAAGCCAAAAGAAAAAAACTTATACACAAATGTTCATAGTAGTACTATTCGTAACATCTCAAATGAGGAAACAACTCAAATATCAATCAACTGTTGAATGGATTAACAATACATGGCATATCCATGCAATGAAATATTATTTGGCCATTAAAAGAAACGAAGCACTGATACATCAATGCTGAACAAGGATAACCCTTAAAAACATTTTGCTAAGTGAGAGAAGCCAGACACAAAAGGCCACATACAGTGTGATTCCATTATATAAAATGTTCAAAAAATGTAGTCATAGAGTCAGTAAGTAGATTAGTGGCTTCCGGGAGCATGGGTGAGAGGGCAAGGGGAATGACTGCTAATGGATGTGGAGTTTCTTTTTGGGCTGATGAAAATATTCTAAAACTAGATAGTGGTGATTACACCACAACTCTATGAATAGACTAAAAAATAACGACTTGTACACCTTAAAAGGGTGAATTTTATGGTGTGTGAATTATATCTTAATAAAACTTTATTATAACTAAGTGAATAAGGGGGGGAAAAAGCTTGTATTTTTCCTAATTGTGCTACAATACATTTTGCCAATTGACATTCCTACTAGGTGTGCTTCAGATAGTTTCAGGGCACCCTCCCCATCTTGGCTGCATTCTTTGAAAGAAGCCCTGTTTCACTTTGTCCTTCTTAAAGAGAGGTCCAAGGAATGGAACACCATGCTGTATTCCAAATGTAACTAGGTCTGTTTGGATAAAAGCAGGACTACCACCAACCACTGAGAAGATTTGTCTATATTTTTATAGACTCCTATGATCATTTTTTGCAAAGGCATCACATTGCTGATGAAAACTGCATTTACAATAAAATATTATTGTATCTGGGCCATCTCTACCTAGTCAGTTGCTCCTTAAGGGGAAGAAAAGTATCTCATGCATTACAACACTTCATGTATAATTTATGCTCAATAAATATATATAGATGATCTGTGAGCACAAAGCTTAAATTATGAGGACATTCAACAATACTCACCACAGAGTTAGGGGGCTGAAGTGCACAGCTGCTAGCCTGGGACTTGGTACATGACTCTTTGATTAAATATTCTACAAAGTAGGCGGGGCCAAACACCCACTGGTAGGAGACAAGAGGTGAGAAATAAAAATCAAACCTTCTCAAGTGGAGAAATGACTCAGGTTTGGCAACATTATATTTACAGAAACCATACATTCCCAGAGTCATTGTCAACACAGGTCTCTTTTTGTCCCTGTAATCCCCACCATGATCAAACCATGTATTATGATTTTGTTGTTTAGAAAACATAATCACCATACTTTTCTTCCCTTCTTAAGGATTTAAATGGGCTCTAAAAACCTTCCCCTGGGTGAGCTTATTTTTCCTCATGTAAATTTGTTTTTAAATTAGCTTTTCTCCATATGATACATATCAACATAATTCAGGTACAAATGAACATTTCCCCTAACCCATAAAACTCAACATCCACTCCTGTACTTAAAACACAGAATAGAAGTTGACTTGCTAAGTGGTCCAAGGTCAACCAGATACGGGAATGTGGTAGTAAATAGTGAACTTAAGTAGAATAACCCAGGGAGACTGTGAGTCCATTTCCCTTCTTGCCTTCAAGGCAATGAAGTAAAATCATATCACACAACTCTAATGGAAATCCCATGGAATGACTCAGAAACTAAAACATGATTGAATGTGCATCAGGGTTACCAAAGGTAGGGAATGAAGCAAAGGCTCTTAGGGTTCTAATCAAAAAGGGGGCCTCGATAGCAATAGCAACAGTTATGAGACATATTGTTGTAACTAGCCTTTCAGCCTCACCTGACTAGAAGTCTTGGTGATTTTGACGAGATCATACTGCTTCGAGGGGCTCTTATTGTTGTATCTTGCAAGAGACTCAGTAGCAGTTTCCAGGAACCTGGGGTCTGACAAATCATAGGGGCTGGAGCTGGGGCAGTCAGGGCACATCATGCTAATCTCCCTTCGAGAAACTGTTGATGCCAAAGGGAGCAAGTTTAAAAATAAAACTCCTTAATGATACATAATCCTATAAATCATATGATCACAACAGAAGCAGAGATTGAAAGAAAAAAAGATAATGCTCAGCTTTGTCAAGGATGGAGTAGAAAAGCATTATTTAGAAAGAAAGTTAGCTTTCTGCAGAGTTTTCTGCAATGAGTGTGTATTACTTTCATAATTTAAAAGGAAACAAAGCAATATTTTTTCACCTTACACAAATTTTTTTACCCTAGGAATTTAGTTAAAAAACACATAATATAGTACAGTTGACCCTTGAACAACACGGCGGTTAGGGGTGCTGACCCTCCACACAGCCAAAAATCCCAGTTTAACTTTACATTCAGCCCTCCGTATCCACAGTTCTGCATCCACAGATTCAACCAACTGCATATAGTGTAACATTACAGTATGTATTTAGTGAAAACAAAATCCACGTATGAGTGGACCATGATAGTTAGTTCAAACCCATGTTGTTCAAGGGTCAACTGTATATTGGTATAAAAACATTTTCTTAATTAGTTCAATATCTTCCACCATTATTGCCTCTGTAAAGCAGACTGAGTTGGGATTTCATTACCGTCATGTTTTATTTACCTTTTAGTTGCCAACACCTAACATAATGTCTAATGCATGGTTGCTGCTTAGTAAATACCTGCTGAATGAATGAGTGAGTGAATGACACACAGAAGGTGGAAGCACACCCTCTTTGGTTAGAAAATGCAAGTGACCTGGAAAATAAAAGTTGATCAAATCACTGTATGACTGGGTAAGATAATCACACTAATGGTACAGCTAGAATGTCTGATTGGGAGGAGCTGGGGGTGGCAAAACTTGTATAAAAGTCAGGCTAGGAAACTTGTCTAGAAGTTGTTTTGACAAAGCAAGCACATTGCTTTGATCAACTGTGTGTTTATTTGGATGTATTCGGGCATTTTGTGGGGAAGTTACACCCACAGCTGTCACTCCCAGCGCCATCCCCACATGTCATTTCCTGACCTCCCATACCTCAGGTACCTAGGACTTCCATTTAAGACCTGATCCGTTTTATTGGTTGTTGTCCTCTAATTTAGGCGAGTCTCATCTTCACAACCAGGAAGGTTTAGATCTGTTGCCCTGTCTCTCAAAGGAACCAACGGCATTATTATCACCTAGAGCTTGTTAGAAATGCAGAACCTCAGGCCCTGCCCCAGACCTATGGAATCAGAATTTGCACTTGAACAAGATCTCCCAGGGGAGTCACACACACATAATGAGTAGCTATACTCAATGATGAGTAGCCATATCCTATTTTCCCATGCCATGGATGCTTGCTTTTCAAAGAGAGACCCAGAATGTATGTATTTATTAATTTATTCAATGATATTACAGACTCCTTACACTTGATAGGAACTGGGGGAGAGTTGAAGCAGAGAGGAAGAAGGGATAAAACGTTCTACACAATATAAGACAGAAGACCCCAAATCAAGGCAGTGCATGGTCTGTACTCCATGAATGGTTAGGTTAAAGTTGTATAGGGTTGTAGAATAGGAAAGCACCACTTCTTGTTTGTTTTTTGAGGGGAGGGGGAGTTTCTTGAATAGAGAATGTGGTGGAGGAAGCAGCATTGACAATGATCTTTTTTTTTTTTTTTTTTTTTTTTGCGGTACGCGGGCCTCTCACTGTTGTGGCCTCTGCCATTGCGGAGCACAGGCTCCGGACGCGCAGGCTCAGCGGCCACGGCTCACGGGCCTAGCCGCTCCACGGAATCTTCCCGGACCGGGGCACGAACCCATGTCCCCTGTATCGGCAGGCGGACTCTCACCCACTGCGCCACCAGGGAAGCCCTGACAATGATCTTTAAAGAATACTTATGAGTTCCAAGGGCAGAGGTTATCAGTGGAGGGCATCCTCAGCAGAGGGAGAAGAACAAACAAGATGCAGAGATTGGAAAGTGTGATGTGTATTCAGAAGATAGTGAGCGATCCAGTTGAATGGAGGGCAGAGTTGGTATAGTCAAGGGAGTATGGCAGAAATAGTTAGAAAGGAAGCCTGGGGACCAGTCAAAGAGATTATGCCATTTAAGTCAGACTGAAAATTTAGGATTTGATGTAGGACACAATACAGAGCTATTGCAGGTTATTTAGGAAGATTAATTGTGGGAAGAAGAGCAGTGCAAGTGTTGAATATATGAAGAACTTGGCTTTGGAATGAATAGGAAGTAAGGATGGGAGAAACCCTATACACTATAGCATAGTGTAGTTAAATGCTCTTTTTCCATCTATTATTAAAATGCACAAAATCAAAGTGATCTCTTACCTGGGCGAAGAGTACAATTATAAGCAGGTAAATAGAAAATTCTTCTTGCCTTATTAATGTAAAATATTGCTTTGCATTGACCATAAACCTGGAACCAACAAATACATTTTATGACGCAGTGGAATGAGCTAAGACTTTTAAATACCCCCAGAATGAAATTGGACATTTCTTTTTTTTTTTTTGTGGTACACGGGTCTCTCACTGCTGTGGCCTCTCCCATTGTGGAGCACAGGCTCCGGACGCACAGGCTCAGTGGCCACGGCTCACGGGCCCAGCCGCTCCGTAGCATGTGGGATCCTCCCAGACCGGGGCATGAACCCCCGTCCCCTGCATCGGCAGGCGGACTCTCAACCACTGCGCCACCAGGGAAGCCCTGGACATTTCATTTTTAAAGAACAAGAAACTTAAGGTCAATTTTAGTAGTTTTGGGTGGGGAAACTGCCAGCTGATTATTAAACAGTTTAACCTTCTCCTGAGACACAGCTTGACTTCTTCCCAGCCTCCTTCCTGCTTAGATGAGACTGTGTGAAACTGAGTTCTAACCACAGCGAGGTGAGAAGAAGTGATGTGTAACCACTTCCAGGTCTAGCCCATAAAGCTCTCCCATGTGCTATCTGTCCTCCATGCTCTTTCCCTTTCCATAGCTTGATGCAGATGAGCATGGCGACCACAGAAGCCACGAGCTGAAGGCAGCAGAGTCTAGAGCCACAACATGGAAGGTACCTGGGTCTCCAAATCACTCCTGGAGGAAAGCCCCTTCCTGATCAAGAATTTCTATTTTGAACTTTATGTGAATGGGAATCAACTTCTATCATTTTGCCATCAGTATACGCTTTTTAGTGTATGTGTTATGGCAGCTAGTGTCACCTTAACAAATGTAATTCACAATACGGTAAATAGACTATTTGCTTTTCAAAACCAGGTAGGTGCAGTTTGACAAATTTGGTTAAATGATTAGAAAAAGATATCTTGGTCAAATAGTTCACTTCTAAACACCTGTATCACACTCCTGTACTCATAAAATTTCATATAAATTAATGAAAATAACCTCAGGATAATTGAGAACCAAATGAAAACTGACTATGTTATTTTCAAGCCTCTTCTATGGTCATCTTTAATAAGATCAATTCTGACTCCCTTTAGGTTCTATGATTCCAGGAAATCCTTCCATGGAACCGCTGAGAGCTCCCATACCATAGCCCTCCCTGTCCCCAGCCTCAAATCTCATATCAGTGTTCAGTGAAACAAACTAAAGCAAAATAAAACAAATTTAAAAGTTCCCCCTCCATTACTTCTACAGTTTTCCTTAGACACACTTCCAGAGCACTACACCTCAGATCTTTTTTTCTCAATTTAAACACTAGCTCAGAGCCTATAGAAAGGTCTTGGAGGTAGGAAATAATTTGGGGGCAACTTTTCAATTCTGGTGTCATGACCCCAGTGGGAGCCTCAGACACCCCTCTGATTAAACTCTATTTTGTCTGTAGAATTGGAATAACCACATAGGCACCCCGCCAAAGAGATTTTAAAGAGGGACATTTAAAGATGGTACACATTGAACCATCTTCATCCTGTAGACAGAGAACACCTAGTTTTTCCCCCTCAAGCTCCTGGACACAAGTACTTACCGATTCATGTAAGACCCTCACCCCACAATCCTTCCACGACCTCCTGCTGAGCACATGGCAGCCAGTCTCTAACACGTCCAGCGTGAAATAGAACAGAGACCCCAGACCAGCCTGTGGGAAGGGGAGGAGAAATGCACAACCCACATGAAGCAGAAACCCCTAAAGACCAGCAAAAAAGGTCCCTGCTTTATGGCCAAACCAAAGGCTATGACGTTTGTGACGATTTCTTATAAACGGTGGGACTCACGTTTCTGAGCAGATACCGTTAGCACTTGTCTCTAATAACAATAAGAGCCTGTAGCGCCCTGGCAGAGGAGAGCAACATGTACTCAGCAGGGTTTCTGATTTGGAAAACACCTGCCAACAGGTGTCTCTGGGTTCCCGTCCCCTGGCCAGCCTCCCCAAACTGTGCAAACACCTGCCCCAGACGGTACTGCCACTTACCTCTTGTCTGTGTTCACGGGCATTGCTCACTCGGTTGAGGCTCAGCACGTAGCCGTCCTTTCGGTCCCTGTTGATGTCCTGCAGGATGAAGTTCGCGATATCCAGCACATATGAACTGTCGCAGGCAAGGGAGAGGAGAGGCGAGGGGCTGGGGTCTGGCTGGGGTGGAGGTGCAGCCCCGCAGCACGCGGCCAGGGTGCAGAGCGCCAGGGGTAGAAACAAACTCATCCTGTGGGGAGCAAGGCCCAGGAGGGGTCAGTATGCAGAGCTGCAGGCACCGGGCTGTTTATAGGGCTCTGAGGCCAACTTGAGCAGCTTTGTGATTGCAAGCTAAACCAGTGATCTGGATTTGAAACACAATGTCCTATTTTATCTCTTTGAATTCTAAATGTGGATTTCCCTGAGTCAGTACTTTGGATGGGATTTGCCACTATCTGTAACCTTAGACCCCTGAGTAATCTCACATTCATGTGCACATGTAAACAGATTTAAGTTTAAGTTTCCTAACTTAACTTTGATTTCCCAAGAAATCAAAATAAACCCTTGGGTCAAGGCTCCCAGGAAGTCATGATTGAGTTCTGGTTTGTGTCCAGGGCTCCAGCTGAGTCAGAATATGCAGACTATCACGTTCTCTCATCGCCCCTAGCACTTTGCCTCTAGCTGATGACCTGGCCACACTGATCTTTATCTCCGTCTTGGAGCCCAGAATCACTGTACTAATGGTGCTCAGTGACTTCATGCTCCACCTCCCAGGATCACCATTCCTGTTATATCTGAAAAAGGGCTTTAACCCCATATCATCTACATAAAGGCCCCGTGAGATTCCTAAAGCACTTTGGGATCTGGCTAGAAACAGTTTTGTTTAGCATACATACAGATGGCCAATAGGCACATGAAAAAATGCTCAACATTGCTAATTATTAGAGAAATGCAAATCAAAACTACAATGAGGGGGCTTCCCTGGTGGTGCAGTCGTTGAGAGTCCACCTGCCGATGCAGGGGACGCGGGTCGTGCCCCGGTCCGGGAAGATCCCACATGCCGCGGAGTGGCTGGGCCCGAGCCTGCACATCCAAAGCCTGTGCTCCGCAACGGGAGAGGCCACAACAGTGAGAGGTCCGTGTACGGCAAAAAAAAAAAAAAAAAAAAAAAAAAAAAGTCTACAAATAATAAATGCTGGAGAGGGTGTGGAGAAAAGGGAACCCTCCTGCACTGTTGGTGGGAATGTAAATTGGGGCAGCCACTATGGAGAACAGTATGGAGGTTCCTTAACATACTAAAAATAGAGTTGTCATATGATCCAGCCATCCCACTCCTGGGCATATATCCAGAAGAAACTTTTAATTCAAAAAGATACATGCACCCCAATGTCCTTAACAGCACTATTTACAATAGCCAAGTCATGGAAGCAATCTAAGTGTCCACTGACAGATGAATGGATAAAGAAGATGTGATATATGTATATATATATATATATATATCATGGAATGTTACTCAGCCATAAAAAAGAATGAAATAATGCCATTTGCGGCAACATGGATAGACCTAAAGATTATCATACTAAGTGAAGCAGGACAAAGACAAATATCATATGATATTGCTTATATGTGAAATCTAAAATATGACACAAGTGAACTTATTTACAAAACAGAAACAGACTCACAGACATAGAAAACAAGCTTATGGTTAACAAAGGGGAAAGGGGTGAGGGAGGGATAAATTAGGAGTCTTGGATTAGCAGATACAAACTACTATATATAAAATAGATAAACAACAGGGTCCTACTGTATAGCACAGGGAACTATATTCAGTATCCTGTAATAAACCATAATGGAAAAGAATATGAAAAATAATATGCATACATATGTATAACTGAATCACTTGGCTGTACATCCAGAAACCAACACAACTAATATCGTTTTAAATCAACTATATTTCAATAAAAAATAAATTTTTAAAACTTTTTAAAAAAGTGTTCTATTTAGCCTCGTTTAGTTTTTTTAAAACAAGGACTTCATTTACATTAAAAAAAAGTGAGGGACTTCGCTGGCGGAGCAGTGGTTAAGAGCCCACCTGCCAATGCAGGGGAGGAGGGCTCTATCCCTGGTCCGGGCAGATCCCACATGCCGCGGAGCAACTAAGCCCGTGCACCACAACTACTGAGCCTGAGCTCTAGAACCCGCGAGCCACAGCTACTGAGCCCATGTGCCACAACTACTGAAGCCCACGTGCCTAGAGCCCGTGCCCCGCAACAAGAGAAGCCACCTCAATGAGAAGCTCACGCACTGCAACGAAGAGTAGCCTCCGCTCTAGGCAACTAGAGAAAGCCAGTGAGCAGCAACAAAGACCCAGTGCAGCCAAAAATAAATAAATTAATTAAGTTAAAAAGAAAAGTGAATGGCATGTCAATAGTTCTCGCATCATACTCCAATTCTACACTTTTTTCTATGGATCTGTGTGGAAGCAAACTTGTTCAGAGGCTAAAACCTAATACTATTGTTAAGAGATAGATAATGATTGGAAGGTGGGCTGAAATACAGGAATACACTGGTTCGGACCCTGGCTTTTCTCTTTTAGCTTCTGCTTGGGGTTCCACATGGAAGTTACTACTGACTGGAACTGTACAAAGCACAAACATCTTTTAAAACTTTCTATTTGAAAACACATACACACATCAGAAATAGCTTGTCACAAGAGAAGGAAAGCTTCTAGACTAGGCTACCATGGAAGGTATTCTATAGAACCCTATTCCGTGAGATATGCACATTACCCACCCCTCTCTCCACCCTTCCCACCCCCCGCCCTCAGTGTTCTGTGCTCAAAGAAGTTTAGGAACTGCTGCATCCATAGATGCACAGTCTTATAGAGTCTGAACACACGTGAGCATGTTAAAGGCTCTCTGAAGCTTTGAGGTGAAGAAATCTATTTATATCACAATTTCCTACACTAACTTGACTATAAGAGAGATTTTTGTGATACTTATTATTAACCTGCAAAATCCAGTTTTGGAATTGCTGCACTGGTAAATAAGGATAGCTATCTGTGAGATTTTTTGATAGGAGCCTGCTCAGAGGTATGAAGATTTTTTACTGAAAGTGGAGCTATTCCGAGTGGTTTGAAAGAAATGTCCCTCCCTGAACTGAAATGCGCAGCACGGTAGTCACGGCTGATAACAGTGAACTAAACCTAAGCAAGTCATTTAATATTATCTGTTTATTTAAAACTTTAATTTCACACTAAACTTAAATATAATGATTTGTGTTGCTAATAAGGATTACTGTACTTAGCTATTGTGATAAAATTTAAATTTTTATTAAAAAGTTGAGTGGAAAATAGTTTTTTCTTCATCAATCACCATGTTCTTGGGGGTCACTGTAGATCACTTGGTGGTAGCGTACAGACTCACAGAAATGTACTGTGCCCTTAGTGGTAATTTAGTGACTCTAACCAGCAGATTTCTGAGGTGAGAAAACTGAGGTTTAGGAAGGGAGTGCCTAACAAAAATCATAAATGAATTAGTGGCAGAACCAGTTATAGAAAACTTCTAGTTTAGAATGTTTTTCATCAGAGCAAATATTACAGCAATAGCCTAATTGTAACTCTTTTAATTACCAACTGAATGAACATGGAAAGTCAGGTAACCACCATAAACCTCAATAGACAGATCTGTAAAATGGGCTAATCACAGAGCCTGCCTCATTGGAGATTCTTCTATACGAGGAGGGCTAGACCCGCACTTGGTACCCAGGATAGCTAGCGTTATAGGTATAATCATGGCAGTTACTTGAAACCCCACATGCACTGATTGAGGGTTAGGGTTATGCCAGGGACTGTGTTAGGCTCTCTGTAATCAAGGGTTAATAAGACTAATTAGCTTAATATGATACAGCCCCTAACTAATTTCTGCAAGCAAACAATCAGTTTTCAAGGCTTGATTTATAAACTCAAATCTAATGATCCCAGCTCCTTAGAGATGGGCATGAGGCCTTGTTTTCAACCAGGAGCAACACTAGGAAAATGAGTATGAAAACCAGAAATGGGTATGGGCGTCAGACGTTCAATTATTGGAGTACAACAAAGATTTACAGCCAGCAAGGGAACAAACATTCACAGGGCTCAGATGATGTACAGAAAAAGGTTGGGAAGGATGGAGGAGACAGGACTGAAGAGAAGCCAAAAGAGGAGGAGAGAGTTTGGGGCCTGAGGAAATGCACTGGACATGCAGGGGTAAAGGCCTTCACCGCAACTAAGAAGAAAGGCAAATAGATTAAAGGGGGATTAAACTCTGACTGACAGAAGAGGAAACTGGACTTTGACTCGAATGTCCTGGTTCAGCCCTTAGCTGTGTGACCACGGGTGAGAGGCATCGGTTTCCTCAACTGTGAAATCGGGTGTAGAATCAGGCGACTGCTGAGAGCCCTCAGCCCTGCCTTGAAGGCATGCCTGCCCTTCTCTTTACCTGACATGGTTCCATTTTCCAGGAGAGATCCCTCCTAGGATCTGGTAAGATGGAACTTGTTCACCAGGGCCCAGGGAATCTGCGTTTCAAGCCAGTTTCAAACAACCTGGGCCCAGCCTCCTGCTAGGTTGTGGAGTGTGGAGCCCTGTGAGAGTCAGCAGGGAGAGGAGGCCGGTCTTTGGAGTCAGGTAGACCTGGGTTTAAATTCTGCCTCTGCCGGGCTTGCCTGGTGGCGCAGTGGTTGAGAGTCCGCCTGCCGATGCAGGGGATGCGGGTTCATGTCCCGGTCCGGGAGGATCCCACATGCCGCAGAGCGGCTGGGCCCGAGAGCCATGGCCGTTGAGCCTGCGCCATGGTCGCTGAGCCTGCGCGTTCGGAGCCTGTGTTCCGCAACGGGAGAGGCCACAACAGTGAGAGGCCCGCATACGGCAAAAAAAAAAAAAAAAAAATTCTGCCTCTGCCAGTTGCTTTGTAGACGGCCTGAGACACTGTGGGTGCCGTAACATTTAGCTTCCTTGCCCATAAAACACCAGCACGCACAGGCTCGCACACACACATACCTGCACCTACTTGTAGAAAGAGGGGAACACATGTGGTCTTTCCCCAGGAACCCCACCCCAGGTACACTTCTGTTTTGTCCCCATCACGTATGTGGAGGATTTTAGTATCAGCAGAGCAGTTTAGTTTGGCATAGGAACGTGAGAGCAAGGCTGTGGAGCCATCAACCCAGGTTTAAATCTTGGCTCTGGCTTAGGGTGATCATCTAATCCAGTGCTTTCCATAAAACACACTGCAAGTCACATGTTTTATTTTAAATTTCCTAGTAGCCACATTTAAAAAGTAAAGAAAGAAAAAAGCAGGTGAAATTAATTTTAACATTTGACTTAATCCAATAGATTCAAAATATCATCATTTCAATCTGTCACTAATAGAAAGATTTATGAATAAGATCGTTTCCACTCGTTTTACACTATGGCACGCCTCATTTAAGATGCTAACAATCAGATGTGGCCACTGACTAGATGGCACAGGCTCTCCCGGTCCAAGGAAGGTAGCGGGAACCTCCATGTTCTGAGGCCTCAGTGAGGACTGGTCACAGGGGAGGTAAGTGCAAGGTGCTTGGTACAGCCCTGGTGCATAGGACACGTGGGACAACATCTGCTGTCACAGCCGTGACTGTCCTTGTGGTCCTCACCTTGTCTCACACAGCACAGACCCCAGGAGACTCGGCTGGAGACTTTTCCCAGCCCACCCAAACGGAGTCACAGCTCAGGGAGCCAGGTTAGGAGAAACCGGGCTGATTATCCTTGAGCCAGGAGGGGGCGGTACCTGGGCTCCCCACCCACCAGCCTCCTGACAATGGTGTGATTCAGGGCAGAGATAGAGGATTGTTGATTTTACAACAGGGAGAGGTTGGCCAGGTGAGGCATTGTTTGCTGCAGCTGGGAGAGGCACAGCCCATAGGATTAGGTCCCTGGGGAGGTAGAAAAATGGTATCAAGTCTTGACCTGAGAGGGTGGGTTGTGTACTCAGGAAGAATGTTCAGCAGCCACAGCTCCAGAATGTCAGGCTGGCACTGCCCTCATTAAAGACCGTCTCTGCAGCTGGTTGCTGTGTTTCTCTCTCCCTTCTCCTTTCCTCCTTTTATCTTCTCTTCCTTCCATAAATACTGAATGAACATTTATTCCATATGCTGCCAAGGCTCAGCATTACACATAATAAGTACCGCTGCTGAGCTCTCAGTGTGTGCCAGCCCTGTGCTAAACATTTTGTGTTCCTCCTCTCATTTAAAGTCCTCAACCAACCCAGCACTCTAGGTACCACTATAATTCCCATTGTTCAAATGAGGAAAACTGAGGAACAGAGAGGTTAAGCAGCTTGCCCAAGGTTTTACAGCAGGGTGTACATCTAGCCCATATGGCTTCAGAGAAGAAGGCAGAGTTCTTGTCTTCAGTGAGTGGATTCTAGGAAAGCGACAGGGGAGGAACTAGCTCTGCTGGAGAAGTCAGGAAAGGCTTCCCAGAGGAAGTGACATTCTGGCTGGGGCTTGAAGGAGGAATAGGAGTATGCCTGATGGGCAAGGCAGGGAGGGCGTCCAAGGAAGCGGGAGCTGGAGCAGCAGTAAAAATAAAAAATGTGAATTATGTAGTTTACCTTCTATGCCCTTCCAACCCTTCCAGCTGCCTCCTCTATAAACTGAAGGGTATTTGTTGCTCCCAACCCACCCAGTAGCCTCAGGCCACCCATTGACAGTCTGTCTCCTAAAGTTCCTGGACTCTGGAACCTCTCTCTCCCTTTTATCAATCATATGTAGGCAATGTATGAAAAAATTCAGAAGGTTTAGAGCTCATCTTTCAGTATCAAAATATTCTTGGGGCAAATCTGCTTTGCAGTATTGAAAGTGGGATTTTCTCCAAGAATCCCTATGGTGTTGTGGCCAAGAGCACAGACTCTGGGCTCAAACAAGCCTGGGTGTGATCCCAGCTCTACCACTCGTCAGCCCTGTGAGCGTTAATACATAGATTGAGGCCACATTTAACCCACAGGAAGGATGTGAGGATCAGGCAGGGTCCTGCACACAAATAAAGTGCTTGGGACACAGTTGGCCCTCAGCATGTCACCAAAGAGATTCTAAAAGATAACAGGGACCCTAAGGGAAGGCAGGTAGGATCTCCAAACCACATCTCACGCTCACTTTAATGAAGGAGGTTGGAGGCAGCTGTGGTGGTTTCTGAAGCGATATCAAGGATGTCTCAGCTTTGCAGGGTACCCAGGGTCACTCAGGCCTGGGGGCCAACTCACACTATGCACAAGCAACTGATGTATAAACCAGACGCCTGATGGTTAATTTACACTGGAGAGGGATGTCTCTCTGGCATCTCCCCAGCAGGCTGGACAAACACCACCAAGTTCTTCCTCTCTGATCACGCTTTTATATCCTGCAAATAGACTGCCTTGTCACTTCAGAATGCCAGGCAACAATACACTTGGCCTTCAATAGCTGGCATCCAGTGCTGGGCATACACCCTGGTTCCTGAATTAGAGGCATGGTCCAGACAGAAGGCTAAGATTTAATTAGGGACAGACTCTCTCTGAGGAGCTGCTCCCTCAACCCTCATAAAGCCTTGTTGGAAGTTATCTTCATGCCCATTTGATGACTGTGTCACCCCAAAACATATGTCCTTTCTAATACCCCAAGTGTAAGATCTGCCAAATTAACAGAACCAGAACTTGGTTTCAGGACACATTGTCATGGAGGGGCTGCAGCTCTGACACATTTTCTTTCAGTGGAAGCTCTGCTATGATTCAGTAGCTTCTTTTCTGGATTTGGTCTGCATGTTGGGGGCTAAGGAGATTCCGCTGAAGTAAAAGGATATAGGTTAGAAGGTGGGGGAAATGGGTGATGGCGGTCAAAGGGTACAAACTTCCAGTTATAATATGAGTAAGTTCTGGGGATCTAACGTACAGCATGGTGACATTAGCTAGATTAGTTAACAATGCTGTGTTGTATACTTGAAAGTTGCTAAGAGAGTAGATCTTAAATGTTCTCACCACACACAAAAAAGAGAAAAATGGCAGGTATATTAGGTGATGGATGTGTTAACTAACCGTATTATGGTGATTATTTTGCAATATATACATATAGCAAATCATCATGTTGTACACCTTAAAATTTATACAATGTTCGATATTAATTACATCACAGTAAAGCTGGAAAGAGAAAAGGGATACGGGACAGCCAAAGTTGAGTGGGGCAAGGAGGAGGTGTATTCAGTGGGAGATCTCACCAAATCCCATTGGAAGGAGGCATATCTAACTGATTAAAAGAGAATTCTAAATATAAATGAAACAAAAATATATTACTCAAAATTGCTAGTACTATTTTTGGGGTATCCTTTTTGTACAGTTTCGACTTTTGGAATCATGTTAATGTTTTATTATACAGAGTCAAAACAATAAAATTAAGTCAATAAAACTGGGGGAGGGGAGGTAAAATTGAATACAAACAGAAACAAATGAGCCTGTATTTCAGATGCATACCAAACAGGGAAAGGGAAAAAAAAGAATTAATCCAAGTAACTTTTGAATACAATTCTTTGATTGTATATTATCAATCTTAAGAAAAAAGAAATGCAAACAAATCTTGAACTCTCCTTAGTAGGTTTGTTCTTCCATAGTGGAATAAATGTAGCAATTCCTGGAACTATTTTCTGTGTTGTAATACTGAGCAAATAACGTTGTTCCACTGTTTGTTTCTCACTGGGGAAGAGAGTGAGAAAGGGGGAAGACAAGGAAAACACTGTGAGTTTGAATAGGTGCTAGAGAAGGCAGTATAAACTCATAGTTTTACATAGGTAGCACGAGTGACTGTTGAACCATACAAAATTACTATTCTTTCCAGTTTTGTCCACTGTGCAGACCTAGAAGCAAAGGCACTCAGTAGCAGTGAGCCCATCGAGTGCTCAGATCTTGGTTTCTACGCACTGGTCCCCATGAAAAGCAAGCAAAGCTCCTTGAAGAAGTGACTAATTCCAGGAAAAGAAAAAGTACAAGATGGCCTTGTGCCAGAAAGTAAGCAAGTACTGAAAGAATGATTAGTTCACGTAAAAAGAACCACTTGAAGGAAATCAATTGCCAAATCTAGGATAGCCTGAGCATCAAAACAAATAATGATAGTCGTGAATTAAACTCATTGAATAAAATAGTGATCCATGAGTCTCTACTGGTACTGACTAAATAAGGAAGAAGGAAAAACTTTTGATTACAATAAAATGCCAATTACTAAATATAGACAAAATGACAGAAAATCAACATTGTAACCATCATTGTAATAATTAATTAAGGTAAGAATCATCAATGTATATTAAAACGACTGAATGAAAATTTTATATGGAATAGTTTATCTATATAGTCTCAAAATATCTCCCTACAAACTACTTATTAATTATTAATTACTTATTAGTTGTAAAAGAAGAAATTATAATTACATTAGCAGAGAAACATGGAAGACACCACCTTAACCAAACAATCAAAATTAACATCACCAATAATGGGACAAACATACCACGTGTTTCCTGATGTGATGCACTGAGGACACAGCAGCACTTCCACGGTATTCTTGTGGGGAGGGGGAAAGCATAACCTAAATCTAATCACGAGGAAAGATTAGACACACCAAATTGAAGGGTGTTCTACAGAACAACGAGTTTGTACTCTTCCAAAATGGCAACTCATGAAAGACAAAGAAAAGCCTAAGAACTATTCTAGACTAAAGGAGATTAAAAAGACTTTGGAACTAAAGGCAATATGTGATTCCAGTTTGATCCTGGATTGAATCTTGAGATAAGGAGGAAAGATTGCTTTAAAAAACACCGTTGGGGGCTTCCCTGGTGGCACAGTGGTTGAGCATCCGCCTGCCAATGCAGGGGACACGGGTTCGTGCCCCAGTCCGGGAAGATCCCACATGCCGCAGAGCGGCTAGGCCCATGAGCCATGGCCGCTGAGCCTGCGCATCTGGAGCCTGTGCTCCACAACAGGAGAGGCCACAACAGTGAGAGGCCCGCGTACCGCAAAAAAAAAAAAAAAAAAAATACCGTTGGAACAGTTAACAAATTTTGCAAATGGAATGTAAATTATATAATTGTATATGCATGTTAAATTTTCTGAATTTGATAACGATACTGTGATCATGTAAGAAAATATGCTTGTTCTTAGAAAATAGACCTGAAGTATTTAGGAATAAAGAGAAAAGTGATGATATCTGTAACTTATTCTCAAATGGTTTTGAAAAAAATAACGGTAATCTGAGTGTGTGTGTGTGTGTGTGTGTGTGTGTGTGTGTAGAGAGAGAGAGAGAGAAAGGGACAGAGACAGTGTGATAAAATATCAACAATTGGTTCAAAGGGCAAAGAATATCTGAGAGGTCTTTGTACTACTACAATTCTGTAATTTTGAAGATAATCAAAATAAAAATTTCAAAATACTATAAAGTTGCTAGTTATATAAATACCAGATAATGATTAAAAGCAGGAAATTATTAGTAGCATTATTTACCATAAATGTCCAAATGCTATAGAATTCATTCAGTGGACACACTGAATGTGTCCCCTCAAAATCTATATGTTGAAGACCCCATCCCCAGTGTGATGGTATTGGAGGTAAGGTCTTTGGGAGGTAATTGGGTTTAGATGACATCATGGGGTGGACCCCTTGTGATGGAATTGGTGCCCTTATGAGAGGAAAAAGACCAGTGCTCTTCCTCTCCATCATGTAAGGATACAGCAAGGTGGCTGTCTACAAGCCAGAAGAGTCCTCATCAAGAACCCAACCAGGCTGGCACCCTGATCTTGAACTTCTAGCCAAGGACTTCTGGCTTCTAGAATTATGAGAAATAAATTTCGGTTATTTAAGCCACTCAGTCTATGGTATTTGTTACAGCAGTCCAAGCAGACTAAGCTCCATGTAACAGGAAACCCTAAATGTAAAGTGATCTCCCAGTGAGATTTAAGTTTGGGGGCCAAATGCTTATAGCTTGAGACATTCCCAACAACAGCATTATACATGGATTTCAGAAGTACCACCTCATACTCCCACTAGACTGAGTGCATATGTTCATTTTTCTATGAAATGACTGACCACACAGATGATCCCTGTACCACTTCTGGAACCCTGAGTCAATGAGGCCTGATGCTGTGCTTGTTCTGCCCCAGTCTTCATCCCTGAGCTTTCCTCCTTTCCATTACTTTTGATAATTTCTACCTCATACTCTCTAGATCCTGATACCTTTGAGGAGGAAATGTTTCAACAGTGTGAAGCCAGGACAGAATCACTGATTGGTCTGCTTAGTTTGTTCATTCACTCAACATGCAAGGGCCTTGGCAAGCAGCTGATGGGGGACGTGGGTGAAGAAGGGCCAGAAATGGCTGCAGAGATATGATTTGGGGAGAATGTTAAGGAGGAGTATCATGAAAAAGATATGCCAGGAAGAGGAGTAGGTTTGAGGGAAAGATAGGAAAGAGATGAGGAGCTAAATTTTGGAATAAATACTGGATTCAACATACCTGCAGGATATCCATGTGATGTTTACCAGACAGTACCTGCTCAATAATTGTTTGCCAATCAAGTGAGAGAGGCTAGGGCTGGAAGACAAACTCTTAGCCTTGATAGTAGAAGCCCCGAGGATTGATAAGGCCACGAGGGCTGAGCCTAGGGAAAGAGTCAAGGAGAGAATTTATATACTAACTCTATTGGAATTTTAGAGACTGACTGTCAGAGTTCTACTATAGTTCTGTAAATTTTCTAAAGAGAAAGACTATTCCCTTTAAAAGATGGACCCCGTCCTTTATAAGATGCCATCTCACGTTTTTTTACATAAGTTTACTCAGTGTTTACTCTTGGGGCCAGGGAGCCCAAGAGATCCAAGGCTTTCTCATGTTATAATTAATATGTATTATGGCAGCGTACAGGGAATAAAATTATAGCTATGAAGCTGGCATTTGCTTTATTCAAACACGTACTAATACAAATGACTTTATCTTGACACCTCCACACTGATCGCTTTGGGGAAACCAAGGAAACAACCCATATGGGGATTCAGGCCTGTGCGGGGGGTGTCCAATGGACTAGAGGTTTTGCAGTGTGGTTCAAACAACTTTAGAAGATTGTCGTTCATTCTTCATTCAGCAGACTCCTGGTGGGCACCTATAAGTACCAGGCACTAAATAGAAGGGGAGATTGAGATATGAATTAGACAGGGTTCTGACTCATAAGGAACATATAGCCTAGAGGAGAAGGAATATTTGTAAGGAGAAAATAACAATATGGTGTTATGTGTGTGTGTGTGTGTCCGTCCACTGATTCTCTGGTCACAACATTTTCATCAAATCAATAATAATACATAACCCTGTTTTATATGTGTTTCTGTTCAAAGACATCTTATTTAGTACTTACTGTTAGTTCATTAACATTGAATTTACCAGGCACTGTAACTCATACCTGAATGAAGCTTATCACACGAGTGCATTTTCAGCCTTCTTGTTCACTTTAGCTCTATGCTTGGGGGATATTTTAAATAATGAAGTCATCAACAAAAAGCATAAAATTGTGAAAAATGTGACACTAAATAGACTGCAAAAATTACACTTGTTTATAGCATCAGAGTGGAAACAAAAAGCAGGGCACAAACACATTTGACTTCAGCTCAAAACTCAAACTGCTCCATCCGGGGACTCAACTTTTCCACCACTCTGTGCATATCTGCCAAAGTAATAGGAGTGTGGACAGGGATTCTGGGATTACAAGTAAGTTGCAGCAAGTAGGTGAACTTGCAAATACAGAATCTGCAAATAATGAAGATTAACTAACACACACACACACACACACATACACACATGCACACATCTGGATGCTATAGGAGCACAGGGGGGAGGGAACTAGCCCTGTCTGCATTTCACTGGAGGCAAGGATGAGGTTTATGTCCTCCAGGAGGTAACACCTCAATTATGCCCTTTGCTGATAATTACCGCCTAATTGCCAGCTGAACTGAGCCGCTCCTGTTGAAGCTCTAAGGGGAACGGTGGATGGCGAGAGAGAGGGGAGAAGAGAAGAAGAGGGGTAATGATACAAGGGTGGGTAGCAGAGAAGGAGGGAAGACTGAAAATTCCCGCCCTGAATCTGGAGGGAGTGGGTGAACTTTTTCCATTTCCTGTCCCTTCCCCATTGCACCAGTATCTTCCAGTTAGTAGGAAATGAACAGAGAACAACATTTCTGAAGTCGTCTTCTTTGTTTCTAAATTACAAACATTACCTTGCCATTACCTTGCTTTTCAGTGTTCAAAAAATTTATTAAATTTCCTTCACTTTCAAAACACAGTTGAGTCCTGGGGTACTCTAAGCAGTGTCTTTGACAGTACTGAGTGCAAATGCTCAGGATCCAGGTCCTCAAAGCACACAAAGAACATGGAGGCTGTGTGTTCTACAGCACTCAGAGTGTATCATATTTCTGGGAAATAAATGAAGAATAAGTAAGCTTCAAGGAATGTCCCTTTAAGAAAGATTGGTCTTGCATCCCCTGAGCCAGGCTAAAGGACTTGCAGCTGAGCTGAGCAAAGATATCTGTTTCTATCAGAGGAAAAAAGATGTGCCAGCCTTTTGCCACTCTGTTAGAGAAAGCATTAACTTGCCCTTCACTAATTTTCTAGAAAACTTGGAAGTTATCCTAATCACAGATTCTTAAAAAGAATAAGAAAGGGGTGAGGAGAGGGAGAAAGAGTGTGAAGTTCCACATAGGAAGCTGCTCAGAAGTTTGAGAAATCATCCCTGTAACTTTTCTAAGAACCAGTTTCCTCATCTTGAAAACAAGAATAGGAAAACCTCTCTCTGAGGGTTGGTGAAAACTGGGGTCTTTGAGACACTGGAAATGTTTGTTCCTGTTCCCCTTCCTGTGAAGATGCCCTTCCTGCATGTGTGATATGTGTATTATCACAGGATGGTAGAGCATCAGAGATGGAAGGGTCCTTGGAGTTTGGGCCGCCAACCCCCACATTCTGTAAATGGGATAACCAAAGTTCGGAGAAATTAGATGATCCTCCTGAAACCACACATCCAGCAGGGGTTGAATGCAAGACAACCCAACCTGGTGCTCTTCCGGGCGAGTGCGTGGTGTTTGCTGTTCTCCTTCATCGTGGAACTTGTTGGGTCAATACTCAGATAGATAGACTATCATTAACTACAGGGCAAAACCAATAAGCCCCACAGCTTCGATCCACCTTCTGTTAATGCAAGGGTCCCTGACCTCTGGTGGGCTTACATTAGAGGACACTGACCTTGGGAATGAATTTGTTTTCACCCTTCCCAGTGCCGGCACTGGCCTCAGGGGTGGGTGTTCCCAAGTGGGGCCTCTGCTGTGTGGTGTGAAAGAAAGGCTGGAGTTTATGGTTGGGTGAACCTGTTGGATGGAATCTGTCACTAGCTGTGTGATTTCAGGCACAAGAGCAATTATTTTCTCTGGCACTCAGTTTTCTCATCAGTATAAATGGAGGCAACATATACATTTTACAGGACCAAATGAGATCATGTATGTGTTGTATGCCCAGCCAGTCCCAAGTCTTAATGTTCGGTAATTTTTTTCTTTTTTCTTTCAGTCCCAAAGCATTTATGCCTATTAACAGAGCTTAGGTAGAGGGATTGGAGAACTCACTACAAGTAACTTTAATGTTTTTCTTGCTAAAATAATATTTTAGAAGCAATTTATATGCCTTTTAGAAAAATTTAAGAAACAGACAATAAAAAAGATAAGATATTCCACTATACTTTCTTCTATGCATACGTTACACATATTTTTATATAAAAATAATAAAATACTGTGCTTACTGTATTGTAAGTTGCTTTTAAAATCCAACAATAGATCATGTACATCTTAACATATAAATAAACCTAAGTGTAGAATTTAATTTTCAATTACTATATAGTTCATTGACAATTATTCAAATTAATTCTCTTTTTTAGATGCATAGATTATTTTCAATTTTCTGCTGTTATAAACGACACTACAATTAACATTATTGTGGGTAAACCTTTGTTCACACCCTTAATTATTTTCTTAGTACAAATGCCTAGAAATGGAATTACAGAGTTAAAGGCAATTCCTAATGCTAAAGTTTTTGATAATTTATCACATTGCCCTCCACAAAATTATAAAAAATAGTATTCACACCAGCATTGTATAAAACACTGGGAAATGATCTTCATTTGAATGTCCTAAGCTTTCGTTTTTGGACTCGTCCGTGGACAGACAGATGGATCAGGATTTTGGCAGGATGGGGGTGCAGGTAAGAAGCAAGTTCCTTCATTCAAGTATAATGTCCTAAATTCTTCTCCAGTGAATGAAGCTGTGATAGGCACTATGCTACATGCTGGGGATTAGGAACTAAATCCTCTAAAAACAGCATATTCCCTGCCTGAGAAGCAGATGAAATACCATGTGGTAAGTCTAACGGCAAAAGTTAAGCGTACGGATTAGCCCCTAACCCAGTCCTGGGCAGATGGAGGGGCCAAAGGGAACTAGCAAAGATTTCCTGGAGGACGTGACATCCTACACAAGCTTTGAAGTTAACAAGAGTTAGTTCCATGACGAAGGGCAAAAGAAGGGCAGAGGAATCACATGATCAAGACCTCGAAGTAAGAGCAGATTCAGGGGAGTCTAAGCACCAACAAATCCAAACCCAGAAATGTTCTAAAAAGGCTTTTTAAATAAGTGCCTATTTTTCGATCCATTCCTTTGTAACTTGAGAATCATTTGCTCCAGTGGCCAGTGGCATGTGGTGGATAACAGGCATCATGGGGCTGCAGATGACAGTCAGTGATGACAGGGAGGACGGCCTGACTTAGGAGAACAGGGTTATGCTCTTTTTTTTTTTTTTTTTTGGTTCATTAATTTTTAAAAAATTTTTATTGGAGTATAGTTGATTTACAATGTTGTGTTAGTTTCAGGTGCATAGCAAAGTGAATCAGTTATACATATACATATATCCACTCTTTTTTAGATTCTTTTCCCATATAGGCCATTACCGAGTATTGAGCAGAGTTCTCAGTAGAGTTCCCTGTACTATACAGTAGGTCCTTATCTATCTTATATGTAGTAGTGTGTTTATGTCAATCTCAATCTCCCAATTTATCCCTGTCCCCACTTACCCCCTGGTAACCATAAGTTTGTTTTCTACATCTGTAACTCTATTTCTGTTTTGTAGATAAATTCATTTATACCCTTTTTTTTAGATTCCACATATAAGCGGTATCATATGATATTTGTCTTTCTCTGTCTGACTTACTTCACTCAGTCTAACAATCTCTAGGTCCATCCATGTTGCTGTAAGTGGCATTATTTCATTCTTTTTTATGGCTGAGTAATATTCCATTGTACACATGTACCACTTCTTCTTTAACCATTCCTCTGTTGATGAGCATTAAGTTGCTTCCATGTCTTGGCTATTGTAAATAGTGCTGCAATGAACATTGGGGTGCATGTATCTTTTTGAATTATGGTTTTCTTCAGATATATGCCCAGGAGTGGGATTGCTGGATCATATGGTAGTTCTATTTTTAGTTGTTTAAGGAACCTCCATACTGTTCTCCACAGCGGCTGTACCAATTTACAGTCCCACCAACAGCGTAGGAGGGTTCCCTCTTCTCCATACCTCTCCAGCATTTATTGTTTGTGGATTGGGTCATGCTCTTTATAATGAAATCCCCATGTGATGGAGGATACCTGGCTTGTGATACATAATTTGTGACTGTCCCCAGCCTCTTCTGCGTTTTAACAGGTAACAACATAGTTTTTCAAGTGTTCACCTTTTTTTTGGGAGTTAAGATAGCTGAACTTCAAAAATAGCATTAATTTTGAACAAACTGGGCCCCAAAGATTATGGGTAATTTCTTTTCTGCTGCAGTTTTATATGACTTGAGTATGTGCACGTGCACATGTGTGCACAGGCACATGTGTGTGCGTGTGCATGTGTGCACGTGTGTGTGTGTGTCTGTCTGTGTGTGAATTAAAAGGGGAAGGGGAGGAGGGGAGAAGGGGGAGGACTGGGGAAGGACAAGTTACCAAGCCAGAGAGGTAGCCAGGCAGGGACCTGAGGGCCCCCTGTGCTGTATGATTCGCATAGCCTTCTCAAAGCATTGGAGTCATGATAGAGTTTTAAAGACTTGGTTCTCATAAAGATCATTCCAGGTCACAAGGATAAAAGACCCAGCTTCTGCAGGACACCCTCCTCAATGAGGTCAGAGGCAAAAGAATGGACATGGGGTTCCAACTCACGCTTGTGGGTTCCAGGCTGCTCTCCATCCCCCCACTTCACATCAGTCTTGTCTTCCAGAACAGCTGCTCTGTGGACTTCAGGGTCTAGCATCAGATACAGAGACAGCCTTAGAGGGACTGTTTATTCAGCCTCCACAACAGGGAGGGGAGCACAACTGCATAAGCCAGCTCCTTGTAATAACTCCCAAGGGTTCTGATCCTCCAGTTGAACCCTGACTGATACAGTCATGCACCAGGGAGACCTGTCAGAGGTGATGCTGCTGCAGAGACAGAAGTGACAGTGCCAACAGAAAGGGATGAATCTGAGATATATTAAGGATGTAGAAAATAACACCCATCAAATATGGCAGTGAGGAGCGGGGAGGGGTCAAGAATGACCCCAGAGGTTTCAGGCCAGGTGACTGGGCTGAGGAGTTGTATAGCCATCAGGGGAGTGGAGCAGGTTTGAGAGAGAAGGAGATGGAGAACTGAGTTGGGACTCTTCAATCTGAAGAGCCTGATGGATCTCTAAGTGGAGATTTATAATAGATGTTTGATATAGGGACCCGAAGCTGGAAGGGGGTGAGTAGGATCCTCATCAGTTCCACAGGAGGTAAAACTGTGGGAGTGGATGAGCTCCCTCTCATCCACGTAAGGATGGAGAGAGGAGGAGGTAAGGTCATGAGATGAGAATCGGGGTG
Organism: Mesoplodon bidens; assembly: GCF_964165515.1. Taxonomy (NCBI): domain Eukaryota; kingdom Metazoa; phylum Chordata; class Mammalia; order Artiodactyla; family Ziphiidae; genus Mesoplodon; species Mesoplodon bidens. The sequence continues at coordinate 102,367,492 of NC_138161.1, read as the reverse complement.
GAACTCTGGGAAAACTAATATTTAAGGGACAAGCGGAGGAAGATGAGATTAAAAAAAAAAAAAAAAAAGTCTGCAGAGGAGAAAGCCAGGCTCCACAGACAAGGGATTGAATTCAGAAAGGACATAGGTTGTCAGAGGGTCAGATGCCACTGAGAGTTTGAACAAAATAGAGCTAAACAGATATCCACTGGATCAGCACCAGGAGGTTTCTGGTGACCTTTCTTGACAGCAGTTTCGGTGGAACGGTGGGGTTGTGCAGGGGAGCCAAACTGCAGTAAAAATATGAGTTTCTGTTAAGCCCAAGTTGAAAGAGTCCAAAATTTATAACTATGAAATGAGAGGGAAACGGACATAATACTTCACGAGATGACATGATGTACTGAATCCTGGTATGAAATAAACCTATTAGCATTTTCTATCCTCATTTATGAACATGATTAGGGCTGCCAATGAGCCTATTCCATTACAAAAAAATTTGTTTTAAGCCCATTGATGTAGTTTGTTGCTAAACTCATCCCAACCTCTGTAATCCTAGCTGTGAACAATATAAGAAAAAATAAACAGCAAAAACATTAAAAAAAAGAAACAGGAGTTCAGGAAGTTGAGACCACTGTTCTTAAAAGCTTGGTTGTAAATAGAAGAAAACAACACATGATAAAGAGGAATACAGCATTGAGGAAGGGCCTTTAAAACAAATGGAAGAGATTTGAGTACATTTCTATGCTGAGGGTATAGGGCCATTATGCAGGGGGAGGGTTTAAAATACACCAGAAGGGGGAAATTTTATGGAATAAGACCACTCAATAAATTAAAGTTGTGCAATGGATAAGATTGCCAGGCAGAGCATATAAAGTGAGAAGAGTCCAGATGAAAATCCCAGGGACTCTAACATTTTAGAGGATGCTGGAGGAGATGGAGACAAAGAGCTTAAAAAGGGGGTAAACAACAACACTGCAGAGGGATTAAATAGTTAATAGAAGAAAAGACTAATCAGTGGATCAATGGCTTAGGTAGATGAGGAAGTCAATGGTGACCTTTCTCCAGAGTAATTTCATTATATTGGTGTGAATATGAGTCAAAGTCTAATGGATTGAGATGTGATAGGGGTATACTAAATTATCTCCCAATTACTAGAGCAGTTATAAGTTAACACTTGGGGGGAAAATAATGATAATGTGGAGTGATGGCAAAAGTTCAGTAAAATGGGTAGTCTCGTATTTCGGCAGTGTAGATCAGTAAAATTTGTTTGGAGAGCAATTTGACAATAAATGCCAAAAATCTTTACATATTCCTATTATTTTGGAATATTAGTTCCATTTCTGAGACTCTACCCTTAGTAAGTATTCATAAATATTGGAAAATGTTATGCATAATAATATTGTGTTAAAGGATAAACTGAGGCATATACTAAAAAGTTTTAGTATGTTTGAGCAAAAGCCGATTCAAATTGCAGCATCCAATCGAGCAGATAGCAAGAAGCTCCAAGAGCTGTACAAAACGAAAGACTTACAGGTAGAAAGGGGTGGGAACAAGGAAGTTATACTAGGCAAAAAAGTGGGTTGGTTATTGCAAAGCTACTTTGCTTTAGGGGATGGTGGCAGGTTACCTAACTAGTGCTGACCAGACAGTTCCTGGTTGACTGGTTTAAGATTCCGTTTCTGGGAGAGCCAAAACTGTATTTAAGTCAAGTCTTGGTTTGGTGATGTGGGGTTTAGCAACTCCATTTGGGGCCTGTTGTCTTGTTTTTAACAATTGTCATGCCACTTACAACTGTGAGAAGCCAGGAACCACCTAAATATCCAACAATAGAAGAGGTTAAGTAAACTATGGTGTGACCATTTGCTGGAATACTGACCAGTCATTACAAATTATGTTTGTGAGGCCTGTGTAGTAACAGAAACTGTTTATGTTACAATGTTAAGTTACAAGCTTAACAGCCGGATAGACCACTGAAACTACAGGGTAATTTGACTCTGTTTTACAAAGCACCTCTATGGAGCAGAGGAAGACGAATACAATACAGAAAAAATGTTAATAGTGTTTGTATCTGAGATATAGGACTAAAGGAGGCACATGTTTTTAATTCTTTTAGTTTCTCAGTATTTTCCAAATTTTCTTTAGTGAGAATGTTAACATTTAAAAAAAATTTAAGTAAACATTTTTAAAAAGGAGGTTTGATGGTAAGGGGAAGGGGAGGGATAGAAAGTGGCTTGAGAGGGATGCAGGATCAAGGGAAGAGTGAATTTTTAGGATGGGGATTATCTGAATGTGTTTACGGTCAGTGGAGAGAGTGAGGCTGATTTAGGGTAGAAAGGCTGCTGGGGGAGGGCAATGTAATTAGGGAAAGTGAGGGAGTGAGATGAGGTGGGAGGATAGTTGAGAGAAGAGAAGGACACCTACTCTGAGCAAGAGAGAAGGAGGTAAGAATGGGCGACTTTGGAAATGAACTGGAGAGAAGTGGAGGGAATTTTGACCTGGGATCATTTCTTTTATTTGGAAACTGGGAGTTTCAATCTGTTGAGGGTTGAGATACGGGAGTGTGATCAGGGACTTGAGGAGGCAAATATGTGGAGTCACCATTGGGCGGAGTGGGAAATAAAGGAAAAATGAGGAGCTTGAGCCTGGGGAGCCTTGTGGTCCCGCCCGGGGATGGAGAGGAACACTTGTCAGGGCCCCAAGAGCCAAGCGATGGGAGGCCCTTCAGCTGGCCTCAGCAGGCTGTGAACAGAAACGGGCAAGTCCAGCTGGAGTTGGGTCCTGGAAAGACATGTGGTCCAGAGGAAGAAGGTCAAGACTTGCAGAGGGTGCTGTGTGGGTATCACTGAAATGACTGACTGCAGGATTGGGGCTCACAGACAAGGAAGTGAAACCAGGAGGAGTCCGGTAGATTGGACTCCTAGAGACAGAGGGACTGAAGCTCTCAATGAAGCTGAAAAGCCAGTTCAACCTAACCAAGGGTGTGTGAGAGGTGGAAGAAAAGGCAGCTAAGGGCAGAGCAAGGTTTGCTGTGTGGGATGAAGACAACTGCTCCACGAGGGTGTGACTGTAGGAACAAGAGGGTGGCAGAAACAGAGGAGCGGTAGAGGAGGCAAGATGGGGAGAGTTTCGGATGTCGGGTGGGTGGCCCATCAGCAGGGGTGTTGAAGTCAGATAGGGCAGGAAAGGAGAGACACTAAAGCCACTCGTGAATGTGGGGGAGTCCCGGAGGGGGGCAGAGTCATAGTGACAAGGATGGGAACGGGCAGCCCAATGGCAGAGGGGAATGAACATTTCAGGGAGAGTGGTAAAATACCCTACAAGCCAATGCAGAGACAGGAATATGTCAACACCGACTGCTGGCCCTTAGAGACAGGGAGCCCTCGACTGCATTCCACACTTCAACTGGAGAGGGCACAGAAGGACGTAGTGTCATTGTACCATGTCTCATCTCAACAGAGACTTTATTTGAGGCTTTCTAAGCACAGGGCGATGTCGTGCGTAGGCTGAAAACCAAAGGGATAGATTAAAATGGATCAGACAATCTGACGTATGAAGATAAATAGAGAGGGCGTGTAGCAGGTTTTGTAAGGACTTAAACGCCGAGATAAGGAATCTAGACTTTATTCCCTGCATTAGGGGTTTCTAAATTTTTTTATCATGCACCCTACTAATAACAAAATATTTGAATATGCATCCCCAATATATGTATGACTAGTTATTATATATGTTTATATCAATAATTGATATGCTAAATATTAGCAAAGCTTAATTTCTTTCTTTGCAGGTAAAATAAAAACAGAGCCCTTTCAGAGAATGAGAAGGCAAGTCACAGACTGGGAAAAATTATTTGCAAAAGACATATCTGATGAAGGACTTTAATCCAAAACAGTTAATGAACTCTTAAAACTCAACAATAGGAAATAAACAACCCAATTTAAAAAATGGGCAAAAGACCTGAATCTCACCAAAGAAGATATACAGATAGCAAATAAGCATATAAAAAGATGTTTCACATAATATGTCATCAGGGAAATGCAAATTAAAACAACAATGGGATACCAGTACACACCTTTTGGAATGGCCAAAATCCAAAATACTGATGCATGAAATCCTGGTGAGGATGTGGAGCAACAGGAATGCTCATCCATTGCTGGTGGGAATGCAAAATGCTACAGCCATTTTGCAAGATGGTTTGGCTGTTTCTTACAAAACTAAACACAGTCTTACCACATGATCCAGCAGTCATGTTCCTTGGTATTTACCCAAATGAACTGAAAATTTATGTCCACACAAAAACCTGCACATGAAAAAATCCTGCACTTGGATGTTTATAGCAGCTTTATTCATAACTGTCCAAACTTGGAAGCAACCAAGATGTCCTTTGGTAAGTAAATGGATAAATAAACCGTGGTACATCCAGGCTATGCAATATTATGCAGCTCTAAAAACAAATGAGCTATCAAGCCATAAAAAGACATGGAGTAGGGCTTCCCTGGTGGCACAGTGGTTGAGAGTCCGCCTGCCGATGCAGGGGACACGGGTTTGTGCCCCGGTCCGGGAAGGTCCCACATGCCGCAGAGCGGCTGGGCCCGTGAGCCATGGCCGCTGAGCCTGCGCGTCCAGAGCCTGTGCTCCGCAACGGGAGAAACCACAACAGTGAGAGGCCCGGGTACCGCAAAAAAAGAAAAAAAAAAAAAAGAAATGGAGTAAACTTAAATACATATTATTAAGTGAAAGAAGTCAATCTGAAAAGGCAGCATATTGTATGATTCCAACTATATGACATTCCGGAAAAAGCAAAACTGTGGAGACAGTAAAAAGATTAATGGTTGCCAAGGAATGGGGTGGGGAGAAAGGGATGAATAGATGGAGAACAGAGGATTTTTAAGGCAGTGAAACTATTCTGTATGATACTATAATGGTAGATACATGTTATTATACATCTGTCCAAGCCCTAGAATGTAAAGTACCACGAATGAACTCTAATATGAACTATGGACTTTGGGTGATAATAATGCATCAATGTAGGTTCACCAATAAACGTACCACTCTGCTGGGGGATGCTGGTAATGGGGGAGGCTGTGCGTGTGTGGGCACAGGGGTATATGAGAAATCTCTGTCCTTTCTGTTTAATTTTGCTGCAACTTCAAAAAATAGTCTTTTAAAAGGAAAAATCATTATCATGTGATCAAAATGTATGCAGCTAATAAATTTAGTAAAATATTAAAAACTAGAAAAATAGATTTCCAATACTTTTCCCCCATAAGCCAGTGATTTATCTTGTGCATTCCCTGGGGTTTGCACTCCCTACTTTGGAGATCTGTGATCATATGAATCCTTCTTGATTAGGAGAGTGCCACAATCTGGACTTTGTGTACGTACATCTGGCAACCCAGTATGGGACAGTTGGAAGAAGGAAAGGCTGGAGGTGGCAAGATTTGGTTAGGAGGTCATTCTTTCCTTCCTTACTTGCTGAGTTTTTCCTTCAGGCAATGCACCAAAGGTGAAGTGAATAAAAAGGAATGCAGTGGAGAATGCAATAAAGATGATAAAAATATTATTGCCCAATCAAGTCATATCCATGGCTTGTCTCAATGGGGACCTAAGGAAACTTAGCCAAGTGTGGGCCTTGGGTGAGATAGGATGGGGGAAAGAGGGGGTAGCAGCTACCTGGTTAGGAAAAGACCTTCCATCCTCCAGAGATTGCTATTTTTTACTGTACTGAGGGCCTGGGAATTAATTAATCCCATTGCCTACTCTTGACTCACCAAACTATAATTAATGTAAGCTACTGCCTGCTCGTTCCGGACACTGATCCCTGTAAACCCAACAGGCCTCAAACATGTCTGTCCTCTCCTGGCAGTATCATCCTCTTTGCACTCTCTGCCTCTTCTCCCTCAAACCATCCAGGATCCCTCTTATGCCCAAATCTTTCTTTCCATTGTGTCTTCTGAAATTCCCATTCCTTAGTAAATAAGCTTACCCACTTATCTTATTAACCTAGGCATTTCCTTGACTCAACTCAAGACTGGCTTTTCTCCAAGACACAACTTCTCCATAAGAACTTTGAAGTGGATACTTAACGTTTAGTAACATTGGCATCCTCCCCATTTCCCAGTGCTATTTCCAGGACCTTAGTCCTCTGTGCTTGCATAAAAACTTGCTTCTTTGAGGGTCATGTCACATGGCTGCATCAGCCTCCCTCTCCTGTCCCTGCCATCTTGTGACCTGTTACTCCCTCTGAGCTGGAAAGTCTTAGCTCCTGGTTTACATTCCTGCCCTCCACCCTCACCCTGCTATTATCCAGACAAATTCATCATCCCCAGGGACAACACTCTAGCTTCCTTCTTGTTTGACCACTCTGACTCCAGAGACCAGCACCTAACTCCACGCAGAACTGCTCCACTCTTTGACCACCATGTTTTCTCCCAATTCTATTTCTCCTTACTTCTACTGTTCTAGGACACTTTGGCAAACTACATCCTGAGGGCCAGATGCAGCTCACTGTTAATTCTGTAAATAAAATTTAATTGGGACACAGCCATGCCAATGCATTTATGTATTGTCTATGGCTGATTCTTGTTACAACAGCAGAGTTGAGTAGTTGAGACAGAGACCATAAGGCCCACAAAGCCAAAGGTATTTGTTCTCTGGCTCTTTACAGAAGTTTGCTGACCTCTGTTCTAAGCAAACAAAATAAAATAAAAAGTCTTTTTCTACAAAAGTAATACATGAGCATTGTAAGAACATTCAGGAAATATAGAAAAGTATTGATACAATAAAGAAAAACAACTCCCAGGGACTTTCCTGGCTGTCCAGTGGTTAAGATTCCGCACTCCCAATGCAGGGGGGCACAGGCTCGATCACTGGTCAAAAAAAGAAAGAAAAAGAAAAACAGCTCCCAATATTCTGTAACTCAGATAAAATCACTATTATCAATAATCTTTTGGTGTTTTCCTTCCTATTATTTTGCAGCTTTCATGTCTGTGTGAAGGTACATATGAATGAATATACCTATATATATAAATTATTTATACAAAATTAGGAACATATCATTTTAAAATCTGCCTTTTGATTTCAAAATATATTTTGAATATTTTCCTATATGAATTGCTACTTTCTTGTAATATGATTTTATTTTATTTTTCACAAATAAACCAACTTTAATAGATATTATTTTGTATTTATATAGCACCTTCTTCAAGAACCTTAGATGCTTTACAGACATTATATCTAATTAATCCCCACAACAACCCTGTGAGGTAGGTATTACTCCCATTTTACAACATAGGGAGACTGAAGCACAGAGAAGTTAAGTGACTTGCCCAAGATCACACAGTTAAATTCACTGAAAAGCCAGGACCTGAGTGCCTTAGCCTCCCAACTCCCAGATAAATACCTCATGAGAGAATCTTTAATGAAAAGTAGCTTTAAAGAAAGTATCAAGAGTAGTAGTATGTTATGGAAGTGAGGTTTTTCTACTGCCATCAAGGCAAGAAAAAACCCTACATGGAGGTTAGAGGTGAGACCCATATATTACATTCCCCCCATCTTCCTTTTGCCTAAAGTCTCAGGGCTCCTGTCTCGAGCCAGCTTCTAAAGGTAAAGCAGCCAAGACAGAAGCCATGTGACTTAGAAGTGAGACTTAATTTAGAATATTTACTTTCTGTATAGTAGCGCATGGAGTGAATATAACATAATTTAGTTAGCCAGGCATCATTATAGAAAATTAATTTTGTTTATAACTTTTGCTCTTTCAAATAATGAATTATGAACATTTTTAACTCTTTACTGGCTATAATGAGAAGAGGGTTAGAGTCACCACCTACTGAATGGATAGTACATATACTTATATTGTTATATACATCTGTATATATACACACACATATATAAATGTAATAAGTCAGCATTGTACTTCATATATTCCTAATGGTCCTTGGTTGTTTTGGGGTTTGGGTGGAGAGGTGGGGAAGGGCTAGAGGTGGAATGAGTAATATATGGGAGCACCAGTAATATTTTATGAAAATGATTATTTGGGAAACTAATGTTAAGAGTACTTATCGGGTAGATTACATATTCTTGCTTTAAATCTTAAAGACTTGAAAAAATAGGATTTACCTCGTGATGAATGAAATTCTAATTGCTGGGTGACTGGCTGGGTGTTATGAACCAAAATTGGAAAGATGCAGGGATGAGAGTCAATTTGGAAGAGAAATGCACCAGTTGAAAATACAAGATAGTTACATTTTATTTATTTATTTTTTTGATATTTGTTTATTTGGCTGCACCGGGTCTTAGTTGTGGCCTGCAGGATCTTTGTTGCAGCATGTGGGACCTAGTTGCCCCACAAGGGATCGAACCCGGGCCCCCTGCATTGGGAGTGCAGAGTCTTAACCATTGGACCACCAGGGAAGTCCCAAGATAGTTATATTTTATGATAGTTACATTGCATGATTGTAAGCAGCTCTTTGCAGGAAACCGCCCTCAGCAGGAAGCCCCTTTCCTTGTCACTTTAGCAAAGCTATATTGTAACTAACTTTTAAACCAGGCACCCCCATGCTCTACTGATGTCCAGCCCAAGCACACCTTTCAAATCTTTTAATCAGGCAATACCTTGCCTAACTTGCCGATTCTTTCCGTAGATGAAATAAACAGAAACGAAGAATAAGTAATTAACAGATGACCAGATCTCTTCCCTAGCTTCCCCTTCAGTAATCTCTCAAACTGTGTGACCAAACTGTGTGAACAAGATAACGTTTAGAGGAAGATCACAAGAAGTCAACAAGTCTGCATGCACTGGGGTGATGGCGGTGACTCTGACCCCCTATCTCAATGATTAACTGAGATTACTTCCCTCCTTCCCTTTAAAGCTTTCATGGCCAAGCAGAATCTTTGGAGGTAGTTTTTTGGGGGACACTGAGTCTATCATCTCCCCAGATTGCTGGCACTGTGATTAAAGACAACTTTCCTTTCCATCAACACTTGTGAATTTGATTTTGTAAGCAGCAAGCAGCGGGGCCCAATTCAACAATATGATTTTGAATCATGCAAATGTTAAATAGCGAGATATTAAAATTGCAATAAAGTCTCACTTTATACACAAAATTTGAAACAATTTTTTAAATTTTTTGAAAACAAAATTTGAAACAATTTCCCAAACTTTTAAAAATTGGCCAAAGGCTGAATATTTTTTAAGCAAGTACATTTTTAAAAATTCAGGTATTAAATATTTATTGAACAACTATTATATATCATGAACGTATAAGAAGTGCTGGGGATACATGAACTGATAAATTAGACATGACTGACTACTTATTTTTAAAATGCTACACCCCAAATTGACCAAATGAATCAGATGATTTCACACCAGTGCAAAGTTCAATGGGACATTGATCTGACTGTACACTTTGAGATAAAGGAAGCAATAGATTTTGGGGGGCTATTTATTCCATTCCTTTATTTCCATTGAGAAAATTCTTTTTGCAATGACATTTTTAGAGAGGAGATCTGTTGCAGTTTTCACAGTTACTGTGAATCAGTACAAAGATATTAAAAATGCACTTCAAGCCTCTTGAAGGAAGCATATTTTGCAAATGCTAAAGAAGATTACTATTAACAAAAGGTATTTTAATGATCTTATTTATAGAATCACCCTTATCCAAATATATTGCCATGGTGTCTTATTTAAGAAAAGACTTAATTTTTAGTGACTTCATGAGATCAAATACCTTCCTCCATCTTAAAAATATGTTAGGCAATGATTAGTGAGAGAAATGAATATTAAATGACATTTTTATAAGCATCTTTTTAATCTTAATTTCAACAGGCATCAGACTCATAGTTGATTATGGTTTCATGATTTCAAGTAGTATAGTAAATTAAAATAAAGTCTTATATCACTTATAAGTGGAACCTAAAATATGACACAAATGAACTTATCTACGAAACAGAAGCAGACTCACAAACATAGAAAACAGACTTGTGGTTGCCAAGGGGGAGTGGATTGGGAGTTTGGGATTAGCAGATGCAAACTATTATATATAGCATTGATAAACAACAAGGTCCTACTGTATAGCACAGGGAACTCTATTCAATATCCTGTCACAAACCATAATGGAAAAGAATACGAAAAATAATGTATATATATATATAACTGAATCATTTTGCTGTACAGCAGAAATTAACAGAACATTGTAAATCAACTATACTTCAATAAAATACATTTTAAAAATAAAATACAATCTTATATTTGACCCTAGCTTTTTTTTTTAAACATACAAGCTCCATCCTTTTTTAAATTTAATTTAATTTATTTTTGTCTGCGTTGGGTCTTCGTTGCTGCGCGTGGGCTTTCTCTAGCTGCGGTGAGCGGAGGCTACTCTTCCTTGCAGTGCACAGGCTCTAGACGTGCGGGCTTCAGTAGTTGTGGCACTTGGGCTCAGTAGTTGTGGCTCGCAGGCTCTAGAGTGCAGGCTCAGTAGTTGTGGCACACGGGCTTAGTTGCTCCATGGCATGTGGGATCTTCCCAGACCAGGGCTCGAACCGGCGTCTCCTGCATTGGCAGGTGGATCCTTAACCACTGCGCCACCAGGGAAGCCCACCCTAGCTTTAATATTCACATTTAGAATTCCCAAGACAGATGTCAGTTTGCAGTGCTGTCTAATCTAGTCACTTTATTATTGTTTATACAACCAATCCCAATAGGCCTCCAAAAGAGACACCTGTTATACTGAAATTCTAATTTCCAGTTGCCTGCTGCCATAGCTAATGACTCTAGGATGCAAAACCCTTGAGTCAAGTTGTAATTAGAGACAGAAAAAACCCACTACAAATAAAGGATAGACACACACCTTTTCAAAAAGTCCAGTGAAGTCTGACAATGATTTGATTTAAAAAAGAACACTGGCAGGGCTTCCCTGGTGGCGCAGTGGTTGAGAGTCTGCCTGCCGGTGCGGGGGACACAGGTTTGTGCCCCGGTCCAGGAGGGTCCCACATGCCGCAGAGCGGCTGGGCCCGTGAGCCATGGCCGCTGAGCCTGCGCGTCCAGAGCCTGTGCTCCGCAACGGGAGAGGCCACAACAGCGAAAGGCCCGTGTATCGCAAAAAAAACAAAAAAAACAAAACACTGGCAAATGCTTGCTTTTCATATCACACATACACACACCCATCTGTCTTTAGCTTGAAGCAGAAAAGTAAAATGTCAATTAGAAGCTACTATTGGTGCTATAGTGGATCCATTGGAGTGGATCTAAACCAGAAAGCAGTTGACCTTTATAGAAACATCTACTGTAATTGTCATTTGGAGATTAACGCACAGTAAAAACTGTCTTATAAGCAGCTTTCATAACAGCGAGTACTTGAACTTCTGAACAACTCAATGTACACTAAAATTATTAACTTTTAAAATAATTCTATGGGGGCTTCCCTGGTGGCGCAGTGGTTGAGAGTCCGCCTGCCAATGCAGGGGCCAAGGTTCTGGGTCCAGGAAGATCGCACATGCCGCAGAGCGGCTAGGCCCGTGAGCCATGGCCGCTGGGCCTGCGCATCCCGAGCCTGTGCTCCGCAGCAGAAGAAGCCGCAGCAGTGAGAGGCCCGCGTACCGCAAAAAATAATAATAATAATAATAATTCTATGGTCTCTGAAGACAAATATAAAAAACATCCAAACAAACATGAATTTAGGATGCAAATATCATTCATGTAAAGGCCTATGTTTTTTCTGGCCTTTTTGAACATTTATCCTGTGACCAAAATTTTGTCTCATCCACTCTGAAATACATATTATAGGAGGATGAATAAGCAGTTTTAAAGTACTAGAAGAGCAAAGGAATTCTTCTAAGGTTAGTTCTTCAAAATCCAAGAGCCTTAAGAAAAACATGATGCTGCTGGGGAAATGGCGCTGATAGACTTGCTCTAGGCAGGGTTTCCACAAACTTTCAACTTGTAAAAAACACAATTATCTGTGAAGTGCAATAAAGCAAAGCACAACAAAACAAGGTATGCCTGTAAGCCTGGACACTTCTGCCACATCAGCTCTTCAGGGACAAGCCAGAGAGCTTCTTCCATCAACTGTCTCAAAACTGGGGTAGGAATGGGCCGTGCAGGCTCTGGGTTTAGCTTGGCTACTCTATCCCAAAAGGAACAGTACATGTTTTTAGGAACACTAAGGGACCCTTTTCTCTTTCATAGTTATGCCACTGGTACCTCTGCAAGGGACTTCATATGTCTCTCAAAGGTATCTGCATGCCAAATTAGAAATCCTATTTGCATACTCCAGTGAAGATTAACTAGCCTGTCACAGATATTTTATTTCTTTGATGGTTGTCGGGCTGCACCCCAGAGGCCTGCAAGCCCTGTGCTTGCCCAGCTTCAAGACTGAGGAAAGAGCCCAGAGTCAGCAACAGAGACATCAGTGGTCTGATGGATGGGGGAGCTTACATGCCGGAAGCAAGGTCCTGGAGCGACACCCCACTGTATGGGGTGGACGGCCAGGCAGGAAGTAGCTGCAGGCTTCGCTCTGGGGAGGACTAGGGAGGCTCTCAGTTACGGGGAAATTGATGTCAGCTTCGCTCAGGTTACCAGGGAAAGCAGCAGAGGAGCTGGCCCTCTAAACTCCTGTTAGCCCCCCCGGGCTAAGTACTTTCCTGGGGCAGAGGTTTTCCCTTTGCTAAACTATCAAGGGGTAGCCATTCCAAGCTAAATATTAGAATAATCACTATCTCTGGTGGGGGAGGGTGGGAAGTCTGTCGGTATTTTCTGACTAGGGTCTACAATTATGGGGGAAGATTTAGGGGGAAGGTCAGTTAAGTGAGTAGGGTGTAGGTGAAGTGGGGACTGGTCAAGCAGGGGAGGTACAGAGAACCTCTAAGCAAGTACATTGTAAACCTTGTTTACAACATTGCCATATGACTGTCCCATGTAAGAGAAATACCCATCACCCTTTGTCAATATCGTTGGAACCACTTTTTTTTCATGTGCAGCAAAATTTCCATGAGTGATTTTGATGATCACTATTCTATTACTCTAATGTTCACTGTTATTTTAGTTGTAAATATTTCTATTATCTTAACACCCACCAAATATTGTTAATTGGTGGTGGTGGTACAGTACTGAAAAATACACCTGAAATTCAGTAACTTTGGAAGATGAGGCAGATGTAATTAAAAAGCCACTAAGAAGGCAAGTAAATGAGACACATGCAATGCTATTAATTTAGGAGCAAGCATTCTGCCAAATATTAAAGATGATGCTGAGAAAATATAGGGCTGCATTAATGCAAAAATGAGCATAAGCACAGTAGATTTAACAGCTCCATAACTCATCCTTTCTAATTTATGTTTACTCTTAGGAAGAAATTTTTCTAGAATATGCACATTTTGAAGACTGCTAAGTCTTCAGGTATGCATCTCTTAGATCAAATAAATCATGTAGGAAACTGTTCTAGGTAAATTCAAGTGACGAAATCCTGGAGACGTTTGAAAATGCAATGTTAAAATACGAAAAAGGCCCAAGCTGGAGCTGTAAAGTTAGAAGTTCTCCATGTAAGATCAAGAGTTTCAATCATGAGAAAGGATGGACTTGCCAAACAGAGAGTACACATTTAAGAGAGGGTCAAGGACATAATCTTCTGAAGCCACCAAATTCAGAGGACAGGAAGAGGAAGCAGATAGGGAGGACCCTTACTGAGAACCTAGAACGTGTCAAGAAGGTTCCAAGCATATACTTCTAGCATCGCATTTAATCCTCCCTACACCCCTGCCAGACTGTTGTATACACCTGGTTGTATAATGAGGGCCATAAGAAATGAAAGGTGAATCAGCTTAGCCCAGACAGTGCGGGTCTGTCAGATTAAGGCATGGGTTAGCCTGACATAGAAAAATCAACTGCACAATTTCAAGATAGAGAGGAGGGAAACTGAGGTAACTCAGATGAAATGAACCAGTGCCCTCTGTCTCAGTAAATGACACCAGCATCTACCCAGTTTGCAAAGCCACAAATCCAGGAGTTACCTTTCACCTGTCCTGTCCTTCTCTTACCCCCTCATCAAATCCATCAGCAGGTCCTAGGACTTCTACCTGAAGTTATATCCTTATCTTTAAACCACATCTGCTGTCCACAACCTTAGACTAAGGTACACTTATCTCTCCCCTAGAAAGCTCCAGTCACTTCCTATTCTGTGGCTACTCTTTCTGAGATGCAACCCATTTTCCCTACAGCAACTAACAACGTAACATGAATGCTATCAACATTTGGGGTATTAATTAATCATTGTTCATTGTTGGGACTTCATTCTGGGAATGTCCTGTCCATTTCAGAATATTTAGCATCCCTGGCCTCTGTCCAGTAGCGTCCCAAGGAAATGCCTCCCTTTACTTCCAAATGTCCCTGGGTGCAGGGTCGGAAAGGGGATAATACTGTTCCACCCCACCTCCCGCCATCCCCAGGTCGAGAACCACCGAGCCTCAGTGATCTCTTAAGGTATATCAGTTTATGCCACTGCTTTGCTTAAACCTTTAGTGGCTTCCCACTGCATTGAGAATAACGCCCTAACTCCTGAGGATCTCAAGGCTGTTCATGACCTGCCCCCATTTGCTTCTTCAACCTCATTTGCTTCTTCAACCTCATTTCCTATAGCCGTCCTCTTTCTCCTCTTCAAGCTGCTTCAATCCAGCTTCCTTCCTCATCCTTAGCCACAGCAACCTGTTTCCTGCCTCTAGGCCTTTGTGCCTGCTATTCCCCTGGAATAGCTTCTCCCTTGGCTCTTCTTGACTAGCCCTTCTCTTTTTCTTCAGGACTAGGCACCAATGATAATGTAGGTGTGAGGCTGCCAGTGGCCATCCTGGCTAAGACTGAAGGCAAGCACTGATGACAGACAGAAAAAGGGAAGGAAGGAAGAAGGGAGGGAGGGAGAGGGAGAGAAGGAGGGAGGGAGAGAGGGAGACAGAGAGAGAGAGAGAGAGAGAATGGAAATGATAGCTTTTGACCCCCTGGATTCCGCTGTGCCCTAGGTAAGACTCATCCATTTGAATTCCCAGTACACAGGCAGTGACATTTCCCTTTCTACTTAAGCTGCTTTGGGTTGGGTATGTACCACCTGCCATGGAAAACACTGACTACACCTGTGTGTAGCAAGGGTGGAAAGCGGACTAGTCTCTTTTAGTACTGGGTGAAAGGTGTGTTTTCAGGATTCCGTTGCAAGCTCCCTTAAAGAAGGTCTAGGCTCTTTGGCAGAGTTGCCCAAACCATTTCCAGCTCTCCACTAAATATCTCCCATAGCCCCCACCCCATCATATCTTTTTCTCTTTCTTCTTCTTCCATCTCTTCCCATCTTTTGCCCCAAGGACGCTCAAAAATCCTCTTTCCTGGAAAAGAAATCTTCCCTCTACCCAGTTAACCTGAGGCAGGAGAACAGATGGGCTCCAGGCTAGACATTTACAGCTACCTTCCTGTTCATATTTATTGAGGTAGGAGATAGATGGGTTACAGGCTTGATATTTTTGCAACCGGCCTCCTGTTTATACCGCGAGATAGAAATGACAAGAGGAACTGGGTAAATAGCTGGACTTTGTCTCCTGTGGACACTTTAAGATAACAGTAATGGCAGGGGCAGAGAGGGGCTTAGCCCTGCTCAGGTAAAAAATCAAGAGATCACATATTTCTCATCCTTGGAGTCAGGGAGACCTCAACGGCACATGCACAGAAAGGCTCCTCGAGGGTCAAAAAGAGTTGGGGGGGACGCCAGACTATAAGTTTTGCTAACTTCCCAGGGACCCTCGCACTGAAATCCATCTTGGCTAAAGGATGCACACGCACATAGGGAAGGACCCTGAGACTAATCAGCTATGGGGGCAAAACAAGATGACTGGCCAGAGGAAAACAAAGACCAGGAAGACTGCCCCCTTACAAATGATTTAAACTTCCCGAAGGCGTCACTCTCTGTGAGCTTGCCCGTGAGTCTCTCTGCATGATTCTGCTTTTCTAATAAACGCCTTACTCTCCTTTCTACCTTCTGTCTCCTTGTCAAATTTTTTTTTCAAGGCAGACAAGAACTGGGGCCCAGACTATAGCCACAGCTTCTCGTGGTCTAGGGGTCAGGACTTGACGCTCTCACCGCCGCAACCAGGTTTCCATCCCTGGTCAGGAAACGAAAGCCTCACTGCAAGCTGCCCCTCTCTGCTGTGTCTGTCCAAAATCAATCCTTTTAGATTACATCCTCTCTCTCCCACCCTTCACCATCAAACTGCTTAAAAGAGATTACACACTCCCCTCCATTTTCTCATCATCTCCACCAGATAACCCTGCCACCAGGCTTTTATACTCACCCTTCTAGTGAAATTGCATCTGCCAATGGTCACCATCACCTCCTAGTTGGTCAACTAACCCATGGCCTTTTCTTGGTCCTCACTCTTATTGCTCTTTCTGCAGCATTTAGCCTAGCTGACCATGCCTTCCGCATGTCCCCTGGCTTCTGAGATACCTAAAGGTTTTCCTACCTTCCTGGCCGTTCTTTCTGGTTATTGGGGCAAAACCTCTAGGCAAGAGTGATAAAGTGAGTGCCAATGCTTGATTCAATCTCCTTGGTTCAAGTGAAGCCACTCAACTGGTTATTAGTCCTACTCCTTTAAAATTTCACCTGAAAGGGCCCATCACTTAGGTTGCTCAGAAAAACCTAATGCTAGTAGATAAAAATTGAAGTGGTCTAGGCACCATTCTATAATGGGACGTGTTTATTTCTTTATGCTCTCTGAACACTTGGATAGTATCTACAAATGTCCACTGGATTTACCTGTCCAGGTATCCCTCCTCTATTCATACTATACACCAGAACTTTAACTTGAGGTCTTAAAATGGATTGGCTAGAAAGACCAATCCTGCATCATAAAATGAAGTATATATAGTACAATTAACAGTTATTTTAAGCATAAATAATGAACAGATATAATTAAAGTGAGGCTCCTGTGTTAATTGTTGATCCTTCCCTACCTGGGTATTGGGGGAAACTAATGGTTGGTTTGTCTGTACAAAGTTCAGGCACTTGATCCCAATTTAGTGATATTTTCTGACCATTATGAAATGAAAAGAATTATTTTCTTATAAGGAAATGATCAGATCTTATGAGTTATGAGCAGATCCTAGTCTCACTTTTTCCTGTGTGTAGTAATATAGCAAATTTTTGTTCTATTTTGTTCCTATTTTCACTTTGATTTTGATTAGGAACACTTGTGGTGTGGTTGCTGGCAAGACAGGCCACACACACATGAGCTTGGATGAAGTAGGCAATAATCATGACCACATTTCAGCTTAGAACCTTCTTTTTTAAGGAAGGTCCTTCAGGCATTTTTATTAACAAGCAGATATAAACTTGGCAAGAGTACCTTTCAAAATCACAGTTCCAATTATTTTTGTGAGGTCAAGAGAAAGTAGAGAACACAATGGTGGTGGCTTAGCATCAAAACAATAACAATCAAGTTGCTGACCTTATGCTTCCATCAAACATAACTATCACCCGCTCTGTTCCCTGACCTCTGAAGGATGAGGAGAAGCTGGCATTCAAGACTTGACATTAATCTAGACCACACGTAGCACTTGCTTTGATAGCAGACACAGCTCCCACCCATACCCATACTTGGACAAAATGGTGGCCATGTTCTCTGTGCCAAACCTTCTCATCTCTGACCATCTTCTAGACCTTGAAGTATCTGAGTCTCCCCGGGCAAGGGCGGACCACTGGAACTGGACCTTCAGGAGCAGGAATGCTAGGCTGTGCCACCTTGGGTGTCTTCTCCACGTGAAACGCTTCACCTGAGGCTGACTCCACTGAGGCCACACCCGAGAAGGCGTGGCGCAGGTCGTAGTGCGCTGGGTGCACCGGTGGGGACATCGGGGGAGCTGCCACGGCCCTGGGTCCCACCACCAGGGAGGCCGCGGGCAGGCCAGCTGGAAAAAGCGGTGGCCCAGCCGAGCCCGGTGCAGTGGTGAAGGGCCCTGCTTCGGCGCCGTCTGGTTGGGGCTGCGGGAGCACAGGCTGGAGAGAGGATCGTTTCCTTAGGTTAGCTGCCTTTCTCTTCCTTCCAGGTGGAACCCCACCCAATTCTCTCACAGTACTAATTTTTATTTGCAAGGAATCTGGCAAAAAAGAACTACCTAGGTACAAGGGATGGTCATCAGGGCTCCAGGGGAGGGGTAACTGGCCTCCGGTAGCCCCTTTCTCACCAGTTGTGTTGGGGATGGTAGACTTACACTCTTCCACGAGCAAAAGAACCCCACCTTATGGCTAACCTTCACCAGTAGCTTCACCCTCTTTTTCACCTACACCTGCAGCCACAGGGAGCTGTGAGACAGATCTGGCCACCTGGACTCTGCAACTCAGAAAACCACGCCCACTTCCCCCTCCTCTCCCCGCCCCCACTCCCAAGCTAGAAATAAAGCACGTGGCCTTGCCAATTGCACACTAGGGAGGTTCTGCCCTGTAACCACCAGTTCGTGGGAGGGGAGGGCATGGCTGAAACAACCTTTTGTTTTTTGATGATTTCACATTCCCTGGCGCTATTTATATGGTGGGGCTCAAAAGGACAGGCAGCAAATGCCCTGAAATTACTAATGCACCGCAGAAAGGTGAAGGGGTCATTGTATTCTGAAGATAAGGGCAAGTGCATCCATGACGCCCTTACCTGTGTTTGGAACACCGTGCAGGTCACTGCAACATCTTCCCCACCAGCAACCTTCTCAGTGACTCTCCCCTTACAGAAGCCATATTGCTGCCCACAGAAAGAGAGGAGTTATTTGAACCAGTTCAGAAAGTGGACTTCTCTCCCAGTTTCACTTATACTCCAACACATCAAGGGAAAAACACTTAAATTCTTAATTCCTTTTTTTAAAAAAACCTTTTTCCTAAAGTGTATGGTTTCTGCTTATATTTTATATTGAATGTAGAAAATACAGAAAAGCTTTGGGAATGAGAGAGATCACCCATAATCTCAGAAATGGTGGTGACCCAGGAGAACTTCTGTTCACATCTATGTATTTCTTTCTTATTTTTAACTACTATTAAATATCATTTAAAAATTGGCATCACTGGGGCTTCCCTGGTGGTGCAGTGGTTGAGAGTCCGCCTGCCAAGGCAGGGGACATGGGCTCGTGCCCCGGTCCGGGAAGATCCCACATGCCTTGGAGCGACTGGGCCCGTGAGCCATGGCCGCTGAGCCTGCGCGTCCGGAGCCTGTGCTCCGCAACGGGAGAGGCCACAGCAGTGAGAGGCGGCCCGCGTACTGCAAAAAATAAAAAATAATAAAAAAAAAAAAATTGGCATCACTGACTACACCATTTTGTATACTGTGTTTTTCATGTGCTATAATGATAGCATTCTCTTATATCATTCCTTATTCTTTGAAAGTGTAATTTTCATGTCTGTATAATTTTCTATTTACTAATGTGCCATATTTTATTCAATGATTCCCTCCTTTTGGACATTCAGATCTTCTGGGGTCATTTTGTACCTGTCATAAATCATCTTTATAGATATATTCTGTCAAACACGATCTCTTTAGGCTAAATTCCTAGAAGTGGACATTACTGGCTTAAGGACTTGAAAGATTTCATATCAGAGGTCTATCTAGAAAATCTACACTTTATACTCCCAATGGCCTGACATGACTCATCTTAATTAGGAAACAGCCTCTCTAACTCCAGGGGCCTCCACTGGGTGAGAAGATCTGGTGATAGCTCTTAAGCAGGGGAGATGACACCCCAGTGGATGGCCTGGGACGACCCAGCCTCACAGGGAGTGGGTATTTTGCATTTCTCTTTTCTGCAGCCCCAAGATACGAATATGCTCTAAGGTTGCTCTGTTCCATGACTGGCTTTACCAACCCAATGCCTAGCCCGCTCACCTTTTCTGCCAGCAGGTTGCACTTGGCTGGGTCCACGACCTCTTTAGCAACACAGTCAGTGGCAGCCACTGCAAACTCCACAGAGACAGAAGCTGGAAGAGGCTGATGAGGATAAATGAAAATTTTCATGAAGCAACATGACTTAGCATGAAAAAGGCTGGTAAGGAGAGGCCAGAGGGAAGTAGCGAGGGCCATGGCATTGCACAGTCCAGGAAGCACGGTTCACGGAGACCACACTGTGTGGCCAGGAAACATGCCCCCGGTGGCTTACATAGGGCTTACAGTGAGACATTGGGTTTTTGAAGGGCTTGCATGCAGAAGCTGGGGTTGCCTGAAGGAGGTGCAGGTATCCACTGCCCATCATTCAGAGCAGAGGTGAGTTTTCAGGTAGAAAGCAGGAACCCAGAGGGCTGACCTTACACCGACCTGAGTGGGAACCCTGCCTCCTGCCAACTTCCCTATTGGGGTTGCACTTTGAGACCCAAGGCTCAGGTTACTCCAAGATGGGGTGGGAAAGTAAAGAAATTAATTCCTCTCCCACGTATTTTAGACAGCAGGATCAAATGAAAAATATAAATGAAAGTACAGAAGATACTTATGCTTTTCTATCTTATAGTTCTTGGAGAATATGGACACTTACAATAATAAAATATCTGTTATTTGTTATAGTCTGGGGCGGAGGTGTTCTGAGAATTGCATATTCTGGTTAATAGAATTACTATCTATAGTGTATTTCCCAGTATGCCATGGCTGGCATCCAGAATACCAGTTTTTAAAAATATTAGAATTCCATTGCATTCAAATGTCCTAACCCAACCACGGTACAATTAGGTTTTTTTTTTTTCAGTGATTCAAAGGCATTTTAGGATCCTGCCATTATATGTAAGTATGCCCATGCCTTTGTAAGTATCAATTACAAGAGTGCTGTAGATGTTCCGTGGTGATGGGTGATGGCGATGTGGAGACCCATGAATTTACAGTGGGTGCTTCTGGATAAAGTGAGAACTTCCACCCCGGTGTTAACTGGAACCAAGGAACTGGGGACACACAGCATCTGGCTGTTTTGTGTTGAAGTGGCTTAGGTGGGGGATGTGCTGAGGGTCCTCGGAGTCCTTAGGACACTCAGGACCCTTTCTTTCCCTTTTCTCCCACCACCCTTGTTGACTTCCCGTGGCTGCCCCTGCACCTGCTCCGTCCCTCACCCCTGCTTCACCACGTCCACTCCCAAAGTGCCACCAAACTGCCCAAACCGTCAGCAGGGTCTCAGTCTTACCACAAATTGAGCCCGAGAAATTTCCACAAGCTGAAAGTAGGAGCCGTTTTTCTGGGCGTTGAAGGCAGCCAGCGCGGCCTCTACTGCGTGCACCACCCGGCTGTCGTTGAGCGGGGCCAGTAGGGGGCAGTCTGGACACACCTTGTGCACGTCCTCGATCGAGTCTGCGCACAGAGCGAAGAAATCAACTTGGCTCGGGCTGTAATTCTCTGCGGCATTTGCCCCCGCTCTGCTTATTTGAAAGGGCTAAAACATGCTCCAAATGGCTGCAGGAGGATTCTCTGCCTCTTACTAAACCTTCGGGTGGCTCCTGCCATGCTGGCATTGTTGCAGAAGCCCCTCTCACCAAGGAGCGATTTTCACCTCCAATGAGAACAGCTCCTTAAAACACAGTTTTGAAGTCCCCAAACCCAGGAAACTTGGCTTCTTTTCATCACCAACAAAGTGGCTAGAACTACTTCTGTTGAAAACAATTCAGGTTCCCTCCTCACTCTCTCTACCAGGTAACTATAATAAGAATAATAATCATCTCTACCTGGACTGGAATCACATTTTGCGTACAACACGGAAAACTGTCCGTCCTGTTTCAGCACATTGAAATCGCAGTCTCCTTCCACCGCCTGGAGAAATAAACCCACAGTGAGGGCGCAGGAGGAGGGCTGACCTCTCACTTCTCACGGTGGGGGGGATGGTGGCGGGGGGACGTGGATGTCAAAGGTGAGCCTCACAAAATCTCCTTCACTGGGTGATGTTGAAACATGACACTGGTTTCGCACGGAGTGGGAGTACGATAAAAAGGTGATTTGTAAAAATCAGCCCCAGGGAAGGCGCCATCAATTGGCAATTTTAGCTGCCCCCGTGGCAGTCGCCCTAAGAGGGGCACTCACGTGCTCTTTCAGCTGCCTCACGCTGCAGTTTGCCAGGGGAGTGGGGTCCAGTACATGGCAGGTGGTTTCCAGTGTGTCTATTTCAAGTTCAAACACCTCTCCCGTGGGCCGCTGTGGAGACAGAGAATGAAGAGGTGAGCAGTCTAATCCTGCTGAGCGGGTCCAAGGGTGAGCCCCTACTGGGTTTGAACCCACCCCCTGTTGGAGAGGTAAGAAAGAAGGGGGCGTGGCCTTGGACTGGTTGATGGAAGCACAGCCATCACGCTAAGCTGTATCTGGAAGCTAAAAGTGAATGTTGATACTTACTTAATTTTAAAAATTTCACCCTTCAAGCAGTACTTTGAAAAAGTCAGCTTTGGACTTTTCTCAGTCAAGCAGCGAAGTAAGTTGGTGTAGGATAATAACTTACTGTCTCTCTTTTATCTTCTTCATCCCTCCCTCTACTTCTTCCTTCCTTCCTTCTCAACATCTACTTTCCTTCCTTCCCCATTTTCTTTTCCTTCCTAAAGGAAAAGTTGTTGTCTGTGGCTCTTTGTCTTTTAGCTTGTAGATGCCTGGATGAAAAGTTGCTGTTCCCTACTGCCCCCTGCTGGTAATGAGAGGGAAGCGTGAGCCTCCCTCTGATGGAGGAAGCAGTGTGTCAGTCGGTCACTAGCACAGAGGGAAGGAGCAGCGGGTAAGGAGGTGATAGGGGAGCTTGTATGACTCCTTGGAGTTGTTCCTGCCAGTTCACCTGTTTCTGTATCCTTTCTTCAAAGCCCGGAAAAATCCAGAAGGTACGAGTATGGCTATTTTTTCTTTCAGCCCAGCTCTGCTTGTCTCTCATGTCTGTTCTGCGTGATTCACTAGTACCTGAAGCCTCAAAATCTCCTTTCCTGGAGGAAGCTGTGTTTTATGATGTGCAGATATGCCCAAATTAACTTCCTGAAAACACTCAGAGCTAGTGAATAGGAGCCTGGGGCTCCTGGGTTTCTCCAACCCTGCTGTTAGTGAAAACTGCAGTGTTGTTCCTTCTTTCCCTCAAATATGCACATTGTGAATTGATCAGTGCTTCCTCTGAATCACCATTGTACTTCACTATGGTTGCAGAACTCCTAAAATCCATCTGGGACAATCCTGATTTCAAATATTTTGTCCCATTGTGAGATCAGATGTCCATGAGTCAGTCCAGACATCCTGAGGTTTGCCTTATTTTCCTTCCTAGATTGTGAATCTCTTGTGGACACTATGTCTTTCTCACCTTTGTATTAGGTTGCGTCATTAAAATGCCAATATTTGACTGCTTTTATTATACAAAACTGACTACTTCATATGAGTCAACTTAGCATCTCCCATAGTGTCTGACACTGGTTCTTGCCCATGGAAGGCTTGTAATCAGTGTTGACTGAAAGAATTATCTTTCATCAGCTATAAAATCTAATTTCAAAATAGGCAATAGATGGTTGTCTTTTCCCCACCTCTCCAAATCACTCAGCTGACCCCCAAGGCACACATTTCCCAGCTTGATCATCATTGTCACCAGCTTCAGGCTGCATTGGTTTCTTGTCTAGCATGTGAGGGGGTGAATCCTTTCATGCCAAGATTTCTCATTGGGATGTGGGTACCTTTCTTGGGGAGGCAGCTTGTGTAGAGGAAGGAACACAGTTCTGGAATTGAATCCTAGCCTGTTGCTTACTATTTTATGACCTTGGGTAAAAAAATGCCCTAATATGTCAGAGCCTTGGTTTCCTCATGTAAGACAAGGACAATACCCCACAGGACTGGGAGTGGGGTGAGAGAGGGGTTAAGGAGATGATATATGTGAAAGGGCCTGGCACATAGTAGGCACTTATCAAATGCACGTTTCATTCACTCTCAGTCTTTATCTAGAGAAACAGAACCAAAGGAAAAGAAGTGATTTCCAGTCAGTGGTAGTTCAGAAACTAGAATCCAGTCTCTGGTCCTAGTTTTTCTAGAAAACCACACTTTCTACCTGTGATCCTCAAAATATCATTCAAAGCCTTTCCCTCTCCTCCTGCCCCCATCCAGCACCCTCCTGGAGACCCCTGACCACAGTACAGAATGTCTCCTCTCTTCCCTCCGCCTGTCCTCTCCCTCCCTCCTGGGAGGAATCAGGGCGTTTCCATTCTGCGATTTCATTTGTGCTGGGAGGTGGGCTCTTAGAGACACCCAGCTGAGCCCCACCCCCTCCTACACAGCAGGTTCACTTACCCGCTGCCACACCTTCACACTGTCAATCTGGTTTAAGATGTGCTTGTAACCATGAGGAAGGTGCTTATTGATGTAGTCCACGGCCGCCAGGGCTGCTTGCTCTGTTTCTGGTTCATCACAGGCTGGTTCCCTATAACCCGGAATCAGGCTATGCGGGACAGAGCGGCAGCCACAGAGCTGAGCAAGGCAAAGGAGCAGGACGAGACGCTTCATGGTTGCCCCGGAGAGGTCCTGGCAGGTCGGCAGGCAGGTAGCTGGAGGCTTCGGGCCCAACCCAGGTGCTCTGCTGGAAAAGGCAGACTGGTGGAGGGTCCAAAGGCCCTTTATTTGCTGGAGCCTGTGGAAGAATTGCGTAAAGATGTGGGATGATTTCTGTTCTGGTTCCAAAAAAAGCCCCCGCAAACATCAGTCCTGGAAAAGCAAACAGGTTAAGACATCACTGGTCCCCCTTTAGCAGAAATCTGCCAGAGTCAGTGCTTGCTTGGGGGTGGGTGGGGGCAGATTGGGGGGTGGGCTGGGGAGATGCTCCAGAGTCGGCTTGGAACATGGTAACAGCAGCAAAGAGATGAGGCAGCTGAGAGGATGAGGTGAGCACCAAGGAGAGGAGGGGCTGGCACAGCTGGCCCTGGAGTGCTGTGGATTTGGCAGCAGAGGGAGTGCCCTCTACTGTAAGCTGAGCACGCCGTGGGGTCCATGTGGGGAGAAGTAGGGATGTTCAGCAATTTTTTTTTTTTAATTGGAGCATAGTTGCTTTACAATATTGTGTCAGTTTATACTGTACAGCAAAGTGAATCAGCTATACATATACATATATCTCCTCTTTTTAGGATTTCCTTCCCATTTAGGTCACCACAGAGCACTGAGTAGAGTCCCCTATGCTATACAGTAGGTTCTCATTAGTTATCTATTTTATACATACTATCAATAGTGTATATATGTCAATCCCAATCTCCCAATTCATCCCACCACCACCCCCTTTCCCCCTTGATATCCATATGTTTGTTCTCTATGTCTGTGTCTCTATTTCTGCTCTGTAAATAAGAACGTCTACACCAATTTTTTCAGATTCCACATATATGCATTAATATATGATATTTCTTTTTCTCTTCCTGACTTACTTCACTCTGTATGACAGTCTCTAGATCCATCCACATCTCTACAAATGACCCAATTTCATTTCTTTTTATGGCTGAGTAATATTCCATTGTATATATGTGCCACATCTTCTTTATCCATTCATCTGTTGATGGGCATTTAGGTTGCTTCCATGTCCTCGCTATTGTAAATAGTGCTGCAATGAACATTGGGGTGCATGTGTCTTCTCGAATTATGGTTTTCTCAGGGTATATGCCCAGTAGTGGGATTGCTGGGTCATATGGTAGTTCTATTTTTAGTTTTTTAAGGAACCTCCGTACTGTTCTCCATAGTGGCTGTATCAACTTACATTCCCACCAACAGTGCAAAAGGGTTCCCTTTTCTCCACACCCTCTCCAGCATTTGTTGTTCATAGATTTTTTTTTAATTTTTTAATTTAATTTTATTTATATTTTTATACAGCAGGTTCTTATTAGTCATCAATTTTATACACATCAGTGTATACATGTCAATCCCAATTGCCCAATTCGTCACACGGCACCACCAACCCCCGCTGCTTTCCCACCATGGTGTCCATACGTTTGTTCTCTACATCTGTGTCTCAATTTCTGCCCTGCAAACCGTTTCATCTGTACCATTTTTCTAGGTTCCACATATATGTGTTAATATACGATATTTGTTTTTCTCTTTCTGACTTACTTCACTCTGTATGACAGTCTCTAGACCCATCCATGTCTCAACAAATGACCCAATTTCGTTCCTTTTTATGGCTGAGTAATATTCCATTGTGTATATGTACCATGTCTTCTTTATTCATTCATCTGTCAGTGGGCACTTAGGTTGCTTCCATGACCTGGCTATTGTAAATGGTGCTGCAATGAACATTGGGGTGCATGTGTCTTTTTGAATTATGGTTTTCTCTGGGTATATGCCCAGTAGTGGGATTGCTGGGTCATATGGTAATTCTACTTTTAGTTTTTTAAGGAACCTCCATACTGTTCTCCATAGTGGCTGTATCAATTTACATTCTCACCAACAGGGCAAGAGGGTTCCCTTTTCTCCACACCCTTTCCAGCATTTGTTGTTTGTAGATTTTTTGATGATGGCCATTCTGACCCATGTGAGGTGATACCTCATTGTAGTTTTGATTTGTATTTTTCTAATAATTAGTGATGTTGAGCATCTTTTCATGCATTTGTTGGCCATCTGTATGTCTTCTTTGGAGAAATGTCTATTTAGGTCTTCTGCCCATTTTTTGACTGGGTTGTTTGGTTTTTTTTTTTGATATTGACCTTCATGTGCTGTTTGTATATTTTGGAGATTAATCCTTTGTCGGTTGCTGCATTTGCAAATATTTTCTCCCATTCTGAGGGTTGTCTTTTCCTCTTGTTTATGGTTTCCTTTGCTGTGCAAAAGCTTTTAAGTTTAATAAAATCTTTGAATTCTGGGGACAATTATCTCCTCCTGGAGGGAGAACAAGGCCCACAGACATAGCAAAGGTACCAATGATTTACCAGTGAGGAGGGAGAGCTACGGGAGATGCCAAGTCTTGGGTAAGATCCTTGGAGAAAAGAAGAAAGGAAGGGAGAGATTTCTGCCTGGAGTGGGGAATGGGGAGAGAGACCTTCTTGCCTTCCTGTGGCAGGGCCAGGAGAGCTCTATGGCCAGCAGAGCTTCTCCCCTCCCTGTCCTCTTCTCTCCAGACCTCACTGCCAACACCTTGCACAGATGCACCCTGACCTGGGTCTCTTGGGTGACTGAGTGTGGCTGGCACCAGTGGCCATATGTCCCCAGTGACCCCGTGTCCCTGTGGCCCGTGCCCCCAGCCAGTAGACGAGTGCAGAAGAGGAGAGCCCTGGTTTGACAGCCAGTCACTTGGCAAAGCTCTGGGTCTGAGTCCTGCACTGCAGGCTGAGCCTCTGGGCGGGGGGGGGGGGGGGGGGGCACTCAGAACATAAAAGCCTCCTTAAGGCCCTTCAGAACCTCAGCATAATTAGAGTGAGTCTTGGTAGCCAGAGCACAAGGTCACAGTATTGGCTCAGGCACTGCCTTTCAGTTGTGGCCTTGACAATCCCAGGTGTGACCTCCAAGAAGGGGTGGCCAGGATGACGAGAGGCTTGGAAAATATCATCCGAGGACCTAGCTTGGTTTAGCCTGGAGCAGAGAAGCCCTTAATGTGGAGACCAACATGTTCTCCAAATATTTAGAGGTCATCACTGTGTGGGGGTGGATTTGTTCTGTAGTTTGCTATTGCTTCAGAGAACAAAACTTGGTTTAAAAGTGGCGGGGGGAGCTTTCTACAGGGAAACTTAATAATATTGACTTCCTGTGGGGAGGGAGGTAAGCACGGGGGCCTGTGATGGGCAGAGGAGATAGTATAAGCTCTGTTTTCATGTTTGCTCCCAGCTGCTCACACACAGACCCTTAATGCCAGAGGCTCAGACGGTGTGGTCAGGACCCCCGACTCTCTGGTTATCCAGCAGGATGATCCTCAGAACTGGGGGGCTTTCCATCAGCCTTGTGCCCCATTTCCTTCAGGACCTTGACTCATGAGCTCATGAGCAACTTTTTGTGGATGCTCTGCTTTTCTTTTAAATAATCTTTTAAAATACAAAATATGGTCATTACCGAAAATTTGAAAATCACAAAAAATATATGCAGTGAGTACATATTTCATATGTCATAAGCTCAGGTGTCTACACTATAACTTTATTTTCCATAACACAATTGGATTTCTGACTCTGAGCTCTCTTTCGTGAAAATGTAATCTAGTCACTTCCGGGTAACCTGCCTTCCCCCACGTGCTTGGGTTGAAACCTGGTCCAACTTAGGTTTGCCCTTGCACTTCTTCTCCCCACCGGGGTTAGAAGAAAGTGTGGAGGGGGAGACTTATGCAAGTACTGCTTTTGTCAAGGTCAGAGAGGGGTGTCCACCTTTGCCTTGGCATCTTCTGCCAGGTAACCTGTCTCATGTGGTCCTCAGGCAAATCTACCCTCTAGCTAATGTCCTGCTTTCCTCCATCTGATCCATAGCAAGACAGTCTCCCTGCATCCTGTGATCAGGGGTTACCTTATCGAAGCTGTGGGACACTTTCTAGACCACAGGCCTTTTCTCGGCTAAGAGGTACCCCCATCTTTCAGCTTGGGAAAATTTGGCTGCTGTGCCCTCCCAGGCTCTGGAGGCTTTCCGAGGCTGCCTTCAAGCTCATCTGTCGAGATAATGGTGTCATAGCCCCTCCACCGCTCTAGGGCCACCCTGCTACTCAGAGGGCTTCTCCCTGCCACGTGACCTCTCCCTGTGCTACCCATGTGCCCCCTCCTCTCCTTGTACCCTTGCAGTGAGGCTCTGGTCTCCTCTGCTGTAGGAGCCCCACATGTTCTGGGGCTGGTTGTATTGCCATCCCAACGTGAGGGTGGGGGGAGGATAAAAAAGTTCTGTCTGATCATCCTTTCTGATCATTTCTGTCTTATACTCGGAGCATTTCTTTTGGTATCTTTGTTCTCGGATCTTTCATGGTCAACAGGTTTTAAAGCACTGGATATTGTCCTGTTTTGCTGATGCTAGAAAAACAAAGCATGTAGTAAAGAGCAATTAAGATCTCACCTGTCATCCTACCACATATAAACAGGGAAACAAAACTCATCCACAATCTCATCACCCAGAGTTAAGCAGAGTTAATGTTTTGGTGCATTTCCATCTTTTTTTCTACACAAAGACTTACTTTAATATAATTCAGTATAATACAGTCATACGCATGTACAACTTTGTATTCTTTTTTCACTTAACGTTATAACTTGAACATTTTCCCATGTTATTAAGTAGACTTAAAAACATGCTTATAATGACTACCTATGATTCTGTTGTGCATATTATCATTTATTTTACTATTCTCTTACTGTTGGGCATTTAGTTTGTTCTCAGTTGAGCACTCTCATATACAAAGTTGTAATAAACTTTTAAATTCAGGAATCTTTGGCTTTCTCGTTATTTTTTTCAGGATAGAGTCTCAGTGAAATCATTGATTCATATGATGTGGACACTTTAAAAACTGTTAATTTCTCTGGCCAAATTGCCTTTCAGAAAGGCTATGCCAATTTCTACCCCTACCATTTAACTGGTGTGTCATGCCAGGTCAGTTGTTTTCTCTTTTCCTCTGCCACTGCTTCCATGTTGACTTTTGTGGGAACTTAGATATGGAAAAATCATCAGAACTCTTTTTTAATGTATTTTATGAATATCTTTGGTTTTAGCTCAACTATTCCACATGTCTAATTCTTATAAACTAAAATAGCTTTGGTGTCAAGCTGAATAAAATGGTCTCTTATTTAAATTTTTTCAGTTGGAAGAAGAAAGTTTGCCATTTCTTACGGACAATGAAGAAGAAACTAGGTAATCTTTTCGTATGTTTTCCAAGAAAACTGTGGCAAAGGATGCCCAGGGGAGGCTATAGGTATTTCATCGTGCCTGACGACACCACTTTCAAACTTTGAAAGATTTTCATACACCGCATGTATATTCCCATGAGTGATCTTGGGTCACTTTCATCCACCTGGCTCCAGCATACAAATAGGAGATAAGCATTTACTCCGTTTTCTGGTCATTTGTCTCATTACTTTAATGACTTATCAGTGGATTTTTCTCTGAGGCCCAGGTCACTGCATAAAAACAATGTCTGATAGCGCATTGAGGATATCAGGGGCTTGTTAGAGCTGTTGGGAAGAGCAGTCCCAAAGATCTAAGGGGCAGAAGAGGACCAACAATCTCCAGAAGATGGCAGCAGGGTGCTGGGCAGTGCTTGCTGTGTGGAGCCCCAAGCGGCTGATGGCGGAGTTCCAAGATGGCAGCTGAGGATGGCACCAGCTCCCCTGCGTTTGTGAGTAGGGCTCTCCACCAGGGCGGTGATGCATTCAAATTACTCGAAAGCAGAACTCGGCCTTGAGAGCTGCCAGTCAGGAGCCAGGACAAGAAGGATCGTAGCAAGTGCAGGGTCAGAGTTGCTGGGGGTTGGTTCTGTCGGGGCCCTGCCAGTGGACAGGAGGGGAAGGATAGAGCTAGAAGAGGGAGAAAAAACAAGTCAGGCAGCGAGAGCTCAGGTGGGAGCTAGAAACCCAGCCTCTCGAAAAACAGGACACGAACCAGTGCACGTCAGCAAAAGCCAGAGGAACCATTGGTTTTCGTAGGGAGGAAGTGGCAGTGGTTTAAATCGTTGGGCCACATTCCTGGCTCTGCCCTTTCTGGTACTTAAAGGGCCTAGACCCTAAGAAGCTGAGTAATGACTTCTGATAAGCCTGGTGTTTCTTCATTCCTATGGGTATTTACTGAACACCAACCATCTGTGATGTTAGGTGCCTGGATGCAGAGTGATGAGAAAACACAATCTGCACTAACGGAGTAACTTGACGCACCTGGTCCAGCAACATCTGATCAGCCAAGAACTTATCAGCCAAGTTATATGAGATGATCATGGCGTGTGTCCTGTGGGGACAGGCTGGGATTTGTACCTCCAGTGTAAGAACCTTGGTCAATGGAATGCAAATTACCCTTCTCCAAGGACTCATCAGGCGAAGCTTACTGAGCCCCAGTTGCGTGGAGGTCATTTGGAAGAGCCTGTTTTACAGTGCAGATGCACCAAAGTTGGGAGACATTAGCCTGAGCATAGCATGGCAAAAATTATTAAACCACAGTGAGCACAAGGGATTACTTCCTTCTTTGGGTGGAGAAAGGGCTTGGCAAGCTTTCCCCCAATCCTGCCCTAATAACCATGACCTGGCTTGGAAGATCCAAACCCTGAAAAGAAATGCTTGTTTTCAGGGTCGCACCTCATTAAATTATGTGCCTTAGTCCCATCCCTTGCTGGATCCTAGTCCTGGCCCTGGGAAAGAGGCATAATCGAAACCCAGAATAGAAAAAAAGAGTTTGTATTTCATCAAATCTTTCCACTCTTTAAAGGAAAAAAATTTTTTTTATCATTTGGCTGTTGATCCTCTTTGTCAAATCAGCCTCAAGAACACAGTGACACTTGCTCTAGGCTTTCATTATCATATAAGAAACTATGGGGAACCTTCCATTTTCTTTTGTTTGGAAGAAGACTTCCTATTATATACTGCTTAGTGTGGCCTTGACACCCACTCAAACATTCTGTCTCACAAAAGAGAGAATCAGGGCTTCCCTGGTGGCACAGTGGTTGAGAGTCTGCCTGCCGATGCAGGGGACACGGGTTCGTGCCCCGGCCCGGGAAGATCCCACGTGCTGCGGAGCGGCTGGGCCCATGAGCCATGGCCGCTGAGCCTGTGCGTCCGGAGCCCGTGCTCCACAATGGGAGAGGCCACAACAGTGAGAGGCCTGCATACTGCAAAAAAAAAAAAAAAAAAAAGGAATCATATTAGGGTTAAAGAAAAGATGGGGAAATTTGGACTTTCTGAAGCTGTAACAGCTCCTCCTCAGAAAAACATCATCATCAGAGCAAATGATATTGATTCCTTATTCTGTAAAAGGCATTGTGCTTTAATCCTCATAACTCCATGAGAGTTGTACTATTCTCATCTTCCCTCCTTTATAGAGTAACAGAGGCTCAGAGAGGCTCTGGAACTTGCCCTTATCACACAGTAGTGGAGCCTGGCTTTAGCCCCATCACTTTGTCTCTATTAACCTCAAACCAAAAGAATATATGGCCCAAAAAAAGCTGAGGAGTTTGGCTCCCGGGCACTGCCTAAAAGTGAGCAAATCATTATTCTTAACAGTAGGAAACATGGCTGTATGCTGTATTTGAAGAAAAGCAAAAGGAATAGAAAAATGTATTGTTTGGTTACCAATTAAAAGAATTTAAAAATTCATTTCCCCACCTAATTTCAGTCAGTGGAAAATACCTAAAAATCAATTTTGCAGAAGAGACTTTCACCTGTTGACTTCAGTTGGTGTTGAAACTATCTCTACCTCAGGTTTAGGAGGTAAATAAAAGGTAAATGATTACATTATTTCTGGTTAAATATTTTCCAGAGGAATGCTAGTCAATGCAGAGAATCACATTCGTCTCTCCTGCTGGTTTGTCATCAACTTTTTTTTTTAATTTATTTATTTATTTTTGGCTGAGCTGGGTCTTTGTTGCTGTGTGTGGGCTTTCTCTAGTTGCTGCAAGCAGGCTTCTCATTGCGGTGGCTTCTCTTGTTGTGGAGCACAGGCTCTAGGCGAGCGGGCTTCAGTAGTTGTGGCACATGGGCTCAGTAGCTGTGGCTCGAGGGCTCTAGAGCGCAGGCTCAGTAGTTGTGGTGCACGGGCTTAGTTGCTCCGCAGTATGTGGGATCTTCCCAGACCAGGGTTGGAACTCGTGACTCGTGTTCCCTGCATTGGCAGGAGGATTCTTTTTTTGTGTGTGTGTGTGGTACGCGGGCCTCTCACTGTTGTGGCCTCAAGACGGATTCTTAATCACTGCGCCACTAGGGAAGCCCTGTCAGCAACTTTTGTTATCTTCAAAATGAGTGAATGGCTCTCTTTAGACCAGAAGGAAGATGAGAGGTGAAATCATCATCTCCTAATGAGCCCCTTGGTGTGCCATCTGGGGCCCTTGGACATGGAGATGTTCAGAAGAGCTGTGGCCTTGCATCCACGGGTCATATGGTTATACTGAGGCCACTAGAATCAAGCAATTCATTGCACCTTAATAAATTTGGGCACTTCTTTATCCATTATGTAAATTACTGGGGTTGGAATGGGTCCTTTTGACAGTGAGTCAATATTGGAGGTTCTATGGATCTATTTATTGACTTGTGTTCAGTATTCTCTGGACACACATTCATTAACTCAAAACTGTTTCTTGGACACTTACATTGTGCTAGGTGCTAACGATGCACAGATTGAAGGTGGCATTCCTGTCTTCAGATGCTCACTGTTGAGTCTGGCTCCACAGCACAATGCTAGCTATCGTACACCTACTAGAGAAGTGTAGGCTGTGGTTCCTGCCCTCAGCCTTCATCAAGTCCAGGGAAACACAATCCTGAGTTGGGAGGGTTCTTGAAGGATAGAAGTATCTATGTCATTTTCAATCTTATATGCCCAGCACCTGCCTCCTGCCAAGCTGAGACTAAGCCCTGTACATGATTGCTGAGGGGCTCTTGGCCAGCCTCCTACTCAACTCAGAGCCTCCTTCCAGTGTCTAGAATCTGCCTGAGGACATTCAGATACAGGCGTCTCTCCACCACTATGGCAGCCCATTTATTATTGAATCATTCTAGTAACTAGGAAGTTACTAGTTTCCTTCACATTGAGCCAACACCTGCCTACCTTGTAACCTCACCAATAGATGCAGATTTCTCCCTTCAGGAACAACATAAACTAAATCAATTCCTTGATCCATATGTTGGGCTTTAGGCATTTAGAGACATCCATGTTCTATCCTGCTACCCTTCTCTGGCCTCCATCATTTCTTCTCAGGTGACTTAGTTTTGAGGTCACCTCATCATTAACTGACTAGACAAAACTGGCACCAATGGTTAAAAAATAAGATGAATCATCTTGTGATTGGGAGTCAAACAGTATAGCCGAGGGGTGAGGACTTGTGCCTGCACACGTGGGCACGAGTGAAGGACGGGTCAGCAATTACTAGGAGAGGAGGAGGCAGACCACTTGCCACTCGCCAGACAGGAGAGTTTCTCCTAGTTTCCAGAGACTTACCTGGATTCTCAGAAGGATTAACAATAAAGCTAACAAACAGGGAGGACATTCTTCTCCATGCATTGCCTTGATTAGACTTCTTGACTGTTGAGAGGGAAAATGCATGAAGCTAGTGGAAGACCTGTAAGACAGAACCAAGACTCCAGTTGTCTTGAATCCGGCAAGGCTCTCAGTTAGCGTCTCTTCACTGCTTGTTGTCTGGTCTCTAGAAAACACTCAGGGATGTGAAAAGTGTTTCCTTTTGGAGTTCTTTTTTTTTTAATAAATTTATTTATTTCTGGCTGTGTTGGGCCTTCATTGCTGTGTGTGGGCTTTCTCTAGTTGCGGCGAGAGGGGACTACTCTTCGTTGCAGTGGGTGGACTTCTCACTGCGGTGGCTTCTCTTGCTGCGAAGCACGGGCTCTAGGCGCTCGGGCTTCAGTAGTTGTGGCACGTGGGCTCAGTAGTTGTGGCTTGCGGGCTCTAGAGCGCAGGCTTAGTAGTTGTGGCACACGGGCTTAGTTGCTCCATAGCATGTGGGATCCTCCCAGACCAGGGCTCGAATCCATGTCCCCTGCATTGGCAGGAAGATTCTTAACCACTGTGCCACCAGGGAAGTCCTCTGGAGTCCTTGTTAGGACTTTAGAAGGTGACAACTTGAAACTGAAGGAGCTGATTACAGCCCAGGGCAGGGAATGTGGGCAAATTTCCCTTTCTGTGATGGGATTGTGCAATAGGCGGCCAAATCATTCGGTGGGTTAAGTAACAGTTGAGCCTCCAGGACTCAGATTCTAATGGAGACTGAGTCAGTGGGAAGATGAATACTAGCAGGAAGGCAGGGTGAGTAAGATGGAGAGGGACAAGATGTCCCAAGAGGGACAAGGGGGTGGGGCAAGGGCATGGGAGCAGCTTAGCTTGATTAGGAGCCCTGCATTTAGAGTCAGGACAGACCCTGGTGCCGCTCTTTTACTAGCTGTGTGACCTAACTAGAGATTTAATCATGCTAAGCCTTAGTTTCTTCATCTGTTAAATAGGGCAATGAGACTTTAAGTTTACTAGCCTTTACCTGGCTAGTAAAGAGGCACTGAGGATTTAATGAGATAACATTTGCAAATGCTCAGCATAGTGCATGGCACATGGTGAGCTATCGATAAATGGGCACTCTTAATAACCCCAGTAGCACACAAGTATCAAAAGCAAAAAAAAAAAAAGGTATCATGGGGCTTCCCTGGTGGCGCAGTGGTTGAGGGTCCACCTGCCGATTCAGGGGACACAGGTTTGTGCCCAGGTCTGGGAAGATCCCACATGCCACGGAGCGGCTGGGCCCGTGAGCCATGGCCGCTGAGCCTGCGTGTCTGGAGCCTGTGCTCCACAACGGGAGAGGCCACAACTGTGAGAGGCCCGTGTACCACAAAAAAAAAAAAAAAAAAAAAAAGTGTCATGAGGAATACAATGTGACTAAGATATGGTCTTTGCCTTCAGTTAGCCTACACAGACGCAATATAGTCCAATGGCTAAGAGTAAGGGATCCTTAACTTTATCACCTTTGGCAAGTTCCTTAACCCCTCGGATCTGGTTTACTCATCTGTGAAAGGCCTACCAATAGCAGTGCATACGTCAAAGGATTGTGGAGAGCATTACATGAGATAGTACACGTAATATTCCGAGCATCAAGTACGTACCTCTATTACCACTTAGAGAGTAGAACATGTGCAAGAGTGTGACTGCATTTTTTGCACCAACATGCTGGCAAAGAGAGGGTCATGTGTTGGCAACTTCTAGCAACAGGAAGGAACAGAAGGAGAAAGGGAGATGGTGGTATTGCGGAAAACCACCTACAGGTTCTTCCCAGATCCTTGTGCTAGTGGCCAACCTGAGGAAGTCAACAAGGCAGGACTCAGGGTTGAGGGGCAGTAGACATAGGTCAGAGTGGCTGGCAGGGCTGGGGGAGCAGGGCCCTCAGCTAAGTGCTGGCGAGGTGGGGAGTCAGGCAGGGAAGTGCTGGAGTGCTAAAACAGCTCAGGAAGGTGGGCAACTCAGAAGTTTCCCTGGGAGGGGATTTGAATGGGCATTTAAACAATTGCGTCTGCCCAATGGGCCTCTCAGTGTCCCCTGGAGTGTCCCAGTGTAATCACCTGGCTGCTGACTGGTCGTGTGTTCCAGGCAGTGGTACAGGCCCTGCACTTAGAAGTGCCCTGCACTTGGTGTAACACTCTGCTGTTGCCATCTTGAAATTTTAATTTTGAACGAGGGGCCCTGTGTTTTCATTTTGTCTTGAGCCACGAAATCATGTAGCTGGCCTTGTTAATCGAGAGGAACCAAGCCTACGGGCATTCATGGGAGAATCATTCCCTGCTGAGGGTGGGCAGGAGAGAGGAAAGAAGGTGTCATGGATGAGGATGCATTTTGAATTTGACCCTGGAGGATGGGCAGGATTTGGACAGGTCGAAATCAGAGTATGGCTGTCTGGTTGGAAGAAATATGTTTGAGAAGTCAAGAGGTGGAGAAGGGTGGGCTGTGTTTAGGGAATGGTAGAAACCCTTGTGAATGTGGAATCCCTGCTCCTGAGCTGCTCACTCAGGCTCTCTCAGGACAGCGTTGTGCTCAGCTGGCTTTTCTTGGGGCAGCCTTTTTCCCAAGGCCTTTCTTAGACCTTTCCTCCAGGTGCCATTCTGCTAGATGCCTGTTCAACTAATACATTAAATTTAGCCATGTTATTCATAGAAAACACAAAGCAAGGCAGGGGGCAGGAGAGGCAGATATAACAAAGAGTCAAATAGAAAGTTTTCATTGAGAAGTATGGTTATTGAAATAAAAATGAAAAATACTTCAGTAGGTCAAATAATAGATCAAATGCAGACCAAGAAAAGATTCAATCCGGAATCCCCATCGTCTAATTTGCTCTCTCTCGGTCTTTAGAACACAAGTTCTGGGTGGGGATTTGCACAGCACGCACATGGTAAAGGTGGAATTCTGACCAGGGCCCACATCCTGTCCTCTGACCACTACCCCACACTGCCATGACCCTCATTTCACCCCATGATGGTGGGTTTCCCCAAACAGAAGCCTGGAGTGGTCCAGAAAACAGTGCCAGTGTTGGCACTTTTATAAGTGCCAACCTTCAGCTATAGCCATACCCTGGCCATACAGAGGAGACAACATAGAAGGAAAAAGGCATTTTTCTTTTAAACATCTCACAATCTCTATCCCCAACCTCACTACCCTAAAATTAGCATTTAAAGTTTTATTTCTATGAACAGCATGCATCATGAATGGCACACCAATATACATTTTGTGGTCTTTCCATTTGATTTGCATAAATGTTAAACTTTGCCACTCAATCAACATGGCTTGAGTTTTCTTTTCCAAGGTAAATGTGCCATGGCTTCTAACAAGTTGGAGCTCCCACTCCTAAAGTAAGTGAGACGGAGTTCCGTAGATAGCTAGTAGGTTTTATGTAGTCCCAGAGCCTAAGCCTCCTCCTAGGCTGTGTTGCTGTGTGTCTGGGGACTGGTAGGACAGATCACCAGGGCACCATTTGCAGGAGGGCTGGGGAAACTTCTGGGGCAGAACCCACCTCCATGGAACAGAGCCAGCACTGACAGGCCTGCCTGGTACTGAGGCCTCCTCCATGGTCAAAGCAAATAACAAAATAGTGTCTGTCACTCAGATTTGTCTCCTGGCCTGGCCCTGCTTTGAACTCATTATCTGAATTCTATTATGAGAAAGAACCGAAGAGGGGCTGTCCCCAGAGGACCTCAGGAAGTTCCAGCATTTATGTTTTGATGCCTGTTGACAGCCTATAACACAGAAGAACAAAGGGACCTTCTCCCACAGTCTGCACAGACATTGGCATGGCCCTGGGTGCTCCATGGCCTCAGCTGGGGCAGGAGAGGGCAGTGTCTAGCAGTTGGAGTGGTGCCCAGGACAAGGATCAGCGGTGACGGGGGCAGGCAGCAGAGTCCAGGGGCAGGCAGTGTGCCCTGCAGCAGAGAATGGTGCTCTCATAGTCCCCATGGCATTTGATTGCTGTTAGAAAACAGTGTCCACTCACTGTAAGTAGCTAATATACAGTATATCTTGAGAAGTGAACATTTAAATTAAATTCTTCCAAAAGAAATTTGGAAGCATTGTGTTTAAGAAGGAATAGGAAATGGTTACCCAGGAAAGTTTAATCCAACAGAGACCAGATTACAGAGGGAGAGGGGGTGACAGCATTATCTCTTTGTGAAAAATCCAAAACTAACAGTTCAAGGTTGATTTACTTTCTGATGTAATATAAGTCCAAATTCAGTTTGTTATTCATACGTCCTCTGTCCATGAGCTCAAAGATAAGTCCAAGGAAAAGTTATTGACCAGAGAACCTGAGGCGGGGGGTGGGAGGGCATAGAGTGGAGTGGATGGAGGTGGGGCTTATGCCCTAATTTCCATCAGCACTGCCTTTCCTTTTTATGAATGATTGATGTTTCCTCAGATTAACATAAAATGCTATAGGGGGCTTCCCTGGTGGCGCAGTGGTTGGGAGTCCGCCTGCCGATGCAGGGGACACGGGTTCGTGCCCCGGTCTGGGAAGATCCCACATGCCGCGGAACGGCTGGGCCCGTGAGCCATGGCCACTGAGCCTGCGCGTCCGGAGCCTGTGCTCCGCAACGAGAGAGGCCACAACAGTGAGAGGCCCGCGTACCGCAAAAAAAAAAAAAAAAAAAAAGCTATAGGAGTGCCAATTTATGACATGTCAGCTGCTCTGACCCAACCCCAGACAGGATACCCTGAGCCCCACCGCTGAGTAGAAATCTAACCCACCAACGCCTACAAGCCTCAGTTCTGCCTCCGCTCTGCCACTCTGATGGTGTCACGAACACGCTGAGCCCAGTTTTCCCACCACGGTCGGGAGAACAACCATAACCCTCAGGGAGATCACTGAGCACGCTCTCTCTCTCTCTCTCTTTCTCGTACAACCTTGATTTTTTGCAGCTATCTCAATTGCTTAATGGTTTCCTCAGTAAAGGAATTTAGAAATTTGATACCTATTTAAATAAGTCTGATTTAAATTTCAAACTGTTCTAACACTTTCCATTGAGATAAATTTACACACCAGGGAAAAGTCATCTTTTTAGAGCACGTGTGGCGACTTTGCAGCAGCTGCAACTTCACCTGGTGTCCCTGACAACACAGGGGCTGCTTTGCTGCAGCTCTTTTGCTCCGCCTGCTTTTTGTGCGCAAAAGGCAGTGGCAGGGTCTAGCTCTGTTGTTCTGTGGCGTACACAGGAGAGGCACGTGATAAGATTTTCAAAGAGGAAGGTGTGTGAAGGAGGAGGGAGAAGATGATGGGGGCCATGCTCCACGAGGGGAGGAGAGGGCTCAACAACTGGACCCAGCATGTCATTAGGAATGGTCTTTCCATGAACCAGAACCATCTTCAGCAAACGCTGGACCAGGGATGGCCCAAGCTGTCTCCTGGTGTGCACCTCCCTACCCATCCCAGTAGATCAGAAAGCGCCCCCCACGCCGGAGTTCTGCGCTGATAAGGAGTCTGAGCATAGGGCCAGTTGCGGGGCGGGGTTGAGGGGGGAGGAACAAGCCTGCACCCCGAACTGCGCTGGCTGGCT
This sequence comes from Mesoplodon bidens, assembly GCF_964165515.1. Lineage (NCBI taxonomy): Eukaryota > Metazoa > Chordata > Mammalia > Artiodactyla > Ziphiidae > Mesoplodon > Mesoplodon bidens. The sequence continues at coordinate 102,327,905 of NC_138161.1, read as the reverse complement.
CCCCCGTGCAGGAGCTGGCCTCTGGGCATCATTGGTTCCCCAGGGCCTCCAAAGTTCACATACATTGAGGCTGCTTAATAAATGTGTAATAAATCAATGGAGTATATTGTTTTCCTCTTACGTTTCCCTTTGAAAAAGTCTGCAATTATTTCTAATTGTCTTTTTTTTGTTGTTGTTTTGTTGTTGTTGTTTGCGGTACGCGGGCCTCTCACTGTTGTGGCCTCTCCCGTTGTGGAGCACAGGCTCCGGACGCGCAGGCTCAGCGGCCATGGCTCACGGGCCCAGCCGCTCCTCGGCATGTGGGATCTTCCCGGACCGGGGCACGAACCCGTGTCCCCTGCATCGGCAGGCGGACTCTCAACCACTGCGCCACCAGGGAAGCCCCCTAATTGTTTTTATACCAGATTAAGCCTGTAAAGTCTTCCACAGTTGAGCTCTCTCTCCCCGCTTGATATAACTCTGCCCACTCCCTCTCTGCACCAGAGACCCTGGGCTTTTCCCTGGCTGAAGAGAGGACACGGAGTCCCCTCGCCTGAGTTAGAGGGGGAGGGGCCGGCATTCATGGCCAATCAGTAGGGGGAGCTAAAATGACTCTAGAACAAACTGGAAACCTGGCAACTGTCAGTTAGTTTCCACACCTGACTCCTTAGTCTGCAGCATGTACATCACCTCATCCCCTCCACGGTAGACAGCGCCCTCTCGTGGAAATAAAGAAACCTTCTAAAAATGTTCCTTGTGGGTCTGGGCTTTCCCTCCGGAGGGTTTTTGCCGTCCGAGCCGGCAAGCTCAGGCTGTGACGCGGACTCTGAGATGAGCCAGCTGGCCATCGCCTGCTATCAGTAGTCAGGGCAGGCTGGAATTCTGAAATGGAATAATACCACCAGTCACAGAAACAACTGATGCATTTTACTGTATAAAATGAAAACCCTTAATATGTGTCTTACGAAAATGCTTGACTCAAGACCCACAAAACAAATAACCACACAAAAAACAAAAAAAAGGCAAGCAGAAATAAAAAGACAATAAAACAAAGTGAAAGGGCTTCCCTGGTGGTGCAGTGGTTGAGAATCTGCCTGCTAATGCAGGGGACACGGGTTCGAGCCCTGGTCTGGGAAGATGCCACGGGGCAACTAGGCCCGTGAGCCACAACTACTAAGCCTGCGCGTCTGGAGCCTGTGCTCCGCAACAAGAGAGGCCGCGATAGTGAGAGGCCCACGCACTGCGATGAAGAGTGGCCCCCACTTGCCGCAACTAGAGAAGGCCCTTGCACAGAAATGAAGACCCAACACAGCCCCAAATAAATAAATTAAAAAAAAAAAAGTGAAAGAATTTTGCCAATATACAGTCAGAAAAATAATTTAAAAGATATTTTTAGGGGACTTTAAGCCCAGAACAATGTAAGTAGAATATATTCTTAGGAAGCATGAGTGGATAAAGTTATTCATTAAAATAAATGGAAAACTGTGAAAGGAAAGACAATTTTAATTGTTTACATTTTAACCATATTGTCAGTACATGTAATAATTTCTACAGCTTCAATATACAGGACGAGGTGCATATACAACTTTTACCCAAAAAAATCATTTCCTCCCTGTCCCCCTATATAAATGTCCAAAGTGGAACGTTGTTTTCAATGTATGCCAATCCGTGAGCCAGTCCAGGAAGGACCCACCAGGGTCTGGTCTGTCACTGTACACACTCGGCCAGTAACGGTCGTGCCTTGGCCCTGCTCCTCTAGGTTTCCATGCACATTTCTCATAGGTTCCTCCTTCATGGAACATTTCAGGACTCAGCCTGGCTCTGTCCCTCCAGTCCCTTCAGCCATAGCTCTGCATTTGCCCCTGGCAGTTACGAATGACACGCAACTTCCATGCAAACTGCCCCTTCAATGCTGGACCTTAGGGTGACCAACAATCCTGGCTTGACTGAGACTAAGTGGTTTCTGGAATATGAAACTTCCAGTGCTAAAACCAGAAACTAACAGGGATGAGTTGGTCACCCTAGTGCTGGTGCAGGTCACACCAAGTACTGTGAGTCTTGACTTTCAGAGCTCCAGCAGCACAGGCCCAAGAAATCTGAGGCTTTCTGCTGTATTAACACCCTGCCAGATGGCACATCACAAGCCAGCTCTGGAGACACCTGTGTTTATTTCATAGAAGGCTCTGAGTTTGGTTTGCCTTTCCCCCTTTTAATGTTTAGTACGTTGACCTGAAACAAATGACTGCCATATATTTCTCCAGCAAAGATGGGTTTATTTGGGGTCAGCAGAGAATTGCAATTTGAAGTCTGCAATTAAGGTGAGCCACATACAAGTCCCCACCTAGCAAGGGAAGGAGGATACATTTATAGAGAGTAAAAGGAAGCTGGGAGGGCTGGAGTCCATGGCTTTTCATTGGCTGAGTCCTTGCCAGGAAAGAAGAGGAGTCTTTCCTCTTTCTGTTGGGCTCTGCTACCATCTCAGGATGTGAGAGCTCCCCCTTCTCATCTCCCAACTCTATTTAATTGAGGTTTCTGTTTATCATTTTTTTACATTTTCCCCTTTTGATCAAGATCTTTCTCTGAAAGCATTGCTGAGCAAGAATCAGATTTTCTAGTTTCAATGGCTTTTTTGTCCCTCAATGTCAGGAAGAACGTTTCCTGGGTGTAGTGTCTTGTGGATGGAAAGTGCACAGACTAGAAACCTATTAAGGTCACATTTGAGTAACAGGGAGAGGGAGGAGGGAGGCTCTCGGGCCCTTTTTATCTAAAGTCCATATTTTATCAAGATCCTAGACATTGGAGATCATCTGAAGTGTTATGTTATCATCAAAGATTTGGCGACAGGGCTTCCCTGGTGGCGCAGTGGTTGGGAGTCCGCCTGCCAAAGCAGGGGACACGGGTTCGTGCCCCGGTCCGGGAAGGTCCCACATGCCGCGGAGCAGCTGGGCCCATGAGCCATGGCCGCTGGGCCTGCGTGTCCAGAGCCTGTGCTCCACAACAGGAGAGGCCACAACAGTGAGAGGCCCGCGTACCACAAAACAAAAAAAAAAAGATTTGGCGACAAACTTCCAACAGGCCTTGTCTGGGTATCTTGGAAAAGCTGTCTCATCAGCTGTCATCTGCTTCAGTTCTGGGAAATCTTTACTTTCAGGTCACCAGATGATGGGCAGGTTCAGTAAGGGTTTGGCACTTTCTTTAGTTGTGTTACATGAATCCAAGAGTTTATTTCTTGGAGATGGTGGCACAAGAGCTGGTTAGCAGTACTTGATAGGGGCCTTTCCATGAGATTGAAGAGAGTTCACCTGGAGACGTCTTTTCCAATAGACAAAATCTCCAGGTTGCAAAGTGTGATGCTTAAGGTCTTTGTCCCCCAGGGGCACACTGTGGAAAGATTGCTTTACCAACACATGGTTATTTTTAATAGAAGCAATTAGGCTTTTGTAATACTGGAATATCTCTTCTTTTGTTTTCGTTTTTGTTTGTTTTTCGGTATGCGGACCTCTCACTATTGTGGCCTCTCCCATTGCGGAGCACAGGCTCCGGACGCGCAGGCTCAGCGGCCATGGCTCACGGGCCTAGCCACTCCGCGGCATGTGGGATCTTCCCGGACCGGGGCACGAACCCGTGTCTCCTGTATCAGCAGGCGGACTCTCAACCACTGCGCCACCAGGGAAGCCCTGGAATATCTCTTCTTTATCAGTTATGGGTCAAAAGGAGCAGGAGCCAAGGGCACTGGGTGTCCTGTGACCATCCCAAAGGGTGCAAGTTTATGAGTTCCCAAAGGGGTGGACTGAGATTTAGGAGGACCAACAGCAATGCTCTTGGCCAAGGTATTTGGAGGCCTCTACAGATTTTACCAACTGAGTCATAATGATGACATCAGTCAAACCAGAAGATTGAGGGTGGTAAGTGCAGTGACAGTATTGTAAAAGCAGCCAAATAGCACTGACTTAGCGAAACACCTGGTCAGTAAAATGGATTCCTCGATCACTATGAAATTTAAGAGGAGTTCCCCAGGTAGGGAGAACCTTTTCCAAAAGGACTTTAGCCATAGAAGAGTCAGTAACCTGTCTGCAAGGAAAGGCTTCAGTGCAGCGTGAAAACATGTAGAACATGACTAAAACATATTTATATCCAGTAGATCCATACAGTAGATGGAGAAAGTTGCCAGGCCTTGAATGGTCCATTTGGCAGTTCAAAATGTCTGGGAACGATACAAACAGCCTTCCCTAGGTTGCACTTTGGACAAGTGGGACAAGTGAGGCAGGCAGTTTTGTGGCCTTGTTAATGTTTTTCCACCAATATTGGTTCACGAAGACTCTCATTTTGTTAGGAGACCAGTGGCTTAATGCCCGTACAGTGGTGAGGAGTGGGAATTTTAGAATCTCTGGTAGGACTGGGTAATTATTTGGTCCAAACCAGAGCCTTCTCTTTTTATCAAATCAACAATTATTGAATTGCCAATCTGTTTTCCTTTTCTGAGACCAATTTTTGGGCCTCTCTAGCCAGATTTTCCTAAACTATCATTTGGGGAAATATCCCTTTGGACCATGTCAGAGGTTTGGCTGCTGTTGGTCCCTTTAAGGACAGAAATCTCAGCAAAGTGATTTCCCTTAGCTTCCAGAGAGTCAAGTTTAGAATGACCTGGAATCTTAGTTATAGCTAGAGTGGTAGATAAAATTATTGCACTTGATAATTCCTAAACATAGGGGTCATTTTAAATTTTATTTCCCCTGGAAGTAAGGAAACCATGTTGCTTCTACAACATTCCAAAATCATGAGCTAATCCAAAAGCATACATATCTACTTCTCAGTATAAATATTGGCAGTTTTGCCCTTGGCTAAAAGTACAGGCCTGGGTAAGAGTGTATAATTCAGCCTATCGGGTTGAAGTAGCTGTAGTAAAGATTCTACCTCAACATTATCCAAAGACCTGTAATAGCATACCCAGCACACTATTTGCCATTCTCTCCTTTTAAATAAGAACCATCAATGAACCATGAGAAATCAGTGTTACCAGTGGAATTTCCTATAGATCATCAGGGGGAGTCAGGATGTGGTTCAACAGCGTTAAGCATTGTGAGGAACTTTCTCAGTGACGGAGGGGAAAAGAGTAGCCAGGTTAAGCTTATTATAATGTAAAGTAGAGGTTGTCTTTTAGCTAAAGACAAAACTGCTAATATATATATATATATATATATATATATATATATATATATATATATATATATATATATATATATATATATATAGTGATAGTAGATACACTTTGGGCATTGCCCATGATTTTGGCATGCTTTAGAAACAGGATTCTTATCTTCCTCAAGGCAAAAGGTTAAGAACAGCTCCTATGTTCTAGGACTTTGGGATGCTATGCAGCTGCCGAAATCCTTGGTGGTAATCAGAATGCCTGGTCATTCAACAACAGACACAGGGGAAAGCAAGAGATACAGCTGATACCACTGCAAAACTGGCTGCCCTCAAAAGACACAAATTGGTGTCAGCAGAACCTTGCCTGCCTACAGAATTAGAGTATGAATGGATTACTAAAACATTAGAAGCCCAACAACTCTCCATCCAGAAGGACTGAGAGAATTGGATTAGGCAAGGCTGTACACATAATTCAAAAATAAACCTCTGGGTAGGGCAAATGGCAGCACTGTCCTCCCCGACCTCTACAGAAAAGTATCCTAGTATATATACTTAACCTGACACAGTGAAACATGGACAAAACTATTCAGTGGGGAAAACAATACTACTGGAAACCATCTCCTAAGGTGGTTCACCAGGTGTACTGAAGCTGTCAGGACTGCCCTAAACATAACCCAGGGAAGCCTGCTCACACTTCCATGGGCCATTTTCCTTTACCCTCAGGACATTTTGAGGTATAGCAAATGGACTTTATCCAGCTGCCACCACCTTAAGCCTATACATATATGTTAATAATGATTTGTATGTTCTCTTATTGGGTGGAAACCTTCCTTTGTCTCACAGCCACAGCCATGGCAGAAAGTAAAGTTTTATTGGAAAAAAATTATTCCTACTTGGGGCATACCCTTTGAGCTTCATAGAAACCGAGGTTCGCATTTTACTGGTTAAATAATCCAATCTGTAAAATTTGGCCCATTTTATAACACTTCAATTGCACTTGTCAGCCCCAATCATCACGGCTGGTGGAACACATTGATGGGATAAAAAAATCCAACTAGCCAAATTTGTTGAGTTGCTCCAGCTGCCCTGGCCCAAGGCATTGCCTATAGTCTTACTCAACCTAACGTCCACTCATGGAAAGAGCAGGTTATCTCCCTTCAAGATCATCACTGGTAGACCCATGAGGCTTGATGAAAGCATGTGTGATGCTGCCCTTATTAAAGGGCCTCTTGACTCACTGTAAAGAACTCGCCAAGGCCTTAAAAGCTAACCTGTGGAACAATCTTTTCACAGTACATTCTCAGGAGATGAAGATCTACATCAACATAATCTTCAGCCTAATGACTGTGTATGCTCCTTAAGGATGCCCTTTGACCTCATTGGAAGGGACACTATCAGGTATTGTTAAATAATCTTTATGCAGCTAAACTCAAAGGCATTGATCCATGGATTCATGTTTCTCTTTTAAAGAAGACCCCTGCACTTGTCTGGACCTCCCAGCCTACCAAAGTCCTCAAATTGAAGTTATCCAAAAAAAAAAACCTCATGACTGATGGCCAACATGGATGTGGAGCAGACAACATATGTAGTGGACGGTTATCCCAAGATTTGGGACCAGGCTAGTTTTTATTAGACAATGGGCTTTCTTGGTAAAGTTGAAATTCTAGGCATTGCTTTCTTGCTTATAGGTATTTGCATAATAATAGGTCTTCTGTATACTGTTGGAATGATAACATTTTAAGAAGACCATACCCTTGATGGTTCCCACCTCGCTATGCTCCTCCTTGTCTGGATTGTTTCTGAGATGTTTTTATGCCATCCTCATGTTTCTGAATGGATCTATCAAAACAAAGTCTGGATGGAAGACTGAACTGAAATCATCTGGGCATGGCCTTGGGATCTTGACCTGATTTTCACTCTCCCTAGCTATGTTCTCTCTATAACCAAGTCCACCTCCCTGGCAGAATAATGCTATCATAAGACTCTCTTGGTCCCTTGCATCCACAGGAAATTTATCCAATTGCTGGATATGCCATTCCCCTCCTGGGGTGGTCTTTTCCAGGAATATTGATCCAATTATCATCCCTATTACTAATTTTTTCAATGCACCAAATTATACCATATACTGTGATAGACATGCTTTTGGAATAGCTTACTGAGTCCAAATCTTCTCCCGTGAGGGTATCACCCCATCCCTTGTTTTTTCTTGACTCCTTCTATAATGGTCCATATTTGTAACTATTGACCTACCAGTTCTACAGACAATGCCACAACTGTATTCACCTTCTCAGCCCCCACCGCTTACTTAGATGTTGTCTGTAAAAATGTTAATTTCAAATCAACCCCTTTATGTCAAAAGAGAGGCACTACATGAAATATGTATAAACAAGGCAAGCCAACAGCCCTGCCAATTTGCCAAATAAACTCTACTGCTGATCCATAGACCCTTCCTAACACCAACCCTTGGCTCTCATCTATTCTTGCTTTCTTACCTATTAACGAGTCTTTGAACCTTTGTAACCTGTCTGGGATTCTATGTGCCCCAAATGGATATACCCTTACATGTGGGAAGATTAAGATTTTGGCTGTCTTCCTTGGAGGTGACTCCTCTAGAGTACGAGAGAGCTGATTTGCAACATTCACTAAATCTGGAGTGGACGTAGTTTCCCTTCTATCCTGGTCCTTTTTACTAGAAGGGAAAGGTCCTGGTTCAGCCCATTAATAAACATATAGAGTTAAAGCCTACCCGGGTGGAATCTACATCTGAAGGAAGACCAGAATCTGAAGCCTACTGTAATATTCATGAACAAGTTCATCAGAGTTTTGTGTGCAAGCCTGAATTTTGTTCCCATCAACAGGCTTTGGAAAAGACATAGCATGCTTGATGAAATTGCTTAGCAATTGCCTGAGTCTGATCATGTGATAAGTTAGTGGGCTGGTCTCCCAGCTGTAATTCTAGAGACCTTTCAGGACTTTCCCAATTAGTAGTTTTCATCCAGTGCTGGGCCTGGCCTTCACCACCGAGCATATGAACTAGCTGATACAGTCAGAGAAACTAGTTTCATAAGTTTGAATTAAATTCCTCAGCAAATCTGTGAGGATCTTCAGTTATGTTGGGAAAATCTTTGACTGTGGCTCACAGTTCAACTTTAGCCCAGGGAGTATAAGAAATTAAGAGTTTAGCCACTGGATCCTCAGAAGGCTTAACTTTAAAGAGACAGGTTCTGACAAGTGCAGAGGAAAAGGGAGTGGGGAGAGTTTCAGAGAAAAGGGAAAGTTTGGCGGGAGAATTAGTGTGAACGATTTGAGGGCATAGGCACAGGCATTGTAGAACTGAAGGAAGAAGACAGTGCCAGAGGCAGAGCCTGAGACAAAGAAGTCAAAGAAGAAGAGTCTGGGGACTTGTGAGCCATTTGCTTTCTTTAATTGTTTGCTTGCCTCAGTTAATCTTAAAGTCTTATTTTGCAGAGAGGCAATTTGAGATGCCTAATAATGTTGGGAAGCCTCCAAATGCCAATTGAAATAAGCATTCCGCTCAGTTCTGGAAAGTGAGCTATTGCAGTCCAATTTGGTTGCAAGGAAATTAAGTTTGTAGATTTCAAAATTTGCCCATAATGGCCACTGATATTCTAAATTGCCTTTGGTCAGGTGGGTCCATTTAGTTAGAAATGCACTTGAGGAAGAACCTTGGTTTTCTAACATAAAACTGACCAGAGTTCCTATAGGGGGCACCCTCAAAATACTTAGATAACTGGGGTCTCATTTCTCAGAGACTTTTCCCTCTAGAGTAAGGAACAATTTCCAAGCAGCTTACAGCACAAATGGCACAATTTAAACAGCTTGCAAGCCAATCCCAGCCAGTCTTAAGGAGACAGCTTGGTCTTGGAGGAAACAGACCAAAGGCAGCCCCTTCGCAAAGGAACTGGGCCGAAGGCATTTTCAGCCAGCTTCGGTTGAAGCAGTCTGATTTTAAGATCAGACCAAACTGCCAAACAAGTACTCACATAGAGAATAAGGCTTTAACCAGAAAGATGAAACCTTTAAATAGATCCTGAATAAAGGGGAGTTTCAAACACAAGGGAGTGTGAGCTTGGATCCAGGAGAAATATGTACCTTCAAACTCTAGGGTCCATGAGAAAAGCAGTAAGCCACTCTGGGCTCAATTGTGGATACCACACCTATTTGCTCAGCAGCCCCAGAACCATCCAGAGTCTTCTCTGGTCCCTGTTCAGGCCACCAAAATGTTGACCTGAAACAAATAGACTGCTAAATATTTCTCCAGCAAAGATGGGTTTATTTGCGACCAACAAAGAATTGCATTTCAGTGTCCACAACCACGGTGAGCTACAGGCTAGTCCCCAAACAGCAAGGGAAGGAGAACTCTTTTATAGAGAGGAAAAGGAAGTTGGGAGGAGTGTAGTAAATAAAAAGCCTGTGGTTTTCCATTGGCTGAGTCCTTGCTAGGAAAGAGGAGTCTTTTTTCTGTTGGGCTCTGTTATACTCCCGGAGCCTGAGAGCTCCCCACTTCTGGTCTCCCAACTCTATTTGAGGTTTCTTTTATTAATTTTTTATAGTACGCGTCCCTCCTCCTAGCAGTTCCTGTATTTCTGGACCTAGAGTCAACTGAGAATGTAGCATCATTTTCCATCAGCTCCCTGCAGAAATTCTTCAGCAGGAACATTTCTGGTTTTTTTCAGAGTGGGGAGTACCACAGGGTCAGAAATCCACACATGAGCAGGTCAATGAATGTTTTACGCTGTTTGACATTGGGGAAAGATAACCTAAGATTTCAAAAATGTGATGTTTTACCAGAAATGCAAATTTCTTCAAAAACAGTTTAATCACATTTATTGCATAATAGTAATAATAACTGTCTTAGTTCAGGCTGCTGTAACAAATTACTATAAATTGTCTGTCTCAAACAACAGACATTTATTTTCACAGTTCTAGAGGTTGAGAAGTCCATGATTAAGCTGCTGGCAGATTCAGTGTCTGGTGAGAGCAGGCTTCCTTGTTTGCAGATGGCTGTCTTCTTGTTGTATCCTCACGTGGTGGAGAGATCATCTCTCTCACATCTATCTTTATAAGGCACTAATCCCATTTATGAGGGTTCCACCCTCATGACCTTATTACCTCCTAAAGACTCTACTTCTGAATACCATCACACTAGGGCTTCAACCTATGAATTTGGTGGGGGGTAGGTGGGTGGGGAATTAAGGGCCACAAACCTTCAGTCCATAGCAATAACTAATATTTAAAGAGTGTTTGCTACACACCAGTACTTTGCTAAGTACTTTTAAATACATCATGTTGTACAGTCTTCAGAATATGGGGTAGGTAAGGGGACTGAGGCTCAGAGAGGTTAAGATATTTCTCCGAGTTCACATTGCTGATAATCAGCAGATCTGCACTTGGATTCAGAACTGTAGACCTGGGGCTAATCATGATCACAGTTGAGCAAACTGATAACACTGCAATTTCACAGACTGCTTTCTGGGAAATTGTGGAAGATACCAGTCAGGATATCCTTCTTTAACCTACATCTATATCACTGATGGAGCTCTCAGTTTCTACAGCAAGAGTTAAGTAAAAGATAAAATATCTGTGCACTAAGTGGACCCAAGAATTGCCCAGAGTTTGACCAGATAATCTGAAATTCCAGGATCATTCTGGGATTCATACACTATCACCAAAATTCCAGGGACAACATGCCCATAGCTAGTAGCCATGGATACTTCTCAGCTCAACCAGTTCCCCTTGAAAGTGAGCCACACTGATAAGGTCTGGGCCGGAAACTTCAGATACACCCTAAGGTTTGTGCTTCAAAGTCCATCAAAGAAATTAAAAAATAAAACAAAACAACTCATAGTGTGGTATTTTGTGACAGTTTTTAGTTTGCATCTACTTCCTTGTTCAAATTCTCTTCATGCATGTACATTCTTGGATTAGCTGTGTTTTGAGTTCTTCCCCAGATTTTCAGGTTCAGTATATTCAAATGTCACATCTTTGTGTGTGTGGTTTCCCAAGTTTTCTGCATTGAGCATGAATTATTTGGAGAGGGGTAAGTGTTGGAGCCCCCTGCACTAGAATATGAGGCCCCCAATGGTAAGAATCACATCTGAGCACCTTACATATCCTCAGCACCTTGCACAGTGCCTGGCAGTTGGTGGAAATGAATTCAGTGATCATATTATGTTGAGTCCTGAGGAATACTAGAAGATGCAACTGACTTTAAGAGACTTTTCTTGTGCTATTTGGTTTAAAAAACAATTAGTAGTCCTCTTTTCCCAGAACTGGGTTCTGAGAGGTTTCGGCAACTGTAGTCAGGAACCAGATCTTGACAACTCTTGACAACCCTCTCGGTTTTGAGTGTCCATGGCTTTGATCAGCATCCCTCATGTTCTCATGGAAGGTCACTGATGTGTAATCCACATTTTCCAGGCTCCCCCAGCAGGGAGGGGAATAAAGCCCTTGACCAGAATGGTGTGACCTTTGGCTCAGGTCCCATCTCCAAAACTTCTGCTCCCAGAATCCTTCCCTTCCTGGATGGCAGGGGGACAGGGTGGTGCTCACGGATTTGCAGATAGTCCCTTCATTCTTCTTGAGTTTCCCTGACCTCTTTCATGCCGTTCTGACATTGTCTCTTGGTCACGGCTGCTGCTCTTATGTTCACCTCATGTGATCACCTGGGGCAAATTGCATTTTCCAAAAAGGGCCACAGCAATATTTGCAGGTCTACATACTCTTTCAAAACCTTGAAGATTCTTTCATCAAAAGGTTGAGTCTACTTCCTCTCCCCCGGAATATGGGTGAGCGTTTGTGGCTGCCTCCATGAATAGAATGTGATGGAAAGGATGCTGCACGACTTATGAGGCTAGGTCATAAAAAGAAATGAAGCTTTTCCTTTTTTCAGTCTTTTGGAACACATATCTTGGGAGCCCTGAGCCAACATGTAGGGAGTCCAGCTATGCTAAAGCTGCCATGCCACAGTGACCACATGGGGATAGAGATTCTCAAGGAGCCTCATGGTTCCAGTCACCAGCTGCTTGAGTCCTCTCAGGATCAACTGCCAGACATGTGGGTAGAGAGCCTTCAAAAGATTCCAGTCCCCAGGTTTTGAGCTGTCCCGGTGGACACCACATGGCACAAAGGAGCTGTCTTCATCAAGCCCAGACCATACTGCAGATTTGCAAGAAAAATAAATGTTGCTGTTTTAAGCCACTAAGTTTTGGGGTAATTTGATACATGGTAATAGTAACTGGGACATCACTCTTAGGGCATCATAAGGCTGCTCACCTGGTTTCCCTTTTGTAGCAGTTGCTGAGCAGAATTAGGGGAAGTTCCCTGCCCCGACCAGTGTCAAAATTCCTTTACCAAACCTCAAAACATGGAGACATTTAACTCTTACAATTTGAAGACTTATAGCTTCTTATAATGGCCCTGATAGTATAAAACTTTTATTCAACTGACTCTTTAGTTTGTTACGGTTACTTCCCCTCAAAATTCAGTGCAAGTCCTCTTGTAATTGTTTTGGGAGACATCAATTCAAGTGACACCTTGACAATGTTGCTGCCAAGTCATGCTTTGCCATCAGTGCTGTGGATGAAGCTGGTATATCCAACCCTCTCCTTCCAGGTTAAGTTGCTTCCCCCACCATAAGCATTGTGCAGGAGTCAAAGTTTGTCTGGTCAGCTTTAAGGTGTCCTGCTTCTCTCCTTGGACTTTTTGGACCCACAAGCATATAAGAGCTGTGAAAACTGTTACTTACACATACACTAGGTGCTTGGCATTTTAAACTCTCTTCCTGAATGCTCACCACTAATAAAAGTAATGAATAGATCAGGACTGAGAACATAGCTCTGTTTTGTGACAGCAGAGACCACCTCCCTTCCAGTTTGACATTGATTCATTAATCAACAGCATGTTCAAACATAATTATTGAGTTATGAATCCAACTATATGCCTTTATTTTGCCCCCAAAGATCTGAATCATCAAATGCCTTGCTGAAAACCTTGTCTATCAATTTTCTGCTGTCCTAGGTTAGTGAACTGTTAGAAGAGGCAGAGGCTTTAATTACCTGACTTGTTCTTAATCATCTAGTCTGGCTCCTCACAATGGTTTCCACAACTGATATTAGATCTCAGGAGCCATCTTTTATTTATTCTTATTTTTTGGCAGAATTATCTCTAAATCAAAATCCAGCCCATGTGGAAGCTACCTTCTCTACATTAGGATTAAGTGAGGCTAAGTGAAGAGGGCAGACACAGTCGAGGTGCATCACTTATTTGAGTTTGCATTGAAAATTATCATTCTTGTTGTTTTAATGAATAACTTGATTTTTAGTGGTAATAACCAGAAAATAACTTAAAAAAAACCTCTGGAGTCTCAGGGCTGATTTTAAAGCTAGCACAACACTACTATAGTACTGCAGTACAAATATCATGCATTGCAGAGGGGAAGAACTAGAAAAAAAAAAACTTTACAAACCTTAGTTAAGCAAAATAGAGATACTAATTTGCTCCTTTTTGCCTATATGTCCCCAAGCCAGCAATTCCAGTTGTGACTGTCCAATTATTCAATGACCCTGTGAAAGAGGTACTATTATATTACCATTTTGCAGATGGAGAAATTGAGGCACAGCTTGTAAGTGGTAGAACTGGAATTTGATTCTAAGGGGTTTGATTCTAGAGTATATACATTTAAATAACTATGGTATACAGAGTGAAGTAAGTCAGAAAGAAAAAAACAAATACCATATGCTTACACATATATATGGAATCTAAAAAAAAAATTGTTCTGAAGAACCTAGGAGCAGGACAGGAATAAAGACGCAGACGTAGAGAATGGACTTGAGGACATGGGGAGGGGTAAGGGTAAGCTGGGACAAAGTGAGAGAGTAGCATTGACATATATACACTACGAAATGTAAAGCAGATAGCTAGTGGGAAGCAGCCGCAGAGCACAGGGAGATCAGCTCCGTGCTTTGTGACCACCTAGAGGGGTGGGATACGGAGGGTGGGAGGGAGACGCAAGAGGGAGGAGATATGGGGATATATGTATACGTATAGTTGATTCACTTTGTTATAGAGCAGAAACTAACACAACATTGTAAAGCAATTATACTCCAATAAAGACGTTAAAAAAAGATTAAAAAAAGAGAATTATCTCTGTTACAAAAGCTAAGTTTAATACATGGAAAGACTCAATAAATATTAAAGCCCTTAAAAAAATAATTATGGTATATAAAACCTCCAATTTTGCATCTATATTCTGTCAGAAAGAATGATGTTTGAAACATAAAGGGTAGAATGAACATCAGTAAGAGGAAATGGAAGACCAAGAGGGAAGAGCTGATTACAAGAAACACTTATTTTTTTTTTTTTTTTTTTTTTTTTTTTTTTTGCGGTATGCGGGCCTCTCACTGTTGTGGCCTCTCCCGTTGCGGAGCACAGGCTCCGGACGCGCAGGCTCAGCGGCCATGGCTCACGGGCCCAGCCGCTCCGCGGCATATGGGATCCTCCCGGACCGGGGCACGAACCCGTATCCCCTGCATCGGCAGGCGGACTCTCAACCACTGCGCCACCAGGGAGGCCCAAGAAACACTTATTAATACTTCAAAGGAAATCATGTCTTCTAGACTAGACAAAATCCCAGAGTACTGAGAGGAATATAGAGGAGGTTGTTAAACATGGCTGTGACTTTGAGACACTGTGGAGGGGTAAGAGGCTGAAAGACTGGAGACGGGTGATTCTTCCAAAAGCTAAGAAGATGACAGTCAACTTAGGCATCATTTGTAAGCATGTACATGAGAATGTGCTGATCTCTAGGACCCAATATGGGCTTGCTAAGAAGAAGTCACGTCAGATACACCTCATTTCCTAACAGGCTGTTGTATAAATGGATTTCAACAAGGCTCCTCAGCATATCGTTGTGGACATGATAAGAAATATGGCTACATGCAAAATTAGTTATTTTCATGGAGGTTGATATGACTATATGCCAATGTTTTGATGAATGGCAACACGGAGAGAGGCTTTCAGTGGCAAAATCCAAGAGCTGTCCTTCAGTTCTTTGGTCAGTACTTGTCTTCACTGTTTGGATAAAAATCTTGATGTCTCAGCCAATACAGCAGACAGATAACATCAAGCTGAGAGGCACAGACAGAATATTGGATGATTGAGTGGGGATCCCAAAACATCTTGACAGTCTGGACCATTGGACTGAATTGAATGAGAGGTAATTGAATAGGGAGGAAAAGGAGGTCCTTCATCCCAAAGTACTAGTCAACTTCTCTCGTGTTGAGAAGTAACCCGGCAGCAGCACTATCAATAAAATGATAATATGAGCTACACATGTAATTTAAAATTTTCTAGTATGCACATTTTAAAAAGTAAAAAACCAAAACCACCTCAGGTGAATTTTATAATGTATTTATCATTCTAATAATATATTTCACCAAATATACCCAGAATACTATCATTTCAACATGTAATCAATATATAAAATTGTGTTTACATTCTTTATTTTGTACTGTATTCAAAATCTAGCGTGTACTTTATACTTATAGCACCTCTCAATTTGTACCAGCCACATTTCAAGTGCTAAGGCACATATGGTTCCCATATTGGTCAGAGCAGCTTTAGAGGGTTCTCACTGACACTCAGCTCTGTGACCGCACTGCCCTCTACTCATGTCAGTCTCAGGCTCGCTGCATCAATAGAGGTACCATACCTAAAGTACTGATTTCATTTAGTGGAAAGAGAAAGGGTCTGGGCTCTTTGACAGATAAATCACTGTGGAAGCTGTACCGGCACCCACTGCCTGTGACCTGTAGTCAACCCTTGATCAAGAGTACTGGTACCATGTCAGTGACTAAAAGTCTAGAATTTTTTAAAAAATGAACACTCATCAAACCATTTTTTCCTCTCTGCTTATCTCCTGGAGTCCTTGGATATGTCTCTTTGTTCAAGGTAGACGTTTTTACTGGAGCTAATTGCAGCTTATCTTTTGTCAAGGAATAGAGTAAAATCTTCCTTCCATTTCTAAGAACAACCAATTCAACTTTTCCAGTTGGTTTTGTTTCCATATCCTGTTCCCTTTTCCAAAAACAGTGATTTCTGAGCACTAACACCCATCTAGGATTCAGGAATCTGGCAACATAACCAATAGTGAATGCAGCTGAGGACCAGGAATTAAACATGAATAAATGTGTAGCCAAAATATGTTAGAAATCACAAAAGCTCAAATTAAAATATATCACCCTTCATTATTTCCATTTTGCAGGTGAGAAAACTGAGGTTCCAGGAGGTTAACTGGCTTGCCCAGTGTCACAGAATTGAATCCCATCCCAGGCCAACCACCCTTTCTGCTTCATTACATATCTCATTGGAGTGACATTTTTCCTTGCAGGGGTGAGCACTATTATTTGTTCTCTCACCATAACTGCCTAGAATACTTCTTCCACACCATTTATTTTCTCTAAGTAGAAATCATGAATTCATGGTAGTTAAGAGCACATTCTCTGAAGTAGACTGCTTGGCTTCAAATGCCAGACCCACACTAGTAAGCTGTGAGATGTAACTCATTTCCTCATCTGCAGATTGAGGATAATACTCCCTCTTCCATACAAACAACCTCATCCATATAAAGCACTTGAACAGAAACTGGCACATAGTAAGGACTCAATAAATACTTGTTACTAAATGAGTAAGAGAGCAAGTTTTCAGTTCTTAACTTGAAAACTCTGTAACACATAGAAATCTTTGGCTTGAACGGAACATATACTGACCACCACAACCTCCCAAGCCCATTTCTGGTAGGGAGCTTGTTGCCTCGGGGACCACCGCTCCATTTTTGGGCAGCATTAACTTCTGGGAAGGCAGTTGTACCTTAGTGCAAAAAGCTTGGGCTTTAAAGCCTGGTTTTACGATCTTCCTGTCATCTCCACCACACCACCCTGTTACTATGCTTTATTACAAGAAAATCTATGGAACTTTGATACAAGTCTTTCCACATTATAATGTGCTTCAGAGAAAGCACTTAAGTAAACTGAAGCTCACAAAGAGTCAATGGTAAAAGAATATTCTTTTTTAACTCATTCATTCATGGCCATCATGGATAAACAGTAGTGACAAAGCCCCATGAACAGTCTTATTTATAGAAAAGCATTATATCTGGGGTCTTTCTAGCTAAGAATAATAACTCTAGTTTGGTATGTGACCGACTTTTGCAAAAATCTTGGAAAAAATCAGCAAGTGCAAAAAATGATCAAGAGCTCTCCTGGGCTAAGATATAGAAGAGAAATGTTGATAATTATTCCTAAGAAATTTTTAACTACAGCAACTCAGTACATAATGAATATTAAATGTACAAAAGTTCATGAAACACACATATGTATTTATATGGTGCGTTTGATTTCTAAGATAGATTTTCAGCATTTCAAATAAGCCTCTGAATTTTGTTCTTTTTCTTCACAAGTGAACACACAGTTGGATCACTCAAGTCCAAATAGTGTCTGGGAGCTTCCCTGGTGGTGCAGTGGTTAAGGATCTGCCTGCCAACGCAGGGGACACGGGTTCAAGCCCTGGTCCAGGAAGATCCCACATGCCGCGGAGCAACTAAGCCCGTGCGCCACAACTACTGAGCCTGCGCTCTAGAGCCCGCGAGCCACAACTACTGAGCCTGTGCACCACAACTACTGAAGCCCACGTGCCTAGAGCCCGCGCTCCACAAGAGGCCACCACAATGAGAAGCCCGCACACTGCAGCAAAGAGTAGCCCCCGCTCGCCACAACTAGAGAAAGAGCCCGCACACAGCAACGAAGACCCAACACAGCCAAAAATAAAAACAAATAAATAAAATTTTTAAAAAGTGTCTGATTGAGGTTAAAAGGTGTGCTTGTTCTTTTTTTTTTTAATTTATTTTTGGCTGCATTGGGTCTTCATTGCTGCGCACGGGCTTTTCTCTAGTTGCGGCGAGTGGGGGCTACTCTACGTTGCAATGCGTGGGCTTCTCGTTGCAGTGGCTTCTCTTGCTGCAAAGCATGGGCTTTAGGCGTGCAGGCTTCAGTAGTTGTGGCACGCGGGCTCAGTAGTTGTGGCTCGTGTGCTCTAGACCACAGGCTCAGTAGTTGTGGTGCATGGGCTTAGTTGCTCCATGGCATGTGGGGTCTTCCCAGACCAGGGCTCGAACCCATGTACCCTGCCTGCATTGGCAGGAGGATTCTTAACCACTGTGTCACCAGGGAAGTCCCGGTGTGCTTGTTCTTAACTGTTCTAAATGGATGAAATTTCCTCCCCACCGCCTTTCCCCTAATTTTTATAAAACAGCGCAAAATAAATGAAAAGGCAATAGCAGCACTGGCTGCTGCATAGCCAAAGGTGGGAATGTTGCTGGAACCACACTGATGGCTAGAAGGCAGCTCCACACACACTCTGCAACAGCAGTTGTTCAACAACACTGAAACATTCACTAGCTAAAGTAACACAAAGAGTGTAATTTGACTGTATGATGTAGAAAAGGGAAGGAGGTTACAAAGTCAAATATATTGACGTCACATACCACCTGAATTAGGTGCCACTGGGAGAAGCAAATGCAACTTGCAACTCTACTGCTTCAAATTCATTTCCTAGGGCCGACAATAATCCTAGTTCCTAACACAAGCCGAAGACTTTTCAAACATGAGGTCAACTGAGATTGGATACATGAAAAGTGCTTTCTAAACAGTAAAGTTTCCATGTCAGATTTGATTATTCCCAAATTAAATGAGAGGGAATATACTTTCTCAAGGACAATTAGGTGGTGGTGTGATCTTGTTTCACCTACTCCAATCTCTAATTTTCTTCAGGCTCCTTTCTAGAAAGTGCCATGTGTGTTTAATTGGGTACGGGGACTGGATCTTCATCACTCTTCCACAGGTTTGTATATTCATCTTGCTTGATGGGAGGAAAACCCAACTAGCTCACAGGCCCCAAGGAGGGAAATGAGGCTGATCAAGGAAAAATGACCAAAATGGAGATGGAAGAGACAAGAGGGTAACTACACCAACAAGAAACAGGAGTCAAGAAAAAATTAACAACAAAATTGTATTTAAAAACAGACTTCTCCAGTTGGCATTTCGAATGAAATAGCTAACAATTAACTCCAACCCTTAATATTGTGTCTTTTGCTCCTGGAGTCCTCTTGCAGCTTTAATTCCTGAAACTCAGGCGGCAGCACCAGACATAAATCCCCAAAGGGAGAGGTATTATTAAACCTTTTGCTGGTCATTCTTTTCTCAACATGAATGGACAAATTCTTAAGCCCTCTTATTCATTTCATGACGATCATTAGAAGAAAAAAAAATTAAACCAAACTTGCATATTGAAAATGAAAACAAAAACACACAAAAAAAAACCCTGCAGATAATAAATATCGCCGATTCACTTATTTTAAAACAAAGTCCAATTTTATTCACTCTTAATATCCTTGCAGTCCATTGTATACCTTCTGCACTGATCCTTGTTTCAGCAGCTGTTTGATACCTGAGGAAAGAATGAACAAATGACTCCGCTAACAAAAAAGTGACTTCCCCAGAGTTTGAAGAGCATGTTTCATGGGGAGGCTCACAAAAGGCCTTATGACAACCATGGATCTGAATTAAACAAGTAACTAGCAATGTCTAACTTTATCGCATGTGGATACCCATACATGCACGTCCAAGGTGACCCCTTGTCTTTGTGTCTCAGGCACATATACCACACATACATCCCACAAAATCCGATAAGAGGCAATTGAAATGGACAGAAAGCTCTTTGGCTGTCTTCCATTCCTTCTTCTTTGTCCTCTTTCCAGTTTTGACCTCTCTCACCCTTTCCTTTTTACTTAGGACCCACTGACTGGGCCCTTTTCTCAATCAGTCATTGCAGACCACCCCTAAGCCTCTAATCCTTCTAATGTAGACCTCACCTTTCCTTGAACAGTAAACATTATACCCTCACCTTCTCTTGCTTCCTCTGATAACTGTTCTTTTGGAAAATCCACATCGAAAGTGATTATCAAAGAGCCCTTGATGTTGTTGTTGTCAAAGTTGGGGAGCCCTTCCCCTTTCTTCCATAGCTTGGCTCCCGGTCTGGTGATCTTATCCCGGGAAATATGTACCTGGAAAGCAAAGGGGATGGACTGGAGCGGGACTGGTACTCTTGAAGCACAACACACAGCTTCCAGTGAGTACTGGTGCCCAGAGCCCATGTCATGGCTCAGAGCAGCAGGATGAAGGGGCGGGGGAAACATCATTAGGACAGTGCGAGCCAAAGAAAGAGAAGGTTTTCAAAAAGAAAAAGAAAAACGAAACACGTAAAGAAGTAAGGCTTTTGCCAACGGAGACTGTAAAGACGAGACTGCCAAAGGCTGTGCAATCACCTCTGAGTAGCTGAGGGGTCTGTGGCGTTGTTACTGCTACACGTTCAGCAGCAGAGTGAGGAAAGGTGACAGAACAAAGCCTGAGCACTTAGTCCCCGTGGCTCCAAATGACTGAAGTGGCTGAAGTAACCTCAACAGCAGCCATGTGAAGGCTTTAAAAGGACAGGAAGTGGGAGAACTGGTTTGCTTACCTTGTGACCATCCAAGTGAGCAATATCCATATCGAAGCCCACCAGAGACTCCACGAGGGAGACTGTTACGTTTGTGTATAAGTCATCTCCTCGCCTTTCAAATATTGGGTGCCTAGAACAGAACAAGGTAAAGATCATTAACTTCCAAAGTCTTTCTTTGGGAAGAGTTCAAAAAGTTTTTAGAAAAATCACGGAAAAGGATGAATGCCACTCTTTCAAGAAATAGGCATTTATTAGACACTCCTTCGTGTACAGTATTAATCAAGACTGTAAAGTAGCCTAAGATTTATTAAACTCTAATCTTAAGGAGCTTACAATCAGCAGAAGTCAAAGCATGTAATTAAAATACAAGTAACTAGATTATGGAAAAGAGAGAAGGACAACTTCTGGCTGTGGGACTGGGGGAGAAGGGCATCAGGGACGGGTCCTGGGGGGCTTCTAGAGCTGGGCTTGTAAGGCCCGATCAGCTCTGAAGCTGCAAATAAGGTGGGCGCAGGGGAGGGTGGGGATAGGGCAAGAGGGAATTTTGGCAATGATAAGGACTTGAGAAGGTACCAGGTTTATTCAGGGAACAGCACATGTGCTAGTTTCTCTGGGAAGTGATGGGAAAGACAAGGTAGGTGAGGAAGGTTGGGGAAAGATCACTGAGATTAAAGAGTGCTATGAGGTAAAAAAGTCCTTGGCACTGGGGGCCCATTTCTCCATATTTGGGTGGGAACCTCATTTCAATGAATCCTTAGAAGCAGAGGTATCACTGGTTTCCAAAGTGGTAACAAGAGACAAGTGATATGGGCTTCCCTGGTGGAGCAGTGGTTCAGAGTCCGCCTGCCGATGCAGGGGACACGGGTTCGTGCCCCGGTCCAGGAAGATCCCACATGCCGCGGAGCGGCTGGGCCCGTGAGCCATGGCTGCTGAGTCTGTGCGTCTGGAGCCTGTGCTCCGCAACAGGAGAGGCCACAACAGTGAGAGGCCCGCATATCGCAAAAAAAAAAAAAAAAAAAGAGACAAGTGATAAGAAAACCTGAGTCCCAGGTAAAATTCTTATGTAAGTAGAACTGCATGTTGAAGAGAAGCCAACCAGAGAAGCTGCCCAGCAGCTGCAGATTATGTCACAGAAGCTCCTTTCTATGGAAAAGTCTCCCATTCTTGTGTGGGGCCGTATTTCCTCAGTTAAAATCTCTGGTCTCCTTGTTGGCCCCTCTTTCACAGCTCCTTACTCTTAATACCGATGCTTTCCTCCCAACATCTTTTGGACTTGGAAGTCCTGAGTAAATAAATAAATGGACTCAATCCTAGGCTCCAACCCCGAATTTTCAGTATGGCTGTAGAGTTACACATTTAGGGCATTAAGGGCATGAAACAGAGGAAAAAGTCTGGAAGTGCCCTGGTGGCTACCCATATTTCTCTAACCTGACTCCTCTGAAAAGCGAGGGCTAAAGAGAAGGCCTCTAAACTGAGGTTACTTACTTGACAACTTTGATTCGGAACCGTAAGTCTCCTGGCTCTCCATCCACATGAGGCTCACCTTGTCAGAAGAGAAGAGATTACAGCACACTGTAAGCCATGCAAGTCGAACACTGCAAATCTATTTAGCAGTTGAGAGAATTTTCTAACGCCACTACCTTAGGCTTTGACTGTCAAGCCTATCTGTGAGAGCAGCGTGTCTACCTGGTTATATCAAGTCTCAGATTATTAGTGAGGATCACCTGGGACTCAGACACAGCAATAAATAACGTGACTTATTTCCTAAACAAAGAATGATTCACTGGTCTCCTGAATCTGATGTTTTAAAGCTATTTTTCTTCTAGAGATTTAAATTTAACCCCTAAGTGAGGTCTGAGAGCATCTTATTAATGCCAACTAGAGTTACATATCTTCTTTTCTTGCTGAGTTAAAATTAATCCATTAAGTTCTGAATATTTAAACTTTGACCTAACTTAGGCTACTTGACAGTAACTTTTGGCCATGATAGTCAAAGGATAAACAGTAATGCTACTGCTTAAGTGGACCAACCAGGATGCTTAAGGATGGTCATAAAAAGGCTTTCTGTGTCCTATAACTGACTGAAGTGTGTTGGAAATGATATATGCATTTACTAGGTGGCCACGAAGTATGTATGGGGTGAGGTGGGGGGTGGGAGGTGTTCATAAGCAGGCGGGAGCATAAAGTTACAATAATAAAACATCAATATCAATATTTCACCTTCTCCAATAAAGGGGTACTCCATGCCATCTCTCACCCCAGGTTCAATTTCGACCTCCAGTGTTCGTTCTTCATTCACTAGTCTGAGACAAAGAGCATTCAAAAGAAAAAAAAAAAAAGAAGAAAGAAAATATAAACCAAACCCCAGATACAGATAATGAAGGTTTATCTACTCAATCAGACCTTTTTCTTGGAAGACTATCTTGTATCCCTAAATGACAAAACCACCTGATATCCATTTACACCTTCCACCTGCCAAAAGCCAGGGCAAAGCTACTATCTATCACATAACCATGCGTCTGCCGACTCCAAAAAAGCCTGCAGTAGACTGATTCCCTTGAAGTGAGTGATCAGTAACAGAGAAAACTACTCGCACTTACATAAATGCGCACCTGAAAGGACAGCATCATGTTTATCAGAAAATCTAACAGGAGAGTTTATCCTATTTGATGTTTTTCACTGATCCCACAAATAACTGAGCTAGTTTCAATATATACAATTGAAGGTTCAATTAAATAGTTGTATTTATAACATAAATCAGCAAATAGTACTTCTCTAATCTGAAATGTTAGCTGTACACATAAGACTGCTCTAAATATTCCAAGTAGGAAAAAGGAAAAATATCAACATTTTTGTTAAGTATATTCAGAAATAAAGGGCCCTGCTTATTAGTTCATAAACATAAAAGGAGATATTCTGAATAGACACTTTCGGAAAAAATTAAACTGTACATTTCTTTGCTCTATCCTCTGGTAGAACATGAGGGAGAGAGAGAAGGATAGGGGAGAGGGAGGGGAAAAAAATCTAGGTATGGACCACTGGCATTTTATTAGACAAAGGAGATGATTAAAGTGTCCCTTGGCAGAGCAAAGAAGGTGCTTGCACTCACTTGACATTTGGGCACTCGTCGCAGACCACCTCCTGGGTCATCTGGAAGCGCCCGGGGCCCAGCTGGGTAGTCCGCATCTCCTGCCTGCAGTTGCACTTCCGTTTGCCAGGGGCCTGCCTTGCCACAGGTTTGTTTCTAACCACCTAGCAAGTACACACACAGGATCAGCTTCTCTCTTGTGTCCCACAGCCTTTGGTTTCCTCACCAGATCGGGGCTCTGTGCACCTGCTGGGGTTGGCACTTCCCCTTCTCTCCCAAGCCATCCCTCAAGGAGACCCACAGCTGAGAGAAGTCTTGGAGAAGTTGTAAGTCAGCTCCCACATAGGAGTGGAGCAAATGGATCTTTAACTGACTCAAATTTTGAAGTTGGAGAAGAGAGAGGAGGGTAAGAAAGAAGAGAACTGAAAGATAGTATGTATGGAATCACCTTTTCTAAGCATGACAAAATACTACTGAGTTAAAGTAGTGCACAGAATTACTATCTCTTGAGAAATCTGAGCTGTGTAAAGCATAAGCCCTGAAGAACAACCACAGCCTTCAAAAGCTGGTATGTGGCTCCCATCCCAGGATTAGCTATGATTAACCTCATGAAAACACTTCCTTGTTTCAGGCAACTCAATCTGGCAGTGTTTTCCAGTGCTGTCTCGATTCAGATACTCTAACCCATAAGGAAAGACACAACGATCATCTCCTTGTAGCTGATTGCAATTAAACATTCTGATCCCTCTAAATCACTAGAAACTAAAATATTTGAAGAAATGTACTCTTGATTTTGCCTGTTTAGTCAAACACCTACTAATCATAGGGCACATGCTCATGCAGTGAGATGACATGAATGCTTGGAGAAAAATCCCTCAAAGTCTATGAACATATGAAAGCCCAGGTCAACGGAATAAATAACAATAACAATAATTAGAGCCAACACTTTATAGCACTTAGTATGTGCCAAGCAAGGCCCTAATCACATATATTTATGAACTCATTTAATCCTCATAGCAGCTTTATGAGGTAGATGCTGCTATTATCTCCATTTTACAGAGGAAGAATGAAAGCACAGAAAGGCTCAGTAATACGACCAAGGTCACATAACCAATGTACGGTAGAGCCAGGATTCTAAACCAGGCAGTCTAGCTCCAAACTCTGTGCTTTTAACCACTATGCTCTCTCAAGGTAATTTTTTCTTAAAAAGAACTTACCATGGGGGCATTTAAATAGCAAGGTCATATACATCCTTTACAATAATTAGATTAAAAAGGAATTTGTTTAGGAGAATGCTAACTGCAAAGAGTGATGCACATTATGTATTAGCAATGATGACAGACAACAGGTCTGCAAGGGAACATGGGAAATTAATCTTTTTACCTGGATATATGTACAAGACTTCCTAAAAGCACAGCTTGGAATTGAAAAAAACTGGAGGTAACCTACATGCCTATTGACGTAACGTGGTCACAATGAAATTCTATTCAGCAGAATTATAGCTATAAGCAACAACATGGATGAATCCCGACAATATTAAGAGTGAGTAAAAAAGGCCAGTCTCAGAAGATAATGTATAGTATGATATCATTTTTACAAAGTCAAAAACAGTGAAAGTAAACAATATATTATTCAGGTATTCCTATATATGTAATAAAACAAACAAACACGAGTGGCAAGGGAACAATAAAGACAAAACTCAGGATATTAGACAGTTACCTGGGAAAGGAGGCAAGTGAACGGAATAGGGAAGTAGCATGTAGGTAGATATAACTCCTGGTATTGTTTTATTTAGTTCTTGGGCTGAGTGATGAGTTCATGAAATAATAACAGCATATCATGAACCAAGGATTATGATTAATTCAATTCTATACACCTCCCCACCCCCTAAAAGACAGAGAAGGTACACAGAAACCTCTTGTTTTTAGTCATAAGAACACATTCTGGGAGTCAATATGAATAGCTGTATAGTTTGGACTTACTTCTACAAAATTTCCTGCATATACTTCTTCCAAAGTGACTTCTAGATCTACAATAATATCACTTCCTCTTGGAATATTTCTGTCTTGCTGACGAGGGGTTCCTCCAAACATGAAACCAAAATCTCCAAAGAAGCTGTTGGTAAGTGTAAAATCATCACAAAAAGAAATCAGAGTTCACCTCTTATAATTTCAGTTTTCTTCACATTGATAAAATATTGTGTCCCACCAGTGAGCAAAACTGAAAGACATTTTAATACATTGGAGTCATACATCATACACAATTTTTAATTTATATAATGTCAACTATATTGCCCCTACTACAAAAAAATTTACTTTTTAATATTGTCCAAACACACAGTACAGTGTATACAGTATGCCAATGAATTCTTTTTTTTTTTTTTTCTTTTTGTGGTATGCGGGCCTCTCACTGTTGTGGCCTCTCCCGTTGCGGAGCACAGGCTCCGGACGCGCAGGCCCAGCGGCCACGGCTCACGGGCCCAGCCGCTCCGCGGCATATGGGATCCTCCCAGACCGGGGCACGAACCCGTATCCCCTGCATCGGCAGGCGGACTCTCAACCACTGCGCCACCAGGGAGGCCCATGAATTCTTAATCAATGAAAAAATAATCTCTCTCAATACTGACAAATATCAGGATATAATGGAGACATTGAGAAAGGGTATAGTCTATATAAATCCATGTATTGCCAAACCTAATGGTAATTTTGGACGTTTGTAGTGTTCACCTTTACATGCTTTTTTAGAAACTAACTTTGCTGAAACAAGCTACTGCTTTGTACAAAAATCTTGGATACATAATTAAACTAAAAAAGCATCAGCCTTAGTAAAACTCTGGATCTTACAGAAAAGGAAGTTCTGGTCTCATAAGACCAAAATTAATTTGTGTTAAGTAACAGAAGCGTCACTTTGAGATTACTATAAACAGTGACCTTCAATTGTATAGGAGTTCTATTCTTGATGTTAAGTTTTGGTTATTAAGAGCCTCAGATGTTAGCATAGTGATGACAAATATACAACAACCCCAACCCCTCCAAAAAACAAAACCAAAACCCAATCTTGGTGAATGGATTCCCTGAATTTTAAATAAAAGCAGAGAAGGAGGATTTTGGTGGGGAAAGAGCAAGGGCAGAGCCTTTTTTCTTTCTGGCATCCCTGGGTATCACTTCTTACTGCTAAGGGGTTCAAACAGGACACTTCCCTGGTAGGCTAAAGCAGCCAAATCAATCCTGGGGAAGAGAAAGATTTCCTAATAATATTACTCACACATCGTTGTAAGTCCTGAAAACCTACTGTCACCCCCAAACACTAAACGAGGGAAGCTGTTGTAGCAACAGTGATTCTTACTTCTTTTGGGGAAGGGTTCACAAATCTCAAGAAATCTGAGAATCTGAAGAAAATTCTCTTGAGAATCTGAAGAATCTGAAGAGAATCTGAAGAAAGCAATGCATCCTCTCCCCGTAGAAATGCATATTCAAACATCTTTTTATTTATAACTTGACTTGAAACCCCAGATCAAGATCTATTTATGCATCATCAGGACATATGAAAATTCAAATGCTCAACAAAGAGGGGCTCAAAGAGCGGGAAGGAAAGATGTTCATTATCCCAGCCTCTTAGCACTCCCAGAAAGCTGGGCCCAGCAAGGGATGAAGAGCCTCTAACCCAACTCCTTCCAACAATGCTGATTATCATAATCATCCCTCTCTTGTGGATAGGATGAAGAGTCAGCTTTGGGTATGAGAGTAGGAATTTCGCTCTCCGCTTATAAGAATCACTTTGCTCATTAAGTGGTTTGCAGATTCTAAGACAGCAAGGAGATAAAATGAACTGGTTTCCAACATATATCCCCCACAACACAGTCAGGGTTGATTTAATTGATATGGTTGGCTAGATGGACATCCCTTTTAGTGCCACCTGTCTTTTCTGGAGCTTTGTGAAAATAGAGGAGTATATTCCCACAGAAAGGATGATGAATGACCTCTTGGTCAAGGATCAGTTGAGTTGTACTCTTCATTGAAAGCTTCTGAACAAGGGAGCAAGGATAATTCTTTAATAATCACTAAGTGATCCATTCTCAGACACTAATACCCTGCAGATAGATAAATTACTTACTGTGAAAAAATGTCTCCATGGGAGCTCTGATGCCCATCTTTTAATCCTTCTTCACCATAAGTGTCATATTGTTTCCGTTTCTCACTATCTGACAGAACCTGGGGGCAAAAGCCAGTGGAAGAAAAGATTATGAGTTGGTAATATTCAGGTAAGGTGAATTCACATTTATGTTTTTGTTTTTGTTTTTTTAAACTCTGATACTGTGTGTAAAATTTTAGTGGAATTCAGTTTTCATTATGTATGGTATTAAGGCATGTTGATAAAGTTATTTTCTTTATCAGACTAAATTCTTTGATCAGTGTTCATTTTGTAACTTTCCACAATGCTCAATTCATGTTTTTAATTTAAATTTATCAAAACTCACCTAGCCATATAAATATCATGCTGGAGATTAGCGACATGGCTATGAATGTGAGGGCAGTAACAGGAAAGAGGTGAGATGAATTCCTCAGGTTTACTTCCCATGTAGTTTGACTCCAGTGTTTAGGCTGTTAACCACTATGTTATATTCTCTCTCTAAACTATAAACTAGGACATGACTATGAGAGACTGTCATCAGTCACAGAAGCAGTAAATTAGGACAGCCGTCAAGTTTGCTCAGCCCTACACGTCTATACCATAACCCCTACACCCCACTACCACACACACATTAAGAGACTGGCAAGTCAAGGGACTCCAATGACAGGTCTCCAGAAAGCTCTACACTGCAATATTTTCATATTCCCTTTTCATTCTTTTGATACATGTAGAAATCCATTTGGGAAGAATGCTGTCTGCCACACACAGCTCATAACCTCCTGAGTTTGAACTGCAAAGAGTGAAAAGGGACACTGCTCTATGAAGGATGCTCAAGCTAAATTTCACAACTTGAAAAGACTTTCTGAAGTTTTAATGGTTTTAGAAAACTACATACTCAGTCATAGGTATACGCTTTCTCATTGAGACCATTCCATATATAGAACTAAAGAATGTAAAACAAAATAAGCTTCAATGTTCTCAAATTTTGCCCTCCAAAAAACAGCTTCCCATTTACTTAGAGCATTCTGAAATATATGCACACATATAACTTTGAAAATTGAATAACTTTATGTTATTTGATATTCTTAAATGTCTATTTAGATAGTAGACTGAAGGAGAAAGTTATAGAAACCCATACTTGTGTTGGCTCAGGAAACGTGAGGTTGGAAGTAGATGGGGCTTGTTGACTCAGCAAAAGAAAGGGAAGATCTGATTGGCGTATGTAAATAGGACACACTTTTGGCTCAGGGCCTGAATGATGTGTAAGGTGCCACAGCAAAAATCTACTAACATTTAAGATACATTTAGAAGGATAAAAAGAAATTCAGTGTACAAGAGAGTGAGCATTCTTAAAAGTAAAGACAAATGGGTTAGTCTAGAAGTGACCAGAGTACTCAACTAAAGCCACTGTGATAGACCAGGTGAGAAGAAAATTGTTTGGTAAATATCCTAAAAAATAGCCACTTTGGGGAAGTAGAAATGGGCAGAGTTAACTTTAAAAAAGAAAACAAAACAAAACTCATTATTATGTGATCTGGATTTCCAATATTTTCACTTTCAAGTCTACTTCTCTGTTCCTGTCTTGGCAAAGAAATGAACCCCACATTTGGGTCCATAAGAAACACCATTTCAAAACCCCAAAACAAAGACTATTTTTTAAGTCAGCTTCTTTTTGGACATAGGAGGCTTCTGTAATAACTACCCCCAAATTACTCCTCAAGTTATCTATTACCATTCACTTACTCCTCACTTTTCTTCTGTCTAAGGAATGCAACTTTATTCCATAGTCTTGGAAACTTTTATTATTAAAAGAAAAAAAGGAGTTTCTTAGTTGACTGGCCAACCAACCAGAGTCTCAATTAATTAAAATGCCAGTAGTAATCCCAGCTCAGTAGAGAAGACAGATTTGTATTCACAAAAGACTCTTCAACTTTACTGAGATTCTGATTTGTGAACACTAATTTATCTAAGGACCAAAGGCAGGCAATCAAGTGAATGATACAAACAGAAAATTTGAACTAGTGACCAGAAAGGCTCTTAAGAGTTAAACTGCAATTTCATGAATGATCTATGTATAGTCTTGCCTAGGTCATGGCTAAAGAACATGGTAGAGTCTTTAAAGAGCATGGTAAATTCTTAGCAACAGTTTCCCCAGAAAATATTTTTGATTATTGGGTTCCTAGCAAGCAATGGGAATACTCATGGGAAACACAGTGTGAAATATGGAATCCATATTATCAACAAGAAAGAAATGTTACATACAGTAATTTAAGAGGGTCCACCAACCCTCTCAAGTTTATTTGTGGGCCTGCGGTTAGGAATTTTGGTCCTATAGGTGTTGAGAGAAGAAAGGGAAACCCCATTAGTTCTAGGTTTCACCTGGGTATGTAAGTCACTGTTTTGGTTCATTCACTTCTTTAACCTAGGAGGCCTTGGGATCCCTTCCTTCTGGGTTTTTTCCACTAAAATATTTTTCAGATTTGTTTTCAGTCTTCTCACTATATAGGGATTTAATTTGAATTCAGAAGTTGTAGCTCTCTGACTTTTGGAGTCAAATTATTTTTTTCTGGGCCCTTTTAGAAAATGTGAATAAATGGTAACTAGAATTGATAACACTGTATTGTATAACTGAAATTTGCTAAGAAAGCAGAGCTTAAATGTTCTCACCAAAACAATAAATATATGAGGTGATGGATTAACTAGATGGGTGAAATCCTTTCACAATGTATATGTGTACCAAGTAATCACAATATATACTTTAAATATCTTACAATTATATTTGTCAATTATATCTCAATAAAGCTGAAAAGAAAAAGTATAACCACAGAATAATAGTATTCTATTTCTAGGGGAAAGGTGAATTGCAACACACACAATACAGCTAACTCCTAAATTAATACATATGAAAGATTATCAGTGACTTATTTGTAAAATTTTTTCACCATAGTGTTGAAAGGTTCTGTGTATAATGGTTTTTCAAATAGTAAAAAGATTATTAAGCATTCAGTAAATATTCCTCTGTGTTGTTAAAAATTTTTTTTAAATGGTAATAAGAAAATGCCCAGCTCTCCTATATTTCATGGTGTCCTAATGAAGATTAAATGAGATGATACACATGAAAGTATTTTGACCTCTAGATTACAGGTTGCAAATTCAAACTATAGCTGTGTTTTCTTTGATCTGCATGTAAAAGAAAATTTTAAATTGAATTAGTTACCAACATTTTACAACCAGGAGAATTTACCAAAAAATCAGGATTTCCACTCCTCTTGAAAAATTAAATGATCTGGCCACAGTGTGCAAACACAGTGTTTGCATCTGTACACGGCAAAAACCGGCTGGTGTTGAATAACAGCTGTTCCCTTGAAATGGGGCAAGAAGTCTTCAGCCTGTCACAGTCCTCTTCAATCGCTACTGATTCCTAACATGGAGGTAGAATATCCACTCTCCTGTTGTATCTTATACCTGCCCTGCATGTTATCTGCCTGATCCACATGGGCACATGTGGATTTGCAATCCTCATTTAGATTTTATTTCTGTTTCTGGCTGCAACTCTCAAACGGAGTGATTGATCATCAATCTACGTATTAACCTACCAATCCTATTTTCTTTCATTTGTCTTTTTCAACATTACTCTCCACAATAAGACAAATACTGAAACGAAAAGGGCAAGAAGTAGCACGTACTAACATTAATGTACAATATAGCATCAAGTGCTACTTTTATCTATTGTCAATTTTTTTTTAAAAAGTGACCTGAAAAATGGGAGTGTTACTCAGCGTTACATGGTTTTTTTCTGAATCTGTAGGTTTTATTCATACTTCATCCTTTTCCTGACTCACCTCATAAGCAGCACCCAGATCCTGGAATTTCTCCTGCGCTCGAGGATCATCAGGATTCCGGTCAGGATGAAGCTGCAGGGCTAGTTTCCTGTAGGCCTTTTTAATATCCTTTATAGAGGCACTGCGAGGCACCCCTAAGATCTTATAGAAATCTCGCCTGAGGGTGGGGGAGAGGGAGAAGATACTTCATTAAAGAGTTAATACACTACATTTTTAAAAGTGAAATTTTTTCCTTTACATTTAGGTTTGTGTCTGAGCAAAGAGGTAGGAAAATGAAGGTACCCACGTGACACACGAAAAAGAATGACTAAAAAGAGAACACACCAGAATTTGTAATGAGTCTCATATTGAAGTAATCACAATGAGAGGCTATGTACTTTTTGAACAATACTAGAATTATTCAAAATATCTCTGGCATTCTTCTCTTAGAACTACCCTTAGTCAAGAAAGTCATTTTCTTATTTTATGGTCACACATCATTTTCAACCAAGAACTGTATAATCAAATTGACTCTCTTTTTTCTCCCCTATTACTGACTTCAAATGACTTTTGACTGCTTCCAAAGGTCAGTCTCAACGGATGAATTTCTTTGTTCAAAAAGATTATGTCAGAGATGTTCTTTACTCAAAAAGATTATGTCACAGAAATGTTCTAACAGTAGCACTCTTGGAATGTTAAAGATGAAGTGACTGAAGTTAATTTCAGAGGTTAACACAGAGGTTAAGTCAAAGCCCAAATAAAAAGCTTGAAGAGAGAATAACACCCATTTGAATGTATGAGTTGTGGAGTTTTTTGCTGAGAGAGAAAATTTCAATTTTGCAGTCATTACTAGTTATACTAGTTATACTAGTTTGTCTAGGTTAAGTCTTAATTAGAGACAGCTGCTGGAACCCATATGCAGGCGTCTATAAGTCTCAGTAGCTGCAAATATGTACATGGCATGAGCTAGAAGATAAAGTGGAGATCCACTGACCTCCTTGCCAGGAGCTATGTTGGAACCAAATTAATTGTAAAGGGAATCTTTGCAGGAAGGGCCAATGTGAAGACAGAATAAGACTAACAAAGTTTCAGGGCAGGGACCAAAGCCAGCCCATAGAAGACACCAATAAATATTCGTTGAATGAAATGAATAAATAAGCATGCTCACAAAAGTCTATTCCTTTTGCCAGAGTCACTTTAGCCAGCAGAAATTATTCTGAAAATGCACTCTCTCAACCAAAGGGATGGGAAAGTTGTTCACAGGAAGATGGTGTAGTAATGATGGCAATTTTAAAATGCAGTGGGGAAAAATGCATTGGGGTATCAAGATCCACGTAATATATGACAGAACTTTAAAAAATGTATTTCATAAGCTCTTAGTCACACTTCAGGAAAACCATTTAATGTATAAATTTTAAAAATTATCACTGACAAGGGGTTCCATGAGGATTATTTAGGTGCTTTATCACCACATCCCCAAAATCTGCAAAAACTTGACATCTCTTGAGACAAGAACTAAATAAATCAAAGGTTTCACTAATGTTAATGACAAAAGAGCTAGCTATATAAAAAGTGAGGCTTAGGCTATACTTAATATAAAAATGGTTAAGTAACAGCTGAGAAAAATACAGGGAAAAGATGGCTGGCATAACTCAGCATCAACATGAAGGTCCCCAAGAGAATCCTTTATGAAAAACTGAAGTTTATAGCTACAGTACTAACAGTATTTATCCTGAAATCTTGTTTAAACAACTTAAGGTACCCATTGCTTTAAGTGCAAAAAGTACTAACAAAAACATGTTAAAAAACCCAATAAAGCATTACCTAGGAGAAGTTAATTTTTATTTTAGAAAT
The DNA here is from genome assembly GCF_964165515.1 of Mesoplodon bidens. Lineage (NCBI taxonomy): Eukaryota > Metazoa > Chordata > Mammalia > Artiodactyla > Ziphiidae > Mesoplodon > Mesoplodon bidens. The sequence goes on along the minus strand of NC_138161.1, from coordinate 102,294,308 downwards.
TTAATATGTTTCATGAGAAAAAAAAAAACCAACAAAGTTGAAGCATATATGCACAGGGAAAAAACTTTTAAGAGAATAACAAGTATTTAAAGTTTAAAGCTCTGCTAGGTAGTGCTTTCTACATTCAGAGCAACCTATACATTTGTCAAAAGCTAAGACTTTACTATTCCCCACATTCTAAAATATGAGCCTGGCATATCATACCCTGTGGTCAGCAGGCCTATACGATAGTGGATCTTATTAAAGGCCGGAGAATCTCAAGAGTTCAGGTGGTCCTACTTCCTTCAAACAGGTGGCACATTATCATCCTCATGTCACAGATGAGAATTGAAATGTTCCTTCAAGGTCACATAATTCGTAAGTGGGGTGGGCTAGAATCCCAGTCTACCACCTATTGGTGTAGTAGTGGAAATGTTTTTTCCCCGCTCATAATACCATTCAGCTTCCTAAGAATGCTCCATGGAGAGACAGTGAGGCATGATGACAACTCAGGCTCAGTATCTCAAGAAGCTGAGAAGTACAAGGGCTCTCCCAAGGGTCTGCCTTGCTCCCTCAATCCAACTTCCTTCAGTCCCAGCATGGCCTCCCTAACCTGTCCTCCCCATTTCCTCACTTGGCCTGGCATCATAACCCACCCACTTAATGTCAGCCCAATGGCTTGTTGCAGGCTCAACATTGCATCGTCCTCTTCTCCAGCTCAGCAGCCCCCTCCCACCACGTTGCTTTTGGCACTGCATCCAACCCTCACTTCTCTAGGCAAATCTAGCTCTAGGGCTTCTGGGTCTAAGCCCCTCTCACCCGTATCACCCACTGCTCTCCTCTCCACCCCCACAAGCCTGGCCCACGCTATCCATTCCTCCGCTCCACCGCCTCACCACAGCAACGCCCCTCTCCACTCCCCCAGTGTGACAATGCCCCCCCTCCCTCAAGCCTCCTCCCCAGCCAAGACTGACTTAAGGGCCCCGTGCCCGCGGATGCCAGTTCCTCACCCAGCGATCACGGCCCCGATGAGGTACAGCAGCAACAGGCAGAAGGTGCCCAGGTTCTGTGGGGCCATGGTCTCTCTGTGCGGGCCCCTGACCCCCGCACTCTTCACAGCCTCCGCCGCCGCCGCCGCGTCGGCTCGCCAGCCCCCCCGGCCCTGAGAGGCCGCCTCACGCCGGAGTCTCCGACTTAGTCGGGAGCGACAGCTAGCTTGCCCCCTCCTCTACCAGTCCACTTCCCGGGAGTCCCGAGTCCCGGCGAGAGAAGCACCCAGCGGGCCAGAGCCAATCGCTGCTCGGGACATCACACGCGGCCGGCGCCTCACAGCCAATCAGCGCAGTACACTTCACCTCCGAGGCGGTGAGGCCGGCCAGTTAGGCTTCGGAACTACAGCCGCAGCTCCCGGCCAATTAGAAGGGGAAACGTCAGAGAATCGTGCCTCCGCAGGAATCCGCTCAGCCCCGGCACCTGCGAGTCGCAGAAAATTACGTAAAGATTGGTGGTGGGGAAAGGGTTCCAAGAGCCGGCATCGCGGTACACAAAGTTTCCCTTCGCCCGCCTCCTTGGACTCTCCACCAATCACGGGGCTCCTCCTCCAGCACTGACCAATTGCGGGAGGGAGGTTTTATCTTGGTTACGAGGCTCGGAATTTCATTCACCAAGGGCTAGGCGCTGTACGCCGGGGAGGAAGGACGCGGGCGAAATGGGCGGGGACAAGAACTCCACGCGGACGGTACGGCTGATGCATAGCTTAGATCATATTTTATATTCTAACAAACCCAGGAGAAAATTGTCTCGGTTTCGCAAAGAAGAGGCCTGATGAGGAGTGGCCCTGGAAGCAGACTTAGGTTCGGATTCAGCTTCCACCACTTCCTAGCGGTGAGAACAGGTTCCCTCCCCGCTCCCAGCCTGACACTAATTTGCTTTATCTACAAACCTGAGACAAAGCATTTACTGGTAGTGTTGTGAAATTTTAGTAGGAGAAAATCTGTAAACCGTCTAGCACAGCGTCTGGCACATAGTAAGAACGCAAAGAATAATAAATATTACAGTTAAGAAGAGAAAGGATCCTCCCCCCCATTTTTGCTCATTTCAGTAATTGCACCACCTAGTTGTTCACTACAAAACTTTAGGTGCCTTCCTTGATTCTCTCCTGTATCCCCTATCCAAATCTTTACCTTTAAACCATACCTTGAATCTGTCCACTATTCTACATCTCCACTACCTCTCTGGGCTAAGTCACGTTATCTCCCACCTGGCAAGGGCTTCCTAACTGGCCTCCCTGCCTCCACTCGTAATATCTTAGTATCTTTTTTTCACCCCGTCCCTTCCCCCGCCATGATTTTTTACAAACATGTCAGATCATATAATTTGTCTGCTTAAAAGCCTCGAATGGCTTTTCATTACACTTGCAATAAGATCCCAAGTCTTTATACTAGCTTATAGAAACATTATTTCTCAATAAAGCTGGGGAAAAAGAACAAAAATCTTATATGATCTGTACCCTCACCTAGTATACTCCTTACCACGTTCCAATAAAAGTGGTTTCTTTTCTTTTTTGAATACCCCAAGCTCATTCCTGCCTAGGGCATTTGTTCTAGCTGTTCTCTGCCTGAAACGCTCTTTCCTCAGATCCTAACATGGGTGACTCCTTTTTAAACTCAGATAACAGCTTAAATTTACCACCTCATAGCAGACTTCCCTGACCAACCAATCAAAATTGGCCCCTACTGAGTCTCTATTCTTACAGTGTGCTATTTTATTATTTCCATCCCTGCCCCCCACACTCACACACATTGGAATGCCACTTTCATGAAAGCATGAATCTGTACTGTTTTGTTCACAGCTGTCTAGAACAGCAACCTAGGACAGAGCTTGTGACAGAGACAAAGTCGCTTCGACTGTGATCTTCGTGTGCTGGCTTCTTATTCTTCAGGCCTCAGCTCAGATTTGGCACTCACCCCTTTCCCCAAATTTTATAGCACTTACTAACATCTGAAATTATTCTATTTTATTTTCCTAATGTATTATCTATTCTCCCTATTAAAATATACACTCCAAGAAAGCAAGAACCTTATGTGTTTTGTTCACTGCTGTAATCCTAGTGCCTAGCACTGTGCCAGACACAGTGCAGAGGTAAGAGGTAGACCAGGTTACTGCTTTCAGGAAGATGCCTACTAGGGGAGAGAGGCCTCATAAAAGAGGAACTAAATTGCATTTTATGGTCTTATTTACCTTTGTATCTCCCACACCTAGAGAGACCATAAACGAACTAAGAAAGCAGGAAATGACCTTTCCTCTAAGATCAGGGACAAGACAAGGATGTCCACTCTCACCACTATTATCCAACATTGTTTTGGAAGTCCTAGCCACGGCAATCAGAGAAGAAAAAGAAATAAAAGGAATACAAATTGGAAAAGAAGAAGTAAAACTGTCACTGTTTGCAGATGACATGACACTATACATAGAGAATCCTAAAGATGCCACCAGAAAACTACTAGAGCTAATCAATGAATTTGGCAAAGTTGCAGGATACAACATTAATGCACAGAAATCTCTTGCATTCCTATACACTAATGATGAAAAATCTGAAAGAGAAATTAAGGAAACACTCCCATTTACCATTGCAAGAAAAAGAATAAAATACCTAGGAATAAACCTACCTAGGGAAACAAAAGACCTGTATGCAGAAAACTATAAGACACTGATGAAAGAAATTAAAGTTGATACCAACAGATGGAGAGATATACCATGTTCTTGGATTGGAAGACTCAATATTGTGAAAATGACTATACTACCCAAAGCAATCTACAGATTCAATGCAATCCCTATCAAACTACCAATGGCATTTTTTACATAACTAGAACAAAAAATCTTAAAATGTGTATGGAGACACAAAAGACCCTGAACAGCCAAAGCAGTCTTGAGTGAAAGAAACGGAGCTGGAGGAATCAGACTCCCTGACTTCAGACTATACTACAAAGCTAAAGTAATCAAGACAGTGTGGTACTGGCACAAAAACAGAAACATAGATCAATGGAACAAGATAGAAAGCCCAGAGATAAACCCATGCACCTATGGTCAACTAATCTATGATAAAGGAGGCAAGGATATACAGTGGAGAAAAGACAGTCTCTTCAATAAGTGGTGCTGGGAAAACTGGACAGCTACATGTAAAAGAATGAAATTAGACTCCCTAACACCATACACAAAAATAAACTCAAAATGGTTTAGAGACCGAAATGTAAGACCAGACACTATAAAACTCTTAGAGGAAAACATAGGAAGAACACTCTGACATAAATCACAGCAAGATCTTTTTTGATCCACCTCCTAGAGTAATGGATATAAAAACAAAAATAAACAAATGGAACCTAATGAAACTTAAAAGCTTTTGCACAGCAAAGGAAACCATAAACAAGATGAAAAGATAACCCTCAGAATGGGAGAAAATATTTGAAAATGAATCAACGGACAAAGGATTAATCTCCAAAATATATAAACAGCTCATGCAGCTCAAGATTAAAAAAACAAACAACCCAATCCAAAAATGGGCAGAAGACCTAAATAGACATCTCTCCAAAGAAGACATACAGATGGCTAAGAAGCATATGAAAAGCTGTTCAACATCACTAATTATTAGAGAAATGCAAATCAAAACTACAATGAGGTATCACCTCACACCAGTTAGAATGGGCATCATCAGAAAATGTACAAACAACAAATGCTGGAGAGGGTGTGGAGAAAAGGGAACCCTCTTGCACTGTTGGTGGGAATGTAAGTTGATACAGCCACTATGGAGAACAGTATGGAGGTTCCTTAAAAAACTAAAAATAGAACTACCATATGATCCAGCAATCCCATTACTGGGCATATACCCAGAGAAAACCATAATTCAAAAAGACACATGCACCCCAATGTTCATTGCAGCACTATTTATAATAGCCAGGTCATGGAAGCAACCTAAATGCCCATCGACAGACAAATGGATAAAGAAGATGTGATACATATATACAATGGAATATTACTCAGCCATAAAAAGGAACGAAATTGGGTCATTTGTTGAGACGTGGATGGATCTAGGGACTGTCATAGAGTGAAGTCAGAAAGAGAAAAACAAATACCGTATATTAACGCATATATGTGGAATCTAGAAAAATGGTACAGGTGAACCAGTTTGCAGGGCAGAAACTGAGACACAGATGTAGAGAACAAACGTATGGACACCAAAGGGGGGAAAGCCGCGGGGGTGGGGTGGGGTGGTGGTGTGATGAATTGGGAGATTGGATTGACATGTATACACTGATGTGTATAAAACTGATGACTAATAAGAACCTGCTGTATAAAAAATAAAATTAAATTTTAAAAAAAAGCAGGAAATGACCAAAAATCATAAAATGGAGTTTTAGAGGAAGGAGTTATGTTCCTATGCTGGGTGAAATCAAAAAAAGCTTCCTGAAGGCGGTAACATGGAGGAAAAGCTAAAGTTAAGGAGCTAACCCTGGTGGCTCTCGCTTCAGACAGCCTGGGTTTTTGTCTTAGCTCGGTCTCTGTGTTACTTTCACCTCTCTAAGCCCTCATCAGTAAAACAAACGTACTTAACTTAGAGGGCTCTTAGGAAGACTGAGATAAGATACGTAAAGGTGATTTAATCGGTGCCCAGCCCACAGTAAGCATTCTATAAATGTAAACTGTCATTATCATTATTGTTACTGATCAAAGCGTGCTGACCTTACCAGCAGCTAGTGGCTGACCACAGCTCTGTGGAGCAATGGAAAACTTCCTAATACCCTGAGTAGAACTGCGCGACACCACAAAGCGCGCGGGTCTGGCTCCACGTTCCAGCATCAAGGACTCTCAGCCTCAGCCAACTGTTTCCCAAATCGCGGAAGAAGTACCGGGCCGCTCTAGCAACGTTGTCCTCCAGGTCTCTGTGGTGCGAGGCCTTGCGCTTGCGCAGTGGGTGGGCGGCGGGCGCGGGCAGGTCTGGCGGGCGAGGCGCGGCTGCGCGCTGGGAGATGCGGTCGGTTGGCTCCCGTCTTCGCAGGTAACCGCGCGCGGGCCGGTGCCAGGGAAGGAGGGAGGAAACCATCACGCCTCGGGCTTGGGCTAGGGAGGCCGCCTTCGCGCTCGCCAGGTCTTGGGTCCTCTACGGACCCTGTCAGCTGGGGCTTCTTGGTTCCCGAAGTGCGATCGGGGCGCGCTCGGGCGGCCCACTCAGAGCCCCATCCTAGACCGCGTCCTACCCCAGAGAGCGGACGAGGTGGCGGCGAAGCCTCGGTAGGACCGCCTGGGCCTCGCGCCGATCTCCCTGCCTGAATAAGCCGGATCCCAGCGCATCCCAGGGGAGCTTTTGAAGAGGGAAGGAGCCCCGGTTTATGTTTACGAATTTAGCCCTCTCTAGTTTCGTGGTTAGAATAGAGGGTTCATCCCCAGGTTCTGGCTTTTGATTGCTAACTTCAGGGACAGGGGTCAGTACCTCACAGAGAAGCCTATTTTCATTTTGGAGCGGACTAAGATCTTCCTCACAGAACTTTCATCGTCTGGTGTTACTCAGAGGGACGTTAAGCCATTCCCAATTTGGAACACAGCTGCCATCTACCCTCTCACACCCTTCTTTTGGGTTTATGCTTCCATGATTTTACACCTGGTCCTTAGGTGGCCTTCCATTTAAGGCCAGTCATTCTGGTAATTCTCTTCTGGATTCACTCCTATTTTCCAGATTCTCCCAAAACTGGGTTCCTAAAATACATTTGTAAGTAACACAGTTCTCAAATCAGACAGACTTGAATTCTAATCCAGGGCTCTGCCAACTCAAGTATGTGACTTTGAGTAAGTCCCTTAACTTTTCTAAGCCTCAGTTTTCTCATCTGAAAATGGGGATAATCATATGTATCTCCAGGTGGTCGTGCGGATGAAAGATGAAGAACATGAAATACTTAGAATGCTACCTGGCACATAGTAAGCACTCAATTGATGTCAATTACTTTTTGAACAGAGAATTCCCAAAAGAAGCACAATTTTCTTAAAGTAAAATGCAAAACATAATAATAGCAATAAAACGTTTTGTTATAATCAAATTGAACAATTTGATATAATCATTTTGGAAAACAATGGTAATATATGTCAGGAGCTTCAGAAATCTCAGTTACTTCATTTCACAAATGCACATCTGAAAATTTTCTCTGGGAATTAATCATAATGCAGAAAATATGCAGAAAGATGGTAATTATAGCATTATTTATAAAAGTGAAAACACGTAAACATTTTTTAGTGGAAAATTTTAACATACACAAAAGTAGAATAGGTAAGTGAACCCCCAGGTATTCATCATCCAGCTTCAACAATGATCAATACTTTGCCTATCTTGTTTTTGTGAAAAATTTTAAACCTACGAAATGTCTGAAAATAGAACAGTTGAATAAACTGGGGTACATTTATCTAGAGTGCTATATTAAGCTTTTAAAATAAGACAGAATTGTATTATAAAATAATACAGAATATATAGTATTATCACAACTATGACAATTCAAAAACTAATATCTAACCTGTGTAGAAAAAAAAGACAGGAAGGACGTACAGTAAAGTATTAACTGGTTTCCCTTTGGTGGTGGGACTGTGGATGATTTCCTCCCCTTCTATTTTTAGATATTTAACAAATATTTCCTAAAAATCATGTATTGTTGTTATAACAAACAATGAACAAACAAAATCTAAAAATATTGCATCTGAACTAAGGACAGTAGAATATGCCAGAACAGGTTCACTGTTATAGAGACTAAAGATGCTTTGACTTTCCTTGATCTATTTTTGCAGCCTACATTTACCTGAGCATTCTAGTCTGCCACCCTGTGCTAGTGCTTCATATTGAGCTCATATGGTCAGCTAACACATCCAGATCTTTAGTCAGTCATCCTCTATGTGTAAGTGATTGGACTTTGAAATCTTATTCCCCTTATTTTGACTAGTGTTTCCCCTCAGGATAGAGCAAGATTTCTGGTGATAGGATGGCTCTTTCCCATTTCGTCTTTTCTTTGTCCTGAGCAGGCATCTATCTCATACTTCATGCATTTACACACTCTTCCTTGAACAACCACTTTGAACAAATCAAGTGAGATAGTTTTATCACAATATTTTTCTTGCTCAAATAGATTATAATGAGATCTGACCAAAAATCTATTCTGCTTTTGTTTGATGAACTAGATCCACTTTTTAAATTGACATAGTACATTTAAAAACAGTTAAGGGAGGGGTCACCTTACAAGAAACTGTGTAAATGAGTTTTATTTCAAATTAGTTTGTGAAGAAACTTTGTTTCCTAGGTATGCAAAGAAGCCTTTTCACACAGATGTCCTTAGAGGTAATATGGATCAGTCCGAAGTTCAACTCTGGGTGAAAGCAGAACCCTTTATAGTGGGCGCCTTGCAGGTTCCCCCTCCATCCAAGTTCAGTCTTCACTATCTCAGGAAGATATCCACCTATGTGCGAACCCGGGCCACAGAGGGAGGTTACCCACGCCTGTCCTGGTCTACATGGAGGCACATTGCGTGTGGAAAGCTGCAGTTGGCTAAGGATCTGGCATGGCTTTACTTTGAAATATTTGATAGTCTTGCAGTGAAGACACCGAAGGAGCGCCTGGAATGGTCTGAGATTCTGTCCAACTGCACGTCTGAGGATGAAGTCGAAAAGCAAAGAAATCAGGTATGGATTTATGTGTACATTTATGTGTGTTTAATTACTTTGGGAAATAAACTATTAAAAATTTTTGTACTAGCTGTACAGTGTGAAGTTTAAGGTTTTAATGACCATGTGATGCCAAAGCACCATTCAAGTTTTAGCAGTTCCAGTTTGGCAATATTTAGTGAGTTAGTCCTTACTTAGCAATCCTTATTCACTTATTTTTGAAGCAGTAATGTTATAGAAACCCTGTAATTGGAAGAGAGAAATATTTTCATTGACACTAAAACTATTGAGGTACATGAGTGCTTATGAACTGCTGACATGTTACGGTCCAAGCACCTGACTCTTTTTAAGTGAGCGTCTGCTGTATGCTGAGATTCAAAGATGATTAGAACAGCAGCTCTGACCGCATGGAGCTCATAGACTAGTAGGGGAAGCTGGTGTGTAAAAAAGTGCTATTTAATAGACATTTCTCCAGAGAAGACATACAGATGGCTAACAGGCACATGAAAAGATGCTCAGCATCGCTAATTATTAGAGAAGTGCAAATCAAAACCACACTGAACTCTACTCAGTACTCTGTAATGACCTATATGGGAAAAGAATCTAAAAAAGAGTGGATATATGTATATGTATAACTGATTCACTCTGTTGTACGGCAGAAACTAACACAACAGTGTAAATCAACTATGCTCCAATAAAAAAGAAACCCACATTGAGGTATTACCTCACTCTGTTCAGAATGGCTATCATCAAAAAGTCTACAAATAATAAATACCGGAGAGGGTGTAGAGAAGAGGTTACCCTCCTACACTGCTGGTGGGAATGTAAATTGGTGCAGCCAATATGGAAAACAGTATGGAGGTTCCTTAAAAAACTAAAAATAGGGGCCTCCCTGGTGGCGCAGTGGTTGAGAGTCCGCCTGCCGATGCAGGGGATACGGGTTCGTGCCCCGGTCTGGGAGGATCCCATATGCCGCGGAGCGGCTGGGCCCGTGAGCCATGGCCGCTGGGCCTGCGCATCCGGAGCCTGTGCTCCGCAACGGGAGAGGCCACAACAGTGAGAGGCCCGCATACCGCAAAAAGAAAAAAAAAAAAAAAAAAAAACTAAAAATAAAGCTACCATATGATCCTGCAATCCTACTCCTGGGCATATATCCAAAGAAAACTCAAATTTGAAAAGATGCATGCACCCCAATGTTCACAGCAGCATGTTTACAATAGCCAAGACATGGAAGCAACCTAAGTGTCCATTAACAGATGAATGGATAAAGAAGATGTGATATATTTTGATATATATATATGATATATATGTATATATATAATGGAATATTACTCAGCCATAAAAAAGAATGAAATAATGCCATTTGTAGCAACATGGAAGGACCTAGAGATGATCATACTAAGTGAAGTAAGACAGAGAAAGACAAATATTATATGATATCACTTATATGTGGATCTAAAAAATAGTACAAATGAACTTATTTACAAAACCGAAACAGACTCACAGACATAGAAAACAAACTTGTGGTTACCAAAGGGGAAGAGGGGGAGTGGTAATTTAGGAGTATGGGGTTAACAGATGCAAACTACCATATATAAAATAGATAAACAACGAGGATCTGCTGTATAGCACAGGGAACTATATTCAATATCTTGTAATACACTATAATGGAAAAGAATTAAAAAATATATAAATATATTACATATGTATATATGTATAACCAAATCACTTTGCTGTACACCTGAAGCTAACACAATATTGTAAATTGAGTATACTTTAGTTTAAAAAGTGCTATTTAATAGTGTGGAATGTACAATAAAAGTATGCATAAAGTACAGAAATAGAATAGAGAAGAGAATGATTAATTCTGGTGATAAGGAAAGACTTCACAGAGAAAGTATATTAATCAGGATAGGCTATTACAGTAACAGGTGATCCCAGCATTTTCGTGGCTTGGTGCAATAACAGTTTATTTCTTATTCATGTGGCAATCCAACACAGGGCATCTGGTTGGATGAGTCTCTAGGCTGCTATCATCTAAGCAATGACTGAGGGATCTAGGCATCTTCTGTCTTTTGGAGCCACTATTATACTAGGTTAAAAACAAACAAAAATGAAATTTCAGTGGCTTACAGTAACTAAGGTTTATTTCTTGCTTATTTTACATTTAGGCTGCACCTTAGCTATGGCTCTTTTCCAGGCTGTGGCTCTATGTGTCTGCCCATTTGGAGACTCAGGCTGAATAAACAGCTTCTATGTAGGTCATGTCTATTCTTGGGATAGAAGGGAAGAGCAACAGAGCAGGAGAAAAGTCTTGATGCCTCTTAAAACTTTTGCTCAGGTGTGACATAAACTACAACTACTTTTGTTCCATTGGCCAAAAGCTTTGTCACATGTCCATGCCTGAAATTAATAAGATGGGAAGTAAACTACCTCACAGGAGGCAGGGAAATCCCATAGCCATGGGAAGGGCCGTGTAAGCCTCTTGGAGGATGAGGAAGTGAACAATTGCAAGTAAAATACAGTTTGCCACAGCCATTCCCACTAGGGCCTGAGTCCTTCACTTCCATTTCTTTGGGATAGTTTTCAGGAGGCTTAAAAGCAATATATGTAAACCCACCCACATTCCATTGACTAATCCAGTTATGCCATATGCAACTTCAAAGGAGGCTGGGAAATGCCATCTAATTGTGTGCTCAGGAAGGAAAGGCATTTAGTTAGCATCTAGCCAGTCTCTACCACATGGTGTAATATCTAAACAAGGTTTTGGAGATTGAAAAAAAGTTTGGCAAGCAACCAGGAGGAGAAGGACATTATAGTTTTCATTAATTAAACATTTATTGAGTGCCTACTATGTGCTAGGTACAGTAGTGGGTGCTGTGGATACAGAGATGAATAAAACCTTCAAGAAGCTCCAATTTTTTTGAGTGCTTACTATGTACTAGTTTCTATGCTAGTTACTAGGAATATAAAAATGAAAAAGAGAAAGATCTTACGGTCTCATGGAGAGGCAGGTATATGAAGGAATAATGATAATATAACAAATAATTGTTAAATGGGAGTATGTATAAAATCAGGGAATTACGTTGAGTGAAAAAAGTCAATCCCAAGAGGTGACATACTGTATGATTCCATTTATGTAACATTCTTGAAATGACAAAATTACGGAGATAGAGAACAGATAAGTGGTTAGGGGCTAAAGAAGGGGTGAGGCAGGGTGGGAAGTGGAGCCACTAGTATAATAGTGGCTCCAAAAGACAGAAGATGCCTAGATCCCTCAGTCATTGCTTAGATGATAGCAGCCTAGAGACTCATCCAACCAGATGCCCTGTGTTGGATTGCCACATGAATAAAAGGCTATATATAAAAGGGCAACATGAAGGAACCTTGCGTGGATGGAAGTGTTCTGTACCCTGACTGCATCAGTGTCAATACCCTGGCTGTGCTGTTGTATGATAGTTCTGCAAGATGAGAAACTGGATAAAAAGTACATGGGATCTCTCTGTTCTTGCCGCTGCATGTGAAACTGCAGTTACCTCAAAAAGTTTAAATAAGAAAGTAGGGGGCCTCCCTGGTGGCGCAGTGGTTGAGAGTCCGCCTGCCGATGCAGGGGATACGGGTTCGTGCCCCGGTCTGGGAGGATCCCATATGCCGCGGAGCGGCTGGGCCCGTGAGCCATGGCCGCTGGGCCTGCGCATCCGGAGCCTGTGCTCCGCAACGGGAGAGGCCACAACAGTGAGAGGCCCGCATACCGCAAAAAGAAAAAAAAAAAAAAAAAAGAAAGTAGGGCTTCCCTGGTGGCGCAGTGGTTGGGAGTCCACCTGCCGATGCAGGGGACGTGGGTTTGTGCCCCGGTCCGGGGGATCCCGTATGCCGCGGAGCGGCTGGACCTGTGGGCCATGGCCGCTGGGCCTGCGCGTCCGGAGCCTGTGCTCCGCAACAGGAGAGGCCACAATGGTGAGACACCCGCGTACCGCAAAAAACAAAAAACAAACAAAAAAAAAAAAGTAAAAATTTTTTAAAATATATAGATTCATGAGGTTCCACATTGACAGCTGATTGAATTGGTAGGTTTAGGTGATCCTGAGAATCCATATTTTTAAGTTCCCTAGGCATACTGATTTTTAGCTATGTTGGGAATCAGGGTGAATATAGCTGTAGTCCCATATGTATTACTTCACTTTTTTGCCTCTCTTGTATGTGTATGGGAATGGGTATATGAAGATAATCATGAGCTTCAAATCCTGAGCTTCAAACCACACCCTTCTTCAAATAAGAAATGACTTAACATCTGTCAGACCCGTAGTATTTTTTTTTAAGTCAAACACCCTTTTAAGAATTTGATGAGAACCTGAGGCCTACTCCCCACAAAATGCATATACACCAAAAAATTGCGTACAGTTTCAGGTGTTGCACTGATATCCTGAACTTTCTTGATAAGTCTGTGATCAGGTTAAACTAACCTCTGTGTCTTGATTAAATTTCCTTCTTCCTTTCTTTCATCTGTTTGTTTATTCAGATTACTAAGTTTTTTTTTTAACTGTAATTTTCAACTTCTGAAATAATATACTTTAAAAAAACATGGGGCTTCCCTGGTGGCGCAGTGGTTGAGAGTCCGCCTGCCGATGCAGGGGACACGGGTTCGTGCCCCGGTCTGGGAGGATCCCACATGCCGCGGAGCGGCTGGGCCCGTGAGCCATGGCCGCTGAGCCTGTGCGTCCGGAGCCTGTGCTCCGCAACGGGAGAGGCCACAACAGTGAGAGGCCCGCCTACCGCAAAAAAAAAAAAAAAAAAAAAAAAAAAACATGTACTTCATCCTTTCCACTTCATCAGTTTTGGGAGAGAATGACTATGGCCATAGATGCTACATAGCTTTCTGAGAAAGTAAGTGACTCCAGTTTAATTAGTTTTAGAAACTCCTACATCTGGGTATCAGAGACATACATATCCAATGCTAGCAACGTTTCCACATTTGTCTTCTTAGGATCAGCACACTGTTGTGAATTTCTTTTACTATATCTATTAGTTACTATATCTAATAGTGGTTGATGTTGTTTTAAGACATGGGTTCATCATTTATTTTCTTCTTGGACAGCTTTCAGTGGACACCCTACAGTTTCTGCTCTTCTTATATATACAACAGTTAAACAAGGTCTCCCTGAGGACATCTTTGATTGGAGAAGAGTGGCCTAGTCCCAGACACAGATCTCAGTCTCCTGACCTGACTGAAAAATCCAGTTGTCATAATAAGGTACTGTTTAAATTATGATCTCTTTCTCTGAAAGGGACAATTTGTGAGGGAGACAGTTTGCCTTCATTAAAAATTACTTTGAATTACTTATATAAGCCAGAGGTTTATTGGCTTGATTTGTTTTGTTTTGTTTTTTCTTTCTTTTCCTAATCATAAAACGAAATCAATGTGTGCAATCTTAATCAAGATAGAGAAGTGATTTCAGTTCCGTCAACGACACAAAAATCACTTAGATAATTTTCAGGCAAATCGTTCACTCTACTCTTACTAGCATTCCCATTTTTGCAAATGTTAATGAATTTGATTTCGCATGATTGTAGGCAACTCAGTTAACTTCTCTAGCTTGGCTTCTTTTCTCTAAATGGAGATGATAATTCCTATTTCTGAATGGCTGTGAGAATTCAGTAATATATAGCATGAGACTTGTTGCATCGTAAGCACCAGTATATGGTGACTTTAGTTTGTGCTATAGCATGACTTCTCCCAGCAACTGATTGGACCAGGAATGGACACGTGGCTAGAATAACCCATTCCTAGGTATGTATTTGAAATTGGTCTGATTTGAAATGATGATCTGGCCCAATCAGTACCCCAGGGATTGAAGAAATTACCCAGTTGATGATAGGTATTTGCTGGTAGCTCATGTGGCATTGGGACCAGAATAGCTACCACATCTGTGAGTGACCTGGAGTTATGAGGGATTAGCAACTCTGAGAAAAAGAAGAGAATGGAACAAACATGCAGAGAGACCTGAGAGAGAACCAGGTTCAAGATGGCTTTCCAGTTCCAGTTCTGATGAGGTCTCCCTGTACTTCAGTTTGGGAGATGACTGTATGTCCCTACAATAGAATCTCCCTTCACTTGAATTATCTTGTACTCCCCATTCCAGTGAAAGTTACCACCAGCCACCCATGCTTTATCCATCACCATCCATACCTAGTTAGTTGTCAAGTCTTACTGATTCTGCCTTCAAAATAACTCTTTAAAATTTTGTCCTTTTTTTGGGAATTCCCTGGCAGTCCAGTGGTTAGGACTCAGTGCTCTCACTGCTGGGGGCCTGGGTTCGATGCCTGGTCAGGGAACTAAGATCCTGCAAGCCTCGAGGTGCAGCCAAAATAAAATTTATCCTTTTTCTTCCTCTATATAGGCCCTAATGTCATTTTTTTTTTTTTGCTTTGATTTCTATAATTAGATCCTACTTGGTCATCCTGCTTTTAATCTATAGCCCACCTACTACACTGGACTTTCTAAAATACAGATCCGTTGTATCCATCTCCTGTCAGAACTCCATCAGTGAATTCTCATTGTCATTGTTGTTTTCATCTTGCACTGTTTGGAGCCTTCTTAGGCCTACTTACCGTGCGGGAGGGAGATGCAGCAAGAGGGAGGAAGAGCAGGTGAGGCTGTGGACAGCTCTGCTTTGAAATGTTCTTTGGCATCCAAATGAGAGTTTATTAAAGAGAAAAATGCTATAGCTATTTACAAAAATAGTTTATTTTGTCTCTGGCACACAAAATAAAGTCCAGATATCTTAGTATTTCATACAGAGCCTTTCGTGACTGGTCCCTACCTACCATTTTACCTTTACCTGCCACTTCCCAGCATGCTCCCTACACCCCACCCAGAACTTCCATTTCTCTGAACACAGCAGGTGATTTTAGTCCTATGGGCCTTTAGTTGCTGTTCCCTAGGCCTAGAATGCTTTTTTCCCTGCTCTGTTTGCATAACTACCAGCGTCAATCAAGAACCTATTCAAACAGCGCTCCACTAAGATTTGTTTTCCCCAAATGGAGTTCTTTGTTCTTCTCATGCTCATAGATCATCTTACAGATCTCTGCTATAGGTCTCATCCCACTGTGTTATAGTTATTTGTTTATATTGTCATTTCACTACATAGTTGCTGAATTCCTTGAGGACAGGAACTATGTCTTATTTAGTTTGCATAATTCATCACTTAACACTGCTCATATCACATATCTGTCAAATGAATAAGCCAAATTATTGGTACGTCTGCCAACTCAAAGCTTATTCCCAAGGCTATAACTTCTCTTTTCTTTTTTTAACTTATTTATTTTATTTATATTTATTTTTGGCTGTGTTGGGTCTCGTCGCTGCGCACGGGCTTTCTCTAGTTGCAGCGAGCGGGGCTACTTTTCATTGCTGTGCACAGGCTTCTCATTGTGGTGGCTTCTCTTGTTGTGGAGCACTGGCTCTAGGCACACGGGCTTCAGTAGTTGCAGCATGCAGGCTCAGTAGTTGTGGCTCACGGGCTCTAGAGTGCAGGCTCAGTAGTTGTGCACTGGCTTAGTTGCTCCGCAGCATGTGGGGTCTTCCCAGACCAGGACTCGAACCCGTGTCCCCTGTGTTGGCAGGCGTATTCTTAACCACTGCGCCACCAGGGAAGCCCCCAAGGTTATAACTTCTCTTAAATCTGGTTACTGTAAGATCAGTTGCCTTGTATCATTAGATTTTGAAATTCTTTCGGTAATTTGAGAAGGTAAATTAAAAAGAAACCTACTGCTTCATGAAATGAATGTCTGAGGCGGGTTTTTTGTTTGTTTGTTTGTTTGTTTTGCGGTATGCAGGCCTCTCACTGCTGTGGCCTCTCCCGTTGCGGAGCACAGGCTCCGGACGCGCAGGCTCAGCGGCCATGGCTCACGGGCCTAGCCGCTCCGCGGCATGTGGGATCTTCCCGGACCAGGGCACGAACCCGTGTCCCCTGCATCAGCAGGCGGACTCTCAACCACTGCGCCACCAGGGAAGCCCTGAGGCGGTTATTTTTATGTTTGATCTGAAACTTTTAGAATATTTAATACTAGCTGTGTGACCTTGGGCAAGTTTCGGAACCTTTTTGTATCTCCATTTCTTCATCTGTAGAATGGGCATGGTAATAGCATCTATACTAAGACTGTTGCTAGTTATAAATATGTTAAAGTTTGTATAACAGTGCTTGGCACACACTGAGGGTTAGCTACTAGTATTACTTTTGAATTTTCTAAGGTAGAGAGAGAATCTGTTTATACCTATTACGTGCACAGAAAATCTTTATAAGGTTTATATAGCCACTTTAAATGCTTTTGGGAGGATGAGGCAAGTATAAGTACAAAATAATTAGAATATAAAAGTCTCAGGTCTTACTGTTCTGTTGAAACAATGAGTTTCAATCTCATTGTTCTGTTAAAAGTGCTTTCTTTTGATATTTTTTAGAACTGGAATGATTACAGTCACCAAGCTTTTGTCTGTGATCATCTGTCGGATCTCCTTGAACTGCTTGTAGATCCAGAACAACTCACTGCATCATTTCATTCGATCCATAGTAGTCTAGTCTCTCGAGAAGCTGTTGCAGCACTCAGCTTTCTTATTGAAGGTACAGTGAGTGGAGCCAGGAAGATACATCCACTTCATGAACTTGCACTGTGGCAACCACTACATGCAGAAAGTGGCTTCTCAAAGACCTCTAAGGCCTTTTCTTTCTACAAGCTGGAAGCCTGGTTGAGAGCCTGTTTAACTGGGAATCCATTTGGTATATCTGCTTGCCTCAAGTCTGGGAAGAAATTGGCTTGGGCTCACCAAGGTATTTATTAATATTTTTATCTATATTAAATTGAATGACAGGTTAAGGAACCTAGTGTTTTCTGGTGTATTAATGATCACATGTCTTTTGTGGAAGACCTAAAAAATATTGCTACTATAAAACAGAAAAAGGGAACGTCTCTTTTGTATATGACTTTTTCTCAAGGCTGCAACAGTCTGAGAGACTTAATTCATTAGTCCAGGTTGTTTTGGTTGCGGTTAGTAGAAACTCCAACTTCGGTCGGTCCTTTTCTTTGCTCTTCTCTTTTCTGACTCTTTTTCCCCTCTCACTCTCATATGCTCACTTGCTTGAAGCTTTCCTATTTTCTACGCACCCTACCAGAAATTGGCCATTCCATAGTTACAACCTCATAGAGTTGGTGTAAAGATGAGGTTCTTTTTTAGATACACAGACACAAGCAGACTAGCTATTTCTAAATTGGAAATTTAAATTCATAGTAGAGAGAATTACGCTTTGGTTGCAAATGTATCTATTCCTGATAGTCCAGGGATGGCTAAAGGGATAGGTTCAGGTACTGTATGACTTCTTCGGGCCCACATATAAGTTTTAAGAGAAGAGGGGCCCAGATAGAAGTTTAAAGAGAAGTAGGTACCTGTACTAAGGCCAAGCAAAATTAATGGGAAAAAACTAGAATATACTTCCACAATCTCTGAGTTTCAAAGGTAAAGAAAAAATAGTTTCCGTGCAAGTGTAAAAAAAAAAAATCAGTTTCATATCAAATGTTTATAATTCTGAAAACCAGAAAATGGTTGAGCAACATCTACAGTGATCCAAGTATTTTATATGCAACCAAGCTATTGCTCTAGCGTGAGCTCAGATTCTCAGATATATAAGGCTCCTACAAATATACAGGAGATACTACATAATTCTCGATGTTGGTAAAAGAATATAAGTAAGTTTTTAAACGTTGTTAGGGTAGGCACTGGAGGAAAAAGGACATCTGACCTTTTAGGATTATACCAAAACATGTTAGATAGTAGGATTACAAATAATTTTTATCTTGTTTTACTACTAGTATTTAAAATTTTTCTACAGTAGCCATATATTTTCTAATAAAAGGAAACAATAAGAATTGTTTTAAAAGAAGAAGAGCATACTATGTGACCTCTCCACATTTGGCCAATTTTCTTTACAAGGGTATCCTGATGGTTTTCTGGGAAGTACAGTCTGAGAAGGCAATGATGTAATGGTGGGACTGTGTTAGGAGGGCAGCCTGCACAGATTTCTTGAGGGTGAGTTTGTGTTTAAGGCACCATGCTCGAGAGGAAGATGTGCTCTCAGTTAGTAATGATCCTGGGAGTAAAGACTTGAAACCAAATACAATTCATGGAATGATGGGGTAAGTAACTTAGGAGGGGTTCAGAATTAGTATTATGGCAATTTAAAGAGATTATTTAAGAGTTGGGATGATAAATTAAGGCTGGTTGGAGAAGATACTATTTGAGTTGGGCCAGCTCTGCCACTTACTAGCCATATGGCCTTAGGCACATTACTTAAGTTCAAGGGTAGGCATGAAAAAATCTTAGATCTATAGGCAATGTTGAATGGATTGTAGGTTTAACCTTTTTTTTTTTTTAAACAAAAAAATTTGAAATGTTGCAAATATACAGAAAAAGACAGAGAATAATACAGCATACCCAGCACCCAAATCTAACATTCTTTTAAACCTCACATGGGTCTAATTTTAGACATGTATACATGTAGACATGTGTAACCTTGTATGGTTGATTGTTTTTCTTTGATTTATATTTTTCTTAAATAGTTGAAGGGACGACCAAAAGAGCTAAGATTGCTTGTAATACTCACGTGGCCCCTAGGATGCACCGCCTGGTGGTGATGAGCCAGGTTTACAAGCAGACATTGGCCAAGAGCTCAGATACTCTGGTGGGGGCACATGTAAAGATTCATCGTTGCAACGAGACTTTTGTATATCTGCTGTCTCCCTTACGGTAAGCAGTCTTCATAAGTGTTTTGATGTTGTGACGTTTTCTTTGGACCAGGATTTGTCCTTTTATTTGCCATCAGAGAATAATATTGTAGTCAGATATTTTTCATCGTATTCTTATTCAGAGGAATTTACCTCATTTTTCAGATCTGTGACAATTGAGAAGTGCAGGAATAGCACCTTCATCCTGGGCCCTGTACAGACTGCTCTTCATCTCCACAGCTGTGACAATGTTAAAGTCATTGCTGTTTGCCATCGTCTGTCCATCTCTTCTACAACAGGTTGCATCTTTCACATTCTGACTCCTACACGACCACTTATTCTCTCTGGGAACCAGAGAGTAACTTTTGCCCCCTTTCATACCCATTACCCAATGCTGGAGGACCACATGGCCAGGACTGGCCTTGCTACAGTGCCTAACTGTTGGGATAATCCCATGATTGTGTGCAGAGAGAACAGCAGCACAAGTGTCTTCCGACTCTTAGCACCGTGTGAATTCTATGTGTTTATTATTCCCTTTGAAATGGAAGGGGACACAACAGAGATACCTGGGGGTCTTCCATCTGCATATCAGAAAGCACTGGACCAAAGAGAAAAAAAGATACAGACCTGGCAGAAAACTGTGAAGGAGGCTCATTTGACAAAGTGAGTATTTTCTAAAAGTAGTAATTTGTCTTATGTAAAACTCCATGGGAAAGCAAATTAATCTGCACATGTTTATAATTGTGCTAAAGAAATAAAAAAGACATAGTGTGTCTTTCACTAAGGTCAGTATTCCAGGCATAGTTTGGTTGGGAGATGGGAGCAAGTGGATACTCAAGTATTAGATTCCTTTCTTTTAAGTAGCTTAAGTTTAACTGGCAGATATAAGATTTATATGAATGAAAGATCATATATAAGGTCAATCATAAATAGATTGGTTTTAGTTTTTAATTTACTTCTCTGCGCTATACTAGTGGTTCTCAAACTGCATTGTGCATCAGGATCATCCAAAGAGCTTGTTGAAAATACAGGTTTCCTGGCTCCACCACTGCACAGGCAGACTTGCAAGGGTGGACTCCTAATGCTGGTCCATGGACTAATGCCAGTTTTTGTCAGAGCTTTCCTAATCCATGGTAAAATGTGAAAAATAAGTACAGTATTTTAAAATAATGCTAAATTTAGTCAATTTAGAATACTGTCTTTTATTCTGAAATTACTTTTTACTTTGGGGGTACTAAAATATTTTATTTTTAATAACATGCTTGTGATAGTAGATGGTTATAGTTTATTATGTCCACCACAAAATTTGATTTCAAGGGTTTTGATCTTTGAACTCTAGAAGCCAGGGACACGCTATATATAAACCATATATAAAGATTCAGAAAACATCAGTGTGGGTGGTCAGAGATTTATGGAGAAAATAGAATTTGTGTTGGACCTTGAGAAATGAGCAGAGTTTGGAGAAGAAGTGAGGGTTGGGCAGCATACTTTTAACAGCACTAGAGGAGCAGATGTGGAAGCAGAAGCAGACTTCAGGTGTCCTGGAAATCATTTGCTGAAACAAGATTCTGGTTATGGATAATGATATTTAAACTTGGATGGGTAGATTGAGCCAGATTATGTAGAATCTTGAATATCAGGCAATAAAGGTTAGCTTTAAGTGGAATTAAGTAATAGGAGCCATAAAAGGGTTTTGAACAATGGGTTGAAAGCCATTTCATTTATTCAGGAACATTTATAGAATGCCTACAATAGGCAAACCACTTTATTAGATGCTATGGCAGATTAAAAAATGTGATTGGCGCATATGAAGATCCTCTGCTTAGATCTGAAAGAGGGAAGTCAGGGTGATATTACAATATTCTAGACTAAGAAACTGGACTAGAGTGGAGATGAAGGGGGTGGAGACCAGAAATGCTTTGACAGGAGGCTGGACTTGGTGCAAGGTTTTGTAAAAAAAGACAAGAAAATTAAAGATACTCCAAAAATTGGAGCCCAGTTTAGAAACATTTGATCAGTTTTCTTCTGGACAGAATAGCATACACAACTTAAAAGTAGTGGATGTTCAGAATAAGTAATTATTGTCTATACAAGTATTTTGGTATTTAATTAAATTTTATTTGTTAGAGATATCAGGAGAGGAAACAGTACTGAACGATGGAGGGGTGCTTCTTCTACAGCATTGTCCATTAGGGAGCTGGAGCTAGTTTGAGAAAAGGGTATCAAGTTCTTTTCTAGGATGTTTACATGAAATGTCCTATATTCTGATAATGTCTTGGTCCTTGAGACTTAGAAAAACTATTACTTTAATAATTGGATTCCATTTGTTTGGTATCAGTCTTTTTGTTTGTTGTTGTTTCTTCTGGTTGTCATTATCTTGGAAAATTAGCCATTCTAAAAATGTTTCTATTTCTGATGACCCAGAACTGTGACTTGATGTGTAAGTAAACATGCTTATTTTAATTAGATCTCTTGGTTTTATTAGATGTTAAAATTAGTGTTGTTCTTTGGATAGCTGTGTCTATATTGTAGTGGAAAGTACTCTGACTCAGGAATTAGTACAGATCATGCCACTTATTGTGTGACATTGAATGTGTCATCTGACCTGTCTAGCTCTTAGCTATATCATATATAAAGTATATTTTCTACCTGAAGAGATTGATATAAAAGTTTAATAAGATAACTTATAGTAACAATGTGTGTGTAAGACACTGTAGTGGTTGGTGTGTGCTGTACTGTGTGTAGTAATGTGAGTGTAAGGCACCCTGCTTAGTGATGAGTTTGTGAGACACATCTTCTGGGTGAGATTGTTTACCCACAATATCTGAGGCCTGCCCTATTAGCATTAGCTTCATTCTAAGAGAAATAGTTGAAAAAAGACTTGATCCAGCCATGCTATTTTCTGGATGCATTCTTATGGCATATGGATTAGGGAAGGAAGTATATAATATATAATTACATAGTTGCATTTAGATTCTTTAAAACAGTTGCTACCTGCCAAAAACATAAACATCAGTAACAGTCACAACTCATGCTTTACCTGGGAATCCACTGTAGTAATACTGTTGTTATCTGTTACAAACATTCCACCTGGTTTGTATCTCATGGATTGAGCCACCAGGATACTAATACTACAGATCAGTCATTCTCAATTTAGCAGAATAGTGCTGATGACCATAATAATAGGTAATATGTATTGAGCACTTACTATGTGCCAAGTACTGTTCTAAGCACCTTCTATGTATTAATTCATTTATTCTTACTAATAGTTCCCTATCACAGATGAGGAAACTGAGGAACCAAGAGATTTAAGTAATTTATCCAAAGTCACACAGGAGCCAGGGTTCACACCTAGTCAGCCTGGTTCCGGAACCTGGGTTCTGAGTGTCTTTACTGTTTTCTGTGAACTACTGTCATATATAATATAATCATTCTACCGATGTGATATAGAAATGGATCATTGGAAGAACGTTCTTTTAAAGCAATTCTGTTGTTTGGATGCTGCTAGTATTTAGATGGCAAGATTTTCTTACACATATGAAAAGCTTATACACAAGTGTGGAATCTGGAATGTGGTAAGCATTTAATAAATATTGACTCTGAATCATAGCATGTTCAAGTGATGAGATCCATGATAACACTAGAAACCAGCAAGAGCATGCAATTTAACTTTGGGAACATGGGAAGACAGAAGAATTATTGAATAATTTGAAAAGAAACTGCCAACACGATCCTTTTAAAGTGATAAGATGATGTCATTTCCCTGCTCCTTCCCCTCTAATGGGTCCCCATCATACTTGGAATAAAATATAAAACCTTCACAGTACCTACCAGGCCCTCTCTGCCTCATTTTCTGCCATTCTTTTCCTCATTCACTTCCCTCCCACCATACTATAGTGTTACTTAGTCATTGCCGTCCAGCCAAACACCACCAGGAACGTATCTGTAGAATAAAGTTGGATTTTATTACTCATTACAAGGAGGGAGAGAACTAGTTTCATCTCTATCAAAGTGTGTTTAAAAGAACTAATAATTGGATTTTGGCTGTTAGGTGATTTGGGGGAGGGGTGTAGGAAGCAAGGTTTTGTTGTGGGTTGGATGCAATCTGGAAGTGAGGGTAATTCTATGATTTGGTATTGTAATAATTTTTATATTAAAGAGGAGGGAATAAAGGGGCTAAAACTATAATTGTAAAGAAACAGCAGTCACTCCTTAGCCAGGAAAGGATGATGCTCGGTCATTTTTGTGGTTTGGACCACAAAATGGTTTTGTTTGTCTGAACCTGAGATATGATTATAGAATGAGGGTTTTTTTGCCTTGATCTAGCATTGTCGCATAGTGGCCTTGTCCCCTGTTGGTGTGCTATGGGATTATTTATGTTCAACAGAAGAGCAGCAGGCCAGATCCCAGCTACACCTAGGCCTAGCTGGTGGTGCTAAGCTAGCTCCTGGCTGTCAGGAGCTTCTCTTCTCTTGCTTTTCCTGAACATGTTAAATCTTCTCTCACTTTAGAGCCTTTGCACTTTTTGTTTCCTCTGCCTGGAATGTTCTCCAGATATTTATTTTGCTTAATCCATCACTTCATTCAGATCTTTGCTTATGCATCATCTTAGGCTTCTGTCCATCCTTTTTCTAAATTAGCATTCCAAATACTCTTGATTTCCCTACTCTGCTCTATTTTTCTCCAAGGCACTTATAACTACTTAAGTTCATACACATATTTATTTTATTTACTACCTATCTCCCCTACTAGAATATTCAGTCCACAAGGAGCACAGACTACATAGGTCACAATGTGAATGGTGCCCTCTAGAATCATGCAGTGCAAACCTGCCTGGACAGAGGCCATTTCTCTTCTCTTTACACATTTATCCTCATCAGTCAGAACACTACCCAGCATCACTTGGTCCTCAGTAAATATCTGTTGAGTGAATAACCACAGTAGAACAAAATATTTAATTACTGATAAGTTTTTACAAAGAGGAAATTGTATCTGACCAATCTTTTTTTTGGTGGTGGTGGTGGTGATTCAGTGTATAGAACTGAACAGAGCAGTTATTCGGAGAGAACAAATGGATAACTAGAAATAATCTAACATTTATCCCATTAAAGTATTTTATAATCACTTGGAGTAAAATTAATATGAATTAGTATTGCTACATTCTTTTTGCAATTTTAGGGATCAAAGGAAGCAGTTACAGGTACTTGTGGAAAACAAGTTTTATGAGTGGTTGATTAATACAGGACATCATCAGCAGCTGGACAGTCTTGTGCCCCCTGCAGCAGGCTCCAAACAAGCAGCAGGATAAGACTTCCTCATCAAAACACTGGTAGGCATTTATAATGGAGAGCACTTAAAACAAATTATTTGGGGGAGATCTTACAAGCATACCAAAAAAACACACAGAATATTATGTTACCAACTATTGCTGATTTTTTCCACCGCTCTCACCAGCATATACAGATTTTTACACACCCATATATACCACATTTTATAGTGAGAAGGCCAAGCAAAATATTCAGGTGGAGCCTATAGAGTTACGGGCAAATATAATAGCCAAATTTGTCTTTTTTGTCTCTTGCCTGGCACATTATACCGTCCAAAGCTGTTCTGTACTTCCCCATATATGGTTTTAAGTCTTACCCTTTCTGACACATTTTTCCTCTTTCCCATAATCCCACACATAAATCAATTAATAAATTAGCTAATCTTTGTTAATTATACATATGGGCATTAATAAATTACCAGAATTAATCCAAATGAAGATTTGAATACTAAACTCTAGGAGACCTACAGATTCAATTGAAGAGAACATGGATACAGGCAAATTTATTGGAAGTTATTTAATCCAAATACATAGTATTCTTTTTTTTAAATAGAAATTAGCTTATTTTGCTATTTTAAAGTATCTTTAGACACTAACAATAGAAAAACACAAAGGACATAAATAGGTAGTTCACAGAAAGGTACTTACAAACACAAAGATGCTCACTTTCACTTAAAATTAAAGAAATGTAAGATACTATTTTTCATGTCTCACACTGGCAAGGATCAAAAACATAGTATACAACACTGATAAGACATTTCACTTACCTCTGGGGAAAGTGTAAATTTGTGCAACCTTTTTGGAGGATAGTTTGACAAAATCAGAATTAAAAATGCACACATTCTTTGACTTTGCAATTTCACTTCTTAGATGTATCTTACAGATACATTCATGTATGTAAAGATCTGTTTAAAAGAGATGTTCAGAAACTAACACAACATTGTAAAACAACTGTACTCCAATAAAAAATAAGTACATACATACATACATATACAAGAGATGTTCATTGCAGCATTGTTTGAAATAGCTGTAGGCTGGAAATCAGCCACATGCTCCTCATTAGAGGGCAGGTGCCTAATGAACTGATTCATCCATGCCACGGAATGCGTCTTTGAAAGGAATGAAGCACACCCGCATGTGCTGATCCTGAATGACCTCTAGGGGGTGATGGTGAAAGCTGTCAGGGGGCGTAAAATGTTGCCTCGTGTGTTTGAAAAAAGGAAAGGGATAATCACACATATTTTTATGCTAGTTATATGCCTTAAAAATTTCTGAAAGGATATAAAGAAATTGTTAGCAGTGTTTGTCTTTGAGGAATGAGACTGGGTGTCTAGGGTAGAAGAAAACTTACTCTTAATTTTTATTGAGATATTCACATACCATAAACTTCACTTTTTTTTTTTTTTTTTTTTTTTTTTGCGGTACGCGGGCCTCTCACTGTTGTGGCCTCTCCCGTTGCAGAGCACAGGCTCCGGACGCGCAGGCTCAGCGGCCATGGCTCACGGGCCCAGCCGCTCCGCGGCATGTGGGATCTTCCCGGACCGGGGCACGAACCCATGTCCCCTGCATCGGCAGGCGGACTCTCAACCACTGCGCCACCAGGGAAGCCCAAAACTTCACTTTTTTAAAGTGAAGAATTCAGCAGCTTTGATTATATTCACAAGTTTGTACAATCATCACCATTTAACAAACCCAGAACATTTTCATCACCCTAAAAATAAAGCCCGTATACATTGACAGTCACTCCCAATTCCTCCAACTCCCCATATCTCCTCTGCCACCTGGTCCCTGGCAACTTCTAACTTCTACTGTTTGTCGCTTGAGTTGTCAGTTCTGGACATCTCATATAAATGGAATCATACAATATGTGGCCTTTGTGTCTGCCTTCTTTCACTTAGCATAATGTTTTCAAGGTTCATCTATGTTGTAGCATGTGTCAGTACATCATTCCTTTTTATGGTTGGATACTATTCCATTGTACGGATATACCGCACTTTATTTGTTCATCAGTTGATGGACATTTGAGTTGCTTCCACTTGTTAGCTATTGTGAATAATGCTGCTATATGTACTTTCGTGTACAAAGTTTTGTGTAGAGATGTTTTTATTTCTCTTCAGTATACTATGCAGAGGAGTAGAATTGCAAGATCATATGTTTAACTTTTTGAGGAACCGCTGAACTGTTTTCCAAAACTGCATAAACTTATTCTTTATTGTTTATATATTGTTTACATTTTCAAAGTGTGTATTACTTTTTATAAAAAAAGAATTTTACAATAGTTAATACTGAGATTAAGAATTGGAAATCTGAAGATTATACAAAGGAAATGGGAACTATAAGAGGATAAGATCTTACTTTAGACTAACCCCACAGCCTGCTACTTTATGTATGAATTTCTTTTCTTCTATTATGAACTAATGTGACCCTCAGAGAAAAGGAATGTAACTTTTAACTTCACATATTTTATCACTCTAAATTATCATCTGACCGATTTATGTGATTTTATGAAAAGGATTTTTTCCTATTTTTACACGAAGGTGAAAAAAAGTTAGTTTTTTTGTTTTGTTTTGTTTTTTTCATATTCAGGGCCCTGGAAACATGAGGATGAATGCAAGATGGTGCACATGTTGAAACTAAACTGGGAAGGTGCTCTTGCTGCTTAAGAGACTTTGGGTATTTTTCTTCCTATTTAAGACCTTTCCTTAAGTTTCCTTCCAATGTCATTTGCTACTATTTACATTGAATTTTAGATAAACTTCTATTATATAAACATATAGTTTATAGAACATCAGAAGGCTCATTTTGTGATGCTAAAATGAAAAAGTTGATGAAGGCATTGTATATATGTTAATATTAAAGTGATTGAGCATAGGTTTTATAGTTCTTTGTAACTATTTAAAAGGAAATTACTACTCCTTTTAGAAAAGAATTGGAATGAAAGTATGATTTTTGGAGTATAAATATAGCAGGAAAGATTTTATACAAAGATATTTTAGTCCTTAAAGTATGCAACAATGAAACTGTATAAAATCTTTATTTTTCATTTCACTTTCTGCTTTAAATTTTCAATGAACAAACTCTAAAATGTAATCTTCTCCTTTCAATAAAAAGATAAAGCTTTACTTTTAATTTTAGAAAAGATTTCCAATGTCATTCTGTGATGTTATATCAAAATAAAGTTTACATTTGATGGGAAAGCTATGTTCTTTAAGATAAACAGTTACCAGTTTAATGAATCTGATTGCTGATAAACATTGTTTCATATGCTCTTTGGCCATTTAATTAGTAATTATATCTAAAAGCGCTTGATCTCTTATTTCTAAAATGAAAATTATCCCTCAGAATGTGTTTTAATTATAATTGGAGTTTTTATTTTAAACTTGCTTGATGAAATTCAAGCAAGGAGAGCATTACCAAATAAAGAAACACTGGAATAATAGAAGTGTCTTTTTGGAAACTGCTATTGTTTAATGAAATTAATGGTATTAATTAGATACTTTCTTTAAAGTTTATAAAGTTCAGAAAACTAAGCATATAACTTAATACTTTGTAACTCAACAGTCTTCATATCAAGGCACATTTGTCATTTTCTGGCTGACCAAAATATATTTTAGGGGTATCCCATTTATAAAAATATTTGCCGGAGGCTTTGTTAAGGGGAAAGATGAGGAAGTTGGGCTTTTGAGAAGAATATATTTGACCAGGAAAATTAAAATGGAGAACAGTTGATTTGTTGTTTCTTTGAGTTTCAGTAAGATGTAATCTCATTCCTAAAATCAGAGGTATATGAAGCACCAAAAACTGTTCCTTACACAGGTTCCAATATGATATCATGGCAGAGAAATGCCGCCTAGCAGGTGGCAAGTTGGGCTTAGCTAAACCTTTGCAAATTCAGGATTTCCACAGTAACCTTCTGTCTCTCGGGCTACACATTGTAGCACCCTTTCTTGTGGACTGGAACTTTTGGGTGTATGTGTGTGTTTTGAAAACATTTCACACTTAAATAACAGTGGCAGGAATGTAAATTCCCACATGCCTTTTGTCTAGATTCACCAATTGTTAACATTTTGCCAGTTTCACTTTACCAACCCTCTATATAGTGTTACTATTTTATTTTTGCTCAACAATTTAAGGGTAGGTTGAAGACATCTGGGACCTTAACTCCTAAATACATTAGCATGTATTTCTTAAAACCAGACATTCTCTTACATAGTCATAGTACATATGATTAAATTCAGGAAGTTTAACAATGGCACACTAGTAGTACCTAATATATAGACTGTATTAAAATTTTCTAATTATCCCCAAAATGTCACTTGTGTTGACTTTTTTTCCAAACACAAGATCATGCATTGCCTTTAGTTGTCATGTCAGTTTTATTGCTTTGGAACATGTTTCACTTCTGTTCAGAATTAGAGGGTGGTTTTTTTTACTCATCTGCAAGTTCTTTTGAAGAAAAAAAGACATGGGGGATTTCAAGGTGGCTGCTTGCTAGAAAACCAAATTGCCCAAGTAAGAGGAACTTTTTTGTTTTCAATTTTGAAAAATTTGGCTGGGTTTTGGTGTCTTGAGTCAGCAAAGTCTATAATGCAGCAAGGCTTGGTAAGCATTAAAGAGGGTACTGAAGCTTTCCTTTATTTCATAATCCTGATTGTTTTTCTAGAAACCATCAATAGCCTCTAAATGACTGACTCAATTTTTGGATCCTATTCTCTTGACTAAGCAAATGTTTGATTTGAAACCAACCCAGTATAAATGTCTCTGTGCCTCTAACTCTCTGTAGCTATTCCTGGATTTCAGCACTGGGGAAACCAATCTATGCACCAAAAATGTCTAAAGCTGGAACCAAGGTAAGTAAATGGTCATGCTGATTTCTAGCCTACCCACTTTTTCACCTAATGATACATTGAAAGAAACATGGAGAAAAGCTTTTGTTTCTTCACCTGGAGGTGAGTATGATAGTGGTTAGAAGGCTGGGATTGATTGAAGAAAAGATTAAGGCATGCTTATTGTATTTTCTATTCTAACAGAATTACCAAATAATTTATTAAGGGTTTATCTTCATGTGTGGTACTTACTATGTTGAATACTGTACAGGTATGTAATGTGTAAATATCGTCATGATTTCTGCCTTCCAGCAACTAATCTCTGTATTTCCACAGGAATAAGACATGCAGATAAGAGGATTATGTGGAGTAGAAAACTTTCAGTATTCAATTAAAAATCTGTCTTGTGAAATTTAGCATCAACCATTAATATTCTAAGTGGCCAAAACGGATGGACCAATCAAGTGAATTAAATCCTACATATCCCCTTCATTCAGCTGCTACTCTTATCCCTTTCCCCCCCAAAACTGCTTACTTAGGTTAGGAAAATTGCCTCTAAAATATATGATTCACGATTGTTGGACTGGAAATTGATTCTCTTTGGGCATGAGGGAATACACCTTCATTCTCTTTCTAGTTCTTCACTGGCTGTAGGTCTAAAGCAAAGCCTCTGGTCCCTGATTTTTCCACCTAATGTTTTCCTGTGTAAATGTTCAAGCCCATTGAATCTTAAAAGAATAAGTAAGAGATGGTAAATGAATATTTGTATGTCCCTTACTTATATTCTCCAATTGTTTACATTTTGCCATATCTGGTTTCTCTCTCTGTCTCTCTTTCTCTTTTTACTAAACCATTTGGAAATAAATAGCAGACTTCATTATACTTTTGCCTTAAGTTTTTAGGCATGTATATCCTAAAATCAAGGGCATTCCCTGTATAAACATCATATCATTATCAGGTTCCCCAGATTTATCAGAATATAATACCTAATATTTAGACTATATTCACATTTCCTCCAGTTGCTCCCAAAAATGTGCTTCATGGCTGGCTTTTCCCCTGATGTGGGATCCAGTCAAGGGTCATGAATTTCATTTGGTGTGAAGTTTCATTAGCCTCTTTTTTTTTAGCCTCTTTAATATAGAGCAATCCCCCTAGTTTTTGTCGTTGTGAGACATTGACATTTTTCAAAGTGCAAACCCAGGTGTCTTATAAAAAGTCCTGACATCTGGACTTGTCTAATTGTTTTCTCATGTTTAGATTCATACTAACCACCTTGGCACAAAAACTACATAGGCAATGTCAGGCACTTTCCATTGCATTTTTTCAGGAGGCACCTGTTAACTTGTTGCATAACTGTTGAGCGCCTGATTTTTTTTCCCGTTTGGAAAATAGAACTAATAGTCGTATTTGCATCCAGAAGGTTTGGGGAGAAAAATGAGACAGTGTCTTTAGTGCTCTGAGGTTTTTGAAAAATATGCCATGAAAATCCCACTAAAAAGCATCTGAAGTCCTTAGAGGGCTATCCACGTGCCTGGAGGGAAGGTTGTTACAGAACAGCCCCACTTTCAATGATTTCCAGTGTAGGAGTAATGCACTCTTTTATTTCTTGTAGCTGGTCTGTTGACTTAGTAAAAACTTTTGCTTGCTAAGCCAAAGGAGATAGTAATAGTAATTTATCTTTTACTTTTTTATTTCTTCTCCCTTTCTCATTGTCTTGCTAGCAGTTTACTCAGAAGAGTTATGGGCTGGGCAAAAGCAATGCATTTTACTAAGTTTGTTCTTGTTACCTGTGGAATAGTCAAGACATTTTCCCCTCTGCTATATTGGATTAGTAGGCTATTTTTCAAAAAATTAACTTGGCAGAGTAATTTTGTAATAACTTCTAGGAAAATCTCCTGCATATTTCTTAGCCTTCTCTACAAAATTTTTTGTCCAAGAGTCCCAGCCTCTCAGCTGACCATAAAGTGGATTTCATGGTCTTCTACAAATGGAGATTGAGTAAAGGTGCAACATTCTCTGGGCCCTGAAACTTGGAAGGTCTGCTACTGAAAGAAGAGCTTGGCCCTGGAGCTCAGTAATGGTTCTGTGGCAATGCTAGTGCTTTGTTTCAACCTTGGGATGGTTGGCTGGTTTGCTGGAAAGGTGGACAGCAAGGAAAAAATCATATATATTTCCACTTTTCATATACTGAAGTCAGTCAGGTAAGTGTGCAGAGGGTAGTAAGTGTGAGAAACAATGAAGGAAGAAAGATGATATTAATTTCCCATGGCATATCCTTTGCAGAGCCTCTTTTTTGGTGAACAGTTGGCCAAAAACCAAAGGTAAATTTAATTAAGTTTAGAATCTATCCATTCTTAGAGAGTTTACCTTGGTTTTCGTAAAGATCTTGCCACAGGTTTTGAGAAAAGCCTGTGAGATTCAGAATTGGTCTTGTTCCATTGCTAAGAGTAAATGGTATATTTTGAACAGAGTTAGCTGTGCAGGTAGGAAGACAACAGAGGGAGATGAAGTAAAATAAAATGAACAACAGATTACTAACCAGGAGTCTGCACTGCTGTCCACTGGTTTGCCTGCAACCAACTT
The DNA here is from genome assembly GCF_964165515.1 of Mesoplodon bidens. Classification (NCBI taxonomy): domain Eukaryota; kingdom Metazoa; phylum Chordata; class Mammalia; order Artiodactyla; family Ziphiidae; genus Mesoplodon; species Mesoplodon bidens. The sequence continues at coordinate 102,262,133 of NC_138161.1, read as the reverse complement.
GTAACTAGCTAATGACCTTAGCCAAGTCATTTAACGTCTTTATCTCTAACAGTTGTAGCGAAAGCTTATTGGAAATCATGAGGCAGCTATTAAAATTGCTCTATTGGCACTGTGCCATCGGACCCTCAGAACAACCCTCTGCAGTGGATAATGTTACCCAGATTTAACTAGTGGTCCTGCAATTTTGTTTTCTCACCTGTACCACGTATCTAAATCTGTGCTGTGCTAAAATGGGAAAGGGAGCAGGAAGAGATCGAGATGACTGTGGGAAGGGAAGAAAGGAGGTGAAGTAGGTGATTTAGGGGCAGGAAGGGTAAGGAGCCTTTTAGGGAACAGGAAAGGGAATAGTTGAGAGAAATGGGAAGGGCAGGAAGGAGAAAGTTCACAGTGGAAGGAAAAGCTATTAGTAGGTTGCTATGTAGAAAGGCTCACCTGCGTAGAAAAGAATGAGGCCCAGCTGCGAACTATTTTTAGTGTCTGCCTTCATTCCCTGCAGCTAATTAGTCACCAAATCCTCATTTCTTGTGACTGTCCTCATCGTCATTCACATTGCAGTTGCCTGTGGTTGGTCCTCAGCATCTCTCACCTCCGCCCATAGCAATCAGCTATTTCTAGGTACAAACCATTACATTACATTTCCCACATCATCACCAGAGGGATTCTAGCATGGCTCTTGTGTCACTTCTGGCTTTATTTCCTAACACTTCACCACATGCTCAATCTGCACCAGGCTTGATGAACTACTTGTCCCTATAGTGGGCCATGTCCTTCCACTCCTTTATTCCATTAAACGAGCTGTCCCTTTTGCTCTGCCTCTGGAAAACCCCCCACTTATCCTTCAATCCTTGCCTCAAAGATCCTCTCCTCAAAAATCCTCTCCAGATAACTGGCTCTGTCTGCTTCTTTCATCTGAAATGGCTGACATGGTTTTTCTCCTTCTAAACCTATAAAGCAAATTAGCCACAAGGTGGCGGCACAACACCAGGGAATTAACTGCTCAAATCAATGACACCTGTGATTTCAGTTTAAATTATAACCTGGCATTGATCTTGGATGTGGAATTACAGAACAAGAAGGGACAGACTCTGTGGTCCATTTGGTCTAGTGGTTTTCAGAAACTGCATCATGAATCCCTGGGACTTCCCGGGAACTCTGTTGCCTGTTTCAAAGAGAAAAGTTTTATTTTACAGCCAGGGCTTCGAATCTAGTCCAGTCCTTTCATTCGACAGATGGGAAGCTGGAGCCCTGAGAGGTGGCTTGACTAAAATAGTAGGGCTGATTGTAGAGATGCAGCTCTAGAGCCCAGGCATAGTATTTCCCGTTTCTCAGGGCTATTCCCAGGCATATTTCCCAGTGCCATCACAGGCTTCAGAGGTTTACCCCAAAGATTGTGATGCAACTTGGTAAGAGTTTGAAGCAAAGGACATTCTTGCCTTGTCATTTTGTTGCTTTGCAGCTACTTTGTTGGCAACAAAATAATAATACAGAACACATGATATATTTTCATGTCTGTATGTTCTATATCCATCTAAAATAAGCTCTAAAGCTAAGGTCTGTGTTTTCTTCTTCTCTATATATCTCTTCCATATCACCTAGAATGGATTTCTGTATTTGGAACTCACTCATCTTCATCTAGCATTTGTTGAGGGTTTGTCAAGTGCAGGGTATAAGGGTCCATAGCTGAAATAAGGCTTGGTCCTTGCCCTTGGAAGAAGTCTAGTAGGTGTCGTTGGGACAGATAGAAAAGTGGAACATTTATTACATAAGTACAGTGAGAAAGAAGCCATGAGCTTGAGTCTGAAAATGCTGGCTTACAGTAGAGCATTCTTTTGTTTTGCTTCATTTTAAGCCCTCAGAAAGTGCTCATTCCTGTTGTTAACAACTAAAGTTGTCTGCCAGAAGGCAAATGTGAGGTATGGTAGAACTAGATATTTTCTCCTCAAAATGGAGGAGAAAGGAATTCCTAAAGTGGGGAATATGTTCATAATTTTCATTTTTCTATGAACACAGCCACTTAACCCCTCAGTTTTTCCACTTTGTCCTGTGCTCCAGATTACTTTCTTTGAAGACAAAAACTTTCAAGGCCGCCACTATGACAGCGATTGCGACTGTGCAGATTTCCACATGTACTTGAGTCGCTGCAACTCCATTAGAGTGGAAGGAGGCACCTGGGCTGTGTATGAAAGGCCCAACTTTGCTGGGTACATGTACATCCTACCCCGGGGTGACTACTCTGAGTACCAGCACTGGATGGGCCTCAATGACCGCCTCAGCTCCTGCAGGGCTGTTCACCTGGTGAGTCTGCAGAGGATGCGCGTGCTCTCTCTCTTTCTGTCTCTTACCCCCTCCCCTGCCATTTTGCTTTTATGTGAAAGAATTTTCTTAAGATTTTCCCACCTCTTAATGGGTAGTTGTTTCTTGTTGGCTGCTGAGGCTTCAATAAAATCTTAGGTCAGTTCATCACAAGACTACGTGACTTATTTCCATAGTACTTTCTCTACCTCTTGTATATTTTAAGGAATTGTTTTTCTTATTGAACGTCAGCTGTTTCAGTCAGTACACAGTGGGGATGGGCATTCAGATCATCTCACTTTCAAGATGATGGGTCCCAAACCTCACTGTTCTCTGAGTTCCTGGCCTGCTGTTGATTTCGCTAATGTTTGCTGTTCATTTCCCCCTTTGTTTTTTTAGTCTAGTGGAGGCCAGTATAAGATTCAGATCTTTGAGAAAGGGGATTTTAATGGTCAGATGTATGAAACCACTGAAGATTGCCCTTCCATCATGGAGCAGTTTCACATGCGAGAGGTCCACTCCTGTAAGGTGCTGGAGGGTGCGTGGATCTTCTACGAGCTTCCCAACTACCGTGGCAGGCAGTACCTCCTGGACAAGAAGGAGTACCGGAAGCCCATCGACTGGGGTGCAGCTTCCCCAGCTATCCAGTCTTTCCGCCGCATTGTGGAGTGATGATATGGATGCAGCCATAAGCTTCTTCCTGGGGCCAAATGCTGGCTGGCCTTGTCCTCCAAATAAGCATCATAAATAAAAACAATTGGCATGCATTCCACTGTTTACTATAATGCCTCTCCTTAAACACTTGTAGGCACCAGTAAAATAGTGCCCACCACAGCGGGCAGTTACACAAAGCAACTCATCCTTCAGGTTATATCTTTGTGCCAGACGAAATGGGACTGGATTAAAAGGTTAGAAAATCGTACTGCCACGTGGTGGTTCTTGTTGCTTAAGGTCTGTATTAATGGTGCACTAGGAGGATGCGGAATTCGCGTCTCCTCACAACTAGGGCACCTATCAGGCACCGGTGGGGGACTACGGACACCGAAGGGGATGGGAGGAACCTCCAGCAACCGGGTAGGATGTGGGGCAGAGTGAGGGGGGAGGAGTAGTGGAGGCAGAAGGGGACTGGCGCAGCTGAGGGGCGGCTAGGGGAGGGAAAAGGATCCCACGCCCAATGGGGGAAATTGGGGGACCACTAGGAGGGCAGAGGATCAAAAGGGAGCGCGGCCAGGTTCCCCTGTCCACTTGGGCCCCCAGGAACCTGTTGAGATCCCAGGCCTGATCCTCTGCCCACCTAGGCCCCCTCCAGCCGTGCGGGTCCTGAGGGAGGGGGAGGGAGGAGGGAAAGGGGAGCAAAGGTAAGGCTGGACCTCCAGGACCGGCACCCCTGAGGGGCGGCTGGGGTAGGGGAGGAGTTCCTACACCCAGCAGGACCCACCCACGGTTAGGGGGCCAACAGCGACGGGGGGAGACGGTGGGGGAGGGGCACAGAGGAACGGAAGGGAGCTGGGCCAGCGCTTGCCCTGTCCACGTAGGCACCGGGAAGCCTGTTGGGCTCCTGGGCCTAATCCTCTGTCCTCAGAGCCTCTCTCCTGCTGTGCAGAACCCAAGCCCTGCTCCTCACCCCAACCCCGGGCCCCACCTCTACACTCGGTCCCCCTCTAACCCGTGGGGCCTAAACCCCACCCACACATGCTCACTCAGCGCCCTACCTACAAACTCCGGAACTCCACATTCCAGAGGCCCTCCTTTCCACGTGCTGCCTCTCCCTTTCTGCGCAGGTCTTGAGCGGAGGCCCCACCCCACCTTGGCTGTGCCCCCAAGGCCTTTTCCAGCTGAGCCTGGGGTCCTGAGCCTTGGCCCCGCCCCACGCTCAAACGTCACCGCCCCACCCTAAACCCTACCCCTGCCTAAGTTCCACCCCCGTCTAATCTCTGCCCCCATAGCCAAGGGTTGTTTTTTTTTTTTTCCTCTTTTAGACTGGGGTTCCTTTTTGCCTTGTTGATTCATTGCCATTGATTCACTTATATTTTGATTTTTTCTAATAAATCTTTTATTTTTCTAATTTTATTTTATTCTTTATACTTTGTTATTGTTCTGCTCCTTTTGGCTTGTTCCCCGCCCCCCCCCCGTTTTCTTTTTCTGTTGTGGTTTTATTCTACCTTGTTGCAGTTGTTTCAATTATAGTTTTATTTTTCCTAATATATTTTTTATCTTTCTAATTTTATATTATTTTTTATTCTTTGTTATTGTACTGCTACTTTTTTTCATTTTCTTTCTTTTTTTTTTTTTTTTTTTTTGCCACGCCATGCGGCTTGCAGGGTCGGGCCCGAGCTCCTGTGGTGGGAGCTCCAAGTCCAAACCACTGGACTAACAGAGAACCTCAGTCTCCAGGGAATATTAATAGGAGTGAGGTCTCCCAGAGGTCCTCGCCTCGGCACCAAGACCTGGCTCTATCCAACTGCCTGCAAACTCCAGTGCTGGACGCCTCAGGCCAAACAACCAGTAAGACAGGAATACAGCCCCGCTCCCCCAAAAAAAAAAAAAAAGAAAAAGAAACGACAAAAAAAAAATGTTACAGACAAAGGAGCAAGGTAAAAATCTACAAGACCAATTAAATGAAGATGAAATAGGCAAACTACCTGAATAGGAATTCAGAGTAATGATAGTAAAGATGATCCAAATTCTCAGAAATAGAATGGAGAAAATATAAGAAACATTTAACAAGGATCTAGAAGAACTAAAGAGCAAACAGTGATGAACAACACAGTAACCGAAATTAAATACTCTAGAAGGAATCAGTGGCAGAATAACTGAGGCAGAAGAACAGATAAGTGAGCTGGAAGATAAAATGGTGGAAATAACTGCCAGGGAGCAGAATAAAGAAAAAAGAATGAAAAGACTTGAGGACAGTCTCAGAGACCTCTGGGACAACATTAAATGCACCAACATTTGAATTATAGGGGTCCCAGAAGAAGAAGAGAAAAAGAAAGGCTTTGAGAAAATATTTGAAGAGATTATAGTCGAAAACTTCCCTAACATGGAAAAGGAAATAGTCAAGTCCAGGAAGCACAGAGAGTCCCATACAGGATAAACCCAAAGAGAAACATGCTGAGACACATATTAATCAAACTATCAGAAATTAAATACAAAGAAAACATATTAAAAGCAGCAAGGGAAAAACAACAAATAACACACAAGGGATTCCCCATAAGGTTAACAGCTGATCTCTCAGAAGAAACTCTGCAAGCCAGAAGGGTGTGGCAGGATATATTTAAAGTGATGAAAGGGAAAAACCTACAACCAAGATTACTCTAGCCAGCAAGGATCTCATTCAGATTCGATGGAGAAATCAAAAGCTTTACAGACAAGCAAAAGCTACGAGAATTCAGCACCACCAAACCAGCTTTACAACAAATGCTAAAGGAACTTCTCTAAGCAGGAAACACAAGAGAAGGAAAAGACCTACAGTAACAAACCCAAAACAATTAAGAAAATGGGAATAGGAACATACATATCAATAATTACCTTAAATGTAAATGGATTAAATGCTCCAACCAAAAGACACAGACTGGCTGAATGGATACAAAAACAAGACCCTTATATACGCTGTCTACAAGAAACCCACTTCAGACCGAAGGACACATACAGAATGAAAGTGAGGGTATGGAATAAAATATTCCATGCAAATGGAAATCAAAAGAAAGCTGGAGTAACAATTCTCATATTAGACAAAATAGACTTTAAAATAAAGACTGTTACAAGAGATGAGGAAGGACACTACATAATGATCAAGGGATCAATCCAAGAAGAAAACATAACAATTATAAATATTTATGCACCCAACATAGGAGCACCTCAATACATAAGGCAGATGCTAACAGCCATAAAAGAGAAATTGACAGTAACACAATAATAGTGGGGGACATTAACACCCCATTTACACCAATAGACAGATCATCCAGACAGAAAATAAATAAGGAAACACAAGCTTTAAATGACACAATAGACCAGATAGACCTCATTGATATCTTTAGGACATTCCACCCAAAAGTGGAAGAATACACTTTCTTCTCAAGCGCACACAGAACGTTCTCCAGAATAGATCACATCTTGGGTCACAAATCAAACCTTGGAAAATTTAAGAAAATTGAAATCATATCAAGCATCTTTTCAAACCACAAAGCTATGAGATTAGAAATCAATTACAGGAAAGAAAAACAGTAAAAAACACAAATACATGGAGACTAAACAGTGTACTGCTAAATAACCAAGAGGTCACTGAAGAAGTCAAAGACGAAATCAAAAATACCTAGAAACAAATGACAACGAAAACATGGCGATCTAAAACCTATGTGATGCAGCAAAAGCAGTTCTAAGAGGGAAGTTCATAGCAATTCAAGCTCACCTCAAGAAACAAGAAAAATCTCAAATAAACAATCTAACCTCATACCTAAAGGAACTAGAAAAAGAAGAACAAAGAAAACCCAAAATTAGTAGAAGGAAAGAAATCATAAAGATCAGAGCAGAAACAAATGAAATAGAAACAAAGAAAACAATAGCAAAGATCAATAAAACTAAAACCTGGTTCTTTGAGAAGATAAACAAAATTGATAAACCTTTAGCCAGACGCATCAATAAAAAAAGGGAGAGGACTCAAATCAATATAATTAGAAATGAAAAAGGAGAGATTACAACTGACACCACAGAAATACAAAAGATCCAAGAGACTACTACAAGCAACTCTATGCCAATAAAATGGACAACCTGGAAGAAATGGACAAATTCTTGGAAAAGTACAACCTTCCCAGACTGAACCAGGAAGAATTAGAAACTATAAACAGACCAATCACAAGCACTGAAATTGAGACTGTGATTAAAAATCTTCCAACAAACAGAAGCCCAGGACCAGATGGCTTCACAGACAAATTCTATCAAACATTTAGAGAAGAGCTAACACCTATCCTTCTCAAACTCTTCCAAAATATAGCAGAGGGAGGAACACTCCCAAACTCATTCTATGAGACCACCATCACCCTGATACCAGAACCAGACAAAGATGTCACAAAGAAGAAAACTACAGGCCAATATCACTGATGAGCATAGATGCAAAAATCCTCAACAAAATACTAGCAAGCAGAATCCAACAGCACATTAAAAAGATCATACACCATGATCAAGTGGGGTTTATCCTAGCAATGCAAGGATTCTGTAATATATGCAAATCAATCAACATGATACACCATATTACCAAATGGAAGGAGAAAAAACATATGATCATCTCAATAGATGCAGAAAAAGCTTTCAACAAAATTCAACACCCATTTATGATAAAAAAGCCTCTAGGGCCTCCCTGGTGGCGCAGTGGTTGAGAGTCCGCCTGCCGATGCAGGGGATACGGGTTCGTGCCCCGGTCTGGGAGGATCCCATATGCCGCGGAGCGGCTGGGCCCGTGAGCCGTGGCCGCTGGGCCTGCGCGTCCGGAGCCTGTGCTCCGCAACGGGAGAGGCCACAACAGTGAGAGGCCCGCATACCGCAAAAAGAAAAAAAAAAAAAAAAAAAAAAAAAGCCTCCAGAAAGTAGGCATAGAGGAAACTTACTTCAATATAATAAAGGCCATATATGAAAAACCCACAGCCAACATTGTTCTCAATGGTGAAAAACTGAAACCATTTCCTCTAAGATCAGGAACAAGACAAGGTTGTCCACACTCACCACTTTTATTCAACAGAGTTTTGGAAGTTTTAGCCACAGCAATCAGAGAAGAAAAATAATAAAAGGAATCCAAATCAGAAAAGAAGTAAAGCTGTCACTGTTTGCAGATGACATGATACTATACATAGAGACTCCTAAAGATGCTACCAGAAAACTGCTAGAGCTAATCAATGAATTTGGTAAAGTAGCAGGATACAAAATTAATGCACAGAAATCTCTTGCATTCCTATACACTAATGATGAAAAATCTGAAAGAGAAATTAAGGAAACACTCCCATTTACCATTGCAACAAAGAGAATAAAATACCTAGGAATAAACCTACCTAAGGAGACAAAAGACCTGTATGCAGAAAACTATAAGACACTGATGAAAGAAATTAAATATGATACAAACAGATGGAGAGATATACCATGTTCTTGGATTGGAAGAATCAGCATTGTGAAAATGAGTATACTACCCAAAGCAATCTACAGGTTCAATGCCATCCCTATCAAACTACCAATGGCATTTTTCACAGAACTAGAACAAAAATTTTCACAATTTGTATGGAAACACAAAAGACCCCGAATAGCCAAAGCAATCTTGAGAAAGAAAAACGGAGCTAGAGGAATCAGACTCCCTGACTTCAGACTATACTAAAAACCTATAGTAATCAAGGCACTATGGTACTGGCACAAAAACAGAAATATAGATCAATGGAACAGGATAGAAAGCCCAGAGATAAACCCACGCACATATGGTCACCTTATTTTTGATAAAGGAGGCAAGAATATACAATGAAGAAAAGACAGCCTCTTCAGTAAGTGGTGCTGGAAAAACTGGACAGCAACATGTAAAAGAATGAAATTAGAACACTCCCTAACACCATACACAAAAATAAACTCAAAATGGATTAAATACCTAAATGTAAGGTCAGACACTATAAAACTCTTAGAGGAAAACATAGGTAGAACACTCTATGACATAAATCACAGCAAGATCCTTTTTGACCCACCTCCTAGAGAAATGGAAATAAAAACAAAAATAAACAAATGGGACCTAATGAAACTTAAAGCTTTTGCACAGCAAAGGAAACCATAAACAAGACCAAAAGACAACCCTCAGAATGGGAGAAAATATTTGCAAACAAAGCAACTGACAAAGGATTAATCTCTAAAATTTACAAGCAGCTCATGGAATTCAATATCAAAAAAACCAAACAACCCAATAAAAAAATGGGCAGAAGACCTAAATAGACATTTCTCCAAAGAAGACATACAGATTGCCAACAAATGCATGAAAAGATGCTCAACATCACTAATCATTAGAGAAATGCAAATCAAAACCACAATGAGGTATCACCTCACACCAGTCAGAATGGCCATCATCAAAAAATCTAGAAACAATAAATGCTGGAGAGGGTGTGGAGAAAGGGGAACCCTCCTGTAAGATTGGTGGGAATGTAAATTGATACAGCTGCTATGGAGAACAGTATGGAGATTCCTTAAAAAACTAAAAATAGAACTACCACGTGACCCAGAAATCCCACTACTGGGCATATACCCTGAGAAAACAATAATTCAAAAAGATACATGTACCACAATATTCATTGCAGCACTATTTACAATAGCCATGGCATGGAAGCAACCTAAGTGTCCATCGACAGATGACTGGATAAAGAGGATGTAGAGCATATAAACAGTGGAATATTACTCAGCCATAAAAAGGAACGAAATTGAGTTATTTGTAGTGAGGTGGATGGACCTAGCATCTGTCATACAGAGTGAAGCAAGTCATAAACAGAAAAACAAATACCATATGCTAACGCATGTATATGGAATTTTAAAAAGTGGCACTGATGAACCCAGTGGCTGGGCAGGAATAAAGACACAGACGTAGAGAATGGACTTGCGGGCACAGTGGGGATAGGGAAGCTGGGATGAAGTGAGAGAGTAGCATTGACTTATATACACTACCAAATGTAAAATAGATAGCTAGTGGGAAGCAGCCGCATAGCACAGGGAGATCAGCTTGGTGCTTTGTGACGACCTAGAGGGATGGGATAGGGAGGGTGGGAGACAGGCTTAAGAGGGTGGGGATATGGGGATATATGTATACATATAGCTGATTCACTTTGTTGTACAGCAGAAACTAACACAACATTGTAAAGCATTTATACTCCAATAAAGATGTGAAATAAAAAAGTTTCACAGATTACAGATTCTGTAAGAACCACACAGTTTATCTAAGCCCGTGCATGTAAATCTTTTTTTAAAGCAGCAGAACGTTTCATCAAACAAAATTTTATGCTCTAATAAGCATAAGAAAGAACTTAGGGTTAGGAAAATGCAAGTTGAGCCACCTTTACATACCACTACACACTCACCAACAGCTAAACCTGACTGACAGTACCAAGTGTTGGCAAGAATGTGAAGCAACTGGAACTCTCGTGCACTCCTGAAGGGAAGGAAAAATGGTGCAGCCACTTTCGAAAACAGTCTGATGGTTTCTTATAAAGTTAAACATACACTTACCATATGTAGTAGGCAGAATTTTAAGATGGTCCTATGACCTTTGCTCCCAGATGTTACTCCTGTGATTAGTTACATTACATGGCAAAAGGGAGGTTGTTTGGGTGGGTCCAATCTAATTACACCAGTCCTTTAAAAGCAGAGTTTTCTATGACTGGTAGCAGAAAAAGAACCAGAGAGACTGGAAGTGTGAAAAGGACTCAACATGCATTGCTGATTTGAAGATGCAAGGGCTGTGTGAGAAAGAATGTGGGCAATCTTAAAGATCTGAAAGAGCCCCACCCCACCCCCCTGCAACGGGAGGAAGAAGCAGATTCTTTCCCAGATCTCCCAAATAAGCACCCAGCCTGACCAATACCTTGATTTCAGCCTTGTGAAACCCTAAGCAAAGAATCTGGTCGAGGCCACCCAGACTTCTGACATAGAGAATTGTCAGGTAATAAATGGGTGTTGTGTTAAGGCATTACATTTGTGATATGTAGTTACACAGCAGTAGAAAATTAATATGTCATTTGACCCAGAAATCCCACTCCTAGGTATTTACCCAAGGGAAATAAAAATGGATATTCACACAAAGACTTGTACTTCAGTCTTTATTCATGATAGCCAAAAATCTGGAAGTCCCAAATATCTATCAGTAGGTGAATGGATCAACAAACTGTGGTATAGCCGCATAATGGGCTACTACTCACCAGTAAAAAGAAATGAAGTACTGATAACACACAGCAATATAAATGAATCTCAAAAGCATTAAGCTAAGTGAAAGAAGATAGAAACATAAGACCACATACTGTATGATTTCATTTATATGGAATTCTAGAAATGGTAAAACTATAGTGCCAGAAAGTAGATCAGTGTTTGCCAAGGGTCAAGGATGGAGAGAGGGGACTGACTACACAGGGGCACAAGGGAACTCTTTGTGGTGATGGAAATCTATATCATGATTGTGGTGGTATTTACAAAACTGTATATGTTTGTCAAAACTCATCTAGTTGTACACTTAAAATCAGTGAATTTTATTGCATGTAAGTTATATCTCAATAAAACTGATTTTTTAAATGTAAAAAAAAAAGGTCTGTATTAACTCAACAGGTACAATAATCACAGCTGCCATTTATCGTGTGCCTTCATTATCCCATTTTCTCTTCACAACAGCCCTATAAGAGAGGGGGTCTATCTGCTTTTTATAGATGAGGGAACTGAGGTCTAGAGAAGTTCAAAATTTGCCCAAGTTTACCAGCTGGTAAATGGAGAAACCTGGATTTGGTCCAGGATATTTATGTTTCCAAAGTCCTTGTCCTTTTTAGTTCCAACTCATTCATTCAACACATATTGGCTGGGGATCTGTGTGCATAATGTAAGAATAAGACCCTGAGAAATTTAAAAGGTAGGAAGGACAGGTCTCCTTGAAGTTCTGCTTGAGGAGACAGAACACCTATCAAGAATAGCCAGTAAGAACAGGGCTACTACTGGAAAATAACAGAGCCACGAGTCACTGGAATTCCCTTGTTTAAGATCCAGAGACTCCTAGGTCTCTTACTTCTCAACCTAAGTTCAGTTCCTCTAAAAAAAAAAAAGGACATATTAAACAATTTGTCCCTACTCTACAATAGTTGACATGGAGTTTTCTTGAGTTTTACTTACTTTGAGTGACCCCTGAGATCTTACCTATTGAATCTTAATGAAGAATGATGAAGGAAACAGTATCGCAAGGAATATTCTGTGAGCATCCAAGTGAACCTGGGGATATGCTGAATTCACCTGTCTTTAAAAGAGACAGCAAAGCCCATCTCCTAGGAGCTGTCCCCAGAAGGACAAGTTAGGACGGCTGGGGACACGGCCTTTGTGTGTACTCTAGTCTACACTCTAATGTGTGATAGATACTTTCCCTCAAGTATTTTTATGCATTTTTTAACTTCCCCTGCCTTTTGCCATTTTGTCTGTTTTGAGTGAGGGGCTTTGAGAAAATTGAGTGAAAATAAGGGAAGGACCCACGATGAACCGGGGCGGAGGAATGGGAGGCCGTTCGCTGAGCTGCAAAGGACTCTGGGCCCTGTCACCCTACCTGAAGCTAACTTTTCTGATCTCCAAAACGAGCGAGTTGAACCAAATGCTTACTCAAATCCCGTCAAACATCAACATTTGGATTCTCTGGAGGCTGAAGGACTAGCTGATGATCAAGGACTACTGACACTCATTTTTAGAGGCACAATTTCTGGAAGTGGCTCAGAGATACCGCTCCTCCTTTTCTGCCCAGGAAACTGAGTCAGTGAGTTAGGACCAGTCTCTCCTCCCGTATCAACTGCGGCCACGTTCCAGTCCATGGTAAGTCGGCCACCGTCTGTTCAAAACAACCAGAAAAACAGTTCTGGCAGCAGGGTAGGAAAACAAGTGTCAGGATGACTAACCACAGCCTCAGAGAAGCAGAGGATGGCTTTTGACAGATAAAACTGAATTATAATTTTGAGATATTAGATGCCTTTTTGTTCATGCCCTGATCCAGAAAGAGATTGCAACCTTTCTCCCCAGCTGTAGAGACATCAGTCAACTTGCACTTAATAGGAATTTTACTGGCAATTGATATTAGAGGTCAGGAACACATTATGTCCTTATCTAGCAATCAGTCCCAGTTCTGGTATGATATTCTGCCATTAGAGCAAGAAGCCAGCGTTCTCCCATCAAGCACACCCAGAAGAGCACCGGGGGTGTTACTTAGAATTATTAACTTCCTCTACCTTTTCTTGTTTTGTCACTCTGAAATGGAGGGTTTCAAGAAAATTGGGCAAAAGCATTCTTAGACCATGTTAGCTCCGCTTCCATCCTGAACATTCCTCTGAGACAAGTCTCTGGTTGTTTCCCAAAGGTGGAGCCCACTTCCTCAAAATGCAATGTCAGGGAGTCCCATTTAAAGTTACCAGGGTAGGGTTGCCAGATTAAATACAGGACAGTATTAGTAAGTCTCCAGTGTTGGGATACAAATACAGTATAAGTATATCCTAAGTATTGCAGGGCATACTTATACTAAGAAAGTGTTTGTCTGAAATTCAAATTTAACTGTACATCCTGTATTTTATTTGCTAAATCAGTCAACCCCATACATGACGGGTAAGGCAAGTTACACATGAGTGACATGGGGCTAAAAGCGAGTGCTGCAGGCTGTGGCACTGGGATACATGTCCCACAGGGCATTTACATACAATTTTTAAAAAACACTTTTGTGGGTTTTGTGAGGCAACAAAACATGTCTGCAGCTTGATTTGGCCTGTGGACCACCAATTTCCAATCTTGGCTTGTTGGAGAGCTCTGAATATCAGAAAATGTTCCTCACACCCAGTCAAAATCCGCTCCCTGTAACTAACTGTCAGCCCTCAATCCTAGTTCTGCCTTCCATCTAGTTCTTCATTCCCAAGATAACCCTTTAGATATTTGAAGATCCCTCCCTGTTTGTCTCCATGCTCTCATTTCTAGGCTGAAAAATTCCTAGTCCTTCCATTGCTCCTCTCTGGACATGGTTAGCTCCCAGTCTCCTCACCACACTGGTGCCTCTCTTCTGTGCTGATCGCAGATTGGCTTTTCCCCACTGTCTTGGCTACAGTCGGATCAGTGCAGACTACATCTGGAGGGTCGTGTTAGTTCTTTCACCCTCCTTTCTCAGATCTATACTGTTCTTGACCAAGCCCAGCTCTCCTTGTGCCCTCCTACCAGCCCTGATATGAGCCTGATCACACTTCCCTAAGAACTGGAATTTCACCTCAAGGGCTAGAGAGTTGCCGTCCCCACTGAAGAGTTAGAAATGGGTTCAAATCCTGCCAATTTCACAGGTTAGAGAAGTCACATAATCTAATATATATAATGTCAATTTCCTTATTTGTAAAATATAACACTTTGTGGGCATTAAAATGAGATAATATATGAAAAATACAGAGCATCTATTATTTGTAGTAGTTATATTCTATGACTATAGAATCCTATGTGAACCCTGAACAGCAAATAGAGTACTGAACTAGTTTTTCCTAAAGGAAATATAGGGCTGGGTTCCTGTGAGCCTCTGGTCACAACATTCTTGTCAACTAATCAATACATAACCTTTTGTTGATGTGTATTTCTGTTTAGAGACAGCTTATTTAATATACATTGTTGATTCATTAACCTTGAACTCATAGCTAACTCATACCTGAAGGAAGACTATATAACACACATTTTCTCTGTAAGGCACATTGCAGCCTTCTTGTGCTTGGGAACACTGGACAGCAATTTAGCACTGCCTTTGTGGGTTATTTTATACAGTGAAATCACGAACCAAAGGAAAATAATGCAGAAAACATAGCACTAAACACTGCAAAAAGGACTCTTGTTTACAGTATGAGAGCTAAACAAGAAGGCAGAGCGTTTATTCTACCTCAACTGGGAACGTGCACACTGGGCAACAAATTTTTTGCCGCTGTGCTCTGTCCAGGAATGACCTCAAAAGCACCATGAGCAGTGATGTGGAAATTACAAATAAATTTTAGTGAGTGGGTGAATTCACAAATACAGAATCTGTGAATGACGAAGATCGATTGCACTTCCCACTGCGGCCAACACGCTGGTACCATCTCCTACACCTTAAGTACCTCTGTTACCAAGTTGCTCTGTTTTCTGGTTTTTGTTATTTTACTTGTTTAGCTTTTTCATACCTCTTTCTAATGCCCCAGTTGTTTTCAGAAAAGCATCGCAGCATTTTTGGCAGATGCTTCATAGTCGGGCAGAAATACATCAGAATCACCCAACCCACCCTGCTGCCTTGAAAAAGAGCTGCCTTCCACGGGAGGCTGGTTTCCCTTAGTTCTCCCATCTGCCTCCCTCCTGGTTCTGGCTCCCACCAGTCGCAGGGCCAGCAGGGTCGCCCCGAGACTTTACACACACACACACCTTGTTTTCTCACTTCCTCTCAGCCTCTCTTATTTGGGGTCGCTTAAGCAACAGAGGGCAGTGAATCACCAAGCTTTCTTTTCAGTCCTTTGCCTGATTAGCCTTTGGTACATCTGGAGAGAAGGATCCCTTCTCTGCAGGGGAAACCACTCTGCCCGCAGGCACCTCCCACCTCTGCCTCTTCACTCTAGCCTCAAACTTCAAAATCAGGGAACTGTATACCTGGAGGGGCTGGGGGCCTTCCCTTATACTGTAACAACGGGGTGAGATGGGCTTACTAACCCCAGTTTACAGACAAGGAACTCGGGCTCAGAGAGGCTGAACAACTTGCCCAAGGTCGCTGGTTCCAAAGTTCTGGTTCTTTCCACTGTACCATGCAGCTTCTGCTTCTCAACCTTCACGACACAGAGCCAGGATACCTTGTCAGTCATAACATGAGCTATTTCTTTTTAAATACCTTTATTGAGATATAATCCACATACCATACAATTCACCAGTTTAAAAGGTACAGCTCAATGGTTTTTAGCATATTCACAGATATGTGCAACCATCTCCACAGTCAGTTTTAGAGCATTTTTGTCACCTCAGAAAGAAAGCCTGAATCCTTTAGGGATCACTGCTATTGTCCCTCAGCCCTGAGTGATCACCAGTCTACTTTCTGTATCTATGTATTTACCTATTCTGGACATTTTATGTAAAAGATATCATATAATATGTGGTCTTTTGTGACTGGCTTCTTTCACTTAACCAAATGTTTTCAAGATTCAGCCATGTTGTAGCATGTACCTGTGCTTCATTCCTTTTTATGGCCAAATAATATTCCATTGTGTGGATATTCCACATTTTGTTTATCCATTCACCAGTTGATGAACATTTGAACAGTATTGCTATAAACGCTGGTGTGCAAGTTATTATGTGGACACATAGTTTCATTTCTCTTGAGTACATACCTAGCAGTGCAATTGCTGGGAACATGAGCTATTTCTTCTCAAATGCTGGAAGCCTGTGGGGACTTGAAGCCACACAGACCTTGGTTCAATTCTAACTCTGCTACTTTCTAGCTGTAGGATTTCAGGCAAACACACCTCTCTCTTAGTCTCAGCCTCCTCACGTGTAAGATAGAGATAATTACACTCACTTCCCAGTAGTTTTGCTGGCACTAGATGAGATAGTAAGGGGGAAATTCTTTGTGCAGGGAACGACCCAAAGGAGCAGGTACTCAATAAAGGCAGCTATTCTAAAATCTCTCCAAATATGGAATTCCTACAGGAGGAGGCTTAAGAGGAGCCACTGATGCTGAAAAGGTTGGGAACAGTGGGCTGGTGGTCTCTTCAGCCCCTCCCCACTTTAATGACCAGTGACTTGCGTGTCTGTGAGTGGCTATGAGATGGTGTCTGGGGAGCAGGTGGAGGGGAGGAGGACGCGGTGGAGCGAGGTGGGGTCGGGGCCGCAGGAGGGCAGAGAGCTCCGTGCCTCGGAGGGGGAGGGGAGCAGCTACTTGCACAGAAAGGTGAACGTGATCTCTCTCACTTCATTTCTGTCAGGCCTTGTGCTGCCCCCTCGGTCTTCTCTTATCTCCGCTAAAGGATCGCATTTCCTTTCACTTGGGCGAAATGGGTTCCTGTTTCCCCGGCGTCCACGTGGCCCTTTGTGAGTCAGCAGCCGCCGGGGCTCAGCGCCCTGGTTGAGTGGTTCCGGAATTGATGAGCTCCGAGGGAAAGGCTGCCAGCACTTTGTCCCCTGGGAGCGCGGTAGGCACAGATTTGTTCCCATTGTTCCCGCCCCGCCTCCCTGAATAGGCCGCATTAGCCGGCGCGCTGACTGGGGCCGGACAAGGGGGTCCCGGCTGGGGTGCTGACCTAGGCGCTTCTCAGCACACCCGCATGCTATGCCGAGCTCACGGGGAAGCCGATGACCCTGGCTTGGCGGGTCCTGCAGGATTCAGCACTCAGGACAGCGAGAGAAATCTTTAGATTGTGTTCCGGTGAGCGGAGGAGGCGAAGGGGGCTTCCCGCGGGTTGGTTATAAACTAGAAACAAAAGTATCTCGACCACTGACAAGCTCCGGGAGCCTCCTCTAAAGGCCAGGGGTCCTTGCAGTGGGGAGGGAGTCGCTTTTCACACCACGCTGGCTGTGTCGCACAGCCGTTCAGCAGCAGCTGCTATAGGCGCTATGTAGGTAGGTGCTAGTCCAGAGTTTACAGGGCTCTTTCACATGCAATTCCACACGTGCCCCTAACCACGGGTTATGTGAGAAAAAGAAGACAGTTATTGTTATTCCCATTTTACATATGAATAAACTGAGTCCCTGAAGGGCTGTGTGACTGTGGGGGTCATTTACAGACTTCTTGGGCTCCCATAGTCAACAGCAGCCCTTTGGTGTGACAGGATCATGCCAAAAGTCTCTCCCATGATATGACAATTTTGAAAAAGTCCTTTGTCTCATTTTTATCACACGTAGAGCGCATACTTTCAGAGTAGGTGGCTCCTGTGATTTCATGTAATGTTAGTGAAATCCAAGTGAGCATGGGAGTGCTGGGCTGGGGAGGAATGTGCGAGTGTCTGTGAGTGTGCATCAGAAAGACAAATAGAAGCGCTTTCTGTTTATCCATTGTTTTGTGTCATCTTCTTCCTTTCTGCCCTCCATCTTTCTGGTTTCTAGTTGGGCCCTGCCACAAAAGAACGACACATCTGGCAGGTCTGTCAAGCAAAACGGAGGTTTGATGGCTTATCCTTCAGGTATACTCCCTTTTAAGCAAATTCAATTCATGAAAAGTTTCAAATGTGCAAAACAAATAAATCAGGAAGAATATAAACTTTAAAGTGACTACCTATGGGAGTCTTTAAAAAATTCACATTTAAGATTTCAGCAAAAATTCAATGCTCACAGAACGCTTACTATCAAAAAATTTGTGTAAGTGAGAATCTATTGGGTGGTAGAAGTTGAGGTACACAGACTTATCAAAGGAGATGCTCTCAGCCATGACAGTCTCGTGCTATTCTTACACCCTGGAAAGAGGACCCTTTCCCTGCCTCGGGGCCGGTGCTTAGGAGGATTCTACATATTACAGACTCCAAAATATAGAATGTTTTCTGTCTTTCTGTCTAAATCTCTGCCTCCCGCTGTCTCTGTCTCTGTCCATCTGTCTTCCTCTGGTTTGATAACGAATTGAATGAAGGGGAATTACAGGAGAGGGTCACTTGGGCTGAAATGGACCCCTTAGACCAAGGAAGAGGGAGAAAACCACAGCCTCTGTCCTGGGAAACCAGAGAAAGAGGGTCAGATTAATTTACTTATTTGGGGGTTAGCTTCATTAAATTCACCCTTTTAAAAAGTATTTGGGGGCCTCCCTGGTGGCGCAGTGGTTGAGAGTCCGCCTGCCGATGCAGGGGATACGGGTTCGTGCCCCGGTCTGGGAGGATCCCATATGCCGCGGAGCGGCTGGGCCCGTGAGCCATGGCCGCTGGGCCTGCGCATCCGGAGCCTGTGCTCCGCAACGGGAGAGGCCACAGCAGTGAGAGGCCCGCATACCGCAAAAAGAAAAAAAAAAAAAAAAAAAAAAGTATTTGGTTTGATGAGTTTTGACAAATGTATGCAGCTGTGAAACCACCAACACAATCAAGACATAGAACACTTTCATCACCCAGTCAAATTCCCTTATGTCCCATTGCAGCTAATCCCCTGTGCCCTTCCTGCTCTGGCAACCACTGATCTGTCTTCTCTCCCCATAGCTCCTCTTTTCTAGAATGTCATAAAGGTGGAACCATACAGTATGCAGCTTTCTGTGCCTGGCTTATTTTACTTAACATAAAATGTTTTTGAGATACATCTAAGTTGTTGCATATAGTAGTTTTTTTCTTTTAATTACTGAGTGGTGTTCTACTGTATGGATGTACCACATTTTGTTTTACCGTTTACTAGTTGAAGGAAACTGGGTTGCTTCCAGAAGGCCTCCTTTGTTGACAGTCACTTCAAATCACCCAGAGTAGGTATATAGCCAGAGACGTTTCCACAAGATAACTATGCTCTTCCCCTTCTCTCTACTCTGGTGATGTAGTTTGGGGAGGTGCTTAGAATTGCCTGGAAATCCTGAGTCGGCAAAATGACACACAGGGAGGGGAATCTGCTTGCCTCAGCTCCCTGGGAGACCTTGATTGTGTCCATCCGTTTCAGTCCCGAGGGTCTAGTCACCAGTTGGGAGTCCTGGGCCCAGGTCCAGCTTTTGCCCCATCCTGGCTCACAGGCTCACAGGTGGCCGGGCTGACCCAGGGAAGAGCTCACCTCCTTTAGCCTCTGGGATGCAAGGGTGGTGCTTGGGAATAGGTTGTGAGGCCCAGCTAGGAAAGCAGGCCCGTTGGGGGAATAGCTTCGCTGAGTTTCTACATGTTTAGCCAGCTGCTGTATGGGGTGTATGGGCCTCCATTTGCACTCTTGCTCCAGGCCTGCTCCTGCTGGTAGCTGGGGAGGCTGGCTGGGAGCCTCTTCCCACACTCCCACAAGCAAATGGCACCGGTGGCCCTCTAGTGGTTCAGACGAATAAATTCTGTGTCTAAAAGCACCTGCTCTGCCCCCAGAGTGTAGCTTGTGTGCTGGGAGGATCTTACCTCATTGTTCCATCTGGTCCCCTGACTGACGGCAGCTGTTAGGCCAGGAGAAAACAACCCGTGCTTGGCAGTCCTCCCCAGCATCCCCGATCCGCTGCCTCTCCAACCCCCTCCCAGTAGCTGTTTCCTCCTTGCCACCCTAAGCCCTACCACACACCCCAGCCTCTGCAGATACCTCCACCTCCTACTCAGTGGGGAAAAGAAACACCACAGGGCCCGGTTTGCTCGGCCTCCTCCCTGCTTCCTGCACGTTTCTTCCTGTCTCTACCTCAGGGGCCCCTGACATTTTGTTCTGGGTCCTCTTCCCTCCTTTTTTTTTTTTTTTTTTTTTTTTTTTTGCGGTACGCGGGCCTCTCACTGTTGTGGGCTCTCCCATCGCGGAGCACAGGCTCCGGACACGCAGGCTCAGCGGCCATGGCTCACGGGCCCAGCCGCTCCGCGGCATGTGGGATCCTCCCGGACCGGGGCACGAACCCGTGTCCCCTGCATTGGCAGGCGGACTCTCAATCACTGCGCCACCAGGGAAGCCCCCCTCTTCCCTCTTGACTCTCCGACGGATTCACCTTCCCCTCTCTCCACATAAATGACTCCCACATCTACGTCTGCAGATCCACAGGCCCCAGCCACCGTCGTGTCCTCACCTCCTGCCATCTCCACGCGGTCACAAAATCCTGTCCAGTTTACCTTCTGTGGATTCCTTGTAGCCTCCCTTTCTGCCAGCCCCCCCGCCCCCCGTGCCTCTGCTTGTGTCCTCAGCGTATCCTCCCCCAGGCCTCCAGCCTTCTCTCACTCCTCACCAATCCAGAAGCCTTCCTGTGTTCAGAGTGTTCTTTCTAAACCACAGCTGTGATTGTGTCACTTCCTTGATTTAAACCCTTCTAGTTCATTTCTCAGGTTCGGAGTGTTCTGAACAAAATCCAGATTTCCCAGACCATGACACACGTCCCTGCTGAGGCAGCGCCCTGTGCCTCGGGCCTGGGGGTGCCGTTGTGCAGCGTGTGCACGGAGCCATGCAGCCAAGAGGGCGGTGCCCACACGCAGGTGGAGAAGGGGGGAATGGGGAGGCCCCAGGCTCACAGAGGGGCTCACAGGCCTCAGCTCCTTCCGCTTCCCCAACTCCCTCACCCCCAACTCTAATCCCCAACTCTAATCCCCTGCAGTCTCGGTGAATCGCTGATAATTCTTCAAAGGCAGCAGGCTGTTTCCTGCCAGGAGTAATCCTCCTACTTTTTTCCCCATGAGTCTCCTCCTCATCTTTGCTATCAGCTCAGATGTCTCCTGGGGGGAAGTTGGGGGGAGGAGAGGGTCTCCTCTGACCACATCGCCTCTTCCCATAAGGCTACACGCTCTCTTCCGAGCTCCTGCAACTCTCCATCCTTGCCACTACCCCAGTCCTCGGTATCCTCAGTCATCATTGTCTCTCCACGTTTCTCTTCCTCTTTAGACCGTGAACTCCTTGAGGTTAAAGGCTGTGTCTTGTCCAGGGCAGATGTTTGTGGTTACATGGACGTTTATTGTGCACCTACTAAGCTTGTTCCATCACTGCAGCAGTCCTCAGCCAGAAATGCTAAATGAGAAGTTATAGGTGAGGAAGCTAAAGCTCAGAGGGATGAAGTAACTGGCCCAGTATCTCAGAGACACAAGCGACAGAGTGCAGATTCAAACCCGGGCTGCCCATTCTCTTTCTGCTCCACCCACTTCCTTACCAGGCAAGATACCATAGCTTCCAGTTTTGAGCCACAGACAGGGGTCATGAGCCTCCACCTGTGCTGATTCCAGCTGCTACTTTAACTCAGCACTAACCTGTCACTGTTGCTGGCAATGCCCTCTCGTAAAGGGAAGCCCCAGCCAGGCAGCCAGGCAGAGCTGGGTTCTTCAAATGTTTTCATCAGCTCTGTGGAGTTGTGGGCTGGCTTGTTGCTAGTGGACAGAGTTTTTTTTTTTCCTGCCGTTGTATAAACACTGGTGTAGACTTTCCTGTTTCTAAATGAAAAATGGTTGATATTTTAATAAACTTAAATATGATTTTTTAAATGATCGAAAGCGATGATAACATGAGATGAAAAGCCCCCGGGATGTGATTAGCAATTTGGCATTTCCATTTCTGATGGGAATATTAATGGCATTCTAGAAACAGTGTCATTATGATTAAGACATTGCAACTGTAGAAACTTAGAAGTGTGAACTGCAGCATAGGAATAAATGCCAATATCCCACCAGGGCCAGTTGTGTGTGTCAGTTTCATTGGCTCCCCCTTCACAACTAAAGTTCTAACCTCATTGCAAGGAACACCAAGAGGTTTCCTAAGATCGAAGACTATCTGAGCTGCTGGGGATGCTAGAGCATCTAGTCCATTACACTGCCTTGCAGAAGAGGAAACTGTGGGCCAGAGAGCAATGCATGCCTTGCCCAAGGTCACCAGGTTCATCAGGGGTACAGCCAGGAGTAGTATCCAGGCCTTCCTCCCCAGACCAGCACTCTCTGTCTTATACCATGCTGCCCCTATGTGCCCGTCTCTGAGCTGCAGTTCTCCCCTCTGTAAAATGATGCCTTAGTCAGTTTGGGCTACTGTAACAAATTACCTTAGACTGGGTAGCCTAAACAGCAAACATTTATTTCTCACAGTTCTGGAGGCTGAGAAGTCCAAGGTCGAGGCATGGACAGATTTGGTTTCTGGTGAGAGCCCGCTTCCTGGGATGCAGACGGCCATCTTTTTGTGTCCTTACAGGCAGAGAGCAGAAAGGAAGTCTCTGTTCCTGTTCCTGAGGGCTCTGCCCTCACAACCTAATTTTTTATTTTACGGTTTATCCTTACAGATAATTTTATTTTATATTTATTTATCTATGTATTTATATTGATTTTAACTGCACTGGGTCTTAGTTGCGGCACACGAGATCTTCGTTGCGGCATGCAGGATCTTTTTTTAGTTGCGGCATGTGGGCTTCTTAGTTGCCGCATGCTAACTCTTTTTTTTTTTAATATTGACATATGTCGTGAATTTTTAAATTTATTTATTTATTTATTTATGGCTGTGTTGGGTCTTCGTTTCTGTGCGAGGGCTTTCTCTAGTTGTGGCAAGCAGGGGCCACTCTTCATCACGGTGCGCGGGCCTCTCACTATCGCGGCCTCTCTTGTTGTGCAGCACAGGCTCCAGACGCGCAGGCTCAGTAATTGTGGCTCACGGGCCCAGTTGCTCCGCGGCATGTGGGATCTTTCCAGACCAGGGCTCGGACCTGTGTCCCCTGCACTGGCAGGCAGATTCTCAACCACTGCACCACCAGGGAAGCCCGCATGCAAACTCTTAGTTGTGGCATGCGGGATCTAGTTCCCCGACCAGGGATTGAACCCGGGCCCTCTGCATTGGGAGCACAGAGTCTTACCCACTGGACCACTAGGGAAGTCCCCTGACAGATAATTTTAATAATATCTTAAGCCTTGACCCAATTGAAATCTGAGTTATTTGTATATGCCATAGGTAATTAAATGTTTCTAGGTTTTAACAAGACTTTGTATAACTCTTGGAAAAAGAGCCTGGTGTCTTTGGCGACACACTGATGCGAAACTTTTTCTTTTTTTCAGTTATATATATATTTTCAGATTATTTTCTATTATAGGTTATTACAAGATATTGAATATAGTTCCCTGTGCTATACAGTAAATGCTTATTGCTTCTCTATATTATGGATAGTAGTTTGTATCTGTTAATCCCATACTTCTAATTTATCTCTCCCCCTTTCTTTTCCCTTTGGTAACCATAAGTTTGTTTTCCATGTCTGTCAGTCTGTTCCTGTTTTGTGTATAGATTCATTTGTATTACTTTTTAGACTCCACATATAAGTGATATCATATAATATTTGTCTTTCTCTGCCTGACTTACTTCACTAAGTATAATATTCTCTAGGTTCATCTATGTTGCTGCAAATGGCAATATTTCATTCCTTTTTATGCCAGAGTAATATTCCATTGTATATATGTACCACATCTTCTTTATTCATTCTGTTCATGGACATCTAAGTTGCTTCCATGTCTTGGCTATTGTAAATAGTGCTACTGTGAACATTGGGGTGCATGTATCTTTTCAAATTAGAGTTTCTGTCTTTTCCAGATATAAACCCAGGAGTGGGATTGCTGGATCATATGGTAGCTCTATTTTTAGTTTTTAAGGAGCCTCCATATTATTTTCCATAGTGGCTGCACCAGTTTACATTCCCACCAACAGTGTAGGAGGGTTCCCTTTTCTCTACACCCTCTCTAGCATCTGTTATTTGTAGGCTTTTTGATGATGGCCATTTTGACCGGTGTGAGGTGATACCTCATTGTCATTCTGATTTGCATTTCTCTAATAATTAGTCATGTTGAGTATCTTTTCATGTTGGCCATCTGTATGCCTTCTTTGGAGAAATGTCTGTTTAGGTCTTCTGCCCAGTTTTTGATTGGGTTGTTTGTTTTTTTGATATTGAATCTTCATAACCTAATTATGCCCTAAAGGCCCCACCTCCGAATGCCACCACACTGGGGATTAAGCATCAATATATGAATTTGCAGGGGGCACACAAATGTTCAGTCCATAGCAAATGGAAATTTAAAATAATTCTTAGATTCCAGGGTTGTGAGGATTAAATGGGATAGTGTATGTGAGTTGCTTTGTAAATTGCAGGTATAACACAAATGCTGGGAGGCAGTGGAGAGGAAAAGCATGTGTTTTAGAGACCGGCCTGGTTGGAATCCTTGCTTCCCAACTGCTTCTTTAAGCCCCAATTCCTATAAAATAGGATGATCCCATCTTCTGCATAAAGCTGTTATGAGATATAAATGAGATATTTCATGTAAATTTATACTTCTCTGTCAAAATATTAACTACTAAATTCTCTGTCAAAGATAAAGAATATTAATTCTCTGTGTTTCATATGCTGCCCACCTTTTGAAGGGAGCACTGAAATCAGGCATTTGGGAATATTGCTAGAAATAGAAGAATGTTGCTTTTAACAGGAATTGGCCCGAATTAAACACATAGAGACTTTCCTTATCCAAGAGTGCCTACCATTTCCAAGGTGTCAGTGAAACCAGCTTAGTGGAGAACAGGCAGAAATGACTTCCCATGAGGTTGACAAGATGTGAAGGGCTGTCAGAACAAAGGCCTGTTGCTTCAGTGTTCAAAGGACTAGGCTGTGCTATTTATGGGAGCCTTATTTGCGTATGTAAGGAAACCCTCAAGGCTGCCATATTTACAGCCAGAGCAGATTAGCCCCTCAGGGCTGCCGTGTGAAGGGGAAGGGACTGCTAACCCTCTAGTTAGCTTTTCTCCTCCGCTGTAATGGAGGATGGTATCAGTAAGAGATGCTCGACCAGATTTCACATTTTTCCCAACTTGTTTTTAGGCCCACGGTGTCCTGCTTTCCTGTTCTTACCCCCCCCCCTTTTTTTTACTTTTTGAGGTGGTGCACGTGTGCAAAAGCTGCACACAGTACAGAAGGGGGTTCTGTCTCCTCTCAGCCCTCCTCTACCCTGACTCCCCACCCTCCCTACCAGCGGGCAACCACCAATGCCGTATTCTCATCTCTCTCTTCAGGGATATGCTTTTCATTCTGTGCTGTTTACTCAATTAAGAAATACTCATTGAGGCCTTTTCCCCAGGAGCGTGGCCCACGGCGGCCGCGGGGCGCCGCCTTTGGCTGGGCGGCTTCCGGTGGGAGGACGCTCGGCAGGGTCTTCCTGGCCCCCGACCGAGCACGCGGCCTACGGCCCGGAGGGGCAGGCGGAGGGGACTGCCGGTGAGGGGCGCCCGAGTCAGGCACCGCAGATCATACTGGTCCCAAGTTTGACATCAATATGCTGGTTTCACTTCTGAGGCAAGAGACATTTGTGTCATTGAGGTTCCTCCAGAAATGAAATATACAGATAACTTTGTAATTGGTAGTGGAACTTCCACTCGACACGTACGTGCCATGGCCTACTACATTGTGAAAATGTACAAACACCTGAAATGTAAAAGTGAGCCTCATGTTAACATCGAAGGGAAGGACACTGATGACGGGCTCTGTGTGGACTTTGGCAGCATGGTGATTCATTTGATGCTTCCGGAAACCAGAGAAACCTATGAATTAGGGAAATTATGGACGCTATGTTCTTATGATGACCAGTTAGCTCAGATAGCACCTGAGACCTTACCTGAAGACTTCATTCTTGGAATAGAAGATGACACTTCATCTCTGGCTCCTGTGGAGTTTAAATGGGAATAAAATGACATGAACTGCTTTTGTCAAAAACAAAAAACAAAAAAAGAAAAGAAATCCTCACTGAGTGCCTGTTCTAGGTATTGTGGATAGAGCAGTGACTAAAAAAGAAGTCGAAAATTCTGTCCTTAAAGAGCTTACGTTCAGATGGTACTTCCAACTACCTTCGTACCTGCACTCTATTCCTTTTTTTGTGTGTGTGGTACGCGGGCCTCTCACTGTTGTGGCCTCTCCCGTTGCGGAGCACAGGCTCCAGATGCGCAGGCTCAGCGGCCATGGCTCACGGGCCCAGCCACTCCATGGCGTGTGGGATCTTCCCGGACCGGGGCACGAACCCGTGTCCCCTGCATCAGCAGGCAGACTCTCAACCACTGCGCCACCAGGGAAGCCCCCACTCTATGCTTTTATACCATGTCCACCCCTGCTTCAGTACATCAATCATTGTCTGTTTTACACACTTTTCTGTACCTTGCATTTTTCACTTAATCGTGCTTCTAGGAGGTTAATAATAAAGGCCACGTTTAAATCTAGCCCAGAGGCCTTTTTGTTTGGATCAGCCTTGGCCAGAAGAAAGGTAAAGCCCACAAATGACTCCTGGCCAGACAGGTAGGAAGGAAAGGCTGGCATTGCAGTCTTTCGGGGGACAGCCTTGGTAACCAGGTCCAGATTCCCACAGGAGAGTTAATGTTGGATTAATCGGGGCTTTTTATGTTCTCAGTGTCAAAAATCCAACTCAAACTGGCTTAAACAAAAAAGGGAATCTATTGGCTCTCAAAGGTGGTAAGGCCTCAGGGGCAGCTCCCAGAGCAGGAAGAGGACAAAAGAACAAGCTCAAGAGTCCAAGGTTATGTCCAGCTTTCCGTCTGTTCCCTTTTGCTGCCTGTCTGGTTCAGTGCGCATGTTGGTCTCCATCTGTCCTCAGGAAGTAGCCACTTTGCATCTTGGGGGGGAACAAAAGTGCTACAGGTCGGGCAAGGACACCCATTGGCCAGGACAGGGTCACATGCTTACCTTTTTGTCCAGGGGGATGGTGTCTGTTACCAGGAGAAGGGGCATGGGAACATTCTCAAAACAGATAGCAACTGTTCCTAAGCCCTGTTTGATGGGCTTCTGCAGTCACTCTTCCGGGCAGCATCCTTGCCAGTCTAATACTTCTTGGGCCAAATGGCATGCCTAAAACTTAAGTTAGAATGGAAATTTCCAGAGCTATTTTAGAGAGCTTTATACAACTTTTGTTTTGCTGCACTGATGAATCATTCTTTCACTGATTCATTCATTCATCCAACATTAATAAGCACTTACCATATACCAGGTGCTGTTCTGAGCTTCTGAAGATACCTTGATGCATGAAAGATACCTGGTCCCTGGTCTGGAAAAAGACTCAGTGCCTGCCCTGAAAGCGTGAGGAAAGGAAGTGGGCAAAGGGCTTCTGAGACGGTTACCCGACACAGGCTGTGTACAGCAGGTTGTGTACAGATGCTTCGGGAAGGGGGGCGCAGCTTACTCTACCCGCGGGGAGACTTCAGAGAAGAGGGACACACACAAGCAGAGCCTTTGTGGGGTGAGGGGGTGGCTTAAGATATTTATTAGGACGCTTTGGGAGACAATAAATAGAAAGCAAATTTAGCTAACTCCAGTTTAAAAAAAAAAAAGCATCATACGATTATAGCGGCATTCTGGAAATCCTGGAATCAAGACCTGGAGAACCAAAGGCAACCCAGGCAGCAGCGCTCTCTCTGCGTCTCTTGTCTTTACTTCTCTCTGTCTTTATTTGTCTGTCTGTCTCTCTCCCAACCACCCCTCCCCACAGACCCGCTTTCCCTCCTCTCAGTCCACATGTGGGAGCGTGGCAGGTGGAGGGAAAGGGTGAAGGCTGTCTGAGTGGAAGAATAGAATGGGGAGGTAGACGAAGGCTAATGGAAAAGCCTAGAGTTCCACGTCGGGACCGGAAACTCATGGAGGCCAGGCCAGGCACGTGAGCCTTCCCAGGAAGCAGAGGGAGGTCAGCCACGGCAGAGGGAGGGCCAGTTATTCCAAAGGAGCAAGAAGGGAAAATGCCTGACTTTCAAGAGGGAGGATTCCTGCCAGACAGGCCACCTGGCAGAAGAAATGCCCCAGAGAGCTAAGGGAGGAGGACGACCTTACACCAGAAGGATAAAAAAGAGCAGAAGGCCTGCATTCCTCTCCAGAGCATGTACTAGTCACAAGCCAGTGAGTCTTGCTCAGAATGAAGTGCAACAGAAAAGAAGAAAGTCCTTTCAATATGAGTTTTACACCCACACAGCCTTTTTCTGGCAGAAGCCCCAGGCCCCGTGGGCACTGGAGTCAAAGGTTAATGGGAAGAGTTTCTTCAGTGGTCCCTCAGCGCTGCCATGTGGGAGTGAGCTCACCATCATCACAGTCCCAGCTCCCAGGTGGCTGTAAACCGTGTGCACAGCAATGTTTAGTGACAAAGAAAGAAACTTGCCTCTTCTCTGGATGCAATAAGCCAGTGGCCTGCAGAAGGACATGATGGGAGGGTACACCTCTGAGGCCCCTTCCACAGGGATGTCACCAATCCCTCAATTTGTTTACCTGTGGCCTGGACTCTGAAATCACTAACATCACACACACACACGTCAGCCCTTACTAGATGATTTTCTGTATGGGCAGAGCAAACCCACAAGTTCACAAAGTCCAGAATACTCCCAGCAGCCACTGCTGCTATCCATTCCTACTTGAATGTTGGGGCAGGAAAAATGCTTCTCCACCCTCCAGATTATTCCAATCTTAAAGGTCAACTGGGTGTTCATACTATATTTTATTTATATATTAAGTGGTTTTGTTTTTGCTTTGCAAGTGTTCCTCCCATCTCTATTTGACTGCAGCATGGATTGGGTAGCATGGGGCAGAGGGGGTGGGATGTAAGACCGCCCATTTCAACAGGCTCTGAAACTATCCCACTCTCCCTTGTGGTGTGTCTCCGGATGGGTGGTCTCATTTTATTTCTTCTAAATGTTCCACTCACTTCCCCCCATCCTACCTCATCCCTTTGGCCCAGGGCAACCAAGTTTCTGATAATATAAGAAAGATGGTGCATCTAGAAATAGAAGGCTGTGGGATCGGGGTCCTTTAAAATAAGATGCGTTCAGTACACATGTTCGGTTATTCCTTTCTTCAAGGCTGGGCTTTGAAGGGCAACGCTGACACCTGGAGTCCAGCTCTCCAGACTCTGTGTGCAGGGACAAATCGGACAAATCAGACAAACTGAACACTTACGGAAGGTCATTTCTGAGCACCTGGAAGAGGGATCTGGGTTCAGATCCAGCTAAAAATGATAGTTTGTATCTCCTGAGCCCAGACTATGAGCTAAGCACTTTTCATTGATCATGTCACCTAATCCTTGCACATTGAACCTGATAAATGGGGGTTATTACCCCATGTAATAGAAGAGCAAGCTGATGCTCAGAGCAATTTATGATTCACCCAAAGTCACACACTTAGTAAGTGACAGAGCCAGAATTCAAATCCAAGCAGTTTGAATTCAGAACCAACACTTCACATGGTCTTACCACTTAGCTGTGTGTTTGGGGAAAATAACTTGACTAAGCTTCAATTTCCTTATCTAAAAATATAATAACAGTACCTACCTTCAGTGTTATTGAGAACATTCCATGGGATAAGGAGTTTAGAGCAGCCAGCACACAGGGACCAATGAGTGGCAGCAGTTATCATGTGATGATTTGTAAGGGACAAGCACCCCAGATCCACACTGGATAGTTTCCTTGAACCCTGTGCTGGCATCCAGGGCTATGTTGTCCTCAGCCCTCAGATCTCTCCACGGGAGGGTGGCTCGGGATGGACCTTGACCCACAAAACCTCCAACAGTGAGAAGGAGGTCCTCATTGGGTGCAGCGTAAAGCCCCTAGTTCAGCTGGGTGACGGGATGCGCCTGCCTCTGGCTCTTCCCAGCCAAGCCCCACTGGGCTCATAGGGGACCCCCCTGCCCAGCACTCAAAAGGACCCTCTGAGCTGCTGGCAGTGGGTGGTGGGTGGTCCCTCTAGCTAGAATGCTCCTGAGAACAGATGGGGCTCTCCGAGCTGTTTGAAGGTGGCAGCTTGATGTATATTAACTGGCAAACTGCTCATCGTGTAGAGGCGGCCCGGAAGGAGGCCTGCAGTTGTGAGTGGGCGACGGGGACCACAGAGGGAAGTTGGCAAGCGCAAGGCACCGTGTAGGCAGAGGCAAGGGCAGAACCGTGGGCGTGCGTGCTCAGAAGGTGAGGAGGTGAAACAGCTCGGCTCAGAGCCCGCTTGGCCCTGACTCCTCACCAAGAGAAGCATATTGGTTAACATTTGCTTAACTGGTCTCATAGAAACAGCGTTGTGGGAGTCTGGAATCAGAGTGTGGTGCTGCAAGAGGCCTTGCAGCTCTCCTGGTGCAATTTGCAGACGGGAGAACGAGGTGGGGGAGACTTGTCTGACTTGCATGCACAGTAACCTGTCTTCATCCTGGTCGTTGGCTAAAGGCAGTCTCTTCATAAATAAATCCAAGTATTTAGAGTTTATTTTGCTTCTTTTTTAAATTTTAAAAGTGTGATGATCAATGCAAAAGAAGTTTTGAAAGAAAAGAAAAAAAAATCATCCAATACCCTAATTATGATCATTTTGTGCATTCATTTTCAGACCTTTAAAACATATATTTTTATGCAATTGCAATCATAAAGGAGAGAAAATTCCATCTTCTCATTCAATAGCATAATATTTTCTCATGCTACAGGCTTCAGAATTGTCACCCCCCAAAATACCCCATAGTTGAACAGTAAATTAATGTTCAGTGACAGAGTTGAACCCATGAAACGTTATTGGTCCAAATTTAGTTATGACTTCTCAATGACAACTTCATGTCTGTCTGGTATCCCTTCTGTCCTATTGGGACAGATCATATTTTACAAAAAGATCATTTGTAGCCAAAATGACAAATAGGAATGGGAAGGAAACTGCCTGGGTTTGCCTGGAACCCCAGACATAATCAATGTTTGTGTTCTGTTAGAACAATCGTTCTCATCTCTGGTGCCCATTAGAATCACTTGGGGAAATTTTTAAAAACATTAATGCCTAGACCCTTTGCCCAGAGATTCTGATTTCATTGTCCTGGGATGGAACCCAGGCAGAAGTACTTTTTTCAAAGCTTTCCAGGATCCTAATGTGTGGTCAAGATGGAGAACCACTTGTGTAACAGGCTGAATCCTTAGAAAAATCCAGGATCTTTCCTGGATCCTGGACAAGGATCAGATTAATTAGAGGACAAGGGTACACATAGAGGACGAGGGCAGATTAATTAGAACTCTGTCCTATAATAGAGACTTTTGTCATCTGCAGAGTGTGACAGCTGCAATTCGCAAAACATGCTAAAAATTGTTTGGCAGGATGTGGCTGAGAATAGTGGGAGGGTTGTTTAATGGGCAGGGAATTAAGGTGATTAGAGGGAGGTCTGGGAGTGTGTTTTGAAAGCGGGGAGGGTGTGACATAGAAGATTTCTTCCTGCCCATAAGAGGGCTTCGTTGACTTTCTGATTCTGCAGCTCAACGATAGTTAAGAGACCTGGGTGGAATTGTCCAGGAAACTATGTGTGCGGTGCCCATCTCAGCTGGGCCTGTGGCGGACGCCCCTGGGTGTCCCTCACATCCCTCGTGAACTAGAGGCTTCCGGACCAGAGCCTGTGGGAAATTTCCAGGTTCTTGGCACGGGAATCTCTGGCCCGCAAATGTTTGTCTATTGTCAGTGAGCAGGGAATGGCAGTCACCTCTACCTCTTCCATCTCTCTTTGGCTCAGTTTTTAATAATTGTCTCAAAAGTTTTTCTTGGGCTTCCCCGGTGGCGCAGTGGTTGAGAGTCCGCCTGCCGATGCAGGGGACACAGGTTCGTGCCCCGGTCCGGGAAGATCCCACATGCCGCGGAGCGGCTGGGCCCGTGAGCCATGGCCGCTGAGCCTGCGCGTCCGGAGCCTGTGCTCCGCAACGGGAGAGGACACAACAGTGAGAGGCCTGCGTACCACACACACACAAAAAAAAGTTTTTCTTCCCTCTGGTTTGGAAGCTTTGCCAAGACTGATCTGGCACATTCAAGGTTACTAGTTGACACTGTGTGCTCTGGGGTTTCCCTGATGCTCTGTGTCGGTGTCTTCTTGAGGCTGCCCGTCTCCATCCAGGGACTGGAGAAGGGAGAGGAAATCAATTCAATTCAGCAAACGCTGTCTGACCATCTGCTCTGCCATGAACAGTGATTGGCAGAGTCACGTAGATCAGGGGTCCCCAACCCGAGGGCCGTGGACTGCTACCGGTCCGCAGCCTGTTAGGAACTGGCCACACAGCAGGAGGTGAGCGGCGGCTAGTAAGCCAAGCTTCATCTGCCTTTTGCCATAGCTCCCCATCGTTGGCATTACTGCCTGAACCATCCCCCCACCAAACACCCACCCTCCGCCCCATCCATGGAAAAATTATCTTCCAAGAAACCAGTCCCTGGTGCCAAAAAGTTTGGGGACCACCTAAACTGTGTGTCAGGCTGCGATAAGCCTCTGCTAGGCACAGAGCTTTGGGAGCACATAGGAGAAGACAATTCATTCTGTCCAAGGACTCAGGACTCTCTGCACTGAGGAGAGGTATTTGAGCTGTACTTAGAAAGAAGGTGTTCCAGAATCTATCACTGTGTAACAAACCACTCAAAACGTAGTGGCTTCAAACAACAATTGACTACACTCTCTCATTGTTCTGTGGGTTGGCTGGGCTCCCTGGGAGGTGTTCACTTGGGTTCTCCCATGGGGTTGCAGTCAGGTTGCAGCTGGGGCTGGAGTCATCCAAAGGCTTTATTGGGCTCAGTATCCAAAATGGCATCATCACTCACATGTCTGGCACCTCACCTGGGGTGGCTGGATCAGCCTGGGCTGTACATAGTTTCTCCAACTTGGCTAGCTGGGCTTCCTCACAGCATGGAAAACTCAGGGTAGTCGAACTTCTTACATGGCAGCTGACTTCCCTCAGAGCATAATTCCACGAGACCAAGAGGGAACTTGCAAGGCTTTTTATGATCTAACCTTGGGAGTTAGGCAATGTCACTTCTACTGTACTCTATTGAGCAGGCCAGATCTGAGTGGGCAGGGATTACACAAGGGCATGATGACCAGGAAACATGGTTCACGGGGGAGGCTCTTTGGAGTCCAGCTGCCACAGAGGATTTCTTCCTCCCTTCCTCCCTCCCTTCCTTCCTCCCTTCCTTCCCACGCCGCCCGTCTTGTGGGATCTTAGTTCCCTGACCAGGGATCAAACCTGGGCCCCGTGAGGTAGAGGGCAGAGTCCTAACCACTGGACCGCCAGGGAATTCCCAAGGACAGGATTTCAGCATCCAGATCCAAGATGGGAGGAGGCAAGTGTCCTTGGCAGAAGAGATCTCATGAGCAGGGCACAGGTATGTGTGGAGAACAAAAAGTGGTTTTAGTTTTGATCATTTAAAGATCTAAACAGAGGATAAGACTGGAAAAGTAAGTGGAGGTCAGATCACCTGATACTGGAAAAGCAAGGTGTTCACCTTTTTAAAACCATATCATAGAAATTTCAAACATACACAAAATTAGAGAGACTAACACATGAACATTCAAATACTCTCACCCAGATTTAATCATCCCTAAAATTTTGTCACAGTTGCTTCATCGATTCTTTTTTGTTATTGCTGAAATATTTTAAAACACATCCCAGACCTCCTATCATTTCGCCCTTTTACATCTAAAAACCTGTTTTTTCAATATTGCTTATATCATCACAATGTAATTACACACCTAATAAATAGTCATTCGCTCCACTCCATAATCAGGTTTCCCCAGTTGTGTAAAAAATGATTTGTCCAATTCAAGATCCAGGGCATCCATGTGCTGCATTTGGTTCATATGTCTTTAATGTCTCTTAATCTGAAACAGTCCCTCCTTCTACTCTTTTCATTCTTGAAAAATGAAATGAGTCAATTGGTCGGCCGAATGAGTGACATTGGCGTATGTCTTGTTGTTTCCTCACAGTGTCACTTGTTTCTCTATCCCTTGAAATTTCTTAAACTAGAGATTAATTTGAAAGGCTTAAGATCAATTTTGGGGGGGCAAGCACCATCCATGGCTGTACTTTGTGCTTCACGTGGCAGGCGTGGGTCTCAATCTTGGCTACTCATTACAATGTGTTGGAGCACTTATTTAAAAAGCTCTCTTCCTAGGCTGCACCCCAGACCTTTTATATCATGAGTGGTGGGGATGGACCCCAGGCATCAGTACTTGTTTAAGATCCCCAGGTCATTCCAGTGTGTGCCATCTGCTACTGTTTCATCTCATCAGGAGGCCCATGTGTTTGTTTTCCCATCCTTAGTGATCTCACTAAGACCAAACAGTGGGCTCAGGTGGTGATATCCATACGGCTCCCGGGGCAGTTCCCGTTAACATAGCAATCTGATTGGTTCATCCACTGAACCATATAGGATTGCAAAAAGATGATTTTTCTAGTTCTGCATTCTGGTCACATTTTCAAGTGCGAATTCTTCTATAAAAAAGAACTTTCTCTTATTCACCTGGGCTATTTGGTTAACCCCGAAATACAGTCCACCCAGGCAAGGCAAGATAAATGGTTCATCTTAACCAGGAAAAATGAGCACATCTTTTTCTGAGACCACTTGAGGGAGATGAGGGTTGAAAATGCAGACATTCTAGGAGGTGAAGATCAGAAGAGAGGAAGGGGAGTTCACATTATAACCTGAGGTCAGATCAGCCTCAGCAAGTGAGGGAAGCAGAAAAAGAATGTCTGGCGTCTGTGCAGTTGGGAGCGTGGCAGCAGTTAATTACTGAGGAAAGAAGTGCTGAGAGGCCGAGGGTCCAGCTGGGATGAGAGTGTGAAGTTGTGTTGGAACCGGTGCTGGTGAATTTCTCCAGCAATATTCAGCAGCAGACGAGCCCTGACCCGGTCTGGCCGGGTCTGGCATTGGGCGGGCAGGGTAGGAACTAAAGGAGAAGCAGGTGAGGGAATCGGGGTGCAGGCAAGCCCATCGCTACAGGAGCCTCTCTGCTCATGTGTGGTTCCCCTGCCTGCACCCCTCATTTCCTGGCCACCTCCTGCTTATCCCTCAGGCCTCATGTATAGCTGCCCCCTCCAGAAGCCATGTGACCTTCCAGCTGAGAAAGCCAGGTCTGACTGAGTTGACCCTTTTCTGGGCCCCCAGAGACCCCGACGCCGCCCCCCGACCACAGCCCTTATCAGCAGCACTGCCATTGTTTGTTTAGTTGTGTCCCTCGATAGACTGTATATTCTGGCTGTGGCACGTGGAGACACAAGGGGGCTGTGAAGGGAGGAAGCTGTGGAGAGAAGGCAGTGGTAACAGAAAGGACTACGTGTAAACACCCGAACGTCATTACTGATCTCGGTAACTGAGGGAGACATCACACACAGAAACCCAGGCTCTCACATTGTAAAACATGGGTCGGATTGCGCCAGCCACTGCAGAACTTTCCAAGGCGCTTGGAATGAAACCCGCCTATGGTCTGAGTGTTTGTGTCCCCGCCCCAGAATTCGTAGGCTGAAATCCGAACGCCCAATGGGACGGATTAGGAGGCGGGGCCTTTGAGAGGTGCTTAGGTGGAGCCCTCATGGTGGGATTACGTTCTTATAAAAGAGACCCCACAGAGTTCCCTGGCCCCTTCCGCCACGTGAGGAGACAATGAGAAGTCTGCGACCCAGGAGAGGGCTCTCACCCGACCACGCTGGCACCCTGATCCGGACTTCCAGCCTCCAGAACTGTATGCAATAGATTTCTGTTGTTTATAAGCCCCGCAGTCTGTGGTGTTTTGTTACAGCAGCCCTAATCGACTGAGACGAAGCCTCAAGTCCTCAGCACAGGTCCGCGGGCATCTGTAGGACATGCCGCCGCTCCTGCCTCCCTCGCTCTGTTCCAGCAGCAGTGGTGCTCGGCTGTGTCTCCATCACTCCACACACGAGCCCACTGCAGAGCGTGGCACTCGCTCTTCCCTCTGCCTGGAGCCTTCTTCCCGCAGATCTCAGCCTGTCCCCCTCACCCTGGCCATCAGGTCCCTGCTCCGACGTATTCTGAGGGAAGCCTGCCTCACCATCCCAGCTCTCTCCCCTTCTGCTGCTTCCTTCCTCCTCACAGACTTACCATCACTTGGCGCTGATTTACAGGCTCAGTTGCTATTTGTTTACTGTCTCCCCTGCTAGGAACATAATTGCCATGGTTGTGAGGATTGGTTCTTGTTCACCCCTATGTTCCCACACCTAGAACTGCCCCTGATTTAAGGTAAATGTCCAAAATGTATCTGTTGGATGTATGTGTATACACCTAGTGCCTTGGTAAGGCAAAGAAAAATTGAACTAGGAATGGAGTGCATGCTTGTCTGTGTCCACTGCACGCCTAGGCCCCCACGGAATGAAGCACTCAGCCCCAAACAGAGAGGCAAGGCCAGGGCTAGAAGCAGCACCGACCATCCTCAGCACAGAGAACAGGGCCAGGGGCACGTCGTGGATGAACTGGAAAAACAAGAGGCGTGAAGCTGAGTGGGAGCCACGTGAAGTGGCTATTGCCCCAGGAACGTCAACTCAATGCACCCCTTCGGCGAGCACGCATGGAACCCTGCTGTGGTCTAGGCACTGAGCGGAACACAGAGACACCCAGGGGAAGAAGAAGATGAAGCCCTCACCTCAAGTAGCCCGCAGAATAGATGCACCCAGAGAAATCAGCAAGTACAACAAGGTGTGACTTGTGCTGGAGAACATAGGTGCA
Source organism: Mesoplodon bidens (assembly GCF_964165515.1). NCBI lineage: Eukaryota > Metazoa > Chordata > Mammalia > Artiodactyla > Ziphiidae > Mesoplodon > Mesoplodon bidens. Next base: position 102,225,070 of record NC_138161.1, on the reverse strand, counting down.
GTGGTTAGGATGAGGGATTTGGAGCCTGACGGAAGAGACTCAGGTTCTGGCTCTGCCACTAACTAGCACAGCGATCGCAAGCAAATCACTATGCCTTGGTTTCCCTATCTGTACGATGGAGATAATAATAATGCTTATCTTATAGGATTGTGGCGATTAAATGAATGTGCCTATGTGTGCGTATGTGTTTGTATATGCACACACACACACACATATAAAATGTGTGTGTATATATATATTTTTCCTAGAACTGTGTTTGGCGCATCACAAATACTCTGTAACTGGTGGCTGGTTATTATTATTATGAGATGTGTACATGGAGTTGGGGGTGGGCGGGGGCTGAGAGGGCTTGCCGAGTGGGGCCTGGAGCTGAAACGTTAGAGGTGAGTAACCTGGCCACCCAGGGGAGAGGGGCCATGTGAGGGCAGCGGTCACGGGGCTTCCAGAGCACTTGCTCGTATGTAGAACAACAGTTCGGAGGAGACAGGGCTGTGACAAAATGTTACTGGCGGGGGCAGAAAGTCTGGCCAGAAACAGAGGGCAGGACTCGGGGTTGGCCTCAGGGAGGCCTCCCATTCCTGGGGTTCTGACCACAGCTTCCAGCCTGTCCAGGGAAGTGACCACAGGATGGCTCCATGTCCCCAGAATAATCCAGGGCCATTTACAAGCTGATTGTGAGTTGTTTAAAGAAAGCAAAGCAGTTTGCCAGAGCTGGAGGAGACGTTCATTCTGTTGTGTGGGCCGCTGCATGAGTCATCCAGGAACAAAGCAAGAGATGTAAATGCACTTTGCACAGCCCTCAGTGTGTCATTTTGTGCCTGCCCAGGGCTGGTCATTACTTCAGGCAGATCTGAGGATGTCCATCTGTGGGAAGGTCCAGTGCTGGAGAAACTGAAGCTTAGACCTCCTGGATCCCTGCCAAACCTCAGCCTGCTTTGCAAGCCCAAAAGGGGTGGGGAAAAAACACCTGGCTCCTCCTACTCTGTGGTGGGATGTTGTAAACAGCCAATGTCCCCACCTTGGCTGTGCTCCTCATATGACCTTGGGCACGTCCCATGGCTCCTCAGCTCATCAGATTTCTCATCTGAAAATGGGGTGCAGGCTCTCTAATCAGGGGTGTGGTGAGGATGAAATGCAACATGCTCAGGACAAATATCTACAGAAGATGTGCTCAGCACATCTTCATTCTGCCCCTCGATGGGTATGGAATGTGGAGAAACAGCGTCTCTTCTGCGGTCCTTTCTTGGAGCCCCTGGGCCAGACACTTCCCCTCTCTGAACCTCAGTATGGGATCTGTAAGAAGAGGCACTTGAACTCAGTCATTATCTTGCAGCTCTGATAGTGTACAATGACTGAGGCAAGAACAAACTTGCCTTGAGGTAGCGTGAAGGATGTGTTTGTGCTCAGCTAGTTAGAGTTGAAGGGCTTATTAATGGTGCATAACTGAGTAATAGCTCCCAGCAGGTGCTAAATCAATCTGGGTTGTTGTTTGTTCCAGTGGGCAGGCAGTACTATATGGATCAGTAGTGTGGTTATTTATTTGGGGGTGGTAATAATCCCATGCCTCACCGATTGTGTAGGTTAAATGAGATAAAGGAAGTACCCACACATAGTAGGTGCTCAACAAATGGCAACTGTAGTAAGCCTTTCTAGGGCCTCTCTGGTTGGAAAGTCTCTTTCTTTATACTTCACAGCAGTTGCTCTGTGCCGTCATAGAGGCTCAGAGCTGTGCATGGATCTGCCTTCATCTCCTGATGAATTCTAAGTTTCTAGGGAGTGAGGACGGCTTCAAATCCATGTTGGATCTCCAACATGTGCCTGTGCAGAGTAGGTGTTCAATTAAAGCATCCCACATTAAGTGGAAGACAAACTCCAAGAGAAGAAATAGCATTTCTCTCCAGTCAGCTAGCCAGGTGCAGGTGAGCATGCATGAGTGAGTAGGCCTGGTCCTTGGGACTGAATATATTGGGGACACAGGCCAGGGAAAGAGCTGGGCAGGGGGAGAGAGGCAGGCCAGCCATAGCATGCCCCGGGGCCCATCTTCTGTCTCTTTAGCAGTAAACCTCAATGTGAAACAATCCTGCCTGTCAAACCCTATTTAGACCAATGTGGTCGTTTTCTTCTCATCATTTGTAATGGAAGCCTCCAGCAGAACATTCACTGCAAAGAAGAGTGAGTCACACAAAGCAGCCTGAGAAGAGAGAGTACTCTTTGTAAAAGGACAAGAAGACCAGCCAGAAGGTGGCTGAAGACCAGCTCTGGTGTCAGGAGCCACCGGGCATTTGTGGGGGAGGGAAGGGAGTCATAATCATACCAACTCTGCCCCCATTGTTTGTCAGGGACCATCTATAGATGATCGTTCTTTAAATACCTTTCATTATCACTAATTTTAAAGACACCCAAAATATACACATGATAAGACAGAATCTATACATGTGACTGTTTAATCTTTGTGACCATACTGTGGAGTGAGAGATCATCTCATTGACGGACATGAAGACTGAGACTTGGAGGTTTTGTGGTTTGTCCAAAGTCACAGCATTCGCTGCATGCCATCTGTCACCAAAGCCCATGTTCTGCTCTCAGTACCGTGGTCTAGTCCAGTCTCCCACCCAGGGCAGGGATGACGTCCAGCATCCCTGACACTCATCTTCCAGCCCAGGTTCCACTGATTCCAGCAGTGAGGTCTCACAGCCTCGCAATAATACTCCTAGTGAATTTCTAGCATGTTATGTGTCAGACACTGTTCAATGTCCATTACAAACTTTGCCTCCTAACATTCATGATGGGCCCAGGAGGTAGTTACCATTATTTCCTTCACTTTACAGAACAGAGAGGTTAGGGAATTTGCCATGGTCACACAACCGTCTGTGATAGAGCTGGGACCTGACCAGGTGGCCACCTCCCCGCACTCTTGTATACTTTCCCGAGAGCCTCCTTCAGGCAGCCCTCTTCGCTGCTGTGCTGCTCTGCCCCTCAGCACTTACCTGACTGTGTCCATCGAAGCTGCGCTTCTCTCAGCCCATTCACTAAGCAACGTCTCAGAGGGTGAAGGAAGGGGACAGCAGAAAGTACCTTGACTTTTTAATCTCTTGATGACTTGATTCTTCCATACTATCGCTTACTATAAAGAAACAAAATAATGCCAGGGAAGGGAGTCATCCTTGGTTTTGACCAAGTCCTAAAGCATGATCTAAGCCAAAAAGAAAATGTATTGGGAAGTTGTCAGGGAGCTCATGGAAGTGATGGGAATTCTGAAGGCAGCCTGGAAGCAGGATAGGAACCAGGACAGGACGTACTTGATGGTTGCGGTGTCTCGTCTTTGCGTTACTCTGCTCAATAGCCAAAGCCCCTGGGGAGAGTCTGATTGGTTGGTCTTAGATCACAGACCCACCTCCTTGGCTATACTGAGGCAACAGAGGAGGAATCTGATGAAGGGAATCTCCTGGAACTCCTTGGCTTCTGTATTTGGAGGCAAAACACACCAATACACCACGCACCATTCTGCCCACGATGGGGGAGAGGTGACTCCCCAAAAGGAAACCAGGGCATTTTCAGGAAAAGAATACTGGATAGCCAAAGTGAACATACAAAAACCCCACAAATATCTACCCCATCCATAAAACCAAAGCTCAAATCATTAGTCATTCAAAATAAAAGAAGGAAAGACCAGGATCCCCTTTCTCGGAAGGCACAGAGGGTTGGCATAGAGAACACAGCCATCTTGTCTCCCCTCCCTGGAAGGGTTGGAAGACGTTTCATCCCATCCTGGGGAAATCTAGATGATAACTTCCCGATGCAGCAAAGAAGTCCAAACAAGTTGAGCTGCCTTATCAAAACAAATTGGAGAACCATTCCCTGCTACAGTTACTTGATCCAAAGGCCCATGGAATGTATCCCATCTGAAGGCATTGTTGTGAGAGGTAAATTAGATAATGCACATCTCTGAACGCAATTAATGTTTGGTTCTCCCTATTACTTGTGTTTCTAAGGTAGAAACTGCTTTTCTCCCTATGTCTGGTCTGAAACATCATGATACGAGACGTCCTTGTTTAAGATTATAGAAAGAGCTGTCTCCAGCCAAGAGACAAGGAAAAACAATGATATGCAGGGAATGGACAGGAGTAGCCATTTGGACTGTCTCTTCATGGGATTCCCTCTGTTTATAGGTGATTAGGCCTCCTAGCTGGGATACTATAAACAGCAGGTATTCAGACAGGCTGGGGGTTGGGTTGGATGAGCAGCTGGACCCACTGGACTGGGGCCTGATGCAAAGAGAAGGCCCTATCAGGAAAGTTTTCCATGGCGGATGACACACCATCCCTACCTTCTGGCAGAGTCTGCCTGTGCCCCCATCGGCGGGAACGTGGTTGCACTCCTGTGATCCAGTAGCTTGTTCCCCAGGCTCAGGGAAGGCCCAGGCAGAGCATCAGATTACCAGGCATTGTCTGCAAACAGACACCTTTGAGCTGAGAGCTGGACCGATTCAGGAGCAGCTCTGAGAGTCCAGAGTTGGTAATGTCCAAGGGGAGGGTTCTGGACTGTACTCCCGGAGATGCTCGTTTGTATATTCTGACCAGAAAGATCACACGCACGTGTTCAGCCGTGCTTGTGCACCACTAGCCTGCTCAAAATATCACAGAGGGCTCTATCTGGGCCTATTGTTGGCTTCATAACTGGTATAATGCCCATCAGTATCTCTCACCTGGGGCATCTCTCTTCGAACTTCAAAACAGACCAGGCCTCTAAAGGCCTCAGTGCTCCATCGTTAACGGCTCAGAGTGGTGGAAAGTTCTCTCCGCCCCTCCTACCTTTTGGTTCTACCCTGAGGTGTCCCTAATTATGGCAAATTCCTCTTCCACAGATGGACCCCCACTAATGTAAACCCATGTGCCCCAGGCTTCTTTCTCCCTGCCAAGCATCCTCAGCTCCCTAAATCTCTCATTGGCCAGTTTTCCAGATCCCCGAGTAGATCCAGGCCACGTTTTCAGGCCCGGGCCCCGGAGGCCTTACTTAACTCTCACTGTGCCAGCAAAGGCAGCCTTTGGGGTGGTGTTACTCCTGCCTCTCTGCCTGGAAGCATTTGGTGGTTGAGGGTCTCCTCCTTCAGTCTTAGTGAGCTGGGGGTTGGGTGTCCTCTCCAGTTGTCCCAAGCTCATCAGGGCCGTGGTTCAACCAGCCCTGCCACTGAGGTGCCTGCTGCCCAGAGCCGGCCCTCTAAGCCCTGCAACCCTGCCAGGCTGAGTTCAGGTGGCAAAAGCCATGCCTGCCTTCCAGGATGGGGCCCTGCTGCCCTCGTTCTCGGTCCTTCCATACGCCGGCAGCTGCGCCGCAGGGCCTGGTCCAGATGCAGAGAAGGCTGTGCTGTCAGCCTTCTGCTCCTGCTGTTTGTCCTACGTCCACCACTCAGGAGCCGGTCCCCCTGAGCCCAGACAGGCTTTGTGCAGCTCTACGCGGGCGGGCTGTAGTCCTCCTCCTTTTAGGGGCCACCCTAGGAATGGGGGAGTGGGGATGTGGGAGAGGGTTGTGTGTGTTGGGCCTGGAGCCACAGAGGAGTCAAGTGCATTCTGGGCCCCCAACTCAGGCACCTTCCACCCTCCTGAGCTGAGAAAGCAGCCCGGAGACAGAGGAGGCCCCATGGGAGGGACACGGCTTCAATTTTCAGCTGGGGACAGGTTGCAGCTCCAACGGGCTCCATTGTCCCTGGGAACCATGGCGGGTTTATCAGAGGCTCTTGTAGGAGCTGTAATTTGCATTTCATTTTATGGATTTATATTTGCTTTGTTCATTTCCCTTTGTTTCCCCAGAGTTTGCTGCTTTGGTGTAATCGTCTCTTTTGAATATTTTTCAATAACACTAAAGAGAGAAGGTGTCCTCCCCCCACTCCTGTTCTATTCCCTGTGACTCCTAAACTGGTGGGGAGGGGGTGATGAAGCAGCAGCAGAGGCTGGGGGCGAGAGAGAGGGTTGCAGGCGGAGCGGGGGCAGGATTACTGAGCCCCTTTTAAGTGTCAGGCGCTCCATGTGTGTAATCAGATTTCATTCTCACCACAACCCTGCAGGTAAACTTGATTATTCCCACTTGTTTTTCTCAGATGAGGCTCAGAGAAGTTGAGTCATCTGGATTACCCTCAGCTGGTAAGTGGCAGAGCCGGGACTGGAACTCAGGTCTGACCCTCTCTCGCCTCCACGGTGCCTCTGGGCTCTCTGGTCCAAAGATGACTCCCCCAGGACCCCACTTTCCTCTCCCCTTGGAGGATCGTGTCAATGGGCTCATCCCCTCCTACGTGTGTGAACATTTCAGAAGTAAAGACACATCAGTGGGAGAAAGAGGAGGAAACAAGATGTCTGAGTCTAGAGGACCTGACCCACCTGGACAGATAGGCCCCCTTGGCCTAGCTCTGTTCTCAGGAAGGACACACACACTGGGAAATTGTCAACAGGCTTGGGATTTTTCGACTGGGCCAGAGACTCATCTCCAGGTTCTTCTGCAGGAGAGAGTACTGTCCAAGGAGCCCCGTGCAGGTGGACTTCAGTGTGGCTGACGCCCCCAAGTCACTCTGCATGTGTCTGCCCCGCCAAGCCAAGGGGTCTGAGCATGAGGGACTCAGCACATGACCCACCCTAGGATGTCAGAACTGGAGGGTCTACTGGGGTTATCCCACCCAGCCTCCTCATCTGACAACACTCGGGAGAGTGAAGTCACACAGCTGGTTCACCAGCCAGCTCCAGATTCCCAGCCTCCCCGAGACCCACCCAGTCCACTGTCCCCTCCTCAGTGGCTTTCCCCAGCCGGTGTCACCAACCCAGGTTCAATTTGCCCACACATAGCAAGCCAAATGCTGAGACGATGGGGTTTGCTGCAAAGAAAGGGGTTATTCACAAGACAACCAAGCAATGAAACAGGAGAACAAGTCGCAAACCCACCTCCCCGAAGGCAAGGGGCGGGGGTATTTATAGGCTTAAATTTATAGGCTTATTTATAGGAATAAAGCATCAGGGTGGACTGAGGCATGGGGAGCACGAGGAAAGGTGATTGCAAAAAGATGTGGGAATCGAGGTTCTGTGCAGGCGTAACTAAGCTACAGGCCTCTGCACATCCTGAGGGTGGAGTTTTCAACCTTTGATGTCAAAAGGTCACCAAGCAGACACTCACGCATGCCCAGTTGGAGGGTCGGTGGTCCTATCCAGCTGGTGGTCTTAACCAGCTCAGCTAGAACTAGACACACATAGCTGACTCTCAGCTCAGCTGAACTAGACAGAGCTGACTCCAAGTTCCTGGAAAATAACTCAGGCAAACATCTTATTGTTTAGACTCCATGCCACTTGGAGGGCATGCAAGTGTTAAAACGACATTGATTACTGAAAGCAGGTGAGATCTGACTAATTATTACCCATGGTTTCACCCGGGTATCAGCCACATCAGAGTCATCAGTTCTTGCTCAGCATCACAGGGAGGGTCCAGGAATCCACATTTTTTTTTTCTTTGCGGTACACGTGGCCTCTCCCGTTGCGGAGCACAGGCTCCGGATGCACAGGCCCAGCGGCCATGGCCCACGGGCCCAGCTGCTCCACGGCATGTGGGATCTTCCCAGACCGGGGCACGAACCTGTGTCCCCTGCATCAGCAGGCGGACTCTCAACCACTGCGCCACCAGGGAAACCCCAGGAATCCACATTTTAAAACACCCGCCACGATGATTCTTTTGCATATTAAAGTGAGACCTTTGGGTAGATCACATAAGTGAGGTTAAAAAACTTCAATGATTAGTGTTGTAAACCAGCAGAGCTAAGGGATGGACCTAGCTTGACTTTATCCACTCTCTTCTGGCCCTACCTGCAGAGTCTGTATCTTGGAGGGAGGCTCCTGTCTGGTGGATAAGCAGGCTGGATGAGGTAGGAAAGGTTGAGAAGAGGCTGCCTTTAGAGGGGTCCCCACTCAGCCCACTTCTCTCCTTTATGTCACCTGCCTGGAAACCTCAAGTTTGCCGCTTCGTGGTGGAATGGCAAAGACCTGGCCAAAGAGTTCAAAGAACTGGGCTCTAGGCCCGGCTCTGACAATAACTGTGGAACCCTGGAGAAATAAGACATGTCCTCACACTGGGCCTTATTTTCCTCCCCAGCATAAGGAGTGGTTGCACCCGATGATCTTGGGCCCTTTCTCACTCACATTCTGGAGTCTTGTGACTTATTGATGGTAAACACGTCTTAATCGGCTGGTTTTCACCACACCCATGTAGGACCTGGAACATGGTAGGTGCTTAGTCGAGGTTTATTGTCAGATGAAATTAATTTGGAGGTTTAAGCAGGACTTGTGGGAGTATGTTTTGGTTAGAGATTGACTCAGGGGCTGCTGACATATAGGAAAGAAAAGATGTTCTCCTGGGAGATTTGTTACATGAGCAACTTATTTAAAGTAGTGTCTCAGAACTTGCTTTATCACGTGTCACAGGGCCCTGTAGGAACATGTGCTGAATTGGCGGACCTAAAACAAGCTGTTGGAGCCGGACCAGGGAGTGTAGGGACACACACCAGGCAGAGGTGTGAGCTGGGAGGGAGGCCACGGCCTTCCCAACACAGACCTGGGTGTAGTGGGCTGACTTGGAGACACGCACTGGGGCCATTCGGATTTAAAAAGAGCCATTGGCTTTGGGGGTGTATTGTGTGCCACAATATGGAAGGAATTAATTACAGCTGCTTGTGGGTAGGTAGAGGCTGCTTCCTGGAAGGTTATGTTTGACTTAAGGCAATGTTGGAAGGAATTTGGGGATTTATCTGGCTGCTGAGCCAGTTCTGGAGTTTTCTAAGAGAAGGTAATTATTGCCTTCAGGAATGGAGGTTATTGTTGTTCCAGAGCTTAGAGCAGACCCTGGCGCATGATGGATGCTACTGGGTGTTCCCAGGCTAACCTAAGTCCAAGGAGTCTGCAGCTGGCTCCACAGGGGAAAGAGCTCACGGTGGGTTTCACCTAAGACTGAACCATATCCCAGCACTACTTGCCAGCTCTGAGGCTGCCCTGAGATGGATCAGTAAACGGCTCACTGCTGCAATATCCTTTACACCATGCAACATTAATATTTACATTCTTCTTTATTCTTTTGTGTCTTCTCCAAATTCTCTACCTTGAAAGTTATTTTAGATTCAGAAAATAATCTGAATTTTAAAAACCTGTTTTCAAATGAGAGAGACCCAACTCAGGTACAGTGGTTTACCACTCATCCGATCATGGACAATGTCAAGAAAACTACCCTGTTTTCCTCCTTTCACAGATAACCATGCTCCTTACTCCCGCTACTGACTGAAAACTTGACATTGTTGCCGCGATCTCAGTATAGCGGTCCTGTTCTCACTCTGGGTCCAGGCTGTGGGTCAGGCCTCCATGACTGTCAGCAGCACCATCTGTCTCTAGAAGGCAGGATAAAAACCTCACTGCGCACTGAGGTTGGGGGCTCACGTCCAGAGCACCTGGGACTCAGCGATAGCAAAGTGCAGTCCCCTGGAGCCCATGTGTCTCTGGACCTAAACCCTTGCCAAAGCAGAGCTGCTGGAGATGGCTGTGCAGAGACAGCACAGGAAGACTCTCGGGGCAGTGCCAGCAGTGCCCCACGAAGGTGCCAGTGCTGCACTCTCAGCAAACTAGTAATGACAAGGCCCCAGTATCCACGATGACTCTTTAATGAATGGTTATTCTGTGAGTTAAAGCCCTTATAGTCACAGGGTCAGCCATGCCAGTGGTCAGCGTGCTTCCTTACTGGTTGATAAATAACCTCTGCCAGCACCCCTCAAATGTCCCACAGCCCACTGCCCCAGCTTCCTCGGGACCCCTTCCACAGTCTAGCTGGGGTCCTCCACACCCCAGCTCCTATGCTAGGGCTAAGGTTCATTCTTGTTGCTGGCATGGGTCAGCTTTCCCAAAGTCCTGCTGGGCAGCACCTTTGGCTTCCCCAGGTATCTGGAAGACCAATCTGTGCCTCGCTTACACCTGGTCTCAGGGAACCCCAGGTAGGTACCTCATGGGAGTTCATTTGATAGTCACCAAACTGTTGACCCATGAGCCAGCCTGCCGCAGCTCTCACCCTTGTATCTCTTCTGGCAAAAGAGGACCCAACCAGTTCCTAGTGCCCAGCTGATCCCTGAGGCTGTAGCTCCCCATCACCAGCCAATGTTCCCTGGAGTTCTCCTTAGAGAGCAGCCCATTGTGCAAACTGCAGCCTCCGAGAGACCTGGGCAGAGAAAGGGAGAGTTTTCATTAGTACCCTTGTGTGCATGGGACTTTTGCTAGTACAATGAATGGAGACCCATTCACACTAGTTCAAGTAAAGAGGATTTATTATAAGGCTCCATGTTGAAGATTAAGGGGAGCCTCAAGGAAATCTGACTGGGGTTTTGCCTCCATAATTCTGGAGGTTCTGGATTCAAAGCAACTCTGGTTCCTGAGAAGCAATTGTCTAAGGACCTGCCCTCTAATTCAGGGGTTGCAAGCAGCAATACCCACATGTGCCAGGCAGGTAACATAAGCATGAGGCTGGCCAGACAGAGCAGAGCAGGGTGTGGTGGGGCAGATGGGAAAACACATGGCCCGTGTAAAAGGGCGGCACCCCAGCTCCAGTGGATTGCCACCATGCAGACCCTGTGTTACAGAGCTTCTGGCTGGATGTTTTTTAAATTTTTAATTCTTTTCTGACTGGCTGGATTTTAATGTGAAATCTCCCAAATTTTAAAGATTGGTAACAGACTCACAAAAATGCAGACCATTATGTGGTCATATCCCATGAGAGTCTTATTCCACGACTCCCAGTTACGCTCCTTTGCAATTGCTCTACCATTGACCTGACTTGTCCTCTACCAGCTGGCGAATTCTTTCTTTAGTTTCTATTCACGTTCCTAAGACAAGAAAACGAATTGGCCTGGATCTTTCTTTTGGGTCAGATCAGGCAAGGCCGTGACTGGTTGCCTTTAGGCCAGGTGCCTACTCCTGTCTAGGGCAATCAGCTGTGGCCAGCAGGTGTGAAGGGATGGGGGGCAAAGTGCGCTCTCTCGATCAGCAGGACTGCCATCAGGTGGGCCTTGCAAACATGTCGAGTACTTGTATGCTATCTCAATCCCGAAAACAGCCTGTATCTGTTAGCGTTCTCCAGAAAAACAGAACATATATAAACAGAATATATACATGCATATACACGCGTATCTCGGAGATAATGGGGGTTTCATTCCAAACCACCTCAATGAGTGAATATGACAATAAAGAGAGTCGCGAGAACTTCTTTGGTTTCCCAGTACATATAAAAGTTATCTTTATTGTTTACCCTATACTGTAGTCTATCAAGTGTGTAATAGCATTATGTATAAAAAATGCGCCTGCCTTAATTTTAAAACACTTTATTGCTAAGAAATGCTAACCATCATCTGAGCCTCCAGCAAATCGTAATCTTTTTGCAGTAGTAACAGGAAAGATCACTGACCACAGATCACCATAACAAATAAAATAATAATGAAAAATTTTGAAATATCGCAAGCATTACCGGAACGTGACACAGAGCTATGAAATGAACAAATGCTGTTGGAAAAATGGCACTGATAGACTTGCCTGACAGGGGGTTGCCACAAACCTTCAATTTGTAAAAAATGCAGTATCTGTGAGGTACAATAAAGCAAAGTGCCATAAAACAAGGTATGTCTATATATTCATATTCTATAAGTATATGCATATTCATATTATATAAATATATATTCATATTAGACAAGTATATATATGAGTGTATATACACACACACACACACACAGATTTATTTTAAGGACCTGGCTCATGCAATTGTGGGGACTGGCAAATCCAAAGTCCTAGGGTAGGTCAGCAGATTGAAAGCTGAGGCAGGACATAATGTTGCCATCGAGTCTGAAATCCATGGAGCAGGCTGACACCTCAGGCAGGAGCCAGTGCTCAGCTTGGAGGCAGAATTTGTTCTGCGGGAAACCTCAGGTTTTGCTGTTAAGGCTTTCAGCTGATTGGATGAGGCCCACGCACATTACTGAGAATAACCTCTTTGACTTAATGTCAACTGATTATAGACGCTCACTACACCTATGAATTAGCTTCACAGAGACCCCAAGGCTGGTGTTTGATTAGATAAATGGGTCCTAGAATCTAGCCAAGTTGGCACAAAAAACTAACCATCACACAGCCCTGTGAGGTAGATATTGCTTCTCTCATTTTACAGATGAAAAAGCCAAGACTTAGAGAGATTACAGTTGGAAGCATGGTTTACTTAGCTTGGCTCTGAATGACTCCAAAGCCCACACCTAACTCCTGCATCTCCTGCCTTTCAGTTAGGTCTGAAGTCTGAAAAAGTCTGAGCTGGCTTTATGGACTTTCTGCTTTCCAAGAAGGGCTTTGTGAAAATGGTATCTCAGCTTCCTTCGTGGGAGTGTTTGCTTCTCCTTTTTTTTCTTTTTCCTTGATTCCTTGCATTTCTCCTAGCCTCCATACCAGACTGGTAGAGTGGAGTCCTTGCCTGCTAGTATGGTGATAAAGATGATTTAAACTGCTTTCTTCCTCTCTTGAAAAAGCTTTCTCCCCATCAGTTAGAAGCAGCAGGAAGAACGAAACAAAACAAGTCAGCATTTCTAGCTTCTCAAGCTGCTTTTCAATAAGGAAGGCAGCAAAGAAAGCCCCAGAGATAGGCACGAATTGTGCTGAAGAGGTTTCCTCCAGAACAGGGGGCTCATTTAACTATTTACTCAGCTTGCTGGAGCACCTTCTGCAGGAAAAGCTTTTGAGGTAGAGTGGCCTTGAAGATGGGGGTCTATAGTTTAGTGCTTTCTGTGCTAATAAGGAGGTTGTTAACGATGATGATGCTTCCATATGTGTGCACATTGTGTTTTCTGGTTTAAAAGGCACTGACGCATGCAGTGTGGGCATGCTGCTTCCCCTCCAGCACTTCTCCTGTCCCAAGGTCCTGTCTGAATCCCCAGCAGTCTTGCCAAGAGGCATCTCAGGTGCCTTTGGGAGCTGGAGGATGGTATATTCTTGATTCATAAAAATTCCTAGAATGTAGGAGCCAGAGGATGCTCCATGCATCTCCCTTATTTTACAGACACGACCCAGAGAGGTGACTTGCCAATGTGTGATGACCAGAAGTGGGACCTCAGGGAAGACTGGTCTGTCTTTTCCTGTAAAGCTCTCTCGTCAGAGCTGCTTTGGGCTGACAGAGAAGAATGTGCCCCCAGTCTCCAGGGGACAGACAGCAAGCTCTATAAAAAGGATGAACTGTGTGTCGATTCTGCCTCCTGTTATCTTTGGCGTGGCTTTGTAGGCCAGTCCTTAGCTCTTTCTGGAGCTCTGGGCAGTGTCTCCACAGAGGATCAGGAAAAGGGCAACACCAGCCCTGGAAGAGCAGGAAATAGGGAAAGTTCCCGAGAGAGTGTACAGAAGAAGGTGAGCTAGAGACCGAGGAGAAGGCCTCAGCGGGAGAACTTGGGGGGCGAGAAAGCTGTCTTTCAGGACCCCTCCTGAACCAGCCGAACAGCACTTTTGACAGACTTTCCTTATTTGTCTATGAAGGGGATTTCAGATCATTCAAGATGGACTCATGTGGTTGCCAGGGCAACAGTGTTCCAGTCGTCACTGCCATGGAAACTCTCTCTGTAGCATAATATAAATATTTTCCTTTAAGAATGAGACTTGGGGAGTCGAGTGGGTGACAAGCTAGTTTCTAATGCTCACGGGCTGTGGCCAGAGCCTGCGATGCAAGGGAGGAAGGAGAGGACCAAATTAGCTCAGATTCTATACTGTTCACAGAACAGGTTGTTTTTAGTTGTTTGTTTTTAGATATAAGAGCCAAAAAAAAAAAAAAATTGGGGGGAAGGGCAAAAATGTCAACGAAAATAGTCCATAGTTCTGAAGTGGAGAGAGGTAAGAATTTACCATTTTCTCTTGCTTTTCTGAGGGATGGTCTGTAAGACTAGCTCCTCGGACGAAGTGCTAAAGGCATATTACAGAGTTTCCAAAGCCTCCTCTTCCTCCTCAAACCTTTTCCAGTGGTTCAAGAGAGTACAAGAGTGCCAGAGACTTCTGGGGCAGGGTAGTTCAGGTAGCGACCAAGAAGGAGGGACGTTTTTTGGCCTCATGTACTATTTCAGAAGGTAGAGCCACAACAATCCTTCTTACGTTTGCTACCTTGGGCACGTTCCCACAGACATGAGGTACGGTGGCCACACCTTTGCTGCACTCAGCTTCCCCAGAATAAACACCTGTCACCTAGGAGGAGAGCCAGCACCAGGTGACCCCCCGGGTACCTTCCAGTGAGAGATTCTAGATTCCCTGGTTCCTGCGCTCAAGAGTCTGAATCTAAGGATCAACGGTTCTACATCCCAAGATGCCCTGATTTTATTATTCTAAGAGCCTGTTATCTTGAGTGCAAAGTAAGCCCGAGGGCAGCAGCTGTGGGCAGCTGGAGGAACTGGTCACTGCTGCTCTGGTCTCAGTATCATCCTTCCCAGGGCCCGGAACACTGATGTCAAGGCCTCTGCCTGGCACTCCTCCAGCTGGTCTCTGTTGTGGGAGTTTTGCTGGCTTAAATAACTCATTTTCAGCAGCTTATGATGAAACAGCCTCACGGAAAGCACAGCCAGGCTGCAGCGGTGACGGGGGTCTGAAATTAGCCAACATCATCACTCTCCAAGTCTTGCTGACTGGCCTAAGTTGAATTTGTATGGCCAGTGGAAGGAGACTAATGGTGGTTCTGTAATCAGAGAGCAGCCGTGGAGGGTCCTGGGCCTGCAGCCCACCCTTGCAGCTCCACTGCAGAGAAGGGCGGAGGGGACGGGGGCTTTGCATAGATGCTTATACTGCAGCAGGCTGAAGTTGGCCTGGGAGACTAAGAAGGTTCAGAATTGTCATTCCAGCTTATCTCTGGCTCCCGAGGGCTGTGTCTGGAGCGCTGTCAATTGTGTGATCCTGGGCAGGGGCTTTAATCCTCTCAGGGCTGGTGTCCTGTTTTGCAGTGGGGGAATAGCACAATTGATGGAGCAGACTATAACGAAATCAGAGAAATGATCCCAGGGTTAGAAATGGGGACAATATACTCATTTAACAATTCTCAAAATGCCAAGGAACCCTCCTCATAGCAAGACAGAGGGAGCATTCAAATATGTAAAAGGAACACCACCTCCTTCATCACATAGTAAAATAAAGCAACGTGTCTGCTCCAGGGCAGGGCTGGTTACGATTTTGTTTTCAAGAAATCATCAGGTAGCTTCATGGATGATGGATACTTGGCAAATTGTTTTGTTTTTTCCTCACTGTGAAAACAGCTTCATTGCTGTTTTGGTTTATATAATTAACGTATGCTCTTTGGAATAATTTGAACAATGTGTAAAGTGGAAGAAAGAACTTAAAAAAAAAATCACTGAAAATCCCACCACCCTGAGATGATCCCATTAACCATTTGTTGACAGTAGTTTGCATACGCATAAATGTTGTATGTATGTATGTATCATTTGACATAAATGAGACTTTTGTGCATGCTATTTTTAATGGGGGAGATATTTTTTTAACCGCAGACTTTTGCTCTCTGACCTCCCTGCTCCCCTTCTGCATGTCTCCCCCGGCCCTCCACCACATCAACCCCCTTCTCATTCCACGCAACCCACGATAACCACCTTGTGGACCAGGCCCTGGGCCAGACACCAGGGAGGCAGGGGAAAAATATGAAAAAATGCTCTTCTTGTACAGATCTAACGCCTCCTTTCGTTGGTTTAGTCCCTGGTGTCTTGTTTTTTTATTTGTTTTCCTTTTGTTTGGATTTTAATTGTGGTTTTGGTTGGCCACTTGGAAAAATTCATTAAATATATGGTCATTATATCCCCATGGATTCTTGCTTCTATTTCTATCAGATAGGTTCCAAGGAGAAAGGACTATTGGACGGAAGAACATGTGGAATTTTTATTTTAAAAGGTAAAGCAGAGTTGATCTCCAAAAGGATTACTATTATAGTTCTACTTATAATGAGAGACAGCATTTGGGAGGAGGTCCTTCCAGAACATTCTCATAAGTAGTAGCTGTTTTTCTTTTCTTCAACTTTTTGCCATTCTGGTGGAGCTCCTGAGATACCTCATAATCTTTATTGCATTTCTCTGATTTCTAGGGGTGCTAGGCTTATTTCCCTATGTTTATTGATCATTTTTTATTTCTGTAAATTGTCTATTCCCAGCTTTTGCTTTTTCTTTTCTATAAGGTTGGGTTTTTTTAACTTTTAATTTGAAATAATTTTACACTTACAGAAGAGAGTCACCTGATGTCACTGGAAACGTTAGCCTTGATTACTTGGCTAAGGTGGTGTCTACCAGGTTTCTCCACTGCAAGAGAAACTATCTTCTCCCAAGTTAAGGGTTTCTCTTGACTTCGGCTGAGCTACAGTGCCCAGTTCTCAAGTCAAATCTAAGTATTGCAGTTAGCACATAAAAAATCCCTGCAAGTTGTAGGCAAAGGCCAGTCATGGACGGGAATGATCTTGCAAAGTCTGCTGACTTCTCTACTCGCTATTGTAATAATTGCTGACACTTTTTGAGTGCTTACCACATGCCCTAGGGAGCCTATGGTGTCTTGTTGCTGTTGTTCATTGATTTCAAGTAAGTCTGTCTCAGTCCTTAGCAGTGGTCTTTTTATTAATATTAATTTTTTAAATCAAAGTAACACATGTTCATGACTTGAAAGTCAAAAGATACTAAAAGGCCCATAGTGAAAATACCAGTCCCTTAAACATTCTTTGCAACCCTCCTATCCTCCAATCCTGCTCTCTAGAGGCAACTACCCACAACTCTTTTGCTAGTAGTTGACTTCCAATTCTTCCCTAATTCTTAATCTATCAATTTTATTAGCCATTTCCTATCAACTTCCTACCATTGTAGGTAAAGACTTACTTACCTCTCATATACAAACACTCCTCCCCCTTTTTCCTCCCCTTCCTCCCAAACATAGTTACATCACAATATTTGGTTAAATTGATACTCATATTTCGTTATTTTGACTATGCAAATATGTTTCACTGTTGAGCCAAGTAATGAGTTAGATTATGCTTCCACCCTTGCATGGCCCTTGGATTTTCCTGAGGTTTATAATTACTTTGTTTTACATTTACCTGTTTTTCTACAATCCATTATTATTTCCCCAAATGTTCCATCATCCCTAACTTATTCCAATCAATTAAGTTTTCCATGTGCTTAATCACATCAATTCCATTTATTTATTCTTTGCTAGAGACTCCCCTGTTCTGTGATTGGTCCTTTCTCATAGCACCGTGTTCTTATTTTATGATGCAATATCATTTCTTAAGCTCCCAGTATTGTCTGTTTTCCTCAGTCACCTTTTATTTTCTGAAGATTTTGTCTCTCTCAGTTGGAAGCATTCCTCAACATGTCATATCTTTGGCTATCTATTCATTTTAAGAGGGAGACACTGAAAACTACTAGAAAGCTCCAGGGTATGTGGATAAAGCCTATCAACTGATTGGCTTTTCTTTAGGATTTTCAAACACTGAGCCACAATTTTCAGAGGCATGGATGCAAATATCAGTTTTCTGGCTATGTGGAATGAGGAAGGGATCAGGAGTCCCAACACACCATATGCAGACTTTTACACAATGACTCTTGTTTCCAACCAGTCTCATCCTTTTTTCTCAGCAGAGCCTCCAAATCCTTAGCCTCTCAGAAGTCTGTGGTTCTACCTAATGCCAGAGTTTTCTATGATAGACCCTTAAGTTATAATTTGCTCCTCTCTGCTTAAGTCAGTGACCACTATTTCATCTGCTTTCCATCCTCCAAAAATTCACTTAAATGTCATGTCTGCTGTTGCTCTCCTGTTCTCTATGTTCTTGTGTCCATTTTTACTCTTTTGTTAACATTTTGGCAAAATTTTGGTAAGGCAGAGAAATGAACACCTGTGGCCAATTGGCGTTTGAAGACTGAAATTCATCACATGAGTTCTGAAAACATTGAGCCTCAAAAACAAAAGCAATTAGGGACTTGATTTCTTTCTCCCAGGAAGATCCTTGCCACCTACACCAATTTGTCTACTTACTTCTCAGGGAAATAATTTTT
Organism: Mesoplodon bidens; assembly: GCF_964165515.1. Lineage (NCBI taxonomy): Eukaryota > Metazoa > Chordata > Mammalia > Artiodactyla > Ziphiidae > Mesoplodon > Mesoplodon bidens. The sequence goes on along the minus strand of NC_138161.1, from coordinate 102,206,979 downwards.
CTAGACCAAGAGCTATGAGTGGGTAGACTTTAGTAACTAAAAGACATATCCTGCTATATTGACAAGTGGAGGGGATTGGGAGGGGAGTAGGGGGGGAGAAAATGAAATGCTGCAAGGCATTGTAAGGAAGGGAGCCAAAGAAGCAATGAGAGATTATATAGACAGGAGGAGATGAGAGGAACAAAGAGTTCAGTGCCACTTTATTCCTGAAATCTCTCCTACTTTCCGTTCTTAACATCACTGTCTTTACTTACACTTATATTGTCTTATACCTGGACCGTTACAATGGTCTCGCAACAGGTACTCCTCCTTTCAGTCTTGGCTCCCATAAATCCATCTTCCACATGGTTATGTCACTATCTTGTTTAAAATCCTTTATTGGCTCTCATTGTCCTCAGGATGAGGGCCAAGTCACTCCCATGACATACAAGGCCTTCTGTTACTTGGCACCTGTTTGCTTCTCCAGCCTCATCTTTCTCTGCTTCTTGCCGTGAACTCCCTGTAATTTTTCCTTATGCAATTCTGCTCATGTGTTCCCTTCAACCTGGGATTCTTCTTGCCTGGTTAATGCCTGGTCTTTCTCTAAGATGCTCAGACATTGTTCACTCCCCACGGGAAGTCCCACCACCACTTCTACAGCTGCGTTAGCTGCTCCTCATTGGGCTTTTGTCAAAACCAGTGCCTCTATATCCACACCTGTTGTGTGCATTTAAATTGCTATCTGTTTACTATGTGCTCCCTAATCTGGGGTTCTCAAGGGAAGAAAACTGCATCTTGGTCTCTGAATCTCTATCACTTAACAAAGTATCTTGCCCATAATAGGCACGGTATTGAAAAAATGAATCAATGCATGACTGAGCAAGTGAAAGAATGAATTTAGGAAGGAATCATCTGGATGGGGTATCTAAAAAAGCTTTCAACTAAGGGGCTGGCCTAGAGGTGGAGTTCAGCCCCAACCTGGGTCAGTGCTTATAGAGTCAGCTCTGAAGGACCTTGCTGAATAAATAAAATAAGATATGATGTCGTATCTTAATCCAAAATAAATTTCTGATGGGTCAAAGACTTAATTTTAAAAGAGAGAAAGAGTCATAAAAGTACTAGAAGAAAGCACATGAGAATTTTGTATGTTAGAGTGGAGAATGTTTTTTCTAACGATGAAATAATATCTAGAAAACTTAAAGTTCTGAGGTGTCAACTATATATTTTTTGCAACTCCATGAAAAAAATGCCATGAACCAAGTCAAATGACTAGCTTCAAAAACTATTTCTAACATGTATAAGAAAGGGCTATTTTCCTTATTACATGAAAAGAGTCACTACAATGAGAAGACTTACAATCCAACAGAAAAATGAGCAAAGGCCACAGAGAGTTCACATAAAAGGAAATACAGAGGGCATTTAGATGATTTGAAAAGTGCTCAACTTTATTTACAATAAGAAAAATATAGACTAAATATTTGGAGATTCCATCTTCACTTAGATTGTCAAAGATCAAACTGGTTTGGCAAGGGTGGGGTGAAACAGGCATTCTTATACATTGTTGGTAGGGAAATAAATTAATACATCTTTTTAAAAGGACAATTTGCAGTATCAGTTGAAAGTGAAATCGTTCATGCTTTTGATCTGGCCTTTGCACCTCTAGGTGCACCTTATATCTAGGAGTATAAATTTAGATGTACCAGGATACCTATTGCATTAATTAACAAATATTGAGTGCATGTTATGTGAAAAGCACTGTCTAAGTGCTAGAGATTATAATGGTGAGCAAAACAGGCAAGGCTTCTGCTCTCGGGAACCTTTCAGTCCACTGGGACACAGAGACACCAGATAAATAGTTGTGTTACCTAGGTGAGGGCTATGAGAGTCTATGAGAATATACCTAAAAGGAAACTGACAGGAATCCTGGGAGACTTCCTTATATAAGAGATATTGTGAGCTGCATTCAGAGGGTTCAAGTTTGGGAGAGACAAAGCAAACAACCACAACCAAATTGTGAGTTGTATTGGTTTGACATAACACAAGGGCTTTAAGTAATGCACATTCTTATTGTCCACCCTTTTTGACCTTTTGTACATTGTCAAAAATTAATGTAATTTAAAGAAGGAAGGAGGCACTTAACATTTTTGATCTTTAATTTCATTGTCTGTAAAATGGGAATAATAACACCCTGCAGGGTTATTGTGAGGGTTAAATAAAATAATGAGTGGGTCCCTACCAAGAAGGAGAAGTGCAAAAAACTGACTTGCTTATTCAAACCATTTGAGGCAAGAAAATTAATGAAGAATTAAGAACTCATCCTGCTTCTAGACAAAACCACATTTAAACCATTCCATACAGGGGAAGACTTTTCATTCTTTTAAGATCTCAAGAAGAAAACACACAACATTTTAAAATAAATCCATCCAGGTTTAAATAGTAAACTAATTCTCAGTGTGTTCAAATAATAGGATTTTAGAGCTAAAAGCCTAGAGCCCAGGGAGCAAATCCAGGGATGTGCTTGGGGCGCACCCACTGGTGAAGGGTAGCCTTCTTTCTCTGGAATTGTCCATCCTCAGAGTTAACTGAGATTCTCTGCCTGAGATTTTTTCCTTTGTTAAGAATATCTAGTCACTGTTCCTGTGACCCTCATGCCTAGGCTTTGGTGGGGGCTGGAGGCTAGAAGAAGATCAATATCATACATGTACCCTGCCCTCAAAGGCTTTAAAATTACACACACACACACACACACACACAAACCTGTAATGCAAAAGAATCTGAAAAAGAATATCTACATATATAAGTATAACAGAATCACTTTGCTGTACACCTAAAACTAACACAACATTGTAAATCAACTATACTTCAATAAAAAATAAAAGTAAAAAAGTAAAATTACGGGTACAAGATGCAGACAAGGGGACAATTAGGAATCAGTCCAGCACGGTGGGTGATAAAGTGCTTTCTTATGTGGCATGGAAAATCTTTGAATAAAAGTCACCCTTTGGCCTTCTCTACACAGAAAGGCAATGCTTTACTGCAATTTCAGGTGTTACTTGGCTTCTGACATCAAGGTCAGACTATTTCTCTGAAGCATCCTGAGATAAATTTCTCAAATATCAGGCCACATGACAGAGGACCTCAGAGCAAGCTCTGGGCTTTTCTTAGGGCAAGATACAGTGTCTAGAACACAGCAAGTTCTTAATCAGTGTTTTATGGTTTGTGATTGGAGGGATTTGATGCCTTTTAGAATTTGCCTTCCTCAGCAGGAACTGATGTCTATTTTCTATTTATAATATAGTTCTTAAATGTTTCCCAGTCGAAATTACACTGCCTAGGCATGAGGGTCACAGGAACAGTGACTAGATATTCTCAACAAAGGAAAAAATCTCGGACAGAGGATCTCAGTTAACTCTGAGGATGGACGATTCCAGAGAAAGAAGGCCACCCTTCACCAATGCGTGCACCCCAAGCACATCCCACAAAGCTTCCAATTCACAACTCTTCCTTGGATGACAGGAGAGGAGGATGGGAAGAAAGTGGGGAGAGCTGCTCTGGGGCTGTAGGTGAGAGTGCCAAGTCCCTGGTGGTCATTTGTCTCCTTGGTTCATGCCTATGATAGAAAATCCTGCTTCATGTGCACATAGGAATCACCTGGCAAACCTTTGAAAAATATTGATTCCTAGGTCTCCAGGATCAGTTAAACCAAAAAATCTCCTGGTGTAAGTCCCAAGCAACAACATTTTTTAAAGCTCCCAAGTAATTGTAATGCTCAGCCTGGGTTGAGAACCACTGGTCTTGACCTTCACTTTCCATTCACTCATTACAGCAAATATTTATTGAGTGTCTGCTATATACCAGGCATTCCTTTGGGGGTGCTGGGGACTGAGCCCTGAACTAAGCAGACAAAAATATCAGCCTTCATGAAACTTGTCTTTTCATGCTGCACCCACAGGTGCTTGGGGGTACATCACAGGCTTTAGAAACAAGTGGACCCCCTTCTAACCCAGGTCCCACCCTAGTATGTGAGAGGAACCCTGGGTGTGTGCCGGCCACTCTGAGTCTCTGGCAGGGTTTCCATTTGCAACGTTGGACTCCCCATACTTGCTTTGCAAGGTAGTGAGAGTGAAGTGAGATGAAGGGACCAGCTGGAGGAGGGAGAGGGGAGAGGGGCCAGGCACACAGTAGATGTGGAGTATGTTGTGATTCTTATTACACAAAAGAGGGAAGAAACCCGGGCATGGGGAACCATTCCAGTGGGAAGCTAATCAATCAAATTTTAAATAAAATCTCTGAAAAACTGTTCAGGAAGGGAAAAAAATTAAAAGAGGCTTTTTGAGCACAGTGCAGGGGAAGGAGGAAAAAACAAATGTAACAACTGCTTCCTTCTTGCCAAAGTTTTGGAAAATTTGCACCTCAAAATAGGTGGTTTCACACCCTGTGGGGACCCAGCTGGAGCAGCAGGTGAGAACCATGGGGGGAGTAGGTCGAGGGAACAGACACATGGTGCAGATCTTTGATGAGGCTGGAGGAGGCGGGGGTGGGGGGGTGGTGGTAAAAAAACCCCAGGAGAACTCCATAGGGATGCTTGAAAAAGCATCTGTCTCTTGAAGATCAAAAAACCATGAAACTTGGGAGGGATCTTAGAGCTCATGTCTCCCAAACCGCTGTGACAAGGACACATCAGCCTGGAGGGGCGAGGGGACTTCTCAGGTCTCACAGCCAGCTAGAATGAAGTCCAGGAACAAGGAGTCCCAGGGCTCACTCTTCCTCCTCAGATGGGGAGCAGCAGACCTGGGGGAAAATATTCCGGTCACAAAGCAGGCACAGCCCCTGACGTGCCTTCACCTGATCGTATCCGCCTGATTTATTCTGGCCGCTCCTGCTGGCGGTGGAACCTCGAGGGAGCGCCAGGTCTCATTCCAACCACCTGCTGCCCTGGGATCTGCAGATGGGCCAGGTCCCTCCAGCCCAACCTGGAAAAATGGAAACGTTCCCCAGATTGTTCAGAGGTGGCCCTTAGCCTGCTATTAGGAAGCTGCCTCACTTGGGCCCTCTTCTCAGCAAAAAGTCTTCCTCTTTTCCACCTCAGACATGAAGACCACAGCATCTGGGTCCTTCCCATAACCTCCAGGAGGTGGTGAGACTCAGAATGCCGCTCGGTTAAGGGGTCTGCTTCACACCTATGTGCCCGCAGAGGGCCTGTCAGCAAAGTGGGACCCCTCCCTCTGCTCCATTCATTCCATTTCATCCCAGGAGCCTTTGCTGTGACAGGTGCTGGTGGAAGAGAGAAATTAGAGATGGTCCTTGTTCTCGAGAATCATAATTTAACCAGGCGGACATACACACAAGCTTCACAGAGAGTAGTTTTCTCTTCCATCCTCCAGTCCATTGTCTAGTTCTCCACCTCTCGAACAACAGCCCCTCCCAGCCCTGGGATTCTGTAGAGACCCCAATAATGACATCCTGCTGTACTGCCCTGGGGTCCACGTGGAGGCTGCAGAGTGGTGGGCTTGATGGCGACCACCAGACCTGCTATGTTTGGTCCATGTGGGGTTTTATTCGTTTATTTTTAATTCAAGCCAACTTCTGAAAATTTAGAAGTTTCATATAAAAATACTGATCTCAAGTTCCTCTTTAAAAAAATAGGGAACTCTGGTAACATTGGGCCTGTATTGAACTGGGGCTGAAAGCAGCTGCCCCTCTTGATGAATAAATCAGCTCATCCACAAAACCACAGCACTGCCTGTCAGGAGTGCAAGAAAGGAAGTTAGTCATCCAGCTGATAGGTCCTTAACATCTGATGGCATGAACTTTGTGGCCCTTTTCAAATCTATTTTGTGATTAGCTGTTTCATGCCCTTGTAAAGTTTGCTAGCTTTCGATTCTAATGCTCTGCTTGGCTTTTTCAACCTGAGTGTCAGGAGGCCCTCCATCCCCTGATGATCACCTCCCCGTTGATTCTTGGAGGGGGTCATGATTTGTATTAGTTTATAAAATAAAACATGTAATTTTGTCATATTAGGGAAATGGGCTATAGTGGCTGTCCAGATACTGGCTGGTGAATACATCCTCCATCATTTCTGAAATCACATTCTTGATACGCAAAAAGGACTCATGTTGAATTATGAATCTTAAATTCTATGCTACCCTTTAGACAAGGACTTTTTAGTTTGACACGATCCCTACCAGTATTTATTGCCTTCTCAACACTGGGGTTGACTATTGGTTGCCTTTTATTATCATCCTCCTATTGTCAAACAATTATAAATGGTATTTTTTTATGATAGTGAAATATTTTTCTGTACTCATATTCTCATGTCTCCCTAAAAGTGGTAAAAATGAAAGCTAGCCAGAGGAGCCATGTACTTAAAAAACTAGAAAGTATTTCTTCGTGAAATAAAAAGTGTTTTTATATGCTTAATATGCTAAGTGGATCTGTTATTTTTTAAACCTTGATTAATTCATTCATTTACATAGTCTGCCTGACCCTTACAGAAGTTTACATTTGCACCGGTAGCTAATAGCATCTTACTGACAAGGCACAAGACGATCTGCAATTTCGTTCTTTCTCTCTGTGAGACAGGGAGGGAGCAGGTAGGACGTAACTACTGTTTCACAAAGCTCTGCTGAAGCCAGAGGGTGGGAGCTGGCGTTCCTGCAGGGAGCCCCGGGAATAGCCCCGGAATTGAACCCATTTTGCTCGGGATTCAAGGATTTGAATCCTTCCTCCACAAGATTCAAGTGGAGCCTTGAATCCTGGCTCCACTATTTACTCTGGGATTTTAAGCCGTCTGTCTGAGCCTCAGTTTGCTCATCTGCAAATTGTGGATGATACCACCAATTATGTTGGGTCTCTGTGCAGACTAGACACGACAGAGTAAAAGCGGACCGAGGAGCCGTCTGATGGGCAAGTGTGAGCTCTGTGCTGAGTGGGCAGTGGTAGCTCAGACCCAGGCCAGTCCCCAGGCATGGAGGGTCCCCTTTGCAGAGGGTTTTGAACACCGTGGGGAAAGCTGCTTACACATTTTAGTGCACAGAAAGATGTTAAAAACCTTTAAGTTTTTGTGAAAAAAAGATTTAATTCAGGCTAAAGAAATTAATGGGAGATCTATTCCTTTTCCTGTTCATTTTTCTAATATTTAATGTTCAGGCACAGGGGACTTGAGTGGGTTGTAGACTCAGAGATTCTCTCTGCTGTGGTTATTTGTGGCATTGCAAGGGCAGGGCAAACATGCTGGAATGTAGGCCATCAAGTCTCACAGCTGCAAAGACCTCCCTATGGTGGTTCTCAAACTCTAGTGCACATTGGGATTGTGGGGGGCATTTGCTAAAGATATAGATGCCTAGGCCACACCCAGACCTACTGAATTACAATTTCTGGGGGGATCAGGACTCTGCATTTCAACACCCTCCCTCCAAGATGTGTCTGATGCAGGTGGTCCTCCAGCAGCACTTTGAAAAGCACTCCCTCCCCTCCCCTAACCTTGTCCCTTCCTTACATCCTCTGTATAAGGTTTTGGACCCAGAGTCACACAGTCTCGGCTGGAACTGATTCAAGGTAGCCCACTCCTGCCCTGGCCAGCTTTGACAGTTAGGATGGTTCACACTTGGTTAAAGAGTATCTCCCCACTATTTACACACATTGATGTTCATTTTTTTCTTTTTTTTGGAGTATAGTTGATTTACAATGTTGTGTTAGTTTCAGGTGTACAACAAAGTGAATCAGTTACACATATACATATACCCACTCTTTTTTAGATTCTTTTCCCATGTAGGCCATTACAGAGTACTGAGTAGAGTTCCCTGTACTATACACTAGGTTCTTATTAGTTATCTATTTTATATATAGTAGTGTGTATATGTCAATCCCAATATCCCAGTTTATCCTCCCCCCCTTCCCCCCTGGTAACCATAAGTTTGTTTTCTACATCTGTGACTCTATTTCTGTTTTGTTGATGTTCTTTACAGAGATGGTCTTTTTTATTTTTTCCCCTCCCCATCTGATGGGACTGCAAATACTGAAAACCAAGATTCTATCTGTAACCCCAAGGCCTCAGCAGCCTCTGGTTACAGAGTCCAGTAATGATTCCAACCCAACCATATTGGCTCTTGACCTTTCGAGAGGCATGTCCCACACCAGCTCACACATCGTCCTCCACTCCCTGGGGCTCCTGTAGGTCTCTCCACTCCTGCCCAGCCCCTTTGGCACGAAGCAGGAAGCCTGTTGAGGTCAGGATAACCCCATAACTACTGCCATTGGTGTCTGCAGGGAAGAGTTGCTCCTGGTGGCTCCCAGGGCAGAGTAGCTGGGTCTTCCTGAGGAACTTGGTGGTCCAGCAACTGGCTGATTTCCCTTCGGAGCTGTGAGGGGCTCTGTGCCCTGCAGTCACCTGAACCCCTGAGTAGCCCAGAGGGGTTCTCCACATCTCACAGGGTCCCTGAGAAAAATGGCTCCTTCAGCTCTGCCTGCAGCTTCCCTCTGCAAAGGGCTCAGTTGAGTGCCTGGCCGCAGGGTGGGCCAGGGTCCAGGAACTGATCCATCTTGTTCTCCCAGCCCCCTCCCTTCTGAGACACAAGCTTCCTTGTGCATTTTACACAAGAAAAAAACAAGTAAATCAGTGTGCAGGGCCCACACTACTACTCAGTCATGCATGCCCAGACATGTTTAAGTCCAGCATGGGACCCCCAATCACAGGCCTAACCCTCTCCCACAAGTAGCATGGGCCACCTGTGCAGTCACACAGGGCTCATCCTCACAAAGGACTCTGCACTTGGTTTCATGCTCTGCTGTTGCTGTCATAAATTCTTAATCATTTTATCTTAGAGCTCATGCCTTGTAAATGAAGTCTGATGGGACAGTGGAGCAAGTGAGTGTGAACAGAGGAGACGCCCCAGGGTGCAGCAGGATATGGATGGTCCCAAGTCCACTGCCACAGTGGACAGCAGGCAGCACGTGTGCCCAAAAGTTGGCTGGGCAGCTGGGGCAGGAGCTGGTAGTGATGACAGTGCCTGTAGCAGCAGAAGCAGCAGTGGTGGCCGCAGCAGCCAGGCCCTGGGAGAAAGGAGGGACTCTGTATGAGAGCAGCAGCAAGACTGCTGGTGGGAGGCCAGCTTGCCTGTCTGTCCTCGGAACCCATCCCTGCAGCATCTGCACAAATAATAACTCTGAGGCCCAAATGCCAAGATAGGAGCAGCCAAAGCTCAGACAGTAAACTTTGTCAGTAAATTGTTACAAAATAAAAGCATGCACATGGCAAGAAAGCATATCAGGGAGTTACAGCATTCTTCAGAGTTCGGACTCTGGTTTTGAAAACTGATGCAGGGCTTCCCTGGTGGCGCAGTGGTTAAGAGTCCGCCTGCCGATGCAGGGGACACGGGTTCGTGCCCCGGTCCGGGAAGATCCCACATGCCACCGAGCAGCTGGGCCCGTGAGCCATGGCCTCTGAGCCTGCGCGTTCGGAGCCTGTGCTCCGCAACGGGAGAGGCCACAGCAGTGAGAGGCCCGCATACAGCAAAAAAAAAAAAAAAAAAAAAAAAAGAAAACTGATGCAAAATTGCAAGGCAAATATGCACAGCCTTAGAGTAGAAATTATATTTAGAGATTATTGCATTCCAAGGAAAAAACACTATTTTCATACGAAGCTTTAGATAAACCAATTTAAAATAAAGAAGACAATTATAAAATTAATTTTCCTCGTAACTGATGGTACAGTGATAGAATGCATAAACAGATGTTCTGAATTATATAAAATCACGAGGGCACTTTCAGTCTCATGAATGAATTTCACAAGTTACAGGAAATGCAAGAGGAAACTTTAAAATGTCATTGTATAAAATTCCTTTAAAATTAAACTCAGACTACACGAAACTGGTTTGTATTAAGAGTTAAATCTTTTTAGGGCTTCCCTGGTGGTGCAGTGGTTGAGAGTCTGCCTGCCGATGCAGGGGACACGGGTTCGTGCCCCGGTCCGGGAAGATCCCACATGCCACGGAGCGGCTGGGCCCGTGAGCCATGGTCACTGAGCCTGCGTGTCCGGAGCCTGTGCTCCGCAATGGGAGAGGCCACAATGGTGAGACGCCCGCGTACCGCAAAAAAAAAAAAAAAGAGTTAAATCTTTTTAGAAAAATTGTTTCACAAGAATTATCAGCGCTAGATGTACTACAATATACATTTCAAAATAATTCATCAGGAGTTTACCCCAATGTTGCCACAGCCTGTAAAATACTCTTAATCGCCCAGTAATACTTGCATCAGCAGAAAGATTATTCTCAAAATGAAAAAGATCAGTCGTCAGCTTGTAGTCCTGCACTTGCCAAGAGCCACTCATACTGCCTTTAACTATATTGAAAATGAAATCGCTAAAAGTAAAAGTGAATTTGCAGAAAAATCTTAGGATCCGTCAATATATCACATCAATAAAGTATTATTATTTATTGTATTCTATAGACTTATGACACCAAGATGCTGTTCTTTTGCAACTTGTAAATTTATGTTGCTACTCATATATTGCTATTTATCACCCTTATTATGTTATTATTTTTTTAATTATTTATTTATTTATTTATTTTTGGCTGTGCTGGGTCTTCATTGCTGCACACGGGCTTTTCTCTAGTTGCAGAGACCGGGGAGCTACTCTTCGTGTGGTGCGCAGGCTTCTCATCGCGGTGGCTTCTCTTATTGCAGAGCCTGGGCTCTAGAGCACAGGCTCAGTAGTTGTGGCGCACGGGCTTAGTTGCTCCGTGGCATGTGGGATGTTCCCGGACCAGGGCTCGAACCCGTGTCCCCTGCATTGGCAGGCGGATTCTTAACGACTGTGCCACCAGGGAAGTCCCATCACCCTCATTAAGTTTTATAAGTAAAAAAATTTTAAGGAAAAACCTTTATATTTTAGTGCCTTTAATAGCCCCCTTTTCCTGCTTTTTGAACAAATGGTGCTGCACTTTGATTTCGCACTGGGCCCTACAAACTATGTAGTCCACTCTGCCCCCAGCGTTCTTCCCCCCAGGTCCTTCGGTTTTCCCTTATGAGGTATAGTTTTGAATCCTCCTACCACTTTCATGCTTGCTACCTTCCTTTTGTGGAAGTCCTTCCAAAGAACTGCTTGCAGACCCCTGGGGTGCTCTGGCCGGCATGGAGAAGATGAAGACCACTAACTCACAACCACGGGGGCAGCACTTCCCCTGAGGCAGCAGGAGCCTGTGGGAAGGTGTTGGCAGCCTTCTCTCGCTGCTGGTCCTGACTAATTTTGCAGCCAACTGAAAAGTCCAGATTTCCACCCTCCGTGCTTGCTGTCAAGCTACGCCTCACCCATTCTGTATGTGTCGGGGTGCTTTTTGGAGCCTAGTGAAGATCTTTCCAGTTATCTGGTCAAATTCCAAATTTTCCCATCTTGCTGAGATGATTTTAGACCCAAATTCCACTCTCTAATGCTTTAGCTTTTCGTTAGAACTCTGTGATCACTATGCCTCCTCTGTTCTTATCTTGGCCACTGATAAAACTGGACTTGCCAGAGGGTGCTACCTAATACAGGAGAAGGCAGTACCTACAAGGCTTTAACTTGGCTGACGCCCTTTGCCTCTCCCTGCTCCTTTCTCTCCCTCTTGCTCCTGCCCCCATTAACCCAAATATGCATGATGCCTCTCGAAAGCCTTATCTTTCATCATCTTCCCCCTATTAGGCATTCCACTCAGGATACCTGCACTCAGGAATAACTCTGGGTAAAATGGTGAAGTGTGCAGAGCTCTCTCTCTTCCTGCTTCCCATGTCTTCAACCCCCAGATTCATAGGGCAGGCAGACGAGGCCACTGCTGTCTGTGGTTCTCATTGTTGGAAGCAGCCTGGGTCTTCTTCAAGCTGAGTTATCACTTACCAAATATGCAGCTTTGCAGCAACAGGAAGAAAAAGGCAAATCAAATGCTGAAGTCCTCGGGATTTAATTTCCCTTCTGGGAGAACTTCCTTCAGTCCAATAATGTTGTGCAGAGACCTGGCTTTGAGAAGAGCATCTTATCTGTCTTACCAATCTCTGACAAGTTGGCTATGTACCTCACTCAGGTAACAAGAGTTGCAAAAAGATGAGAGCTTGGGACTATAGATAGATGGGAGGCAGCAGAGAGTAAGATTTAATTTCCTGTTTCTTTGGACACTATTAGCACCACCTCTTCTAACCATAAACCATTACATGTGAGTCATTGTTTCCAGCCTGACCTTGGGCTCTACCTTCCAGACAAGTGATCTCACACCTCTGAGTTCAAGTTCACCTATCCCGCACCTACAGGGTCTGGGGTTCCTTGGCTGGAGCTGAGGACCCCTTCAATTTTCACATTACCTGTAACTCTGGTTTCTGAACCTATACCTGGCTGAAGCCTCAGAACCCACGAATCCCCTAGTTCTTCACCGATCTCAGCACCACAGCTTTGTTTTGTTCTTTGGCATCCATGGATTCCCCTGGTTCTTAACTGCCTGATTCCTGACTCGTAACCTCTCTCCAGGCTTAAGCCTCGTCTCCATTGCAGCACAAGCGTGACTTCATTGTCCTGGTTCATCTCCAATATCCTCCATCATCTTTGATGCTGGTGTGACAAAATAGTTCCTGTTCCTTCCTCATCATTTTACATCCAAGCTACACAACCTCCTCATCTGTACTGGCCATAGTCTTGAATTACTGGGACAACCTGTTAGAAAATAGACTCTCTTGAAAATTCTAGGAAATGTGCTCCTTTGAGTCAACTGGGTGTTGCCCTTGTCACTGTCATGTGAACAGTAGATCCTTTCTTTTGTAGCCATACCCAACTATTTTGCTTTTACAAACATTGAGTGTTGTGAACAGATGGATTTTTTGTAAATCAGACTATATTGTAAGTGATCCAGAAAAACTCTTTATCAAAAGGAATCCTGAGAAAAATCTCGCATAATGAAAATCTTACCTGCACTAACGTAACTGCTTCCCAGAGCTGAATTTTCATGTAGGGGGTTCCCTTAAGTGGCACTTGGGTTCTCTGTCACCTGTCTTCTCCATTGGCTGCTTAGCTAGACTCTTAGCGTATGTCCATGATTCATGGATCTCATCCAAGCTGCATGTTCTACCTACCTCATCTATGTATTTATGGAAAACCAGTGTTTTCAGATGCGGTGTTTAAAGATTCAAGGCCCTTTCTGAAATATAGTTTTTAAAATGTTCAAATTAACTGTGATTCCTGATGATGATTTCGCTGTTGCTGCTTAGCACCAGGAAAATGCAAGTTATGAGTTACAGTGAAATCTTCATGGAGAAAATGCAGTGGCTGTTCTACTTTCAGGAACAGCCCTCTTGGGATTGGTACCATGTACTTTTCGAAGAACAAATCTGAGTCTCAAGCAGTCTGGAGGTTGCCCATTTAACAAGTCACCTCTGTGCCCAGGACCATGCTTTGCTGTCTGCGCGCGCAGGACGGTGGCACACACGGAGCAGGGGCCTGGCTCTCACCAAGCTGCCCCCATCTGTACAGCCACTGAGCAGCTCTGACAGTCTCAGGCCCTGCCTTGTCTTGGGGCCTCAGACTTAGAAGGGCCCTGGAGGCTGCCCTAAGGTCAAGTTTAAACACCAGTGTGGAGTTATACCCTGTGCCTCTGGCTGAAAATGCAGATTTCCCCAGCAACTTTCTACCCGACTCAAATAACACCACCTCTCAGAGGCCGCCCCTTGCCCTTCCTTCTCCCTCAACTCAGAGGCTCCCAGGGGAGAATTAATTTGCCCAAGAGACACAGCTTTCAACACACAGATTCCAGTGCTGGTCTTCCTCCTGTGGGTTCATACTTGACATTCAGGGCAAGCAGGGACTTTTGGAACCAGCCTGGGGGTGAAGGGAGCCAGGGAGGCCCTTCATTTGCATAGAATCTCACTGCAGGTGTGCTTATTTAAAGACTCGCAGAGGAGCAGAGGGAGAGCTGAACCTCTAGCTCCTCTTCCTCACCTGCCTGGCTCTGCATTTCCCTCCTATCTGAGGGGCCATCAGTGCCATGGGGGCTGGACTTCCACAATGAAAACTGAGAGCTTCCATTCCTATAAGATTTTTCAAGAAATCATACCTGTGTCCTCCCATATATCATAATTTTCCAGATGGGATAGCAGACCTCTTTTCTTCCCTTGCCCCCAACACACACACACAAACACACAGACACACACACACACACACCTCTTTTTTCCTTCCAGCACAGACAGTGTGACCAGTTGAAGGAGGGGAGGAGGACTGGTCTACACGGGTGTTGGGAAGCCTCAGTGGTGCTGTTCTTCCTCTAAGGGGGAAAAGTGATGTCCTGGAGAAATCTAAGCCAGCAGCTATTTCCCAATGGGGCAGAGCTGGGCTACACATCACTAGCTGTGTGATCTTGGGCAAGTCACTAACATAAAAGGGGGGAATAATAACAAGAGCTGCCAGGTATTGATCTCTTACTATGAGTTAATACTCTGACTAAACAGCTTTCTGGAATTACCCCATTTAATCCTCACATTAATCCAGTGAAGAAGATACTGTTTTTATCTCTTACTTTTTAATAGTGGAAAAGCCAAGAAATAAAAATATATTATCAGGGGCAAAATGTATATTGATTGGTGTTTCCAAATATTATCCCACGACACATAAGAGAGAAACACAAATTCTATTCATGGTTGGCCTGGCAGGCCCCCACCCATCCATCCATCCATCCACCTATCCATTCATCCTACCATCCATTGAGCAACCCATCCATCTAGGACCCCACAAGCCTTGTGCTACTGTTCTACAACATTCACTCCACCAGTTAATGCTGTTAAACTCTAGCATTTCAGGTTAATGGACAATATTGAATGATCTAGAGATAAACTTGATGTTTGCCCAATGACCAGGACAATTTATGGTACAGTAGTTCTAGGAGAGGGCCAAGGAGAGGGCCAGAGTGGCCATCACCCCCAGAAATCTCACCTAGTGTCCTGGGGCCATAGGAATTTTCCACAGTTGGGAAAAGTCATCCCTCCTGCTCTCACACACTAGAAGGGCCACCTGCCAAAGTCCTGGACTCTGAATGTGTGATGAACTGATTTAAAAATTCTTCTCTTCTTCGTCTTCATCTTTCCCTAAATCCCTGGTGGGAATAGAATTATGGTAGGTTTTAGGTAACAGCCTCACAGCCTTAATTTTATTTATCTGACAAGTCTGGCCCTGGAGACAGCAGCTGTAAGCTTATGCAAAACAGCATGGAAATGACTAACTTTCCAGCCAAGGGTTCTGCTACCCTCCTAACAGGACTGCAGGGCTGATTGTAACAAAGCTGTCCTCAGGACTCTTAGAAAAAAAACAAAAACAAAAACAAAAAACTTTGTGCAAGCTCTGCACAAGAGACAGCAAGGGAAAACTGAACTTGAAATCAAACTTCCTGGAGAAGTTTTCTCCCCTGGCTTTGCAGCCCTGTCTGCGTTCCCTGAAGCCGTCAAGTGTAGTGAGTCAGCTCAGGAGCAAACACCTCTTGTGAGGGTTGTAGGGGCATTTGCTCCGCTGTTTATCAGACTTTCTATTCTCTCCTCTGGGGATGGCAGGCCTGGAGCAGGAAAAGCAGCAGGAGGCTGAAGAAAGAAAGTAAAATGAAAACTTTAAATAAGAAGAGAGGCACAAAAATAAGCAGAGGTTCTTCTTTCCTGAGCAGGTTGAAGTACCTGGACACAAAGATTAATGAGCCTGTGACTGGATGTTAAAGAAGCTTGGGCTTGAGGTGCTCTGATATGGATTGGGAAGGGAAGGTTTAACCACCAAGGGAGGGAAGGTGAGTCAGGTGCTGGGGGGAGGTGGGAGGAGATGAGGGGAAAGCAGTGAGGCCAGTGGGACCAGGGATCCCGAGGATGAGGGGCCTGGAAAGTGAGGGGAGCAGTGAGTTTGAATCCTCAGGAGGACTTGATAAGAGGTGGTAGGCATCCCAGCAGGTGGGAGAAAGGGTCGAGTCGTGCAATAGGTACTCACAGAGGAGGCAAGGGGACAGGACAGTAGGGGGACAGGAAAGGGAACAGACAAAATCTAGGCAGGTCCAGGGCTAGAGACACCAGGCAGATTCTCAGGACAAGAGAGACTTAGACACAGTATAGAATCCAACAACGAAGGTGGAATCAGAGCCAGGGCCACAACGGCAGAGGGGGAGTGGCAGCCTAGGTGTGGATGCTGGGCCGCCACAGCTGCCCTAGAGCTCCTCAACCCAGCTTTCCGGACTGAGGTCATTGGCCCCAAGCCTGGGGTCAGGGCTGGATTTGCAGGAGAGGTGGGGGGCTGGGGCAAGGTATCAGGCTGGATTGGGTAGAGGAGCTTCCAGCCTGACATCCTGCATAATCTGAAGAATTTGGGTGCAAAACTAGCACTGTTTAGGGCAGTGCTTCTCAGCCCTCACCACACAATAGAATCACCTGGGAGTTTTAAAATACACTGGTACCAGGGCAAGCCCTCTCCCGCATCCCAACCTACCCCGCACCAATGAAATGAGACTCTGTGATTCTCCAGGTGCGTTCCATGTCAGCCAAGGTTGAAAACTCTGTACGTACAGGCAACAGCGGCACTCTTGGTATCCACAGTCCCCATGGTCAACCCGTGGCTATTGAGCATTTGAAATGAGACTAGTTTGAATCGAGATGTGCTATAAGCCTAAAACACACACTGGATTTTGAAGAAAGCCTGAAAAAAAAGAATGTAAAATATCTCGTTAATAGTGAGATACTTGTCAAAGAGCTATTTTGGATATCTTAGCTTAAATAACATATAGTATTATTAAAATCAGTTTCACCTGTTTGTTCTCACGTGCCCGAATGTGGCTGCTAGGAAATTTATACTCATGTGTGTGGTTTGCATTATATTTCTTTTGAGCAGTGCCTTCACTCAGTTCCGATTCACAAACCATGAAACCGAAATTGCTTTTCCAATATTGCTGCTGCAGATGGTAATGGGCTGGAAAAAAAAGCACTTATCGCAGTTTGGAATTATATATTTATTTGTGTGTTTACTTATTTAGTGTCTGATTTCCTCAGTGGACCGTCTGTCTTGTTTACCTCTCTATTTCAGCACCTAGCTGAGTATCTGGGACAAAGTAACAGCTCAATAAATATTTGTTAAGTGAACGGGTGGAGGAATGAATGAGAGAATGAACCAACCGATGAATAAAATAGTTCTCTTTCCTATTGCTGCATTCCCTAGACACACAGGTTCATCAGTAAGTCTCCTGCTAAGGCTTGTACTGCAAAAAAGGGACCATTTTGCATAGAAGAGAAGGGCTGTAGACAAGGTGAAGTGCAAGGGCTTAGGCGGCAGATGGACCTGGGTTCAAATCCAGACTCAGCCAAAGCAATTCAGCCTCTTGAACTCTGTGATTTCTCTCATCTACAAAACGGAGATAAGATTATCTCACAGGGTTATTGTGTTAGGAGGGCTTAGCAATGCCTAGCACAATGTAAGGCAGTCATCAGTTTAAGAAAGAGAATGAACAGAACAGGATTAGTCTCTGGGATGCAATCTGTTCTCCACAGGACATTGCAGCCCTGCTTTACCTCCTGGGGGGCAAACCTGCTGCCCTCACTTGGGCCTTGGGCCCAAGAATAAAGTACACTTTATTCTTTAAAGTCTGACTTTCTGTGCCTTTGGGCAGTTTATGACAATGGAGGAACTTTTGGAGGAATTAAAAGGTCTAATGTCTTGGTGCTACATAAAAAGATGTTTGCTTTGGCTAATAGCACAGCCTTGGCCATTGACTACTCTCAGACTGCACCTTTTTTCCCACCTTCTTAGCTGAGCACTCCTTAGACTGCACTTTGGAATGAGTCCCAGATTCAGATCAGGACCTTTGCAGATGGACAGGGGTTTTTACATCCATATCTTGTTTGGCACAAAAGGAATTGCTTCCTCCTTATCTTGCTTACAAAGCCCATGACGTGACCATGGGAACAAAGTGGGGCTGGTAGGAGACATGGGGCTTGACCAGGATGTCCAAAATGTTCTAGGCTGGCCAGACAGTATACTAAGAGCTGTCCTATTTATCAGGCTCACAACTGAAGAGGGAAAGCAGGGCAACTGTCAGAAAAAAAAAGAAGGAAAGAAAGCAGCTTATTTTCTCCTTTGGGGGTTATTTGTAATTAATATTCAAGCGAATTTATCCAGATAAAGAAAAAGCTATCCATACGGACATGTTTTAGTAATTTATGGGTCTCTTCAGGATGGATAGAAGCATATCTGTGTGCCCGGGCTGATGCTGTGATGATCAGCAAAAGATTTTACATATCCTCATCCCCAGGTTTGAAACACTCTACAACCATAGGGACATATGTTTAACAGGTCAGGTCTTACAGTTGTAAAGGCTACAGAATAATTAATGCTGTCAAAGCCCACATTGTCTGCAGTCAACAGAGGGAATGAAATGTAAAAATCAGATTGAAAATAATAAGCTGGCCAAGATTTGTGCAGAAACTGGATGGAAGTGTCCAGATGCACTGCCTATGGCTCTTAGGTTGATTAGGTCTACAACACACAAATTACCAAGAATTTACCCACATGAAATATTAATGAGTGAGACTCTGGTTTCTTCCTCAGCAGCTAGACCAACAGAACATTCCTGAGCCAGATAACATTGTGTTATATTCCAGGGCATTAACAAGGGTGTCAAGGGACCATTCACAGGCTCAAGAAACCCTACCACCCACCTGGATAGACATGGCCATGACATAAAGCCTCGTGCCTGGTCAAGTTTCATCAGCAGAAACCATTGCCTAAAGCTCCTTGGAAAGGGCTTTAATAAGTTCTATAGTGTGTGAATGTACTGTCTAGTGCCAAGGCCTTTGTCTTGGATCCACGCCTCCCACTGAACAAAAACATGGAACACAGCCCTGAATTATTAGTCTTCATTTTTCTCATAGATACAAGCATCAACTCACTCCCAACTTGAGTCCAGACTCATCTGAATTATCCACAGAAGCACTTGGCAATGACCTGAAACCACACGGACAGCTGGCCAACCGACTCTAACCATGACCTGCTGACTAGTAATTCATCCTCGTGTTCCAGACTCATCCAGCAACTGCTGCAAGCAACTCTAAGTGCATTCCATCCTGCAACTCTCAGCCAGACTCAGGAAAAGGTCCAGTGAGATGGCACCTAGCCTTTTTGATTCCATTTCTCTCTTTCTAGCTTGATTCTAGTTTGGCACCGATAAGCTCAGACCTGCAGCTGCCTCCTAAAGTGAGGTTTGGCCTTGGCCACCTCTAATCACCTCTGGGACCAAAATCTATAAAATTTTAAAGGCAGAATTATTGTATTGGTTCTGTATCAACTAGGATGGGTTAGATTGTACGGTGGTAACAAGCAACCGTCAAATCTCAGTGACTTAAGACCACAAATTTGACCTCTTGTTCGCTTGTATGTCCCTACAGGGATAGTAGGAGCTCTGCTTCACATCATCCTCCCACGTCTACAGTAGTTGGGACCACTTGGTGCAGAGGCAAGCACTCCTACTCATGTCAAGAGCATGCAGAAAATTCTGGAGTCTGGAGTCAGGTTTCCTGAGAAACAGACTGTGGTAGACATTTGTGTGTAGGATGACTGTTCCTGGGAACAACCCCCGTAAGGGAGCGAGGAAGCAGGAATGAGCTCGAGGAGGAGCTGAATTGTAACATAGTTATGACAGAGGCCTCAGCCAATTCTATGGGGAGTTCTGATGCTGGGTTAGTCCTTCTGAATTGTTTCAAATTGAGGCAAGAGAGCCCCAACTTGTTCTCCCCACGGCTCCCTTTAGTGGAGAGCAATTCTTAAGAGGGACTCAGATGTGAACTGTCAGTAGCCAACACTCATGGGAACTCAGGGAATGGGAACCTCGGCCCAAAATGGAAGGATCTGGGCATGCACTACAGTCCACTGCTGGCACTGATCAAATCCACTGGCTTTATTTAGTAAGTTCAATCCATCTGGGAACAACTCTTCTGGGATTCTGGTTGGTCCCCTTTGCCACTTGCCAGAGGAAGGTTAGAGGGATGATCTGTAACCCAAGAGGCTGCAGTTGGGTTCAAGGCCACAATTACTTGTTTTATATTCCTCTCTCTGCTGACTTTGCTTGTCAAGGTGTTTAATCTGAGGGGATGACCCAAACCATCACCCCTGAGCTGACGGTCAGTATGCCGTTCTCTGTTCATGGCTGCTGCACTTATTAATCTACCATTGATTGGTACCATCAATTTACCATCATTCTTTCCTACTTCGACCCCTTGGTTCCTAAACCCCTGTTTTCTACCTACTGGGGATACCAAATTGAACAATAGTCTTTGATTTAGGGTATTAACTGCATTGTAGAGGATAGCACCCCTCCTTCACAGGGTTTAGCACCTCCTCTACAGTAGATGTTCTCTGGTGGACATTAACATGCAATACAAAGGTTTTCACTCAACTTACCCACTCCCATAGGTCCATCTACATGCTCTTCCCCAGGCTCCAGTCCTATAATCTTTCTCCTTTCCGGCGCCCCCAGCTAACCAGCCTAGTCATTTTCCATAGCCATGAGTTGTATATTCCTACCTCAATTCCCACTCCATACAAAGTGAATAACCATGTGTTCTGTCCAATGAGGGGGTTTCCCCTTAACACTGTTTTTCAGGATGGCCCTGAGTGCCACAGCAGTCTATTTTTGGCAGGCATCTCCAAATCAAGCCAACCTATCCTTGAACCAATCTCAGCCTTTTTCTTCCTCTGTCAGCTTGGCTAAAACTCATCCTCCATGTGGTCATAAATTTTATGAGGGTGAGACATTGGTACAACAATGGTGGATGACATGGGGATCTGGGCCATCTGCTAGTGCAGCTTACATTTGCCTTCTTGCCTTGCTCATGCCCAATCCCAGATGTACCACTGCCATTATATACAGAGGGCTATTGGGCCTACCGACTTGATGCCTTGGCAGGCTGGACACCACCAAGATCATGATGGGCAGCTTTGGCCACATGGTCACTTGTCAGATGCTCCATCTCTATCAGGGCCAGTGACACGCCAGGAGCTATTTTTCAAATGGTGTATAGCTCTCCTCTGCAGATGGCATGGCCTTGCTGCAGGACCCCAGGGGTCTGCATTGTGATTCTCCAATTGGAGCATACCATTAATTCCACATGATTTTTTTTTCCATCACAGATAACTCTAATATCAGTAGGGTCTGATCAGTCATTTGACTCAAGGAATATGGTTTTTGCATTGCATCCAAGACTTGCTGTGACTCAAAGCTGACAGCCTTCCATGCTACCTGGTAAATGGATCAGAGCAATATCACTAAGTGGCCTCCAGATCCTGAAGAGGCCTACCAGGTATTGGCTTCTACCTTAGTGGCAGGAGGTGTGAGATGCAGTAATTTGTCCCTTATTTTCAAGAGATGGCCCTGCAAGCCCCAAACCACTGGACCCCTAAAGAGTTCACTGATGTGATGGTGATACTCTGTTCTTCTCACATTGTATCAGGTGGTACCTGATGTTGGTGTCTCTCATGACTGGTGACGCTTACTTTTTTTTTTTTACATCTTTATTGGAGTATAATTGCTTTACAAAGGTGTGTTAGTTTCTGCTTTATAACAAAGTGAATCAGTTATACATATACATATGTTCCCATATCTCTTCCCTCTTGCAACTCCTGCCCTCCTACCCTCTCAATCCCACCCCTCTAGGTGGTCACAAAGCACCGAGCTGATCTCCCTGTGCTATGCGGCTGCTTCCCACTAGCTATCTATTTTACGTTTGGTAGTGTATATATGTCCATGCCACTCTCTCACTTTGTCACAGCTTACCCTTCCCCCTCCCCGTATCCTCAAGTCCATTCTCTAGTAGGTCTCTGTCTTTATTCCCGTCTTACCCTTAGGTTCTTCATGACCTTTTTTTTTCTTTCTTAGATTCCATATACATGTGTTAGCATACGGTATTCCTTTTTCTCTTTCTGACATTTCACTCTGTATGACAGCCTCTAGGTCCATCCACCTCACTACAAATAACTCAATTTTGTTTCCTTTTATGGCTGAGTAATATTCCATTGTATATATGTGCCACATCTTCTTTATCCACTCATCTGTTGATGGACATGTAGGTAGCTTCCATGTCCTGGCTATTGTAAATAGAGCTGCAATGAACATTTTGGTACATGACTCTTTTTGAATTATGGTTTTCTCAGGGTATATGCCCAGTAGTGGGATTGCTAAGTCGTATGGTAGCTCTATTTTTAGTTTTTTAAGGAACCTCCATACCGTTCTCCATAGTGGCTGTATCAATTTACATTCCCACCAACAGTTCAAGAGGGTTCTCTTTTCTCCACACCCTCTCCAGCATTTATTGTTTCTAGATTTTGTGATGATGGCCATTCTGACCGGTGTGAGATGATATCTCATTGTAGTTTTGATTTGCATTTCTCTAATGATTAATGATGTTGAGCATTCTTTCATGTGTTTGTTGGCAGTCTGTGTATCTTCTTTGGAGAAATGTCTATTTAGGTCTTCTGCCCGTTTTTTATTTATTTATTTATTTATTTATTTAGCGGTACGCGGGCCTCTCACTGTTGTGGCCTCTCCCGTTGAGGAGCACAGGCTCTGGACACGCAGGCTCAGCAGCCATGGCTCACGGGCCCAGCCGCTCCGCGGCATGTGGTATGCTCCTGGACCAGGGCACAAACCTGTGTCCCCTGCATCGGCAGGCGGACTCTCAACCACTATGCCACCAGGGAAGCCCTTCTGCCCATTTTTAGATTGCGTTGTTTGTTTTTTTAATATTGAGCTGCATGAGCTGCTTGTAAATTGTGGAGATTAATCCTTTGTCAGGTGCTTCATTTGCAAATATTTTCTCCCATTCTGAGGGTTGTCTTTTGGTCTTGTTTATGGTTTCCTTTGCTATGCAAAAGCTTTTAAGTTTCATTAGGTCCCATTTGTTTATTTTTGTTTTTATTTCCATTCTCTAGGGGGTGGGTCAAAAAGGATCTTGCTGTGATATATGTCATAGAGTGTTTTGCCTATGTTTCCCTCTAAGAGTTTGATGGTGTCTGGCCTTACATTTAGGTCTGTAATCAATTTTGAGTTTATTTTTGTGTGTGGTGTTAGGGAGTGTTCTAATTTCATACTTTTACATGTACCTGTCCAGCTTTCCCATCACCACTTATTGAAGAGGCTGTCTTTTCTCCACTGTATATTCTTGCCACCTTTATCAAAGATAAGGTGACCATATGTGCGTGGGTTTATCTCTGAGCTTTCTATCCTGTTCCATTGATATATATTTCTGTTTTTGTGCCAGTACCATACTGTCTTGATTACTGTAGCTTTGTAGTATAGTCTGAAGTCAGGGACCTGATTCCTCCAGCTCCATTTTTCGTTCTCAAGATTGCTTTGGCTATTTGGGGTCTTTTGTGTTTCCATACAAATTGTGAAATTTTTTGTTCTAGTTCTGTGAAAACTGCCAGTGGTAGTTTGATAGGGATTGCATTAAATTTGTAGATTGCTTTGGTTAGTAGAGTCATTTTCACAGTGTTGATTCTTCCAATCCAAGAACATGGTATATCTCTCCATCTATTTGTATCATCTTTAATTTCTTTCATCAGTGCCTTATAATTTTCTTCATACAGGTCTTTTGTCTCCTTAGGTAGGTTTATTCCTAGATATTTTATTCTTTTTGTTGCAATGGTAAATGGGACTGTTTTCTTAATTTCACTTTCAGATTTTTCATCATTAGTGTATAGGAATGCAAGAGATTTCTGTGCATTAATTTAGTACCCTGCTACTTCACCAAATTCATCGATTAGCTCTAGTAGTTTTCTGGTAGCATCTTTAGGAGTCTCTATGTATAGTATCATGTCATCTGCAAACAGTGACAGCTTTACTTCTTCTTTTCCGATTTGGGTTCCTTTTATTTCTTTTTCTTCTCTGATTGCTGTGGCTAAAACTTCCAAAACTATGTTCAATAATACTGGTGAGAGTGGGCAACGTTGTCTTGTTCCTGATCTTAGTGGAACTGGTTTCAGTTTTTCACCATTGAGGACGATGTTGGCTGTGGGTTTGTCGTATATGGCCTTTATTATGTTGAGGAAAGTTCCCTCTGTGCCTACTTTCTGCAGGGTTTTTATCATAAATGGGTGTTGAATTTTGTCGAAAGCTTTCTCTGCATCAATTGAGATGATCATATGGTTTTTCTCCTTCAGTTTGTTAATATGCTGTATCACATTGATTGATTTGCATATATTGAAGAATCCTTGCATTCCTGGAATAAACCCCACTTGATCATGGTGTATGATCCTTTTAATGTGCTGCTGGATTCTGTTTGCTAGTATTTTGTTGAGGACATTTGCATCTATGTTCATCAGTGATTTTGGCCTGTAGTTTTCTTTCTTTGCGACATCCTTGTCTGGTTTTGGTATCAGGGTGATGGTGGCCTCGTAGAATGAGCTTGTGAGTGTTTCTCCCTCTGCTATATTTTGGAAGAGTTTAAGAAGGATAGGTGTTAGTTCTTCTCTAAATGTTTGATAGAATTCGCCTGTGAAGCCATCTGGTCCTGGGCTTCTGTTTGTTGGAAGATTTTTAATCACAGTCTCAATTTCAGTGCTTGTGATTGGTCTGTTCATATTTTCTATTTCTTCCTGGTTCAGTCTCGGCAGGTTGTGCATTTCTAAGAATTTGTCCATTTCTTCCAGGTTGTCCATTTTATTGGCATAGAGTTGCTTATAGTAATCTCTCATGATCTTTTGTATTTCTGCAGTGTCAGTTGTTACTTCTCCTTTTTCATTTCTATTTCTATTGATTTGAGTCTTCTCCCTTTTTTTCTTGATGAGTCTGGCTAATGGTTTATCAATTTTGTTTATCTTCTCAAAGAACCAGCTTTTAGTTTTATTGATCTTTGCTATCGTTTCCTTCATTTCTTTTTCATTTATTTCTGATCTGATTTTTATGATTTCTTTCCTTCTGCTAACTTTGGGATGTTTTTGTTCTTCTTTCTCTAATTGCTTTAGGTGCAAGGTTAGGTTGTTTATTTGAGACGTTTCCTGTTTCTTAAGGTAGGATTGTATTGCTATAAACTTCCCTCTTAGAACTGCTTTTGCTGCATCCCATAGGTTTTGGGTCGTCGTGTCTCCATTGTCATTTGTTTGTAGGTATTTTTTGATTTCCTCTTCTTCAGTGATCACTTTGTTATTAAGTAGTGTATTGTTTTGCCTCCATGTGTTTTTATTTTTTCCAGATCTTTTCCTGTAATTGATATCTAGTCTCATAGCATTGTGGTCAGAAAAGACACTTGATATGATTTCAATTTTCTTAAATTTACCAAGGCTTAATTTGTAACCCAAGATATGATCTATCCTGGAGAATGTTCCATGAGCACTTGAGAAAAATGTGTATTCTGTTGTTTTTGGATGGAATGTTCTATAAATATCAATTAAGTCCATCTTGTTTATTGTATCATTTAAAGCTTGTGTTTCCTTATTTATTTTCATTTTGGATGATCTGTCCATGGGTGAAAGTGGGGTGTTAAAGTTCCCTACTATGAATATGTTACTGTCGGTTTCCACTTTTATGGCTGTTAGTACTTGCCTTATGTATTGAGGTGCTCCTATGTTGGGTGCATAAATATTTACAATTGTTATATCTTCTTCTTGGATCGATCCCTTTATCATTATGTAGTCTCCTTCTTTGTCTCTTGTAATAGTCTTTATTTTAAAGTTTATTTTGTCTGATATGAGATTTTCTACTCCAGCTTTCTTTTGATTTCCATTTGCATGGAATATCTTTTTCCATCTGTTCACTTTCAGTCTGTATGTGTCCCTAGGTCTGAAGTGGGTCTCTTGTAGACAGCATATATACGGGTCTTGTTTTTGTATCCATTCAGCAAGTCTGTGTCTTTTGGTTGGAGCATTTAATCCATTTACATTTAAGGTAATTATCAATATGTATGTTCCTATTCCCATTTTCTTAATTGTTTTGTATTTGTTATTGTAGGTCTTTTCCTCCTCTTGTGTTTCCTGCTTAGAGAAGTTCCTTTAGCATTTGTTGTAAAGCTGATTTGGTGGTGCTGAATTCTCTTAGCTTTTGCTTGTCTGTAAAGCTTTTGATTTCTCCATCGAATCTGAATGAGATCCTTGCTGGGTAGAGCAATCTTGGTTGTAGGTTTTTCTGCTTCATCAGTTTAAATATTTCCTGCCACTCC
This sequence comes from Mesoplodon bidens, assembly GCF_964165515.1. Lineage (NCBI taxonomy): Eukaryota > Metazoa > Chordata > Mammalia > Artiodactyla > Ziphiidae > Mesoplodon > Mesoplodon bidens. The sequence continues at coordinate 102,180,834 of NC_138161.1, read as the reverse complement.
CTTCTGGCTTGCAGAATTTCTGCTGAAAGATCAGCTGTTAACCCTATGGGGATTCCCTTGTGTGTTATTTTTCCTTGCTGCTTTTAATATGTTTTCTTTGTATTTAATTTTTGATAGTTTGATTAATGTGTCTTGGAGTGTTTCTCCTTGGATTTATCCTGTATGGGACTCTCTGCACTTCCTGGACTTGGTTAACTATTTCCTTTCCCATACTAGGGAAGTTTTCAACTATAATCTCTTCAAATATTCTCTCAGTCCCTTTCTTTTTCTCTTCTTCTTCTGGGACCCCTGTAATTCAAATGTTGGTGCATTTAATGTTGTCCCAGGGGTCTCTGAGACTGTCCTCAGTTCTTTTCATTCTTTTTTCTTTATTCTGCTCTGCAGTAGTTACTTCCACTGTTTTATCTTTCAGGTCACTTATCCGTTCTTCTGCCTCAGGTATTCTGCTATTGATCCCTTCTAGAGAATTTTTAATTTCATTTATTGTGTTATTCATCATTTTTTGTTTGCTCTTTAGTTCTTCTAGGTCCTTGTTAAACGTTTCTTGTATATTCTCTATTCTATTTCCAAGATTTTGGATCCTCTTTACTATCATTATTCTGAATTCTTTTTCAGGTAGACTGCCTATTTCCTCTTCATTTGTTAGGTCTGGTGGGTTTTTACCTTGCTCCTTCATCTGCTGTGTGTTTTTCTGTCTTCTCATTTTGCTTATCTTACTGTGTTTGGGGTCTCCTTTTTGCAGGCTGCAGGTTCGTAGTTCCCGTTGTTTTTGGTGTCTGTCCCCAGTGGCTAAGGTTGGTTCAGTGGGTTGTGTAGGTTTCCCAGTGGAGGGGACTAGTGCTTGTGTTCTGGTGGATGAGGCTGGATCTTGTCTTTCTGGTGGGCAGGACCGCATCTGGTGGTGTGTTTTGGGGGTGTCTGTGGCCTTATTATGATTTTAGGCAGCCTCTCTGCTAATGGGTGGGGTTGTGTTCCTGTCTTGCTAGTTGTTTGGCATAGGGTGTCCAGCACTGTAGCTTGCTGGTCGTTGAGTGAAGCTGGGTGCTGGTGTTGAGATGGAGATCTCTGGAAGATTTTCGCCATTTGATATTATGTGGAGCTGGGAGGTCTCTTGTGGACCAGTGTCCTGAAGTTGGCTCTCCCACCTCAGAGGCACAGCACTGACTCCTGGCTGGAGCACCAAGAGACTTTCATCCACACGACTCAGAATAAAAGGAGAAAAAATAGAAGAAAGAAAAAGAAAGAAAGAAAGAAAGAAAGAAAGAGACATAAATATAGAAAGAAAGGAAAGAAGGAAGGAAGAAAGAGAAAGAAAGAGGATCAAATAAAATAGTTATTAAAATAAAAAATAATTATTAAGAAAAAAAATTTTTAAGTAAAAAAAAAAAGGACAGACAGAACCCTAGGACAAATGGTGAAAGCAAAGCTATACAGACAAAATCACACACAGAAGCATACATATACACACTCACAAAAAGAGAAAAAGGGGGAAAAATAATATATCTTTGCTCCCAAAGTTGACCTCCTCCATTTGGGATGATTCGTTGTGTATTCAGGTATTCCACAGATGGAGGGTACATCAAGTTGACTGTGGAGATTTAATCTGCTTCTCCTGAGGCTGCTGGGAGAGATTTCCCTTTTTCTTCTTTGTTCGCACAGCTCCTGGGGTTCAGCTTTGGATTTAGACCCACCTTTGTGTGTAGGTCGCCTGAGGGTGTCTCTTCTTCGCTCAGACAGGACGGGGTTAAAGGAGCCACTGATTCGGGGGCTCTGGCTCACTCAGGCCGGGGTGGGGAGGGAGGGGCACGGAGTGCAGGGCAAGGCTACGGCGGCAGAGGCCAGCGGGACGTTGCACCAGCCTGAGGCACGCCATGCGTTCTCCTGGGGAAGTTGTCCCTGGATCCCGGGACCCTGGCAGTGGCGGGCTGCACAGTCTCCCGGGATGGGAGGTGTGGAGAGTGACCTGTGCTTGCACACAGGCTTCTTGGTGGCGGCAGCAGCAGCCTTATCATCTCATGCCCGTCTCTGGGGTCCACGCTGTTAGCCACGGCTCGCGCCCATCTCTGGAGCTCCTTTAAGCACGCTCTGAATCCCCTCTCCTCGCGCACCAGGAAACAAAGAGGGAAGAAAAAGTCTCTTGCCTCTTCGGCAGTTCCAGAACTTTTCCCGGACTCCTTCCCGGCTAGCCGTGGCGCACTAGCCCCCTTCAGGCTGTGTTCATGCCACCAAACCCAGTCCTCTCCCTGCATCCGACTGAAGCCCGAGCCTCAGCTCCCAGCCCCCGGCCGCCCCGGCGGGTGAGCAGACAAGCCTCTCGGGCTGGTGAGTGCCGGTCGGCACCGATCCTCTGTGCGGGAATCTCTCCGCTGTGCCCTCCGCACCCCTGTTGCTGTGCTCTCCTCCGTGGCTCCGGAGCTTCCCCCCTCCACCACCCGCAGTCTCCGCCCGTGAAGGGGCTTCTACTGTGTGGAAACCTTTCCTCCTTCACAGCTCCCTCCCACTGGTGCAGGCCCCGTCCCTATTCTTTGTCTCTGTTTTTTCTTTTTTCTTTTGCCCTATCCAGGTACATGGGGAGTTTCTTGCCTTTTGGGAGGTCTGAGGTCTTCTGCCAGCATTCAGTAGGTGTTCTATAGGAGCAGTTCCACGTGTAGATGTATTTCTGATGTATCTGTGGGGAGGAAGGTGATCTCTGCATCTTACTCTTCTGCCATCTTGAAGCTGCCCCCTGGACGTTAACTTTGACTACTTGGTTAAGGTGCTGCTGCCAGGTTTCTCCTCTGTAAAGTTTGATTTTTTCCCCCTAAGTAATTAATAAGTATGTGATGAGACACTTTGATACTATGTAAATATCCTATTTATCATCACACTTTCACCCCCTGATTTTAACATCCATTAATGTTTCTTGCCTGCAACAATTAGTACTGTGGTATTTGTCAAATGGTGATTTTCTATTTCTATATTCCCTTCTACTTTTATTAATTGAAAGTCTTCTATAAGTAAGAGCTATCTCTTGTCCCTCATTTCTTTATTTAATCAATTATTTTATTTATACCACTATAAACTCATGGATATGAGCTTTTCCTATAGGTTACAATCCATTACTATCATTATTTATTTTGTTGCCCAAGTTATCCCAGATTTAGCCATTGGGATTCTTTCAAATCAAGCACTTCCTTAAAAGTAAACACTTTTTATTGAAATTGGTGAAGACCATTGTCTTTTTGCACTGCAACTTCTTTTCCATCATGTTCTCCCTCATCCCAGGTAATGCTATGGTACTGATGGGCATTTTGGATATTTGGCTAAGGGGAAGTTGAGTTGGGGACATATTTAATTTAGTTATTCCATTTAATGGGATATAATTATGTGGTTTGAAATCACTATCACTTTCATGTATAGTTGAGATATTGTTGGCTATCTGGTGTAGGAATGGCTTCCAGGAATATTTCTACTGTGCAAAATGTGCAGGACCAGAGGTTTTATTTCAGTGTGAATGTGTCCTACAGCACACAACACTGGAATTATGTTCATAATGACTGGTCTGCCATTATAAATCTGTTTTAGTCTCGCTACATGGATACAACAACCTTTAAGACTCTACAATATATTTTTGAAGACTCAGAAGAGAAACTCAAATACAAATAAGTAGCAGGGTGTTTTCTTAAAAGTTCATAAAGCTCAATATGTCATTTTAATTCAATTTGGAAAGATTTTGGAACATTTCAATAAAGGAAATACAGTAGAATAGACTCCCAATGTTGGCATATGTGAAGGTGACATTCATTTATCATCTTTTTTTTTGTATTTATTTATTTATTTGGGCTGCACCGGGTCTTAGTTGCGGCACATGGGATCTTCGCTGTGGCATGCGGACTCTTCGCTGTGGCATGCAGACTTCTTAGTTGCGGCATGCATGCGGGATCTAGTTCCCCAACCAGGGATGGAACCCGGGCCCCTGCATTGGGACAGCAGAGTCTTACCCACTGGACCACCAGGGAAGTCCCTCATTTATCATCTTTAAATACATTTATTTAAGAACTGAGAGAAATTTCAGGAAAAAGTCAATGAAAAAAGAAAAGCAATGAAATAAATGGAAATTATTCTGACATCAAAGATAGAACTATAACCAAAAAATGTTTAATCATATCTACAGCAGTAATTCAGTAAGTGGAAGAGATAACTTTTCAATAGAATAATAATGAATAGATTCTTGGACTGTTTAATAATCCAGTTAATGAAGAGGAGCGAATCATATGAACGCGTTGGGGAAAGACTTACATTCCTTGTTGATAAACTGACACCTATGAGGATAACATACAATTCATGATATGCCTCTGTAACGAGGACATAGATGACCAACTGATTAATGAATCAATGAGTAATTCTCAATTCAAGGAGTGTTTAAGATTAGTCACTGCTGATGAAAACCTGATATGCTCTGAAGTCTAGCAATCATATGGAAAGAAATTTTGTTGGAAGTTTTCCCCAAATTGACAGCAACCCAAAACATTTACATGGCATTTCCAATAATGAGTTGTGAAGCTGGAAGAAATTTTTTGAAACAATCGATAAGAAAAGAATGTTGAACAAACATGCTGGATATAAGACTAACTTGTCTCCTCTCTGCAGATCTTTTATTAAACTGGTGCCATTTGAAGAAGGGATCTAAAGGGTATGTGGTTCAAAAAAGGTAGGAAAAAATATATTAGTCGTATGTCAGGCAGTTAACAAAGTATCATTTTTCTGGATTTTGTGATGTTTATGGTATTGGTCAGCGTTTTTAAGCTTTGAATTTTGTTATGATTTCTTTTCTCATTCTAAATACATCGTGACTTTCAAATCTCATTTTGTATCCATAATTTGGTATTCTTTTTCTTAAAGAGGGCTCCACATGGCACAAGCTTCAGGCCTCATAAAATCTAAATCTGCCTCTTCTCTCAGATCTCAAAAAGGATGGGTTTACAAGCATGCCCCATCCCTTGGAGGGGGCTTTCCCTGACCTGGGTACTTAAGTCCCGACTTTGCCCCAGTGCATTTAAGCACTTCACATGCAGGAAGTCAGGGAGGGTCACATGTTGCCCATTGCTGTCAGGTCCAGGGGAGAGAGAATCCAAGCAAAGGCAGCTCTCAGATCTCCTGCCATGCAGTCCGACACCTTCACCTCCCATTAATTAGGTGTGAAATGGTTGCTGTGAGTGTTTGCGTGTGTTTATCCAAAAGGTCTGCAAGACGTGTGAAGCTCTGTTTGCTGCCAGTTTTATTCTCCAAATAGAAACTGGTAGTGGGGGGTGATGACAGGAGATTGTACCAGGTGGAAGGGCTTATTAATGTCAACACTTCTCACCATGATAAACGAGCGTCCTGGGGGCTCTGAGGATCTGACAGTTTTCATGTGCTTGCAGATGAAGCCCTCATAGAGCCTCAGCTTTTACAGCCTGGAACGGATTTGCTGCAATCACAAATGAATGGCATCCTCAAGGCCATGAGTCCTTATCAAATCACCTGGTAGACATGGGATTAGGCTAAAAACACCCCCAGTATATCTCCATCTTTCCATCCCTCATTTTGTCTTCAGGTAGAGCATAGCCTCATTATCCTCATCTTAGTTCTTGTGCTGCTTCTCCTCCTAGAATGTTCTTCTCCCATCTCTATTTTCCACAATGGTATCATCCTGCAAAAACTAGCTCAAGGGCCTCCCTGGTGGCGCAGTGGTTGAGAGTCCGCCTGCCGATGCAGAGACACGGGTTCGTGCTCCGGTCCGGGAAGATCCCACATGCCGCGGAGTGGCTGGGTCCGTGAGCCATGGCCGCTGAGCCTGCGCGTCCGGAGCCTGTGCTCCGCAACGGGAGGGGCCACAACAGTGAGAGGCCCGCGTACCGCAAAAAAAAAAAAAAAAAAAAAACTAGCTCAAATGCTGCCTGCAAAAGAAGTCAACTCGGGTCCCTTCCATACCCCCATCTCCCTGTCTGTGTGTCATTGCTCTATCTAGAGCAACTCTTAACTGCCACCTGAAAGTATAGTTATTTATTCATCCAGAAATGAAAAACTCTTGAGAGCAGAAACCAAGCCTGAATTACTGCTATGATCCCATATGGGCGAGGAAAGTGGCAGTGCATGATAAATAAATTTAACAAATCATTGACCGTGAGCATTCACTTTTCTTGTGCATGCAATGCACTCAGCCCAGGTTCTGACACATAGCAGGTGTTTAATAAATGGTAGCTATTATTTTTGTTTCCATAGAGTTTTCAGAGCAGCTCTGAGATGCGCTAGACCCAGCAGGGAAGGCAGTACTGAGTTGTGATGAGGATACAATGGCTATAAGTCCTGTTCTGCCATTTACTAGCTGTGGGACTTGGGCAAGTTATAACCACCATAGTTTCCTCATCTGTGAAAAGGAGCAATAATAATAAGCTGTCATGACTATTAAATGACTTAGCACGTGTCACACACATAGAAGAGAGCCTGCCATACAGTAAGTGCTATGTTAGTACTAATAATTATTATTAGTGTTACTGCTATAGTTATTATCTGGTGGTTTAGGATAGGTGCCAGCCATTTCCCAAGGCCTCTCGGAATCCAGTCCCTCTTGAGTTAGTGCATGAAAGGCTGTGGGCTAATTCCAGACAATGGCTCCTCTCCCAGGGCCCTCAAAATGTACTGCTTCCCCTCCTGACTCCTTTGGCCAGTGGAAGAGGACCCAGGGGCAGGCGTAATCACTGCCTTCACATATCTGAAGGGCAGTCACATGGAAAAGGAGAGGATTCCCCTTGGCTTCAAAGGGCACACCTTGAACCAGGGATGGAAGTTATAGAGAAGCCAAAACCAGCCCAGCGAGAGCAGCGTTTGGTAGCGCTCAGAGTGGCCAGCTGTGCACCGGGCTGCCTGGGAGGAAGCAAGCTCTCTGTCAGTGGGAGTGTTCAAGCCAAGCCCAGATCACCTGTTGTCACGGTTGCTATGGAAAAGATTTAAGAACCCTGTATTAGTTATATATTGCTATGCAACAAATACCATACAACTTAGCAGCTTAAACAACACATTTTTATTACCTCACCATGTTTGTGGTTAAGGGATTTGGAGGCAGCTTAGCTAGGTGGCTCTGAAGGGCAGTTGCCTGGAAGAGGAGAAGATTCAGGGTCTCCCATGGGGATGCATCCTCCAGGTCGGCTGTGGTTGCAGTCATCTGTTGGCTGGATTGGGACCTGAGGATCTGCTCCCCAGAAGGCTCACTCACACGGCTGTGGGATAGAAGGCTCAGTTCCTCGCTCTGTGACCTTCTCCACAGGGCTGCTTGAGGGTCCTTCTGACATGGCATCTGGCTTCCTGCAGAGTACATGATCCCAAAGAAACAGCAAAACAGAAGTGCAATGTCTTTTATGATCTAACCTTGGATGTCATTTCTGCTACATTCTACTGTTTAAAAGTATATAGGCCATACTCAAGAGAGGAATTAGGCTGCTCTGAAGGGGGAGATTTAAAGTTTGTGGACTTACTTATTTTATTTATTTATTTTCCTATTTTATTTTTAATTTTTCTAATTTTAAATTTTTATTGGAGTACAGTTGATTTACAATGTTGTGTTCCTTTCAGATGCATAGCAAAGTGAATCAGTTATGCATATACATATACCCACTCTTTTTAGATTCCTTTCCCATATAGGCCATCACAGGGCACTGAGTAGAGTTCCCTGTGCTATACAGCAGGTCCTTATTAGTTATCTATTTTATACATAGTAGTGTGTATATGTGTGGACTTATTTTAGAACCATCACAGCCCCTTAAATGCTGAAGCACTGTGACTGCTTATGTTATTACTAGGCCAGAGGTTTTTGATTAGCAGTGATGCTAAGCTCCTTTGCTAAAGTTACTCAAAAAACACAGGAAGGGTCACTGCTTTGCTCCATCCCCACTGAGTAACTTAAGTAGGTGTATCTCGTCCAGGACAACACAGCCTCAACAGTCACTCTCTTTGTCTCTAGGGGCTGGATGTCCCCACTCCAAACCACTTCTTAACTTCATGTTCTCTTATAACATCAGGAGAGCACATCCTCTTTTGGAGGCCAAGGTAGGTGACAGTGGAAGGATGGAGAAATGGAAACTTACTAGGTGCCCAGAGCCTCTAGCCCCCTGGTACTGGCCTGCCCTACAGATTCCCTTAAAGAAAAGAACAGATGGAAGGTACTGGGAGGGAGCTGAAGCTTAATAAATGGCATACCTAATGAAAAAATAAACTGTGGACCATCTGAGGTCTTGAGCACACTGACACAATGTCATAGTTATCCATATTCATGAGCATGTTTGTAACATGTTCTCCCTCCTTCACTGTAGTCCACAAAGCCTTTGAAATATTAGATGGTTTCTAGATTTGTAATGTCAGTGATTAAGCTGTTATTCGATGGAGACCCTGGATTATCAGGGTTGTTTAAAGGTTAATTTTGTTTAATAGTCAAATTCCTGTGGCCCACAGCTCAGAATGGTCCCGGGGAGGACATGTGTGTGCAAGGCAACGGAACCCATTTATCTTACAATTGTCTTTCTCTATTCAGTGAAAGGGCATACTACTCTTCTCAGTAGGAGATCAGTAAGTAAAGAAGGAAGAAGTAGTACAGAAAGAGCTTTCTTTTTTTTTTTTTTTTTTTGCAGTACGTGGGCCTCTCACTGCTGTGGCCCCTCCCGTTGTGGAGCACAGGCTCCGGACGCGTAGGCTCAGCGGCCATGGCTCACAGGCCCAGCCGCTCCGTGGCATGTGGAATCCTCCCGGACCGGGGCCCGAACCCGTGTCCCCTGAATCAGCAGGAGGACTCTCAACCACTGCGCCACCAGGGAAGCCCAGAAAGAGGTTTCTTAAATGACATCAGGGCAGTTCGTGTGTGTGCACATGTGCGAGTGTTTTGGGGCAGGGGGAATGGTTAATGCATTCTCCAGCAAAAGTGTTAGCAAAAGGTAGTAAAAATGCCAGGTCTTTCTATAGAGTACCTCTAAAATTAACATTCATAACAACTGTATGAAGTGGCTATTATTATTTACAATGATAAAACTCTGGGGATCAGTTAATTAAACAAACTATACTGCAGGCAAGTATCAAGTAAATAAGCAGAGGCTGCACCCTGTTTATGAACACCTAACTTATACATTGCCCATCCTGCAGGTAAATTCCTCATTCTTACTGCAATGAGGGTTGTAAACCTCAGAGCTTTCAAAGACCTGGAAGGTGGCAGAGTAATGCAGGCGAAAAGCAGATCTTGACCAGCCAAGAAGCCTGGAGTTTCCTCCTAGTGCTGTCACTAATGGTGTGATCTAGAGCACGATGATATCCCTCTCTGAGTCCCTGGTTCCTCACCTGTAAAAGGAGGAAGTGTGTGTAAGGTGGGGTGGTGATGCTGGGCAAAGGAGCCACGTGGGGAACTCTACAAACAGGCAAAATGCCCACCCACCTGGGCCTTGCCCTTTGAGTCAGATTCTCTGGCGGGAGGAGCGCCTGTTTTGTTGAGCCAACGCGCCAGGAGTTGTAGTCACACAGCTCTTGGCACAAGCCAGTGTTTGGGAACCACAGACCTGATGATCTCTAAGGTCCCTCCAAGCTCCAGAATTTAATGCCATTTTAGGAGAGGGAAGAAGGAAGAAGCTCTGAGAAGCTGGAACGGTTTGGGATGCACTGATCCAGTAAAGGCTAGTCTGCTCACCATCACCCTCTGGCATGCTGCCTAAACTTTCTACTTCATTTGCTCTTAAGAACTTACTTGTACTATTTGGAGACATATTTGAATGGAAAGTTGACCTCATTTAAAAATCAAATAATCCAGCCAGCTTGACGCAGTTCTCTTTGGTCAAATCTGAGCCAATTTGGGCATCAAAATAAATAACCTATTGAATAAGACAGGCATTCACCAGTCCATAAATAAACAGATAAATGGAAGGGAAGGAAAAGCTCTCCTTTATAGTAGAAACCAACTAATAAATATAGAAGATATGATAAAATTAGAATAAATCATCATAGTAATGGTGAATTGAGGCAAGGATCATCAGTGGATGCCAGTTTGCATCCAATGGGTGAAAGTTTGCTGAGGAACAGGATATTTGTATGGTCTCACAGTATATTCCCACAAAATTGTTACTAATTACTAACAAAACACTTATTAACTTTACAGAGAAACCTGGTAGAACCCATCCTAACTGAATGGTAGAAGTTAACAGCACGATTACTGGGACAAGAGAACATTGTGTGGCCCCTGATAGGCTGCATGGAGAACACAGCATCACTTCGGGGGTGTTTCTGACAAAGATGCGGAGAATGAATCTAATTGTGAGGAAGCATCAGACAAACCCCAAGTGAGGGACGGCCTGCAAAATGATTGCCTTGTGCTCTTCAAAAATATCAAGATTGTGGAAAGCAAGGGAAGACGGGGGAAATGTCCCAGGTTGAAAGAGACCTAAGAGGCATAATGACTGAATGCAATGCATAATCATGTGTTTTTTCTTGGACCAGAAATGAAAGGGGGTAAAGATATTCTTGTTGTTATTGCTGTTGTTGTGTTTCTAAAAAGGATATTATTGAGATAATCTGTAAAGCTGAGTCTGTAGATTAGAGGATAGATTGTAACAACGTTAATGTGCTAATTTTGGCCAGTGTATTGTGGCCGTGTAGGAGAATGTCTGTTCTTAGGAGATGTAAACTGAAGCATTTGGCGATAAGCTTGAACTTTACTCCAGAATGGTTCAGAAAAACAAAACAAATGTGTGTGTGTGTGTGTGTGTGTGTGTGTAGAGACAGAGAGAATAAAACAGATGTATTTCTAAAGACAGTATATAGAAAATCCTTTATTTTTTCTTGTAACTTGTCTATAAATTATATTAAATTTCTATAAGAAATTATTGTTTCTTAAGGTTAGAAAAAAAATTAAAAATCAAATACCCTTAGGTGGATTATGGGGTCATCAGTCATTCACATCTTAGCGTGAATTAGTCTAATTGGCTCTCCTCTTAATATCTAGTTGATATTGGCTGCCCTGAGGAAATGGAAGTTTACTGAGTCATGGGAGAAGATAGGCAGTTTGAGAACTTAAAACACTTTGGGGAATAGAATAGTCAGATAAAATAGGGGTACATCCAAGAGGAACTCAAAAGAAATAAAAACACAAAGAACTGAGGGATGAGGACCCAAGGAGGTAGAAGAAAAATTCAGAAAGTGAGGCAAGAAGGGGAAATAGTCCAATTTTGCCTGGAGCTGAGACTTCCCTTCTCACCCTCTCCCCTTTCTCTGCGTCATGGTGTTCTTCTCAGCCTGGGTGCACATCAGGGTCACCTGGAGCGCCTAAACCCACCTCTGAATAATTAAATCAGAACCTCTGGGGGGTGAAGCCTGGGCACCAGGTCTCAGAAGCCCCCCAGGTGCCTCCAATGTTCAGTTAGTATGGAGAATCTCTGAGCTGCACTGTGGGGTAAGCAGGGTGCTTGTTGACTTCAGCAGCCTGCCGTGTGGCCATTCCACCTCTAGCCTTTCCCCCTCGGATCCAGCATTCACACGATCACCCGGCGGATCTTCTAAAGCACAGATGTAACCATGCCAGTCTTCCATCTGGAAACCTTTCCTGATTTCTCGTCTCCTGACTCTGACATACAAGGCTTCCCATTGTCTAGCCCCAACCAGCCTTGTCTCCCCAACGTTCTCATTTATGCAGAATCCCATGCCACTCTCTTCTTTAAAGTTAAACATTCGTTATTTTATTTGGATTGTTTTTAGTGACATGGTAGTGTTCAATGCTCCCCAGAGCCAACGTGTAATGCCTCCTGCCTCTGTACCACCATTCGCCTTGCTCCCTTCACTGGCCATTCCCTCCTTCTGGCTTCGAATCTTAGACCATTAACATCCTCTCATTCTTTAAGACTCACATCAAAGGCCACTTCCTTCATGAGGTCCCCTGATTGTCCCAGTTGGATTTAGTGTCCTTTCCTGGCACTTTTTGTGCCTCTATCATAGTACATGATTTCAGCCTGCTTTGTTTTATTGCTACTTGTTTACAAGACTGTTTTATCCACTAACTTGTACAGTTACCCAAGGGTGAGGAGAGAGCCTAGAATGATAAAGGGCTTTGGAAGACAACAAACCTCAGTTTGCCCTCAGGATGGGTTTCAAATGTGTCCCTAAATTCTTTGAGACTCGTTCCTTCAAGAGCTGAAGCTTTATTCCCCTCCCTTTGAGTGTGGGCCGGACTTAGTGACTCGCTTTTAACAAATAGAATAAGGCAAAAGTGACAGTGTGACTCTGAGACTAGGTCATAAAAAGCATTGGGACTTCCTCCTTGTTCTCTCTCTCTCCCTCTCTCTCTCTCCCTCGGATGACCAGGACTAGGCGAATCAGCTGCCATGTCATGAGGAGACTCTGGTTGCTTATAGAAAGGCCCCAGGTGGTATGGTCTCTGGCCAACAGCCAGGGAGGAGATGTCAGCCCACTTGAGTGAACTATCTTGCAGTGGTCCTTTGGCCTCAGGTGGAGACGCTGTGAACCAGGTGCCAGGCCAGTTTTCCTGAGAAGGCTTTATAAGCACTGGCCCCCTAAGTTCCATTAAACGAGCACCATTCTTAAATATGACATTCCAGGTAAAGCTTTGGTTACATGATTGACCTTCCCAATTATATTCTGGTTTTTTAAAAGAGGCAGATGTTTACAGAACCTATATAAAATAACTATACTGCCATGAAAAGTAGACTTAAGAAGAGTTTCTGATTTCAGGGGGGATAAGTGAGAATCAGATATAATTTTTAAATGTTATATTCCAGTATATAAAAGCAGATTCTACTAAACTGTCGTGGATTACAGAGAATTTAAAAAGAAAAAAAAAGGTTTGATTTTATATCTGGAAAGTAGAAGTTGAAATATCAACAATATTCTAAACAAATAATCACAATAAAATTTTTCTCATCAGTTCATTCAGTCCTACGTAATTAATTCCTGTTCTACTAGATCTTGAGTTAGCAGCCCTATGAGCCTGTATGCTTTTAAATGGAAAAGAATTCTGGAAATCTTGACTCAATCCACTGGTATGGCCTGAACGTTGTCCAAGTGATGCATCAGAAGGCTGTACCCAAGAGTCTACTCTTTGAAGTGTCAGTAGTTTGTAGCACCAGATATAGTCCTTTTCCATGGGAATCTGAGATTGTCCATCTTTTTTGTCCATCTTTGTTGAAAACTCAGGTCTATAGTTGATAGCAGAGCCTTCAGGCAAGCACCAGAGAAGATAAAGCTATCTTAGGGACTTCCCTGGAAGTTCAGTGGTTAAGACTTCGCCTTCCAATGCAGGGGGTGCATGTTTGATCCCTGGCTGGGGAGCTAAGATCCCACATGTCTCGCAGCCAAAAAACCAAAACATAAAACAGAAGCAATATTATAACAAATTCTATAAATACTTTAAAATTGGTCCACATCAACAAAAAAATCTTTTAAAAAACTATATTAAATTACAGAGAAAATGGCTGTGGTTAATTAACTACGGATAATTTTCAAATGTAAAAGTCTAATGAGAATTCATAATAAGAATAATGTAACTGACAAGGAAATGTGATTGTTTCTGTGGCATGCATAACAAGATGATAAAGCAATTCCAAAACAAGTTTTAGACAATATGTCTCTAAGAATAATGATGAAGCCTATTTTCAGAGAAGTCAGAGAATATTTGATTTCTAAAAATGAATGAACATAATTTTATAGAGGAAAAGCCTTGAGATATAGCATAATAATCCTGAGACATAATACACAAAATATACCAAGATTATACCAAGCATATTGTAAGAATATACCAGGAATATGAAGAGAATCAGTAAATCTGGCATAGGTCCTAGACGGTTGTATTTTTATAAAACTCTATAGGTAGGGCTTCCCTGGTGACGCAGTGGTTAAGAATCCTCCTGCCAATGCAGGGGACATGGGTTCAAGCCCTGGTCCAGGAAGCTCCCACATGCCATGGAGCAACGAAGCCCATGCGCCACAACTACTGAAGCCCACATGCCTAGAGCCCATGCTCCACAACAAGAAAAGCCACCGCAATGAGAAGCCCGCGCACCTCAATGAAGAGTAGCCCCTGCTCACCACAACTAGAGAAAGCCCGCGTGCAGCAACAGAGACCCAACACAGCCAAAAATAAATAAATTAAATAAATAAATAAATTTTTGAAAAAAAAACCCTCTATAGGTAAGTCTGACGTGCATCTCCAGTTGAAAACCAGTGTCACAGAAGATACTAGATTCAAATTTAAAGACTGTGACGCTAACAAATGTAAAATAGATAGCTAGTGGGAAGCAGCCTCATAGCACAGGAAGATCAGCTCGGTGCTTTGTGACCACCTAGAGGGGTGGGATAGGGAGCATGGGAGGGAGACACAAGAGGGAGGGGATATGGGGATATATGTATACGTATAGCTGATTCTCTTTGTTATACAGCAGAAACTAACATAACATTGTAAAGCAATTATACTCCAATAAAGATGTTAAAAAAGAAAGACCGTGACAAAGTTAACACTTTAAACAGTAACTGAAATGATGGATAACACTATACTATTGTTGCTAACTTTAGGCAAAGCACCACAAGGATTCTGACAAATATAGGAAAACCAGACAGAGTCTACTCAATGTTTCCTCTGAAGTTAAAATATATTATGGAAAGTGAGGACACTGGCAAACATCCAGGGACTTCCCATGAATCATATACTTTCTGAAATCTTTATATTAATAAGGTTTTACCTACCCAAATTTAACCTAGGGAAGGCTATGTGTCTCTTCTGATTTGACAATTTTTTCCATGAAACTTTACAAAATAGTAACATATCAAAAAACCCCGAATTATTTCTAGCATCTCTCTTTTTATAAGGTGACAGAACACAAATCTTTGTGATTTTTGGGGGGGCCCTCTGGGAAATCTCAAAATAGATTTCAGTGTAAAAGATACCCTGAATCATTCTCTTTTTTTCTTTCATTATTTCAGTATTTCTATATTTGGATCTGATTTGGGGAATGCAAAAATCAAAGAAGTTGTTAGAGGAGATTTGGACATTTGATTAAGATGGGATCATGGGTGCCTGAAAAATGATAGTTAGCTATTTAATCAAAATGCAATAAAAAAATTTTATTGAAAAAAATAGAAAGTAAAATGATTATAAAGTACATGTAACTTCTTTTATAACTGAGATTCTTTTTTCCTAAATAATCAAGGATATAACAAAGTTAACATAAAGTATTTTTGCTATGTAGGTAGATTACACAGAAAGTGAAGAATAACCCTTCATATATATATATATATATATATATTTTTTTTTTTTTTTTTTTTTTTGGCGGTACGCAGGCCTCTCACTGTTGTGGCCTCTACCGCTGTGGCGCACAGGCTCCGGACGCGCAGGCTCAGCGGCCATGGCTCATGGGCCTAGCCACTCCACGGCATGTGGGATCTTCCCGGACTGGGGCACGAACCCACGTCCCCTGCATTGGCAGGCGGACTCTCAACTACTGTGCCACCAGGGAAGCCCTAACCCTTCATATTGTTGGCAAAGGCATTCATCAGTTAATCAAGGAGGCAAAGCCCATTAAAGTGGATCAAACTTTACCAACATTTTAACACATTCCATAACGTCTTTTAAGGTTCAAGTGTTATAAGCCAAAGCAAGTAAAATTCACTTACCAAATTTTGTCCCTTATCATTCTCCTTCATATTCTGGAACAATCTGACATTTTAGGATGGATCTCAGAGTTCCACCAGGTCAAAAGTAATTTCATAATAATTATGCTAAGATGTTATTTCTGTTAACCTGCTGTGTGTTCCTCATTGTTATCTTCAAATGAAAAGGAGCATTTCAAAATGTTCTCAGTTTTAAATTCTAATACAATATCACCCACATAAACAAAAGCTCCGTGGGGGTCCTCAATAATTTTTAAGAGTATAAAGGAGTCCTGAGACTAAAAAATTTGAAAGCTGTAAACCAACTGCCATAACATGGTGCTGTGTCCTCAGTAGGTAGAATGCATGGGTCCAGAAACCAAGGGGCAGAATTAGGAATCGCCCACTCACCATCACTCCTAGCCACCCACTTGTGAAATTTGTGCTTCCCATCCCCATAACTCTGAGCTTTATGGATTTAAGGGTTATGTTTTTCAGAGAGAAGGGCTTCCAACAGAGGACCCAGCAAGGTTCCCATTAAATTTTTAACTATGGCTGGCAGGGGTTACTTTTGACTCCTTGTGTCAAGAGAACAGGAGGCAAGGCAAGGAATCACTGTCCTGGCAGGTAACTGGCTCAGTTATAAGGAGGCGGTAGGGCTGCTCTTAGCCAACAGGAGCAAGAAGAAAGTGTTCAGCATCCAATTCTGATAATAAATAGAAGGGCAGCAGTCCTGGCCATAAGGCTCAGACCCTTTAAGGAAAAAAAAAAACTCTGGTCACCACATCAGGTAAACCACCTAGACCAACAGAGTTGCCAGCTGTGGATGAGGGGTGTCTGGTATGCTAGTGGAGGAAGGAAACAATGCCTATCACCCGCAACCTCTATATGAGCTGCATTGTTCTTCCATTTCCTTCCTCTTGTAAGTTTCCCCAGGAAAAACGATCAACCAGAATTCTGGAGGAGCTGTTCCCAGAACTTACTGTACAAAGCACATGGATCCAAGTGGCATACAGTGGGCTGTAAGGGACACTGCAGTGCTCCCCAGATGCCTTCTTTAGGACGGAGGCACTCAATCTCCCAGCTGTGATGGCCTCTCTAGGAATCAGAGATTCCAGCTGCATCCTTCCCGCATAATTACTCTCAGTGGAAGAGAGCCACCTAACCCAAGAGCACACCCCCACCACGGA
Organism: Mesoplodon bidens; assembly: GCF_964165515.1. Classification (NCBI taxonomy): domain Eukaryota; kingdom Metazoa; phylum Chordata; class Mammalia; order Artiodactyla; family Ziphiidae; genus Mesoplodon; species Mesoplodon bidens. The sequence goes on along the minus strand of NC_138161.1, from coordinate 102,164,005 downwards.
CGCAGCCTGGTGATGAGGGGTATGAACGCCGGCCCCTTCCCTCAAGGACAACTCTGAGGGGCCATCCCAGCTTCAGAGATCCCCTATAATAGTGTGAGGCCTTTGTGGTGACTACCACCCAGTTCAAGCTCTCCCACTGTCCAGGGCTAGGTCTTAACTCCCCACAAGTGTTGATCCTAGGGATACCACTCTGTAACCTTCTTACACACCAGGGCTCATCTCAAAGTTTGCTTCCTGAGGACCTGATTTAAGGCAAGGCTTACACACCATCCTATTCCATTTCAGCCTTACACATTTTTCAGAATTATACAATTGACCTAAAGTTTATATAAGTCAATATATCCTAAAATTGGGATCTGGGGAAGCATAACACAAAATCGAAAGCTTTTATGTGTTCGAGCAAATTTGGGAAATGCTTAGTTAACTAAAATTAAAACAGATTTGTTTACAATGAAACTACTTGGGGTTTTAAATATTGGAGAGTGAATCTCCAAGAGGGGGTCCCTGTAGTAAACAAATTCTTCCCAAAGTTTTTTGACCATGAATTTAAATTTTTTCATTCCCTCCCTTCTTTCCTTCCTTCCTTCCTTCCTTCCCTTCCTTTCTTTCCTTCCTCCCTTTCTCTCTCTTTCTTTCTTCCTTTCTTCCTTCTTTCCTTCCTTCCTTCCTTTCTTTCTTTCCTTCCTTCTTTCTTTCTTTCTTCCTTATTTTGCTGTGTACCTATGAACATTTCCTAGAAGCAGTTCCCTACAGGGCACAGTTTGGGAACACAGCAGTCCACATTTCTAGACACTTAATTAGGAATCATTCTGTTTGGCATCTTTTTTTTTTCCTTTTTTTTAATTTATTTTTTATTTTTTTATTTTTTTGTGTTTGGCATCTTTAAAAGTTATCATGGCTTTGGGGATGCTTTTCATAAGTCACGTGCAAAAGCTGTCAAGGAAGTTGGAGCTGGAGCCTATGTGTGCTCTCAGTAAACTTCTCAGTGATAGACAGAGAAATGGAAAAATCAATTCACTGAACTACAAACTGCCTCAAAGTTGGAGTCATTATCTTAAAGAGTTAGACTCACCAGGACTTTAGCTGTAAGGGTTTAAAAAAATATCCCCCGAAAATGGTTATACTGAACAGGTTGGGGGGGTTCATTCATGAAGTCTCCACGCATGGCTGGCTGATAGGTGCCCTTCACTAAAAGGAACTTGAACAGGCTCCGTCTGCATCTGTTGCTGCGCTCTTGCCAAGTGAAATGAGTGGCATGATCCTGATGACCTCATCCGAAACGATGGGCCCAGGGATGGACCGACTATCAGGAAGGCTAAACTATCAGGAAGGCTATGGGGAGGGTTGGCATGAATCACTTCCCAGTAGAGGCACTTCATTTGGATGGTGGCCACCTGGCTCAGTCAAATTCTCTATTTCAGAAAGTATAAATGCCAGGGCAGATCTCTCAAACTAAGGCTGTAACCCAGACAACCCTGAGCTTTTGATCTGGGTCCCCATTAGGTTTGTTGCACTTCTCACTCTTCATAGCACCTGGACCCAGAGTGACTGGGCAGCTAGGAAGATGGCTTTTTGTTGCTCCATTAATCCTACGCATCCTTATATAAATTCCTCATACCAAAGAGAATCTTTGTAATCACATAAAAACCTGACTGATACAGAAATTAGTATTAAGAGCAGAGTTGCAAGGCCGAGGGATTAAACAAGATTAAACTGGATTAAAATGCCACTGGGTGGAGGAAAATGAGAATATCCACATCTTGGGGTAGAAGGCTAATGGGTCCCTGGTTTACAGCAGAGATGTGGTTAATTACACTCTCATATTTTGGTCTCACGATTCAAGTGAGATGCCCACCAAAGATGAGGCTTTAGAGCAATGACAAATACCATTTCACGGGCTATGGAGACGTTTCCACATAAGGACAGACAGCCTGCTTCTTTTGGCTCAGAGTAACTTCAGTTGGGAAAGGGGTTGACTCTGGTCCCAGCAGATAAAGAAACTGACCCCATTCAGAAAGTACTATTTCCTTGTGATTTGTCTTCTTGTAGACAGCTGCAGAGTGAGATCAGAATGATTAGATTCAGAACTTAAGTGGAAAATGAATTCCTAGACACAAGTGTCTGTGGTTACTGTTATGGCTCCAACTGGCAAACACAGGAATTGTGAAAACAGAGGTGTTTCACATCTGGGAAGTCTTAGATGACCCAAGGATTAGAAGACTCCCAACATAGCTAGAGTTACTTCAGATAACTCCTCACCATGCTTCCCATTGTCATGGGATATAACAGTCCACCACAATATGAGGTGTAACTTGTGACTACGAAGTAAGTATCAATTTGTCCTGGATGCTATGTAAACTCCAGACCACAAAAGAGAAAAATTAATTAAGAATTCATTGCAGGACTGTCAAGAGAGAAAGCAATCACTAGTTTCCAGGGAGGAATATGTGGACCTGAGCATTAAGATCACATGATCAATGTAGAGTGACTGCATAGTAGGAATGAGTTGATTTTAAAGCTCTAATGCTGACAGCTAATCTTGACATTAATGCTTGTTTGGCCAGAGTTTTTGTTTATGTGGATTATATCTATTGATATTTCCCATAGCAGAAAGTATTGTGAACATAGTTTCAGCTTTGTGGATCCCCATAAGGACACTGAGGGATCCGCAGATCACACTTGCAGAATCATTTATCTAAGTACACTTTGGGGTTTCCTGAGGTACTCCTGAGGATTTATAAATTTTGTTTATTCATACTTATGATAAACTAAAGCATGTGTATCCAAACACACTTTGGATCTTTAGGAGGACCACCTCACAGTTGGAAAAGAACCACATACTTCAGGGCCCACATTTACATTGTGTCTGGCTATGTTAGCATCACATTCTGAAGTAGTTCAAATATGTAAGTGTGATTGGAGATTGCATGGAGTACAGGGAGACTGAACTAACAGAAAGCTGGGCCATGGCAGTCAGGACCACATTCATGGCAAAGAGGGAATTTACTGCATGGCTCCCAATTTATTAGCACTAAGGATATTTGAAAATAGTTGATGAAAAAAATTTCCATTTCCAAGTCCAAATATATAATGGAATTAGATGCCCATTTCACATACCAACAAGGCTGTAATGTAGCCCTTACCTTCATATTGCCAGATAGCTAATGGAGTTAGCAAGAAGCAGCTCATTAAAACTGATTCTCAGGGGACTTTCCTAGCGGTCCAGTGGTTAAGACTCCATGCTTCCAATTCAGGGTGCATGGGTTTGATCCCTGGTCAGGGAACTAAGATCCCAGTCACTGCTTGGTGCGGCCAAAAGATAAAAAAAAAGAAAAACTAAATAAAATAAAACAGAGGATGGGTGGAATCAGGGAAACCATTAAAAAACAAACAAAAACTGGTGCTCAAAGAAGTAAAACTGTCACTATTTGCAGATAACATGATATTATATATAGAAAACCCTAAAAAGTCCATCAAAAAACTGTTAGAACTAATAAACAAATTCAGTTAAGTTGCAGGATACAAAATCAATACACAAAAATCTGTTGTGTTTCTTTACACTAAGAAAATATTAATAGAATAATCCCACTTACCATTGCATCAAAAAGAATAAAATACTTAGGAATAAATTTAACCAAGGAGGGATTTCCCTTGTGGTCCAGTGGGTAAGACTCCACGCTCCCAATGCAGGGGGCCCAGGTGGGATCCCTGGTCAGGGAACTGGATCCTGCATGCATGCCACAACTAAGAGTTTGCATGCCGCAACTAAGAGTCTGCATGCCGCGATGAAGATCCCACATGCCGCAACTAAGACCTGGCACAGCCAAAACAAACAAACAAACAAACAAATAAATAAATAAAAATTTAACTAAGGAGGTGAAAGACCTGTATGTTGAAAACTACTAGACATTAATGTAGAAATTGAAGAAGTCATAAAATGGAAATAAATGGCAAGTTATTTCATGCTCATGGACTGGAAGAATTAATATTGTTAAAATGTCCATACTACCAAAAGCATATACAGATTCAATGCAATCCATATCAAAATACCAATTGCATTTTTCACAGAAACAGAACAAACAACCTTAAAACTTGTATGAAACCACAAAAGACCTTGAATAGCTGAAGCAATCTTAAGAAAGAACAAAACTGGAGGCATCATGCTCTTGGATTTCAAACTACAAAACTATAGTAAATTAAGCAGTATGGTATTGGCATAAAACAGACATATAGATCAATGGAACAGAATAGAGAGCCCAGAAATAAACCCATGTATATATGGTAAATTAATTTAGGACACAGGAAGCAAGAATACACAATGAGGAAAAGACATTCTATTCAATAAATGTTGCTGGGAAAATTGGACAGCCACGTGCAAAAGAATGAAATTGGACCACTATCTTACACCATACACAAAAATTAACTCAAAATGGATTAAACACTCGAATGTAAAACCTGAAACCATAAAACTCCTAGAATAAAACATAGGCAGTAAGCTCTTTGATGGAGGTCTCAGTGATCATTTTTTGTGTCTGACACCAAGAGCAAAAGCAACCAAAACAAAAATAAACAAGTGGGACTACATCAAACTAAAAAGCTTTTGCACAGAAGAGGAAACTCTCAGCAAAATGAATAGGCAACCTATTAAATGGGAGAAAATAATTATAAATCATATATCTGATAAGGGGCTTATATCCAAAATATATAAAGAACTCACAACTCAATAGCAAACAACAACAATCTGATTAAGAAACAGGCAGAAGATCTGAATAGACATTTTCTCAAAGACATACAGATGACCAACAAGTACATGAAAAGATGCTCAACATCACTAATTATTAGAGAAATGCAAATCAAAACCACAATGAGGTATCACCTCATACTGGTCAGAATGACCATCATCAAAAAAAAATCTACAAACAATAAATGCTGGTGAGGGTGTGGAGAAAAGGAAACTCCTATACTGTTGGTGGGAAGGTAACTTGGTACAGCCACTATGGATAACAGTATGGAGGTTCCTTAAAAAACTAAAAATAGAGCTACCATATGATCCAGAAATCCCAGTCCTGGGAATATATCAGGAGAAAACCATAATCCGAAAAGATACATGCACCTCAGTGTTCATTGCAGCACTATTTACAATAGCCAGGACATCAAGCAACCTAAATGTCCATTGACAGAGGAATGGATAAAGAAGATGTGGTATATATACTATGGAATATTTCTCAGCCATAAAAAAGAATGAAATAATGCCATTTGCAAGCAACATGGATGGACTTAGAGATTGTCATACTGAGTGAAGTAAGTCAGACAGAAAGACAAATATCATATGATATCACCTAATGTGAAATCTAAAAAAGGGGCACAAATGAATTTATCTACAAAACAGAAATAGAGTTACAGATGTAGAGAACAAATTTATGGTTACCAGGGGGTAAGGGCAGGGGGAGGGATAAATTGGGAGATTGGGATTGACATATTCACACTGCTATATATAAAATAGATAACTAATAAGGACCTACTATACAGCACAGGGAACTCTACTCAATACTCTGTAATGGCCTATATGGGGAAAAAAAATCTAAAAAAGAGTGGATATATGTATAACTGTATATATACACCTGAAACTAACACAACATTGTAAATCAACTATACTCCAATAAAAATTAAAAAAAAACACACAATGAGATAACACCTCACACCTGTCAGAATCACTATTATCAAAAAGCAAATTACAAGTGTTGATGAGGATGTGGAGAAAAGGAAACCAATATGCACTGTTGGGGAAAATGTAAACTGGTGCAGCCACTATGGAAAACAGTATGGAAGTTCCTCAAAAAATTTAAAATAGAACTACCATATGATCCAGCAATTTTACTTTTGGGTATTTATCTGAAGAAAACAGAAACATCAATTTGAAAATATATATGCACCCCTGTATTCATTGCATTATTATTTACAATAGCCAAGATACAGAAACAACCTAAGGGTCCATTGATGGATGAATAGATAAAGAAATTACATACATATGTGTGTATACATATGAATATTATTCAGCCATAATAAGAGTGAAATCTTGCCTTTTGCAACATGGACAGACCTCAAGGGCATTATGCTTAGTGAAATAAGTCAGACAGAGAAAGAAAAATACTATAGGATCTCTCTTACATGTGGAATCAACCACTCCCCACCCAAAAAAAACTCCCCAAAAAGCCAAGCTCAGAGATATGTACAGAAGAACAGACTGGTGGTTGGGGAACAGGTAGGGTTGAGGAGATGAAAGAAATGGGTAAACTGTTTTTGTTTTTTTTAGTTTAAATAAATTGAATTTTTTAAAAAACCTGGTGCTCTAGGGCAGAGCTTTGACTAAATATGCGTCCTGATTCTCCAAAACTAAGAAATAAAGATTGTTTTAATATGATTTTGCATAGAACATTCTCTGTATTGTTAAATTTGAAATACAGAAACAATAAGGAAAAGAAACTGACACTAAGATATAACATTTTACTGTTAAACTCAACACTGGCGACTTACTTGCCATAAAATATTATCACATTAAGTTAGTGTTGTTAGTTTTATTTTGATTGATTCTGCAGTTTTGTTTGTATTTAATCCAAACAGCTTATTTGAGCTTTATAGTGGAATAAGTAATACAGGCATAAGGAGTTTATACTTTTTAACTTGTATATTTATGTGAAATTATAATAAAATAATTTAACTCAACTCTAGGAGTCCATGACAATTTTTCACCCTCTGATATGGGTGCACACATTACCCAAGTGACGTAGAGGAGAAAATTAAAAGGCTGCTGTTGAAAGGCCTGGTGGCTTGTAGCTATTTTGTGAGTCAGGCTGCTCCCTGACAGCATCCCGATAGTTATTCTCTGTCACTGACGGCAAATATTAGGTAGATGGGAAGGGCCGCTGCAGGATCTGAAGTGCAGCTCACAGTCAACAATGGGCTTAGGCGGAGTTGGAGATGGGCAGGTGGGGACTGTGACTAGGAGAAGCCAAGTGGGGTGGTATTCCAGGGGCTGGAGAGCAGTGACCAGTGTGTGGTGCTGCTGCAGTTACAGGTGGACAACGCAAGTCTGGACAGGCCCCGCCCTAACATTTGTGAGAGCGAGGGCACGAGGTCAAATGGAAGCCTATGTACCATATGCCTACATTGAGAATTTACAAATCACAAACGGTTGACATACATTCTATCCTCCTTCCTTGACAAATATATTTTCGGAATGATTAAAAAGAAAAACTATGTGGAAGGTTGAAGGTTTCTCATTGACTGAATTTGACAACATATCAAAGATGACTGGATGTAATTCTTACTGCATATGTTGGGTCTTCTTTTGGTGGGCCTGTGGTGTTTGGGTGAGTAACAAATAAGACATTCGTAATTCATAAATTGTTATTTTTTAATAGAATTTATTTTTTGTCTTTATTCTAGCAAAGTCACTAACTATATAGTTATACTCATGTAATTTGTGTTCTAGGAAACTATGATCTAAGTCCAGTATGTTGGCCACCAGCTAAATGTGGCTATTTAAATTTAAACTGATTGAGGGCTTCCCTGGTGGCGCAGTGGTTGAGAGTCCGCTTGCCGATGCAGGGGACACAGGTTCATGCCCTAGTCCGGGAAGATCCCACATGCTGTGGAGCGGCTGGGCCCGTGAGCCATGGCCGCTGAGCCTGCGTGTCCAGAGACTGTGCTCCTCAACGGGAGAGGCCACAACAGTGAGAGACCCGCGTACTGCAAAAAATAAAAAATAAATAAAAAATAAATAAAAAATAAAAATATATATATATATAAATTTAAACTGATTGAAATTATATAAAATTAAAAACTAAATTCCTTGTTGCACCAGTCACATTTCAGTTGCTCAGTAGTCAAATGAGGTTAGTGGTTACCATATTAAACAGCACAAGTATAGAACATTCACATCACTGCATAAAGTTCAATTAGATTAAAATGTAAAATGTAATCATATTGAAATTATTCAAAATTGAGTATATTTAATAAAAATATAATTAAAGTAAATGTAAAAGATGAAAAACTAAAATTACTCTCCACATATATATTCAATGCTGTTTTTCTTAAAATATTCAAAATTATTTAAAAAGACAAAATACAAATTATAATGAATAGGATATGTGTTTTAAATATTTAAAAATATACTTTAAATATTTAACAAAACATTTAAATAAACCTGAAACAACGTTAATTTTTTAATTTTAATTAAATATATTAATTATTAGTTTATACTAACAAAAATAAAATAAAATAAAAATAAAACTATTTACAATGCCAATGTTCAATGTCCATTTAATTGTCAATGTAAAGAATCATTATAAAACTTCATACATGTTATGTGTAGACATACACACACACATATTTAATACTGATATGAAAGGTTTAATATTGCAAAATGTTCCTCAGGCGTCTTGTGCAATTGTTTTGAATAGAGCACTAATTTATGAGAATCTTTGCAACTATGAATTGGAACTCAAAAAGAAAAAAGAAAATGGATGCCTAGCACTACGGGAAATAGATCATTCTATTGTATCTATTGAGTTGGCCAAAAAGTTCTTTTGGTTAATGAATACCTTATTCAGTAAGGTTCTTGGTGAAAATGAAAAGTGTGTCTTTTATGTTTATTTAAAACTGAACAAACTTTTTGGCCAACCTACAATTTAAGATGCTCCAGAGGAGGATTTCACAAGCTAATCAGTGTGCCTTTTCTCTTATTTGAGCATTTCTACCTGTGCAAATGTTTCCCACATCTCAAAGCGATGTCCATCTCAGGAGTAGCAGTGGCACAACCCACGCACACACCCTCCCAGCATTTGAACACTGTGGACTTTTGTTTCAAGAACATAAGGCAAAAGAAGTAAAGACATGCCTCAGTATGTTAGTCACTGGAGTGGATGTTAGGGTTATGGGTTATGCTGTGCCGGTAACAGAGACAGCCATGTGTTTCTCTATAAGTGTATTTTGTTTGTGTGCTTGTGATATGTGGGGCCCACTAAAGCTCAAGGCCAGGGTAGAAGCCCTCTTGCCCAAGGCCAATGGCAGTTCTGTGCCAGGGAATTGGGATGGAGGGTTGGGGGTTTTCCTCTCACAGTAGGCTATGACCCACTTTCAATATGTTTTCTTCTGGTCGCAGACCCTGCTTGTCTGGAAAGCTTAGTGCTTAAGGAATGGACACTGGTTGGAATATTTGGAGTTTCAAAATTTATTTATTCAAAATTATTTTCAAAATACTCATATAAGGCTTACTAACAGCCAGGCACTGTACTTTATATGTTTTCATTCACCAAATTCTCATAATAATTCCACGAAGTAGGTACTATTATTATCCTAATTTTATATGTGAGGAAACTGAGGCATAGAATGATTAAGAAACATGCCCAGGATCAATCAGCTTGTATGTGGAAAAACCAGGATTCAGACACAAGCAGTCCTGCTTCTGAGTTCATAATCTTAACCAGATTATCAATGTGCTTCTCTTTCTACAGCGATTATTTCTTTCCTATTTAAAATATTATTTTTAAGTTTTGATAGATAACCTATTCCTATAGTTTTTTTTAAAGCAAACTGATATTAAAAGATATGCATTCAGTGCTGGGACAACTGGATATCCACATGGAAGAGAATGAAGATGGATCCCCTACCTCATGCTATATATAAAAATTAACTCAAAATGGATCAATGAACTAAATATAAGACCTAAAACGCTTAGAAGAAAATAGGGGGAAATCTTCATGACTTTGGATTTGGCAATGGATTCTTAGATATGACACAAAAAGCATGAGCAAAAAAAGAGAAAAATAGATAAAATGAACTTCATCAAAATTAAAAACTTTTGTATATCAAAAGACATAATCAAGAAAGTGAAAAGAGTTCCAGTTTCTGGTCTAGCATGTAAGAAGCTTGGAAGTGATCACTCCATCCTAACAACAAGTAAAAAGCTGAACAAACTGAAAAATGAACAACTCTTCTTATACTAATAAGAGAAGTGAGGTCACGGGGCAAACTGCTAGCCCCCAAATTGGAGAGACTGACAGGCAAATCCAGAGAATCACAGCTTAGCAGAGCAGAAATCCATGAACATAAACTTCCATGGGAACCCGTTCAGGGCAAGGAAAACCAGAACTGTACTTGACAAATTGTTGGAGGCTCAGTGTGGACAACCCTGAGAGTTAAAAACTTCAGGGGGACCCAGTCATAGTGAGGGTCCCCACACTTCTGTGCATTTTACCTCCAAGAGCTGAACCAAGTCCTCAACAGTGAATATTGGAGGAAAAATCCTCTCTACTTTCATCTTGAGTAAGAAAAAAGGAACCATTTTGAAATATACAAGAGCATTCTGTTCTTCACAGGCCCTGCCCTCAGGAGAAACTATTTCACTATCTAACTACGACCAGAGTGTAACCTGCTGGAATTCTATCAGAGCCTAACTGACCTGGAGGAAAGGAAATACCCCACTCCAGCCCACTCTGGCCATCCTGTCCCACCTTAGGGGGAAGGAGGAAACTGAGAAATAGGTGTTAAGTTCACATCCATTGGTATAGGCTCACTAAAAGACTGAGACCCAATCATTGCTCTGAAGAATGCTTTCCCTCCGCCCACAACTTACCACCACATTACTAAAGGCTTATTTACAGCAGTTCCTTTAACTCTTTACCTTGTATCCAGGTATCAAGAAAAAAATACAAGGCATACTAAGGCAAAAAACACAGTTTGAACAGACAGAGCAGGCATCAAAACCAGACTCAAATATGGCAAGGGTACTAGAATTATCAGACCAGGAATTTAATACAACTATGATGAATACTAAGGGTTCTAAAAGACAAAGTAATTAGCATGCAAAAACAGATGGGCAATATAAGCAAAGAGATGGAAATTCTAAGAAAGAACCAAAGAGAAATGTTACAGATCAAAACCACTGTAATAGAAATGAAGAATGCCTTTGATGGGCTTATTAATAAACAGCATGGGGAATTCCCTGGCGGTCCAGTGGTTAAGACTCGGCGCTTTCACTGCTGGTAGCTTGGGTTCTATCCCTGGTGGGGGAACTAAGATCCCACAAGCTGCAAGCGGTACTTGGCCAAAGAGTAAATAAATAAAAAGCTTAAGAAAAAACAAAAGAAAATGGCACGTAGCTGAGGAAAGAATTTCTGAACTTGAGGAATTCTCAGTAGGAACTGCCAAAACTGAAAAGAAAGTGAAAAGATGACCTACAGAATGGGAGAAAATATTCGCAAGTTATATATCTCATAAAGTTCTAGTAGCCAGAATATCTAAAGAGCTCTTACAAGTCAATAACAAAAAGATAAATAACCCAATTAAAAAATGGACAAAGGACTTAACTAGATATTTTTCCAAATATTATATACAAATGGCCAACAAGCACATAAAAAGATACTCAACATCATAAGTCATTAGGGAAATGCAATTCAAAATCACAATGAGACATCACTTTATACCCACTAGGCTAGCATTATAAAGAAAATGGAAAATAACAAGTGTTGGTAAGGATATGAAGAAATCAAAACCCTGATACATTGCTGATAAGAATGTAAAATGGTGCAACAGCTGGGGAAAACAGTTTGGCAGTTTCTCAAAAAAGTTAAACAGAATCATCATACGACCCAGCACTATACTCCTAAATATATATCTGAAATAACAGAAAACAAGTACTCAAACAAATACTTATACATGAATGTTCATAGCAGCACTATTCATAATAGACAAAAAGTGAAAACAACCGAAATGTTCAATAACTGATGAATGACTAATCATAATGTGGTATATACATATGATGGAATACTACTCAGCCATAGAAAAGAATGAACTACTGGTACATACTACACCATGGGTGGACCTTGAAAATATTACGATAAGTAAAAAAAGCCAGACACAAAAGGTCACATACTATATGACTCCACTTATAGGAAATATCCAGAATAGGTAACTCCAGAGAGACAGAAAGCAGACTGGTGGTTGACAGGGGCCACGGGGAGGGGAGACTAGCAAGTGACTGCTTAATAGATATGAGATTTTCCTTTGGGGAGATGAAAATCTTTGGAGCTAGATCAAAATGGTGGTTGCCCAACACTATGAATAGAATAAATGGCACTGAATTATATCTTAAAAGGTTAATTTTATGTTATGTGAATTTCACTTACATTTTTTAAAAGTATATAATGAGATGTCATACTCTCACTCCTATCTTTCATCTTTCACCTCCTCCACATTACCTTTTCCCTTTCAAAGGATGGAAACAGCATTCTGTCTTCAGGAAGAAGGGAAGGCCAAACCCCAGAAGGGTGTCCCTCAAAGCCTGGCCAAGCAGGCTGAGATTCAGGACAAGGCTGGGCAGAAGAGGTCTGCCCCTTCAGGTTTCAAAATTCATAGATTATAGAATAGTACTCAAGATGACACTCTGCTAAATATGTAAAACAGAAATAATACCAATTCTACACAGATTCTTTCCCAACATTTGAGACAAGTTAGAACCTGGGACCCTTTGCTGCAATGCTTGCATCTGAACAAATATCTCTTTGAGCAACAGAATACAAAGAAACTATAAGGGACTAAAAATAACTGCATGCATGAGCAGATGGGGCAGTTATTCACAATAAGATACAAAAAGGCTGGAAACCAACTGCCACTTCTAGGGTGCTGGGAGCAAAATCAGGGTATTGTGCGTGATCCCTGCACATAGCACCACCAAGGGCGTGGGCAGACCACCTAAGCAACCCCTCCAGCCTGACCCGTCTATCTGCCCCGACCCATACCCCATTTAAGGAACCAGTCCACGCTCCTTCCAGATGGAGCAAGGGCACTTGTTACTTGTTTTTGCTCCCTTGTGCTGCAGCATGAGTCCCAATTAAGCCTTGCCTGAATTCCTCCTCTGGCCTCTTATCAGTTTCTATTGATTAAAGAGTCCAAGGACGCTAGTTGGTAACATATTGAAGAAGGGGAAACCCCAACTCTTTCTAGGAGGCCAGCATTTTCCTGATACCAAAATCAGACAAACACATTTGAAGAAAAGAAAACTACAGACCAATATCCTTCATGAAAATTGATGCAAAATTTCAAAACTAAATGTTATCAAATCACCAATCATATATTAAGAAGATAATATATCATGACCAAGTGGTTTTTATCCACTGGGATAATGCTAGGTTGGTTTAACACTGAAAAAAAATCAGCCAATGTAACTCACCGTATTAACAAATCAACAACAGCAACCAACATATGACCATCTCAATAAATGCAGAAAAGCCATTTGACAAAATCCAACATCTATTCCTATGTTTGATCTTAGCCAAAAGGCCAAGAAATAATTGCAACATCCATTCCTGATTTTAAAAAGTAAACTCTTAGAAAACTAGGAATAGAGGGAAAAAAACCTATAACTAAAATCATACTGCATGCTTTTCCCCTAACACTAGGAGCAAGACAATGACACTGGCTCTCCCCACTCCTACTCAACATTGTATTGGGGGTTCTAGCCAGGGCAATCAGGCAGGAAAGAAAAATAAAGATCTCCAGACTGAAAAGGGAAAAGTAAAACTGTTTTTATTTGCAGACATGATCATCCATGTACAAATGATGGAATCTACAAAAAAAAAATACTATAACAACAAGTGAGTTTATCAGTATTGCAGGATACAAGCTTAATATACAAAAACCAAGTTTATTTCTATATTCTAGCAATGAAAATCAGACATTGAAATTTAAAAATACCACTTGCAACAGCATCTCAATCTATGAGACACTTAGGAATAAATGTCTGATAAAAGATGTGCAAGACCTTTACATTGAAAACCACAAAATATTGTTGGGAGAAATTAAAGAAGACCTACATAAATAAGAGCACCTCCCCAAGGAGGAGAAGTCTGACTCTACCAGTAGTTAGTGTGTCCTGGCCTCCATGAGGTTTACATAAATGGCCAAATATAAACTGAAGTCAGCCTGTCATAAACCAAGGAAAGTAGGCAGACGAAGGCTTAGGAAATGATCTTGATATGTCTCTCCCTTTTATATTGCTGATTATGGGGAAAGCTTATGAGTTGATTGTATAGGTTGAGCTACAATGGAAAGAACATGGGCTTTGGAGTTAGGCACACCTAAGTTAAACCCCAATTGCTGCTACCTTAGATGCTTGATCCTTTGTAAGTTATTAACCTCTCTGAGCCTCAATTTGTTGGTAAAGGGGTGACTACAGCAATGTTGACAGACGCTAGCCAGATGCTCACCAATCTCTTCCTGACATCAAGGAAGACTCCATTTCCCAGTTTCCCTTGCAGTTAGGTCAGGGCTATATGACTAGTCTGGCCATTATAATTGGGTGGATGTGATGAATACCAATTTCAGACCTGGACATAAGGGCCCAGTGTGATCATCCATATTCTTTTTCCCCCTGATCACAAGGCTGGAAGAGAAGGCGTCAGAGATGGTAGAGCCACATGCTGGAAGGAGCCTGAATCTGAGTCACCATCTGGTATAGACAGCTGCTCAGGAGAGCCTCTTGACTCATAGTGGTCTGTGACTTGAGCAAGAGCCATTGAGACTTTCAGCTTATTTGCTACAGCAGTTAGCATAATGATTAACTTACCATACAGGGCTACAGTTAGCATGGTTTATGGTGTATCTATCTTGTGCATCATTTTCCCCTGCCTTTGAATGTGGTCTAGCACATAATAGGTTCTCTTGTGATAAGCGATTATTACTTCTACCAGTATCCATGAGAGCTTCCCCTTTCTCCCCAGCCTGCTGCTACCTTCCTGAGATACTGCTAAGTACCGGCATTATAGGTACTTTGACTACTTCAACCTGTTTGACATTTAGGGACATAAAGACCAAAATAAGAGAGTAGAGGTGAGAGGTAAGAGAGAGATGATTTTTACACAGCCTCAAATGAACAGATAAATGTACAATAATAAAAAGGGGGGGGGGCTTCCCTGGTGGTGCAATGGTTGAGTCCGCCTGCCAATGCAGGGGACACAGGTTCGTGCCCCGGTCCGGGAGGATCCCACATGCTGCGGAGCGGCTGGGCCTGTGAGCCATGGCCGCTGAGCCTGCGCGTGCAGAGACTGTGCTCCGCAACGGGAGAGGCCACAACAGTGGGAGGCCCGCGTACCGCACAAAACAAAACAAAACAAAACAAAAAAAGTGGGGGACTGCCTGTAGCCACTTAGAAATTTCTCCTGATAGCCTGTAACCTCTTTCTCCCTATTACAGCAGGTTTTGCTGTAAGTAGCTCAAATACATTTTCTGTGAAGCATCCAGCCTCGCCACGAATGAAAACCATTGTCCGAGGCTGTTTTCGTGAATATGTCTGATTTTTAAACAGGATGACCATAAAAACCAATTTTCCTGGGACAGTTCCAATTTATGCCTGTAGTCCCAGAGTCCTGTCCAGTTAGCACCCCTTCTCACTCTCCAAAGTGTCCTGGTTTGAATAATAAGTTATATGTTTATCCTATCTCTTTTTTTTTTCATTGAGGTATAGTTGATGTACAATATTATATAAGTTCCAGGTTTACAACAACATACTGATTCACAATTTCTAAAGGTTATATTCTATTTATAGTTATTATAAAATATTGGCTATGTTCCTTGTGTTGTACTAGGTATCCCTGTAGTTTATTTATTTTATATATAATTATAATCCCCTCCCCTACCGTGCCCTTCCCCCCTCCCCTCTCCCCACTGGTAACCACTAGTTTGTTCTCTATGTCTGTGTATTTCTAAATAAGTATGTGTAGTTTATTATTTTCCTCAAGTTACTTACTTTGCTAATTGATTGTTCTTGACTTACTCTGTGAACAACCTGTCTTACTCTACAGAATGTTTTCTCTTTGACCAAAGACAGAATCATCCGAGAAGTAGAACTATTAAAGGAGAAGAGACTCGGGGATAAACAGGTCCTGCTGAGAGTAGAGATAAGGAGTATATGAGCAGACACTTCTAACCACCACCACCCCCAACCACATATCTTTAGAAACTGCCATCTCTGTATTTATTGGCAGTTCATCCAAACCCAGTGTAAATAAACAGGATGAGGATTCTGTCTTTGGATGGCTGGCACATGAAAAATATGCTCTTGTCTTCTAAACTGACTGTCAAAAGTGATTTGTGAGGGGAGCCCAGAATCATTTTTCTGTCTCCATGGAGATACCTGCCAAATCCTCTCCTAAGTGAGAAGTTGGACTAAGATAAACCTCCTCAGACACAGTCCGAGGAAATATCAGCACTAGGAATAAGGCTGCACAAGAGGAAGGCTAGTGGTAGCCAGGGGTTCAGTTCTAGGAGCAAATTCTTTTGCCTTCATGGGGAAAGAGAGAGGTTCACGAAGGAACAGAATAAACCCACAACACAGGGGCTGATGATTTGTCTACCATACCTTTCATTTTAGGGAAACAATATAATAACTGCATTCAACAAACATTTACTGAGGACCTCCACATGTTCTTACTAAGTTTTGCTGAAGATAACAAGGTGCTCTCTGCCCCTAGGGCGCTTTTGTTATATCAGAAATTGCAAACTCAGAGGCTCACAAGGGCCAGACAGGTAGCGTGAGTGAATGAAGAAGACCCACTGTAAGAAAAATGAGGATGGAATTTGCCATTCAGACTCAGAGTTCCGAGTTGGTAGGGACTGATGGGGACCGTGGGCGCTTGGAAAGATCACATCTCCTTCAAAAGGGGCAGTCACCACCCAGATCCAGCAGGTTACTGCCATAAGGACCCAGTGCTGCCAGATTTTACAATTTTCCAAGAGAATCCAGAAATACAGATTTTTATGTGCCTATTTTGATATTGGTAAGTAAATTAATTTTAAAAAATTCTGTGCCCTTATAACATTGTGAGCCAAACAAACTATCTCTTCAGGTTGGATACAATCCTTGGGCCTCCAGCATGTGCCTGGATCCTAGACTTGTAGCGCATACTATCTCAAAGATTTCAGCGGGCAGAGGGGGTGTGGGCACATCCAAACCATTCAGAAGCAATTATTTACCTCCAAACAACTCTTGTCATATCCTAGAGCCAGAAGAAGCCTTAGAGTTCACTGAGTTTAACTCCTCATTTTACAGAGAAGGAGCTGAAGTCTAGGAGCAGACTTAGCACTAAGACCCTGCCCAAGGTGAGATTTTGTCAGGCTGCTCAGAATCACCATATGTAATCAGAAAACAGAAGGCAACAAAGGCTGCCCTCTTTCCTGTTGCACCTTAGCGAGGCTGTGCCCTGGAATGCAGCGTCTGTGCCTGGGCTGGGCCCTTGCTCATCCCTGAGCCCACTAGGAATGTTTTGCAGGCCACTGTAGAGGGGCCTGGGTTAAATGTGAGGAAGAACATTTTGATTGATGACAATGCCAGACGTTAGAGAGAATTCTGAATAGCTCCCTCTGGAAAGTTTTTGGGCAAGTTAGCATTCACTAGTGATTTGAACATAGGATGTAGGAAGGTCATCTAATCTATCCCTCTGCCTCCAAGGAGCCTTGCCTTTGCTTTACATTCTCTGAGAGTTTGTAAGGCAAGAAAAGACCATTTCTGCCACCAGCCTACTGTTCTGCCTTTGTATGGAATTGTCTAAGGGAAGAACACATAACTTTCTCCTTGATAACATGCATTTTTAGAACTCACGTTAGGATTTACTTTAATGTCCCTTGTAGAAAATACAAAATATATAAAAAAAGCATACAAAAGAAAAAAATTACTATAATTGAACTATCCAGAAATAATCTGATATCATAATTGTATTTTATATACACATATAATTATGTATGTATACTTAATTACATGTATAATGCGTTATAAGATATATTTATATACATATATCATAATTTTTAAAATTGAGATTTACATACACTTTAGTAATCTGTTTTTCTACTTTACTGTAAACATTTTTACATGTTTTTAATTATTCTTCTATGAGTTTTTCATGGCTTTACAATATTCCATGAAATGGAATACCATAATTCATTTTGGTGGCTTCTCTGAGCTTTAACAGTGAAGTTTCTCACACAGTTTAATGCAAGGATCTTGAAACTTTTTCTGAAAAAATAAGTGCTTTTGATTTCTCCCAAAGCCTGGTAATGGTGAAGCAGAGTGTCTTCAGTAGAGAAAGGAGAAAATGAGAAAATTTTAACCATAGCAGCCTCCTGGGACAGCCACCAAGTAATTTTTCCAAACCAGCCAATCAGTTTATTGGGACACTTGGCCTCGAATCCATTGAATGGGGAAAATGTCCTAATGTTAGGGTGGGGTCTGCCTGGGGGGGTCTGGCTAGCATTACCCCACATGGGACACCAGCCCATTTATGTCGACACCAAAAATGGGAATTTCTGGTGCGAAAAGTTGATGAGTGTGTCACTGGCCCTGAGCCCAGCAGAGCCCCAGGTCTCTGCCCCTGCACAGATAGGCCTGCTGTGTTCAAAAGTCCCAATTTGCAAAGCCCTCCCTCCTTGCACAGGCAGAAGAGTCATTCTGAACCTGAGCACGGAGTGTTTCTCCTTCCTCTGCAGAGCCTGCCAGTGTCCTCCTGGCTGCTGGTCCAAGGAGCAAACAGGGCCTTCTCCAGAGGCAGCTGGGTCCTTCCCAGAAATAGCACACAGCAGACCCTGGACAGAAAGGCTGTTCTTAAGGCAAGAAGTACAGTAAACACAAGAGACCCTCCACTCCAGATAAAGCCTGGGCAGGATTCATTGCCTGTAGTTTTCCTGCAAAAGGCCGCTTATCTTCATTCTTTCCCTGCCCCCCTCTTCCCGGGCTGCACATGCTATTTTTAAATCGCCCTGGCAACGGGAGGACACAGGCTGGGCCTCCTGTGATGCTGCAGTCACCAGAGACTGAACGGGAGGGCGGTGGAGGAGCCTGTTCCTCTCCCCTCCTGCTAGGAGTGATGCCCTTAGAGTACATCAAGACCCAAGTTCCCCGCCCTCCCCCGTCTCTGTTCCTGACTTGGCCATCATCAATTTATTCTGAGAAAACTTCTCAGACTTTCGTTCTCAGGACAAATGTGATAGGTGTTCAGAAACTTGAAACAGAACTGCACCCTCTGGTGCAGGGATCTGCTGGGCAGTGGGGTGGCGGTACTAGCTGTGGGAGTGGCCCATCCCAGTACAGTAAATAAAGATATATGTTGTATGCAGAGAATGTAAAATCAATCATGAAAATGACTTAAAGTTAATCTGCTTTTTACTATCGTCACAGGCCTGCAATTCTATTGTCAGTGGTAAATACTCCTCGATGGTCCCCCTCTCATACTTCCCTTCTGCTGGTGACCCCTTTGCTCACTCCCATGATGACCTAGCTTGCGGTGCCAATGCCTGGGAACTAAGATATTCCTCTGCTCAAATTCTATCAAGTCCTGCTGTGAACTGAATGTGTCCCCCTCAAACTTCATGTGCTGAAGGCCTAATCCTCAATATGTTAGCACTTGGAAGTGGGGACCCTTGGGAGGTAATTATGTTTAGATGAGGTCATGACGGTGGGGCCCTCATAATGAGATTAGTGCCCTGAAAAGAAGAGGCCAGAGAACTTGATCTCTCTCTCTCCACCATGTGTGGACACAGCAAGAAGGCAGCTATCTGTTCACCAGAGAGAAGGCCATCACCAAGAACCTAACCATGCAGGTGCCCTGATTTTGGACTTCCAGCCTCCAGAACTGTGAGAAGTAAATGTTTGTCATTTAAGCCACCTATCTATGGTATTTTTGTTATAGCAGCCCAGACTGATGAAGGCAAATCTCTTGTGCTGGTACTTGGCTATGAGAAAGAGAGACCTCCTGGCTGTGTGAACAGTCATAACCACACTCCTAAAAAGTGCCCACTGGCTCAGGGACCCTTCTTGCCAAGTCCAGGAAAAATGAATTACAGTGAGCCAAACACTCAAAAAGCCATCTCCCGCCCCTCATGATGGGGCCCAAAAGCCTGCAGGTGGAGATTCACTCCTCTGATCCTGAGTGGAGTGTGAACTTCCTCATTCCTCTGTGAAAGGGATTACTGCTTATACAAAAAGTGCTTGTCCTCAGAAGGTCTGAGATTGATCACAAGAGAGTACACAGTGTTGGAGATAGGGATGGATGAAGTGATCACAATGAATAAATCATTTGCTTGAAAGTTTTGCAGGGGCAAAACTACCCCTGCATTTTTCAGTCCTAACTGAGACCAAATTTGTAAACACAATCAATATATGTTGAATAGTGAAATCTTATCACATGGTCAAATTTTATATCATATTTCAGAGGGCATATTGTAAGCGCAGTCAGCTCTGAGGGTACACATACATGTGCTAAATTGGGGCCTTTGGTGGCATTTACTCTTTAAAGGAATTATATGCTCTTTTTGCATTTTTATACTACCCATCTAAAACTGTTCCCTTAACCTCCCTTATATGTCCCTCGGTTGAGCTAAATTCCCTCTTACTTTGGTAAGAGCACCATTCACATCGAGGTGCATAAGAAGCAGGAGTTCAGGACCTTGGCAGTCTGAAAATACACTTGTGGTTTGGATTAATTTTCTTTTTCTATTTTTAATCCTTTTGCATATTTTACATAGGACTTTCCTCCTCTGGGGTTCCTGTTGCTTCTCAGCTGTGATCTGTTTTTCTTTCCAGCATCTCTTAGAGGCAGCCAATGAGGACTGCTGTACCACTCAGGACTGAGGAGAATCCATCTTCATGTAGTCTGCCCAAGATCTCTCCGAACTAAGAACCCCTCACTCACCATCCCCAGGCAAACTTGGGGCAGTCTCTTCTTCCATCTCTATCCATCTCACTTGTCATTCTGCACTGGGTTACTTTTCAGCAACTTCCTGGTTGGATAACCAGTGTCACTTAACGACCATTGTCTGAGAACAGACAGGAGAATCGAAATATTCAATCATCAGTAGAGAATGGACACAGCAGTGCTGGAGCAAGCTCCTTCAGAGCCAAACATTCACCCTATAGTTGCTGGAGTGGGCAGGGGTCCGTGGGTCCCAGTGGTGGAGCCAGGACAAATTGGGTAGCTGATGGTGCTCAAGACGGCTCAGGCCACAGTTCGTTTCCAAAGGGTAAAGAAATATTTTCAGTATTTTTAACAGCTGGAACAGCTTTGCCTGTGTGTGTTGGCTGAATATCAGCCCTGCCAAAGAATAAAGCTTGGAATTCTTAGTAGATATCCCCTGAGTGAGAACAAAGGTAATTTACTCAGCTGGTTTGCTGGATTTATGCAGATTGTGAGAAAATTAAAAGGAATCCTACGTGTTTTCCCTTGCAAGAGGATAACAACCATTCTATTCTCTGCAGTTGACCCCTGAAGTTATACCCCCTCTCCTTGTGTCTCCTTGAGCCGAGCTCAGGCTGTATCTTCTCCCTGTCTTCCTTCTCTTTTCTGGGAACATAAGTAGCCAACTGAGGCTTGGAGTTAGAATATAATGGTAAGGGCAGACCTGGGTCTGTTGCTTTGTATGTGCTCCCTGCCCTTAGCACAGGCCAGGGATGAAGACAAACTGGAGAAACACACTTTGCTTTCAGAAACTCCATTTTTAGAGTTATAAATTATCCAGAGACAGTTCTCAGGACAGCTATGTGTTTAGGTGTAGCACTACAGAAAACCAGCTTAGCAGAGCCACAGAGATGCGACCCACCTGAGACTGTGTTCTACTTCCTTCTTCGCAGCCACTTCCACCACTGACCAAACACTGCCCACACACCAATCCCTTAGGCCCTTCCAGGACCACCAGGACTTTCTCAAAAGGACTCCAAAGAAAGCTTATTTTGAAAACTTAACCACACCAATCACAATTACCTTGCCGCGTTCTAAATATGCAATGGGTTATCTTTGTTGTAAGTTTCAAGTGATTATACCACCAAACTGTTTGCATCAGTGTCTTCTGTCGTTCATGTAGCCTCGTCATTCCCTCACAGTGTTTTTTAAAGTGAAATTGCAAATTTTACTGTTATTGTTAGTTGTCTGAAGAATAATATTCTTTTAGATTCTGAGAGAGACTGTAATAATTCACTTGGGTGCTCATTTTAACTATCTAAATATTTCAGTGGGGTAAAGAGGGTTATTAACACAGAATGTCCAGCTAATGAATAGAACACTTAGGATTTCCTTTCTCTGCATAGAAAGCCAGAACCACCTCTGCAAGGGGAAGGTATCACCTTGGGAGCTGATTGCTCATTTTGTTAGGACCAGCACTGGAGGATTGGCATGGGAAAACTAAATATGCAGAAAGCCGAGTATAAAGTGTAGACTTGACAGACTAGCTGCTCTGACAGTATGAGATTCCTCAGAACTCAACATAAAAGTTACTACTTTTTATGATCTGGTAGAACGTGAAAGAAAATTGGTTTGGCTAGTGGCTTCCTGAGATCAAGATGGCAAACAGCTTGTCCATGACATTATCCTGAAAGCACCTGATTCCTTTAAATCAACGGATGATTGAGCCCAAAAGCTTATTAGCTAATTCTTACATGAAATTGTTATTCTTGATCTCTTCTTGGGTTAATGAGATCCATAGCTTTAGGATTTACTGTGTATGCGCTTTTAAGCTTCATCTTCCTTTACATTCTGGCATTTTGTAAACAAACATCAGTGCATTCTCTTCAGAATGTTAATACTTTTATAGTTGATGATATTCCATGTCAAGCCTTTTTCTTTCTAGATTGAGTCTCTTTTTTTTCATCTGGTTTCCTATGGATTTCCACCTGCTACGTAAATCCTTCCACTCGATTATGTCTTCCTTAACACTCAGCAACCAGGATTTGACTCAAGGTTTCCTGGTCTGAAGCCCCCCATGGTTTTATAATAACAGGATAATGTTTCTGATCCATATTCCATTCGGAGGTAATCCTCATCCCATTAGGGGTAAATGACATTGTCCAGCCTGTTTTACTCTTTTTGACCCTACAAGCTCTTAGCGTCTAGAGATTATTATATTTAGAGACTACCAAAGTCACTGTCTTTGGTCTTACCTGGTCCCTAGGCTGCCCATCACCTTGTAAATATAAGTTTGCTTACCTAAAGCATCCAGCTTTATAAGATTACACAAGAGTTTGTTCCCATTGAATTGACACTCACAAATCAGAGATGTTTAACATAGTTTCATTCTTTTCCACATGAGACATAAAAATGTTAACTAAGGCCAGTCCCTTACTTGGATCCCTGCTCTTTCTAGTTTATCACTCAGAAAAATGTCCTTTTTTTCATACCTTTTACTTCCTATCTCTTA
Source organism: Mesoplodon bidens (assembly GCF_964165515.1). Taxonomy (NCBI): domain Eukaryota; kingdom Metazoa; phylum Chordata; class Mammalia; order Artiodactyla; family Ziphiidae; genus Mesoplodon; species Mesoplodon bidens. The sequence continues at coordinate 102,140,773 of NC_138161.1, read as the reverse complement.
GGTATGTCCCTGGACATAATGGGGGGAAAACTGAGTTATCACTGATATGGGGAAAATACTGCAATAAACTTTGCACAGAATTTGTTATCAGTAATGTCTAATTCATGAATGCCTTTTACCCCTATAAAAATATGGTGTATAAAAATATGGTGTATAAGTGTACCTTAATATTAATTTATGAGAAATATCCTTTTAGTCCTTAGCCATGAACACATTATATTGCAGGGTTCAATAATTACATCTTTCAGTCTAGCACCTATCAACTCACCTGACGTGACCATAACCTTCAGATTTAGTACCGTAGCACCAAACTTGCAAATTTTTTGCACTTTCTTTCCCCTGAAAGGAACACATAGAGCACCTGGTTCAAGTTTCTTACATAATTGATGTGAAAACTGAGGCCCAGAATGCTGAAGTGACTTGATTAAAGCTGCATTTTTTTTTTTAGTAGATTTATTTATTTTTGGCTGCATTGGGTCTTCGTTGCTGCGCACAGGCTTTCTCTAGTTGTGGCAAGCAGGGGCTACCCTTCCTTGTGGTGCACAGAGGCTTTCATTGCAGTGGTTTCTCTTTGTTGCAGAGCACGGGCTCTAGGCATGTGGGCTTCAGTAGTTGTGGCACATGGGCTTAGTTGCTCCACAGCATGTGGGATCTTCCCGGACCAGGGCTCGAACCTGTGTCCCCTGTATTGGCAGGCGGATCCTTAACTACTGCGCCACCAGGGAAGTCCCTAAAACTGCAGTACGAGTTGTCCCCAAGATCAAGGTTCTCACTAGCTCTCCAGCATTTCAGTATGCCCATTTAGACTTTCAGGTGCCTGTCAGTTATAAGGAAGCATTCAAACATTCTGACTTGGCATTTCTGCCATGTCCCTCATGGGCCAGCTGTCGCAAGAGATGGGTCAGTTACTAGGGCATCTCCATTCTTAGCCTATCATAGAGCTTCTTCCTGAATACTCTAGTAGGCACTTGGCATGAATGACAAAATGATTCAGATTTTATGCTTGGGTGGATGATGCACAACTTGTTGTTTTTGTTTGTTTGTTTTGTTTTTTTTGTGGTACGCAGGCCTCTCACTGTTGTGGCCTCTCCCGTTGCAGAGCACAGGCTCCGGACACGCAGGCTCAGCGGCCATGGCTCACGGGCCTAGCTGCTCGCACAACTTGTTTTTCTCTGCATTACATTATAGTTCTTATCAACATATGTTTCTCTTATACTAGATTATGAACATCTTAAAGGCATTCATGGCATGGTTAGTGATTAGTATCTTGGATTATAGAGGGTACTTGGGAATCACTTGAGTAACTAATTAAAGGACTTACCAAGGACACATAGGTAAACACATTGTAATTAACTATCTGTGTACTTAACTGTCCAGTAAGCCTATGTTACAGGTCATTCAAAAGTGGTTTTGGCAATCAGCCAGGCAAATGTAAAAAAGAGAACCTTGGTCCATGCCTGGTATCACATATGAAAACAATAAACACTCAAAATGGATCATAGACCTAAATGTAAAACCTTAAACTATAAAACATCTAGAAGAAAACATAAAGAAAATCTTTGTAGCCTTAGGTTAGATGAAGATTTCTTAGATATAACACCAAAAGCAGAATTCATAAAAGAAAACAATGGTTAAATTGGACCTTATCAAAATCAAAGCATCTGCTCTTCAAAAGATACTATTAAGAGAACAAAAAGACAAGCCACAGAACGGGAGAAAATATTTGTAAAGCATGTATCTGATGAAGTCCTTGATTGTGGAATGTATAAAGAACTCTCCAAACAATAGTAAGAAAGCAAACAACCCAGTTTTTTTTTAATTGGCAAAAGATGTTAACAGACTGTTCTGCAAAGATATGTAGATAGGAGATAAGTATATGAAAGCATGCTCAACATCCTTAAGTATGAGGGAAATACAAATGAAATGCATTCAAATAACCATGAGCCTGGTGTTATAAGCCTATTAGAATGGCTAAAAATCCCACCACCAACAAATGGTGGCAAAGATGTTGAGCTATCTGTCATATATTCATGGTGGGAATGCAAAATGGTACAGCCACATTTGAAAACTATCAGACAGCTTTTTAAATAAAGTTAAACATACTAAACACATGATCCAGCAAGCCACTCCTGAGTATCACACACACACACACAAAGAAAATGAAGAGAAAGAAAACTTATGTTCACAAAATAACCTGTACCGGAATGTTTATACTAGCTTTATTCATAATTGCCAAAAGCCAGAAACAATGTTTTTCAAATGTTCTTCAACCAGTGAATGAATAACAAAACCAGGGTACATCCACACAATGCAGTGCCAATCAGCAGTAAAAAAAAAAAAGCATTGACACACACAACACAGTGGATGAATCTCAAATAGATTCTGGCCAGTGAAAACATCCAGACTCAAAAGGCTACGTAGAACTAATATGTGACATTAAGGAAAACGTAAAACTTAATAGAGACAAAATTGATCAGTGGTTGACAAGGACTGGGAATGGAGAGAGGGGTAGACTACAAAGAGGTACAAAGGTATTTTGGGGGTGATGTAAATGGTCTGCATCTTGACTGTGGCAGTAGTTACACAATTGTGTGTGTTTGTTAAAATTCACAGAACTGTACACTAAAAAGGTGAATTTTACTCTCTATATATTGTATCTCAGTAAACTTGACTTTTTTAAAAAATTTATTTTATTTATTAATTTTTGGCTGCATCAGGTCTTCGATGCTGCGTGCGGGCTTTCTCTAGTTGTGGCAAGCAGAGGTTACTCTTTGTTGCAGTGCGCAGGCTTCTCATTGCGGTGGCTTCTCTTATTATGGAGCAAGGGCTCTAGGCACACGGGCTTCAGTAGTTGTGGCATGCGGGTTCAGTAGTTGTGGCACGCAGGCTCAGTAGTTGTGGCTCGCAGGCTCTAGAGCGCAGGATCAATAGTTATGGCTCACGGGCTTAGCCGCTCTGTGGCATGTGGGATCTTCCCTGTCCAGGGCTCGAACCCGTGTCCCCTGCATTGGCAGGCGGATTCTTTGTGTGTGTGTGTGTGTGGTACGCGGGCCTCTCACTGTTGTGGCCTCTCCTGTTGCGGAGCACAGGCTCCGGACGCGCAGGCTCAGCGGCCATGGCTCACGGGCCTAGCCGCTCCGCGGCACGTGGGATCTTCTCGGACCGGGGCACGAACCCGTGTCCCCTGCATCGGTAGGTGGACTCTCAACCACTGCGCCACCAGGGAAGCCCCCTGGCCGGCGGATTCTTAACCACTGCGCCACCAGGGAAGCTCCAAACTTGACTTTCAAGACAGTATTTTTGGTTTTTTCCTTTGTTTCCAGGTTCCTGAATTTTGAGAAGCTCATTTAGGTGTGATTAACATAGGAACACCAGAACTGGCTGGATGCCCTTCCACACCCCAGCTGGCTATCTTCAGACTTTGGCAAGACTTCATCAGGTTCGTGATTTTTCAAATATCTGTTAAATAATTAATACAGAAATTGTTTATAGTTTGGATAAGGCCAGGTAGCCTAGTCTTTACCAGAAATATATATTTTTTAAAAACATATATATTTTGGGGGGAAAGATCCTGAAATAATTCACACCACACATCATGCTTAGCTTACAAAGACAAACCTGTTAAAATGATTATCTGATACTGACTGTGAACAAAAAAACAGCAAAGATACAGACATCCCATATTTGTCTAATAAGATTTTTGAATATAGTATGAACTTAACATTAGTATGGGGTAGGAAAAATAATATAAGCAACATTAAAAATGTTAATAAGGGCTTCCCTGGTGGCGCAGTGGTTGAGAGCCTGCCTACCGATGCAGGGGACATGGGTTCGTGCCCCGGTCCGGGAAGATCCCTCATGCTGCGGAGTGGCTGGGCCCGTGAGCCATGGCCACTGAGCCTGCGTGTCTGGAGCCTGTGCTCCGCAACGGGAGAGGCCACAACAGCGAGAGGCCCGTGTACCGCGCACACACACACAAAAAAGTTAATAATATTTATGTCAAAGTGATAGAATTATGAATGATTTTTTTAATTCATAAAAATTTTAAATATGCATAAAAGAAGAAAAAATTGTAGAGTGAACTTCCCAACCGCAGCAGTTTTTGTTTGGTGCATTTGATTACTTTTAATTTCTAAAAGCATAAATGTTTTTATCTATTTCCAAAAGTAATACACATTGGTTGTACAAAATATTTGAAAATACTGAAAAGTACATGTGGGCACACATACACAAATAAATATCACCACTTTCAACATTTGTTGCAAGTTCTATCCTTTTTCTAAATGCAGAGTATACAAATATTTTCCACATTCTTTTACAAACATGGACTCATCCTACTTTACAACAAGCCCTTTTCCACTTACTGATATTTCATTATCTCAGAGACCCCACTGAAGTGGACTGGCTGCAGGAGGCTGATGTTTACTGCTACAGCCTGATTTGATAAGGGGCCTGCACACTAAGCCGGCTGTCTTCTTCCAGTGAAAGTTTTCTAGGCTAAATCAGGAATGATGTGTAATTGAGATAAATGCCACCCCCCTCTGTGTCTTCCCAGAGTGTCATTAAACTTCCCTAGAGGCATGCTTGTGTACCTGTGGTAGGGGAAGGATAAAGCGCTTTCCTCCATGCAGCCCCTGCATGCACAGGGCTTTGTTTCATGCAGAAACCCAGCAGCTGTAAGGCTTAGGGCATTTGGGAGCCACCTGAATGAAGATGCTCCCTTCATTAAGTGCTCTGAGGGTTGTTCCTGGCTAGACCCAGAGCTCACTTCTGGAGCCCTTAGGCAATGTGTTTGGCTCCGGTGACTGTAGGCCAAAGGGAACAATTCATAAAGCTGCCACACCCCAAAACTAACCCAGGCCCTGGGGCTCCTTAGTCCTCAGAACTGGATTAAGCAGTGACTATGGAAACACCCAGCATCACACACCTGCCTCTCAGGGTTCCTGACCTCTCCCACCTGAGACGTCTGCCCAGCACTGTGGCCCAGGAGAGTAACTGCTTGTGTAGGGGCTAGCTTGAGCAGATACATGATCTGAGCTATGCTTTAAGCTAGCAGCTGCGTGCAGGACTCACTGGAGACAAGAGGGCTTCCAGGAAGGGGCCCCTTTGGCAGCCACGGGAACGGTCCAGTTATAGGTTTACCCAGTGGAGGACTGAGTGGAAAGGAAGGGGCCTATGGGAGAGATTTCTTTTCCTTTATTGTGTTTGTATTAGTCAAAATGTAATGCATGTTCATTGAAGAAAATATATAAAAACAAAAATGGAAAAGAAAAATCACTCGTAACTTCACTGCTTAGACGTAAGCTTGTTAATAGATGTTGGGTCTTCTGACCTTCTTATGTATGTGGGAAAGCAGATCATGCTGTGCATGCTGGTTATATAACCAGGTTATAACCTGCGTTTACTTACTTAATCACAGGGAGAACATCCTTCTCCGTCATTAAATGTTCCAACTTGCTGAGGTTGGACAAAATGGGCAAGTGATGCCTTTGGCTCTTCAAATCTCTCTTCTTCTCTCCTCTGTCTATCTGGCTCCTACTCTCCAGGACTCCCCACTCAGGCAGCTGTCAATGCGTGTCTGATAAAGTGCTACCCTGCCCGGAGCTGTTTGCCTTTTACAAGAAACTTAAAAGCAGAATGGTTTCCACATACCCCGAATTAGTCACTAATGGCAGAATACCTGGGCAGGGAGCTGTTTGGGGTTTCTCAGAACTGTCTACTGTGTCAACTCTCTGGTTGAAAGGAAATCTGAAGATAATGGGAACATCTCATGCTTTTGTGAGATGGATGTAGAGATGTCTACATTTCTCCTAGAGCTGAAAGGATGGTGTAAGCTAATACATTGATGTATTAAGGTATGCTGGTAACGGAGGAAAAGCATTGGGGAAAGACTCACCCACAGCTTGACATAACAGTAAAAACATGGGTCACACAGCTATGGGATAAAATTCTGGCTCTGGAAATTTCTAGCTGTGTGATCCAGTGCAAGTTGTTAGCAACTGGGTGCCCATTTCCTCACCTGTAAAGGGAGATAGCAACACCTCCCTCAAGGGATTGTTATAAAAATTAAAATGGGATAATGTATGTAATGTATTTAGCTGGTACGGAGCACTCAGTGATCAATATTAATTATAAAACAAGAAAAATAACACATAATTTTGGAAAGGATTTAACTAGCAGACAAGTATATAGAAACTCAAGAAAAATTGATATATGAATATCTGAATTTGCATAACAAAGTAAGGCCTGCTTGTTTATATCATAAAGAATAATTTGCTTTGCAAAGACTCAATAAGTCAACAAGTATTTATTGGTATGTGCCAGGCACAGTACCAAGTCTTGGGTACGTACAGGTGAATAAGTCAGTCCTTGCCCTCAAGCTCCTTACATGTTGATGGGGAAGACATGATTAACTCATACTTTCATACTTACAACTATATAGATATGGACATAGGCATGGATGTGGTGATAGGTACCACGAAGAAGATGAAATAGGATATGATAATCTGGTAGGGGATAACTGGTGTAGGGATGCTATAGCTAGAATAGTGACCTGTGCAGAGGTGACATTTGAGCTGAGCCAGAAGAGTTGAGGAAGAAGCCATGTGAAGATCTGGTGGGAGGACAAACCATGCAAGAACTACAAGTGCAAAGATACTACGGCAGGGCCAAGCACGGGCAAGGAAGAGAACGTGGGCGAGTGTTACTAGAACGTTGTGAATAAGGCAGGAAATAAAGAGAAACCTGATGGGAGAGGGAGGCAAGAGCCAGGTCATTTAGAGCAGGGAAGACAAACGTTTTTTTTAAAAGGGCCACACAGTGACTATTTTAAGCTTTATGGGCCACACAATCTCTGTGGCAACTCCCCCAACTCTGCCCTTGTAGTGGCAAAGCAGCCATAGATAATTCAGAGATGAGTGGGTATGGGTGTGTTCCAATAAAATTCTATTGACAAAAACAGGCAGGAGGCAGGGGTGCTTATTTGGCCCAAGGGCAATAGTATGTCAACTCTTGATTTAGACTCTTGAAGGCCTATATGAGGAACCTGAGCTTATTCTCAGTGTGTTTCAAGCAGAGGACTGACAGGATCTGACTGACACTTTTCACTGGAGGATGGGCGGGGGAGGCAAGGGTGGAAGCAGGGACCTGGGAAAGAGGCTCTTGAGATAGTCCCGGGAGAGATGAGGGTAGTGTAAAGTCAGGGCAGCAGAGGTGTTGAGAAGTGTTCAGATTCTGAGTACATACTGGATTAGAACCAGAAAGACTTTGAATTAATTGAACTGGCAAATGAAGGAAAGAGAGGAATCAAGGATGATTTCTGGGTTTTTGGCTTTAGCAACCGGGTTGATGATGCTACACCTGCTGAAATGGGGAATCCTAGGAGAGAAGTGTATTTCCAAGGGAAAAAAGCAGTAGTTCAGTAGAAGCCATTTTGGCCTAAGCCATTTGTGGTCTAAGCCTGGCCACAATGCTTGCCCTTGAACAGGTCTCAATAATCAATGATCTTAAGGGAACAAAGGAATGCAGGAACAGAGAAAAGGCAGCCAAGCAACAGTACAGTGATAAAGCAGAGTCCTAGTTCCTCTTCAAGGGCTATACATAATATCTTTGAGTTCTGCAGGAATTAAGGCCCCCACCCAGGTGGAAGACGGTGTGATGATATCGACCCCCCCTGACTTCAATCAACTAAAACTTGGACTCTGTCAACCTTTGCCCAAATTCTATGCTCATTTCTCTTCTGCTCAAGCCCCTTCATGAATATGCATATACCAAGGTTTAACAATTCCCCAATTTTGTTGTTGGGGGGAAAGCCTGCTTTGGGAAAGATCCCCTCTGTTCTCTTTACTTGCTGCAAGTAATAATAAATCCTTCCTGTTCTCACCCTTTGGCTTGATTGTGTCTTTTGGTTTGACAGCCACAAGAGGCAAACCCAGTTTTTGGGTAACATTTCAAGAAGGAGGCCAGGACGACTGCATCCAATTCTACCTAGTGATTCAACTAAAAGTTTCTCTAGAGGATTCACCAGAGGCATTCCATAATTGTTGAACTGTCCAGACTGTCTAAATGTGATTCAACCTACAAAAATACAAAAATTCAATTTACCCACAATTCCTTGGTAACAAATCAACTCAACACGTATTGAGTTACTCCCATGACTCACTTATTTGCTTAGAACTGGAACAAAGGCAATTTGGCAAAGTGTCTTAAACTAAGCAGCCCATGCTTAAGGAGGGGAAAAGTCAGAAAATATTTTTTCCTTATTGCCAGAAAGGCAGAGGTGAGGTGGGGGCGTGAGGGGAGAAGGCCAGTTTTTGATTATCTATGCCAATCAGAAACAGGGTAGAGATAATAAAACCCATCAGTGAAATCCACAGGTGATTGCTTTTCAGGCAATGGTTTTCATCTCTCCCACCATTTAGATTTTAAATTAGAGATGATGAGAAGAAAGCCGCCTTAATTTCACTTCTCCTTTTTCCCTTACTGTTTTTTGTTTTTGTTTTGTTTTGTTTTGTTTTTTAGGAAGGAGTGATAATAGGAAATAAAATGACCTCAGGGCACAGGGAAAGGAAGAAAAAGCAGGAGGCTTCTAGATGGTCATCAGTCTGGTTCTCAAGAACAGCAGGAGGTGCAGTCTCCCACCATTCCCTGCCAGGCTGGGCAGGTACCTACCAACAGCCACCTGGCCATGCTGAGGCTTTGAGTCACATTTCCTGATTTGCATTCAAAAGACTGCTCTTTCTGGCCCAGTTTGGCCATAGGCACGGGCTTCACTGCCTGTTGCTTCACTGCCTCTTGCTATGTCTCAACTTCCCTTTCTCATTTTACTCCCCTCCCCTCCCAGACTCTAATGCTCTCCTTCCTGTCCTGTGAAAAGCAATTAGGCCTCCGGAGGCCAGTAGATGTATGGAGAAGGGAGTATCTGCTCTATGAAAAGAATTATAAAGCTTTTTCTAGCTTGTGTCTTAAACCATGAGCCCTGCAAGGCCCCCAGATATCAATGAGCTAAAAGCAGCCCGAGGCTTGTAAAAGAACTGGAACGGTTTCTGCTGCTCTCCTAGTCCTTCACAGGCGTGGGGACACGGGGAGCACTGTTTATTTTTCCTGCCATGCCTGGTCGAGGCCAGAGCCCGCGTCCCCTGCTGCTTATGGATTAATGATGGCTCCACCCTCTAGTTTCCCAGTCTCCTGTCAAGGTACAGCTTGTCCTGTTCTGGGACGCCACTTGGCATTCCTCCTAGAGGAAGTGGGTTTTGAGTTGCATTTCAAAAGAAATGTAATGCCACACTGATGTGCTCTAAATTAGCCATCTTGCCTGCTGTCAGGATAAGTCTCATTGCCCACAGCTCCAGCTCTTTGCCCTGAGGGCCCTCCTGGCCTGGCATGTGCAGCTAGGAGACAGGGTATCCCTCCTTCTATCTTCTAATATTTTGGGGATGGCTGCTAGGTGCTATATACTATGCAAAATGCTGCTGAGTACTATGCCAGATGCTCAGAATTCACAAATGAATAAATGCAATTTATTTGTAATTCCTCATTTGCTCTGGGAGATAATGGAGCAGGGGAAGGGTGTTCTCTCAGTCTTTGCAGACAGCCCAAGGGGTAGGCAAGGTCAAGAACACAGTGAGAGGGAGGCAGCCTAGGCCATCTCCAGGGGCTGGGGGTGGGGAGGCTATTTTCCTTGGGGTCCAAAGACCCTAAGGATGGCCTTGGCTGCTTTAGTCTTATGCTCTATTTTGGCACCCAGTAGGCACTCAACAAATGGCAAGAGAGTACAGTAAGTCCCCTACATACAAACCTTCAAGTTGCGAACTTTCAGAGATGCGAACGTGCGTTTGCACGTCCAATCACATAAGTTAGTTCATGTGTCTGGTGTACACTGTCACGTGCATGCAGCCTCTACAAGTGGTTGTGCTTTTGTGTACTTTACTGTACAGTACTTTACAGAATACAGTAGTACAGTATCTTTATTTCGAGCCCAGGATGTCATCTATGATGAGAAAAAAAGAACTACTACCCAGACATCACTGGATCATTTTTTTCAAGAGGGTAGATAGAATTGAATCCAGCAAGGAACCAGAACCTGTGCCATCAACATCAGGCATGAGTGAAAGTGCAGCTTGCCCTCCGTCTCCTATTGCTGATGGTCCTTCAGCTCTACCATCTCCCACCTCCTCTCCCCACTCCAGTCAGTAACTCTTCTTGCCTGTTCACTCAATGCCAGCCCCTGTATACCAGCTGTTGTACTGTACTACTGTACTTTCAAGGTACTGTACTGTGAGATTAAAAGTGTTTTTCTTTACTTTTTGTGTTTTTTATGTATTATTTGTGTGAAAAGTATTATAAACCTATTACTGTACAGTACTACATAGCCAATTGTGTTAGTTGGGTACCTAGGCTAACTTTGTTGGACTTAACGAAGATGTTCTCAGAACAGAACTCGTTCATATGTAGGGGACTTACCATAGCTTCCTTTGAGGCTTTCTTTTGTTCAAATGCTTCATAATGGTTGATTTACATAGGATTTCAAAGAAGTGAACGGAGTTAAGTTCCATTGAATACCAAGGGCAGTTTTGAAAGGAAAAAAATTTACAAAAGGCATCCTGTAGGATATATGTGCAAAGAAGAGAAGAGAGAAGAATTTATAGGCAGATCAAATTTGTACATTACAGACACTTGGCTTGTTGATGGCCTAGTGGTCTTTGCCATCCGTGGCCTGGCCACACTCCCATACCCACCTCCTGGCTGCTCTGGAGACTGTCAAGCCACTGAGGCAATGGTCTTCAAATTCTAGGATACATAAAAATTACCCAGGGACTTTGTTATAAAATAGATTCCTGAGACTCCTCCAGTGCCCAGATTCTATCAAGTTGCACGTGGAATCTAGACATGATCTTGAGGCAAGGGGCTCACACATAGACCAGACACTTGGATGCTTCTCTGATGCCACCACTGAGCCCTAGTTCTCAGTCCCCTGCCAACAACCTGGGGTGGCAGTCAGGGCCCACAGACAAGACTCATGGAGGCAAGGGCCTTAGACTACCATTCAGGTTCTGGGCAGGTACTTCATGGGTGATAAGGCATTCTGCATATTAGTCTGGAGTTTAACTACCTTATACTTAAGTGTTTCTATGAGAAAATGAACTTCAGTTTACTTACAAGCTAACTTTGGAAATCAAACCCACTCTTAAGGAGACACTGCCTATGCTGATGGGCAAGGTGTAGTTGTTGGGACCTGGGGACTAGTGTGAGGCTTTCCTCAAGAACCTGAAATAAAAGTGTCCTCTAAGTGGTCCTTCTCAAGTCAGCCCAGATGATCTGATGGGTGACAGCAAAATCCAACCTTAAGAGATAGTCCAGCACTTGGGTCTGGAAGATGTAATTGGTACCCAACTGAGTGTATTCATTAACTCTTCCCCAAGCTTCCATCCCTGTCTCATCTGCTCAGTTCTTGAAATATCTGTCTACTATCTAATCCATTATTATGTAATATTTCCCTTTAAAATGACAATACCCCACACAATTTTTTAAAAATTTAAAATATTGAAGAGGAAACTCCTGTATAAAGGGGAAAATATGAAAACTAGGACAGATCCTGGACCCAGAAAGAAAATGATCCCCCAGAGTGAGAGGGCAGGGGTCATAAGACCAAGAACAGGGAGGACCAGCAGCTGGTGGAGGAGAGAGAACAGGGCAGGGAGTGGTAAGGCCTGGAGAGAAAGAAAGAACCCCAGCAGTGGGGGAACATCGCTCGCTGGAAGGTCAGGGAGGAAGACAGGGTCGGGAAGAGACAGGCCAACAAGAACGCAACTGTGGAAAGAACCTGGGGACTGGGAGAAGCATGGGGCTCAGGAGGTACGGTACTGTGGGACAGCCAAGGCCTCTCAGAGGAGGTACAGAGTGGGAGGCTGAGATTTGGGCAGCCTTGGGGTTTGCAGGGAGAGGAGAAGACGGAATACTGGGGGCAGTCAAGGCCCAGAATGGTGCATCAGGGGTATTAAGAAAGGGGATGCAGGGCTTCCCTGGTGGTGCAGTGGTTGAGAGTCCACCTGCCGATGCACGGGACACGGGTTCGTGCCCTGGTCCGGGAAGATCGCACATGCCACGGAGCGGCTAGGCCCGTGAGCCATGGCCGCTGAGCCTGCGCGTCCGGAGCCTGTGCTCCGTAACGGGAGAGGGCACAACAGTGAGAGGCCCACATACCTCAAAAAAAAAAGAAAAGAAAAGAAAAGAAAGGGGATGCAGAGATGAGAGCGCTGAGGAGGGGCCAGATCTGGCTGATGTGGGCAGGTGAAGTGCTGGGGAGCTGGTAGAAGGTGTGCATCCCGCAGCACGGGGCTACAAGTTTTATCTTCCTGGGACTGGACTGGAGCAAGGTGGTGCTGCCAGCAGCCAGTGGGACAGATGATGTATTAGCACCTGCATTTCACCCTCAGGGAAACACAGCATTAACACCCCCAAAGGAAACATCTGTGTCTCCAAAAGGAGGGCTGCAGGCACAGCATCAGCAAGCATGAGAGGAGCAAGTGCCAGCCCAGTCCATTCCCAGCACTGCTGATGGTGGCAGGGGAGGGCTCGCCTTGCTTAGTCCTAGAAAGTAAGGTCCATGAGGGCATGAGCCTATCTTATTTCCTGCCATATCCCCTGTGTCAGAGCAGTGCCAGCACATAATAGGAGCTCAGAAAGCATCTGGGAGTGGATGAGTGTGCGAGCATGTGGGTGACAGGTGGCAGTTATCCATACTGTGAAGACAGCTGAGTCAGACCCGGCCTGATGTCATTAACCTTGGGATTCTGATAAGGAGCACCTGCTCAGCTCACAAGACCCTTTGAACACACCGAGGGGAGAGAAGCCATAGTCGCGCAGAGCAACCCTCCATGGGATTGGGCAGACATCTCCTTGTTAAGTACACACCTGTCTTCTGACTTTAAATAATCAACCTTGGAGACGAATTCATTCTCAGTATTTTGGCAAAACCAGGCTTCTGAGTCTGCCAGCCTTATACTAGGCTCTGGACCATGGACGTTATGAAAATAATAGTAATAAAGTAGCTAAAATTATTAGTGCTTAATCTATACCAGGCTTAACATACATCATCTGAATTAGTCCTGACTGCCCGGTGAGTCAGGTCCATTGATTAGCCCAGCAGAGGGCAAGGTTCTGGCCTAAGCGACAACACTTGAATGCTGACAGTAGGATACAGACTCGCACTTGCAGACTTCAGCCCCCTATCTTCTCACCGTCTGCACTGAATCCCATCCAGTGACACCCCATCTGCAGCCAGCCCCTCGCTTAAAACTTCTGCACATTAGTGAAGGAGCGTGGCCTGGGAGACAGGGACCTGGATTTGACCTTTCTGTCTAAAATTTGCTGACTCTCTAGCTTTGAGCAAACAATAAACTCAGCTTCTTTGAGCCTGGGTTTATTCAATTGTAAAATTCTCATACTCACGTGGGATTATAATTATACAGCCTCAAGTCTTTGTTGGGATTGTTCTGGTTCCCAGGGAACAGGACTGCCTCCTTTTTCTGTGCTCTGAGTTCTGACTCAAGGTTGGTTTTCAAAAGAGTGCCCAGGGTACTGGCCGGGTCTCAGTGAGGACTCTACAAGGGATCCGAGCTAGGCTGCCCCGCAGAGGTCAGGACCGCGGGAGGCCAGGGACAGAGAAGAAAGGAGGGTGGTCATCCTCCATCCGAGGCAGGGGAGGAGGAATGAAAAACCCTCTGAGAGGAGAGAATTCTCTGAGTAGTTGACTGCTCACGGGGGCCTCTCCCTCACCTGACCTTATCTCCAGGTAAACCCACTTCCCTGTGTCAGGACCTTTTTTTTTTTTGGCCACACCACGCAGCTTGTAGAATCCTAGGTCCCTGACCAGGGGATTGAACCCTGGCCCTTGGCAATGAAAGCATGGAGTCCTAACCACTGGACTACCAGGGAATTCCCAGGACTTTTTCTGCTAGTGTCACGGGCCTTCCTGACTCTGACCTGCTGTAGTTAGTGGCTCAGTCAGAGACCTGGGCTGCTGCTTCCCAGATACTTCAAACTGTCCTTATGTTTTCTGAAACTCCAGGCTCAGGGCTGGATCTCAGAGCGTGGTACCTTCTCCTGAGCTGGAGGCCTGTGCACCCTCCAATGACTGGAGGCCTGTCCAGCCTCTGGTCAGCTCCCTTACAATCCCACAGGGCCAGAGGAGTCTGCGCTGCTCCCTGACAATCCCCAGGCCTTAGCCCTTGTCTTCAGGGATGTAGCCTTCACACTGGAGTGGACATGGCCGTCACCCCAGGGGGACACCTCGTGTGTTTGGGCAGAAACTTCAGGATTCTTAGAAGCTTAACTTCAGTTCTTGACCTCTCTGTTTTTCTTTTTCCACTTAAAGGGCAAAAAAATCTATTGCCAGGCTATTTTAGGTGAACTCGTCGAAGCGGGGGCAGGGGGAAGGAAAGAAGAAAATCAACATTGGGACGTCACAGCTATTTTTAGCTGGTTCTTCTCTCTCTTCAGGACTCAGGCTCTATTTGGGAACCTTGTGTCTTGGTGGGCAGCCAACCTTGTGCTTTTTCACAAAGTAATCCCCTGGCATATGGCAAAGGCTCCTGGTCCTTCTCACTGTTTTTATGGAGAGGGGTTGATTGGCGGCCTAACCTCTGCTCTGGCTCCTTGCTCACTGGCCCCTGCCTTCACAGCTGCTCAGCATCTTTTATATTTTGCAAAGCACTTTGCAGTTGGGACCACTGTCCTTCCTCTCCGGGCTTCAGACATGTGAGAACAGAACAACTTTTAGCTAATTAATGGATCTATATTTAGGTCCCATTTGTTATGAAGGATCATTCATTATTTGTTAGCCTAAGAATTCGTATTAACCTAAGAACCAAAGTCATGTGGAAATGTCATCTCACCCGGGATCCTGGTTCCCAGATACAAATCCAGAAAGTCACATGTACTTTTTTTTTTTTTTTTTTTTTTTTTAGGTTTACTTTTTTTTATTTTTTTTTAATTATTTATTTATTTATTTATTTATTCATGGCTGTGTTGGCTCTTCATTTCTGTGTGAGGGCTTTCTCTAGTTGCGGCAAGTGGGGGCCACTCCTCATCGCGGTGCGCAGGCCTGTCACTATCGCGGCCTCTCGTTGCGGAGCACAGGCTCCAGACGCGCAGGCTCAGTATTTGTGGCTCACGGGGCTAGTTGCTCCGCGGCATGTGGGATCTTCCCAGACCAGGGCTCAAACCCATGTCCCCTGCATTGGCAGGCAGATTCTCAACCACTGCGCCACCAGGGAAGCCCCTCACATGTACTTTTAATTCAAGTAGAAGAAGCTACTCTGGTTTTGAGATGGGTCACCATGAAAACTGGGGAAAAGACCAAACATAAAAAAATGGGATTAAAACCCGGGCCAGGCAGCAGACTTAGGAGCGCTGAGACCTGGGTCAGGGAGGTCCCAGCGAATGAGGTTTGGTGTTGGAGGCAACTGGACACAACACGGGGTCCCAACAAAATGGACCATGGAGAGACCTGGTACCTGGTTTCTTATTGCCTCGTCTCACTCCTAGAAAGAGCCATCAAGAATGATGAAGTCCTGGTTCCCAGTTTCTAATTAGGAGTTGATGCAATTAGATACTTCTGAGAATCAGATCTCCCTCATCAAGTATGGGGGGCAACAGATAGAGTACTCAGAAATGCTTAGTGTTTGGCCAGAGGGGACAATATTTCTTGGGATACATAGTTTATTTTTCTTTCCCAAAATGGAAATGGCTTTATGCTCCAAGTATAAAAATAATTTACGTGCATTATGAAGAGAGTGAAAGGCATCCCAAACCCCATCACCCAGAAATAATCAGTTACCATTTCAGGGAATAACACCCAGGCCTTCACTTAAATACACATGTATTCAATTGCATATAAACAGGTTCATGCAATTCTTGAGGGATGGCCTTATTTTGACAATAGGAGATGCAGTTATCTGCTTTTTTGTTTTTTTTTTAACACCTTTATTGGAGTATAATTGCTTTACAGTGTTGAGTTAGTTTCTGCTGTATAACAAAGTGAATCAGCTATACATATACCTATATCCCCATATCCCCTCCCTCTTGCGTCTCCCTCCCACCCTCCCTATCCCACCCCTCTAGGTGGTCACAAAGCACCGAGCTGATCTCCCTGTGCTATGAGGCTGCTTCCCACTAGCTATCTCTTTTACATTTGGTAGTGTATATATTGACTAAATAAGATAGGTAGAGGGACCTGTCTTACCAGCAAGGGACCTGTCTTACCAGTGTATATATTGACTAAATAAGATAGGTAGAGGGACCTGTCTTACCAGTGGGAAGAGGCTGCTTCCCACTAGCTATCTCTTTTACAGTTGGTAGTGTATATATTGACTAAATAAGATAGGTAGAGGGACCTGTCTTACCAGCAAGGGGCAGAGGAACACATTTTTTTTTTCTGACACTGTCAACCACAGTGTAGTCATGGGGAAACCAACCCATTTATCTGCAAGGGGCCACTTTCCTTTGGAAATGCACTAATTCCAATCAATCCTTCCCTTGGACCTGCTCTTTAGCTGGGTGGGAGGTGGGACTTCTAGCTAACTTTTTCCAGTAGTGGCTAAGAATCCCTCCCTTCCTCAGATGCTACAGCACAAGGTGGATATTTTGTCCCAGACTGGCCTAAAAGGGGCCAAGTGCTTTAGAGCTGACGAACCTGGGGACGACCATGATCTAAAGGGGCCATTTACCGCTTACTCTACTGGCCCTCATGATGGAGTGGAGCCCTTAGGCTGGGTGCCCTACCAGTGACAGAAATTATGGTTTGCACAAGCAAATGCCTCTGGCTGACAGAAGTTTTATTACTGAATATGCTACCGTTCTCCCTCACATTGCCCTGTTTGAACTGTTGGCTACTTGGATGGGAGTCCTGGGGACTGATTTTAGTTCTAGGCTGCTCTTACACATGGACTCCTTCCTCCCATTTACTGACATTTGTCAGTAAATAAATGATTTTCTTCTTTGCCTTTAAAATGAGGGTAGCAACTGATTGTAACTTTACATTTTGTTTGAACTAGGATCCAAATGAAGTTCATATATGGCAATTAGTTGATATCACTTCTTAAGTTTCTTTTAATTTATAGATTTTTTTTTCTCCCTTACCCTCTTCTTATCTTCTTTCTGTCAACTTATTTGTGGAAGAATCTGGTAGAGTTTCTACAGTCTAGAATTTGCTTGGTCTGCCTGTGGTGTCATGATGCTACATTTTAATCTATTGAAGTCAGTATCCTTACCGATGCCCAAACTGGTTTCATCTTTTGTTTGTTTCTTCACTTTGGCTCCTGATCCATTTGGTACGACCTCAGTAGTCTTTAACAGCTTATTTTTTTTTCTGTATGATAGGATGTTCTAGGCTTATCCTATATAGTTCCCTCCACAGACCTGTAATCAGTCATTTCTCTAAGGAGTCCTGGTTCCTTTTGTGGGAAACACAATTTAGGGACCACAAAGTAGGCATTAGGGATGCTCATCACTGCTGGTTGGTCATTGTTTCTGGTCCTTTTGAGTGGACTAGGAAACGTGCACCCTTATTGTGATAAAATACATCATGAATTTCTAGCAATACCTCAAATTCAGGACGACAGGGGTTTTATCCGCTATTAACACTCTTATCTCCGTACTTTCTTCTGTGTCAAAATTCCCCATTCTCAACAATATCAACATAATTACTTTCTTTATCACACATACAACAATCTCAAGATAACAAAACCATTACTACCACCAACAATATGATTACTGAAAACAGTTTAAGGTGTGTGTGCATGTGTAGTATGCGTGTAAGTTTCTTTTTATTTTTACCTGTCTCCCAGTAGGAGTGTACCATTAAATAATTGTGTTTTAGTTCTGTGTGGTTATGCCACCAACTTAAATACATTTATTTCATTTAGTTTTTGATTTGGGGGATAGCTTTTTAAATTTTTATTTTGTTATATAGTTGTATAAAGTATTTTCATAGTTTCAAAGTCAAATCTATAAAACAAGCTATGTTCAGAGAAATGTAGATTCTCCCTTCCCTCATACCATAGATAACCTTTATTATTGTTGTTATTATTATTTTAATGGCTTATAACATCCTTTTTTTTTTTTTGCGGTATGCAGGCCTCTCACTGTTGTGGCCTCTCCCGTTGCACAGCACAGGCTCCAGACGTGCAGGCTCAGCGGCCATGGCTCACGGGCCCAGCCGCTCCGCGGCATGTGGGATCTTCCCGGACCGGGGCACAAACCCGTGTCCCCTGCATCGGCAGGCGGACTCTCAACCACTGCGCCACCAGGGAAGCCCTATCATCCATATTTTTAATATGACCAATTATGTATTATATATATTGGGCTGAGTCATATGATATTGCTATTTTTGTTAAGTCAAAAATAGTCCAATATTGGCAATTTCATTTGGTTTTACCTAATACATTCACATCCCTCTTCTCAAATAAACAGTAGTATATGATACATTCTTTTGTCCAACTTGCTTTTTCCCCTTAATATATTCTAGAGATAATTCTATAATATCAATACTATTTCTTGAGTTAAAACACTCAGTAAATTATGAGTAACTGTATATTTCCCTAATGTGATGAAATACATCTCTTTCAGCCCAAGAGCCAGCTGCATGCAAAACAACAAACATTAGACATTTCCCCTAAAGTTAGGAGGAAGACAAATCCACATTTACTACTAATTTTTAAAATATTGTACTAAACTAAGTAATGAGAAAATAGAAAGAAGTTAAAGCTATAAAAATTGGAAAGGATAAAAAAATTATTACCACTTGGAGATAATAATGAATTTATACCCAGAAAAATCAAGAGAATCAACAGAAAACAAAGAATTCTGTTAAGTAGCAGAACATAAAAATAACAACCGGTTGGAAAATGTAATGAAAGGGAAAACTTCTCATATTAAAAAAACCAAAAAGATAAAACATTTAGGAATAATCTTCATGAGAAATATGCGAGATCTTTATTTTTAAAAAGAAAGCTCCTGAAAGTCATGAAAGAAGATTTGAAAAAATGATAAGATATTTCAAGTTTGGGATAGGAGGTCTCAACAACTTCAAGATGATCACAGTACAAATACCAGTAGTTGGTTTTTGTTTGTTTGTTTGTTTTGTTTTTACATAGACAAACTGATTGTAAAGTTAAAATGGAAAAAAAAAAAATACAGGAAGAATGGCCGGGAGGTAAAAAGCAATGAAAAGGATAGGAATATCCCTATCAAATATTAAAACAAATGATAAAATGTCAATAATTAAAACATTATGAAATTATCCCATAATCCAACAGCAAGGATGTCAAGAAATAGATCCAAATACATATGGAAATTTAGAATATGATAAAGTAGCCTTTAAATTAGTTGGGAAGGTAGGAACTAGTGAGTTAATGATATTGGGACTACTGATTCTCAGCCTTCTAGAAAATATTAAGTTGGATTCAAATTATACAGTGTATACCAGAATAAATTCTAAATGGATCATGGATTTCAATTTAAAAATTGAAATCATTCAAATACTAGGGGAAATCTGGGAAAAAATCCTTTAAGAATTTGGAGTGGTGAAGGTCTTTAAAATGATTTAAAACCTAGAAGCTACAAAAGAACAGAATGATACATTAACTGCCTTTAAAAAGTAAAAAATAAACCTCTGCATGGTAAATAAAACACCAAAGACTAAAAATGGCAAACTAGAAAAAGTAAATGCAACTAATATCACAGACAAAGATCCTAGTCATCCTAGACCAAGGTCTAATTCTCCTAAAAATCAGTAAAAGGACCAAAAATTCAATAGAAAAACAAGCATAGTTATCAACAAATAGTTTACATACAAGGAACAAATGAAAATATTTGTTTAGCTTTACTCAAACTAAGAGAAATGCAAATTTAAACTATGCTGAGTCACTTCCATTTTCCCCCATAATCAGTTTGATACTACTTTCTGTCAGGAAGGCTGTGGGGAGAGGGATACTCTCATTCATTAATGATAGGAATGGAAGTTGGTATGACCACTATGGAGGACAATTTGGCAATAATCTCCCAAAATAAAATGTTGAAGCCAGCAATTCCACATCTACAAACACATCTTATAAAGATACTTACACAAGTATAAAATAACCATGTACAAGTTTATTCATGACATTGGTGTTTATAACAGCAAGTATATGGAAATAACCCAAATGTCCATCAGTAGGAGACTAGCTAAGTAAATTATGGTTTAAAGAGAATAATGAACCTTTCTATGTTCTGATATGGAAAAATATTCAAGACATATTAGGTGTAAACAGCAAAGTCAGAACTGTAAGTATCATTTAACACCTTTTGTGTAAAAATGGCAGGGAGTAGGGGGGAGATAGAATATATATTTGTATTTGCTCATGTATGCTAAGGAAACTCTGGAAAGTCATACACAAAATTGACGACTGTGGTTACCTGGATGGATGGGAATTGTATGGATAAGGGATAGGGGTGGGTGAGACACTTTTTGCTGTATATAATATATATTCATATATATTTATTTTATTTATAAATCATGTGAATGTATTAGATATTCAAAAATAAGATTAAAAAAAGATAAATTAGAAGTTAAAAAATAGAAGCCCCAGCGCAGCTCAATTCCTGCAGCCCTGTCATCATTTCCAGTCTCCAGTGGCAACCTAGTGAACGAAACAATGACCCCTACAAACCGTGGGCAATGAGCCATGCCATACACAACTAACAGAAATTCAGTCTGTAGAAAATAACAACGTAATTAAGAATTTGGAGAACCTGAGGCAGGTTTTTGCAAGGGAAAAAATCATAAGCTCATTAATATTCACAAGTTATTAGAGTGTTAATTAAATATCCTGTTAGTGAAATAAAGTTTAGTTTTTGAAAGAAAATTGCCAAGAGGAGAATGGAAATAGTGTTAGGCCACCATTCTTCTTACCGAACATACTCTCTGTGAGAGTTCGTTTCACTCTCTCGATACCCTTCTATATTCCGATGAGCTCTAGGTAAGACTCCAGCCCTTTCTGCACAGCTCCAGACCCACAACAAATAGTCTACTGGACTCCTTCCCTCAGACATCCCACGGGTACCTCAGATCAACCTGTCCAAGGGGAAACCCAACACTCCAAAGCCTGTTCTACATTAGTGTGGGTGGTACTGTCATCTACCCAGTTTCCTAATTAGGAACCCAAGGAGGGAAGTTTATTCCTTTCTCTTCCTTCTCTTCATCAATCATAAAACCCTGAAGGTCTTACCTCCTCAGTACTCCTTCATTCCTTGAAAAAACTCCTTCTTTTTACCCTTTGCCACACCATCACCTCCAACCCACCCCCACTCTCTCTTATGCTATTGCCAGAGCATCCTAAGTGGTCCTCCTCTTCAGCCTGGCATCCCTTCAATCCATCCTCCACATTGGTGCCTGAATAACCCTTAACAATTAAGTCTGGTTTTGCCACCTCCCTCTTAAAACTGTCAATGTCTCCCCACTGTGTATAGACTGAGGTTCAACTTCCTCAGTGTAGACTCTAGGTGAGAGTGACTATACATTGCGGTGTCCCCAGGATAGTTCCAGGTTATTCCTGTTGTCTTGAGGTCCCAGCTTGCTAGCACCCACTCTCACTCTCAAAGTATCCTTTAGGAAATTATTTGGTCTCCCTAACCATAGGACTGTCCCCAATCCAACTATTGCCTACCTCCTAGCTGCCTCTCTTACCATTTTATGTTCCAGCAACACTAACCCGCAGATCACCCACATCATATACATCACTGTTTCTCATCTTTGGGCTTTTCCTCCCATTGTCTTCTCTGCCAGGAATGTGTCACAACCTTCCCTCTCCTACACACTCCACCTTGTTCACTCCTGCTTGTTCTTTAAGACTCGGCTAAGCATCACTCTTCGATAAAGTCTTTCCTGGCAGCTGTCCTCTAACACACACACACACACACACACACACACACACACACACACATGGTCAGTTTTACTTCCCTGTATTTCTGTTATGTCTTAGAGATCTCCATTAATGAACTTAGTAGACTGCATTATAATGATCTATCTACGGATCAGCCTCCCATCACCAGATTGTAGATTTCCCAAGGGCAGGCGCTGTGTCTTACATACCTTTACATTTCCAGAAGTTTCAGAGTTTCTACATTCCAGGCACGGCAGGCCACGAGAGCAAAAGCACATTGGCAGAAAAAATCTGGGTGCATTTGAGGAACAGAAAGAAGGCGTGTGGAGCTGGAGCACAGTGAGGGTGCGAGTGGAATACAGGATGAGGCCACAGTAGAAGGCAGCAGCCAGACCCTGTATTGGCCTTAGAGCACAGTTAGATGCCTTGACCACCCAGACTGTTAAGCAGGGAACATAAGATCTGAGGTCCAACAGAGTTGAGTTTGACAACTGGTTTTCCTACTTACCAGCTGGGTTAACATGAATAATATTTTTAAACGTCTCCAAGCCTCAGTTTCCTTGACTATAAAATGGACATAGTACAATTGTGGTGAGGAGTGAAGGAGATAAAGTCTGTTAACCACCTAGCACAGTGTGTGGCATGTCAGAGTTGTTCATTAAATGGGAGGTATTATGATTATTTTCCAGCAGAAATTGAAGGAAGGGAGCCAATTTCCACAAGTTCTGAGTGTGGAGTCAGTATCTTCAGGGATTAGAGGATTTCTTATATTCTGAGAAGGGTTGAGAGGTGGCAGCAGACGGGAGACCCCAAGGTCAGTAAAGTGTGGCAAGTTCTCCAAGTTCTACAGAAGCAATCCTGTAAACCAACAGCTCGCAGGCTTCAGGCACAGGACTCTTCTCAAGCTCTGCCTGATCAGAAACGGGTACTTGTCCATCAGTAATGAGCTAACCATTCAAGTGTAATTCTGATTTTTATCATGAGAATCAATAAGATGATAGGGCTCATTTGAAGAATCTCATGCTATCCCGCTTTTGCAGGTACGCATCTTTTCTGTTTTAGACTTTTTTTAAAAATTGAAGTATAGTTGATTTACAATGTTGTGTTAATTTCTGCTATATAGCAAAGTGATTCAGTTATACATATATTGATTATATACACTTTAAAATATTCTTTTCCATTATGGTTCATCATAGGATACTGAATATAGCTCTCTGTGCTATACAGTAGGGCACATCTTTTCTGAATCGTGGGGAATCCTTGAGCCAATCTTCACCAGCACCCATGGTCCCTCACTCTGGAACACACCTCATCACCTAAAAGTTATCTCTGAAAGCAGGATGTTTCTTAAGCCAGAATCCAACTAAGCATTTCAGACATTGCTCAGCATCCAAGAGCCTCCATTCCATGTCATTCATTAGGTCAGGCAGAAGTGATGCCAAAATATATAACAGGTATAGCACAGGCACAGCCAGGCAGTCAGAGTGAACAGTGATCAAAGCACTGGGGTGACCATGGTCCTGAGGCCCCTGAGGCCCTGGCGATAGCCTTTTAGTTGCCGAATTGTAAAGTCCTGGGAGAACTGACCAGCATGGCTGAGATGCTGCAAAGTCACTCAGGTGGCAATTTACCAACCGGTCAGTATTTAAACAGCCAGCTCAGGCTTCCCAGTGTGTATCTGCCACATACCAGTTGGGAACAGGTGAGTTTGTCCATCTGCAGGAACCCTATCCAGCGGTTATCATTGCTTCATTTCCCACACATCCATGCCCTCTCCTTCCAGAGCAGGAAAAATGAGCCCCCAAACAATATGGTGTGGTTGAAAGCTGTCCAGAGGGGCTAGCAGGACATCTGGTCCTAATCTGAGCTTTGCTTCTTACCACCTGTATGACACTGGGAACGTTAACTTCCTCACCTGTAATATGAGATGGTCGCGCTCCCTTAGTTCAGACAGCGTGAAAATCAAATAAATGCATATAAAAGGCCAAACACAAGGCCTGACCCAAAGCAGGTGCTCAGTGCATGGAATCAGCCTCCAAAGAAAAGTAGACATGGAAGCTGCTCTCAGGGACTTTCATTGGGAAAGTCCATTGCCATATACCCTAAGGTTGATTGCTGGGTGGGTGATTCCAAGGAGGCGTGATGGGTGAGGACAGCTACTAGGATTTGTCTGCAGCAGCCTCCTGAGTCCGGCGCTCCCAGCCCTGTGGGGAGATGCCCACAAAATCTGGCTTTGCAGTCCATTTTGAAGAGGGATTGGAGAGTAGGGGTGTCAAATGGGTGTGGAAGGAGGGAGAGTGCTGCTGGATGACTCACTGTTCTGGACCACAGGCACTGGGGAGACAGGGGAGGGCTGGGGGAGCTGGCGCCCACCCTTGCCATCCTGGTTTTCTTTCCCTCCTGCGCACCACTGTTTGGGCAGTTTAATAGGGTTGCCATGGGAACCATCTGCACAGCAGAAAGAACAGAACCCAGCAGTGTGAGGACTTGGGTTTGAATCCTGACTCTGCTGTTTTCCAGCCATATTATCTTGGCTATGGTATTTCATGCCCACCAGCTTCCCTCTACAACCTTTGCTTCCTGAAAAGTAGGGATTCTGTGCTGTCCCTGCCCACCCCCTAGAGTTGCTGTAAGCTTTGCGAAATATGTACTTGAAAGCAATTTGTGTAATGTACTCTCCAGACACGATGTTCTGTAATGTGACTGTGCTTGCTTAATGTAACCTGAATTTCATCAGACCTACTAGCTGCTGAGGTGCCATTAGCAGTGACTATCCATGCTTCACTGGCTGCTACCCTTGTGGTGCAAGCTGGGCCCTGGTGCCAATAAAGTTCCCCTTAAGGACTTGTCACACTTCCCAGGGACCTCTACCGGGCACCCCACACAATCTGTTACCAGAGGCACAGCTCCTGCACCTCACTCTCTCCTGCTCTAGAGCTGGCCCAGGGGGCATGATGCCAATGGCCGAGAACCTCCTCTGCCACTCCCACCCCATGTCACATACTGTCTCTTGGGTGCAACAGAGCCCTGCATAGGAAGAGCTCCTGGAGCCCCTCTCTCCCTGGGGCTTGGACACCAACCAAGGAACAGGGATGGGCAGGGAACAGATGCCCATCTGCCCTCTTCATCACTTCTCTCCATGAATCAGGTTTTTCAGCACAAACCTTCCTTCTCATTCAGAAAAAACCAAAGGCCTTGGACGAGTTAATTTCACAAAAATTAATTCTTCCAGGGTTTCCCTGGTGGTGCAGTGGTTGAGAGTCCGCCTGCCGATGCAGGGGACATGGGTTCGTGCCCCGGTCCGGGAAGATCCCACATGCCATGGAGCAGCTAGGCCCGTGAGCCATGGCCGCTGAGCCTGCGCTTCCAGAGCCTGTGCTCCGCAACAGGAGAGGCCACAACAGTGAGAGGCCCACGTACCGCAAAAAAAAAAAAAAAAAAAAAATTAATTCTTCCAGGGACCCACACGAAATTAACTGGTGTGGGCTCATCAGACCACAAGTCAACGAGACACATTTAGAGAAATTTGGATTTCATTTTGGGCTAATGGTGGTATGCTTGCTACAATAATATTTATTATGAACTACCATTTTCATTATTGCAAGTAGCTACAACCCCATTTGTGGTTCTTGAATTTATTATTTTTCAAATTTTAATTAATTAATTAATATTGAAGTATAGTTGATTTACGATGTTGTTTTAGTTTCAGGTATACAGCAAAGTGATTGTTACACACACATATATATCTTTTTTTCAGATTCTTTTCCCTTATAGGTTATTATAAAATATTGAGTATAGTTCCCTGTGCTATACAGTAGGTCCTTGTTGGTTATCTATTTTAAATATAGTAGTGTGTATATGTTAATCCTAAACTCCTAATTTATCCCTCCTCCCCATCCCCTTTGGTAACCATAAGTTTGTTTTCTATGTCTGTGGGTCTGTTTCTGTTTTGTATATCAGTTCATTTGTATTTTTTTTTTAGATTCCACATATAAGTGGTATCACATGATATTTGTCTCTCTCTGTCTGGTTTACCTCACTTCATACGACAATTTCTAGGTTGTGGTTCTTGAACTTAGTTGGAGTGATCCTCATGGTGGGCTCACCATATCCCATACCCCAGGTGTGACTTAGCAGGCAGCCCTTCTAGATACTTCTGAAGAGAATCCAGGCAGATGAGCTCTGGCTGAAACGATGATGAAGAAGGACATTTGTGTCCGAAAGTTTACGCAAGAGATTTAAAGTGATATTTAAAGGGAGTGGGATTAACATTTCAGAGAAGCATGGTTACCAGAATGGTTTCTTGTAGGTCATATTTTCTCAAACTGCAAGTTACAACTCATTAGGGTGTCATGAAATCAGTTTAGTGGGTTGTGACCAGCATTTTAAAAGATAAAGTAGGATAGGAAGGGATAAAATAGGAGTTTGGGATTAACAGACACACACTACTGTACGGACCTATTGTATTGCACAGGGAACTATATTCAATGTCTTATAAAAACCTATTAAAAAAAAGAATCTGTATGTATAACTGAATCACATTTCTGTATACCTGAAACTAACACAATATCGTACATCAACTATAACTTCAATTTAAAAAAAGAGAGAAAGAAAGATGAAGTAGGATAAAATATAAGTATTACAATGTATTATACATAACAGAGGTAAGTATTATTTCATAATCTTTTTGTTTCTGTTATACCATACATAGAGATTGAACTATATGAAATTACCATTTTAATGTTAAAAAGGTCCAAAATCTACAGTTTCACATGGTTCACCTTAAAATATGTGCATATTTAGCATATTAAAATTTTTTTCTGTGAATCACAGTAAAAAATTTTTTTAAAACTTGGAGTCAAAATCTGCATTGAGATTCCAGCAGAGCTCTTTACTAGCTGTGCATTCTTTAAGTCTCCTTTATGTTTACAATGGGGATGATCAGCCTAGTTGATGGGACTGATGTTGAGAATTGTGGGACAGAATGCATGTGCTGGCACTTAACGTCAGTTAAGTCCAGGGAGAATGGTAGATGCCACGTGTGTGTTGTTCAGGACTCTTCAGCTGCAAATGTTAAACCCAATGCAAAGCAGGTGAAGCAAAAAATGGAAGTCCAGGAGTGGGGTAGCCACAGGCATAACTGGATGAAGGGACTTGAATGATGTCACCAGATCTGTCCCTCCCTCCACCACTCAGCTCTACTTGCCTTTAAGGATGGGGTTATTTTAGCAGAAGGAGAGGGGATCATTGTTACCCACCATTCAGGTCTAAATCACCCCACTAATGACCTCATAGGTGCTCTCAGGGGAAGACTGATCCAAATTGATACATGTGCTGTCTCGTGAGCTTGTCTCTGTGATAGAAAGATGGGATGAAACTGCCTGGGCAGATTCATCCAGGGGTTGATGAAACTTCCCCTGTGGCCAGAGGGTGGGTGTTGCAACTGATGTTTCCAGCAGAGACATAAGGGAGTTGCAGGAAGGCAGTTTCCAAGGGAAGAGGAAGTTCTTATCACTAAAAGCAGGAGAAGGAAAGGAACCCTGGGCAGACCACCACCACAAGATGAGTAAGAGAATCCGAGGTGCCTTCCTGGGATGCCTGAGACAATATTTCTCATTGCAGATGTCCAAAACGTCTGCGTCTTGAGCAAAGTGAAACAGGTGATCCACAGGGCATCCCATGTGCTGTGGCATGGATCTCTGGGTCACAGCAATATGGGCCTCCAGGCTGAAATAGGACAACTGAAGGATAGGTGCCATTCATAAAGAACATACCCACCACCAACGGGCCAAAGCAGAGACAGAAGTCAAGAAGGTTTAGGCTATCTGGAAATGGACAATGCTCCTGAGAGGAGCACCAGGCAAAGAAGCAAGTGGTCAAGCTTAAGTGGGGGAAAAGACATGACAGAACCTGGTCAGGGAGAGGAAATGGAGGGTGCGTTTCTGATACAGGTCATAAAACTGGCCCCAGGGAGAGTATAGTAAGCTGGGAACTTGTACTATTCAGATCTGTGGAACATCATTTGGCTAAAAGCAGAGCATCTGACACATTCATAATTTGTCTTTCTGACTATTTTATCTCCCAGGAAGTAGCAAACAAACTTTTCTAGACCAAATTCCAACCAGTAAGGAAGTTGTAATGGTGATGTGGTCGTGATGTGGGTGGAAAGGAACTTTGGGAAAAAAAACTTCCAAGTAGTCTCACAGTTAGTTCACGATGACATGGGAGAAGATAGCTGGACCTCCTTAAAGATCCACCCTGCACCTGGGGCAGGCAGATGTCAGAGCCTCTGTGAAGAATAGGTGTGATTTCGTGGCTAAGAGGGTACCTGGAGAGCATCGGCAAGCTCTCAAATCACAGTTCTGATGGTGTAAGTACAAAAGGTCCTTATGAGGTGAAAAACTGTGGGATCTTAAAAAAAAAAAAACCAGAAATGGTGGAAAATCCAGATAAATGACTTGTTTTCTGTTTACAGTGGAACCTAGGTTTTTAAAAAGCATTTTTATCTTCTTGTGAGTTCCCTAAGCATCTGTCTTCAACCAGTGACAGTGCTGACAGTTTAATCTCTCTCTCTCTCTCTCTCTCTCTCTCTCTCTCACACACACACACACACAGACTGCTTCGCCAATAACTCAGTTCCCTATTTCTCTAACTTCCTCTTTTCTTTACTATTAATGGGAAACTTGGACAGTCATTAGTTTTGTCATCATCTTAGCGTTGCTGTGCAATAGTTAGAACATATTTACACTAAAAAAAATGTTTATCTGAAATTCAAATTTACCTGGAGATCCTGGATTTTTTGGTTGTTTTGTGGGGGAAGATTGTGCTAAACCTTCAACCTTAGCCCACCGTCATCCCCACACCCTCACTCTGGGAGGCTCAGGTAACAGACAGGACACCTGATGGGTAGTGCAAGGGGCAAGGAACCACCTCCAGGTTCTGCAGAGTCCCCAGGCTCCAAGAGAGGGGGTGGTCCTCAGGGCGGCTCTTCAGCTACACCACTCCCAGTAGGGCGTGCTATTTTCTTGCTCACAAACAAAAGCTGTGAGGAGGCAATGCTTTTGGTCAGCTCACGGGGTTGTGGTTGTTGCTTCCATCTCCGCCTTGGCGCTTTCTTCTCGGGGACCTCCTGCATCTTCTGTTGCTTACAGTCTCTCAGGATTTGCAAGTCAGACCCGTCTTTGCCTGGTTGTAAGTGGGAATCCCCCCCACCCCATTTACTTCCTCCGGATGCCTAACACGGAGCCACTGGTCCCTGCTTTCAGACTTTTCTTATAGCCCTTCGAATGGTTATCGTAATTCCCTTTGAACAAGCTCCAACTGGCTGTGGTTTTCAGAAATGAGCTGTGCACCCCTGGATCCAGCGTTCTAGGCAGGACGCTCCTTACGCGGACAGGTCTTCTGTTGACAGCGACAGGGACCTTCCCGGAAGATAAAAATACCACATCCTGACCCTCGGTTTTAGGCTTCCTCACTCATCCAATGCCTTCTTTCTACTGAATGGATTTTGTTTAAACTGTCAACGTTCCCTTCGTCCCCCAATAAAACATCCCTTGATTAGATTTTCTGGGAATCTATGGAATTCACATATACACGTTTCATATTTGTATGCACGGTTTTCCATTTTTTTCCTTAAAACAAGTTTTTCTTATTTAGACCCAAGTAAGAAAGAGTTGATCCCATGAAAAACAAATTAAGGAGATTTTATTATACACCAGTTTAATGAAATTGAGAAAGTCATTTACTCTTAGGGAAGGCATTTTATGTGTCTAGAAGAAATACACGATGATGACAAATGAGGTCAGTGGGGATGGGGGGATGGATTGGTTATTTTTAAGGCCTATTCAATTATCAAATGATTGTCATTAAATTACTTTCTACAGAAGGTACATGGGTCCAGGTGTTCAAAGACCCTTTGTTTTCCTGAGTGCCAGGATGAATGTAAGTCTGTGAAGCTAGGAGCTCTTAGTAGTTAAAAAAATGTATAGGGGCTTCCCTGGTGGCGCAGTGGTTGAGAATCTGCCTGCTAATGCAGGAAACACGGGTTCGGGCCCTGGTCTGGGAGGATCCCACATGCCACAGAGCAACTGGGCCCATGAGGCACAACTGCTGAGCCTGCGCGTCTGGAGCCTGTGCTCTGCAACAAGAGAGGCCGCCATAGTGAGAGGCCCGCGCACCGTGATGAAGAGTGGCCCCCGCTTGCCACAACTGGAGAAAGCCCTCGCACAGAAACGAAGACACAACACAGCAAAAATAAATAAATTAATTAATAAACTCCTACAAAAAAAAAAATGTATAATGGGGGGTGGGGGTGGGGGTAGTACATAGGAAGAAGGAAAGAAGAATTGGGAAACAAAAACAAAAATGAAAAAACTCCTGCTGGTGCTCCAGCCACATAGGGGCTTAATATAAATCAGAAGTGGTTAAGAGATGCATTTAGTAAAGTTGTTTGCTTCAGGATAATGCACTGCAGTATCTTTCTTCTATCTACCCTGTCAAATCTTCAGTACCAGTCTACATTCTTCATTACTCATTGTTGCTTTGGAATGAACTAATTCTTCTTAGAGGGCTCAAAGTGATGCTGAGTTCTGCAAATGGATTGTACAGGGAACAAAGAATATAGGACAGGGCTTCCCTGCTGGCACAGTGGCTGAGAATCTGCCTGCTAATGCAGGGGACACGGGTTCGAGCCCTGATCTGGGAAGATCCCACATGCCGCGGAGCAACTAGGCCCATGAGCTACAACTACTGAGCCTGCGCGTCTGGTGCCTGTGATCTGCAACAAGAGAGGTCGCGATAGTGAGAGGCCTGCGCACCGCTATGAAGAGTGGCCCCCGCTTGCCACAACTAGAGAAAGCCCTCACACAGAAACAAAGACCCAACACAGTCAAAAGTAAAATAAAACAAATAAATAAATAAAAGAAATGCATTTCCATTAAAAAAAAAAAAAGAATATAGGACAGAATTGGAGCACTAAGGGAGAGCTGACTCAGGATTACATCTATAAATCATTGTTAATATTAGATTGAAAAACATTATGCAGCAACTAATATATATAATACATAATAATTATATTTATAGAGCATTTTTATGATATAAATGCTTTATGCTAAATGTTACATTTAGAAAGAAAAATTTAAATTGTGTATACTCTATGATCTCAATTATTTAAAAATTATAGAAAAATGACTGGAAGGAAATATACCAGAATGTTAATAGCGATTGACCCTAGATGGTAAAATTATGATGACCTTTTTTCTTTTTCTTTTTTTGTTGAAGTATAGTTGACATACAATATTACATTTGTTTCAGGTGTACAACATAGTGATTTGATATTTCTATATATCACAAAATGATCACCATGATAAGTCTAGTTACTATCTGTCACCATACAAATTTATTATGATATTACTGACTATATCACCCATGCTGTACATTTCATCCCTGTGACTCATTTATTTTGTAACTGGAAGTGTGTACCTCTTAATATCGCTCACCTGTTTCACTCCTCCCTCACTCCCCTCCCCTCTGGCAACCACCTGTTTGTTCTCTGTATCTGTGAATCTGTTTCTGTTTTGTTATATTTGTTCATTTGTTTTGTTTTTCAGGTTCCACATATAAGTGAATTCATATAGTACTTGTCTTTCTCTGTCTGGCTTATTTCACTTAGCATAATACTCTCTAGGTCCATGCATGTTGTTGCGAATGGCAAGATTTCATTCTTTTTTATGGCTGAGTAATATTCCATTGTATATATTTAATATATACTATATCTTCTTTATCCATTCATCTATCAATAAACACTTGGGTTGCTTTCATATCTTGACAATTGTAAATAATGCTGCAATGAACATAGGTGTACATATATTTCTTCAAATTAGTGTTTTTATTTTCTATAGGTGGGTACCCAGAAGTGAAATTGCTGGATTGTATGGTAGTTCTATTTTTAAGTTTTTGAGGAACCTCCATACCCTTTTCCAAAGTGGCTGCACCAATTTACATTCCCACCAACAGTGCACAAAGGTTCCCTTTTCTCTACATCTTCACCAACACTTGTTTTATCTTGGCTTTTTGGTAATAGCCATTCTGACAGGTGTGAGGTAATATCTCATTGCAGTTTTGATTTGCATTTCCCTGATGATTAACGATGTCGAGCATCTTTTCATGTGCCTATTGGCCATCTGTGTGTCTTCTTTGGAAAAATGTCTATTCAGGTCCTCTGCCCATTTTTAAATTGAATTATTTCCTTTTTGGATATTGAAATGTGTGGGTTCTTTATATATTTTGGATATTAACCCCTTATCGAATATATCATTTGCAAATATTTTTTCCCATTCAGTAGGTTGCCTTTTAATTTTGTTGATAGTTTCCTTCACTGTGCAAATGCCTTTTAGTTTGATGTAGTTCCATTTGTTTATTTTTGCTTTTGTTGCCCTTGTCTGAGGAGACAGATCCAAAAATATATTGCTAAGACTGATGTCAAACAGCACATTGCCTATGTTTTCTTCTAGAAGTTTTATGGTTTCAGGTCTTACACTTAAGTCTTTAAATCCATTTTGAGTTTATTTTGTATGTGGTGTAAGAAAGTTGTCCAGTATTCCCAACACCATTTATTGAAGAGACTATCTTTTCCCCACTGTATATTCTTGTCTCCTTTGTCATGAATTAACTGACCATATAAGCATGGGCTTTTTGGGGGGCTCTCTCTTCTGTTCCACTGACCTATGTGTCTGTTTTTGTGCCAGTACCACACAGTTTTCATTACTATAGCTTTGTAGTATAGTTTGAAATCAGACAGCGTAATACTTCCAGCTTTGTTCTTCCCTCAGATTGTTTTGGCTATTCAGGGTCTTTCATGGTTCCATACAAATTTTAGGATTATTTGTTCCATTTCTGTGAAAAATGCCATTGGTATTTTGATAAGGATTGCACTGAATCTCTAGATTGCTTTGGGCAGTACGGAAATTTTAACAGTATTAATTCTTCCAATCCATGAGCACAAAAAATCTTTCCATTTGTTTATGCCATCTAATGACTTTATCTAATACTTTATGCTTTTATGTACTTTCTGAGCTCTATACAATGAACATACACTACTGTAACAAGCAATACAAAGAAAAGAAAACAAAGCTTCTCAAAAATTCCACTTGATCTATAGAAATTTTTGGTCCTCATTCTTCTCCTAAGTATGTCTCTACTAGAATCTGGGGAAACCATGCTTGGACCTTAGCAGCCTGGGTAAAAGAGGTAAGATGTGGTGGGATGGAAGTTGGGGGACTCTAATTCTGCTGCTGCTGGTCCTGAGGTGCAGCTGGATGTTCTAACAGAATATGGGACAGAGAGGGTTCTGTCCTCAGACAACAAGGCTGGCTGCTGCTGTACCCCTAGGGTCCGGTGCAGTGGTGGAAACCCAAATGGATGGTGATTACAGGTAACCAGTAAATTCAGGAGAAGACCATGGACAGTACTTAATGGTATTGGAAGTGATTCTTTAATGGAGACTTGAAAGAATTTGTTCCAACCAAGCTCAGAACAGAGATCCAGGGAGATAGTGTGAGACAGGAGAACTTAGGTTAAAACCCATAAACATTATGAAGAACCTAGGGGCAGGATAGGAATAAAGATGCAGACATAGAGAATGGACTTGAGGACACGGGGAGGGGGAAGGGTAAGCTGGGACGAAGTGAGAGAGTGGCATGGACTTATATATACTACCAAATGTAAAATAGATAGCTAGTGGGAAGCAGCCACATAGCATAGGGAGATCAGCTCAGTGCTTTGTGACCACCTAGAGGGGTGGGATAGGGAGGGTGGGAGGGAGACGCAAGAGGGAAGAGATATGGGGATATATGTATATGTATAGCTGATTCACTTT
Organism: Mesoplodon bidens; assembly: GCF_964165515.1. Lineage (NCBI taxonomy): Eukaryota > Metazoa > Chordata > Mammalia > Artiodactyla > Ziphiidae > Mesoplodon > Mesoplodon bidens. The sequence continues at coordinate 102,106,978 of NC_138161.1, read as the reverse complement.
GTTATAAAGCAGAAACTAACACACCATTATAAAGCAATTATACTCCAACAAAGATGTTAAAAACAAAAACAAAAACCCATAAACAGGGGCTATATTGGAGGATATAAGAAGGTTGTGACATGGAGGTTTTGTGGATATTCAGGGCTCATTTCTTTTCATTCATTCATTCATTCATGTATCCATTCATTCCTTCATTCATCCAATAAACATTTATTGGGGCTTCCATGCTAGGTACTGGAGACATAAAGTAAATAACACATTGTCAGCAAATTATCAGACTCATGCCAGGTCCTTTCACCTTGGTGATGCTAAGGTCATGAACACATCTAGGATTTTTATGGTCTTGACCAGTCTATGGACAAAGTACACAGTGACCCCAGTTTAGGCGGGACTGGGAAAGGGTTTACGTCCATAAACCCTCCCTAGGATCATTCATACCTTGCGCCACTGCTCCCTGTTCACAGAATCAGAGAAATGCCAGAGCTACCAAGAGCCACAGAAGACTCTCCCAACCTGACTCTTACTTGCATATCACTAGGGATCTGCCCCGGATTGTGCACAGGAAGCAGGATTTAATGAAAAATAATAAGGTACACGGAGCTTTAAAGGTGACAAACCACCTTTAAGTCCATTATATCATGTAGCCCTAACATGACAGCAGTGAGATAGTCAGGGATTACCACTCCCATCTTATGATGAGAAAACCGGCTTGGAAAGGCTAAGTCTTCTGCCCACCACAGAAATCAATGAACTGGATCTCCAATTCAGGTCCTCTACATACCTCCAAATCCATGGCTGTCTCATTACAGCTTGCCCAGAGAGTCCAGATGCCCCATCATTCCAAGGGACACAGAAAGCCCATGATACACTCAGACTGCAGGGCATGTGTGCAGAATGTGTAGGCATGAGTCAGGGGGCAGGATGAGACTGGGTGTATTCATTTTCTACAGCTGCTGTAACAAATTACCACAAACTTAGTGCCTTAAAAACAACAGAAATATATTCTCTCACAGTGTTGGAGGCCAGAAGTCCAAAATCAGTCTGACTGGACAGAAATCAATGTGTCACAGGGCTGTACTCTCTCTGGAGACTCTAGGGCAGAATCTATTCCTTGCCTCTTCCAGCTTCTGGCATTCCTTGGCTTGTGGCTGTATCACTCGCTCCAATCTTAAAGGCCAGTGTCGTTCAAGTGGTCTTCTCCTCTGTCTGCATCAAATCTCCCCCACTTCCCACTTAGAAAGATACACGAGACTGCATTTAGGGCGCACCTGGATAACCCAGAATATCACCTCATCTCAAAATTTTAACTTAATCACACCTGCAGAACCCCTTCTTACAAAGTGGTAACCTCCACCAGTTCCAGGGATTTGGGCCTAATATCCAAGGGACATGATTCTGCCTACTACCCTGTGCTAGGGTCTTGCACCTCGTGACCTCTTCAGTCTGTAAGTAACTGCTCAGTTAAAGCTGAGTCTGCATGGGGAAAGGGAAATATGGTATTACCACAAAAGGATTTGGGGAAAACTACATGAAGGAGGGTAGGCCTAAGATTGCCTTCCTTAAGTAGCAGCTTATTTATTGATTCTGTTTTAAATCTGTCACTTCTTCACATGGTCCTACAGAGCTGGTTCAAGTCCCCAGACTCTTAGTATCCTCTCTATCCAACCAAAGCCAGGGAAATGGGCTGGCCCTGATGTCCTGGAGTGTCAGAGCTGGAAAGATCACCTGGGCTAATCCTCGCTCCCCTCCTTTACTGACGGAGAGCCTGAGGTCTAGCCTCTTCCTTCAGAAACCAGTACTTCCAATACTTGAGTCTATACTTTTAAGGACCCAGCACAGTATCCTTCCAAAGAGGCTTCAGGTCTGGGACACAAGGATCAAGGCAGAAGTAGCCAGAATTGATTGAATATGTGAAAACCATCCTTTTTTTTGTCCTCTTTGAGCCCTGCTATGGTTCTTCCTGCTTCTCTCTCTGGATCAGTGGGCCATCTCCTTTTCACCCTCCATATCTTCTTCTCCCCATATGATGAGGTCTCTGCCTCCACACTCACGTCTCTCTTCCTGTCCCTTAGCTCTAGGTCCTCACAGCCCTGGCAGGACCCCCTCCTATTCCCTCTCCCTCCCTCCTCCCCTCCCCACTCGCCACTGTTATCCTTCTCTTCTCAGCCTACCACCCACCCTACTCTGGTGTCCTCGGCAGTAGGCTCTTTGTCAATTTCAAGGCAAACATGATGAAACAGAGAAGCATAGTGGCTTCTGGAGGCAAAGAATTCTTTTTTTTTTTTTTTTGGTCAAGTTTAAGACCTCTAAAACTGAGAGAGATAATGAGGAAGGAAGTGGGGATATGAGGGAGGGGAGTTCACCTTAGCTTCTCTGTTTGTGGGTTTCACTTGCATGAATTTTCCTGTCACCAGAATGATGAGCAGATATTTGGGCATCTACTTATATAAGTGCTAGGCTGAAGCTTATGTGCGTGAGCAAAAGAGACCCCCAAAGTTAGGACATCCATTGTTTGGGTGGTCAGACTGAGGGCTCTAATTCTATCAAAGCTCCATATCATTCATTAGCCATGTGACCTTTGGACTTACGTTTCCCCATCTTTGAAAATCACAGGGATAATAATATCTACTTCACAGGGTTTTTGTGAAGCATAAAAGAGATAATGCCTGTGAAATCCTCTAGCACAGAAATTGGTGCCAGTTAACAGTCAATAAATATTTGTTGACCTGATATCTGGGTCACTTCCCCTGTGAAGACTTTCCTGGCCCTCCTAATCCCAGGAGAACTGACCCCTCTTTCTTCAGTGTACCCCTTACACCCTATTTATGTCCCTGTGTTAGAACCTATAACACTTTTTTACCCTCTTGGCCCTCATCTGCCCCACTCCTCACCTCTCTCCAGCTCTAAGCATCTCCAGGACAGTGACAATCTTACTCATTTTTGTAATCCCATTGCCTAGTATAGTGACCGGTTCATGGGAGATGCCCTGTAAATACTGGCTGAATTGATTTGAAATGGTGAGGGTTTCTGAGCACAAGCCTCCCAGGTCAGGATTGTTTTGAATTTATGGTGCCAGTTGCTGCCTCCTTGTATTTATTAAGATTGATGGCAAAACCCATCGAAAGGCATCTGGCTCTAGGAGCCCCAGGAGATTCTGTCGGCTCTGGCCCACCACAGGCAGACGAGCCTTATTAAGAGAGATCAAACTGTTTATTATGCTGGCAGTGCCCAGACTTGCTTCCCACCAAAGCTGGGGCTGTTCGCCATTCAATGCCATCATATCATTGAAATGGTGAAGGCTCAACTGAGAGCCATGCACCTCTCCAACACTTCCAAGGAGGCTGCTTCATGGGCTCATTTTCCCTGGGAACAGTCTCCTCTATTTACAACCAGTCTTTCAAAGGCTTTGGGGTTGGTCCTGTCTGGATATGATGGGTGGGAGTGCAGCCCAGGGAGTCACCTCTGGACAGGCAGAGTCCTGGGGCCTGGAAATGCCAGAGGCTGTTCTCCAAGAATGTCTGCGGGACATTGAAGGATGGAGTACCACCAATGCTGTAACTTGGGAAAGAGTAAGTTGTGTGTCCAATGTGAGGGTCATGTGGAAACCCAACAGAAGAGTGAGCCGCTAAGACATCGTTGGGAGTTGCTGAAACAGGTCACAGGAGGAATAGGGAGACTGGCTGAATGGTTATTAATAACTAAAAATAATTACCAGGTATTAGGAAACTACTGATGTGCCAGGTACAGTTATATGCTTTTTCTTCTTAATCATCATGACAACCTGTGTAATAGGCTTGCACACAAAGAAACTGAGGCTCAAAGGACTAAGTGACTTGCTTAAGTTCCCACAACAACAACAAGCAAGTGACGAAAATGGGGGCAAACCCAGGCAGTGGGCCACAGTCTTCTGGTCTACCATGCTCCATTGCCAATATAGGAATGGAGGGTATGTACTATGATGTCTCTTTTATATGGTGTTCAGCATGGGCTGTAGAGGCCTGGGCCTGGCTGATTCGGGGGTCCACACTGGTAGAGACCAATGACCCATTCCGTAGCTTGTAAAGAAATAATGCTCTTGTTCCCCTTATGACCTATTTCTGGCTCTTGTGTCAATGCTTGTGTCATTGCATTATACCGGGATGGAGTTTCCTTCTCATGTATTATTCAACAACATTATTCATTGTAACTGTTGTGGCCTTAAGAAGGACTTCTTAGAGTTGAGACATGTGGCCTTTCCCAAGTCAATCATCACAAGAAAAGGCAGGAAACCGAGAAGGTGGGAGAAAGGATTCCCTGTTCCTCTAGGGTTCTTTCCTTTACTCGCATACGAGGCATCAATGAGCATGGATTTCTAAGGTATGACTTTTGGATGCCGGATGGTGCCCAGCATATAAAGACTGAATGAAACCCAAAGCCATAATCTAAAGACCAAGGAGTATCTTGAGAACCAGATTATCTAGTTGCAAATTACTCTCTGTGTTTTTTCCTGCTACTATCTCTGAACACTGCATGAAGCATTGTTTAAATATCCCAGCCTACCCTCTGCTCTACAGAGGAGCTTTTAAGAGAAAGATTGTAGTTACAGCATTAAAGAGGAGTAGCGCCCTCTGAGGTCCTCATGAAAGGTGAATCTTTGGAAATGAGAGTTGGGCGGTGTTGTTTTTTCTGCCTCTCTCCATGTGGAGAATCTTCCTCCCAACTCAGCCTTGCAGTGAATATCACTTAGGATCATTTTGACTGCAAGGAACAGAATGTGTTGAATCAAACAATAGGGAGATGCATCATCAGACATAACAGGAGGCTTGGGGTAGAGTAGGCCCCAGGCATGCTTCAATCCACATTTCAATGATGGCATCAAATACCCAGGTTCTTTCTGCATTCCACTCAGCTGCCCTCAGTGTCAGCTGCTACCCAAAACTGGTTTCCCTTGTGGTTTTAAGATGGCTGCTAATGGCAATCAGGACTACGTCTTGTGCATATCAAGAGGTATGGTGCTACCTCAAGCATGGACTATAATTACTTACACTTCCCACTCCTGGACCAGTAACAGACGTCAGTGGAATGCCACGCTGGTAATGGGTGGATGTCTGAATAGAATCAGGATTCAGTTGGGAAGTTCAGTTAGCAACCAACAGAATCTGCTGCAGAGAGTCTGGATATTATTTTATTTGACAATGGAAAGTGGCAATTTCCTTAAAACTAGCCTTTGCTTCTGTGATTTGCTAGAATTTAGGGGCCCCTCCTTATATAGAGACTGAGAACCAGGTGGGGTTGCAAGGACCCTGCTGCCAGGTACACACAGTGCCAAAGCCTCATGCCACTGGTGACTTTTTGTTTATGGCTAATCTCTGAGTCACCGTCCAGAGTTTCAAGGGGCTGTAGCTACCATGGGCTGACCCTATCCTCATGGAGACAACTGGGATACAAAGGAAACACTTAAAATTGTGAGTCTGGAGAATTTCTAGGTACCAACATGTACCACTGTCTTATGCAAACCTGTCCAGACAAAGGCTCCATAGCCTGTGGTCCTAGGAAACTGTATTCCTGGTCTGGCAGTGCCGAGTTGGGCCCTTTGCTTCCCAGAGGCCGTCGAAGATTTCAGTTGACCTTTTCCCTGCACTGCAGTTAATGTGGCCTTAAAAAAACTAGAGATTCCACACCTGGAACCCCAGCCCTCATTCCCTTCACTGAATGTTCACTTTCTAAGTGTCTCCCAAGAACCAGGCACCAAGAAGGAATGATCATTTACATGCTCTTCTACATTCTTCTATTACTCACCCATGCAAGGAAGTAAGGGATCATATCAAAGGCAGACACTTTAGTGAATCTCTGATTTGGGAGGTACTGCTGGGGGCATGGGGGTGATGGATGGAGGAGTGCTTGGAATATGAGCTGCGCATGCTTTTGTGGGGAAGGGGTTCTGTGGAGCATAATAAATTGATAGGAGTCATTATGGGTCAAGGCTACCCTAAAACAGCCTTGAAAATAGCTACTCGCCAAGGGAAGCCCATATGTCATACTAGTTAACATAGATCATGCAGAGTAGAGGTTTCGTCTGTCAAGTATCCCATATGTCACTCCTGACAGGTAAGAAGGCTGCTGAAACTCAACAGAAGGCAAGCCTGGTGTTGACTGGGGGACCGTGGAGAGCTGCTGTCAAGGCCACTCTTTGTGACTCTTCATCTGGCGTGCTCTCACTTCAGAGAGGCAAACAACATATTGATTTTCTTCACGAGTGGTGTCTCAGTGACTAAGTCAGCGGCAAAGCTGCCAGCACCATGTAAGCAGCCCAGATCAGGAGGGCGGAGGTGGGCACGTGGCATGTTAAGCACATACTCCATTCTGTGTATACTGGTTTTTAAAAACAAATAGCACGAACTTCTGCAGAAATTGTGTGAGTGTAAGTGGGGGGGGGGCGGGGGGGTATGTACCTATCAGAGGAAATGTGTTACAGTTTGTGGACCTGAGAGTGTTTCTATCAAAACCATTTCTATCGAAGCTTCAAAAAATTTGCGAGGTCTCAGAGTCCTGTGACCTGGGAATGGTGTACACTGGCTGTATCTGGCGGGATTCTGGCCTGGGGGACTGCCAGAGCCAAGTAGCACCCTGGGCTGGGCAGGCCGGGAGGGAGCTATGGACTTTTGCTTCTCCTCATGGCAGTGGACTACCCTGAGACAATCTGGATAGGTGTTTGGTGTTCTAGGAAGGAACTTACCCTCTGCCAACGCTGGGCCTGGAGCCTTCCCCGTGTGCACTGGCTCCTCATACTTTGAGAAGTTCAACTTAAGCCTAAATGTTAGAGGGTAAACCACCATTCCCTCTAAGGCCACCACACACCCTTCCACCTTTATCCCTGCCTCCTCCTCTGGAATCACCTCCCCTCCATCTTTTTTTTTTTTTTTTTTTTTTTTTTTTTGCGGTACGCGGGCTTCTCACTGCTGTGGCCTCTCCCGTTGCGGAGCACAGGCTCCGGGTGCGCAGGCTCAGCGGCCATGGCTCACGGGCCCAGCCACTCCGCGGCATGTGGGATCCTCCCAGACTGGGGAACGAACCCGTGTCCCCTGCATCGGCAGGCGGACTCTCAACCACTGAGCCACCAGGGAAGCCCTCCCCTCCATCTTTAACCGCCATCACTACCATTCCTGCCGCCCTGTCACCTCTACTCCTCCCCCACCACCCTCATCTCCAACCACAATCACCACCACTTCCACCATCATTGGCTACTGCCACCTCCTCTGCCACCATCAGCACCACTTGCACCTCTTCTACCACCACCAACATCATCACCACCACCTTCATTGTTACCAACATGCCACCACCTCCATCATCATCCCTACCTCCTCCATCAGGACGACCAGCACTGCCACTGCTATTACCGAAACCAAACCATCTCCTGACCACAACCACCACACAATCTGGGCGCTTACCCTGTAAACCTGTGCATTGTTGGGGTCACACCCCACTAGTTACTATTTCTTACCATTCTTCCCTTTGTAAAAATTCTTACATTCTATAAATCTCCAAGCACAGACCAGAAAACTGTCTAGTTTATCTACTAGAAATTTAATGAATCAGGGATTTGGATTAAATGACCGACCAATTCTTTGCCAGCTCCAAGATTCTTTGGTAGGTGTGTGTGTCTGTCTGATTATGTGTGCATACTCATCCATATCCATATGCACGGAGGCGGCCAATTCAGTCCGGTAATCGTCTGTCTTTCCAGGAGAATTTCTGATACAGCCTAGATTTAGAGTGTGTAGAAGGAGACAAGGTACAATGACCACTGTGCACGTGTAAGCCCCGCCAAGTTCACGCCATTCAGCACTACCTTAAAAACCAGTGATGTGTCCCAGGAACTCTGGTTCACGGCAAAGCCTGGGGGTTGCATGGCATAAAGGAAGAGTCATCACGGAGAATTAGAAAGTGGTGTTAAAGAGCGTTTAGGCCTCCTACTCACTGAATGACCTTAGGTGAATCACTTTTCTCCCTCTTAGCTTCAACTTCCTCTCCCTGTAATGGGAACAATTTTACCCACTTCCTGGTATTACTGAGGGGACTAAAAGAAAAAACAACGTGTGACAGTACCTGATGCCAGCCTGGAACACAAGGGGTATTGGCTCCTGCCTTTGCTCCCCCACTGCTCGGACTCCCTGAAGCCCTCCGTTGCTTGGGGAGCACCATCCTTGGTCCAGTTCTCTGATACAGTGGGCTTCCTGTTCTTAGTTCTATCTCAAATGGCTCTGAAGAAAGAACACAGTGATCCTGTAAAATGTCACTGAATCAGAAGTTCTGCAGCTTTGCCAACAATCTGGGGGAGAGGACTTTAGAGCAGCTACAGGGAGAAAGTGAGAGGACACAGTCCTGGGCTTGAGCTCCTGCTGGGGACGGATGCTGGGCCTTCCATCTTTTCTGCCTCTTTAATGTGGGAACACACCACACACACACACAGAGGCCCATCCCACTGTTGGGGCAGAGGATAAGGGGAAGCAGGGAATGGGATCTGAGTCTCCAGAAGCCCAGAACTGGTGCCCATGGGGTTTGGTTGATTCACTGCCCACGTCCAAATGACTCTGCCCAGGCGGTGCCTTCCACTGCAGGCCTCACCCCAGAGCATACAGATGAGCGGCTGACAGCCTCACTGCCAGGCCCCCTCAGCAGGTTTTTTGGCTCCACTTCTCTCCCTTCTGACTATGTCTCTTGCCAGCCTTTAGCCCAGGTCTCTCTCTCCTTCCCCTTGGCCTCAGCAATGGGGGCTGGCAGTCCAGGAGGCCACAGAAGCGCAGGCTGGGGCTGGGGAGCCATTGAGAGATGACGGCTTAGTGACAATGACCTCACCTCTGTCCCAGCTGCTAGCACTGTCCTCGAAAGCCCAGGGTCAGCTCCCAGAAGCACAGCCAGCGAGCCAGTTGGGTTTGCCTCTTCAGCAGTCATGGTGCTTCCTGGAAAGTGCCTTTTTATTTCCTTTTTAGCCCATAAGGCTCTTCATGGGAATAAATTCCGACCAAACCTTGGGGTTCACGTGTTGGCGTCTACTGGAGGTGGAGACTTCACTAATGCCCCGAGCCCTGGATTTGACACCTGTTTTATCGCATAAGGCTAGATGACTTATCCAGTGACTTATCCTCTTTCTTTATGCCTTTCTATCTTAATCTGTAAAAATAGGAATAATGACATCTGTTAAGAGAGCTGTTGTGAATTTAAATGAGATTATTTAAATGAGAGTTATTTTCTGGCACTTGAAGATTTCCCAGTGTTCTACAAATGTTAGCTAATGCTGCTCCTACTACAACCGCCTCCATCACTATAATTACTGTCACTATCAGCAAAGCTTGTTAGAAGAGTTAACACCAATCTCAAAGTTGAAATCAGCTTTAGTTACCATTTAATTTGCACTTACCATGTGAATACTCTGTTGGGTACCTTTGCTGACATTAACTAGTCTAACCCTCACAATTAGCCTATGCAGTAGGTCATACAATTTTCTACCCGTTTAATGAGAAACTTCAGCGATAATGGTGGAGTCTGGGGGTAATTTCTTAAGGTCCCAAGGACAATGAGGGTAGGGAAGGGAACTTTGCATATTCTTGATCCAGGCATTTATCGAGTTATTTATGCCTTGCTTCAGTCCAAAGAAGAGTTGTGGTCATGTGTCAGGCAGCAGAGTGCCCTAGAAAGTACAAAAACATCAAAACTGATGAGCTCTGGGTTGGAATCCCAGCTCTGTCACATACTAGTCAAATGACACGGGAATGTTATATAAAACCTCTGTGAGCTTCAGTTTCTACCACCCATTGAATTAGCTATGCAAATTGAAAGATATTCATTATCATCCCCATTTCTCTGAAGAGTAACTCAAGAGTCAGAGATGTTGAAACTTTACAAAGTTTGCAAAACTATTAGGTAAGTAAATAACAGAGCCAGATATTGGCCCCAATTTGAAATCTGATCTGATTTCAAATTCCAAATTATTCTGAGCTATCTAAATGGTGCCCTTCCCAAGTGCAAAGCTGGGACTCAAACATAGTACCACGCTTCCTTTCACTGTCATTTTTCTAGCAGCATTGGACTTAAGGGGAAAACATACCAGACATTCTGACTCCCCCATTTGCACCTGTGGCTCCCAAATGATTAAATATCTCAGGCCCTTCTTTCAAGAATAATTAAAATCTATACTGCCTTCAAAGTGAAGAGGGAGAAGATGGACTAGTGGAAAGTGAGGCAGCCTGGATTATAGCTTGAGTTACTGGTTTCTTTTTCCTTCATCCGCCATTCCATGTACCATTGCAGTCTGGCAACTGCCCCAACACACCTTGGGAAAATGCTCTCCTAAGGTTATCAGTCATCTCCTGGTGGTCAATCTCATAGGCCTTTAAAATTTTTCCATCATTTAGTACCAAATATATACAAACAACCTGCTACACAAAGGCACTGTGGGAGATGATTCAACGTTTAAAAGGTGCCAGGCCTCAAACCCAGTACAGTCTGTGGTGGGGAATGACAAGAAGAAAAATAAGCAGAATGCAAGGCAAAGCACGAGACGCAGACGCACAGACAGCTCTGGGTGTTATCCTCACCTGTCCTCCCTCCCACCTCCTGCTCTTCACCCTACCCATCTTCTCTGTGTGATCTTTCCACTCCCACGAATGAAGCTACCCGCACCCCCTCACCCCCAACAACCACTCCCCATTCAGCATCTCCCTAATTACACCCTGATCACTCAGTTGCCACTTTGATGGCCTTCAAAACCAACATGTTCAAAGCCGCACTCACCATTCTTGCTGCCAGCAGGATTTTCCTGCAGAAATGCATCATTGTTCACCCTTAACACCTTTCTCTCCCTCTTCCCCCAAATCTAATCAGTCTCCAAAATCCTTTCAAATGTTCCTCCTGGATAGCCCTTGAACACATCTGCTTTTCTCATCTCTACCAGTCACTTGGTATATTTCAGACCACCTGTCTCTTGCCTGGAGTGTTCAGTCAGCCTCCCAGTTGATTGCCTTCAGCTCTTTAGCCCGTCTCTGATCAGCTGTCCAAACTTTATCAGAATGATCTTTGTAAAGGCAAACGTTGATCTTGTACTTTCCATGTTAAAAGTCCCCATAGTCTTCACCATAGAAGTCAAAACTCTTATGTCTGGCCCACAAGGCTCTTCCAGGCCTGACCCCACCTTCTCTCTCATCCCTTCCCATCTCCCACTCTACACCCTATTGTGGTCCATAATTAAAATGATTGAATAGTTTTTCATCCAAATCCGAATACTCATGAGAGTGAAATGAGGCCCTAGTCATAATTAACCTGAGACCAACTGGGATTCCCCAGGGCAAATTGAGACGTTTGACTGGATAGTCCACAATGGCCATCTCAGACCCCAAATCTAAGTACATTTTTCTCTCTTCCCCAGAGCTAAGCAGCAACTTCTCTGTGTCTCTTGGCTCATGTTTTCAGAGACAGAGAATTCATTTGTCCCAGCTCTTCTTTTTAATGCAAACCTAAGTTATAGCCCCTGGCCAGCCTCCAGACTGGTTGGCTGCCCTTAAGTCAGGTGACCAGGATGGGCCATTCAGGGGTGTCCGTGTGGGCTGCCTCAGGGCACAGTACATGGCCAGGCTCACACATTCACAGTCACTCACTGCAGGGCCTGTGGGTAGGGACTCCCTTAGAAGTGCATGGGGAGGAGGGGAGTGAGGGGCGGGGGAAGGGAGAAGAGGGACCAAGATCTGGTAGCATCTTATCCCTGGTTCCAGCTGTTCATGAAGGCCATCCATGTCCCTGCTCTTTCTTCAGTTTGGTGATTTAGACGTTTGGGTTGGTTTTCCATTTCGTAATAGAGTCTTGACTCCATGGGACCACCACGGATAGGTCAGACCCCTCTTCCCCAGGACCCCCCATCAAATGTTGGAAGATAGCTCTTGGGCCCCCTGTCCCTGGGTCATTCCTGCTCGGCAGCACAGCACAATCCACTGCACTCTGTGCATCCCTAGAGTTCACAAGAGCCTCATCAGAGGCCACCTAGAGCTTTGCCTTTCTTTAATTGTTGGGCTTATCTGTAAGGTTTCCTTTGAACAAAGGATTCTGTAGTTTGAAAATATTTAAAGACAATTGCCCTGAGTTTTAGAACCAGAGCCCATGTTGGGTTCACTGTTGTATCTTCAGTGTTTACAATAGGCTATGCATACAGTGGCATCAGTAAATGTTAGGCAAATGAATGCATTATTGGGATCAAGTTCCTTTACCACCTGCTCTCCTCTGAAGGCACTGGCCTCTGAGTTCCCTGGACTTACTTCTACACCTTAAAAACCCCTCCCCTTCCTTGGGAACATTTTCCTGGAGGTGACAGGCCTAGAATGGACACTACCAAGTTCCCACCCACCCTGTTTCTCCTCCATACCCCAGCCACCCTGCCCCACCTCTCCCAGTATTGCCAACCCATCAGCTGGGTAACTTGGAGGATGTCCTTTCTCCCCAGCTGAATTTTCTTCTTTCTCCCTTTCAAATCCTGGTGTGCTGTTATTCACTACTGGAAACAGCAGAAATCACTTTAGAGAGGAAGCCATCTGGTTCATTAGTCTGATTAAACTCAAGCAATGGGATCTGAGCACAGTTCACATGATGAATCGTGTGCCTTCTCTTTGGCCACAGTGAATTTCACAGTGATTATTAATCTTGGGGCTCAGTCACCCCTCACATCTGCAAAATCATGTGGGTCAGAAAGAGAGGACAGGGTTATAGCCAGATGATGTCAGGATTTTCTGAGTAGAAGGGGTTCAGTCTCCCCTCTCTCCCTCATTGCAGGCCTGGCAAAATCCACAAAGTATGCCAGGCTTCCCAAATCTGTCAGAAAGACCTGGTCTTCAGTGACAGTGAGACTCGTCTTTAAAATCAGACTTTGTTGCTTATTAGCTGTGTGATTCTAGGCTCAGATTCTTCACCTGAAAGGAGATACAAAATGTATTTTTAATAAAATGTATTTTTAGAGGAGTCGCAAGGACCAGCAACTACTTAAAGCTCCAAATGTGGTGCCTCAGATTGTCTGGAGTGTAGACGGGAGTGGGCAGAGATGAGAAATGAGTCAGCACAAGGTAAGCAGGGACCAAGTCACAATAGGTCTTATTGGATGGGGAGAGGAATTTACGATTTTACGTTGAAAGCATTGGGGGAATTGTAAAAAGAGAAAATCACAGGACAGTGATATGATCAGATCTGCATTTGGGGACGCATGAGGAATCTGCTCTCTTGCAGCAGATGTGGAAATCAGCAAGGAAGCAAAACAAATCATCACTGCTGAGGGGCTGAATAGGGAAGGGGGCACTGGAGAGGGAAAGTCCAACTGATCCTGAGGCTTCTGGCTTGGGTGGCTTTGCAGAGAGTGGGAGCCAATCCCTACGGAAAGGAGCACAAGTGGAGAAGCAAACTTATGGGACACAAGGAGACAAGTTGATTCTGGGACATGCTGAGTTGGAGTTAATAGTTCAAATGTTCCATTTAATGCCATAAAATCCGATATGTTGGGGATATAGAATTAGACCCTGTCTAAAGGGGTCACCTCCCCAGGCCCTATTTCTAGGAAGATGAACAGCCAAATGAGCCGAGACCAATCTGTTTATCCCTCCAGTCTGAAAGTTTTCCTGGGAGGTCCTTTTGGAGGCTCTAGCAGCCACGGCTGTGTCTAGAAATACTTCTAAGTTTTCTACCAAGAAATCTCACTTGCTGTGTAGAACAGCAAAACCTACCATTTCTTACTTTGCCCTCATCCTCCAGGTATGCTCCTGTGAATATACCTTTTCTCTGCTGGTTCCAGGGGTGGGAGGGGGAGGGTAGCATCTTCAATAGGAGGGAAGAACAACTGGTTTGTGCTCCTGCGGAAAGAGGTCAAAGATGACCCCAGAGGATTGCTGCTCTTAGGGGGAAAAGTCACAAGGGTGGGGAGAATGGCAGGGATAAGCATAAGGAATAATGATAATCAGGGACAATAGAAACGAACAAAAGATGACAAACAACCTACATACAAAGGAATCCCCAAACCTGTCTACAATAGGAGAGAAAAAGAAAATGGACCTAGTAGGTGCCTTCAGAAGGTGGGCCCTGTGATGTAAAGAGCACAGGTTTTAGAGCTCCACAGTCTCTGGTTCACACCCCAGGTATAAGCATGGCTGTGTGACACTGGCTAAGTCATGGAGACTCTCTGATGCTCAGTTTCTTCACCTGTGAAATGTACTGTAGAATAGTAATACTTTCCTTGCGGGGTCGGGGTGAGAGTTGGCCCAGCAAGGTGAGCAGTGCAGGGGAGGTGACGGATTTGTTTCTGTAGTTGTTACCGCTGTGATCGCCTCCATTGCCCTCCTTCCAGCTGTCCTTGGGCTGGTTCTCTCTGCTTCACAACCACAGGAACAACCCTGCATCCCCATGGGGACCCAGACCTGAGGGACCCTCTCTGGCCACTGCCCGGGAGGACACTGAATGCAGGACACCTTCACCCAAGGAGCTCCAGAGGCCCCTTTTGTGGAAAAATGAGGTTTGGCCTCAGCTTCCCTGGAGTTTGAAGACATCTGGTGATTATGAGGAGAGGCAATGAGGTGGAATGAGGCTGGGCCTCGGTGTCTGACAGAACCGCACCTGCCTCCTGCCCACTGCCACCCCAGCTCTGTGACCTTGGGTGCCTCACCTAACTCTCCTGAGCATCAGGGTCCTTGCCTCCCCCTTGAAGGGCTGCTGTGAGGATGAAATGACACAACCCGCAAGACAGTGCTGGCACACGACACGTATTTCCTTCTCCCTCTTCCTTTCTTCTCGATATCTTTGAGATTCTTGACAAGAACAGAAATTAAATATAAAACTGCATAGGGCTCAATGATATAAATCAATCTCTTAAATGACTATTAAATGTAATTGTCAGCAGAAAAGAGCAGAAAAACCAGCAACCAGAATGCAACAAAATAAGCTGACTCTGACTTCGTGGATGGATGGAAAACTGGCCAAGTTCTTATTCTTCCCCTTTTCTTTCTTTCTTTTTTCTTTTTTTTTTTTTTTTTTTTTTTGATGCTGCAGAGATGAAGTAACACCAATACCCAGGCTGAGGAAGAAAATCTCCCAATATATTTATGTTTTGAGTTTCATACAAGAAGCAGACAGGGCTTCCCTGGTAACACAGTGGTTGAGGGTCCGCCTGCCGATGCAGGGGACGCGGGTTCGTGTCCTGATCCGGGAAGATCCCACATGCCGCGGAGCGGCTGGGCCCGTGAGCCATGGCCGCTAAGTCTGCGCGTCGTCGCGGAGCCTGTGCTCCGCAACGGGAGAGGCCACAACAGTGAGAAGCCCACGTACCGCAAAAGAAAAAAAAAAAAAAGAAGCAGACAGTCACCTAGAACAAAGCAGCCCAATGATGCTTATGCAGAAACTCGGGTTTTGGAGCTCAAATTGGGAACTTTTCTCCATCTCCATTCACCAAGCAAAAGGATAAAGAGCACATTTCTGCTGTTTATTTCTATACTAAACAATCAGGAAAAGATCATGGAGTTGAGGTCCAAATTTCTATCAATTTTAATGACCAAGCATGAGGCGGTAAAGAAATCCAAAGCTCGCAGTATGTGCTTCAAGCTTTGCCTCAAGACCCAAGGAGGAAGACACAAGCTTACCCTGCAGTGACAGTGATATTTCTGGGGGAAACATCTGAGAAGAACTGTGTGGGCAGCAGTCTCTACCTTCTTAGCCTCATCACCCTTAGGAGACCCACCGTCAGAAACCAGCTCCCCGGTTCTCAACACAGTGGCACACCCCATCACTCCTAGAGACTTGGTGGGGCTTCTGTTGAGGGACCCAATGGAGGGCAGCGGTCACTGTGAGGGTCTGAGTGGAGTGTTTACCCAGGAGGCTGGAGAGGTAAGGGTAGGAAGGTGGGCAGACCACTCACATGGTAGAACCAGAAGCTAAGCTGAGGCTCTTCCTCCTCCCTGTGTTAGTTTCTACCATGCATCAGGTATGGGGTGGTATGGTAGGTACCTGCTACTAAATATTTGACAACCAGCTCTGGTGAGAGTGGGGCAAGGGTGCCTGATTTACAGCAGCATTTGCTGTAAATCACAGTGGTATAAATACTGTCACTGTGGCTGATTTCAAACTACCAACATGATGCCACTGAGCACAGAATTGGGAAGAGATGCACACCATTGTCTCCAGCACACCACTGGGTAGGGCCCTGGGACCACCCCTGGCAGCAGGTGTCAACGGGTCCCATGTGTCACAGGAGGACAGAGAGAAGACCCTGGCTAGCTTTGAAGACACAGATAAGGCATCATCACCTACCTCTGAGAAGTCTCATTCCAGCCCCCTCCAGCCACCTACCCCAGCTGGATGCCCTGTGCCTCTCTCTTCCAGATCAATTGTGAGGCCATGGTGTCATCATTTGTCCACACGCCAGTCCTCCCATTAAACACAGGCCCATTCTTCACTTCCATACCCCCAGCACCTAGCAGAGTGCCTGGAAAAAGTAGGCTCGTAAAGAGCATTTGGTCACTAAATATGTATTGGATGGACACCAGGATGAATGATGAGTGAATGTTCTGGGGCAAAGAGGAGGAGGAATGAGGAAGCTGCCATCAAGCATCTGCAGAGATGTGCTATAAAAAAGGGATGCATTTTATTCTTACGGATACCAAGGCAAGATCAGGACCAACAAGAGGAAGTGGCAAGAAAACAGGTTTAGAGTCTCTTTGAAAAAATAAATAGAGCTCCTAGCCCCTACAAAGACATAGAATGCAGGGTCCTCCCTGCCTTCCACCTCTCAATGAGTATCTCCTGCCCCTCACCCACTTGAAAAATGGCCCTGGTCTATTCTCCCTGCCTCCATCCCTGCCCCCATACCCCAGCACAGGGAGAGGAGTTTTTGCTGTAGTCACAAATACTGAGGGAACATCTGCTGGTGTGCATGCCTAGGCCAGCAGAGGTGGGGATCGCTCAAAGCAATGGAATATCTATAAATAAAGAAAAAGAACTCCCGGTGGGTGCTTGGGATCTCTCTCATCCTTCCTCCACCAACTGCTTGATTCTCTTCCCTTTATGTTTTTTGTTTTGTTTTTGTTGGTTTTTTTTTTGCGGTACGCGGGCCTCTCACTGTTGTGGCCTCTCCCGTTGCGGAGCACAGGCTCTGGATGCGCAGGCTCAGTGGCCATGGCTCACGGGCCCAGCCGCTCCGCGGCATGTGGGATCTTCCCGGACCGGGGCACGAACCTGTGTCCCCTGCATCGGCAGGCGAACTCTCAACCACTGAGCCACCAGGGAAGCCCTCTCTTCCCTTTAGACCTTAATCCCACAGCACCCTTCTCACCACCAATTCCTTCCCTGGGTGATCGGTAATTTTTGCTCCACCTACTAGACTCAGCCTCTCAAGGACAGACAGCAAGACTCCTGTCTGAATCCCCAGTGCCTACCATAGCATCTGGTACACTGGAAGTGCCCAAGAAGCATCTGTTAAATGAACAAATTCACAAATGAGAAAAAAAGTCCACTTCCTACACCTGTAGTTCATATATCCCAAGCTGGCAAAACTCCCAGAACACCTAGAAACAATTTGTGGATCAAGAAAGCCACGAAGCTAGCTAGAGTTCTGTGAGAAGGAGATTTGGGAAAACTCAGAGTCCCCCAAAGCACATCCTTCTAGAGCTAACTGTAAAAATCTTTTTCTCAGAGATAAATAACTACAAAAACTGTAAAATACAGACAGTTCCTTACTTAGGAACATGTTGTGTTCTGAAAGTCTATTTATGAAATTGTTGTTTGAAATTCTGAATACACTTTTTCATGGACCCACGTTAAGAAAAGTAACGGACAATGTAGCTCTAACTGAAGATATTTGCAAAGGAAAATAAGAAGAAGCAATAAAGCTACACTGTGAAGGGAACTTTTTCTTTTAAACATCATAAAATAGACATATGGAATGTGCCAAATTGTACAATAGCCTTTGGACCAGGGGCAACACTGGGAAGCAATAAAATGAAAATTTAAATGGTTTCTCTTTATTTATTATGGATGCTGATAACTTGAGAAAAAGCCAGTTTCATCTGGAACAGCTGCAGTTGAAAGGGATCCCTGACAGGAGCTTAGCACTGGCTGTGGTGCTCAGATTTCAGGGTCCAGGTAAGTCACCTTCGGGACTTGTTTAAAGATGCAAATTTCCAGCCTCTGCCCCCAGGGAGGCAGATTCAATGGGTCTGAGATAGGACCCAGGAATATGCATTTTCACAAGCACTCAGGAGAGTCTGACCCAGGTGATTTGAAGACCACACCCGGAGGACTGCCAGCTGGAGAGGAAGGCACATCACCTCAGCTGAGATTGTCTCCTGAGACTGTCTCTTTGGCATAGTGCCCTGCCCCTTTTTCTCCTCCCATTTCCTTTCAGTGGTGGAAGAAGGTGGCCAGTGACTACCTGTCACTTCATGAGATATGTACGGGTTTAGGGTTAAGAGCGTATGTCAGAGAGATGAAAGAAACGATCAATCATTCAATAAAAATTAAGGGCTGAGATTCAGCTGGTATGCTGGTGATTAAAATAACAAAAACATTATACCTGTTGGAAAATAGCTTCCACCCTGAGTATCACATCCCCCCCAGTACTTCCCTGCCAATAGCAGGCCCCAATTAAACTCTGTAGAATGGGATTAATAACATCTCCTTTGTAGAATTAATGTGTGTATGTGTGTGTGTGTGTGTGTGTGTGTGTGTGTGTAAAGTGCTAGATACATAAGTATTTAACAAATGGTTATTTATTTCTATTATCATATTGCTCAAAACTACTTGGAGAAGACAACGTCAAAAAATACAGCCAGGTCCGGAGCCTGTGCTCCGCAGCGGGAGAGGCCGCAGCAGTGAGAGGCCCGCGTACCGCAAAAAAAAAAAATACAGCCAGGCAGCAATAATCCAGTTTTATATCATACAGTTTGATTTGTTCACAAGTGCTGTAGAATGAAAATTCAAGCGCGCTCAGTGTGGGAGACACTCACTCAGAGGAAGTGGGGAGTGTACTCACCAAGGGTTCTGGTTTCTCTTACCAGCTCCACTGCTTAATGCCTGGGTGATCTTGAGAGATCAAGTCTCCAGGGTAAAGTGAGGCTGAAGGTGCTCTCAGGAGGGTGAACATAGGAACCTGCCACAGTGCCTGGCACACAGTATGTGCTCAGCGACTGGTAGATCTTTAGAAGATTTGAAAGTGGGGATCAACCTTCCCTCAGTGGTAGAACCTCAGGGACAACAAGGAGGTCTTCTTTAAATTCAATCCAATATTATTGATCCCCTACGATGCACAATACTCTCTGAGAGACAGGAAGATGATTAAGATGTAGTGTGAGGAACAATTGCTGTCCCAGGGATGGGGCAGGGCAATGGGTGTGAAGCACATGCAAGGAACCATAATAGGAGGCAGCCTGCTGTAAATACTAGGATAAGTGTTAAATAAATCTCAGTGGGAGGAAAGGAGAGAGGATAATTAACTTCAGCAGAGTGCGTTTAAGAGGTAGCACTATAGAAAGAGTAAGAGAGAGGAAAAAGGCAGCTCTCCCTGCCGTGGGAGGAGCCTGAGTAGGATACAGAGATGGGTGGGTCCAAGGTGCGTTGGGATGATGAAGCCAGTCAACGTGTGGACCGAGTCCTTGAAGGGCTTACAGGAAGTGTAAGTGGATGAGTTAGCCGGGCCCACTTCACAGAGGACCTCACATGCCATTTTAGGGAACATCAAGGTTATTCTAAAGCAGTAGCAACAATAATTCCATTCACTGAGAACTTACTATGTGACTGACACTGTGCTAACTTTTTTTTGCAGTTACTTTAATTTTTTAATAGATCTTTATTGGAGTATAATTGCTTCACAATACTGTGTTAGTTTCTGTTACACAGCAAAGGGAATCAGCCATATGCATACACATGTCCCCATATCCCCTCCCTCTTGAGCCTCCCCTCCCATCCTCCCTATCCTACCCCTCTAGGTCATCGCAAAGCACTGAGCCGATCTCCCTGTGCTATGCTGTGTGAATTTTTTAATAGATAATTTCTTCTAAACCCCGTAAAAACGTATGCATAATAAGTATTATCATGTCCATTTTATAGATGAGGAATCTTGAGGCCTTGAAAGCTTTTAAGCAGGGGGAGGGCTCTGGGGTGTCTGCCTTCAGAAAGTAATTCTGGCAGGAGGTCGGGAGAATGGATGAGAGAAGGGCCAGCACTTAGGGCCCCCCTTAATTTCTAACATATTGTCACATTTTGTCCCTCTAAACTGGTTAACAGATAAAGAAGTGACCAGTATTTTAAAAAATGGACTGATTCTCTCAAAAGTTTTGTGAGTTGGACAGGCTTTGAAGCACATGGTCATTTATGGAACTGGAAGCTTTTCCTCCCTGTGGCTCTTCCCAGGGGTGCCCAGAAAAGCTTCCCCTTTAGGGACAGCAGTGAAGAATTCCACAACAGTGTAGAATTCCACAGCAGTGTCTCCTGACCAGACATAGCAGAAAACAGATCCAGAGTGATGTGAGTGAACCAAAATTAGACTCTTTACAAGCTCATTAAAGCATGAAGTTAAGCAACCATTGCCCAAAATACAACAGGAAGGCAACAGGCTTTTCTCTCTCTCTCTGTCCCTACTTCCTCACACTTCCCTTCCCTTCCTCCCACCGGGCCTCTCTCGACAGGCAACAATCAAAGCAGGATCTTGGATGGGTGGGTGTCTCCTTCCTTTTCAAATAAACCCAGTCAAAGTTCCTGAGAAATCCACTGTAACATTGCATAATTCTAGGCAGGGGGCAGATTTGCAGCCTGTTAGTCTAAAGTCCGCCAGCTCCTTTATTAAGTTTTCATGTTAAAATATTGCTATCCTTAGGGGTGTGGAGACAGTTACTGACCCAAATTGTTGCTTCCTAGGAAGCAGACCAGTGAGTAAGTAATATAATTGGGCTTTTTTTTTTTAAGACAGACTGTCTTAGGGGAACAGACCATCTTTAATAACTATACATTTTTGCATAGCAATTCTAAATATACAAAGCATTTTCACATATGCTTCTTCATTTAATCATTACGCTATCCAGTGGTACAGGTATTGCTAGTTCCATTTTACAGAAGAGGAAACTGAGGCTTAGAGACACAGACCCAGGTCTTCCAATTCCATCTAAATGGTCTGTTTATTACTCTTAACCTCATGGCTTCTCTCTTGTGCTTTCCCCCCAAGTTTATCAGTTGTTATTGTGGTTATTTTTCAAGCTAGCCTTGTGGAGGTGGTCCACCCCGGTTATGAGGCAGTACTTAAAAGCTGTTCAGTTGACAGTACTTAACATAGTAGCAGAGGCAGAAAGCGTTGTAGAGACCATTTCCAACCTCCTTATTTTACTAATAAGAAACCCGAGGCCCATAGAGGGGGTTGCCCTGCCTACACTCCCAGGGCTGGATTCTCCTACCCTGTTCATGGCAAAACTGTGACCAGGAGCCAAGCCTCCTACTTCTTCTGTCCCCATCCACAGCCTCACAATTTCTTTCAAGCAACCAAAGCAAAGAGGAAAGCTAAAGTTAGGACTTTAATATCCATTCCCATCTTCTACCTATCTGATAAAATGGAAAGATCCTACTAATTATGAAATCATGAAATCCTGGGTGGAAGGCAACTTGGAGATAATCTAGTGTAAGTTTTTGGTTTTGCAGGTGAGAAAAGTGAGGCCCAGAAAAATGAAGCAAACTGATCCTCCCAAGCAGGGTCTTGACTGAAGCCAGGTCGCCTGGTCCCCAGTCACTGACCCCACCTCTGTGAGCTGAGCTATGTGCAGCATCATGCGCAGTTCCCCCCAGCTAGTCAGAGACAGTCCATCTTAAAGCTTTCCAGACACAGGTACCTGACGCAGCCCCAGCTTTGCCTTGGCAATAGAGATCAGGCATCAGCTGCTGGCTTGGATGATGTGTTCCCAGAGCAACATGGCAAGTGTGAGCTGCCAACATTGAAGTCTCAGGGAATGTAAAGTGTTGAGCCAGTTAAACATCCAAAAATGCCCTGTCTCTCAGAAACAAGGGTGACTCATCAGAGTGCTTGGCCACCAATGGGAATAGCATTAGAGTGGCCACGGAGGCTAAAGCCCACGCTCAGAAGCCTCCAGCCCTTTCCTCGTGTTCTCCTCTCCAACCTGGACCCAACGCAGGCTCCACTGGGAAGCCCAGAACTTCCCCCTCCCTGAAACCCCCCTGGACTCTTCAAGTTCGGAGGAGGTCTCCCTTCTCACGCCCTGAGAATCTGCTCTGTACAACTTGACACTTAATTTGATAGTCTTTCATTGCTTCTTAATCGTTTTGAATGTTTGTTTTATAGCCGACATGGGTTGCAAATGCTCTGGGGGGGAGGAAGTAAGCTTCCTCCTCTGTACCCTGCAGTGCATCTCCCAGTGTCCCCCAAGAGCAGAGGTGTGCTTAGGCTCACAGCTACTCCTGCTTCAGACTCTTTCCACTTTACCTGCATTTGCACTTACAGCAAATGCTCAATAAATACTCACTCGTTTCACTGGGGCTTCAGCCTTTTCAAAGACAAGAGTTCAGCAGCCAGGGCCTCTGTCAGCGCATGCCAAGCCTCTGTGCAAACTAGAGAAAAGGCGGGACACTGGCTCTGCCACGCTGCACGGCTGGGCTGGTGGGGCCTGGGCTTCAGCCCCTCACTGGGCGCCCTGTGCAGTGAGCCACCTGCACCCCTGGGCTCTGGTTCCTCATGGAGGCAGCAACACGACATCTCTGCCACCTGACCCTCCTCGGCTCTCCATTCTGACAGGAAGCCCTTACCCGGGGAAGCTGGCCTCAGAGGCTTCCCAGCCCCTTCCCTGTCAAAACCAAACAAGAACAACAAAAAGCGCATATCTTCCATAGTTCCTCGATACTCATAGCCTGAAGTCTACACTGCTGGCAGGGCACTTAGGGACCCTCTACAACAGGGTCCCAACTTCCTTTCTTCTACTGTAAGGCCCAGAACTCACCATGAGTTGTCCTCCTTCTGTGCTTTCGCTTTCCCTCAGCCTGTTTTCCTGTCTCGCTGATCTGTGGGTCAGATCCCTACTCTCCTCTCACATCCCAACCCAAACCTCACCTCCCCCATGAAGTCTCAAGCAACATAAATGCTCTTCTCCGTGCTTCTCCCTACCTCCAGCCCCCTGCCTTCCGCATTGCTTCAACCTCTTGCACAACCCTTTTCCCACATGTTATTTGCATGTAACCCAGTGGCCAGCTATCTTTAAGTCCTCTGCCCACACAGGCTTCTCTGTACTCACCCTACATCAACCCAGATGCTGAACTCAACACCACCCTGAGTTCCCCAAAGGAATCCGCTCACAAATTGGGGAACAAATGCCTTTACAAATGACTTATCTCACAGGAAGGGTAGAGAGCAGGAACCTCATAGACAGCCCCTTCTCCCCTAGCAAACTGCTTACTGATCTTTGCAAGCATTCCTGTTCTCCAAATCCTTGCTTGGCAGCCCTGTTCTGGACGTTTCTCTCTCGTTACTCTTCCTCAGTGCACTCCCAGCCAAGTGTCTGCATTCTGTCTCTGCATGTCTTCCCCATTCCTCCCACCCAACTTATTTCCTTCCTGTTCAAATAGGAAGAATAACTCCATGTTGCCCAACCCCTACCTGCAAGCATGCATCCCCATATCTACCATGATGCCCGGCCAAATACAAGCTCTCTCTCAGTTTCCCTTTCTTTGGAAGGAGGCAGGATTAGACAGAACAAAATTGTTTTCTTGTGACGTGGGTATAAGCGTGTTTTCCTCCACAGAGAATGTGGTTCAGAAGGCAAGAATTTTGTCTTCTACATCCACCCAACCTAGCACAGTGAAAATACATACAGTAAGCTTGAGACCAGCCTTCTCCTCTATCAGGGACAGGGACAGTTCTAAGCCCATTCTGTCTCTTGCTTCCTCTTTCTTCCCAAGTAAGGCCCGGGACTAGAGTCAGGGGAAAGTGCCTGAAGACACAGCAGAAGCTTAACAGATAGTCAAGAAATGAATGAGTGAGTGAAAGGAAAACAAGAAAAGATAAAAGAACTTTGAGAGCACCCTCACCAGGATTATTTCAGTCTAGCTGAAGGGAACTTTAAGAACCAAGCCAGGATGATAGATAGATAGATGACAGGTGAATGGTAGGATGAAGCGTGAACATGAGGTTCTTGGTATTGGCACTGCCTTCACTATGCTCTGGAACCTTTGGGAAATCTCTGAGCCTCAGTTTCTCATGTGTCCCTTCATCCTGCCTGCAGATGGCCCAATATGGACACTGACCATCAGGGTCCTCGAGGCTGTTTGACATTCATGTTTGAGGCTTCTTCCCCAAATGCCCAGACACCCAGGGCCCCTTGGCGCCTCTGCATCTGCCGAAAGCTTTTCTTGGCTGCAGTCCTGAGCCGGGGACCTCCACTGCCTGCTGGCAGAAAAGAATTCTCAGTTGTGGAAACTGGTAAACTCTACGTATTTTACAGATGAGAGACCAAACTCTGGAGGACTCTAAATGTGGTGTGAAATGGACAGAAGTCACCCTGCTGGTGTGACATGCCTGAGATAGTGTCATCACCACCACTGTCACCCCATACAGACCTGCACGTCATGGAAAGAGTGGTGCCTTGGCCAATGTTGGCCCTCATCACTTACCCCTCACTCCCAGCCCCTATTCTGTGCTTTTCTACGTTTTAAAAGTAAGAAGGGGCCTATTTGCTGTTCAGGAAAACAGCCCATGGTCACCTAAAAGCAAAGGAGAAAGGGAATTAACCCTCAGTCCTGAGACCTGATCCAGCCATCAGAGCCCAGCTCCGGTGAGCTGCGGCGGTTGCCACTATACCTGCGGAGGGAGAAAGCTTTTCAGATTGAACAGCCACCAATCCCCAGCCTCCAAAATGCGTCCCTGGGCAGGGGCAGTGATTTGAATGCTAGAGACAGTGCCTAGGGAACAGAGCGAATTTGTTGACTTTTAATTTTTTGTTTTTTCTTTGACTTGGTCGAGATAGTGAGGCAGCCTAGGCCCTGGCTGAGATGTGGGTATTTTGTCAAACCGTTGTCCCTGTCCCCTGAGTCAGCGGGCCTTTGGCCTCTCCCTGCAGAGCCCACCACTGCTGCATCCTCTCCAAACCACTCAGCCTCTAACTCTTCCTCCCAAACCGAAGCCCGTGAAAAGTGAGAAGTGCCCGAACCACCAAAGGGGCGCGGGCTCTCACGGAGCCCACCCGCATTCACGCGTGTGTGTGCGCGAGCGCGCGCGCGGGGGTGTGGCGCGTGTGCGCGCGCACGCGGTTGTGTGGCGGGGGGCGGGCTCTGCGCCCGCAGGCAGGGCTCAGCTCTGAGCGTGGCAGCTTGACTTGCCCGCTGCGAGGGGCAGGGCGCCGCAGTGCCGTAGTAGCGGGCAGCTGAGACGCACCGCTCGGGAGCCGCAGGTACCGGAGCGGGCAGAGACCCCGGCGCTGCCTAACCCCCACCGGGCCGCCCGAGCTCCAACCCCCTCCCCGGGAGGGCTGCGCGGGCCGCAAGACGCCCAGACGCCAGCCTCGGTCCCCTTTCAGTCTCTCGGTTCATCTTTCCTCCCAAGTAAGGGAATAAGCCCCAAGGAAGGAGCGCTCCGGAGAACCGCGCAACAAAGTGTTGCATGCTGAGGTAAGACCGTGGCCGGCGCGGTGGGGGGGGGGGGGGGCTCGGGCTGGGGGCGCGGGTTGCAGCAACTTGGAAAAGGGGAGCAAAGCGGGAGCCGGTCCCGTGGCCAGGGGACGGAGCTGCAGACAAGGCCTCGGCGCGCCCCCCCGCACCCGACGATGCTACCTGCCACACAGCCCCTGCCGGAGGAGATGCCCCGCTGGCAGGCTGAGGGCACGAGGAGCCGCCCGGGGTGGCGCACCGGCTTCCTCTTCGACTGGGAGGACCTTCCGAACCTCAAAGGTGTGCGGGCAGGAGGCGTCCTGGCTCCACGCAGTTTGCTGAAGCAACTGGTCAGATTTCGCCCCTTTTAGACTTACCTTTGGTATTCAGTTCGCGCTCCAGGGTGCACAGGGGCGGCAAAGAGCGGGGACACTTTTTCTAACGTCTGGCCGCCAAAGCGTCTGACCGCCCCGCAGAGTTCCAGGACTTTGGGGGGACTCCACAAAGCCCCCGAGCTAGGGGGGCGTAAAGGGAAGCTGAAGAGAACGCGGAGACCTTGACAAATAGTAGCTACGGAAGGAGAGGAGGGTCAGGGAGAGAACGTCGGGTTGACCTGTTTAGTCTCGGACTCACAAGATGTGTGTTCCTGTGTGTGCGTGCATCTAGTATCACCTGTGGGGCTTTCGAAAACTCCACCAGTGCACTCATCCTGCACATTCAGTTATTTTCTTCCTCTAGACGAGTGGGCTAGAATTTGGGGAGGGGGCTGTGGAGTTCGAAAAAGCCCTACAAGTGATTCTGATGCGCTGTCCCCATCCGTTCCATCACTGCAGCGGGAAACACGAGGCCGGAGCCAGGAGGCAGCTCCCAGGTGTGAGCGATCCAGGTGCGGGACTCAGACCTTCCCGCATCCTCCCTCTTTCCCCGCGGCGAGGCAGGAGGGTCTGCAGCAGCGCGCGGTGATTTGTGGCTGCGCCGCAGTGGCGCGCAGGAGAGCTGCGAGCCCGCGGGCGCGCTCGCTGGCGAGCGCTGGGCGGCTGTCTCCTCCGGCTTCATTAGCATACGATGACCTCGCTGTCCGGAAGAGGGCCTGGGAGGGCTGTTTGTCCTTCTTTCATTTCGGGACTTCGGGGAACGCACCTTGGTTTGGGAGGTGTGGACCAGGGGGAGGGGCAGCGGTCAGGACACAGGGCTGGGAACTGCCCCTCGGGTTCGAAAGGGGGAGACGACGTCGCTATTTCGGTGCCTGGGATTTTTTGTTTAAAAAACAGCCCTCAGAGTCACTTACTGGAGCACAGGGCATCCTTCGTTGTCAGCGAAGGGTATTAGATCATAGGGGGCAAGTGTCATCACTATTTGGACACACACATACACACACACACACACACAATTTACCTTTGTGCTTTATGGCCCTCTCATTCCAGGGCTGTGTCCTAACGTGGGAAGGGACTTAGTCTTCTTAAAAAGGGCTGTACTTGCCTCCGTTCCGAAGGTAAATGATACTCATCAAATACAGCGTCTGCCACTAAGCTAACTTCCCTGCTGTACCTCCCATCCAAGTCTTTTCTTTACGGATCACTCTTAACGTTTGTGAATAGCACTGTAGGCGTTATTACAAGCATTTTTTCTGGGAGGCTTGTGGGAGTAGGGAGCAAGTGGATGAGTCTTTGCCACCTTACAGTCTCATGTCAGTGTTTGGTTCAGATCAACCCAGACATGGGGAGAAAAGGATAAACAATCAGAGCGTCTTGGAACCTAGACTTTCAGAGGTAGGAGAAACTACTGAGGACATCTGTTCCAGCTCCCCCTCAAATCTCGCAGAGCACCTGCAGCAGGTAGGGGAGGATCCCGCCAACCTTGCACTCCCAGAGGTCCCAGCTGTGCTCAAGAGGCTCTGCTCAGGAAAGTACCCATAAAGCAGCAGTTCTCCCCTCTACTGCTGATCCCTAGAGGGGAGGCTGCCCCTACCACTTTTGTTGTGGTAAAACTCTTTTTTTTTTAATATCTTATGTATTGCAACACTATGGTATACTTTTTTAGTGTAAAGGTAATTCATGTGGAAGGTAGAAAATGTGGGAAGTTGAAAAGTGTGCAAAGAATCAAACCACCCACAATTGCACACAAATCAGATTAGTGTGTAAAATATGTAAATGGCATAACATCCCACTTCTCCACACAAATAATTAGAACAGCCCTCACTCCTAGGAAGGTACATCACTATCAGAGCCAAATTCAGCCAGCCCAGCCAATCAGTAACAGCTTCTTCACATACTGGCCATTTTCGAAGAAGTGTTTGTTTACACCAAGTATTAGAATTCCACTACCAAACTACGGTGGGAATTGATACCTTTTCATATGTAACAGAGTTCACCTGCCTCACTTCCCTTCCCCACCCCAGCCGCTCAAGGCTAGTGACTATGGATCATGCAATAAAAAATAAAGTGATACATATTATCCAAAAAAATGTCCTCAGGTGAAAAAAATGTGGCCACAGAAGAGAAACGGAATTAGGCAATACGAAAGGGGAAATTTTGTGGTAGAGAATTTTCCAGGTAATGGACTAGGTGCTCTATGTGCGTTTCTCTTTCGATGAATCTTTATTCTGCTCAGATTGGTTGGTCTCAGAAATGTACCTGAAAGCTGTCTAGAGTTGTGCAGTGTATTTCCACATGTGACTATTACCATTTTCCCTTAATTCATTAAAATTAAATAAAATTAAGATTTCAGTTTCTCCGTCACACTAGTCACGTTTCTAGCATTTAAATGCCACATATGGCTTCCGGCTGCCATATTGGAGAATGCACATATAGAACATTTCCATCATTGCAGAAAGCTCTACTGGACAGTGCTGGTTAGATTGTAGGCTTGGTGCCGGCAGAGGTGTGAATTCTGTCTTCCCCAGTATCCCCTGCAACCAACACATTGTCTGGCCAGAGGAGGACGGAGGGGAGGAGGAGGGATGGTGGTAGTAAATGTAGTGGTAACATTAGCTATACCATTTATTGGGCACCTACTTTGTGCCCCTCACTGTGCTGTATTTTGTGCATGCATTGTCTTACTTCAGACTCAAATCACTGCAAGCCTGGTGGTAATCTTATTTCACAGACAAGGAAACTGAGTCTCAGGAAGTTTAAGTAAGTGGTTGTAAAGCTAGTAGTAGAGAGACTGAGTTTTAACTCAGGCCCTTATAATTTCAAAGCCTATTTTCTCAGGGCTTTTGCTCTACTGCCTTAGTAAATATCATGTGTGATCATGCAAATGTGAATTGTCATCATCTTGGCTTTCCAGGAAGTCAGAGAAAGGGTACTCTTGAAGGCTTCCCAAGGGAAATATTGATAGTATTTGCAATGTTAATAGCATTTCAAGAGTGTAAAATTTTGCTTGGGGGCTCAAGAGGTTTTGTCCTTGGATGGGTGTGACGTCGGGAGAAAGGAACCCACCCATAGTGTGGTCTGACCAGAGAGCCAAAACCTAGGAGAGCAGGCCAGCCAACCACCACCCCCTGTGCTTCTCCACAGGGAGGCTGATCATCAGCCCGGGAGAGAAATACTGGCTTGGTTAGGATCTCACCACCAATTATTGGCATAACCTGGCTCCCGACTCCCTGGCCAGTGCCCTTCCCACTGCACCATCCTGCCCCTTAGGCCACTGGCTCCAGTATTGTCCTATCATTATCACTGTTGCCCCATTTTTCCCTAATTTCTTTATTCTTAATGAATAAAACACAGCATTTCAAAGGATGCTTAATCAGCACCAAGTACAGTGAGATTATCACTTCCTTTTTTCTACATCTCATGTTTCTCTTAAAACCCTGTCAGGTTGAACTAGCAATCTATACAAGTAACATCTGTTGAGTTTAGTATTGGCTGAAAAAACCCAGCTGTCTTTTAAACTTACTCTTGAACTGTATCCCCTGCCTGCCACCCCCCTCCCCTTCCATGCTTGTACAGATGCTACCTGGGACTCAAATACAGAACCCTTGCATTTATTCCCAGTTTTATCTTGTTTAATTCAGTCTGTCTTGCCAGCTTGCCCAGATATTTCTGGCTTTGATTCTGCTATCCAGCATATATACTGTCCCTTCCAGCTGGCTTCCTGTTGTCCCCAAACCTGATGAGCATGACCTCTTCAACTAAGTCATCAATAAAAAATGATGAATATTACAGCATTCTGAGACATTCCACTATATGCTCCTGAAGGACAATGTTAATTCAATAAGTAAATAGCACTTTTTAAGAAAATTTATTTAACTTCTTGTACTATCACTCAATCCATAATTCTTCATCTTTTCCAAAAGATTATCAGAGGAATCATATCAAACATTTTGATAAAGTCCAGATACTCTTTGTCACTGGTATTTCCCTGATCTCCCTGCCTAATAATGTTGTCAAAGAAGCAACTTTGTTACTTTGACATAAACTACTAGCAGTTAACCCACTTTGATTTCTCAAGATCACAACTTCACTCTTAAAAGCTCATTCCACATCCTGTTCTGCAGTGTTTCCTGGGATTAACATCAACACCTCAAGTTAAGACATTTTTATAAGTTATTTTTCCCATTTTAAAAAAGTAAAATTGTCTTTGCCATGAGGGTGATGGTGATAATGATGATCGTGATGATGGTGATGGTGGTGGTGGTGGTGACAGTAGTGGTGGCGGGTGGTGATCATGGTTCATGGTAATGATGATGGTGGTGGTGGTAATAATGGTGATGGTAATGATGGTGGTAGTGGCTTTCTTATTCTATGATTCTGAACAGATTAAGGAGAGTGGTTCAGTGATCTCAATTGCATGATGTCTTGCACCCTGGAATATATTCAGTAAGGCCAAAAGATTGTATTAATTTGAGGCAGATCTAAGAGTCTCTAGCATCACTGAAAAATGAGATCAGAGAAGGAGCCAAGGAAGCAATTGGTCCCAGGCCTTCCTATTCAAAATGAGGAATCCTCCATCTAAAGGGGAAGGGCCCTGCATGGGCTCACACCTCCAGGACAGGCCAAGGTCTCACCATTCTTCCCCAGTGCTTTGTCCAGGGCATACTCCTTCTTTCCATCTCTGATTCTGAAGAAGCCTAATGCTTTGTTTCCTGCAGAAATGTTCTTTTATTCTCTTGGAATTAACCTCTTAATCATTGATGTCTCAGTGAAAATTAAAGATTCTTTCCTGGTATCATGATTTAAAAAGGAGAAAGGAGAAGCAAGCTTGTTTTCCAAGTGGGAAATGGAGCCAAAAGATCTCCATAGCAGGACAAGGGCACAGAAAGAAAAGGACTAAGAGAAGACTTTAAAAAAATTTTTTTATTTTATATTGCAGTATAGTTGATTTACAATGTTGCGCTAGTTTCAGGTGTACAACAAAGTTGTACATATATTCAGTTATACATATACATATAGCCATTCTTTTTCAAATTCTCCTCCCATCTAGGTTATTACAGAATATTGAGAAGATTTCCCTGTGCTATACAGTAGGTCTTTGCTGCTTATCTGTTTTATATATAGTAGTGTGTATATGTCAATCCCAAACTCCTAATTAATTCCTCCCCACTACCTTTCCCCTTTGGTAACCATAAGTTTGTTTTCTAAGTCTGTGAGTCTGTTTCTGTTTTGTAAATAAGTTCATTTGTATCAATTTTTAGATTCTGCATGTAAGCGATATCATATGATATTTGCCTTTGTCTGACTTACTTCACTTAGTATGATAATCTCTAGGTCCATCATGTTGCTGCAAATGGCATTATTTCATTTTTTATGGCTGCATAATATTCCATTGTATATATACCACATCTTCTTTATCCATTTCTCTGTTGATGGACATTTATTAGGTTGCTTCCATGTCTTGGATATTGCAAATAGTGCTGCAGTGAACATTGGGGTGCATGTATCTTTTCGAATTATGGTTTTCTCTGGATATATGCCCAGTGGTGGGATTCCTGGATCATATGGTAGCTCTATTTTTAGTTTTTTAAGGAACCTCCATACTGTTCTCCACAGTGGCTGTACCAATGTACATTCCCACCAGCAGTGCAGGAGGGTTCCCTTTTCTCCACACCCTCTCCAGCATGTATTGTTTGTAAACTTTTTGATAGTGAAATCACAATAATAATAACTGTTCTTTACACATGTACCCACTTGAAAGATAAGTGTATTCATATCCGTGATCTCTCCTGATTCTAATCATGAGTGTGAGACAGGTAGCTTGGATGCCATGGGCCTCATTTCACTAGTGTGATTTCACCGAGGCAGAGGCTGTGAAGAGTAGAAGAGTCTACTAGGGCAAGAAAAGGGATGAAAGCTAAAACCCAGGGGCCATGCAGCAGCTGACCATTTGGGCCCATCACTCCTTTCTGTTTGAGTTTGCATGTAAAGTTTTCTTCTTGCTTAAGGCATACATGGTGTCATCTACACAGGAACCAAGTTTTCACATTCCTGTTGGCTGAT
Organism: Mesoplodon bidens; assembly: GCF_964165515.1. Classification (NCBI taxonomy): domain Eukaryota; kingdom Metazoa; phylum Chordata; class Mammalia; order Artiodactyla; family Ziphiidae; genus Mesoplodon; species Mesoplodon bidens. The sequence continues at coordinate 102,074,927 of NC_138161.1, read as the reverse complement.
CTGGTGTGAAAATACCAAGTGGCCAGAGGTCAGCAAGGCCACTTTGACCCTTAGATGCTGAAATTCTTAAAATGTTTTGGCCCAAACATTTTCATTCCCTGCTGCGTTTCTTCACCTCTGTGCTCTGGGACAGCAGCCTACAGCACTTTACCAGCTGCCTCGGTGCCCCTGCCCTTCAGATAATGTGAAGGAGCTAGAGAAAGCTCTCTCAATACCCCCCGAGGGCCAGAGTGTTCCTTCCAGAATCCTTGAAAGACACACAAAATAGGTGCTGTTATCCAGTCCCCCACACTCCCCATCCCAAGGTCTCATCAGGACAGCCACTGGTAGAAGACAGTCCCTACCCTTTTCTCATGCCAGGCTGTCTAGGAGGCTTTGGCAGATCACAAAATGATCCTTCCCAACAATTAGAAAGCCAGTAGCTGTACGTCTCTATAGCTGGGGAAGTTCCCGCTCTGCCCCAAAGCCCCCACTGTTCCTAATCCCTAAATCATGCACATCCTGGCAAACGCTCAGATGCCAGGCAAATTCTCAGATGATGGAGTGAATCTCCCTGAGGAGATTCACTCCATCATCTGACCAACATTAAATCAGCAAATAGTTATTGAGAACCCTCTCTGTGCTAGACACAGGACGAGTTTCCAGGAGCTGGGTGGAACTGGGTAGAACAGAGACAGAAACAGATAATCATGCAGCATTACCTTTAGATGAGAGTCACCTCCCCAGCCTGGGAAGGTGTTGGACCAAGGAAGTCAGGTAGTACTCTCTGGAGTAGATGGGCTTCAGCTGAAATCCAAAGGCTGGCTAAAGGTTAAGTGAAGAAGTGAGTATAGGTAATACATTCTAATTAGAGGGAACAGTGTAAACCAAGGCTCCGAGGCAGCTCTTGTCTCCAGTGTTGCTGGAGCAAAAAGTGTGCATTGAGAAATGATGGGAGATGAGTCTAGAGATGTGGACAGGAGAGTCTTGTCTCCCAAGTTAAAGGGTGTGGATCGTTTCTGTTAGACAGTGAGGGGCCACCACGAAATGTTAGGTGGGAACTGACATGATCAGATTTTAACATTAGAGCAACCCCTCTAGCTGCAGTGTTGGGAGGGTAGAAGACAGGAAGCAGGGCTGCCCATTGGGAGGCTTTTTTTGGAAGTTAGGAACTATGAGGGCTGGACAAGGTAGTACGGATGGAGGAAGGGACAGAATCAGGAAAGAACTGAGAATTAGGTGGTTATGAAGGTAGTGAGGAGGGCAGAGGAACCTAGGGCAATTCCCAGGCTTCTACCTTGTGCATCTGGGAGGATAGTGGTTCCATCCACCAAGAGGATCAAGGAGCAGGAGTGAGGTTATTGATGAGTTCAGTTTGGGGCCTGCTAAATTTGCAATGTTCGTGAGAGACGCAGATGGAGAGGTAGTTGATAGACGAGCTATGTGGCTAGAGACCCAGCACTGGGGAGGCATGAGTCTAAGTGGTAGGTGAAACCACAAGAGCCAACGAGATCATAGGAGAGTCAATTTTCATTTATCTTGATACATGTACTGCCAGTATGTGAAAGATCCATATCAAGGAGATTCATGCCTTTTTAACAAAGGGAGGAGACTTTTCACAGCATTTAGAGTCTGGGCTTGACAGGCAAGCTGTGCCAATAGCCATCTGCTGACCCAGCTAGACCAATGCCCACTTCTGCCAGGTGAGTGGTCAAGCATGGGGGTTTTTACAGAAACTCTTGTATTCCTCTTCCATATTAGAGCCTCACAAATTTGTCAACATGGTCCTTTTCTCTAGACCAGTGGTTCTCAATGCTGGTTAAACATTAAAATCATCTGGGGAGCTTTGCAAAAATACCAGTTGTGGGTCCCAATCCAGGAGATGCTAATTTAATTGTTCTGGGGTTAGGGCCTGGGCCTGAGTTTTTTTTTTTAAAGGGCCCCAAGTGACACCAGTGTTCAGCAGAGTTAAGAACCATTGCTAAACAAGAAGTTCCCTCAGTGATTTATCAAATTACAGGGTTTTTAATTCTTAATCTCCTCTGGAAAATCTCCTATGACTCCGTTACAATTTCTCTAAAAATCACTTTAACATGTCAGAACCTACACTGGACACTGCACTCCATCCGTGGCCTTGGGCATACTGTCCCTGTCTTTGCATTCAACACGTATTTCTCCCTCGTGTCTGCAAGGCTCATGGAAACTTTGTCAAATATCCTGTGCTTACAACCTCTGTCTACCACATTCTCTGAGTTACATAACTAATCGACTTGTCAAAAAGACTTAGGAATCACCTGCTATGACTTCTGAGTGAAACTTGGTTAGTTCCAAAGTATCCTTGCTTTCTCTTCTAAGTGCTCACAAGGCAGCACTCAACCCAGCAGTTCTTAAATGAATTTTCATTTACATTCCAAGTACCTGGAGACTTTCCCCTCAGAGATTCTGATTATGAAGTGTGGGGTGAGAGGCCAGAATTTCACTGGGCATTTCTAAGTTAAGGTGGCAGGGACTGCAAAGAGTGGGAGAAGATATTTTCAAATCACATATCTGAAAGGGGATTGATATTCAGAATAAATAGAGAATTCCCCAAACTCAACAACAATAAAACAAACAATTCAATTCAAAAATGGGCAAAGGATTTAAAAAACATTTCTCCAAAGAAGATGTACAAATGGCCAGTAAGCACATGAAAAGATGATCAGTATCACTAATCATTAAGAAAAGGCAAATCAAAGTCATAATGAGATAACACTTCATATCCATTAGCATATCTATTATCAAAAAACCCCACAAAAAAACAGAAAATAACAAATGTTACTGAGGCTATACAGAAATTGAAACCCTTGTGCATTGTTGGTGTGATTGTAAAATGGTGCAACCACTATGGAAAACAGTATCTCAATTCCTCAAAAAATTAAAAATAGAATACCATATGATCCAGCAATTCCACTTCTGGTTATATACTCAAAAGAATTGAAAGCAAGTATCTGAAAAGATACTTGCGTACCCACAATCACAGCAGCATCATTCACAATAGACAAAAGGTAGAAGTAACCCAAGTGTCCATTGATGAATAAACAGATAAACAAAATGTGACATATGCATAAAATGAAATATTATTCAGCCTTAAAACAGAAGGAAGTTCTGACACATGCTACAACATGGATGAACCTTGAAGACATTATGCTAAGTGAAATAAGCCAATCAAAAAAGGACAAATACTGTGATTCCATTCATATGAGGTATTTAGAATAGTCACATTCATCAAGACAGAAAGTAGAATGTTAGTTGCTAGGGGCTGGGGTTGGGAAGGGAAGAATGGGGTGTTATCATTTAGTCGTACAGAGTTTCAGTTTTGCAACATGAGAAACGTTCTGTGGATGGATGGTGGTGATGGTAGCACAACAATGTGAATGTACTTAATGCCACTGAACTGTAAACTTTAGAATGGTTAAAACGGTTAAGTTTATGTTATGTATGTTTTACCACCATTTATAAAAGTAAATATATATATATATTTTTTAAGTGGCAGGGACTGTAGGAGTGCTAGACAAGTAGGTGATGGAAAACAAATCTCAATCACATAACTGCCGCCTCGGACAGGTCTTGGCCAGCACACATGGTGATGGGCCGTGGGACTCACTTTCAATCAACACATGGTGGAAGTTTATGAAAACAGTATTTAGTAGTTCAAAAGAAAGAAGATATATAAGAATGCAAAACTAACGTCTCCCTATAAAATAGACACTAAAAAAAAAGAGAGAAACCTTTAAAAAAAATCTCCAAGTTGTATATACAGAGATTTAAGAGGATGTTGCAGGAACTATCAAAAGGGAGCAATGTGAGATTAGGAAAATTGACCTCTTTTAAAATGAAAGATATTTTGCAGAATTCAGATCATACAGTGGGAGCATGAACATTAGAACAATGCAGAAAACCAACAATGAATGTAAATTCTCATAGTACTGATAGAAAATACATAAAGAAATGAAATAATGAGTGAAAAAATGGAGGCTAGAATTCAACACATTAAATATAAAAATACAGAATTTTTCAGGAGAAAGGGAAATGGAAGATAAGTTATAATAAAAAATATAGAAAAATATTTTCCTGATTTCAGTTCAAAATAGTTCATTGTTTACCAGAGAAAATTAAAGCTATATTCTGATGAAAGTTAATTGTTTATATGAATAAAAAAATCTATTATTATACTGTCAGAAAAAAATATTTTATTAAAAAAAATAAGCATGTGCCAGATATTCTGTAACACTAAATGTCAGAAGAAAGTTGATATATGGCTATCAGATTTTTTTTTTTTTTTTTTTTTTTTTTTTTTGCTGTACGCGGGCCTCTCACTGTTGTGGCCTCTCCCGTTGTGGAGCACAGGCTCCGGACGCGCAGGCTCAGCAGCCATGGCTCACGGGCCCAGCCGCTCCACGGCATGTGGGATCCTCCCGGACCGGGGCACGAACCTGTGTCCCCTGCATCGGCAGGCGGACTCTCAACCACTGCGCCACCAGGGAAGCCCGGCTATCAGATTTTGTGGTAATAAAATTACGACCCAGAATTCTGTATTCAGTAATTTGTGAAGAAAAAGAAAAGATAATTTCAGACAAAAAAAAGTACCCAGAAAGTAGACCACTAAAATCCTTAACCGAAAAAACGTATTTACTCCAAATACTCTGATCAACAAGAAAATTAATGAACATTAAAGTTTGAGAATGGAGGAGATATAAAAGATATGAGGTGAAAAATGAAACCAAACACTGGTTTTATGTTAAATGTTGTTAATATGGTTACAAAACAATGCAACTGTCAAAAATCATTCTTAATAAAAAAAAAATAAGAAATTTAATGATAATAATCTGGGTCTAAAAACTCAGATTACTCCAGAAAAAAAAAAACAACCAAAAACCCTTAGAGGGCTAACTTCCTCATTTTGTGTCATGGGCAACATGAATATTGTTTCATTGTTGACATAGATGGAAAAATATAAGTTTAAATAACATTTTAAATAAGAAAGAGAGTAGATGAATATAAACTAGAAGTGCCATGTTTAACTTCAAAATTAGGAGGAAGATTTGGCACGTTAGCACGAAGGTTAAAAATTAATACAGCAAATAGCAAGGAAACATTAAGAAAAAGTATAAAATAAGATGATAGAAGTGAGGTCAAGCATATTATTACATTAAGTACGAATGGTTTAATCATTTTTATTAAAAGATGAAAAAACATGGATTGGGCAAAAACTGATTCTAAATATATGCTCTTTTAAACAAAATGGGACAGAAAGGAGGGAGAAAAAGAGTATAGATATACCAGGAAAATGTAAACCAAAGAAAGAAGGGAGAGCAGTATTAGACACAGTAGAATTTAATGCAGGAAACATCAAGCAATGCATTAAATGTGGCTAAAAGATATAATCCATTAGAAGACATACCATCTGTGAATATTTTTATTCTGAATAACATAAAAATATCAAAATATATAAAATAAACTTGTCAAAAACACAATCACAGAGGGAGACAACATATTTCTATCAATCTTCAACATGCTGAGTGACAAAAACAAATGAATATATAAAGAATTTTAAGGGTATAAGAAACTTGATGTAATGGACATATACTCCTTCACATTCAAGAATGAACATATATCTATTTAAATGTTTATGCAATATCGGGAAATTTTGGTGACATTGTAAAGAAAATTGTGATACATTCCAAAAAGTAGAACTTGTTCTATCAATAAGAGGAAAATAAAACTAGAGTTACTCTAGGATAATATATTCTGGGAACTTGATGTTGCCTGGGGTCTGTGCACATCCACCTGCTACTATTAATTCAACATTCAGGGAGAACAAGACCCAAGACCTGTTATTTGACAAGCATCAAGTCTGTAGAATGCTTCCTTCTTTAAGAAAGAATAAATGTTTTAACAGAGAGGAACTAAGGAAAATGCAAGGTGAGAGAATATCATACAGAATTAAAATGAATGAGCTCCTCCAGCTGGACCTAAAAGAACATTTTAGGAGATTGGAATCGTCTTAAGAGGGCAAGAAGCCACGGCCTGGCCTTTACAAATCAGAAGAGAACAAGAAAAGGCTGAGGTGATAATGAAATATGGTATGCAAAGATATGAATGAGGTATGGAAGGATGGCAAGGAAACTGAAACCCAACTACAGAATTGAAGTCTATTAGGTGGAACTAATGAGCAGAGTTTAATCTATAGAAAATCAAATCAAGTATGCAGAGGAAGTAATGTTATAAAGGATAGGCAATCAGTACCGAAGCCAAGTTAAAAAGAGATGTCTAAATAATTATTGTAAATCCAGTTTTTAAATTTTGTGCAAAAGTAAAATATATTCAAAGAGAAGATATGTATTGCTACACAGAATTTTGAAACAACAAATTTAGATTTAAAACCCCAGATAACATTTTTAAAATCCTGAAAAGGCTGGTGTTTCTCTGGAGAATATAGGACAGGATGGGACAATGTAAATAAAATGTTCTGAATTCCTTGGTTCAACTGTGAGAGATTCACTTTATTCTTGACATTTAAAATTTTGAAAATAATAGTTATCAGGACTTCCCTGGCAGTCCAGTGACTAAGATTCTGTGCTTCCACTGCAAAAGGTGTGGGTTCAATTCCTGGTCCGGGAACTAAGATCCCACATGCTGCACTGTGTGGCACGGCCAAAAAAAAAAAGAAAAAAAAAGAAAGTAATAGTTATATAATTCTTTTCCCCACTATTCTATATTCCAAACCAAGGGGTCTAAGAAAACATACTTCATATGACAAAGGACAAGAAATAAAGGAGATGGCAAGGAAGCATTAAAAATGATTAAAAGGAGGGCTTCCCTGGTGGCGCAGTGGTTGAGAGTCCGCCTGCCAATGCAGGGGACACGGGTTCGTGCCCCGGTCCGGGAAGATCCCACATGCCGCGGAGCACCTGGGCCCGTGAACCATGGCCGCTGAGCCTGCATGTCCGGAGCCTATGCTCTGCAACGGGAGAGGCCACAACAGTGAGAGGCCCGCGTACCACAAAAAAAAAAAAAGATTAAAAGGAGCATGAAAATGATGAGATCAAATACTTCATTGATAACAGTTAACATAAATGAACTAAATGACCTATTTTTAAGAGGTCTTCATATTGGGTCCAAAACTAAAATTCAACCATATATTGTTTACCATAGTCATCCCTAAAACAGAACAGTGTACAAAGATTAAAAGAAAATGCTGACTACCAAATGTAAAATAGCTAGTGGGAAGCAGCTGCATCGCACAGGGAGATCAGTTCCGTGCTTTGTGACCACCTAGAGGGGTGGGATAGGGAGGGTGGGAGGGAGATGCAAGAGGGAGGGGGTATGGGGATATATGTATATGTATAACTGATTCACTTTGTTATACAGCAGAAACTAACACAACATTGTAAAGCAATTATACTCCAATAAAGATGTTAAAAAAAAAAGAAAATGCTGAGAAAAGGTATAGCAGGCAGATGCAACAAACACTAAAGCAAAAGTCATGATATTAATGTAAGACTAAATGCAACTCAAGACAAATACTTTATGTTTTTCAGGATATTTATTTATTTTTAATTGAAGTATAGTTGAATTACAGTGTTGTGTTAATTACTGCCTTACAGCAAAGTAACTTAGTTATACATATGTATACATTCTTTTTCATATTCTTTTCCATTATGGTTTATCACAGGATATTGAATATAGTTCCCTGTTATACAGTAGGACCTTGTTGTTTATCCATTCTGTATATACCAGTTTGCATCTACTAACCCCAAACTCCCAATCCTTCCCTCTCCCATCCCCCTTCCCCCTTGGCAACCACCAGTCTATTCTCTATGTCTGTGATTCTGTTTCTGTTTCATGGATAGGTTCATATTTTCGATTTCACATATAAGTGATATATGGTATTTGTCTTTCTTTTTCTGACTTCACTTAGTATGATAATCTCTAGTTGCATCCATGTTGCTGCAAATGGCATTATTTCATTATTTTTTATGGCTGTGCAGTATTCCATTGTATATATGTACCACATCTTCTTTATCCATTCATCTGTTGATGGACATTTAGGTTGTTTCCATGTCTTGGCTATTGTGAATAGTGCTGCTATAAACATAGGGGTGCGTGTATCTTTTTGAATTATAGTTTTGTCTGGATATATGCCCAGGAGTGGGAATGCTGGCTTATATGGTAATTCTATTTTTATTTTTCTGAGGAACCTCCATACTGTTTTCCACAGTGGCTGTGCCAACTTACATTCCCACCAACAGTGTAGGAGGGTTCCCTCTTCTCCACACCCTCTCTAGCAAGGACAAATGCTTTAAGACAATTAGGGTGGTTTTATATAACTGAATAGTCCAATTCACAGTGAAGATACACTGTTATGGAAATATATGCATCAATAAATGTTGATAGATGCAAAATTAATGTTGCATTCAAAGCACAATTATGGTAAAGTATTTCAAAATGCCACTCTAGGGCTTTCCTATATCAAGTAAAGAAACAAAAAAATATAAATAGTGGAATTATGTAATATTATGAATATGATTTTTAAAATACATGCTGTATAATACCCAAAATACAGAGAATGAAATTTCTTTTCGAGGGCTCATAGAACATTTACAAAAATAAACTCTGTATTAGGTTACAAATAAAATCTCTGCAAGTTCCTTAATACAGAAATAATAAAGGTCACAGTCTCTAACCATTAGAAATGAATAATAATAAATAACAACATGGGGGACAAGCAATAAATTATGGTCCATTTATATAATAAAGTACTATGTAGCCATGGAAAACAGTATTGTATGTAGAAGGATGTTTAGTAACACCAAATAATGGTCACCATAAACAAATAAGTGAGAAAAGTCAGAAAGAGGTTAAAAGAGTTTTTAAAAAAAAGTGTATGCATACATACATAGGGAAATTCTAGAAATAATTTATGGTACAGTGTTAATTGTGGTTATAATTGGTGGTGAGGTTACATGTGATTTTTATTTTAAAATCATTAAAATATGATTGGACTCTTGGCCAAGATTAATATTATGCTCACACTGTTTATAGTTTGTAGAATCCATCTTCTTCCAGTTGTTTTGATAATGAAGATTAGTTTGCTTGTTTCTAGTCATTTGGCTTTTTGTTGTTGCTGTTGTTGTTCTCCAAAATTCTTCAAAGATCAAATAACAGTGGTTAAAGATCCTGGTCATCCTGGTCCCAAGCAGTAGACCAAGCTATCCTTTGCTCTACTTGCTCTAGAATTAACCAGCCCACTCCCCAAACTTCCCTCAAACATTGTTTGGTCAGTAGTGTTTTGGGTTAGTTAGTTTGTTTCTTTGTTTTGGTCACTTAATGTTTTCAGATCATTCTGAGCTATTTTTTTCATGATGTACTTCGTGTAAGTTTATACCATCTTCCTGTATATTGCTTGATTGTGTGCCTTCCCTCTTCCTTACCTCTAAACATCCTTTTCAGTTATGAACCCGTGGGTTAGTCCTGCAGGAACTTTTTTTTTTTTAAGAACCATTCCTTTTCCCTCTTGTGTCTGCCTAAGTTTAAAGGTCCTGGCTGTTTATTACAGCCTGGCTTCTCCTTGACAATAATGACCTCTGAGCTGGAGTAGCTTCTTTCTCCTAAGATGTCTCTTATGCTGGCTTCACCCTTCTGCAAGCAGGGTCTTTCTGTTGGTCAGAGTGAGGTCCAGAGGAGTTCATCCAGTTAGACTTCTTTACTCCATTTCAACAAGGGAAATAGAAACACTTGTCGGATGCTCTTCTAGCCAAATGAGGCTTTCAGCAAACATTTAGCCAGCATGAGTTCCCTTTCACTGTCCCAACTTCCTTCATGCCAGAAGAGTAGGGGCTGGGAATGCACCCTTCATTTCCTCCTTGTGGTCAAGAGGCTGGTAGAACATGCTCACGATGATATCATACTGTTCCTCACCCTTTTCTGCTCACTCATGAGATATTTTAGGTGCTCTATCTTTAGGGTCATGAATATCCATCATAAACCAATTTTTGGTCCAAAGCCATGTTGCCATATAGACATGCCAGTCCTTAAATACAGTTTTTAGTACTCTTTGTAATAATGTGTACATGTGTGTATATTTGTGCGTGTCACCAGGCACCTCCCCGCTCCTGTTTGTTTTACCAGCAATTCTACACTTTAGACTGATTCGTGGTGTTATTACAGCTCTTTGATCATTTGCTCATCAGTCTCTAGGCTAATACATGCCCCCCCACCCCATGCTCATGAGATGCAAGCATTTCATTACTAGATATGAACTCCCCCTTTCAGCATATGGTGAATCATGACCCAGAAAACTACATCCAGTATTGACACTGTTTGCTTCCATTTAATCTCAGAATCCCAACTGTCAGCAGAAAGAACGGATGACAACATCATCCATATTCCCAAGTTTTTCACTGTCTTGCCGAAAACTAGTGGGACATCAGGTCAGACAATATGATAAAGGACCTTGAATGCCTGAAAAAGGAATTGGACACAAAGTGATAATCAGTAAGAAGTAATTCTTAGTTCTTGAGAAGGGAAATAATTGAAACTAGTGGTTTTCCTAGAGTAAAGTCTTCATATGCAGAGCAGACTGAAATGGAGTGAGACAATTCTGGAGACTAGAGACAGATGCTGGGGCCAGTGAGCAGGCTGTTTCTCAGAAATTGGAGGCGCTGTCACAAGGAATGAAATGAAGGCACAGAGCTGATAGATAATACAAAACAAAACTCGGTAAGTTGGTTTCTGGTTTGGTATTGAAATTTTGGGAGCAGGAAGGAGGCTGAAAGTAAATAACACCAATTATCAACCCGCTGAATGTGGAGAATGACATTTACATTGAAAAAGTTAGGAAAATCTGTGTTATTCAGTTTTTGAGGTGGAGCTGGGAGGAAGATAAGTTTGAGAGTAGATCTATTTATATATTTAAAAGTCATACCTGGGCCTCCCTGGTGGCGCAGTGGTTGAGAGTCCGCCTGCCGATGCAGGGGATACGGGTTCGTGCCCGGGAGGATCCCCCATGCCACGGAGCGGCTGGGCCCATGAGCCATGGCCGCTGGGCCTGCGCGTCCGGAGCCTGTGCTCCGCAACGGGAGAGGCCACAACAGTGAGAGGCCCGCATACTGCAAAAAAAAAAAAAAAAAAAAAAAAAAAAAAGTCATACCTTATAAATGGTTGGAGGACTATGTAAATGCATGTGATTCCATCAGCAACAGGATGCCTTTCTGACCAAACTAAATCCAATATATGATTTCACACTCCAATCAAAATAGAGTTAGTCAATCAAATCAAATTACTTTTCTCTTTCTACTATTTCTTGTTTAATTGGGGCTGCTTTCTGTTGGCTATTTTTGTCTAGTTCAAGGTGATTCACCCAGGGAGGCCAGTCCCTCCAATTGGACTGGAATTTATTAAATTCGTTCATCCAAATGACTAACTCTGTGCTCATCTCCCAAACCCTCCAGTGTCCTAATCTAGCTCATGCACCCAGCCACTCCTAACCACTGCAGGCAGATGTTGCCACAGAGTTCCCATGTCATAGTTTTTTTTTGGTTTATTCATTAATTGCTTCTGAGGGGTGAAAGTGAAAATTTATACCATTTCATCTTTTATAGCTGGTTCTGAAAAGCATCATCGTTTCCTTCCATCTTCTTCCTTAAATTGAGATCTAAGATTTTTCACCCTGAAATTCATATCTTTTCTCATCATAAACTCATTTCTCCATTATATGAGGCCATGCAAGGTATCAGGGGATCTTGGCACATTTACTTGTATCTGATAAAAAAGAAGGGAAGGCAGTTGGCATCCATGGAGTCCTATGGCACTGTGCTAAGAAATCTGTATTCATTATGTTTAATGATGTTCTGCAGGGTGATACCACTATTCCCATTTTCCAGCTGAGGAAACTTGGACTCAGAGAGATGAAGTAAGAATAAGTAATGTGGGGCTTCCCTGGTGGCGCAGTGGTTAAGAGTCCACCTGCCGATGCAGGGGACACGGGTTCGTGCCCCGGACCGGGAAGATCCCACATGCCGCGGAGTGGCTGGGCCTGTGAGCCATGGCCGCTGAGCCTGCGCATCCGGAGCCTGTGCTCCGCAACGGGAGAGGCCCCAACAGTGAGAGGCCCGTGTACCGCAAAACAAAACAAAACAAAAAAAGAATAAGTAATGTGCTCAAGGCCACAAATCTAGGAAATGCAGACCCAGGTTTGTTGAACTCCTGGGTTATACTCTTTTCTATTTTCTGACAGATCTATATCTCTAGGTGTAGAATACTGTTGGTATGTTGTTCTCCACATCAGAAACCAGTGGTGCAGAGGAATAGTCGAGAAGTGCTTTACACCTCAAAGGCCCTGGTGTACAGGTCTCCTGACACTCCCAACCCATACACACCCTTGAGTGAACAAAGCTCATGGGTTTGGAAGAGATTTGGGGGAAACGAAATGGCATACTCCTAATTATTTTGAACTAAGGAATCCATTAGCTATAATTTTTATTGAAATTGAAAATACAAGAAATAATCTTATAACATGAAGAAACTCCTTTAAATTAGACCCAGTTTAGGAGTTTTGAGGTTTTTGATTTCAGCAGTTCTTCCCTGCAGTGCCAACATGTCAGGTACACTTAGTAAACCCGAGTCTTTTCTCTGCCCTTTCACATTAGCCGTGTGAGCACCATTGCGAGCTGAGCTCTCCCGTCTCTGAGCTGCACAGTGCCAGTGCTTCCTCAAAAGTCTTCCCATTTCATTAGGCTTTCAAAAGGAATGCTGTAGAGTTGATTATCTTATTCTCCTATCATTTAATAAAACCTCTTGCGTTTATAGTGATGCCCCCATTTTTATTCCTAATATTGGTGGTTCCTCCTCCTCTTCCCCCTCCTCCTCTCTCTCTCTCCCAAAGAATTGTCTATTTTATTGATTTTTGTCAACAACAGCAAAAAGAGCTTTTGATTTTACTTACTGTCCAGTTGTTTTGTTTTGTTGTGGGCTCTAGCCTTCATCTTTAGTGCTGCCCTTTTCAGCTTTATTTAGCTTTCTTTTGTTCCTTTTCCAGCTTCCTGAGTTGGAGGCTTGATTTATTTATTTTCATCTTCCTTGTTTTCTAAGAAATTTATTTAAGGCTACAAGCGTCCTATAATCAAACTGCACATTTACTAGATTGATATGGAACTCTTCCATATTTTCACTTTCTTCTTAAACAAGAAGTTACTTAAGACTCTATGGGGTTTTTTTAAATTACCATATTGTTGCAGATTGACTTCCCTGGGAAGCAGATTCTGAGATGGAGATTGCAATGCAGGAGTGTTACTAATTTTAAAGGGAATGCTCTTGGGATCACTACTTGTGGGAAGGGATGGGACAGAGCAGGATTTGGCAAAGGATTTGGACTGGGATGGCCCTGCTGAGTTGTTTCCCATTGGGTTGAGGGGACCAGGCCTTTATGCCCCTTCCCATTTGTATCATTCAGTAATTGTATGTGGGTTGCCCAGGAAAGGGGGCATGGCCTTGGGCAAGGCAGATCTTTCCAGCTAAGGCAGTTCCTGAAAAGGGCTGACAGCTGAGAGCTGTCTTCCAGCAGCACTCCCAAGTAGCTGGGGAAGTAAATCCTTCCCAAAAGGGGATCTGGTTGGCACAGTTCAGCACATACTACAAATATTTACAGTTTAATATTTTAACTAACTTTTGACTGTTGACATTTAATCTGTATAAGACATTTCCCCATCGTATTTAATTAGATGCATGTACCAAAATGTATTTAGCAGTCCCATATTGTGAGACATTTAAATTGTTTGGAATTTTTTGCTATTATAAACATACTGGCAAAAATATCCTCAGAGCTGCAATCTTGTAGAAGTACAAATAGTAGTCTCAGAGGTAGTGCTGTTATTTTTGTCCATAGTTACTTTCTTTTTTAAAGATATATATCTATATCTATATTTTATTCCTCCTCACCTTTTTGTACTGTATACACTATTCTACAACTTTAACTTCTCTCTTTGTAATAAATTCTGATAAGTTGTCCATAATGCCTCATGAGAAACATCCTCACTTTTTAATTTTGTTTTTTCTTTGAGTTTGAGATATAATTGACATACAACAATGTATAAGTTTAAGGTGGATAGCATAATGAGTTGACTTACATACATCATGAAATGATTATCACAGTAAGCTTCATGAATACCCGTCATCTCATAGAGATACAAAATTAAAGAAATAGAAAATTTTTTTTCTTGTGATGAGAACTCTTAGGATTTACTCTCTTAACAACTTTCATACATAACATAAGCAGTGTTCATTATATTTATCAAGTTGTACATTACAACCCTAGTACTTACTTATAACTGGAAGTTTCTACCTTTTGACCACCTTCATCCAGTTCCCCCTCCCCCCACCCCCATCTCTGGTAGCCACAAATCTGATCTCTTCTTCTGTGAGTTTGTTTGTTTGTTTTTGAAGTATAACGGACCTGCAACACTATGTTAGTTCCTATTATGCAACATAGTGATTTGGTATTTCTATACATTTCAAAATGATCACCACAGTAAGTCTAGTTATGATGTGTCACTATATAAAGATATTACAGGGACTTCCCTGGTGGCACAGTGGTTAAGACTCTGCCTGCCAATGCAGGGGATGTGGGTTCGAGCCCTGGTCCAGGAAGATCCCACATGCTGCGGAGCAACTAAGCCTGTGCATCACAACTAATGAGCCTGCGCTCTAGAGCCCAAGAGCCGCAACTACTGAGCCCGTGTGCCACAACTACTGAAGCCCATGCGCCTAGGGCCCGTGTGCCTAGAGCCTGTGCCCCACAATGAGAAGCCTGCGCACCACAACAAAGAGTAGCCCCCACTCACTGCAACCACAGAAAGCCTGTGCACAGCAACAAAGACCCAACACAACCAAAAATAAATTAATTAATTAATTAAATAAATTTCTAAAAAAAAGATATTACATAGTTATTGACTCTATTCCCCACACTGTACATAGCAATATATATATATGATTATTTTGTGTAGCTGATGTCTTAAGTTCAGATGCATTTTAACAAACCTATGTTTTTACTCACTACCTCTATGTTTACTGTTTTTGACATATTTTACATATTTTTGTTTTGTGTATCACTTAACTACTTATTGCAGATATAGATGACTTTACTACTTTTGTCTTTTAACATTTCTGCTAGCTCTCTACATGGTTGATTTACTGCCTTTACTGTATATTTGCCTTTACTGATGAGTTTTTCTTTTCATAATCTTCATGTTTCTCGTTGTGGCCTTTTCCTTTTCACTTAGAGAAGTCTCTTTAACATTTCTTGTAAAGCTGGTTTAGTGGTGCTGAACTCTTTTAGCTTTTGCTTGTCTGTAAAACTTTAGATCTCCCCATCAATTCTGAATGAAAGCCTTGCCGGATAGAGTATTTTTGGTTTTAGGTTTTTACCTTTCACCACTTTAAATATATCATACCACTCCCTTCTGCCTGCAGAGTTTCTGCTAAGAAGTCAACCGATAGCCTTACAGAAGTTCTTTTGTATGTAACTCATTGCTTTCTCCTTGTTGCTTTTAATAGTTTATCTTTAATTTTTGCCATTTTAATTGCAGTGTGTCTTAGTGTGGTCCTCTTTGGGTTGATCCTTTTTGGGACTCTCTGTGCTGCCTGGACTTGGATGTCTGTTTCCCTTCCCAAGTTAAGAAAGTTTTCAGCTATTATGCCTTCAATTATGTTCTCTGCCCCTTTCTGTCTCTCTTCTCCTTCTGGGACCCTTATAATGTGAATGTTAGTACATCTGATGTTGTCCAAAATCTCTTAAACTGTCCTCATTTCTTTTTATTCTTCTTTCTATTCAGCTTCAGTGATTTCCACTAACCTGTCTCATCTAATCTACTGTTGATTCCTTCTGTGTATTTTTCATTTCAGTTATTGTGTTCTTCACCTCTGTTTGGTTCTTCTTTATATTTTCTAACTCTTTTTATTAAAACCTTCCCACTCTGTTCATCCATTCTTCCCCCAAATTCTTTGAACATCTTTACGCTCATTACCTTGAACTCTCTATTGGGTAGATTGCCTTTCTCCACTTCACTTAGTTCTTCTTCTGGGGTTTTAACTTGTTCCTTTGTTTTGAACCTACTCCTCTGTTGCCTCATTTTGCCTAATTTGCTGTTTTTATTTCTATGAATCTGGTATTTGTTATTTTTCCCGACCTTGGAGAAGTGGCCTTTTGTAGGAGACATCCTGTGTGTCCTAGCAGCTCACTCCCCTCTGGTCACCAGAACTATATGCTCTAGGGGTGCCCCCTATGTGGGCTGCATGGGTCCTTCCGTTGTGGTAGGCTGACTAATGGGTGGTCTGGTCGGCATGGCTGGCTCCCCATCCAGCTGCTTGCCAGGCCCTGCCTTGTGCAGAGGCTGCTGTTCACTGGTGGGTGGGGCCGGGTCATGAGGCTGCTGGCTTGGAGCCCTGGGATTTCCCAGGGCTAGTGCTGGCCTACTGTTGGGTGGAGCTGAGCTCTGGAATAGGTAATTGTGGGTCCCAGATCTAGTGTTGGCCTGCTGGTGGGCAGGGCCAGTTCTTGATACGGCTGACCGTGATATTCAAGGTGTCCCAAATCTGGTGTCAATCCACTGGTGGATGGGGCTGGTTCCCCAGGTGGCTGGCTGAGAGACCCAAGGTGTCCCAGAGCTAGTGGTGGCTTACTTTGCCCGCTAGTGGGCAGGGCTGGGGCCCAGTGGGCCCAGTGCTGGCCTGCTGATGGGTGGGCTGTGTCCTGGTATGGCAGGCTGCAGGGCTGCAGTGCTCCTGGGGCTGGTGCCTGCCCACTGGTGGGTGAGGCAAGGTCCTGGGACTAGTGCCAGCCCACTGGTAGGTAGAGCTGGATCCTTGGGCTAGTGCTGGCCCACTGGTGTTCAGGGCCAGGTCCTGGGCCCTCTAGTGGACAGAGGCAGTCCTGGGACAGCTGTGGGCTCAGGGGGTCTTAAGGCAGCAGGCCTGCTCATGATTGGGGCTGTATCTCTCCCCAGCTGGTTGCATCTCAGTACTGGGACTGAAAAGCTGGTGGGTGGGACTGGGTCCTGGTACTAATAAGATAGAGGGAGGATTCCAAAATGGCCCTTGCCAGCGCCAGTGTCCATGTGGTAGAACAAGCCCCCCAGAATGGCTCCCACCAGTGTCTATGTCCCTAGGGTGAGCTCCAGTTGCCTCCTGCCTCTCCAGGAGGCTCTCCAAGATCAGTAAGTGGGTTTTACCCAGGCTTCTTTCAAATTACTGCTTCTGCCCTGGGTTCCAGGGCAAGTGAGGTTTTGTGTGCACCCTTTAAGAGTGGAGTCTCTATTTCCCATAGTCCTCTGGATCTCCCAAAAGTAAGCCCCGACACCTTCAAAGCCAAATGTTCTGGGGGCTCATCTTCTCAGTGCAGGACCCCCCAGGCTGGGGACCCTCATGTGTGGCTCAGACTACTCGCTCCCTGGGGAGAACCTCTGTGATTGTAATTATCCTCTCGTTTGTGGGTCACACACTGAGGGGTATGAGTCTTGACCATACCGCATCTCCGTCCCTCCTCCCTGTCTCATTGTGGTTCCCTCTCCATATAGTTAGTTGTAGAAGATGTTTTCTGCTAGTCTTCCTGGTTTTTCTCATCAATAGTTGCTCTGTAAATAGTTGTAATTTTGGTGTGCCCATGGGAGGAGATGAGTTCAGGGTCTTCCTACTCCACCGTCTTGACCACTACCTCAAAAATCCATAGTTACTTCCTTAAGATAAACTTACGGAAGTAAAATTACACAGAAATGTACATTTCGAGGCTATTGATATATAGTGTTATTTTGGCTAATTTACTTCAATACCAGCAGTGTAGGAGAGTTTCTATTTCATTGCTTTCTTAGCAACAAGGATGTTCCCTATTTTAAAATTGTTCACAATTTGATAAGGTGGCAATAATGCCTTATTATTGTTTCTATCCAATGAAGTATGATTTAAATATAAAAACAAATGACATTTCCCAGCCTAAAATAATGGTACCAGATACTGTGTGGCAAGAGCAAAGATTTAGATTTTGTGCTTTTATTCAAATCAGAATTTTTTTTTTTTTTTTTTTTTTTTTTTTGCGGTACACGGGCCTCGCACTATTGTGGCCTCTCCCGTTGTGGAGCACAGGCTCCGGATGCGCAGGCTCAGCGGCCATGGCTCACGGGCCCAGCCACTCTGTGGCATGTGGGATCTTCCCAGACCGGGGCACGAACCCATGTCCCCTGCATCGGCAGGCGGACTCTCAACCACTGCACCACCAGGGGAGCCAGAATCAGAATGTTTTTAAATTATTACAAATATGTTTGTATTTTCTTGATGATTATCTAATGCCAAGTGCTGTCATATGATTTCATTGTCCCTTTTATCTTTGTGTCACATGGCATAATGGTGAAGAACCACCCCCAGATTATCTGGATTTGAATCCTGTATTTATCAGTTCATAGCTGTGTGACCTAGGACAAGTTACTTAACTCTCTGTTCTTTAGTTTCCTCATCTTTAAAATGGGCATATTTGTATCTACCTCTTAGGGTTGTTAGGAGTAGTTAACCAGATAAGTCATGTAAATTGCTTAGGACAGTCTGACATGTTGTAAAGGTTAACCATTATTAATAAGGTGTTTTTCAAATTGGGGGCTAGACACCTCTGAGGTGGAGGGGGCCATCCAGGGACATATTGTCAGGGGTCAGAATAAGGTGTAGCCATGTCCGGGTGCTGTTGTCCATGGTGCTGAATCATAGTTAATGTAATTCCCCAAAGGACATTGCTGCTCTGTGGAGTTGGTGGAAGAAGAGGCACATGACTGCCCAGAGTCTTCTATAAACTAAATCCTAGGTTCCTGAAATGAGCCAGAAAATTGATCCTCAGGCAGTCTGTAATCTAGAGATAGTATTAATAATTTTCCCAGGTCTGAAAGCCAGCACAGATGCCAGGGAAAGTATGGGCTTTGCATCAGGCAGACATGGGTTTGAATAATGGCTTAGCTGCCTGCAAGGAGTCTGATCCTAGATACAGTGGCATTATAATTCCTTGAAAGATTATTTTGAGGATTATATTAATGTGGTGAAGGCAGTAGATTCTCAATAAATAGCAGCTGTTCTTCAGATTGTTATGGGAATCAGGAAGTGGGGAGAAGGAAAAGGAAAGGAGAATTAGAGAATGGAGATGGAGGGGTAGAAGAGGAGGCGGGGGGGAGAACACAAGAGCTTCATCAAGTGGAGAATGCTCAACCAGCTCACCACAAGCTCCTCCTGGCCCACAGGAGCTTTCCAAGCTTAATGCGGTTTCACACACTTCTAAACTTGAGCGTTGTCTCTGTGGTGTGGTTTTATTGTGGTTATTGTTAACACACTCACACATGCACACACCACACCACTGCCACCACAGTACCTGATATTTTTATAGTGCTGTCTTCTTCTAGTTCTGCCCGAGCCCCATACTCATATCTTGAGGTGTCTCTTCTGGGACTATTCCATTCCTGACACAGGGATGCTCTGTGGCACGAATAGGGCTGTCCTTTTCTCACCCTCTCAGGCTTTTCTGTTTGTTGGGTTTTGCCCTTCACTTTTTGGTAGGAAACTCCTATTATCTGCTCTGTGCCCTCTCAAGATTATATATTTGGCACAAAATGTGATAGGAGTATGAAACGTAGATCCAGATTGTAAAGAAAGGAAAATTCCCCAGGGAATATAAATCCTATCATGAGAATTTTAGGAGCTTGGCTGGATGACAGACATCTGACAGTCATGGGGCTCTGGCTTCCCAATAATGTTCTCCTGCCTTGGGAAAGTGGAACTGACTTGAGAGATCCAGAATCTGTCTGCTTTAGGGCCCCTTAAGCAGAAGGAATAGCTGCAGATAGTCCAAGCTTCTCTTCTTCTTTCTGTCTCTTACATTAATGTAAGGTAGTGCTTATAAACACTGGCATGCATCAGAATCCCCAGGGCTCTATAAAACACAAATTGCTGGACCACCCTGAATTTCTGTAGATCTGGGGTGGGTTCTGAGAATTTGCTTTTCTAACATGGTCCCAGGTGATGCCAGTACTGCTGGTGTGAGGACCACACTTTAAGAACCACTGATAGGAAATTTTGCTTGCTATGGTACTCATAAAACATTATACAAATAATTCCCATAACAACCCTGTGAAACATGTACTACTACTATTATTATACCCATTTAGAGAGGAAGAACACTGGTTTAATGTCACTTACTAGTAAGTGGTAGAGCCAAGATTTGAATTCTGTTCTAATTCCAATGCCAGACTTGTGCTTGGTGCTTCGGGAAGAAGGCTCCCTGACACTGGATGTGAGTCATTTTCCCCAGGCATTAGTTTTGTGAGGGAGGCCTCCTCTCATGCTCTTATCCCTATACATCAGCCCCTCAGCTCTGGAGTCCAGAATCGGACCTTGGTCCTGATGTTTATAGCCCCACTTCTTTAGCATTTCCTCTGTAGCGTGCCCCTAATGGCAGAGCCAAGTGAACACTCTCCCACATTTTTGAGAGCAAAGGTGGCCCCAGGGCAAGAACTTTATTTTTTTCCAGAGTCTCATGTTTTACCTCAAACTTCCTGAATATTTTGCATTCTATGCCATTCTCTGTTCATGTTTAATATAATGTAGCTGTTTTTCCCCTCAAATAATATTGGCTTTCCAGGTGCATGCCATGGTTTTTCCTCTGGCTTCTAATTTACCTTCCAGTTTGAGGATGAGGATTTAGGCTCTCCATAGTTGGTTTATTGATGGTATCAGCACTTAGCACAGGACCTGGCACTTAGGTACTCAATAGGTATTCATCCAGAGGTGTTATGGTAAAAGAAAGACCATGGGCTTTGGAACTAAACAGACTTGAGTTCAAATACCAGTTCTGTCACTTACTGATAGATGAACTTAAGAAAATCACTCTGGGGCTGTTTTTACAGCTGTAAAATGGGCATCAAAATACCTTCCTCTCAGGGGATGGTGACTGTTACAGGTGCAGTGTGCAAAGCACCAGATGTGTGATAGTCTATAAATGAAGTTTGCTGTTATGGCTTCTATTTTAATGACTTGTAGAACAGGTGAACAAATAAGTGAATGAATGAGCCCACTTGAGCTGTGATGGCCCTGGGATTTAAACACTCCCCAGTCTGACACTGCCTGCCTGTACCAAAGGCAGCCCCTCAAGTAGCAGTTCTCAGCTTCTCCCGGGAGACTGCATGCCTCTCCTGGGAGACTGCATGCCTCTCCTGGCTACCAGTCCCCTGCACCTGGGCAGCTCTGTTCAGCCTGACATTTTCACACCTCTGCCAGAGCAGGGCTTCTCATGTTCACTCTGAGACCACTAATGGGATGCAGAATCCTCAAATGCAAGTCTTCTCTGAATTCTTATGGGTAGCACACAAATCCAAGGCTTTTATTTTTATGTTTGTGTAAGGACTTATATATTGGTAATTTACTAAATGAGTTATTAGGGATTACTCGTATTTGCTATTCATGAAATCAAATTAGGTCATTACCAAGTTCTCCAGGGGCTCTAACTGGGTTATCTGTGAAGTCAAGCTGCTTTTAAATGTTCAGCAGCTACTGGCTCCTCACTCAGCCAGATGGTTCGAGAATCCTGTGACCTGGGGGAAAGTCATGCTGTTATCATTGCAGTGTCAGACTTGTTCTGAGTTGGTTGTGGTGTTCAGCTACTGCTATTCTTGCTTTTTAATTAGAAATGGTAGTTCATTTAACTTCATCATTATCACATTAGTTTGTGGAGGATATTTGGTTAACCCGAAAGCATGCAGTGATACATATTTGCATCAAAGGTATTTTAGGCCTATAATTTTCCAGTTACTAGATTTTTAAGAGATGAGCAAGCTGCAGTTCAAGCATGAATCATGCATACTCTCTTGCTAAACAGATACATATGTAATCTGAACCCAAACATGCTTCTTTAGTTGTTTTGGTTATTTATGACTGCATAACTAACTATCCTAAAGCGTAGTGGCTCAACCGTTATTTTATTATTCTGCATGATTCTGTGCAACCAGAACTTGGGCAGGGCTCAGCGGGGACAGCTTATCTCCACTCCACATCATGTCTACTAAAGCTGTAAAATGCAAAGTGGCTTCATGTCCGGCATCACAGCTAGGGTGGCTTACATGACTGCGTGCTGGCTGGATGGCTTGACTGGGATCTCACCACAGGGGCTTCAGGTGTCATCATCGGCTGGGTTGCTTGGTTCTCCTCCCTCTGTCCACATGGTTTCTCTGTGATCTCTCCAGCAAGGTGGCTGAACTGACATGGCAGTCCAGTGCTTCCAAGAGCACAAAAGTGGAAGCTGTCAGGCCTTCAGTCTTAGGCCTAACACTGCCACAACATCACTTCTACTGCAAGTTAAAGCAAGTCACAGGCACAGCCCAGACTCAAGGGGTAGAGAATAAAAAGGACATGAATATCAGGAGGCATGAACCATCAATGTAATAGACTATGACAAAAGTGACAGTTCATTGATGAATTCAAGCAAGTTAACCCCTAACATACTGTAAGTTAAGCCTAATAAAGTGACTATTATAAGTTTATAGATTATAGTTTATAGTTATACATTTATGGGTAATTACTTTAATGTCAAAATATATACACCAATTCATGTTTTTTATTATAAGTGACGCAGAACTAATATTATCAATTTTACGCCAACTAGTGTCTTTTGTTCCTCTCCAGTTCTTTGTTAGCACCCAGTCTTTTTTCTATTGGGAAGTGCAAACAGGTGTGGCAGGACTTTTGCCCCACGCAAACAGTCTCAGTCAAAAAAAGTTGAGAACCACTTTTCTAGTGGTCAAGAAATGAACCCTTAGAAGTCCTCTAATAACTAGAGCTACAAAGTGGGCAGAACACTGTTTCCACCCGGAAGGAGCTCAGTCTCGCAGGAAAGAGTGGGCAAGTACACTGCAGTGTGGCGAGTGCCGCAATGGAGAAAAGCCCAAGGAGCTATTGGATAGCAGATAAGATATGTCCAGCCCCGTCCAAGCAATTAAAGGGAGCTTCTTAGAGTAGGTGATACTTGAACTGAACTCCAAAGGCTGAACAGGAGTTGCAGAGTTGAAGAAGGATCAGCAAGAGCGAAAGCCCAGAGATGGGACAGTTACCAAGATGTGACTTGTCACAAGTCTGGGAAGAGAGAGGGGTTTGTATCTTTCTAGTTTTTAGTGATTCTTCCCTTTAAAAAATATACTCCTTACGGTCTGTTATAAATCATCAGACGCATATAAACAAGCTCCCCCAATCTGATGCTATATTCATAAATTAATGTTTTTATGAGAGCAAAGAGGAGATGAAGAGGTGTTTGTTCCTGGATAATTGGCGATTGCTGATTCATTGGAATGAATAGAGAGACCTGGGGTGCAATCCAATACCTATTGAATTTGCCATCTTCCTTCTGACTTGTGATTTCCATGCCAGCATCTGTACAGAACAAATAGGATTTGATCCAGTATATGAAATTGCAGAGCTAGGAAATGTGTTCAAAACCATGACTCCCACCCCCTCATTTTTAGACAAGGAAACTGAGGCCAGGGGAGCTGAAGCAAGTGCTAAGAGTGGCATAGCTGTAGGGATGTAAAACACTCTTCTCCCACCCGAGCCTGACAATATCCAATCTGAATGTTATTTAGAAGATCCTATTACATTTTCTTCTGTCAGCAAAGATGTTCAGGGTGGTAATAAGAAGATTGTTGGCACTGCAAAGAGGCTCCAAGAGGGAAGTGATAAGATAGGCTGCTGAAAGATAAATGCCAAGAGATGTCAGCTGGAGCAAGCCCTCTTGTGCAGTAGCCATCATCTCTATCAAAGCATGGAAAACCAGGGCGTCCCTGGTGGCGCAGTGGTTGAGAATCCACCTGCCGATGCAGGGACATGGGTTTGTGCCCCGGTCCGGGAAGATCCCACATGCCATGGAGCGGCTGGGCCCGTGAGCCATGGCTGCTGAGCCTGCGCGTCCGGAGCCTGTGCTCCGCAACGGGAGAGGCCACAACAATGAGAGGCCCGCGTACCGCAAAAAAAAAAAAAAAAAAAAAAGGATGGAAAGCCAGAGGGGACTGTCACGTGGGAGCATGGTCAGCAGTTACCATCTGGAGAGTCAGGCAGTGTTTCCTGATGGAAATTAAGAATGGTGCAGTTTCACTAAGCTATTTACAAAAACAAGTGTCAGATCCGATTTGGCCTATAGGCAGTAGGCCCCTGGTTTAAATAATAGCCTGGGGGTGATTATAGTATATACTCCCAAACAGCAAAGCAATTTTTTTTTTGCGGTACGCGGGCCTCTCACTCTTGTGGCCTCTCCCGTTGCGGAGCACAGGCTCCGGATGCGCAGGCTCAGCGGCCATGGCTCACGGGCCCAGCCGCTCCGCGGCATGTGGGATCTTCCCGGACCGGGGCACGAACCCGTGTCACCGGCATCGGCAGGCGGACTCTCAACCACTGCACCGCCAGGGAAGCCCGCAAAGCAATTTTTTTAAGCTCAAGTTTTCTACATGTTGTCAGCCTACAGTTAACAAATAAGAAGATATGCAAAATAATTATCCTTTGGCCTAAGAAGAGGCTTTCTCAAAGTACCCATAGTATCTGGTGTCATAGTAATTTGTAGCACTATTTGAAAATCTGCCAGTTTCCTTAAATAACCGAAGTAGGTTTATATAAGTCTTACCTACATTTAAGTTGCTATAATAGAAAACAAAATACCTGTTATGTGCCTTCCATAAATGCATCCAGTAAATGGAGAAATAAACTGGGATAAAAGCTGTTTTGAGTTATATTTGAAAAGGAAAAAAATTTATATTAATACACTTGTTATTCAATCTTGAATGTGTAAATTAAAAAAAAAACAAACCTTATGCCACACCTTCAAGTTATGTAAAGGTTTATTAATACATTTCAGACAAACTTCAAAAATATGAATAAAAACACTGAATTATGTTTATTCTAAAACAAACAAACAAAAAGAATGGTACATTTTCACTAAAAATAGAACTACCATATGATCCAGCAATCCCACTCCTGGGCATATATGTGGAGAAAACCATAATTCGAAAAGACACAGGCACCCCAATTTCATTGCAGTACTATTTAAATAGCCAGGACATGGAAGCAACATAAATGGCCATCAACAGAGGAATGGATAAAGAAGATGTGGTACATACAATGGAATATTACTCAGCCACAAAAAATGCAATAATGCCATTTGCAGCAACATGGATGGACTTAGAGATTATCATACTAACTGAAGTAAGTCAGACGAATAAAGACAAATATCATATGATATCACTTATATGTGGAATCTAAAAAAAAAATCGTACAAATGAACTTATTTACAAAACAGAAACAGACTCACAGACTTAGAAAACAAACTTATGGTTACCAAAGGGGAAACATGGAGGGAGGGACAAATTATGAGTTTGGGATTAACAAATACACACTACTATATATGAAATCAATAATCAACAGCGACCTACTGTATAGCACAGGGAACTTTACTCAATGGTCTGTAATAACCTATATGGGAAAAGAATCTGAAGAAGAATGGATATATGTATATGTATAAATGAATCACTTTGCTGTACACCTGAAACTAACACAACATTGTAAATCAATATACTCTAATATAAAATAAAATTTTAAAAAAGAATGGTGCAGTTTCTTCCACTATGAAGCCAAGCACTGAGCTGCAGTGGAGCAGCAATGATAATAATAGGAGTAATTGTTTAGTTATTGCAACATATACCTCTTTACCTTGGTACTCCTTCTCAACTTCAGGAATCTTTCCACCTGCCCTGTG
Organism: Mesoplodon bidens; assembly: GCF_964165515.1. Taxonomy (NCBI): domain Eukaryota; kingdom Metazoa; phylum Chordata; class Mammalia; order Artiodactyla; family Ziphiidae; genus Mesoplodon; species Mesoplodon bidens. The sequence goes on along the minus strand of NC_138161.1, from coordinate 102,049,105 downwards.
CCTGCTACAGACACAGTAGCTAGACCCATAGTTCCCTGTATATATCTGTACCACTCCTCTTACCAGCTGTGTGTTAATTATCTGTTCAGGTGTCTGTCTCCCACATGGGACTGTCAGCTACTACAACAGGAAAATATAGACAATATATGTGTTCTATGGGAATGCAGCTGGGAGAACAGCTTGGTTTGCTCAAAGAGTTCAAAAAAACTATAGTGACCTTTGTATCTGCAGCCAGACATATGAGTAGTGGTTTGTTATGGGAAGGAAGGAGTGAAGGGAATTCCAGGTAGATTAAAGGCATGGTGTGTTTGTCAGTCCCTTAACTAACGTTTATGAGGTCCTACCATGTGCCAAATACTTTGCTAGGTGCTAGGAGTACACAGTAGGTTGACTTGGCTGTAACGTGGGACATGTGGAGCCGGAGGTCATTTGAGTTAGGATGGGGAGGTGAGCTGTGCCCCAGATGAAGGATCTGCAACTGGCCAAAGAACCTGCCTTTAATCCTGGAAGCCAATGGAGGCCTCTGAAGGGTTTTAAGCAGGTAAATGCTGGAGTCAAATTTGGTTCTAAATGAGGAGGATATCTATGAACAGATATGGAGTGATTCATGGGACATTTTGTTAAGTGAAAAAAACAATGTGCAAAAGACAATCTACAATGTGCTACCTTTTGTAGGTAAAGAAGGGGACATAAGAAAATATCCATATATCTGCTCAATGATGTGAAAATAAGCAGGAAGAATAAACTAGAAAACATAAGGATGGGGTAGGGAAAAGAAGATAATTATGGAGGGGGATGGGAACAGAGTAAAGGGAACGGGGGAAAGCAAGGCTTCTCTGAAGAAACTTTTTTATATAGTTCTGACTTTTGAAACCATACTAAAAAAGAATCAGTGGGAATGGAGGAAAACCCTACAGTGAAATACAAACAGGAATGAATGGGAGTGGGAAAGAACTAACCTAAGTAACTTTTGAAAATAGTCCTTTGAGGATATGCAGTTGGATGAAGACAAAGGAACTATAAATAAATCTTGAACTCTATTTTTCACAGAGATGTGGCTAGCACTTCCGAAACTACTTTCTGTATATTTTAGGGTTGAGAAAATAAGCACATTGTAGATAATGGAAACAGAGTTTGTTGGAGAAGGGAGTTTAACAATATGGAACGACAGAGTGTATGAGTATGAACTTGGGGTTTTTAACATGGATGGGTGGGTGGATGGATGGATGGATGGACGGATGGACGGGAAGATAGATAGATAGCCAGAGATGAGATATGTGTGTACATGTGAATATATTTCCTAGCTCTGTCCCTGACAGGGCCTAGAAGTAGTGACACCCCAGTAGCAATGAGCATACCTAGTACCCAAACCTTGGTTTCAAAAACCATTCCCCACTAGAAAGAATCAGGGATCTTTGGGAAAATGACTGATTTCAGGACAGTACTGAGGAAGAAAAAGATGATCTTGAAATACTGAATTTTCAATATTTGAATATTGAATGAGCTTGCTCTGGCCAAATCTGGGACAATTTGAAAATCAAAACAAATAACGATGGTAATGGATTATAAGCCATTGAATAAAGTAAAAGTCCATGAATATAAGTAAATATATATTATATGTAAAAGTAATACACATTTATACTTATGTGTTTATTATGTATATTTATATAAACATTTTATATATTTATAGTATATGTAGTATTTATAGTATAAAGTATAGTATAGTATAAAGAAGGGAAAACTCTCCCTCACAGTAGAATCCCAACTAATATAGAAGGGAGGATGGAATTAGAAATTCACTATCATAGTAATAATTAATCCAGGAAAGAATCATCAGTGGGTGCTAAAACTAGTGGATAAAAGTTTGATGAGTAATTACAAAATTACAGCAACCTGAAGCAGGATGAGATCAAGTTCATAAATCTATGTTACAGCACAAAGCACCCAAATGCTGTCAGCTGATTGTCATATTGCTAAGTGTTGTATTTGCAATAGGATGATAATAATTATTTATTGAGTATCCATTGTGTGATAGGCATTATGTTAGGTGGGGTTTGGGGGGGTGGTTTGTTTGTTTGTTGCATATATTAACTCAATCCTAATACTAACTCAGATTTTTTTTTTTTTTTTTTTTTTTTTTGCGATATGTGGGCCCCTCACTGTCGAGGCCTCTCCCGTTGCGGAGCACAGGCTCCGGACGCGCAGGCTCAGCGGCCATGGCTCACGGGCCCAGCCGCTCCGCGGCATGTGGGATCTTCCCGGACCGGGGCACGAACCCGTTTCCCCTGCATCGGCAGGCAGACTCTCAACCACTGCGCCACCAGGGAAGCCCTAACTCAGATTTTTTTATTAGTTATTCCCATCTTTAAGATGAGGAAACCAAGATTCAAGAAATGAAAAAATTGTTTAAAGTCAAATAGTTATAAGAGGCAGAGTCAGGACTCAAATCCCCTGCCTTCTGACTTCAAGTTCTGTGGTGTTCTATCGCGTTGTGTGTCTCTGGGTCCTCTTAGAGTTCTGAGCTTCTGAAAGTGTGCAGAATGATAAAATCAGAGAGGCATTTTTAAACAAAAGCATTGGGGGGTTCCTTCTTTATCCTCACCATATTTACTAAGCATCTTGCCTCATATTTCTTGTCTAAAAATAGGGAAGGCAATGCTTAATTTACATGGTTGTTATGAGGAGTAAATTAGATAATATATGTAAAGCATAGAGAACAGTATAAAATGTGTCTGGCAGCAGTGTTAATACCAGTTGCAATGCTGAATTCCCTTGTATGGTGGAAAATGTTTCTAAAGGTCCTGATTTTGGACTGAATTGATAATCAGAGGCCAAATCATAAAGAGCTTTGTGTATCATGAAAAGAAGATTACCTTCTATTCTATAGGCAATAGAAACCACTGAAGAATTTTATTACTGGGAAAGATGTGATTTGGTTGGCAATTTAGAGCAGACCAAGGGGAAGAACGCAAAACCCAAGGCAGGCAGACCAGCAGGAGGCTGTTGTCAGACACCAGGCAGATGAGGGTCTGAGTTAACAAGCCACCTGGCATCATGGAGAGGAGGGAACACACAATGGACAGTCACACTCCCAGACTGGTGCCTGGGTTTGACAGGAGAGAAAGGGTGAGGAGCTTAGGTTCAGCCTCAGGCCTCTGGCCTGAGTATTGTCTCTTCTTGGGCATGACCAGAATACAGAGGAAGGGCAGGTTGGGGGCATGGAAAGGTGCCGATTCAAGGTAGTTTGGGACATAGAAGGGAGTCACAGTAGACAGTTGGATATGCAGATCTGGATTGAAGGGAGAGTGCAGGGCTGGAGCAGCATGCCTGGGAGTCATTGAAGCTGTGGAAGTGGATGAGATCCCTGAGGGAAAGGGTGCAATGTGAGGAGAGGGCTGAGGATAGGATTGTGGAAACACCCAGTATTTAACAATGGCAAAAGAAAAAGTGGAATGAGACTGAGGAGGAACACTTACAAAGATAAAAGAGTTTCCAGGGGGTTGTTTTCTGCAAAGGCCAAGGCTGCATGGAGAGCAAATAAAGCAAAGAAGGCCTGAAAGGTGCCTGTTGGATTTGACAACTGGGTTACTGGTTTTGACCTTAAAAATAAAACAGCCAGTTATTTTACAGCAAAACTGGGTTTATTTGGGAATAACAGAGGAATTGCAATTCAGAACAAGCAAGCTATAGCAAATGCCATAGGCAAGTCCAAAAAACAAAGAGGAATGTTATTTTATAGAAAAAAAAGGAGGAAGTTGGGAGGAGATGTTTTGAATAAAAGTCCATTGGACAAAAGTGAGAGCTCAGGGTGATGACAGTTACTCATTGGTTGAATTGCTAGGGTAGTAGATTTCTTCTAGGCATACAATGTACACCTTTTCCTATTGGGGCCGTAATCGATGATTCTTTCCTGTTGATGAGTCTTCTGTTGGGGTGTATAATTGACAGTTCTTCCTGCAATTGACATCAGTATTACTGTGTGAGAGCTTCCTGTTTTGACCTCCTGCCTCCATCTTAGTGAGGTTTCCCTTTTTTAAGTTTCACACTGGAAACCTTGGCAAGAGCAGGTGCTAAGGAGCAGAATCCAGTTGGCCAGTGGATTAAGAAGAGAATGACTTTTTTTTTTCTTTTTTTTTTCTCCCTGCGGCATGTGGGATCCTATTTCTCTGACCAGAGATTGAACCCTCACCCCCTGCAGTGGCAGCGCCAAATCTTAACCACTGGACTGCCAGGGAAGCCCCGAAAATTAGACCTTTCAAGGAGAGAAACTAGAATTTGGATGCTCCCAAAGATGCAGGCATCTCACTCCCTTGCCATGCATTTCCTTCTACTGTTAGAGTGCTGACTGATGGAAGGTCTTCCTTACAGAGGATCTCCTTACAGAAGATCTCCCTCCAGCATTTTCCCTCAGCTCTAGTTCAACCCTCCAGGTCCACACCAACCAAGTCTATTTGCCACTGCAGAGAACTGTCCAGATCTGCCACCCCTCCACCATTCCTCATATGCTCCAGACTCCCAGACTTGCCTTCAAGTCTCTCTACGATGGATTCTCTTTTATTAAAACTGAGCTTGTTTTTTGGTAACATTGGTCTTTATTCCTTGTCCTATGAGGTTGATGACTTTTCAACATTTTTTTAACCTTAACCTAGAATAAGAAATACACTTTATATTATGATAGGTGTATACATGTATGTATAACTGAAAAGAGATGCACTCTTATTTTCAATTCCACCTCATTTTGTTTCCTTCTGTGCTATTGTATTATGTGTTTTTAGAATAGCACACCCCATTAATTTCACAACTCATTAAACTGATTTAATGACTGATGGTAGGACTGATAGAGCCACCATGCTAGGAGGGGCTCAAAGGAAAAGATGCCAAGTTTTTGTCTGAATCCACCTCCTCCCTCCCTCCCTCCCTCCCTCAGGCTCTCCACAATGGAACCAGCAGGCCTTCCCTTTAATCATATTTTTATGGTTCTGAGAGGAAAGAAAACTGCTTCAGTCACTAGGATGTTAGCCAGCCTTGAGGGGAGTGGTATTTGAATTTCCAGAGTGACTCAATGCCTCATAAAAGGAAGGTAAGCAACTCTAATAGTGGAATTTAGAAATCAGTGGAGGAGAGACTGGCTTCCCTTTCAAATCATGCCACATGAGCTACTGTCCTGTACTTACTCATGAGACACCTACAGCCTGAGGCATTTTCATGACTAGAGGATGCCCTTAGGTGGCCCTAATACCACCTCTCATGAGACACATTTAAAATTTTCCAGAGTTTGGGAGTATGGCTGCCTCTTCATACAGATCACCTAACCCCCACTCCAGCCAGACAGCTGTCTGGACTTGTGCTGCTCTCGTCTGTATGTCCTTTTCTGAATTCCCTCAGGTGGCTTCCCCCAACCTTGAGAACCACTGTCTCCTATAGAGCTTTCAGCAAAGAACATTTGGGGTTTTTTTTTTCTTTACAAGAAAAGATGACTTACGTATTCTAACATTCTCATTCCCAATGTCTTTTCTACTCCTGCCCAGGAAAAGCAAGGATTTCTGAATTTACCGTGACTACAGATAGAAGGATGTTGCCTTAGGAATAGCAGAGGTCTCTCAGCTGCTAAACAGTGTCCGCTGCTGCCATAGACACTTGGGTCCTCGAGAAATCTCCTGAAGGACTTGTCCATTGTGTACTTGCAATGAGCCAGGCCCTAGGCTGGGCCTTGGCTACAGCCTGGTGAGCAAAACTCTCTCCCTAGCCTCAAGCGCACACACCCAGGAAAGATGAGTGAAGAACGGTGGGTCTCCCTCACTCCAGAAGAATTTGGCCAACTCCAGAAATATGCAGAATGTGAGTAAATGGATTGACGCATCTGGGGTGGGATTTCCTCTTGGTTGGGGAGAGCGTTATTGGAGAGCAGAGTTGTATAATCATTGCAAAGCACAGAGAATGAGGTCAGCTTATACCTCCTTATAAAAATAGAATTTGTGTCTTTAAACATAAAAACACAATTATCTTTATACTCTATAAATGATACATGCTCACCCTAGAAATTTGGAATATACAGGGAAGGAAAATAAAAAGTAGGTTAAAAATCACAGCTAAACTCTATGAACGTTTTGGATGCATCCTGTGCATATTGCTGTACGTGGTTGAGTTCCTGAATATACCTTTTTTCTTTTCAGTCTGCATTTTTCACCTCGTGTAATATTGTAAGAATTTCCCCAGGTCATCAAAACCTCTTTATAGCAGGACTTTTGAAGGGCTGCAGGCTGCTTGGTTACAATGTCACTCAGTCATTTGCTTTAATATACTCTTGTGTTTGGACCCAATGCCTTCTTTCAGCAAGATACGGAATTCTGATGGGTGTCTCTTTCTCGACTTTGCTCTGGAAAAACCTGGGCTTTTGCGTGGAGCTCTTGGTTTCACTAGTTGCACCCAGGAACAGTTTCAGTGCATCAAGCCACAGTGGTGGCGAGGCCCACGGCCATGCCCCCCGCAGGCCACTCCTAATCCTGACTGGTGACAGGAGTCTGCCCGGGCTGACCGCTGCACTCTGCACACACACAGTGCCCGTCCTGGTTGTACAACGGCACCGATGTTCGCAGAGCCCTCTGTCTGGCAGAGCGCTCAGCTGCACTGCCAACCCCACCTCGTCGTCCTAACCCTCTCCCTTCACGTTGATCGTGCTGGCGCTTTTGTAAGTCACTAGGCCTGTAGCGCATTTGACCTGCCCTACAGAGCATGCCCAGCTGGTCCTCCGAATGCCCTGTAGGCAGCCTGCCCCCTCCCACAGGGCAGGCAGCCCCTCCACTGGCCTGGGAGTTGGGGGCCGGGCTCATGCCAGCTCTGGCTCTTGCTCTCTGTGATACGACAGTCCTAACACCCACCCCACCCTTCAGTCCCCCATCCCCACGGCCGCACGCCCACCCCATGACTACACGTGCTCCCCCTGTAGGGCTACTGGTCCATCTCTCCTTGGTGACCTGGAGCCCATGGCCTCCTGTCTGACCGCCATAGGTTTAGAGAAACTCTGCAGTGTATTGACAGGGAGCAAGGAATCATCCTCCAGGGTAAACTCCATCGAATTCAGCCTACTCCGTAGGTCAGCAAAGTACCAGGCCCTGTCAGGGATGAAAAAGAAGCAGAGAGATTAGGCTTCACCTGAGGAATCTGAATCTTGTTAGGGAGTCAGATATGCACTTGTGATACAAGCAGAGAGCAGGTTTAAGACAGCAGGGAAGCACCTCTGGCAGAGATGGCTAAACGGAGTGCACAAATGAGAGGGGAATTTAGAGCTGGGGGAAACTGATATGAGTGGCTTAGAACAACAGAAAGTCTCTCACAGTTCTGGAGGCCAGAAGTCCAAAATCAAGGTATTGGTAAGGTTGGTTCTTTCTGAGGGCTGTGAGGGAAGGATCTGCGCCAGGCCTTTCTCCTTGGCTTACGATGACTGTCTTCTGTAGCCTTCACATGGGACTCTCCCCTGTACACGTGTCTCAGTGTCCAAATTTCCCTTTTTATCAATATATGGACACAGTCTTCTTTTTTCTTTTTTTGTCCTTACTTCTTTAATTTATTTTTTTATTGAAGTATAGTTAATTTACAATGTGTTAATTTCTGCTGTACAGAAAAATGACTCAGTTATACACATATATACATTCTTTTTTGCATTCTTTTCCATTATGGTTTATCCCAGGATGTTGAATATAGTTCCCTGTGCTGTACAGTAGGACCTTGTTATTTATCATTCTGTATATAACAGTTTGTATCTATTAACCCCAAACTCCCAGTCCATCCCTCCCCCAACCCCCCTTCTCCTTGGCAACCAGAAGTCTGTTCTTAATGTCTGGACACAGTCATTTTGGATTGGACCCACCCTACTCCAGTAAGGCCTCATCTTACCAATAATTAATTACCTCTGAAATGACCCTGTTTCCAAATAAGGTCACACTCTGAGGTACCGGAGAATTAGGACTTCAGTGTATAAATTTGCAGGGGATACAACTTAACTCATAACAGAGGATTTAGCTGGATGAACTCTGTGGAGAAAAGAAATTTAAAATGTGAGTAGTAGATGGTGGGGGGAGGGATACAAAGTGTGGAAGCAAAGGTAAAGGTGGCACAAAGGGAGAAGGTGGCTATGGGGTGGTAAGGAGAGCTTCTGAGCTAGATGGAGAGAAGCAGCAGGAGGGTGGGGAGGAGGACATGGGAGGGATGTGGGTAGCCGCAGGCCTTGGGCCCCACATGTCAAGGCATGGCATTTGGACTAAGGTGGCAAAATGTAGAGTCATGAATCTGGTGGCTATGTGCAAGGTGGCCTGGATGAAGAAGCTGCCAGGGCAGGGAAGGCAGGCAGGTCCTTTGAATGAAGTCTCGTTTGAGCTGAGGCACAGAGCTAAGATGGGGAATGTGGCAATGAACAAATGCTAACGTGTGGGAAATTGCTGTGGAAGTTCCTCACAACTTGTGGAATGAAAGGAAGCCAGCAAAGATACCTCAAAGCCTGAGAATCTGTGGAAAGTGAAGACAGAGAGGTCCAAATGTGGCAAAGCAGTCAAGGAGGGAGGGGTGGAAAGAAACCCGAGTATTTGGTAGGAAATGGCTCCTCTGTGGTCTTTTTTTCCAACCATAGCTTTGTCTTTCTTGGACCCATCCTCATTTTGTCCGTGTCCCAGGACTGGATGAGGTGCTCCGGCACCATTTCTAACAGGAGAGGAAAAGAAGATACAATTCTTGGAAAATGATTAATCCTCAGAGGAAACCCTGAAAAAGGCACTTCTACCAGCTTTAGACGCATTCTGGCATTCAGTCAGATTGCATTGCCATAGCAACCACTCTTCCATAACCACAAAAACAGTAGCTTTACAGTAGCGAAATAACTGAAGTATACAGCCTGAGAATTGAGAACTTTCTCCAGTGCAGTTCCGGATGGGAGAGGCCAAGACTTTCAGGACAAGAGGCTTTTTGTATGTCCTGTTTAAATGTCATAAACCCTGCCACTTCTCTGGGGAGAAGCCATGTTAAAATACTCTCAGAGATAAAATATATATTTATTATGTATATATAATCAACAGTAAAGTTAATGTGAATTAAGATTGTAAAGTGCTTGTCCAAAGGATAATGTGACAGTTTAAGAATTTTCTGTTACAAAATAAAAACAAGTGTAAAATTTTTGAAAAGGGAAAAGATGAAATTAAAGACACTCATGATCCTATCTCCCAGTGAAAACCACAACTAGTGTGTTTGTGTATGAAAATAAATATCAAACTACACATGCACCTACACATAAATACATATATATATATTTAAAAAACAAACATGCTAGGCTATTTTGCATGCTGTTTTCTTCACCCTAACAATATGTTTCAGTTATCTATCGCTATGTCCAAACAACTTCAAAACTTGATAGGTTAAAACAACCACTTTGGGGGCTTCCCTGGTGGCGCAGTGGTTGAGAGTCCACCTGCCGATGCAGGGGACACGGGTTCGTGCGCCGGTCCGGGAAGATCCCACATGCCACGGAGCGGCTGGGCCCGTGAGCCATGGCCGCTGAGCCTGCGCGTCCGGGGCCTGTGCTCCGCAACGGGAAAGGCCACAACAGTGAGAGGCCCGTGTACCGCAAAAAAAAAACAAACCCAACCATTTTGGTTTTGTTCCCATTGTTCTGTGGCTCGGGCACCCTGCACAGGGCCCAGCAGGATGTCTAGTTCCTGCTCCACAGTGTTTGGGGCTGCAGGTGGGATGCCTCACATGACCCAGCATGGCCTATTCACTCACTCACTGGTACCTCGGCGCTCTTCTCTGGAGCCTGTTCCTCCAAGTGCGTTCTCATCTCCCAGGGCCTCTCTGTGTGGCCTCTCTTGCCAGCAGGGTAGCCTGGACTCTGTACATGTGGCTCAAGGCTCCAAGAGCATAAAAGCAGCAGCAGGCCTTTTTAACACCTGGGCTTAGAGGTGCTAGAACGTAACTCTCTCCACATTCCATTGGTCAAAGCAGTCACAGGCCTGGCCCAGATTTGATGGGGTGGAGGAATGGACTCCACATCTCATGGGACAGTGACTCACACAGCAGGAAGGACGGTTGGCAGCAGCCATCTCTGGAGACTAGCTAGCACGCAGTATGTCACGAGGTGTTCCCAAATCATCCAGTACTTTTCAGAAGCATGGTTTCTAGTGGTTACAGAGATTTCTTTTCAGTACATGCACATTATTTTATTTAAACAAATCATCAATTGTGATCTTAGGATGTATTAATAGACTCATAGTTTCTAGTAAGGCAAACCGACATCCACCTTCTATCCCACCCTGATCAGACCTTTCTAGAGAACTGAATTTATTTCTGGGCACCACAGTTTCCAGTGGGTATGGACAAACCAGAACTGGTTTGAGAAGTGCCGGCAGCATCGTGAGGGGCCTCACAGCCTGGATGTGGAAAAATGGATGAAAATACTATGCGTATTTTCTGGAAAGGGGAAGACTCAGGGAAGGGTGAGAGAGAGCTAAGCTGTATTAGAATAGCTACAGTGCTCTTGTGGGGAGAAGGAGTGAAGTTAATTTCGAATGGCTTCAAGAAGTAGCCCTAGGACTAATGGGAGGAAAGCATCAGAAGAAAGACTTCAAAGTAAGGAATACTAATGGTATTAGTGTTAGTAATGATTCCTAATGGTCAAACCTGTCCAAGATGGAGCAGAATGGACCCCAAAGTGACTGAGTTTCCTTTCCCTAGAACTGTCTGGGCCGAGTTGGCTGAGACACTAGAGGGGAGGTTAGAGCATCAGATGTCTGGTTGATTAAATGACCTTCATTAGCCCTATCAATACTTAGTTTCTATGTTTAGACAGGTTTCTTTTCAACCTCACAGGGTGTGAGCATGTGGGGATGCCTCCTACTGACCCTCCCCTAACAGCTTCAGAGAGATAATTGGCTTATTGTCCTAATCTTGTTATTTGGGGGGAGGGGATTTTTCCAGTTTTTTTCCATGATTTATCAAGGACAGAAACTATCATCTTATTCATAAAGGGAAAAAGGGGGAAAAAAACCAATAAAACATCCATGTTTACTTTTAGTTCTCTAAGAAGTGAAACCACACATTTCCTACATGACCTAGTTGTTGCTTGATTTTATAGACTTTTTAAAGCTAGGAGAGATCTTAGCCATGATCAAGTGCAACTACTATCCATTTTACAAATGAGGACACTAAATTCAGAAGAGCTCAGTGACTTGCCCAAGGTCACACAGAAAGTCAGTAGCAGAATAAGAATTAGAACCAATGTTTTCAATTCCAGGTAAATTCAGTTTGCTTCAATTAAGTTTCAATAAATTAATCAGAAAGTATTCATTGGAGCTCAACCTTCAACCATACATTGGTAAAGAAAAAAATATATATATGTTAATTAAATTATAATAGAACAAAAAAAAATTATTTTTATTTTTATTTTATTTTTTTGCTTTATAACAAATTTAATCAGTTATACATATACATATGTTCCCATATCCCCTCCCTTTTGCGTCTCCCTCCCACCCTCCCTATCCCACCCCTCCAGGAGGTCACAAAGCACCGAGCTGATCTCCCTGTGCTATGCGGCTGCTTCCCACTAGCTATCTACCTTTGGTAGTGTAGTTTGGTAGTGTATGTATGTCCATGCCGCTCTTTCACTTTGTCACAGCTTACCCTTCCCCCTCCCCATATCCTCAAGTCCATTCTCTAGTAGGTCTGTGTCTTTATTCCTGTCTTACCCCTATGTTCTTCATGACATTTTTTTTTCTTAAATTCCATATATATGTGTCAGCATACAGTATTTGTCTTTCTCTTTCTGACTTACTTCACTCTGTATGACAGGCTCTAGGTCCATCCACCTCACTACAAATAGCTCAATTTCGTTTCTTTTTATGGCTGAGTAATATTCCATTGTATATATGTGCCACATCTTCTTTACCCATTCATCCGATGATGGACACTTAGGTTGCTTCCATGTCCTGGCTATTGTAAATAGAGCTGCAATGAACATTTTGGTACATGTCTCTTTTTGAATTATGGTTTTCTCAGGGTATATGCCCAGTAGTGCGATTGCTGGGTCATATGGTAGTTCTATTTGTAGTTTTTTAAGGAACCTCCATACCGTTCTCCATAGTGGCTGTACCAATTCACATTCCCGCCAGCAGTGCAAGAGTGTTCCCTTTTTTCCACACCCTCTCCAGCATTTATTGTTTCTAGATTTTTTGATGATGGCCATTCTGACTGGTGTGAGATGATATCTCATTGTAGTTTTGATTTGCATTTCTCTGATGAGTAAAGATGTTGAGCATCCTTTCATGTGTTTGTTGGCAGTCTGTGTATCTTCTGTGGAGAAATGTCTATTTAGGTCTTCTGCCCATTATTTTACCAATAAACATGTGCCAAAGATTTTATTTAACTCATTAATTAGTGGAGGAGCCAGTAAGATGTTAAAGTTGAGAAGCGAGGTATGGAGGGACCCTGGATGGATACAGATCAAATCCATAAATTCCTAGTTAGGCGATTTTGTAAACAAATGTAAGGATAAGATGGCTTGGTTAGATACAAAACTGGTTACTGTCTTACAGGACAACAAACCCTAATCTTTTGGGTTATCTGTTCCACCAGACAGTTCTATGCATATCTGCTGGAAAAAAATCTGTAAGTTAACATGTAACTTCACTAAATCTGGTGCATTTAATACATTTAATCAATAAATCAGTAAACAGTGAGTAGAACTAAGTACATGCACCTAGATAGTCCTTGGGTAGCCTTTATTCCATATGACATTGAAAAGATGTGCTGCCCACTTTTTTTCTTATTTCTAAGTTTTAGGTAATTTAAAAAATAATAGTGACATACAAAAAAATAGAGAAAAAACTGGGGTTTGCTTCGTTGCCCTTCTAAGGCTCTGAGATGGGACCCCCTCCCCCTTTATGTTTCTGTTCTCTATTCAGTTCTTCACAGAGGAGTCGAAAGTCTCTTTGGCCCAGAGTCCCATCCTCCTTCCACAATCTTTTCATCTTAGTTACCACCAACAATCATTCTCCCCTTGAGATAGTAGAAAAGGTGTAGATAAGAAGATAGAGGGCCCAAGGCATGGTTCCTGGACAGGAAGGTCTCATTTAACCCCAATGCTGGTTCCCAGGTGTTGAATTCCAGCAGGTAAGCAGGGTCCTCAGTGCGGGGCAGCCCTGATGCTTTTTTCTCTTGCTGACTTTTCGTACCTGGACAAAAATTTTAAATACATTTTAAAGAGAATGAATCAGCAAATTCTGCTGTTCAGAAATATATTTCAGTAGGATCAGATCAAGGCAAAGTTTTTGACTTTAAGATGGAGATAATTTATAGCTCAAAATTCAAACCTGTCAGAGAAAATGTTTAGGGCTGATTTGTAGAACAATGTAAGGCTGTAAGTAAGCTTTGTTGAAACTTTGCTATTTATATTGGCCAGTAGAGTGAGATTTAATCATATGTTCATGGATTCCTGGGCCCGTAAAGGGTCATGTCTAGTTGCTTCCATCGTGAAAGGGATAATCACAGCTGTTTCTCACCCACATCTCTTTTGGTGCAACTGGCCTTCTTTTCATTAGTGATGACTGGGACTCTGCCCACAATCAGCCACAGAATCTATGGATAGGGAGAGACTTCTTTGGAAATAATGGCTCTCAAATTTGAATGTGCACATGAATCTCCTGGATTCTGTTAAAATGCAGATTCTGAATCAGTAGGCCTGTGCTTGTTCTGAGATTCTGTGTTTCTGACAAGCTCCCAGGTGATGCTGACACTGCTGGTCCAGGGACCACATTTTTAGATGCAAGAAGGTAACTATTCCTCCATTCCTCCACCTATGACTGATGAGGCCAAATTATTTGGAGAAAAAGTGGGAAATCTTGCTAGCAATGCAAATTTTACTTATACAAATAAGCCATACCAGCCATTCAGGTCATTTATGATGAATCAGAAAAACTTAGTATCCCAAAGAGGGTTTTCTTTATCAGCCAAAATTCCCCCTGCTTCAACGTAAAGTATTTTTCTCTCATTCTATATGTAACGCTGTGGCAGAGCCGTCACTTCCACGGGTTTCCCTGAGAAGTTAGCTTGGTGGGCCCCAGTGGTCCTCAGCCTTGGCTGCATACTGGAAATACCTGGGAGACTTTGAACAATTGCAATGTCCTGCCCTCATACTCCCCCATCCCTGGACCATTTAATCATCATCTGTAGGCATGAGACCCAGGCATCAGTAGTGTTTAAAACTCCCCAGGTGATTCCAGCAGGCAGCCAAGATTGAGAACCACTGGTCTACCTTTTCTCCCTATGCCCCTGGGAATATAGGACATGTGGGACAAGCATGACAAGCCCAATCCCTGTTCTAGCCCTCATTTATTCCGTAAATTTTTATTGAACATCGATTTTATGACAGGCAATGGACTACATGCTGAGGATAAGCAGGGAACAGGAAAAGAAGGCTAACTGGGGGACTGTTTTGGTGATTATGATGCTGGACTTCTTATACATGCTTCCCACATTCCACCCCAGGGCCCGACTCCTCCTGGCTGCAAAGGTGAGCCTTCTGAAGCAGTGCTGCAGGCCTGGCAGCTCTGTTCTGACATCATTCTCCATCTTTCTAGGACCCTTGGAAAACCCCATTCTTGCTTTTGTGCATCTCACTGTGTTCTTGACTCCCTGAGTACTTAGAAAACTTATTCATACATCCCAGCCTTCACTGGCAAAAGGAAAATCTAGGGGTTTTTTTCCCTTCATGTGCCAACTTTCCCTTCTCCCTCTCTCTGTGTCTTTCCCTCCCTGGGTTGAGAGTCATTTATGATCTTCCCAATCTGTGGAATATGTTCCCCTAGGCTCAGCATCATGTTTTTTTCCTGTGTTGTGACAGGCAATTCTTACTAGTCAGCCACAGATACACAGGAACGTTGCTTAAGGTCTGCTCATGAAAAGTGAGGTCCATGGACCTGCATAATTGGTGTCACCTAAGCTCTTCCTTGAAATGCGGAATCTCAGGCCATGATCCAGACTTACTGAATTAGAATCTGCATTTAAACCTTATCCCCAGGCAATCCACATGCATGTTACAGTTTGAGACTATCTTAGGGAAGTTTGAGATGATATTAGGGAACTTAGAGGTATAGAAAGTTATTGTGTACCTTAGAATTTCACTCTCATCTATGGGTTTTCAGATTCACTTTTTAAAATGTTGATTTATAGTTATTTCCAAGTTTAATGGTCTGACTAGTGCCAAATACTCAGGGCTCCTAACTAGAAGACAGTCCATAAACTTTGGGTCCTGGTTCAGGCAGCACAGCTGACATTCTGCTGTAAACTGAAGCTCCTGATGTGTCTGTTCCGAGGACATCCCTGTCCCACACAAACGTGGCAGCAAAGATGCCTGTGAGGGAGATCAACTCAGTGCTTTGTGACCACCTAGAGGGGTGGGATAGGGAGGGTGGGAGGGAGGGAGTCTCAAGAGGGAGAGGATATGGGGATATATGTATACATATAGCTGATTCACTTTGTTGTACAGCAGAAACTAACACAATATATAAAAGATGCCTGTGAGTAGGGCCAAATTTTCTCCTTCAAAAGGCTTTGGATTTGCTCAAACATTAGGAACAAGTGCCTGGTTAAGGTCCCAGAATTCTTGACATCAAGAAACAACTTTAGACCAAAACTTCTTAAGGCGGTTTTTATCACTAGCAACCTTGATCACAGAAAAGAGCCTTCTAAACCTCTAATTTGGTGTAAAACTGTGTGCTGATGGTCCCACCAGGGTGGGTTAATGCAAAATGTGTCCCTACGTTGCCAAACAGCTGAATAAGTTGACCTGTTGGGTGGAGTCCTTTAGTGCTGTCCACTTAAACTATGGGGAATGTTAGCCAAGGACAGCAATTTTAGATTTAGCATAATTATAACCTTTTTTTCCCTTTTGCAGTGATTATCCAACAAGGTCAGCAGTATCCTAATTTATTATTATTTCTAATAATAAAATCACATTATAGAACAGCAGTTCTCAACCTTGACTATACATTTGAACCCCCAGGAAGTTTTAGAATATACTGATCCCTGAGTTCCCCAAGAGATGCTGACTTAATTGGTCTGGGGTGAGGCCTGGGTTTCAATGTGTTTAGGGGTCCTCAGGTGATATTAACATGCAGTCCGATTTGACAGCCATTGTCATAGAAGGAGGGCCTTATCTTCTGATTTACCAGTATTCATGTATCCAATGACTCTAATTAGATATGTTAAAAGTAGGAGTGACCTACTCACTAGTTCTGTGCCCTTGAAAGAATCACTTAATTTCCATAAACTTCAGTTTCTCCTTCTCTAAATTAGGGGTAACTATTATATTAGGGGTTAGCTGTGGAGGTTTAAATAAAATACATAAAGTGTCTAGGACAGAGCTTAGCACCTAGCAGGTATTCAAAATAGGAGTTGCTGCAAAGAACTGTGGTCATGGCTCTGCTTTGCACACTTAGAAATGGAACTCCATCTCCTGTGAGTCTGGAGGTGGTGTTACAGCACAGACTTGGACAGGGTGGTCTCCACCGAGGCTGTGTGCTCTTGGGCCCACACGTGGTGCCTGAAGTAAGATCAGGGAATGCTCTGAAGAAGCCCCTCATTGTTCTTAACTAGCATCAGACAAACAGGATGGAGCAGTGCCCACTTATTCCTCAGGGAAAGAGCAACCCAGCCCAGAAATCTGTTGAGAAGAAAGCTGTGATAAAGTATCAAATGACCTCCAAGGAGAAAGTAATGGGTCTCAAGTTTGAGAATTAGATTGTTTCCCTTTTTTGAAAGGGAAAGGTGTTGATGCTATGAGCTCATAAAAGCCCATAAAACAGATTGATGTAAATGTATGGTGAGGAACACCCCTCATGGAAGTCTAGGAGCCCGCAATCTCTTAGGTTGCTTTCTTCGTATTTAATTTTAGGCTAGTGGTCAAAGATTTTCAAATGAATGCATCTGCTATTTTTTCTTTTTAAAACCTGCTTACTTGAATGTGTACATATGATGAATATGAGTGTATGTTTTTATATGTAAAACAAATATATATACCTATGTGTATATAAATATACATATCATACATTTAAATATAAAGCAAGATGAGCTCAATAGCACTTGAGAACCAAAGGATTTCTGCTAGGATGAACTGTGGGATCTCTAAAATGTGACAATAACATCAAAAATTCAAGTGACAAACAGCCCAATCCAAAAATGGGCAGAAGACCTAAATAGACATTTCTCCAAAGAAGATATACAGATTGCCAACAAACACATGAAAGGATGCTCAACATCACTAACCATTAGAGGAATGCAAATCAAAACTACAGTGAGGTATCACCTCACACCAGCCAGAATGGCCATTATCAAAAAATCTACAAACAATAAATGCTGGAGAGGGTGTGGAGAAAAGGGAACCCACTTGCACTGTTGGTGGGAATGTAAATTGATATAGCCACTATGGAGAACAGTATGGAGATTCCTTAAAAAACTAAAAATAGAACTACCATATGACCCAGCAATCCCACTACTGGGCATATACCCTGAGAAAACCATAATTCAAAAAGAGTCATGTACCAAAATGTTCATTGCACCTCTATTTACAATAGCCAGGACATGGAAGCAACCTAAGTGTCCATTGACAGATGAATGGATAAAGAAGATGTGGCACATATATACAATGGAATATTACTCAGCCATAAAATGAAATGAAATTGAGTTATTTGTAGTGAGGTGGATGGACCTAGAGTCTGTCATACAGAGTGGAGTAAGTCAGAAAGAGAAAAACAAATACCATATGCTAACACATATATATGGAGTCTAAAAAAAAAAGGTTCTGGAGAACCTAGGGGCAGGACAGGAATAAAGATGCAGACGTAGAGAATGGACTTGAGGACACGGGGAGGGGGAAGGGTAAGCTGGGACGAAATGAGAGACTGGCATGGACATATATATACTACCAAATGTAAAATAGCTAGTGGGAAGCAGCCACATAGCACAGGGAGATCAGCTCGGTGCTTTGTGACCACCTAGACGGGTAGGATAGGGAGGGTGAGAGGGAGACACAAGAAGGAGGAGATATGGGGATATATGTATATGTATAGCTGATTCACTTTGTTATAAATCAGAAACTAACACACCATTGTAAAGCAATTATACTCCAATAAAATAATAATGTTAAAAAAATAATAATTAATTAATTTAAAAAATAAAGCCAAGGAAGTAAAATATATAGTATATTAAATGGTGGTAAGAGCTATGGAGAAAAATAAAGCAGGAACAAAAGATGGGGAAAACAGAACAAAACAAAATTCAAGTGAAATCACTTTCTTGGTTCTCAGTCAAAATGCTGGCTCTATACTACTTTTGCAGAAACCACACCAGGAAGACCCATGCTCCAAATTTTTCATTTTTTAAAAAATTTGGCCATTCTGGCTGAGCTGAAAATCTCCCATTGAAATAGATTCTAAAATATAGTGTTTTTTCCTAAATATTTAAGCTACTCAGAATAATTTGAATATAATTTATGTGTGACCTTAACTGAAATCTGACCTAATTCTAACCTCTCTTCCATTCTGTTGCCTGAGTGGCTTTTAAAAAATAGACCTGGTTATGTTACTCTACTACTCAAAAAGTCTTCAACAATTTGAAATCAATGTCCTTAACTCGGCATTCAGTACTCCCACAAATCTGGCCCCAGACTACTCTCTGGTTCTAACCTTGCCTAAAGGTCCCATGGTGCCCATCTTCATATCTTTGTTCACCCTGGCTCTTCTGAGAATGCTCTGTCCACTTCATGTCTGCCTTTCAAAACCTTACTCATTTTTACACCCCAGCTCAAATGCTACCTCCTTCATGGGGCATCCCCAGTTCCCACCTTAACCCCACTCTCATCCTAGTTTTACTTCTTCCCTGTTATTTTACTTCTTCCCCACTCTGTGCACAGCATTAATTACACCTTTCCTTGTGTTAGCAAATGTTTGGGAAATAATAGTGAATAGTGCTTAAGGAAAAGTAATACAGAATTTTGAGCCAGACTAGACCTGAGTCAAAACCCTGACTCCTAGGCAAGTCATTTAACTTTTCTGACTTTCAGTTTCCTCATCTGTAAACTGAAGAAAATATTATGAAATCTGCATGGACTGGTAAGGGAGAGCATATGAGAATATGCAGTAAAGGTCTTTAATAAGGGGTAGCTATTATTACCACAGTTATTCATATCCTGTCCCCAACTAGTTCATCAACAGTACCTAGCAACATCTTACTCTCCATAGTGTTTTCTGAATTGACTGGAAGCAGCCCAAATTGATGGCATCTGCTGCCTGGATCTCACTGAGCTATTAGTTTTCCAACATCTGTTTTGAATTTCAGAAAGAAATGTCCATTTTTAGGCAACAGCAGCGTTTTCCTGTGGCATTTCAATATGTCTCAATCCTGAAATGATTATAACTTGTGCTTGATTGAATCCAAGTCAGCAAAGTCATGGAGAACAGCCCAGCCCACAAGCACATCCACTTTATGTAGGCCCAAGGGAGCATAGCCCTCTCTACAAAGAGCCCAAACACCAAGGAACACTATATCAGCTTTTAATGACATTGCCCTTTGTTCAGATGTTTAAATTATGGCAATAATAGAGCTTGAGAAGCTCTTAATTATCCACAATACTGTGAGACAGAGAGAGTGCAGAAATCCTGGTTTTCTTTGATGTCTAGAGTACTGGTAACTACTCAGGATGTTATAATGACAATTATTGACTCCCTTCTCTTGACTCCCAATTCCCTTATAAACTAAAAAAAGAAAGAAAGAAAGAAAGGAAAGAAGGAAGGACGGAAGAAAGGAAGAAAGAAAAGAAAGAAAGAAACGCCACAATTTTCTCCAGTAGTTTCTAAAGTATTTCCTATGGAAAGCAGTATTTTCTAAACTACCATGCTTTATGAATCCTGTCTCTGTTTCAGCACCAAGGACAGAACCCCGCCAGGCTTGATGCCCACCCATCCCATTTAATTAACAAAATTTTAAATGTTTTAAAATTTCTGCTCAGATGTTTATTCGATCATCTAATATATTGGTTTTCTGAACACTGGTTATATGTCAGGCCTTGATATGGTATACAAAGGCTTACAGCTCTCAAGGTTGAACTGAGGCAGGAGATGAGCAAGAAAGGCAAGTTAATAAATATAACACCATATGACAGGTGCTGTTACAGAGTTATGTGCAAGCCATGTGGGAGCCAGGGGAGGGAGTGATTAACTCTGACTAGTAAAGGAAGGCTTTTCAAAGGAGTTGACATTTGAGCTGGGTACTGAGAATTGAGTGAAGTTTGTAATACAGAGAAGAGACTCCATGAAAAAGTACAGAGCATGTTAAGAAATTTCTAGAAATGTGGTTTGATGTGGCTGCAAAATGGAGTGAATGAAAGGTTAAGGAAAGAGATAAGGAATAGGCTAGGTCACATCACCAAGTACTTGTATACCAAGCTAAGGGTTTAGGCTTTATCCTGGGAAAGTTAAGAGCTGTGTAAGGGTTTTGAGCAGAGACACGATCTAATCAGATTTGTGTTTTAGAAAGATACTTCATACAGCAAGAGAGAAAATATACTATAAAATAAATAAATGAGAGGGCAGAAGGGCAGATAACGATGACATTCCTCCATGTGGTTCTGGAATGAGGGCTCACTCCATCATAGTCAGGATTAGACATGGAGAATTTACTTGGCCCAGCTCCCATTCACTGTTCACCATGTTTCACATATGGATTATGTCTCTCCAGATTCTTCCAAGAAGATAAATGATGTCTTGGCTGAATTTAATGAGGGTGGGAGCCTCAAACAATATGACCCACATGAGGTAAGAACATTTTCATTTCAAGCCTTTAAAAACCCCACGTTCTAGCCTTCCCATAATTTGTTCCTCTCTTAGAAGTTTAGCTCACTTTGAAGAACATGCTTCTCAACATATTTTCTCCCAAGTTTCAAGTGAGCCATTGGTGCTACCTGGAATCATAAGTTCCTCAAGTCCATTCACCTTCTCACTATCCTAGAAGGCCACATCATACCTTCTCTTCTCTCCTCAAATCTCTCACTCCTCCTCCCTTCCTCAATTCCCAGTTATCAACTGTGTTTTCTACATCACTGAGAAAATAGAAACAGTCAGAAGCAATCTTCCCCCAAATCCTTACCTTATGTGCCCACCTAGCTGTACCTTTTCTCCTGTAATTAGGGGCAAGCTCTCCATGCTCTGATCTCAGTCTAACCCCTCCGCTTGTGCACTCAGTCCCATCCTCTTTGGTCTATTAACAGGCATTGCTTCAGCAACGTATTTCTCTCTCACTCTCACTCCATCTCCTTCCCACCAGCTTTCTCTATGTATTAGATCTTCCTCATCAACAAATAAACATACTGCTCTTTCTCCTACATTAAAAAACATTTTTCTGGCTCCACTTCTCCTTCCAGCTACCACCTCATTTCTCTCCTGTCCTTCATAGCAAGTAAGCTGTGCAAAAGATTTGTCTATACTCATTGCCTCCAATTTCTCCTCTCCCCACTTTTCTGAAAGCTCTTCAAGCAGCATGTAACCCCCACGCCTACACTAAAATCACTAGTCAGAATAGCCAAGGACCTCCATGTGGCTAAAACTCAAGTCATTTTACTAAACAGCATTGGACCTGATTGGTCAAATCTTCCTCCACTTCCCTCACTTGGTTTTCAGGATGCTATACTCTTCTGATTTTCCTCTTACCCCTTTACTTGACATTTCCACTTAAAAATCAAATAGGTATCTCAAACTTAACATAAGCTAAACTGAGCTCCTTGATCTTCCTCTATAAAACCTGTTTTTCCAGCAGTCTTTCCCATTTCAGTAAATGACAAGTCCAGTCTTCAAGTTATTCAGCCTAAAACTATGGAGTCATCATTGACTTTTCTCTTTTTCTCACATCCCACATCTAATTCATCAGCAACCTCCATCATTTCTACCTTCAAAATACATCCAAAATCCAGACACATCTCACTACCTGCTCTGCTATCACCCTGACCTGAGGCACCACCATATTTTGCCCAGATTATTGCAATAGTCTCCTCATTAGGCTCCCTGTTTTTGCTCTTGACCTTGAAAGTCTACTCTTTACACACATCCTGAGCAGTCTGTTAAAACTGAAGTCAGATCATGTCACTGCTGTGTTCCACAATCTTTTATGGCCTGCCCACCTGGTACTCAGAGTCAAAATCAAGGTCATTACAATCTGCATCTCCCCTACTATTGGACCTCATATCTTGCTACTCTTCTTCCCATTTTTTCCCAGCCATATTAGCCTCCTTGATGCCTTCATACAAGCCAAGGCTGCTCTAACTTTAGCACCTGTGCCCATGCTCTGGCCTCTTCCTGCAGTGTTCCTCCCCCAGATATCCATATCATTCATTCCTTCACCTCCTGCAAGTGTTTGCTCAAATCACCTTCTCAGTGAATGTCACATTCTCTATCTAAAATGTTAAACCCTCTTTCCTGACACTTCCTATCTTCCTGCTCTGCCTTATTTTCCTCCTTAGTGCTTCTCACCATCTGTCACACTGTATAACTTACTTATTTAATTGTCTATCTCCCCGACTAGAATAGTTTTGTTCACTGCTATGTCCCCCGTGCCCAGAAGAGTATCTGGCTTATAGCAGGCACTCAACAAACATTTGTTGAATGAATAAATGCATGCAAGACCTCCCCTACTTTCAAATTCAGCTCATCTAATGTTTCTTGAGCATCCAGGCACTGTGCTGGATGCCATAGAAGATATGAAGATGAGGAAGCATAGTTCCTCCCCTCCAGAACTTACTTCCTACTGGCAGGGCCAAGTTTAAGAGCCATGACCCTGGAGGTTATGCTCTTAGGTTAGACTTCTAGCTTTGCCTTGAGTATTTCACCTCTCTGAGCCTCAGTTTCCTCTTCTGTGAACTGAATATATAAAACAACCAAAAAGAAAGACCTTGAAGCTTGCAGATGAGTGAATTAAATAAGATGCTTTTTGCAAAATGTCTAACACTTTACGGACACTTAAAAATAGTGCCCGTTATTATTACCCTTTATTACCTTTCCCCAAAATGTTTTAAACTCAACTCCCTTTTCCCTGGTCCTGGGTCCTTTTACAAGGGCTAATAGCAGAAAAGCAACTGATCAGCAGGACAAACTTGGAAGGAGGCTGGCTGCTTATTTATTCATATTGTCATCCTTTCAACAAACCTTGAGTCAACTCCTTCTCTTCTGGGCCCTGGAAGTGAATCAGCAGAGCCCACACCCTCGAGGTACACCTGAGAGGTGCTTTGAATAAAGTGCACTGATCACCTGAGAATGAAGCAGGAGGAAGGGTGCCAGAACAGGAGCCAGATTGAGAACGCACCCTTTCAAAGAATATTCCTGAGGAGGAACCATGTGGAAATGATGCCAAAGCCAGCAAAGAACTTGCAGCCCCCCAGTCCCCACCCCCACCTCCAAAAACACAGGAACAAAGACTGGCGGGGGCTGCTCCTCAGCCTGTCCGCCCTGAAGCTGACGAGAGTGGGAGGGGAACAGTTTGGTCAGGGCTGCCGAGGGTGTGAAGGCCGTAGGAGCTTTCAGAAGCAGGCCCCTGCCTCCATCAGGCTGGCCCCCGCTCTTTATACTCTGGCATTGCCATGTCCTAGGGGAGCTCCGTCACTCTGATTTCATTCTCTCTCACAATGTGGCTGGCTTCAAGTAGGTATAATGTCCCAGCACGGGGTTCAGAAACAACAAGGGTTTAAATTCTCTTGAGTTTGATGGCTTACTGCTGCTAAAATGTCTCAACGAGAAATGAGTTAGCTGTGGGAAGGGGCAGGTTGCTAGGAAAGGGTGGCTGGGAATAAAAGTTTACGGAGTGGCAGGGCTGCATCTGGCCATGACAGGCGTGCCCTTGCCCATCAGCACCGAGTGGTTCTCTGGAGAACAGAGCACAGCTGAAGATGGCCAGAAAGCAGACAGAAACAGTGCAGCCAAAAAGGTAGGGGGGCCTGGTACCACCATGATCTTAGACTCAGACACACCTTAGCACAAAGCACAGCTCTGCCACTTGCTTTATGACTTGAGCAAGTTATTTATGTTCTCAAAGTTTTTTTCATCCACAAAATGGCAGTAATAGTACCACGTCACACTGTTGTTTTGAGACTTAAGATCCCATATGTACAATGCTCAATAAACTCTCCATCTAGTTCTCCTTCCTTCTTTGACCTGTGGAAGAATTAACAATTGCCTAGATGGTTTCCACATGAAAGTTGCAGTTTCTGGGGGGAAAGAAAAAATGTCTGAACAATGGCAGTGTCTAAGATGTTACTCAGGGCTCTGAGAATTGTTAGCGTGCTACATATTGGTTGTTTATCTGGTTTGGGCAGAGTACGAGCCACTCCCTACCCATCACACATGTACCAAGCACCTACCCTGAGCCTGGCCTGTGCTCATAAAGAACTTACTCTTGCAATCCAGATATCACTTTTGAGAGTGGCCCTCAGTCACATTTCCTTGCCTACTGAACTTGGGGTGCTTAGAGGGAATGGCAGGGAACACGATGTCAGCACCAGGGCCTGGGACAGATCAGATACTAGAGCAGGAGCACTGGACTAGGTGTCAGACAATCAGGCTTCTGGTTTCGCTTTGCTACCAGCTGGCTGGGGCAAATCAGTAAAATTCCAGAGTCTCAGTGATGTAAGGAGATCTAGTCTACTCTGAGCTCTTCTGACATGAATGCTCTGTGTTTCTGGGCTTATTTTATGCCATTTTATTCCCCAGGATAGGGCCATAAATGGTTGGACATGTGTTCAGTCATCATTGTTTTCTAAGTTCTCATAACAGTTTGTCAGGTCTTCTGCTGTGACACTCACCACTGTTGACCCTGTATTAGAATTATTTCAATACCTTTTCCACTGAGTCTCTTAAAGGTATGGACTCATGCCTAATTCACTGGTGTATTCTCCAGTGGTGCCCAGCACTGTGTCTTGTACCTGGGAGACTCAGTACATATATGTTGACTGAACAGACCTCACAATGATTGATGACAGCCAAGTGTACCAACTAGAAACCCAACGTCCATTAAAATACCTATTAGGAAATACCGTGATAGGTGGTGTGGAGGATACAAAGATGAAATAAGACATTTCCCTACCTTCCAAGAGCTCTAGATCTAGTCGAGGATCTAAGGTGTGTATGTCATGAACAACTATATATTGCGAGGGCAGCAGATATGGGTGTCCCAAGTCAGGAACCAACGTGGAAATGTATAGCAATTCAGGCACAAGAGATCATACCAGGCTTCCTGGAAGGGGTGGCATCAGAGTTGGGCCATAAAGGATAGCTGGAATTTTAACAGGTAGAGAAGAAAACAGTTCATGTAAGTACATGGAAGCTTGGCCAGGAAAGAACACAGAGATCAGTGTAGGCAGAATGTGAAGGTACCCACAGAGAATAGTAGGAGAAAAGACCAGAATGGTCTCCGAACTTGAAGTAGCTACAAATCTAGGTTGGAGTGGGATTATGGTAGGGCTGTGAATCCCAAAGGACTCAGGGAGTGCACAGGATGATCCACTGGACTGTAGGAATCCTGCATATTAGACCTTCTATTTACATTGATTTTTATCTCATCTAGTTTCTATTTTCTAATTTCTTTGTGTGTCTTTTATAATGTATAGTAGCGGAGCACAGTAGTACATATATATAATGTATAAGTAAAGATAAATGGCAATGTATGCTTGAAAATCTTTCAGAAGGGCGCATGATTTTAAAAGTTTGGAGACAAGTGATCTCAACTCTCCCATGGGCAATTAGAAGCCATGGAAAGTTTTTGAGTTGGGAAGCAGTCTGATCAGAGCTGTGCTTTGGGAAGATCACCTTGGCAAGGATGGAAAAGATGAGAGGACTAACAGATGGAGGTGGAGGCAAGGAAGCCTTTGAGGGGTGTTGCAGTTGTCCAGATAGGACACATGGAACAGGAGTCGAAAACCAGGAGCATGGGGGACTTCAACAGCCGCCTTGTCAGGGTGGGGCCGACGGGCAATGGATACAGAAAAGACCTGGATATGACAGACGTTGCGAAAGAACAGTGGAAAGAAGGAAGGGACAAGAATTGATCTCAGACAACTGGGAGTTCAAGCTGAGCCTGGAATATTTGGAGGATAATGCTGCCATTGACATGAACAGAAACTGTAGGGCCAGGAAGAGGAACTGGTTTAAGGAAGAACCCAATAGAAGTTTAGAACTTGAGATCTTCTGGTCCAGCCTTCACAGTTTGCTAAAGAAAAGTCTGAGGTTCAAAAACGGAGGAAAATGTGGTGGACCTCAGACCATGCACGAGGTCTCCTGAATCTCACACTGATCTTGTTTGAAGATCTTTCAGCTTTGGTTTTTTAAGAGCATTATGTAAGACTTTGTTTAACTGAATTACTTTTTTATTAAATCATTTAGTATACGCTGTTTTCCAGAAATATGCTGATAGTTTTCAATTTGAGGCCAACCAGAAAAAAAATTAACAGAACATTTTGGAACTCAAAACTATATTGTAAAACAGTACTTGTCGATTAAAATAGTGCAAAGGAAAGGACGATGCAAAAAGAGCCTTTTAAAATAAATTAATAATAAAGATGAGAAGATCTAAAAAAAAAGACCATTGAATTTGTGACCTTCAAGAGAGCAGATTCAGAGGTGATGTGCTGGAATTCAAATTGAATGGATTAAGGAGGTGAGGAGAAGTGTGCAGGGGAAGGGGAGAAGCACAGGCTAGTAGCTCGAGCAGCCAGCAGTTTCTTTGGAAGAGTGACCTGAACGTGCTTGCAGGTAGACAAGCAGGTGCTGGGAGATGCCATCAGAGGCAGGGAGGGTGGAATTGCAGGTCGTGGTGGGTTCCACTGGGAAAGTGGGAGGAAAAGATTTTCCTGGTGTGTACTGGGAAAAAGAGGATGTGTGTGGAAGGGACATTCTGAGGTGTTGAGGCAGTGGAGACAGAGAGGGACAGAAAGAGTACAAGAGAGAGACACAGAGATTCTGGGGCAGGAAAGGCAGAGAAATAGAGATTGATGGCTGTCACAAGAAATGTAAGTCCACCATTTGCTTAGAGATGCCTTCGTCTGGTAATGAGCCTTCATTATCCTCTGTCCAACTGAATCAGGCTTCCTTCACTCTGCTAAAGAGATGTTTAAATAGCCTAGCCTGGGGCTAAGGAGAAACTGCCTTGCAAGCTGCCTCCCAGTGGGGTCCAGAGGGCATTGCTTGTTTTAAGGACCAGGACTTTGTATCCAAAACCTGATCGTGCACGTGCCAGCCAACTCTGGTTCTGGGAAGGCTCCCACATCTCCCAGAAGAGACAAGGGGTTAAATGCTACCAACATTTTCAGAGAGAGCCAAGTAGGCTCCCAAAAAGGGATTTTATCGCTATTATTCACAAAAGCCTGCACAGCAGATCTTGGAGGAGTGCTTCCTCAGATGATTTCCAGGAGCATCTGCTGATTTGATGAAGAATCTGATGCCATCAAAGCACAAGCCAGTGATGACTCACTGCGCACTGTTGTTGCCGAGTGTTTGCTGAGTGCAGCAGCCCTTTCTGGCACAGTTCTCCCAACCTGGGACCAGAAGCCAGGCAGCACTGGGCGACATACAGCAGGGAGAGGTTTTGGCATGTTTCTTGGTTTTACCTTCTGTCCTTGGCTTCCTGCTCTTCTCTCCTGGTGCCTGAAACCTTCACAAGGACATGTTTTGAGAGCAGTCGAGCCAGACACACACCCTCCCCTGTTATCTTGAGGGTTGTCCAAAGAAGGTCAGTTATGAAAGTAATGAAAGACGGAGCCTGTTCTTTCTTATTTTCTGAGACCTGAATCCTCAGGAATCACATCCCTCATGGCATAAGCAGAAAATTGACATACCACAGAAGAGAGATTTCTTTCCATTGTGTTTTCAGCTACATCCTTCTTCATCTTTTTTTTTATTGCGATACAGTTGATTTATGATATTATATTGGTTTGAGGTATACAGCATAGTGATTCAATATTTTTATAGATTACACTCCATTTAAAGTTATTACAGAGTGATGGCTGTATTTCCCTGTGCCGTACAATATATCCTTGTTGCTTTTTATTTTATACATAGTAGTTTGTATCTCTTAATCCCATACCCATGTCTTGTCCTCCCCACCTCCCTCTCCCTACCATTCTTCTTCATCTTACCTAGGATTCCAGGGCACTGACCTAGTCCTGCTCATTAGAGACGAGACCCTCATGTGGTCCCCGACTCAGGCAGAGCCCTCACTCCCAGTGCTCAGTCTTCAGCACCCCCTTTTCTTCCTAAACTTAGATGTGTCTCGTCACGAAAGCCTCCCATGGTTCCATGGCCCACCAAGCCCCAACACACAACCAGCAGCGTCTTCTCTTCCTCACGTCCTACCCCCGCTGCCTATGCTTGTCACCCTCTATTGACTCCCAGGCCTTTTCATTCCTGCCCCCACCAATCACTCCACTCCCTTCTGCTTCCCTTTCCATTGCCAGCTCCCCTATTCCTTCTTCTTCTCTCCCACCCTCTGTCTCTTCACTTCTCTCCACTGACTTTTCCCTCTTTATCCCTTCCCAGCCTATTAGCTATGACGTCTTCAAGCTGTTCATGAGGACGTACCTGGAGGTGGACCTTCCACAGCCACTGAGCACACACCTCTTCCTGGCCTTCAGCCAGAAGCCCAGACAGGAGACCCCGGCCCACCCAAAGGAGGGGGCCAGCAACAGCGAAGCCAGTGGCCCAGGTACATGGACCAGCATTCCCCAAGATGGAAGGGAGATTTTGCAGCTCTAACCCACTTGCCACAGGTTCAGCCTGCACTCCTAGATGGTCCTCTGTGCCTGGTAACTTCCCTATGGGGAAGAGGAGGGAACGGAGACCAGGGGACCAAGACTCCTACTCTTTCAGGAAGCCCTGTCTGATGGATCTCTCAGTAAGAGAAATAAAAAGGGCATAATTCCTGCCACTCAGGATCAGAGGAGAGGATGGGGAGAAGAGGAGGCACAGACTAATGTGTGGCGGGGCGGGTGGGCCTTCCACAAAAGCTGCCAGTCCCTGGAGAGCACATTCAGCTCTTGTGCCCAGGCTGGGACTAGCCTGGGAGAGTCACAGGAGGGGAAGGGTGTGGTTACTGTCTTTCTGGAGTTTGGGCTATAATGGGGGAGACGCTACCAACCCCAATAAGTGAGCATGAACCCAGCTGACACCAGAGACATGGGCATAACCCAAGTGATCCAGACTTTGTGGGAAAGTCTCCTACCTGCCTCTCTAAAAACCTAGAGGGCATGGGCTGGTCACTACATCTTCTTTTTATTCCCCAGATTCCAACATACAGAATGCAGATAATGCTGCCAAAGCAGACGAGGCTTGTGCCCCTGATATGGGTAAGTCTTCGGGGGAGGAGTGGGCAGTACCCCATCCTTGGGGAAGGGGGAAAATCTAACCAGCAGTTTTGTCTCCATGTAATTGTATGCCTTTGAGCAGATCTTGTCTGCCTCCACCTCTGGGGCCCCTGACACTCAAATGTGTTGGGATTCTGAGGCTGGATGAAGGTTCTTGCTTCATTTGTCCCAAAACAGGGAAGGTCAGGACTTCGGTCAGCTCATTAGATGTTTACTTCTGACGGGTCTGCCTAGCCAAAGAGGGGAAAAGGAGAAAGTGTACGGTGTGGGGGGAGGGGGCGGGCAGAGGAAAAAGAGAGAGACAGAGAGTGTATGGGAAGAAATGGCCGTAGGGCTGAGGTGGAGATGATGCTACCAGTGAATGGCTGAAGGGGGTTACGGAAAGAGGGTAAGAGTGTGCTCTGGTTGATTTCCCACAATCTTTACATGCACTTGTTTGAACAAGTTGAGAGGAGCAAGAGGAAGCCAGCTAATGTTGTTTTGAAGATCTGTTTGCCAGGCACCTGCTTTATTGCATGTTTCACCTTAGCCTTTGTAATCATGCCACGTCACACACTGAGGAGCTGAGGCTTTAAGAGGTTACATACCACTGTGCGAGCTGAGGAGCTAGGGATTCAATCCAGAATTGTCCATCCTCCAAGCTGCTGCTCTTTCCTGCACCAAGATAGGAAGCAATGGTCTCTCTTGAGGTGCCTGGACTAAGGTTTGTCTCCACGTAAAGGCACCAATTTGGTTAGGTCCTAGTGGAATGATCAAGGCTGCATTCCCAGTGGAGCCACCATCATGATGCCTGGCTGTCCATGCACCCTCTCTTGGGTCGTGACTGATGTGGAAACTTCCCTGGCACATTTATCAATGGGAGGCCATTCCTCTGTTGACAGGCTATTGACAGGCACAGTCCCAAGTGCAGAAGCTCCTAGTAAAACTGGAAAGAGCAAAGATTATCCTCCTTGACTTCTGCTCTAAGATATAATACAAATTTCCTGGACTATCAACCTAAGCTGGGTCAGGTAATAAGCACATTGGTTAAGAATCTGGACTTCAGAGACAGACTTCCTGGGTTTGACACCCAGCTCTGACAACACCTAGCTCTGAAACCTTGGGTATGTTTGAACAATGTCTCTGTGCCTCAGTTTCCCCATCTGTAACATGAGATGACAGTAAGTGTTGATATGAAGGTTAAGTGAGTTACGTGTGTAAAGTGCTTAGTATAGTGCCTGGAACAGAGTAAATGTTCAGTAAATATTAGCAATTATTATTCAGGCCACCCTCCAGAAGTACACCCTATTCTCAACTCATCATGTCTGCCAAGATCTCCTTCAGTCTGCACCCTCAGTCTCCAGTTGTGTCAGATGGGCATCCTCTTCTCATGGAAGGACTCTCAGGGACTGTCTCCCTCCCAGGTTGCTCTTGGAGCTTCACATACAAAGACTCAGACAGACCTTATTTCCTTTGCATTATTGTTTGGAAAAGATTGATGCACATTGGTGAATTCCAGCTCTCGTGATGTGCCCAGGGGATAAAGATACAGTTTTCTTGTATCTTTCAATATATATTATATACATACGTACACACATGGCAGAATAGGTAAGAGATAATACAACTGAATGAGAACTAATTGTGACAGAGACTTAGGATGAGAGAATTTCTTCGAGTGGGTGCTAGATGTAGTTCTCATCTTTTTTCCAGTCATTGCCGAAAGGGCAACTAGAGGATTATAGAGTTTTCAGTGTGTAACTGAAAGACTGATGAGATCAAAAATTCACTCTGAATGGAAAGCAGAACATGGTTGGGAAAGGAGAATTGCCTCTGGACCATAAGCTCAGCAAGATCCAGACTTCTCATAGAGCTCCAGAAAGCAAGGATTAAGAGTATTGGTGCCTTCCTGAGGCCTTCAGGGACAGCAGCAGGGCAAGACTGTGCAAAGTATAGCCTCACCCACCCCTCTGCCCAGCATCTCACCCAGACATGCTAGGTCTAGGGCCCCTTGGTCAAATGGATTAAAGTCATAAATAAGTCTTAAATCTTATTTGGAATAGAGAGGGCATTTTATGACATAAATCATTCTCATGGTAGAAAGAAAAGTTTCAAACTGGAAGCTTTGAGATTATTCTAAACTCTCAGCAAAAAAATCAAAGAAAAGCATCTTTTGCTTTACCCAGATTCTTTGCCAGAGATGTTCTTAGTCCAAGTATCTGGAACTTCAAGAGGAACCTGAGAGAAGTTACACTTCATTCCCTGAGGTTCCAAATTGTCTGGGCAGGGTTTGTTTCAGTGGCTGAAGTTTCCAAGGTACCACACAAGGACTTAGTGGGGATCCTGTCATTATGTGATATTTGAGAAAAGATAATGAATGATGATAATAGACATTGGCTGGCTTATTTGACCACCATGTTTATTTGCAATATCTGTATCATTTGGGGTCTCAGAACAACTTCCAGAGACTTGCTCCTGGAGAAGTGATTTGTCATGCACTGTTTTCCCGTGCTTGCAGCATATCAGTCTCCTGTGGTCCAGTCATGAAAGGGCAGTTATCTGACTGCTGGCCCAGGGAGGTGTACAGCATTTTTTCATCCTCTTTTGTAACTTGTAATGTTAAGTAGCAAATCCTTTCTTTTCCTGTTGGGCCACCTTCCATGAATGTCTTAATTAGGTGCCCCTATTCACCAAAAACAAGAATGTAGGGACAGGTGGACACCACAGAGCAGGGCCTCTGCCAACAGGGAAGAGCTAAGTTCTGGAATCACCTTAGATCAGGCCATCTGTTGAAAATTCCACCCTTTTCCTGTTGCCCAAGAAGAAGAAACTCTATTCTCATTTGATACGGCTGTTTATGCCTATCAGATCAAGCTCCAAGCTCAGATCTAGAACAACCCACTTTAAGTTATTCATTCCCAGAGCCAGGTGGGGCATGGTTGGGTCCATAAGCACAGCAGACAGGGGTTTCACTGAGTCCAGAGGTCGGCTCAGAGCCTTGAGCAACCTGTCATTGTCAGGATGTCAGCTCAGGAAGGGCTGAAATCACCCTTCCCCGAATGCCCATGAAAAGGTGGGATAAACAATGTGAACTTCATTCTCCTGGTTTTTATTTAGTTCCTCAGGCTGTTGAGATGGTTCAGCAGCTTGGACTATTGGAGTCTCAAGGAAAGTCCCTCCATTTTTTTTTTTATTATTTTTTTCCAGTTTTAAAGGTAACACATTGTATCAATAAAAAATTTTCTGAAGAGTACAGAAAAACTAAAGAAACAACAAAATCACCTAAATCTACCAATGTGATCACACACACACACACACCCCTATACATATGTATCCTTGTAGGGTTTTTTCCATAAATTTTTTACAGAACTGGAATCAGACTGTATATATATAATTTTGGATCCAGCTTTGTTTTTCACTTAGCATTATATTCACAAACATTATTCATGTCATTCAAAACTTTTGGTAAACATCAATTTTAATGCAAGTCTGTCTTTTAACAGATGAAAAAACTGAGGTTGGGTGTGGGGAATAAGCTTTCTTGTGCAAGATCACACACCATTTAGCACAAACCCAGTTTTCTGCCTCTAGCTTGGCACTCTTTCCACACAGCCCAACTGAAAGGTAAGAAGTAATGCAGAGACTAAGAGAGAAGGTGGAACAAGTCAGCTCTGCCTAAGAACCCTCATTTAGAAGGGTATGTGATGTGGTACCTGGGCAAAACCTCTGTGCTCTGGAAGGGGGTAGTCCCTGAGGGATGTGCTCGGATGGGTGTGGGTTAGGGGTATTTCATGTAAGGCAGCATGAGCAGGTAGGACACCAGTGGGACTGTGTGTCACTCAGTCCCTCTGGGCCCCAGCATTTCCACTGCTGGACTGAACGGTAGACCTCAGTGAGGACTAGAACAATGGCTCAAGATCTAGTCAAAGCTCTGGTAACCAAAGGATCTTTGGAAAAGGCTGTAATAATGGTTTTTTAATTGAAGTATAGTGGATTTATAATATTGTGTTAGGGACTTCCCTGGTGGTGCAGTGGTTAAGATTCCGCGCTCCCAATTCAGGGGGCCCGGGTTCGATCCCTGGTCAGGGATCTAGATCCCACATGCATGCCGCCACTAAGAGTTCGCATGCCACAACTAAGACCCGCGCAACCAAATAAATAAATATTAAATATATATATGTATATATATATATATACATATATATATATAATATTGTGTCAGTTTCAGGTGTACAGCAAAGTGATTCAGGTATATATTTTTTCAGATTATTTTCCATTATAGGTTATTACAATATACTGGATATAGTTTCCTGTGGTATACAGTAAATCGTTGTTGTTTATCTATTTTATATATGGTAGTATGTATGTGTTAATCCCATACTCCTAATTTACTCCTCCCCCCACTCCCTTTCCCCTTTGGTAACCATCAGTTTGTTTTCTATGTCTGTGAGTCTGTTTCTGTTTTATAAATAAATTCATTTGTATTATTTTTTAGATTCCACAAATGAGTGATATCATGTAATATTTGTCTTTCTCTGTTGACTTACTTCACTTAGTATGATACTCTCTAGGTCCACCCATGTTGCTGCAAATAGTATTATTTCATTCTTTGTAATGGCTGAATAATAGTCCCTTGTGTGTGTGTGTGTATATATATATATATATATATATATATATATATATATATATATATATATACACCACATCTTCTTTATCCATTCATCTGTCGATGGACACATAGATTGCTTCCACGTCTTGGCTATTGTAAATAGTGTTGCTATGAACATTGAGGTGCATGTATCTTTTCAAATTAGAGTTTTCTTCTCTGCCCAGAAGTGGGATTGCTGTATCATATGGTAGCTCTAGTTTTAGTTTTTTAGGGAACCTCCGTACTGTTTTCCATAGTGGCTGCACCAATTTACATTCCCACCAACAGTGTAGGAGGGTTGCCCTTTGGTGTTGGCCATATGCAATGTCCTATGGACCATTGTTTCATATCTTTTGTCCAGTTTTTTTAGTTGCATCAGTAGGAGGGTAAATCTGGTCCCTCTTATTCCAGTTTAGTCGGCATAGAAGTCATTCTAATAGTGTCTTAATGGATGAATAATTTGAGGATATAACATAACTTGGGGCATAATGGGCTACCCTATACAAAGAATTTTTCACCTTTGTCTTATACATTATCAAGTTACGTTTTTCCATAACTTTTCCTCCAGTGATGATTTTAATACTTCTGTTGCATACGTAATTTCATGGCAGTTTTCCCCTACCTCACTATCCTTGTTATCTCATCCTATTGTGTTTTCATCTCAACTTGCTCACCCCTGAGGCGTTCTGCTCCTGTTTAATAGAGGTTACACCTTCTTGCAACCTACCAAGGGTCTTGTCCGGTACGAAATTATTTCCAGAGATCTTGTCCTCTGAGACTTCATGATGAAGCTTCCTTTCCTTGTTTTGCAACTCTGTTTCATGGGTCCCATGTTGGTCTCTTCACAGGACCCTTTGTAACATACAGAGTATGTCAGTGGCCTTTGGTCTCACCCACTGTCCATCTGGGTGATGGCTAACTCCCTTCTCAAACCACAACCTAACCCCTAGGACCTGGTAGGCTTTCATCTAGCACAGCTCTGTTGGCCTGAGCTGAACTGTTTGCCATTGCTTGGGACCTTGGTTCTCTGAATAAAGAGTGTACTGGTGGCATTGCTTTCTCCAGCAGGCAGTACTATCAAGGCTATCTCTCCCTCTGCCTGTGCCTTCAGCACTCTATTATTTGGTGGTACAACACTTGGGTTAGATTTTCCACTGCCAGTCTTCCTTTTACTGTTTCCTGAGTTTTCTCTGAGTTGCATCCTCTTATTTGATATTGAGATCATGGATATAAAGAGGCTGGGGAAAAAGAGATAGCCCTTAAAGTGCCTCAAAAGAGTATGATTCACACGTAAAATATCGGTGCCTGGTTTTCTGGTTAGTAATAACATCATATTTCTTAACCAGAGGACAAAGAGACGGTCTTCCTACCTATGAGAAGGAAAATTTCAGAGGGAAAACTCACTCTATTCCTGTGGAATGATAAGCCACTTTCTATACTTTCCTTATGCAACTGATCAGGCTTTTAGTAAGTCACAATTCTTCCTAGTTTCTGGAAATTGGTTGTCAATCCCAGTTTTCTCTTTCGAACTTTCATCTTTTTATTTATCTTTAAATGCATTTGAGAAGAAAATTGTAAAATAGTATGTTGGTAAATAACCAATAGTCTGGATTTTTGGAATCCCAGACAAAACTACCTCTACAAATTGGGTGTGTTCCCCCCCAAATTAGGCTAAATGACATTTACCTGTTGGCTATTGATATTACTAAAAATCACTATCATCTTTTCTTATAATTCACAGAGCATAGGTGAATTTCTTATAAGGCTATAGACTCTTAAAAGGGTCAGTATGGGGTTCATTCAGAAAGTATGAACTCTACAATCTGGATTTCTAGGGCCACTGATTTGATCATATCTATGTAATCCACGCTTTTGAAGACACTCATAAAATTCTTGTCTCTACCATGAAAAGAATGGGGCAACAAAGGGTTTCATGTTTACTGAACATTGTGTCCTTGGATGCTTTCCTCTTGCCTGTCACAGAATCAAAGATCACCGAGAAGCAAGTGCCAGCTGAAGACCAAGTGTCTGCGACCCCCGTGGGAAACCATGATGCTCAGTTTTCAGGCTCAGAATCCCCCATAGTGTACCTGAAGGATGTCATGTGTTACCTGTCCTTGCTGGAAACGGGGAGACCTCAGGATAAGCTAGAGTGTAAGTATGTACCGTGCCAAGGGGCTTCGACTTATTCCTAGATGAAGAGCTAGTGTCCTGTCTATTGTTCTAAACAGGCTGGAGGTTGATCTGGGATCCTGGGGATGGGTCCTGCCTCCTTGGGGGAGCTTTTCTGCCCCGTCACCAGCAGTGACATGAATATTTCCTAGAATCTTCCCTGGAACACAGTACCAGTTGTATAGGGTGGAAGGTGCATTGGAGACCTTGGTATTGAGAACCAAGATCTGGAAAGGTAAGGGGTCTCTGCAAAGGGTGAAGACTCCCTTCCTTTGCTGGCAGGATTTCCTGAAAGCCTCCAATCAGAAAGCTGCTGCCTCCTCTTAGAAGATTTTTCAAGGGAAGATCTTCAACATCTGTCTTCCTTCCCCTATTCCATGCCCAAGCAACTCTTTAACTATGAAGAACTCTTCTTTTTCTTGAGATCTAATCAACCTCTTATCTTGTTAAAGCTTATTTCCATGTCTTCACCCACCCCCACCCCAAGTGTTTTGGCCTCTTGAGAAAGAGGGCTAGTTAATTAAGGGAGTTGAGCTTGGTTTCAAAAACATGTCTTCAGAAGGAGAATAATAGCTGGGGGCAGAAAGGAAAGCCCACAGTGGCTGAAGCAGCCTGCAGTCTCGCAGATGATTCACTCTGAGGACGGTCTCGCTGACCTTTGCGAGCCTACAGGCAAACTTTGAAACAGATGACAGGTAGGACCTTGTTAAAAATATATATTGTTTTGGCATCTCTTGGGATCTTAGTAGACACTGAGGGAAAAGCATACACATTATAGCAAAAGTCAAAATTCCATCTAATAATCGGACTAGTCAGTGAAACTTAAGCATTAGGCAAAGTCTGGCAAAGGTTAACCCTTGCCCCAAACAAAATGAAACAGTTTGCTCTCTTAGCCAGCTTAAAACCTCCCCCATAGGTTTGAAGTGTTAACAATTACAAGTCTTAAATGCTAATTTGGAAGCAAATGTACCAGATTTCTTCTGACTAATGTTAAAAGGGAAATGTCAAATTATTTCCCACATTCAGTTGGATTTTGAGTTTCAGGCATTATATTTGTTCATAACTACCAGAGAGGAGCAAATGTGGCAAATTCCTCCTATTAGTGCCTCTCAGACTGAGTCCTGTAATGGTAATGAAAAGAAACTGTATTTCTAAAAGCTTTTTATTACAGAAAATTTCAAACACAGATAAAAGTAGAGAATACAAAGAACTTCCGTGTGCCCATCAACCACCTTCAACAATTACCAGCTTGTGGTCAGTCGTGTTTTTTATACCTCCCACTCATTTCTTCTGCCCCGGATTATTTTGAAGTGAATTCCAGACATCATATAATTTCATCTGTAAATATCTCAGTATGTACCTCTAAAATAATATAACTTTTTCTTAAATATAACCACAACACCATAATCACATCTAAAGAAAACGATTCCTTACTATTATCAAATACTCAGTCAGTATTCATTATTTTCCCTTACTTGGGGAACAGTTCAAGCACTGTTTGTTTGAATTGGGATCCAAGTAAGGTCCATACATTGCCATTTGTTACTATGTCTCTTTAGTCTCTCTTAATCTTTTGCTTATTTTTTTCCCTACAGTTTTTTGTTGCTGAAACTTGGTCATGTGTCCTATAAAGTTTTCTTTTTTTTTAAATTAAATTAATTCAAATCATCTCTGATTTTAGTGATTGAAACCAAGTTAAGTTTTTTTTCTAGATAACCAAGCATGTATTTTTTTTTTTTGGAAATGATAGCCTGAAATCCCACCCATCATCAATGTAATAACAATAATAACTCATCACTGAACACCTTATTTTTGCTAAGCACTTTAAATGCATTTTCTCATTTTAACATCACAGTAACCCTAGACAGTTGTCATGATTGTTCTCATTTTACATGTAAGAAAGGATGGAAAAGTTAAATGACTTGCCCAAGGCCATGCTGCTAAAAAGTAGGATGCTTGCTCACACTTTCTCATTCTACTCCTCATGTACAGTGGGACCAAAGAGGGCTCCATGTTAGAGCCACCTGGGCCCAGAGTGTCTCTGACCAGGACATTTGGAGGAGTCACAAAGAATCGGAAGCCCATGACTTTTAAATAACTTAAAGTCCAACCAGAGACACCACTGAATAAACACAAGGTCCAGAGACATAAAACATGTAGAAGGAAATGACAACACAAGGGCAAGTTAACAGGAGTGCTGTGACCCTGTGGGTACATCCCAAGAGGTCCAGAGCAGTTACACAAGGGAAGGGTCAGCCACAGAGAACACAGGCATGATGAAGGGTTTTAAAGGATGGGAGGGAAATGAAGATGTATTCAGCTCTGCTCTCCACCCTGCTTACTTCTGAGACCACAGACAGGATCTCTACCTTTTAGATGAATGAAATGGCAAGTTTCCAAATCCCGTAAATGAACATTTAGTCCTTTGCCCAAACTTCACTCCCAAATCTTTCTTATCTTCCATCACCTCTCTACAGCTAGAACATGGTAGAGGATGTTTCTGAATTGCATGTAGACATTTTAGAAAAAGAAATATAATAGCTTCTATAATAATAACTACTTCATAGCATTATTGAGGATTAAATAAGTAATAATGATAAGGTGCATAGGATGGTACGTTGTACATATTAAGTGCCATATATAAATATTCATTCATGAAAGAAAATAAAAATAAATAACATCTGTCGAGTGCTCTCTACAATCCAAGTGCTATAGATTTAGCATATCACTGACATATTAATCTTCATTTGAAAAAAACTTAGGATAAAGAAACTATTATAACCTCCATTTTACAGATGAAGAAATTGAGCTTAAGGAAGATAAATGACTTATGTGATGCCCTAGAGGTGGTAGGACAGGGCCAAGATCTGAACCTGCCTAACTCCACACCCCTTCTGTGTGCAGTAGAAGCAGTGTCCCGTCTATAACTGTGGTGCCTCTGCCCCACGACCAGCGGGGCATCTGCTTTGAGTTGTGTTCCCGTGATGCTGAGAGGTGTGAATGCTCTACAGGGAATCACACTTGTGACCCAGATCTCATCAGCTGCAGAGTTATTGCTTAGACGGTTCTCCTCCCTCTTCCCACTGTAAGGAAGGTCAGACTCTGTGCCTTGGAGGGTGGGTGAACTGGCTGCAACGGACTTCACTCCAGTGATTGTCAGAATGGATCTAAAAACTGGCAGCAGCAAAGTCTCAACCCATCCCTGGTACCCGGAGGACATCTCAAGCCTCACCTCTGTGTTTCTTGCAGTCATGTTTCGTCTCTATGATTCGGATGAGAATGGTCTCCTGGACCAAGCGGTAAGCTCTCCAAATATCCCTCCAAGATCCAAGAAAGGCTGGGGGAGAGGGGAACAGGTGAAGGGAGAGTCCAAACACTCTCAGCTCCATCTTCATAGGAATAGCAGTGTCTCAATATGAGCTGCAGAGATGACTAGAACCCCCCGCCTTCTACTTCCAAAGAGCCCGCCCAGAGGAGAGTGAACTCCAACTTGCTTTTTCATTCCAGAAGCTCAAATCGCAAAATCTCAGGTTGGGGAGATGCTTTAGTATCTCATCTAGTTTAACTTCCCAGCTGGTTCAGAAATTCTCCCTGTAATTTCCTGCTGAAGCCCAGGGGTGGAGGAGAGAAGGTGGGGAGAGGCAGAGAGACCAGGGCAAGAAGACAGGAGGAAGGCAGGTAACTGCTGGTGTGCTTTGCCGTTACCCTTGCCTTCCTCTCATACCCCAGGGCACTAGCTCTAGGAGTCTGGCTCTGTCTGCTCTGAGTGCATGATCCCATCCCACCACACCTGGGAAAGCCTGAGTCTCATCCCCACCTCCCCTCAGGAAGAGGCAGGGACAGGTCAGGGGTCATAGAATGAGAAGAAGGATGGAAAAGGAAGAAGGTAGAGAGGAGAAAAGGCAAAGAGAATCAGACAGGCCCTGTCCTCATGACCGGCAGTGTCAGAGATGGGACTCATTAACAGAAAGGCTCTGAGGTTGAAGTGCACGGGGCCGAGTCAGACCAAAGGGAGGAAGAAAGGGAACCAGTCCACTAGGCCAACTGCATCATCCCGGTTCCCACTCAACCCCAGAGTGTCTTTATGGGATCCCTGCAGCCACATTGCAGTTCCGTGAGCTGGGTCATGCGAGGGAACCACGAAGAGAATCACAGACTCTCAAGCATTTGATCAACACATATTGATTGAGTATCACATATATGTCGGCTACTGTTCTAAGCACTGGGGGGCGTGTATCAGTGAGCCAACAGACAAAGATCCAGGCCCTCATGATGCTTTCATTCTAGTGCAAACACACACACTGCAAAGCATCGTCAAGTATGTGTTAGATCTGTGTGCTAGAGGGAAAATAAAGGAGGGAAAGGGAGTATTGGAGGGAGCTGCAGTTTTAGCTGGAGGAGCCAAGGAAGGTCTCCCTGACGAGGGGACATCGGAACAGACACTTGAAGGAGGTGAAGGGAGTGAGTCATGGGGAAGCACCTTCCAGGCAGAGGGAACAGCAAGTGCAAAGGTCCTGAGGGATGCCCGGAATGTTAGCAGATTAACTAGGAGGCCAGAGTGAGTGGAACAGGATGACTGAACAGATGAGGTTGGAGTGAGTAATAAGAGATGAGATCAGAGAAGTAATGAGAAGGGACGGGGCGTTTGCAAAGCATTATCAAGCCTTACAGGTGATTGAAAGGGTTTTCTCTCTTTTACTCTGGAGAAGTAGAGAACCATTGGAGATTCTGAGCGGAGGAGTGACATGATTGACTTAGGTCCTCACAGGATCACTCTAGCTGCTGCATTGAGTCTAGACTGTACGGATGCAAGCAGGAATACCAGTCAGGAGGCTATTAAAATAAGCAAGGCAAGAAATGATGGTAACTTGCACCAGGGTAGCAGCATTGCAGGTGGTAAGAAGTGCTTAAAGTCTGGATCTATTTGGAAGGTGACACTTGGTGGACTGAAGTGAGTCTCAAAATAGTTCTCTCTCAACTTCCCACCAAGACCCCCTGGCAGTTGGATGCCCAGCCCCTTTATGGGCACTCCCAGTAATGGAGAGTTCACCCAGTACCTTAAAACAGCTGCTGCACCACTGGGGATGACTGTTAGGGAAGGCATCCCTCCCGCACACAGGGCATCTCTAGTCTGCCAGGGAAATTTTCAATACAAAACCTGATTCTGCTCTTCTCTCCCCTCCCCCAACCCAGTGGTGAGGTCAAACTAGGCCAACCCCCAACGCTTCCCTCCCTCCAGCCCTCAGCTTATTTCTGCCCTCGATAGCTGACCAGGGCAGCTGAGCAGTGGACTACCAGTTGTACACAGTAGGCCTTCAGGTATTTGAAGGTACTATCATGTCTTCCCAAAAATCTTCCCCAAGCTCTTATTTCCTAATTTCTACCCTGTTTCTCATAAGGAAGTTTTAAATCTCCATTCTGGCCAAGCTCTAGTTTGTCAATGCCATTCTTAAAATATGGCATAGAACTGAACCCACCCCTCCAGGTCTCTTTAAGTATCCACATCAGGGAACTAGTTCTTCCTAAAATCTGCCCACTCTGCTTCCTGAAAATGCCCACCTATTTACACAGCCCAAGATGGAGTCTAATTCTCCATTCCTGAATCAGATCCTTTGCTCACATTGAATCTTGGACCCAACTAGTTTCACGAGCTCTTTTCCATTGGAACTTCTGCCGAGCCCTGTTCCCACCATTCTGCCCACTTCCTTACCCCCATCTACCACTTCATCTGCAGTTTTGCGATGGGTTATGTTCTACTTTAAATGAAATACAATTTTAAAAATCCCTGTTGGGTTTTAGCTTGCTTATTTTGACCCAGCATTCTACCTGGTGAAAGTAACACCTTTAAACCTTGCTTCAGTTCTCCAACCTGTGTCCCCAAATCAACCTTACTATGAACATCTTAGATGGTGCCCAAGACATGCAAATGCTTTCTCAGTCCAGTGTGTTTCAGTGGGACTCTCAGTGCACTGATTCATTAGCATCCAACAATTCTGTGAGGTTTTAGATGGAGCCTGGCCTTGGTACCAAACAAAAGGCTCACTCATTAGGCAAACATACCCTTCATGAATTTCCTGTTCCAAGAGTCCTGGACCCAGGACTTGATACAAAGGAAACAAAGGAGATGCCAAAAGGAATCTGAATCATAGTGCCTGAGAAAGGACCAACACAGTGGCTCTACATCCAACTGAAACTGACCCCCAAGGGGTATAGATGAATCCCAAGTTGCTAAAGCTGTGGGAATGAGATGTGGGAAAAGAGGGAAG
Source organism: Mesoplodon bidens (assembly GCF_964165515.1). NCBI lineage: Eukaryota > Metazoa > Chordata > Mammalia > Artiodactyla > Ziphiidae > Mesoplodon > Mesoplodon bidens. Next base: position 102,006,618 of record NC_138161.1, on the reverse strand, counting down.
AAGTAAGTGCCTTGGTTTGTAAGTATTTGTAGGATCACAAGGAGGAAACAGGAGTGCTTTCTATGCTAAGTCAAAGCACAGAATAGGGGAAGGAAGGTGGGTCTAGGAGGAGGTCAGTGTTCAGTGAACTTTCTGCATACCTCTGGCTTATCCACGGTCTGTGTTTCTTGTGAGCTTTGTGGTCAAGGCAGAAATAAAGAGCAAAAACAAATAGTGAGTGCTTGATGAAATGCCAGTATATTGTACCAGCTGCTTCTCACACTCTGCCCTGCCCATCTTCCCACGGGGTTGGATTTTGAGTCTTGCTCGTAAAAGCACATCTTCAGTTGGCTTCTCTCCTTGATGTTTTCTAGGAGATGGATCGTATTGTCAACCAGATGCTACACATTGCCCAGTATCTCGAGTGGGATCCCACGGAGCTAAGGCCTGTGAGTTTCCAAAAGCAAGGGGTGACTTTCCAGTGAGCTTCCAAGATGAGAGTGGGACTTGGAAACACATGTTTACGGTGCAGGCTGTCCCAGATCATCTTCTTAGAGGTGACTTCTCTGGGTCCTACACCTTGATCTCCCACTTCCCTAATAGGAAAGATTAGAGGCAGCAGGGGAAAGTGCAGACTAATTCAAATAATAATACCTAATAATACCCCCTAACGCTTTCACCAAAGCTAAATTTTTATAACAGGAGCTCAGAGATCAGAGAATTTAGAGCTAGAAAGACTTTTAAAGATTTTTCTCAATCATTAGATAATATTAATAATAATAATTACATTGGGGGCTCCTATGAGTCTGATATAATATTTAGCATTTTATATACATTTTCTCTAATCTACACTACCATGCTGCAAACATAGCAATACTAGTTCCATTTTACAGATGAGCAGAGAAGAATCCAGAGAGTTGGGGTGGCTTGTTGAAGGCCACACAGGTCAGGGCAGAGCCAGGCCTGGACCCCTGTTCTCCTCACCCCCATTTGCTCCCTCAGTGCTCTACTCACTCTGAATCAGAGGGGAAAGGGGTAAAACACAAGCCAGAAAACACAGAACAGAAGAGAAAGAAAAGGGCAGGGTGGGCGGGGCAGGGGTGGGGCAGAGAAGTTGAAGTTGAAAGTGGACAGTGGTTGCTCTGTGGATTCCACAGATATTGAAGGAGATGTTACAAGGGATGGACTACGACCGGGATGGCTTTGTGTCTCTCCAGGAGTGGGTCCACGGAGGGATGACCACCATCCCATTGCTGGTCCTCCTGGGCATGGACGACTCTGTAAGTTGCAAGCTTGAGGTCAAAGACCTCTCACCTTTCAGAAACATCATGTTCCATGTGGAAGTTAATATCCTTGGCTTCTGCCCCAGACTTCCCAATGGACAGCCCGTATGCTCTAGGCCAGCCCAAAATTCCTCTCTTTTTACCTATTAGTGCCTGAAATATTATTCATTCATTTGACAGATGTTTCCTAAATTATTACTAAATAAAGATACTGTTCTAAGGGCTACAAGGGAACACATATACAATATTCACCCACCGGAAACTTATGCTCAACCAGGCAAAGGGCAAAAAATATTCAGGGAAGAATTCCATCTTTTTCACAAATCAGGTTTAAAAAATGCTAAGAGAGTTGGGGAAGGAAGGAAGGAAAGGAAGAAAGAAAGGAAAAAATACTGATTTGTTGTGAGGCAGAGGGCGTTCAATAATAATATCTTTTTTTTTTTTTTTTTTTTTTTTTTTTTGCGGTACACGGGCCTCTCACTGTTGTGGCCTCTCCCGTTGTGGAGTACAGGCTTCGGATGTGCAGGCTCAGCGGCCATGGCTCACGGGCCCAGCCACTCCACGGCATGTGGGATCTTCCCGGACCGGGGCATGAACCCGCGTCCCCTGCATCGGCAGGCGGACTCGCAACCACTGCACCACCAGGGAAGCCCAATAATAATATCTTATTTAACAATCAGAACAACCAGATAAGGTAGATATTTTTTTGCCCGTTTAAACAGATGGAAAACTGAGATTCTGAGTACGAAGAGGAAAAAGAATAGCCAGCATTTATGTGTACTTGACTCCAAAGAACCTGCACTTTCGAACATCTCACACTTAGGAGTGAGACCAGTGGAAGAAACTTTGAAGGGTGTTTGCCCTGGCTCTGAAGGATGTGTGGGATTTTGATATCCCATTCTTGAGATAAAGATAAAGACCTAGGATATTTGATCTGGCTCTCAAGGGTGGGTATGATTTGTCTGGTAGAAGAGACAGTTTGCAGCCGGGAGAATAGCTTGATCCAAGACCCACATGAAAGAAAGTTCAGGGTGTTTTAGAGAAACCTCCCAGTTTTGTTCAGAGTAGGGAATACATGTAGAGGCTTAGTGTGAAATCACTGGCATCTGACCTGGTCTGCTTATTTACCATGAAAGTAGCTTCCATACATGAGGTAGGGAAGATTAGAACTAGAAGTACAAATGGTGACATTAGCGTTTACCAGTGCAGTCACACGGGTTGTAAGACAATACCTCTTCAAGGTTACTGAAATGTCAAAGAGGGGGACAGAACAGGAGGTTCATTTGGGTTAGCCTCTAGCTGATGTTGTTGCCTGTGCTGTGTCCATCTGACAGTTCTGCAATTCAGGACTAAAGCTGAGCCCTCATCTCCAACACTCAAGGACTAAGAATCCTGCAGTTATCTCATAGCATGTCCAGCTCTTTCCAAGTGCTAAATAAAATCAATGAACCAGGATCTCCTTTTTCCTTATAACCCTAGAAGGTCAGAGCTGCAAGAGAACTTGGTGCTCCCTGGTCTGTCCCCTTCATTTTTCATACCAAGGACCAGAGAGGTAAAGGCACTTGCCCATGGGCACACACCTAGTTAGTACCAGAGGCCATCTTCCATAATCAGTAACAGCAGACTTCTCATGCAGTGATTTCTTACCAAGAACATACAGTGTGCACGAACCCACAGGAGCTAGGACCTGGAGAGGTGCTCAGATAGGTTAGGTATACTTTCTGCTATTAAGGCTCAAGATTATAGCTGAATCAAAGTGGAAGTTCTGCTTGAGTGCTGTTCTAATGCACCTGTTTTTTTCTCTGAAACATGGAAATAGAGATGAGACATTTTAATCACAAGGAACCAATTTCTAGTTCTGTTTCCTATTTTGGACTTGTTGAGTCCAAAGTGCCACCAACTCTTTGCTTGGAAGGGATCCACTGTTTTATGGCTGGAAGAGGGAGAGACATTATTTCTTCAGCATTCTCCCCAGTGTCTCCCCCTGATGCTAAATCAGCCTTGTATTAAAACCATACTTTACCTCAGGAATAATGCAAACAAAAAACAAATGTGCATTTGGTTTTTATTAATTGAAATTTTATGCATTTATTTGAAAATAGGCACTAAATTGTATGTTTTCACATGAATGGTTGGGGTTCTAGGGAAAGCGTTCCTCCATGTCTTAAAAGCCACCTTGCTTTTTTGGCTTTTTTTTCAAAACCCACGTGTGGCCACTGAAAAGTCTGGGGATCTCTGAATGGCATGTATGAGAAACAGTCTGTCTCCCAAGGGAACTGCAGCCTCAACACAAAACCTGGTGTGCGTAAGGAACGTTACTCCTACACCCTGCGGCCGCCAACGTGCAGAAATAAAGGAGCCGCATGATGGTGCTCTAACCCAAGCAGAAATGTTACTTTATCCCAAGTCAGGGTCCCTTTGCTTCTTACCCTGTATCTATGAAAATAGCTGACTCTCCCTTTCTCAGACACTAATTGATTTTGCGGATAAAGGTATTTCAGGTCAAATGACTGTCCCTTGGGCTGGATGAAGAAGGAGCTGGGTCTGCTAAGAGTGCTGTAATTTCCCTTCTGTCCATGAAAGAAAACCCTGGTCTGTGGAGGTACAGGAGAGGCATGGAAGGAGCATGGGCTCCAAGGCCAGCAAGAGCCCCCAGTGTGACTATGGGCTCAGCTTGGTCACTTATTATTTGTGTGATCTTGGGCTATTTATATAACTTCTGTGAGTCTCTGCTTCTTCATTTCTAGAACAGGCCTAAATCTACCTCCTTACACGTAGGAAAACACTCTTTACTTATTTTTGTGTCTCCTACTGCCTAGCACAGAGTAGGAACTTAATAAATGTTTTCATTTACAACGTGTCGGGCACTGGATTAGGAGCTTCACTGATAGTATTTCACTTAATTTTTACAAAAATCCCTTGAGGTCAATGTTTGTCAAAGGAATGAATGAATGGATATTTAAGTGGATCATTTAATCAGTTAGTGAACCCATTTACTAAAGTAGAGGCCATTAGATAAAAAGGCTTTAATTCTGTAAGACTCAGGTTTTGGAAGAAGCAGGGTTTTGAGGTGGTAAGAAGAAAAGAACTTATCCTGGCCCCAGGAGGAGACCAGCATTTGAAAAAAGCATGTGTGCTCCTCTAGAGACCGTTAGGAGAAGAGTTGAGCACAGGAATGGGTCCAGCCACCATGACCAACCCAAACCAGAGGGACGCAGAAGTAAGAAGTGGGTTTCAATCCAGCACGTTTTACTCCATGTACCTGACTCTCAATCCTTACCACCTTACAGTACTTTTTACTACCCTTAACAACAGCCCAAGAGTGTTACTCTTTTGATGGAGGCTATGACAAAAGGTCAAGGACACCATACCTGGAGGGATGCTCCTGAAGCCACAGTCTCCAGCAAGCCTATGCTCCCAGGGGCTAGAAGGTGGGAGCTTTGGTGTCCAGGGAAGGTGTGTGATTACGTGAGGCTTGGCTTATCTGGTAGATAGAATGAATTTGCTTCCAAGCCAAGTCAGGGGGAAATGGCTTAACCCTCTTTCTGTCTCTGTCTCTTTGCTGTTTTATCTGTGCACAGAAAGGTGATGAGAGGAGTACATTGTTTTTACTAAGCTAATTTTTTCCTGATTATAAAACTAGTACCTCCTCACTGTAGAAAATTTGGAAAATACAGAAGAAAGTAGAAATTAGAGAATAAAATAAATCCGTAGTGCTGCTAGCTATAGCTAACCTCTGTTAACAGTTTGGTGACTTTTTTTTTCCTATACAACATATCATTGTATAAAACCGAGATCATAATATATCATCAAATTTGCATTCTGTTTTTTTCCCTTAGAACTTAGTATCATGAGCACATTCCCAAACCATTCAATGTTCTTATAAATATCTTTTTGATGGCCACTTAACATTAAATCATACAGATGTACCACAAACCTTTTGGTCATTTTGAGGCCTTTAGGATATTTTCAGTTATTTTAAATAATGCTTGGTTAAACATCTGACAGAGCACAAAAATGCTCATCTATCTTTCAAAAATGATTTCTTTAGGATAGAATCCGAGAAAGGAAATTTATAAGTTGAAGGTTGTAAACATTTAAAGGATAGATAGATGGGTGATAGATAGATGATAGATCATTGATAGATAATAGATGATTGATAGGTAATAGATGATTAATAGATGACTGAGAAAAAAAAGAAGAAAGATTGTTCTGATTTCCACTCCCCCTACCACATACTCTACTCACATGGCCCTAATTTTTAATATTTGCTTATTTTAGAAAATACACACACACAAAGAATTTTGTTTTGATTTGCATTTCTATTAAAATAATCTTTACAACAGTAAAATAAGTGAATAACAAAATAAATTTGTGAATAAGTGAATAACAAAATTAATTTGTTTTCCAAATATGAGAAGAGACTCTTTTTAGAAAGAGTGGGGCTGCCTGCATCTCATTCCCTTGCTGTCCCCACAGGGCTCCAAGGGGGACGGGAAGCACGCCTGGACCATGAAGCATTTCAAGAAACCAACCTACTGCAACTTCTGCCATGTCATGCTGATGGGCGTTCGGAAGCAAGGCCTGTGCTGCATTTGTGAGTAAACTTCCTTCAGACCCCTCTTCCCAGGAACTGTCTTGCTCTATACATGTTTGAGCCATTCCCAGAAAAGTTTAGGCATCTCTGCTTCCTAGCTTGAGGGACTTGCCATATTATTCCAACAGCAGAAAATAAAGCAAAACTTCCATGCCCTATTTTTTGTTCTGCCCAAGTCAAATGGACAAATATTATCCTATTGGAGTCTCGTCATAGGCCACTGACTGCCTAGAAAAAAAGTTATTAAAGGTTCAAATGTAATTAAAAAGCATCTCATAATAATTTCAGTTGAGTTTTGCTAGTGAATGTTTTGGTTGGTCAGAAGAACCTGTTTTTTTTTTTAATTAAGCAACTATATTCATATATACAATGGAATTAAAATGATCCATTTGTTTCACTTTATAATCCATTTAGTAAAGTCAGATTGGAGAGGAGAAAAAAACACACATAGAAAAGGAAGGAAGGAGACTGGAAAGGAGGACAGAAGAAAGAGATGGAGGAGAAGGAAGAAAGAAGGGGTCGTGTAGGAAAGAGGGCGGGTTTGCAGAGCAGGAGGAGAGGGGAGGGGCTGCAGCAAGAGGGCTTTGTCGGGCCCAGGGTGCGTGGGTGCAGAATCCTGCCCCCCACCTCAGGATGCAGACAGCAAGCCCTCAGCCTGAACCCTCCAGGGACTGGGGAGCTGCTGCTGCAGCGAGGGCCGTCAGGTACGGGGCGGGTCACCAAAATGTTTTATCTGCCATGCACACAGGAGCCAGGCAGCAGGCAACCTCAGCCACAAAATGCATCGTAGCAGAGCTGGGCCCAGTGGCTACCAAGAGCAAGCGTCAGCAGGCAAAAGTAGGGGCCCACCTGTCTTTCCAGCACCCATTTCAAATGCAGCTCTCACCCACTTTTCATAGGCCCAGCCTCATTCCTAGTACGTTCTAGGCCTGTTGACACAGTAGTGAACAGTAACAACAGCAGTCATTTGTGGAATAGCTGTTCTGACCCGCACACGTGGTGCTTTATACAAATTATGTAATGCTGCAAAGAGAAAGCAATCTTCCTCCCATTTTGTAGAAAACCCTGAATTTCAGAGCGGTGAAGGAACTTACCCTAGATCGTGGCAGAGCCAGAGTTCAGGCCCAGGCCTGCCTGTCTCCAGAGTTAGAAAGACTCCGGCCTTGCTATCCACTCTCCAACATCCTGACATTCAGTACTGTGGCATTGGCATAGCCAGGATGACTCCTCACTCCCCTTAAGCGGAAAGCACCTTTCTGGGGATGTTTTCCTGCTGCATTCACCACCCGCAGTGGAAGGCAGTGTGGCAAGGGAGAGGGTGCAGGAGCATGCCTGGGAGATAGTCGTGGACTCTTCTCAGTGAACAACTGGAGACTTGAATTGCCATTAGGCAAGGCCAGCTCCATATGTCCCCTGCCCCTGACTGGCCACGCAGAGCGAGGCACGGGCCTCAGCTGGGGTGGGGGGCAGGGGGATGGCTGACCTTCCCTACGTGGTCACTCACAGTCACTTTTCTTATTTTTATTTTCAGACTGTAAATACACTGTCCATGAGCGCTGTGTATCCAAAAACATTCCTGGGTGTATCAAAACGAACTCAAAAACCAAAAGGGGCGGCGAGGTTGGTGATACCTATTGCCTTGTTCTCCTGCATGCTGTGTCCCAGGCAACATGTCCATCTCCACAGATTCCTGGGCAGGAAGGGGCTTTGGGAGCTTTATATAGTCCCTTCTCTGCCTTGAGGACCACCCTTAAACCATCTTGTCCATCCATCAATCCATTTAGCATCTCCCTGGTGCCCACCGTGTGCCAGATCCTGTGCCAGGGGGTATGCAGGTTAAAAGGTGGTCCTCAGCCTGGAGGACTGTGCAGACTAGTGGGAGGAGACAGGCATGTAAGCAAAGTGCAAAGTAGCGAGCTGTACAGTAGCGATAGGGCTGTGTGGGACGTACAGTTGAGACACCAAGGGTGGCGGACAGGGAAGCTTTCACCAAAAAGATGGCATTTGAGTTGTGTCTTGAACCCAAATCGCAGGATTTCATAAGGAATCAAGGAGGACAAGGCACCCCAGGCTGGAGAAGCCTCAAGTGTGAAGGCATGGAGACGCGGCTTATTCTCGGATCTGTACTTGGTTCCGTGTGACTGGGATAGAGGATGCTTAGAGGGAAGCGGCGGGAGATGTGCTGCAGAACTGGTGAGATCCAGGTCTTGTGAGGCCAGCTGAGGACTTGGGAAGGGGTTTCATGTGTAGCTAAGGGGCCGCTGAAGAGCTTTGAGTACATGAGGAGATGTTTGGGTTGCGAATTAGGTTAATTGCTCTGACCATGGTGCCAGAGAGAGATCAGATCAGAGGGGATGAAAAAGACTTCCAACAGTTCAGGCAAGAGTTAATGCTGCCCTAGGGCCTGACTGGGGTGGGGTCTGCACTCACCCACTATGCTCTGCTATGTCTGCAGTAGCACAGTGATGGCTGTGTCTGTGCTGAGTGAGTGTCCCCCAGCCATGCCGGTGGTTGAGTGTTTTGACTGTCCCACTGGCTAAGTTGGAAGACATAAAGGGAGAGTCTGAGAGATAATTTGGAAGGTCTTACCACCAGGACCTGGTGACAATCAGGTAGGGGATGAGAGAGGGAGAGAGGTTGGAAATGGCTACCAAGTTTCTAAGGTGGCCATTGGCTGGTACCATTCACTGAGTCTGGAAATAGACTCTTCTTCAAATTAGCAGGGGAAAGGCACTCTTGAGTTCCTGCAGAGGGAAAACCCCATTGAGGACTCTGAGTCAGGAGATGGTTAGCAGGTGGGAGTGGTATCCAGCCCTCCCCAGTAGGACTCCGAGAGAGAAGGGCACCTCCAGGGACACGCATGCATGCCTGTGAGACACCGCATGGCTTCTTGTCTACTCCTTCCGTACCACGCCCATACACACACCATTCCATGTCCATGCCTTTCACCAGGACATAAGGTGCACCTCCTGGGCTCAGGCCCTAAGCCTGCACTCTGGCCATTGCCACACTTGGAACAGAGGGAGACCTCTGAGGGACCAGCAGGGCACGTTCATGACCTTCTGAGTCTCCAGGGGCAACCTAAGTCTTTAACCATCTCTTCTGATCTTGGAAGAGGATGGAGAAGGCAACGTGGTGTTGGGAGACTACCGTGGACTTGGAGTCAGGAGACCTGGCCATGAGTCCCTGCTTGGCCACTTACCAGCCTTGGAACCTAGGACCAGTTACTTAACCTCTCTGCAGCCTCATATTTTTTCTCTGTAAAATAAAAATAATAATAATCTCAGAACAAATTCATTGTGACCATGTAGATGACAAATTGATTAGCAAACTGAGTTCTTTATACCCTCAGGGGTGAATGGCAGAAGGAGAAACTACAAAGTAAATGTGACACATCTTCTAGAGCAACAGTTTTACCAAAAATCTTTTGGAAGGAGGACACAGTAACTTAATTGATAAGTAATTTAAAACTTTTATCTAATACAAACATGGATGGTATTATGCAAATATTCCATGTGTTTTTAATATTGTGCTTGTAGTTGGCACTTCAGGCTATGTCCCCACGTTCCCCCAGAGTCCATATCCACCCCTTCCACTATTCGGGATACCCTGGTGAAAAATTTTTTGAGGAGTTCTATAGAATTCCCGGGGGACTTAACTGAGGGCTCAGACCCCCAGGATTTGGTGTCATGGGTCGCTTTGCACTTACAGTCACACACGTACACACGCATTCCCACCTGCTTCCCAAGTTCCTGGGCTGCTTCAGGGGCATGTCCTGGCCAGGAGGCAGGTACAACCCACTCTCCAGGAAACAGATGTGCAAGCTGCTGGCTGATGACCCACACTAATCCCTTTGGGCTTTCTCTCTAACTTCCTTCCTGAGTGCTTCTCAACCTTGGCTGCATATGATAATCAGTCAGGGTGCTTTAAAACATACTAATGATGGGTCTCATCCCCAGAGACTCTAATTTATTTTGTCTGGAGTGAGGGCTGGGCATTAGGACTTCTAGATGCTGGCCAGGTGGTCCTGAGGGGCTGCTAAGGCTGAGAGGCACTAGCCCATAGAAGACAGAGGGGGAAGGGATTCCCCATCAGGGGCACCCCCCAGGGGGCCAGGACTGTGCCAGGAAGGCCCTTCCAAATGTGCTGTCTCATTGAATCCTCCCAGAAAACCCAGACGTGGGGCATTTTATGCCAATTTCTGTAGATGAAGGACCTGAGACTCAGAGAGGTCCAGGAACTGGCCAAAGGTCACCCCGCTGCAAAGTGGAAGATCAATGACTCCAACCAGTTTTGTCTGTAGCCCAAGCCCTCCTGCGTTTCCCTGCAGCCCGCTGCCTTCCAGAAAAGGGCACACACAAACACATCCTTTTGCAAAGAGTTCTGGTGACAGAGAGATGAACTGCAAGACGAGATGCTCAGACGCTTGACTGCCAGAGGGGGTGAACTGTTCAAAGAGCAGGCAAAGTGGCTTTCCATCTACCTCGATTAACATGATAGAGGTTAGGTAGGGAGTGACCACACTGGTGCAATTCAGCAAAGCAGCCCGGCATCCAGAAGTGCATCCACTAAACAGGAACCAACCCTCTCTGGCCTCCCCACTCCCTGCACTCCTCCCAGACCCTTCTCCTCAGGCCCAGGGCCCAGGGCCCTGGGATGTGGTTCTGCAGCCTTCCCTGGTATCCTTCGCTTCCCTCCTGCAGGTGATGCAGCGCGCGTGGGTGGAAGGGAACTCCTCTGTCAAGTGTGACCAGTGCCACAAAAGTATCAAGTGCTACCAGAGTGTCACCGCGCGGCACTGCCTGTGGTGCCGGATGACGGTGGGTTGGCGCCCAGGGCAGCCCTGCTGCTTTTCAGTGTGGTTGTTTGCTCAAGCGGACATCCTGCCAGAGGGCATGAGCAGAGCTACGTGGGCAAGGCTAGAGAGGGAGCCTAGAGCCCCTGTTCAGTGCCCTAAGTCTAACTGCCTCCAGTAAATCACCAAGATGCCCAGAGAGAGGGTACCCCCCAGGGCTGCTTAAACAGAAGCTGACCAGTCTACTCTCTTTGTGGCCAGGCAGCTGTGAACAGCAGGCTGGACCATTAACTTCCTTTGCCTGGGTGTCGTCTGGGCCGGGCACACTGACAGAGTGGGAGAGGAATTAGATACTCAGTCACCTGCATCAGAGGAAGGCATACTCCTGACAGCAACCCCACTGCCTGGACAAGAGGCCTGTGCCCACTGCCATCATCCATGACAAGTGTCCACTTCCTCCTTGGACACCTGGAGCTGCCTGACCTGCCTTCCAAAGCAGACTCAGTGCCGTGTCTTGTCCCCTTGACTGGGTATCAGCCTCAGAAAGGACGTGTCAGACTGCAGAACTCTTAAAATGCAGAGGTCGAGTCATGGGGTTTACCTCCAGCCTCTCATGAGTTTGTTCAACAAGATCTCCTTCCTTCCAGTGTCTCAGAGCCTAGGGAGCAAATATCCCATGGGGGCTCTAGAATCCACATGGGGGTGCCATACGGACAGGCCACAGGCCTGCTTGGGACCGTTTTGCTCCAGCTGCCATGGGCAGCACTTGGTCTCCTTTCTCTGCCCACGGCAGACTTGGCACCCATAACCAAGCACACACACCCATACACACTACACACCACACACACACACACTCTCTCTCTCTCTCTGCTATACTGTGAAAGCCAGCAGTGCCTCAGGATTTAGAGGAGCACTAGACAACCTGCCTCCCTAGTAAATTTCTTTTTTTTTTATAAGCAGATATTCATTTTTAATTATTATTTATTTATTTTTGGCTGTGTTGGGTCTTCGTTTCTGTGCGAGGGCTTTCTCCAGTTGCGGCAAGTGGGGGCCACTCTTCATCGCGGTGCGCGGGCCTCTCACTATCGTGGCCTCTCTTGTTGCGGAGCACAGGCTCCAGATGCACAGGCTCAGTAGTTGTGGCGCACGGGCTTAGTTGCTCCGTGGCACGTGGGATCCTCCCAGACCAGGGCTCGAACCCGTGTCCCCTGCATCGGCAGGCAGATTCTCAACCACTGCACCACCAGGGAATCCCCCCTAGTAAATTTCTAAACTCTCATAGTTGACATTTCCTTGATCACTTTCACTCACTCTCATCTTCATTTTTTCCTCCAGTTTCACCGCAAATGTGAATTGTCAACTTTGTGTGATGGTGGGGAGCTCAGAGACCATATTTTGCTGCCCACGTCAATATGCCCCATCACCCGGGTAAGTGCTGCCACCCCGATGGGGCTCTGGCTCCCCTGCAATCCCAGCTCATGTTTCAGATGCAGGCAGCATTCAGACATTCACATCCCTCAGAGGGTTCCCTCTGCAACTCTTAGGATTTGTGTTTTCAGCCCAAGTTTAAAAGAGGTCAGTGCTGCACAGCCAGATTGTGAGGGAAAACTTCCCTGACTAAAATGATTCCAGCCGCTGGCCACCCAGAATGCTCTGAAATGGCCCAGCAAGGAAAGCGCATTCATTCTAAGCACCTTTGCAGGCAGATCACATATATGGAACCTCAGTCACCACCTGTGCACAGCTAGGCTTCCCAGACCTCCCTTGTCCCTGTCACCCTCTGTCCTGGGTCCAAACATGGACCTGCCTCTGCCTTGAGGATTTCCACTTGGGTGTCACAGCCTTTCTTGGAAATGAAAGATACAAAATTAAACTCTGTTTATCCCCATCTGAAACTTTTTCTGTCTCCTGTGTTGAAGACCCCTCTTTCAAGCCAAGCACCCAACACCTTAACTGTTCTCTTTCCATGTTAAAGATGCTGCTGAGTTCCACTGATTCCTCACCTCTCACCCTTGACTTGCCCATCTTCTTTCTTATTAAAAACTAAAGAAAAAAAAACACCACTTTAAAAACTATTTGGCAGTATCTACTAAGTTGGAAATGCACAAACTCTATGACTCAACAATTCCCCTCCTGTGAGAAATAGGAGCATTTATTCCACCAGAAGACATGTACGGGAATGTTCCTATCAACATTATTCATAACAGTCAGGCACTGGAAACAAGCTAAATGACCATTGACAAGGGAATAGGTAAATAAGTTGAGGCAGATTAGTATAATGGAATACTGCACTGCCATAGAAAACAACCATGCTTAGATGCAAAAATATGGATAATCCCCAAAATATAATGTTGAACAAAAGAACCTGGACTCAGAAAAGATATGGTCTATGATTCCACTGATATGAAATTCAAAAGCCAGGCAAAACCAATAAGGTATCAGGCGTCACAACAGAATTATGCCAGAAGAAGCAGTAGTTACAAGGGCATACACGTATGCAGAAATCCATAGAACTGTAGATTTAACTTTGAGCATGTTACTATATGCGACATTAAACCTCAATGAAATGAATAATAAACACTGAAAAAACAAACAAACAAAACAGGACATATGACTTAGTATTACATCATTTAGGTAGTGCTTCACAGAGAAACCAGATCTGAGACCTTGCTTCTCAAAGCTCAAGCTTCTAAATCAACAAAGTAGATTTCTGCCCATTTCAGTGTTTCCTCTGAAACACTGTGTCCCTTCCAGTGTCTCGAAGTTAAAGTCAGGGCAAGAGATGACAACTGCCTGGATCCAGAGTCCTTGAGAAACCCAAAGGGAACATTTCTTTTTTTACATCCAAAGTCTCACTTTGAAAAACTCCTCCCTACACTGTATTGGTTTTCTATTCTCTTCCTTTATATTAACCATTTGTTTTTCTTCTGATTTCCTTTTTTGTAGTAGGCATTTTTTTTTCAAAAGATGCTTGTCTTTCCTCTCTTTTATAGGACAGGCAAGATGGGAAGTCTGATGGTAGCATGTCAGCCAAGGACGAACTTGTAACGCAGGTACCTCGGCAAGCCCTAAATCTACTCACTCGTTCTAAGCTGGTCCAAGGCTGTGGAGGGGAGAACAGGATTTGGCTTCTAGAGAAGCACATCTCAACATCTGCTTTCTTATCTGATTGATTATATCACACAGGTCACTGTATTTCCAGCCTCTGGGGTTACCTTTGACAACCACACTGTAGGCAAGTAGTGTGAAGGGAGGTTGGTTGATCCCGTGGCTGGCTGAACTGGCTTTATCACCTTTTTAGGAACACATTGCATAAAACTTCATTATGCATACTCCCTGAATAATAACAAGAATATGGCTGAAAGATAGACAGTTAGGTTTTCCAGGACTGCCAAGCTGTCTGCAGAATGTGATCTGCCAGAGCAGAGTTAACTAGATCCAAAAGTTCATCTTCATCCTTAAACATATTTCAGAACTCATTTTTTTAGCTGGATTCACCAATGAGCTTCTCTTTGTGCCTTTCACAGAGTTCCAGGGGATGCAGGAAAGGCAGCCTGATGAGGTAGAACAAGTACCAGAAAAGGAAATAGCACACTGGGGCCTTCTCCTCTGCCTCTGAACCTTAAGTTTCCTTGTTTGAAAGGAGGCATAGCAATCCCTGCACTGCCCACCTCCCATAGATGCTCCAAGATTCAATGAGAACATGTAGATGAGTGTAAAACATAAGCAATGGTGCTTAATGTGGGAAAGCTCTAGACACCTTGAAAGGGAGAAAGTCAGATGGAGCACGTGTGCGCGCGCGCGCACACACACACACACACACACACACACGGCGCAGGTATGTCAGTTGTTTACAGCTGGCATCTGTCTGGTTATCCTGCATCTGTTCTGATTGGGCAGTGCCCATGCTGTACAGGTTGTTAAACATTTTGAATATCACCCCCAGAGATAAAGAATTACTCCTTAAGCTCCAAGATGCTTCTGGGTTTCACACAAATAATCACCCTAGGCAGATGAGAAAATTGCTAAAATTTATAAAGGATGCTGCTGTCCGTTTCAAACAATATGGCCCTGTGTTTGGTGAATTTTTAGCTTGCAGTCTGGAAAAGTAGGCATTAGATAGTGAATATGGAGCAAAGCTGCATCTCTGTATCGGTGTGTCCTTCTGCTGAAGACACAGGTATTTATTGAGTACCCACTCTTGTATCTGGGGCAATGGGGCCCTTGGTAGAAAGGTTATACACACAAACGCCCTGCTCCTGAGGTATTAAAATCCATTTGATGTTTTGTGATATTTACCTGAGAAAATAAAAAATAAAGACATATACAAATAAATGATAACAAAAGAAACCCAGAAGATATTATTGGGTTGGCCAAAAAGTTGGTTCTGATTTTTCATGAGATCTTACGGAAAAACCCGAACGAACTTTTTGGCCAAACCAATATATGCCTCAAGTGCAATAGCTTTCGTTGCAATGATTAAGGAAAACTTCATAGAGGAAGTAGCTCTTGAATTGGGCCCTGAGAATGAGGAGTTCTTTTTTAAGAGGTTGCAAAGAAGAAAGTGGGCATTAAGGAGGAGAAGAAAGCAGTGTGAGCAGCCCCAAAGGCTGGGAATTAACTCCCTAGAAGGTACGAGCCAGGCTTGGCTGGAACTGCAGTGAAGGTTAGAGTAATTAAGAGAGAACAGTAGATTGGGGCTGCACTTAAATGCCTTGCATGCCAGCTTAGGAGATCTGGATTTTATCCTCTGGGTAATGAGACGTCTTTAAAGGTTTCTGAGCAGGAGTGGTATGACTAGTGATGTCCTGGGAAGGAACTGCATGGGGGCAACATACAGAGCTTCACCTGAGGTGGGCAAGGCCCGAGCAGTGTGGGCACTGTGGCAGCTGCCGGAGATCAAGAGACATTCCAGGGAAAGAATTGGCAGGACAGGGTCTTCCCTGTATGACTGGATGAATAATAACAGTAGCCAGGAGAGAGGGCCAGTTTTGTGGGGAAAGAAGATAGGTCAGGTTTGGAGTGTGTTCTGGTGAGACATCTGGCTGAATGTACCCCCTGGACAATGAGAAATGTGGAACCAGGGCTCAGGAGGAAAATGGGGGCTGGAAATGTGGATATGGAAGGTACTGGGTGGAAGTATAGTTAACTCCATGGCTGTTAGGATCAGACGGCCCTAACTTTTAAGATCATAATCAGTTGTATCCCTCACAAAATCTAATCTTGTGCTGTGGGCACAATGCCACACCACTGTGAATAATTTGGAGTTGTGATACCATTGCCCCATCTCTGATCCCGACTTCAAACGCTTGTCACCATTAACACTACTTAAAGGCCATTAGGCTGGAGACACTTAGCTGTTTAATCCCTCAGAAAACTCAGCCAGTGGACCAGCACCTACTGCCTCCTGACCTCCTCTCCTCCATGCCTGGAACTGCTTCTCTCCCGGGAGCTGTCTTAGCATCCACTGTCATCGCATTCCTCCTGTTGGCTAAAACAGAGCTAATTTCTTTTTCTTTTGCCTTTTAAGTATAAGATCATCCCCACCCCGGGTACCCACCCCCTGCTGGTTTTGGTGAACCCCAAGAGTGGAGGGAGACAAGGAGAAAGGTATGTTCTCTTCTTTTTCGAGATGGAGAGGCTAGGCCAACCGTAACCAAGGGGGCTGTGGAGATGGCAGACCTGTGGTCCAATCCCAACCCTACCACAGACCGCTTGATGACCTGGTCCAAGGGACTTAATGTCCTTGTGCCTTGGTTTCCTCCTCTGTAAAATGGAGGTAATAATCGTTCCTCCTCCCACAGGGGTTTCGTGAACGTTAAAATAGACACCGTGCTAGCCTAGGGCCTGTGACGTGGGCCATTATTATGGTTCCCAGAATCAGACCAAGTTCTGAGACGTCCGTTAACTTCCCAGCCTTGCAAGTCTTTTCTTGATTTAAGAGACGTGGCAGAGGCACCTGGTGGAGACCTCCTGGCCTATCCCACCCTTGAGAAAGCAGGGCACCCGTCTCATCAGTGAAGGAAACGCCCAGTGAGTGGGAAGCCCCAGGAGAAGGGGAGGGGAGGGGCGGCAAGGAGCAGAGCAGCTCTGCCCCCCAGGGTCCAGCTCTGGGGCAGTGAACAGACGGCAGGGTGATCTGGAATCCAGGTTTTAAAACAGACTAAGGAGGGTTTAAGCGAGAAGTGTGAGAGCCCCCACCCCCGTCCTAGGGGCGGAGCACCCCTCCTGAACGGACCTGATCAGCCTCAAGCGGGAGCCTTGAAACCAAGCCTAGATGTGGTCACTGCCCCCAGCCCTCCTCGGCCCCAACCCCATGTCCTGCATGTCCTCCTGATCCCAGGATTTGGGGGACCTTTCCATAGAGGGTCCCTTGGTGCCTTTGTCTAGCCCACAAAGAGCAGAATCATACTACCTAGAACATATAGAACATTTGGGAGAAGGTCTCCATGAAGGAGAATGGAAATTCTGTTCTCCGGGTTGCTCTGTCCTGTCCTCTGTGCAAGGGGTGCTACTCCTGGGGTTGCAGACTAGAGTCCTGGATGGTGGGGAAGACCTTGAAATGGGGTGAGGGCGTGGGTGAGGCCAGCCAGACCTGGGACTTCAGGGTCTGCAGGGCCTGCATGCACTCTTCTCCCCTCTTGGGTATAAATGCACCCACGTTCCCACCATCAATGGGCTGCAGAGGTACTTGCCCTCCTGTGACTTCTCACAATGACATTCCCCTTCTCTGTCTCGGTCTCTCTCTCTCTCTCTCTCTCTCTCTTTCTTTTTTTTTTCCATAGAATTCTTCGGAAATTCCACTATCTGCTCAACCCCAAACAAGTTTTCAACCTGGACAATGGGGGGCCTACTCCAGGGTATGGAGATACGATCTTTACTTCTTATTTCTTCCCCGCGCCCTTAGATCTCTACAGAAGATAGCTTTTGGGGTCACTTTTTTTTTTTTTTGTCTCTTTCATCGGTAGACTTGTCCTTCCTGCCATTTCACTCCTTTTCTCTTCTTTTTCTCATATCTACTCTTACTTCCTCCTGGAGATACTCAGGACCACCCATTATGGATAACTCTGGGAAGTAGCCTCCTGTACTTTATCCCAGAAAAAGTTGTTGATTTTGTAAGAGGGAGAAATTGCATATGTCATTTGTTGGCTTGACAAGAAGGGCGGGCTGGTAGATTACTTTAACTTATTTGCAAGGCCATATTAGCTGGTATCTTCATACTGAATTATCAGGGAGAAGGAAAGAGTTTTCTTACCACTGTCCGTCTGTGTTTCAGAAATCTGTAGAGCTGACTCAGAGTTCCACTGCACGTTCTGTTGTGGGGGCCTTTAAGGATCAAGACAATTGGTTGTTCAATGAAATCACTTTTTTCCTGAATCATCCAAGTTAGAGGTTGTTAAGCTCCCCCTGGCCCTTCTCCTCCTGTCATTTGCCTATTGGCTATTTCCCTGCTCATCAGCAAAGTGTCAAGGAGACGGGGAACAATGAGAGGAGACAAGGCAGCCCCTCTGAAGCTCAACCCAAGGTCTACGGGAGGAGCTGGTCCTTGTGCTGGTGGCGGACATGATGAGCCAGGCCTGTAATCAGAGGCCCCTCCAGCATTAGGGCTGGAAGGTACCCAAAGACTGGTACCTTCTTGCCAGCCAGAGACAGTACACTAGAGACATCTGCCAGCCGGCCCAAAGCTATCTCAGTGCCAGGTCCTCAGACTTGCACCTGCTAGGCTGGGCTTTCCAACACACAGCTGCTTGGCCCAACATCTGAACCTGCATTTCTACTCTGGGCTGAGCAAGACCTTAATAGGGGCTGGAGTGAGGACTCTAAAAAGGAACTCTGTCCCTGTCTTTGGTTTGACACAGAGCTATTATTAATGGCAGGGTTGGTGCAAGACCCACTAAAGGGGAAAGAAACATGAATGTAGATTCAGCACCTCTGCCGTGACTTGCCTGTAAAACTAACTTCAAAATAGAGCCCGCCCATATGGCTGCGCGTGCCATCACGGTCACCATGATTGCCAATTACTGCTCCATTGTGACTTGTGACTGAGCAGCAGCCCACAACTACCTTTACCAGCCGGCTCTCTTTTAGGGCATTTTAATACTTGAATACAGACAGTACTCACTTAACTGCATCTATTCTCAATTCATTTTGCCCAGGATGACAAGCCTGGTGGCTACTTCTAGAGCCACTGTGCCCTGAGTATCTCTGTGCTGTACATGTCAGCCTGTAATCAGACAGGGTGTCTAGCTGAAGGGAGCCTCCATTCAGAACCCACTTCATACAGGAGAGCAGAGTTCTGCAAGAGAAAGAGAGGGAAGGGGATGCTAATTTGCCCATGCATACACTGGTGACTCCGAAGGGGTCTTCTCAGATCACCATGCAGGGCAAAGAGGAAATACTGAGCTTCAGCTTCTCAAGCCCCACCTCAAGGCCTCCACAGGTCATGTCTGTGCTAAAGCAGAGGTTCTTAACCTTTTTTGCACCAGGAACCTATTTGGCAGTCTGATGAAGTCTACGGACCACTTCTTAATATTAAGATAATATTTTTTAATGTATAAAATGAAATATATAGGAGTAACAGGGAAACTCATTATATTGAAAAGAACAGTTATCAAAAGGTTAAAAAACAAGTTTGTGATAGAAGAATATATGTGATTTACTAAGACACTATAGACCAAGTTCCAGAGACAGGTCTAATAGCTATTGTAAATTAAAAGCAGGGATGAGCAGAAGTGATATAAAATATCTGCCACAACTGTAGTAAAACATCGAAATACCTGTGATTTTGGCTGCTTAACAAAGTCACAGGTATTGTTAATACCTCTGTGATTTGTGGCCTACATATATAATTGAAGGAAATGCTAAATTTCACTTAGAGCTTAGGGAAGTTAAGAGTGTAACATTTTCTTCCAGTTCATGGCCCTCTGGATTCTACTCCCAGACCCCTTAGATATGCACTTCAGGTTAAGAGCCCTGCTCTAAAGGGTTAAGACCCCTGAGGGGAGATGGTGCTCACTCCACTTAGGTCTGGGTGGGATGAAGATCCAGCCAGCTCAGTGCATCTGACTTAAAGGGGAGGTCGTGAGGACAGAGCAGGTGAGAGAGCTGGAGACGAGTCAGAATGCTGGGGGTTAGTTGTATCAGTGCCAAAATAAGCAAACTATGGATTCCTCTGCCTAAATCATAGAGAATTTCTAGAAAACCATTTTCTGTGTTGAATGTTGAGTCAGCATCTCCTTATACAAAGATGGCTCCATGGGATTCATAGTCAATGGCATTGCTTAGTAAGTTCTGGTTTCATAACATTAAGTGACCCTTTCAACCCCAAAAGGAATCAAGGTCATAACATACTCCCAGGGCAGGGAGCGGGCAGGGGACTCTGACTCAAGGAGTGTCAAAGGTCAGCCTGTAAACAAAACCATTTTGGCCTTTCTACTTCCAGACTTAACTTTTTCCGTGATACTCCAGACTTCCGTGTTTTGGCCTGTGGAGGAGATGGGACAGTTGGCTGGATTTTGGATTGCATTGGTAAGAATGGGCTGGAAGGGCCTTTGCAGTTGACTTAAAATAAATATATTAAAGTCAGAGGAAGGCAATCAACAAGAAAGAGAAATGGAGCCATGTTTTGTTCATCCTTGTTTCTACTCTTGGACCAGTGCTTGACTAAATATCTACTTTGGATGGAAAAAAGAATAAAAGAAGATCATGGAAGGATTCCCACTGGTACAGATGTAACAGCTTAGTTTCAGGCCTCGCTTCATAAATAGCTGTCATGGCCGGGGTTTAGGCAGTTGCAGGACAGGCCAGATGGGGGGTTGCGGGGAAAAGGAGCAGGACTGGGACTCCAGGCACGTCCAGGGTACTGGATAAAGGCCAAAGAACTAAGCATTGATGCATAGCCCGGGGCAAGACACCTTGAGATGAACACCTGCAGCTGGAGCACAGAAAGCACATCTAGAAAGCACAGATGAATGCAAGCAAAGAAGCGCCACAGTGGGCTGTGTCCAATATGCCGAGATCCAAAAGGCTATAGGGAGGGTAGGGAGGGCCCAGGCTGGGTATCAGG
Source organism: Mesoplodon bidens (assembly GCF_964165515.1). Lineage (NCBI taxonomy): Eukaryota > Metazoa > Chordata > Mammalia > Artiodactyla > Ziphiidae > Mesoplodon > Mesoplodon bidens. The sequence continues at coordinate 101,985,898 of NC_138161.1, read as the reverse complement.
AGGCCTGGGTCTAGTCCAGCTCTGCCTGGATCTGTGGCTCCTTGGACACGGCACCACCAGTAAATGATGGAGAATGATTCTGAAATTCTGGGACAAGGGATATATTGAAGATCTAACCCTGGAGCACCCAGATAAACACTGGGACATGGGACATAAGCATAGGAAAGCAGCCAGAGGTATTGCTGGGGAGGGCGGTCATCAAAGTCCAAGATGACCCAGAGCAACAAGCCCTGCGCTGCTTTGGTCTTTTCGTCCTTCATTCCCCAAATCCTACCTGTGCACCTCCAGATGCCCAGCTCCCCTCAAGGCACTGGTGATGCAACAGCGAACAAAGGACAAATATCCCACCCTCACGGAGTTTCCTTTCTAGAGGGAAGAGACAGGCTATAAACAAAGAAATAAGTGAAACATACAGTGTGTCAGAAGGTGATAAAAACATAGCAGAAAAGGGGGAAAGGGAGCTCAGCGGAGGGAGTGGGGTTGCAATCTTAGACCAGGTGGTTCCGAAGGCCTTGAGGAGCAGATGACATTCGCATGGAGACCTGGAGGAGGGTGAGCCTTGTGGATACCTGAGGGTGGAAGGAACAGCAAATACAAAGGCCCTGAGGTAGGAGCAGGCCAGACCGCCAAAGGCAGTGGGAAGGCTGCAGAGCGTGCCTGGGGCGTAGTGCGTGAGGGCAGAGTGGCAGGGGATAAAGCAGAGATAATGCAGGGCCAAGTCACTAGGACATGTAAGACATTATATGGAATGTGGCTTTCATACTGGGAAGGTCCCAAGATGCTGGATGGTTTTAAGCAAAGCAGGGACACAACAGATTACAGAAACAGAAAAGGGTGGAAGCTGGGAGACCAATCAGGAGGCTCCTGCAGTAATCCAAGGAGGGGGACTGTGCCATGGACCACAGTAGTGACAGAGGAGGTGGTGAGAAGGAGTCAGATATCTTTTGAAGGCGGAGCCAGCAAGATTTGCTGACAGACTTCATGTGGAAGATGAGGGAAAGGAAGGAGTCAAGGATGGGCCAGGATAGACCCTGAACAGGGTGGAGAAGCCTGGGCCCCCAGGGGTCGTAAGCAGACCACCTGGAGGAGGGGGACCGGCACCCCGCACACCTGCCACATCTACTCCCCCACAGGCACTTCGGTTTCCATGGACACAGCCCTGCCAAGCAGCCACCCACGCTCTCCTGTCACCTCGGGCTCTGGAGTTGTTTGTGGGAGGAGGGAGGCGTCCTCTGGGAGCCGAGGAAGGAGAAGCTGATCAGCAGGGGGTGGATGGCGCCAGTACCTGGAGCTGCTCGCACGGGTCCCTCTCCATCGGGAAGGAGAAAGTAGGCTTTGCTGATAAGTTTTATAAAATTCAGCTGCAGAGGACACAGGTGATATACGCTGCCCAGAACAGAAAGGTCATGTGAGGTGATCTGCTTTTTCACAGGTCAGTGGCCCAAAGATTAAAAAACAAGGGTAAAAGGAGTAACTGCACAGTTTTCATTCATTCATTCAAGAGAGGTTGAAGCCCTTGTTCTGTGCTCTCTGCCGCCCCATTTCGCTCCCCTCTCTGATGTGCTGTCCTGCTACAGCCAGAGTGGTCATTCCTGAATGTCAGTGGGGTTGTGATATGTGCAAAGCACATCAGTGGCTTCCCAGGATTCTTAGATAAAGATAAAAACTCTTCAGATGCTCCACAGGGCCCTAAGTGGTCTAGCAGCTACCCACCCAGCCTCATTTCCTACCGCCATCCTCTCCCTCTAGACCCAGACACCCAGTCCCTCTCTCAGACCCTTGAAGGCACCAGTGTCCCTTCTACCACAGGGCCTGTCTGTTCTGCTCCCCTGGCCTTTGCTTGGTCAGCTTCTACTTCAGATTTCAGCCAAAGTGTGGCTTCCTCAGGGAAGCCTTCCCTGATAACTCATTACAGGACCACACTCCTTTCCATCCCAGTATGAATCTGAAATTATGCATCATTTCTATGAAGACCTTGTTAATAGCTGTCTCTCCCTCTCAACTGTAGGTACCCTGAGAGCCGGAGCCGTGGCTTTTTTGCCTGCTATTAGAGCCAGAGCACCTAACATAGCACCTAGGCCTTCAGTAAATATGTGTGGAGATACTATGGTGAATGAGATATAGTTCCCCCAGGGAGGTTACAGGACATTTGGGGAACAAACAAGTAGTTACAAGACAGTGTGATGAGATCACCCCTGGTACTAAAGAAACACTCTGGAGAGGCACCAGGTCCAGACTAGGGCAACCAGGGAGGGCTCTGTGCTGAGCAACAGAGAGCTTGTGATTTAAGGCCCTGAAAGCACTTCAGCAAGGTTGACATGTCGAGTGGGAGGCAGGACGTGAGAAGGATGAGGCTAGAGAGAAAGGCAGAGCCAGGAAGGGCTTCACTGCGTGCTAAGGGGTGGTGGGAGCCATGGCAGAAGGGAAAGCAGTGGACTTGTGTGATCAGGCTCATGGTTCAAGGATTTCCTGCCTGGGTGGAAGTGTGGAGAACACACCAGGGGGTGGAACTGGAGGCCGAGAAGGCAGAGAGGAGGCTGCTGCAGCAATAGCAGTGGGAAGGAGTCCTACCGTCCCAGAACTCAGCCATCACCACGGGATGGAGAGGAGAGATTGCTTGGAGAGCTTTTAAGGGGACAGCATATAGAAATTGGTGTGTAAATGGATGTGGGACAGCATATAGAAATTGGTGTGTGAAGGAAAAATCTAGAATGACATCCAGGTTTCTAGCCTCAACACTGTGAGGATGGTTGATCTGCTGGGATGGGAACCACAGAAGAAGGGGCAGACCTGAGCAAACAAGCGCCTTCCAGGCAAAGGGAAGAGCACATGCAAAGGCAGGGAGGCATAAACGTGGACTGTGTGTTCTGGGAAAATGAGAGAGTCCACTGATTTACTCCATCTCAACCTCTTGGTGGTAATCTCAGGCCTGAGTCTTGCCTAAGCTCAGCCACTTCCGGCATGAGTCTCATTACCTGGGGCATCTATGAATACCTGTTCTGCTGGGGCAGCCCTAGCATCAGCTTCACACAGGATGCTGATTCTTGCATCACTCCCCACTCAACCCCCAGCCATGCTTCCCAATCACATCCCTCACATCCTCCCCCGGCACCTGGTGCACTGAGGTTTATGTAAGTGGTGTCCTCCAGAGCCCAGTGGGTGTCTGGCTTCCTTCAACTTTCCCAGCTCAGCCAACATGCTGCTGTAGACCTACAGCCAGATTAAAACATACATGTTCTGATGTGCTTTCTCTAACAGTTCAGCCTGATGCTCCTTTACAACCATCATGGGAGACAGGATTAGGAATCGGTGTGTTTGCAGGTCTGGGAGGTGGTGGAAGCGGCAAACTGGTACCCGGGTGCCAAATAACACCTGGGGGTTTTGCTTATTAGACACAATGTTATTTTTAAGCTTCTGAGCCTGAATGACTTGAGGCGAGGCATCTTCAGTTTTCCAAGTGCCCCACCACTTTCTGATCTCTCAGACCCACCTGTTTTACTATTTATGCACCTGCCTGGCCTCTGAAGAAAGGAGGAGCTTGGACTTGGAGCCACAGAGATCTGGGTTTGGATCCTGGCTGTGGAATGACTTTCCCTCTGTGAGACTCCATTTCTTCATCCATGAGAATGATAATACCTTGCAGGGTCTGTCTGAGGGATAAATGGGGTAAATGCTACTTATCATTAAAGATTAAAACTGTACAGGGCTTCCCTGGTGGCGCAGTGGTTGAGAATCTGCCTGCCGATGCAGGGGACATAGGTTTGTGCCCCGGTCTGGGAAGATCCCACATGCCGCGGAGCAGCTGAGCCCGTGAGCCATGGCCGCTGAGCCTGCGCATCTGGAGCCTGTGCTCTGCAACGGGAGAGGCCACAACAGTGAGAGGCCCGTGTACAGCAAAAAAAAAAAAAAAAAAAAAAAAAAAGATTAAAACTGTGCAAACTAATGTTTTTGAGCTATATGCTTTCACCCCAAAGGAAAGAATTAGGATGAAATGAGGATAAACAGGTGAAAGTTACAGGGAGACAGATTTAACTCAATTTGAAAGATTCCTTTGCAGTGGTTAACACACTGCAGATGGAAAAGATGGCTTTAGGAAGTAGTGAGTTCCCCATCAGGAGAAGAATTCAAACAAAGAATGCTATGGAGGGCTTCAAGCACTAGATCAGGGATAACTAGACAACTTGAGCCTTCTATAATCACATGGCATATGGTTCTCTCTTCCTCTTCATGGGTTGCAGATAAGGCCAACTTCGCAAAGCATCCACCCGTGGCTGTCCTGCCTCTTGGAACGGGAAATGACCTGGCCCGCTGTCTCCGCTGGGGAGGGGGTGAGTCTGCATGGGAGAGGGCTTACCCTGGAGACAAGTGCTCCAATCTACAGGGAGGCTCTGCAGAGCTAGGCTGAACTTCCCTCTTAGGGATCACATTCCACGGAGTAATACTCAACTCTGGGATCATCTCTACTCCACACTTTTTGTTTAACCTCCATTCCATGCCGACGCCTGTGTCTACCACTCACTAGATTTACTATCAGCCTGAAACTCAGCTTCGACTCTACCTCCCCCAGTAGAACAAGTCAACTTTACGGTAGAATCTCCTTTGTCTCCCCTCCAGGGTTCATCCCAGTAGGGGCTCACTTAGGGATTTTTCTGCATGAAATTCTCCCTCTCCAAATTATCGATCTTCTGAATTAGGATTCAAAATGCAGACCGAAAAACCACTTCGCCAGCTACTAGGGGCATCCAGACCATCTTAGGGCCCCATGGCCATGGGCCCTCATTTTGAAATTCACCTAAGGGGGGAACTCAGAATGGTAGCCAGCTTACAGGGCAATGGGCAAGGAGCTAAGGAGAACTTTGCAAACTGCAACAGCCCCTGTGGAGCTGGGCGTGCTCCAGAGAGTAGAGAGGTTCAGGTCAGCACATGGAGCAGACACATCAGCCTGGCAGGCAGAATTGGGGTGAGACTCCACATGGCGGATCAATTCCGAGTGTGATCCAAGACCAGGCCGGCAGCGGTCAGTGTGCATGCTTGGAGGGCAGGGGCGGAGCAAGCAGGAGCCAGCCCTAGAAGGAGGTTGGCAGGCACGGGCAGAGCTCCCAGGGTCCTCAACCACACACTGGGCTAGGGAAGGACCCTCTGTTCAAGAGGGGACAGGCAATCATCAACAAATCTAGAAACAGTAAATGCTGGAGAGGGTGTAGAGAAAAGGGAACACTCTTGCACTGCTGGTGGGAATGTGAATTGGTACAGCCACTATGGAGAACAGTATGGAGATTCCTTAAAAACTACAAATAGAACTACCATATGACCCAGCAATCCCACTACTGGGCATATACCCTGAGAAAACCATAATTCAAAAAGAGTCATGTACCACAATATTCACTGCAGCTCTATTTACGATAGCCAGGACATGGAAGCAACCTAAGTGTCCATCATCGGATGAATGGATAAAGAAGATGTGGCACATATATACAATGGAATATTACTCAGCCATAAAAAGAAACGAAATTGAGCTATTTGTAGTGAGGTGGATGGACCTAGAGTCTGTCATACAGCGTGAAGTAAGTCAGAAAGAGACAAATACCATATGCTAACACATATATATGGAATTTAAGAAAAAAAAAGTCATGACGAACCTAGGGGTAAGACAGGAATAAAGATGCAGACCTACTAGAGAATGGACTTGAGGATATGGGGAGGGGGAAGGGGAAGCTGTGACAAAGCGAGAGAGTGGCATGGACATATGTACACTACCAAACGTAAGGTAGATAGCTAGTGGGAAGCAGCCTCATAGCACAGGGAGATCAGCTCGGTGCTTTGTGACCGCCTGGAGGGGGCGGATAGGGAGGGTGGGAGGGAGGGAGACGCAAGAGGGAAGAGAGGTGGGAACATATGTATATGTATAACTGATTCACTTTGTTATAAAGCAGAAACTAGCACACCACTGTAAAGCAATTATACTCCAATAAAGATGTAAAAAAAAAAAAAAAAAAGGGACAGGCAGACTTGTAGCCCCACGCTCTGGGCATCTAGGCAGCATAGCGAGGCACACATTTCACATAGCCTTGTGCTCCCAGATAGCATCAAGGCCCTCAGCTACCTTGTTGGTATCATTGCTGTCTTGTGAGGCATCCCCTAAGGAGCGGACTAGAGCCCTGACAACTTGAAAATACTCTTCAAGGTTGTCCCAAAGGTAAGCAGGAACATGGAAGTGTTCTTTGAAAGAAAAGATTGTCTCTCCCACTAACTTCTCACTTACAGTTCACTTACCACATTAATTTTCTATTGCTACTGTGTAATAGTAACAAATGATTATAAACATAGAGGCTTAAAACATCCATTTATCAGCTCACAGTCCTGCAGGTCAGAAGTCCTGGAACAGCGTGACTGGGTCTTCTGCTCAGGGCCTCACAGGGTAGAAACAGGGCACTGAACAGGCTGCGCTCCTCTCTGAAGACTCTGGGGGAAGAATTTGTTTCTAAACTCATTCAGGTTGTTGGCCAGATTCAGTTCTTTGTGGTTGCAGAACTGAGGTCCCTGTCTCCTTGCTGGTTGTCAGCTGGGACCACTCTTAGACCCTAGAGGCCTCCTGTGTTCCTTGCCTGATGGATCCCTCCATCTTCAAAGCTGGCAGAAGAGAATTCCCCTTACTTCCAATCCCTCTCAAGCTTCAAATCTATTTCTTAAGGGAAAGCCCAGTCTTTCTAAGGACGTGCCTGATTAGGTCAGATCCACTCAGGATAATTTCACTTTCTTGAAGTCAGCTGTGCCATGTAATATACCAAATCATGACCGTGACTACCCCATCTTATCCACAGGTCCTGGGGGTTTGCTGGGTATATATACCCGGGGGGGCAAGAAATGTGGGGACCATCTTAAAATTCTGCCTGTGGTGCTGTCCATCTCCATCATGACACAGTCCTGGAACAGATCCTTAGTTCTCCCATGTGCAGCTTCCCAACCATCCAGCCCACCAATTCCCCAGGGCTCACTTCAGCTACACAGGCCTGCCCATCTTTGGCCAGCACCCAGCCCTACCCCTGTTACTCTGACTTCCATATCACCCCAGCTTCTTTCTAATACTCCATATTGTCCTCTCCTTCTCTGTGGCCCAGGGAACCTGAGTGGCTCTGGCCCACAGACACACTGGGGAGTCTCCTGGCCCCAGATGCCCAAGGGGTTCCTTGCCCTGACTGCTGCATCAGCAACAACTTAGCCTTTCTGCTCCGGGAGTAAAAGCAGTGCTGTGCTCCACAGGTTATGAAGGGGGCAGCCTGACAAAAATCCTGAAGGACATTGAGCAGAGCCCCTTGGTGATGCTGGACCGCTGGCATATGGAAGTCATCCTGAGAGAGGAGGTGGAGAATGGGGACCAGGTCCCGTACAACATCATGAACAACTACTTTTCCATCGGCGTGGTGAGTTGGCCAGGGATGGCTTTCTGAATGGGAGACAAGTGCCCGGGTGGGCAGGAAGGGTTCTAGTCTTCCGCTGTCCCCTCTGGGTCCCTATTCTTTACCTACCCCGGCTGCCCCCAGCCTCGACTCAGGTCCAGGCATCCTTGCACCTGGCCTGGGCATGGACATCCTTATTGCACCAAGCCCCGCCTGTGATTATGGAGGAAGCTCCTGCCCCTGGCATTCAAAAGACAGCACATTTTTCAAAAGACCTATTTACCCTTTGGATAATTTGAAGTAGTTAAAGAAAAGCGACACCAAGAAATAACCAAGGGCTGAGGTCAGAAGGAGACTCTCAGGTGAGCTTCCAGAATTGGAAATTCTGATCCTCCAGGGAAGACGTTGTCTCAAGCTGGCTCTACTGGCTTAGCTCTCACAATTCCATCTCTCCTGTTCTCTCCTCTCATCCCAGCCCCACTCCCCACAGTCCAAGTGCTCATAAGCCTCTGGGGCATCTCCTCCTGGCTGACCCCTCAGGCTGAGCTCTGTGTTCCCCCTGGTGCTCCCACAGCCCTCTGTGCTCACCTCTGCCTTAGATTGAAGGGATTGTTTTAATGTGCCTCAGCCCTCCTGAAACACACACACATGCACGTACACACGCACGCATCCATACACATACACACACAGACAGACACACAGTAGAAGGACAGCACCACGTTCCTCTTTCTCCCCTAGCTCCCATCACATGTAGCACAGCTCAGTTGGTTTGTTTTGTTGAACTCAGCTTCTGGTCCAAAGTGCATGGGGTGGACACTGCTTCCCAAACTGTTGGGGACAGCACTGGGGAGAAAAGTTATCGATCATTTCCATAAATAGAACTGGGGTTTGGGAGGAAGGTGCAACAAAGATACTAGTATTTATTGAGCACCTACTGTGTGCTCTCCATGGTGCTAGACTTTAGTCCTCACAGCAATCCTGCAGGTATTATTGTCCCCACCATCCGCATGTTACAGATGAAGCCTCAAGACACCAGGCGAGGAAGCGCACACACACTGTACCTTGCTCCGAAGCCAGGTTCCTTCCTCTCTGTTTCCCTGTCTTGGGAATTATGCTGCCCGGTTTCATATGCACATAAGCCCCTCCAGACCAAGACTGTGTGATCATCTCAATCATAACCTGTGCCTCTTTTGCAAATGTTGGTGGTTTAAAAAAAGGAAAGAAAAAGAGAAATGATAGGTAGCTTGAGGGAAGAGCAGGGTTAAGGAAAGGGTTTTGTTTTTTAATAAAACTAAAAGGAGAACCGTGAAAGAGAAAAGGAACAATAATAATACCTTATATTTATGGGATTTAAAATTTACCGTATTCACAGATATTTTGATTCTTATGATTACACTGGAGGGCAGTACTACCTCCGTTCTGTAAGTGAGGAAATAGAGGATTAGACTAAGGGATTTGCCTTCATTTTCTGAATCCCAATGCCACCTACTTTTTCTATTACTAAAACAGAAGAGAGAGGCATTGCTGGACCCGTGATCAGGCTCTGGGAGGATGGGGGTGCTGGACGAGAAACATATTCAGGGGTCTCTGCTGTCCTGATGTGGTTTATCTCCCCAGCTCCCCTGCCCTCATGGGGGGAGACGTCTTTCCCTAGCACCCTCCAGCTCCTCCCCCAGTGACCTAGGCAGACCTCTCCCTCCTCTTCTTGACTCAGAAGCCCCTCTACTTTGGGACCACCTGCTCAGTCTCCACTTCACGCAGTCTTCAGCTTCTGCAAATCAGACTTGACTGACAGGTCTGGTGTTCAGGGGGTCAGAGGACTTCTGGAGCATGGGCTTCCCATCTTTACAGTGTGACAGAAACTCGTGTCCTTTTTCCTAAACCAGAGGATAACTTGCTGACATGTACTGAGTACCTAATGCACACCAGGCACAGTGACCCTATTGGTGGGTATAGCCCTTGCCCTTTTACATTTTGTAAGAAGGATCTGTAGCTTAGAAAGATAGAGACCAGTCCAAGCTGGTGAGTGATAGAGCGGGGAATCACTAGAGTCGAGTTCCAGAGCCCACCTAGCTATGGACCCTGAGCCATGCAGCCTCTGCACAGCCCTTCATCTCCACACTGCCGAATGCAGCAGCATTGGGTGGGGAGGCGGGCCTTAAAATTTAGTGCGTGATGGCTCGCCTATACCCCACCTGTACCCTTTGTCAGAAATGCAGATTCCAGCCCTGTGACAGATCCTGATTCATACTGATTCAGTTGGTCTGGGCAAGGTCTGGGAATTTGCATTTTTAACAAGCCCCTGAGATAATTCTGATGCAGACAGTCCCAATCAAGTCCTCAGTGAGTGAAGACAGCCCATTAGAACAGAGAAGGATGGTCAGAGGAAGTGGTTCTTCACAGGAGCAGAACCCAGATCTGAAGTAGAAGACAGAGAGAAAAGATAGAAAGGAGGGGAAAGCAGCACCTGTAAGCCACGGGCCAGAAGTGAAAGCTGAGCCACAGGACTGGGTGACCTCTGCCTGGGAGCTTCTAGATGGCAGGTTACACCCATGGCTGCCTTCAGAGTCCTCAGCTGCAAGTCTTCTCTTTCTTAACATGCCCAGCTCTGGCTGCCAGAAAAAAACAGGATTCCTAAGGCCTCCCTGTCCATCTGTGCCAAGCGCCATATGCAAAAAATGACATTCACTTAGTATTGCTGACCAAATGGATGACCATGCCGAAAAGGAAGATACAACTTCCCCTCAACTAGATAACCAAGCCCTAATCCCAAAAGCCAAAACTGAGCATGGTTTTAATTCATTCTTACAAATAAGACAGAAGTGGGTGGGGGGATGGGAGGGAGGGAGGGAGGAAAAGAGGGAAAGAATACAGACTAATTGTCCCCCAAGGAAATGCATAGAGGGACTTCCTGGGCAGTCCAGTGGTTAAGACTCCACGCTTCCACTTCAGGGGGCTCGGGTTCTATCCCTGGTCGGGGAACTAAGATCCCGCATGTTGCGTGGTTCGGCAAAAAAAAAAAAAAGGGAAATGCATAGGAACAGATTCTCCATTTCTTTCAGCGGTCAAGGTATTTATTTGCCCTGGGCTGACCTATAATAATCCAATCGGTTCATCTTTCAAATTATGAAGAACTTCACAAAATCTGGTTTTTTTCATATACCTTTAGCTTGTGCGTGTTTAATATTTTATTGCAAAGCAGTGAAGAACCAGGATTGTTTTTATCTCACTGGTGTACCCTTAGCCTTGTCTCAATAAAATGCTTGCAGGGTTTGTGTGCTCACTCTTTAAAAGCTGGAAAGGGAAATTCTTGAGAAAACAAGTAGCCAACATGTAACCCTAAGAGAATCTGGGGCTGACATTTGCAGAAGCTCTTGCTCCCTATTTGACTTCCCAAACTTTGTAAGAGGAGAAGTAGTATGTAAACCAACCCCCAGTTTTACTTCCTTAAGATGATTAGAGTTGGACTCCTTTGGCAAAGAGAGCTGCAGTCTTCGCCTCTTTTGGAGGACCTGGAATATCTTACTGATATCAAATGTCTGCTGCCCTGCACTTGTAAAGGTGGTGACAGTGACCGCTGCCATGGTGTCCCTCGGTGGTAAAGAATTCACCCTGATGAGTTCACTCATTCCTCTTGGTGCCAATAGAACCCATTTAATAGATGGAGGGATACGCAGGGCAGACTCCTACCCTAATGAGAGAGTGACAAGGGCCTCACTGTCACCACATTCCCGTCACCCACAAGACACGCCAGCTCCCCACCAATGAAGAGCTGAGATTGTTGGCCTTCTCAGCCCTGAGACCTGATAACACCCATTGGCAGGAGATTTAAACACAGTCATTCAGGACGCTACTTCCTCTGACTTCTCTGGCCTCCTCATCCCTGCTCTTTATTTTTGGATTTGCAGAAATGTCAGGATGGCCAGGTATCAGTGACAGGAAGTTTGGGACTGCAAAATAATGCCTGTGGTATGTGTAATTCTGAACACCTCAAAGGCTCTGCTTTCACTGAGCCTTAACAGGATGAGTAAACAGCTAATCCCTTGAGTCAATGAAATCTATTTCTGATGCTAGGGGAACCCAGGGGCCAAGGAGAGGCCACAGTCATTACACTAACCCACACATCATCTTCTACCTGACATTCTGTACTTAATTAGACGTTACCAGCTAAGTTTCCACAATGGTAGACCCATTAGGGAATTTGTCAGAAAGTCATCATTTCCCTGCAGCTTTTAAATTCCTTCAGCCTCAGGTTCTTGTCTGTCACCTATGAGAGCCAGGAAGGTACTTGAACAATGGGCCCCACTGAGAGGTGTCTTGGACAAGGGGTCTACACTCTTTTTCATTCCCCAATCTGCTGTCATTTTTCCGAACAAGCCAAATTCCAAATAATCTGTCTTATTGTCTCCTTTCTGTTTTTTTTTTATCTCCATAGATTGCCAAAGTGACTTAGACCTACATTGTCCAATATGGTAGCCATTAGACACATGTGGCTATTGTGTACCTGACGTGGGGTTACTCTAAGTTGAGAGATGCTATAAGTATAAAGTACACATCAAATTTCAAAAATGTAGCATGAAAGAATTTTAAGTATCTCAATGATTTTTAGATTAACCACATGTTGTAGTGATAATATTTGTGAATTGAAATGTATTATTAAAATTAATTCCATCTGTTTCTTTTCACTTTTTTTTTTTTTTGCGGTACCCGGGCCTCTCACTGTTGTGGCCTCTCCCGCTGCGGAGCACAGGCTCCGGACGCGCAGGCTTAGCGGCCATGGCTCACGGGCCCAGCCGTTCCACGGTATGTGGGATCCTCCCGGCCTGGGGCACAGACCCGTGTCCCCTGCATCGGCAGGCGTACTCCCAACCACTGCGCCACCAGGGAAGCCCTCTTTTCACTTTTTTAATGTGGCTACTAAAATTTTTTAAATTTATTTCTATTGGACGGGACTGGCCTAGACATCCAAATAGCTTAGAGTCCAAATGACTACTGCTTATATTTGGAAGGGGCACAAGAATCTTTTGTCCAACTCTGCACTTGGGAATTTTAGTTCAGGAAAGAGTAGCCATGTGTCCGTACTGCTTTTATCTCCTTTTCACCCCACACCTCATAGAAAGGACCCTGGAGAATGAGGCCATCAGAAATGGGTGTGCAATTCCCACCTCCACCCCCACCGTCCGAACAGAAGTCTCATTTTGCTGGAATTATTACAAGAAAGGGTTGGAACCATGGTAGCACTGGTTTCTAAAATTTAAATGAAGTCACTACTGAATGTAAGTACAGCCAGCTCAGTGCCTGGCACAGAGAAGCCCAGAAGAGGAGGGAGGTGAATCTTGCCTCTCTTTTTAATCCCCAGGTAGAGAACCATGGTCAGAGTCGTTACCAGCATTGCCTTTTCAGAACTGAACAGCAAAGGACCTGCTCAACTCCTGCTGACCACTTTGTGTGTTTACCACGGGATTACATTTTCAAATTAGGAACCACATGCTTAACTAGTAATATTGTAAAGGCTGGTCTTTGTGAAAAGAAGCTTTGCAAAACCTAGTTATGAAAAAGAAAAAAAAAAACAGGGATAATCAGAACTACACAGAGGGCAGGGGCCTGTGCACATATCCCAGGGAATTAAAAAACCAGGAGCTAGTCATAACAGCGTTGGGGGCAGGGGATAGTGAAGTACAAATTGTGGCAGGCAACATGTGATTGCTTTTTTCTTTTCTTTCTTCTTTCTTTTTTCCTGACAGAAGAAAATTAGTGCTTCAAAAGAACACAAGTAGATGGAATGTTTTCTTGAATTCTAAAGAAGCATTTGACAGATGTCACATGAATCTTATTCAGAGTGTTCATGAAACTTGCTCAGAGCAGGGAACTGGGGGCATGAAGCGCTCCTGCCTGGAGAAGCTGTGCAGGCTGGATAGGCCCAGAGGACAGAGGCCCCCCCCAGGGTGTTGCACCTCTCCCACCGTTGTCCACAGGGGTGCCTAAACTTCAACTCTTGATGTGTCTTAAACAAAAAACTAACAAAGAAATCAATAACTAGAGTTTAAATGTTAAATTCCCAATACATTGTTTCAGCAAAGAGTGTTTGTTTGCCAACCATAAAATAAGCCCATATCCTTGACTTGCCCTGTCTGCCTTTCAACAGGGGCTGCTAGCTGGGTTTACCTCTCTGCCAAGTGCAAATATTACAAAAGCTCCTCTTTGCCCCCAACTTGCTTCTGGATTTTCTGTCCCCACCCTTAGCCTGTATTTTACTCCCCACACACAGCACATGCTCAAAATAAGCTTCTGCACTGAGCTACACCTCCTGATGTTAAAAAAAATGTTTTTTCAGAAATTTTCTTTTGTCGAATTTCCATATCAAGAAAAGGAATTAATATGCACTAGCTGAAAATTCACTGTGTGGAATTTGAGTTTTCTTTTAGCTACACAGTCCAGTAAATGAGTTTCTGTATCTTTTTTTCCCTGCACAAATCTGAATCAGCTCCCTTGTTCTGTCGCCACTCCCCCCACCCCCTCCCCTCCCACCCTCCCCCACACCCTCCCATCCCCTCCCACCCTCCCCCACACCCTCCCCTCCCACCCTCCCCCACCCCACCCCCCACCATTCCTAGCTCAATTAGCCTGTTTATTTCTAAAACCCACCACCTGCCCCCCCCAGATGTGCTGGGGGGAGGCCTGAGCAGTGAAGGCGGGGCCTAGCACATTCTTTTGCTGGAAAAGGAGACCATTAACAAGGGAGGAGGACCAAATTGGAGGAAGAAAGATGAGTTCAGCTTTAGGACTGAAATTCAGGTTTGGTTCTAGAGCGAGATACACTGTGGAGACATCAGCAGCTACATGCTAGTAACAACTATGAGAACTCGAGATGGCCCGTGGCATGGAGTGTAGGCTGCAGAACAGGCTCAGGGCTGTGAAGTTCTGCTCCGAGTATGGAGAGCCCGGAAGCATGGTGACATGAGAACTATCCTAACTGTTGAGTTCTGAGGAGCAGGTGGCCAAAGTGCAGCAAAGGAATGTGCTAATAGGAGGACAGCAAAGTGTCCGTAGAATGTGATAATGAGACTCTTACTGACCTTGGGGAGAGTTGTTTCCATGGAGTGATCAAGAGGCAGAAGCCAGAAGTTTAAATATATTTTTAATTATCTGCTAAGCCTGTTATCCAATGCTACCAATTCTGTCTACTGATATGGATGATTAAGAGTTAATATATAACAGCATCTACCAACATCAGTTTTCTGGTTTAGAGAGTTACGTAAGATGTTATCACTGGGGGAAGCTGGGTGAAAGGGACACAGGGACTCTCGGTACTATTTTTGCAGCTTCTTATGAATATTCCAGAATACAAAGTGTTTTTTTAAAGAGTTTATAGCGTGAGGTATTTCCAAACACTCACACTCAGCCCCACGTGGGCTTCTGCGTTCTCACTGCTCACAGACCCAGACACGCTCCCTGCCCCCAAAGGGCAGCCGCGTCCCCTTTCGCTCTCGCTCAACTCGGGCGGGTAGAGAGTGAACATTGCAGACTATAACAGGATGGGGGGCACTGGCCCCTAACCTTGGACCTGGTGTCCGGCCTCTGTGGGGGCCTCCCTGGTCTCCCCTGTGAGATCTGGGGGATTTCGGTGAGACAGTGTGCTCGCTTCCCTTCCTTCCACATTATGCGGGGTCAGGACCACTAACCAGGGATCTGCTTTCTGTCCCTTTGCCTTTCAGGATGCTTCCATCGCACACAGATTCCACGTGATGAGAGAGAAACACCCTGAAAAATTCAACAGCAGGTAAGAGGGCCCAGCGGGTGTAGCCGGGGCTGCACTGCCCACCTGCCCTGCCCGCGCGGCCACCGGTCCCAGGCCTCCACCTGCTCTCACCGAAATGTTCTCTCGGCCCGGCTGCCCAGCGCTTTTCCTGCCACGTTGCCGGAAGGAGGGCTTCCATTTCCAAGAAGAAAGCAATGTCAGAAACCTGCCGCAGTCTGGTGGCCTGTCCCCTCGCAGAGGGTGGTGTGCAGAGGGAGGGCCTGGGGCCAGGAGGGAGGGCGTGGTGCGCCCGCCTGGGGGAGTGGGGGTCTGCGCTTGACTAACTGGATCCCCCTCCTGGGGCGCGCCGCTTTCTCAAAACCAACTGCTCCCAGCCCCAGTCCCTTGACTCCTTGGGTGAGGGGCTGGCAGGGGGCAGAGGCCTCAGCTTCCCCTCGTCGCAAAGAGGAGGGGGTGGCGGCTCGCGTCCCGGGCCGAGAGGGCCGAGAGGGCGGCGCCTCCGCCTCTGCCTTCCCTGCCGGCAGAGGGCAGCAGAGGGAGGCCCTGCAGAGGCGGGGAGCCCACCCGAGCCCAGCCTCAGCCCGCGCACCTGGGAAGGCAGGCTGTGAGGTCCAAAAACCAAGCAGAAAAGAAAACCAAATCATTTGCAAAGTCAAACCATTCTGCCGGCGGGTAGCATATAGCCACCCTGGGATTGCTCAGTTACCTTTCTCCCTTCCTCCTTGTGCTCTTCTCGGTGGTTTATTTGCATTCTTTCTCTTTCCTTTTTGTTGGACCTTATCTAAGTGACCACTTGATCCCACCCCACCGTCAGGCAGGTGGGGAGGAGAGGGGGTATTAATTTGGGCTCAGTTTGAGTCTAAGAGACTTGACTTTATTTAGCCCACCAAGCAGAAGTCCCGTGTTACCCGCACACGTTCATTTAAAGCCAGGCACTCCCACAGACCTCCATCATTTTCATCCCTCCTCCTTTCCCAGGACCCCATGGCTGGGAGGTTAACCAAGAATCAGAAAGTCTTTTTCGGGATCAGAAACTGAACATAATGAAGCTACTTTGACTTCAGGAAAAGTGATCTGTGGAGTCTAATAGTAGCTGAGCTAACCTTATTCGAATGTACTTTCTCTCACACACACCAAGTCAGCTCACAGAACACTATTAACATGTATATTTCCAGCCCCTACTCCTATTATAGTCACAAACTCACAGATCAACTGATGCTCTTCTCACAATCTTTTTCACTCTAATATATACACCAAAAAAGTCACTTTAAAAAAATACTTCTCTTCCATCCATTCCAGACTTTTAAGGTCCTCTTTTTACACAGATACCATTATGCATACTCATGCATACATGCTTGATAAGATGCCAAATGTTTGTGAAATCCATGGGGGGTTCTGTTCATTCATTCAATGAATGTATCTTTTGAAAACAGTACCAGGCACTGTTGTATAGGTGTTTTGGATAGACATGTGTAGGGGGCTCACAGTCCAGGTGTGGAGACAGACTGGAAAGCAGCATTGCAGAGTGATTTGTGTTAAACGATATGAATCAAGGTGGCATAAAGCAAGGGCATGGAATTTGATGTGGAGGGTCTTCCAACTAGAGAGATCCCTGAACCAAGACACAGAAAACAAGTAACTACTTTCCAGGTTGACAGAAAGAGAAGGTCAGCCCAGCGAGAAGGAACCAAATGTACCAAAAGATCCAAAGGAGTGATGGAAAACAGCCTGCTTGGGCAAGAGCAAGCTATTCAGTGTGGTCTGTTGTGTGGTCTCCTTTAGTGGAAAGAAGCAAAACCTCCGCAGTTTGTAGAGAGCAAGGAAGCAGAAGGGGGGAAGAATTTCTCCATACTGCAAAAATCAATAGACAGGTCAACATATGACATAAATAGAGCAATCATCAATTATCCACATAATTAAGTACAGTTAGAAAGATAACTGTCAGAAAAAAAGTTGTAACTGTTCATTTCAACCCAAAGTTTGAACAGTTTCACTGTGATCTGAATGACTGCTTTTCCTCCCCACTTCCAGTTTCCATCAACAAGACTACTCTTTGCAGTTAGGTGTGTGTCTTCACCTGGTTGAGGTCAAGGTCATGTGGTCACCTAAGGATGCCAGACACAGGGATTTGCATGTAAATCCGTGTGCCTACGAACAAGTGAAGACATAGTGGCGTAGAGGTAGGCCCTGTTTCACAAGGTCCCAGAACACTTCCTATTAAGAACTTTGAGTCCATGCTGCTTCTACCCTGCCTGCTTGCTCATGTTGAAAATACCCAGGAATGCCCAGTTTGTCCACTGAGAGGCAGGCGAGCAGCCATGTTTTTCCAGGATTCCTTCTTTAGCTTTGGAGATGGTTTTAAATAGGCAGGTGGTTGTTGCCATGGTTACCCCATTACACCAGCAGCTAAATTTAGGAAGGGCCACAAGGGATAGGATGAAAGCTTGATACGGGGATTTGGGAATGTAAATGATATTATCAAACAAGTCTTCAGTTTTACTCAGCTAAACTTAGGTTTTCCAAAGAGTAGTCACTGCTTGGCTGGATGCCCTTACTGTTAATGCCTGGGACTAGGCCCTCAAGGATAACCCTGAGGTTAAATCTAGGGAGTTGTAACTGTTTTGTTTTGCTTTGTTTTGAACAAGGGAATGTGACTAGTCAGGGCTAGGATTTATCAGGAAACTTGAATCTTTTGCGTTGCTCATTCAGTTTTCTGGGCTATTCTAACAAGAATTCTTAACCTAGGTACAAGGGCTGCAGGAGCTCTGAAGACACCTTGGAATTGTATGTAAGATATTAGTACATTTTTCTGGAGAGAATGTCCATAACTATCAGAAGGTTCTTGAAGGGACCCATAACCGCTCAAACTGTTAGAAGTAACAGTTCGGAGCCCTCTTTGAGTCCTAAGAGGCATCAAATTATGACTCAACTGTTGGGGTTTCAGGAAATTCTTCCCCCAGTGGCCTCTTGACATAGGTTGTTTGTTGGCAAGGAAGGTAGTTTGTTGCACACAACTGGTGTTCCCTGTGGAATCGCTTTGTTCATGGAGTAAGAACCAGACCCAAGGATGCTGGATAATGAGCCAGGTGTGATGTCAAGTATTAGAAGACCTTTAATGGCAGGGATAGGGCTATATTGAGTTCATTCTGCTTCCTAATCATTAACAGGCCAATTACTAATTGCTAACTTAGGAATGTTACGAAATTTATCATCTCGTTGGCATAAACAAAAGAGAGATTTAATTCACCTGAGATTATATAATGTGTTAGAAGGTATTCTAGGACACAAGGGTAAATAAGACATGGTTCCTGCCTTCAAGGAATTCATAGTCTAGCAAAGAAGAAATAAGCCTCAAATATTTTTTACAAAATGATTTTCACATACAAAGAGGCTACATGTTGTAGGTCATAGAGTATACAGGAAGCTATATAGTATAAGACACTTATTAATGGTCGTATCCTAACATCACTTGTAAATGAATTGTTTAGAGTGCAGAAATTGTGTTATAAGGGAACCAAACTAAGAACTGTTATTTTTTGAGCTCCTACTACATGCCAGGTGATAAACTAGTTATTTTAAATACATTAGAATATTTGAATCCCCAAACTGCCCTACAAGATAAATACTAACATTCCCATTTTACAGATAATGGAACTGAGGCTGGGAGAAGCCAAGTCATCCGGCCGAGGTCATCTTTTTAAGCAGTGGGGCTGATCTGATTTAAGCTAGCTTCTAATTCTAGAGTTCAAACTCTGTTTTCTGCACTTGCTGTCTTCCATGGATTGCATCAAGCAAACACCAATTGTATATCAAACATTCTGATGGGTACGTTATACATGATCACACCCAGTGCTTGCAATGACAGGCAAGGGTAAATGCTACTGTCCCCATTTTAGAGATGAAGAAATTGAGGCTGAGGAAGGTGGAGCTATTATCAGTTGGATCCACCTTTATAGATGGTCTCTATGTGGAAGTGCCTGCTGAGTCCCAGAGAGGGACCGCAGCTATCCCACCTCTCTTACCTTGTGCAGTGGGACTTTTCTCCCTATCTCAGTGTCCACAGCAAGGAGCACGACTGACTACATGACTTGCGTGGCCCAGTGCAAAGTGAAGTGAGGGGCACCTTGCTCAAAAATCATTAAGAATTTCAAGTCAGTGACAGCAGAGCATTAAACCAACCACAGGGCCCTTCTCAGTGTGGGTTCCCGTACAGCTATACAGATCTCACAGCTATGAACTGGTCTGAGCAAGGAGAGAGGAGATCAGAAAACAAAGACACATTTGCCAGGGCTCACAGAGTGGGGAGTTGGCAATAAAGGTAAAAGAATGGAGGAAAGAGGGTTTCAGTTAGGGGAGGAGGGAGGCGGATTATCAGTCCCTCAAACAGGCGGTAGTCAGAATTAGCAGAGGAGCCAGCAGTGTCTTCCAGGTATCCAAGAACCATTCCGCCACAAAGTTTCTGGACTCACTCTCTGTGAAGCATTTTGTATGTACGGGACAGATACATATAAGCTACCTAATTCCGATGTCACTGTCAGTGAGTATCCAGAAAGAGAAGTCTAACTATGGAATTTTTTCACTGTTGCTCAGAAACTCAGAGCACTTGAGGAATGTGGTATTCCAAACCTGCTGAGTGCCATCCACTTGAATATGTCCCTCAGCAGTTTAGGCTGAAGCAAGATATTTCCTGTTAGGTCCTTGAAAGGGCCCGAAAACAGAGCTTCATTCCTACCAGAAGCTGACCACCTTTCCCAAAAGCCCTTGAGCAATGAGCGGGCTGTGGAGTGTTCACTTGCTTGGAGCCAGGCCCGTGGAGTAGCTGATGAGGGGTTCCCCAGAAGCCCTAATGAAGCCTGAGTCCTTAAGAGGCTGGCAATACATCTTGCAAATAACTAAGCCCTTAATAGGTATTTATAGAATGAAGCAGCAGGGTATAGTCTAAGTTGGCATCAGAACTTGGCCCTGCCACTTACTAGCTATGTGACCTTGGGCAAGTTACTTAATCTCTTTAATCCTTTGCTTCCTCCCCTGAATCTTACAAGGTTGCTATAAGTATTTAATGAGATAACGTGTAAGTGCATGGCACATATTAGGTTCTTAGTAAATACTTGTTGTTGCATATTATTGAAGGACAAGCACGAGGAAAGCATCGCCTTAAATTTGCCAGTAAGGGGCTTCCCTGGTGGCGCAGTGGTTGAGAGTCCGCCTGCCGATGCAGGGGACACGGGTTCGTGCCCCAGTCTGGGGAAATCCCACATGCCGCGGAGCAACTGGGCCCGTGAGCCATGGCCGCTGAGCCTGCGCGTCCGGAGCCTGTGCTCCGCAACGGGAGAGACCACAACAGTGAGAGGCCCGCGTACCGAAAAAAAAAAAAAAAAAAAAAAAATTTGCCAGTAAGGCATTGACAATAAAAGGCTTTTCTGGTGGAGTGGCAAGTGGGATTCAGTTATAGAGTCTTTGCTTCATTGACATGGCCCTTGACCCTTGGAAGACAGCTAAAAGTTGGAGGAGACTAGCTGTGATACATTGAACCTGTCCAAATCCTCTTAGGGGGTGGGAAGATGGCACCAATTAGCCAGGATTGGATTGGATTCTACAGACTGGAGCTGTAGAAAAAACTCCCTTCACTGGCTCCATGGGTGTCCAAGAGGCAGAGATTTGGGGTCTGAAGACCAGGGAGTTTAAGTCCAAAATCCAGTTTCAGGCTAGAGGCAGGATTGAGGTAGGGGTCACAGACCCCTGTTGACATTATAACTGGAGGAACAGGGTGGGAGTGAGTAAGAGGGAGTTGCAGGACAGGAGCCACGCGCTCCATGGAAAATCTGGGCTTACCAGCTGGGGCCGTGGAGTGCACAGTTGGTGGGTAGGTGGGTGGCCCAGGGCAGTCAGACACTGGAGGTGTGATTCCCCTTCCTTCGCTGATGCTCGCTCTCCCCTCACCCTCTGAGCATCTCTTCTCCCACTTGAGACGGACACAGAGATGTTCTGTGGGAGGCAAAGTAGAAGCCAGCAAAGCTCAAGCCATACAATTCTGGAAGCAAAAAGGCCTCCTCTCCTGAATACCTGTAGCATGCTCTGCAATCACAAGCACAAACTGTATCACCATTTACTTAAGATGTTCTTTTTGTATCTAAAAGTGAGACCATTCTAAGCTATTCTTTCCAGGAGCCCTGTGAGGAAGCCAGTGTTATGGCCCAGATTTTTGACTTTCCCAGAGCATAAGTGTACAACAGCAGCAGATACATCAGGGTTAAAATCTTCATTCTGTGCCTGAATTGGGTTTGCTTCTTCTTATCTAACATTCAGCAGCCCAAGAAAGACCTGCCCTAGGTAGGACTCAGAAGTCCAAACTGTCTGCACCTGTTTGCTTCAATATATCAAACTATGTTTTTTCAAACATGTAGGATTCCGAAAAGCCCCAAGTGAAGTTGATTGTGGCATTTTCTGTTTTTATTCTTACTCCCGTATGTATTTATAAAGGAAATGCAAACCTTATGCTTTGTGTTCAAGTACCTTCAAGTCTTCAAGTCAGGTCTGACAGAACCACTTACTTAATTAGTCGCATGTGTCTATACTAGCCCACAAAAATGTTTTATCCCCCATCCCTCCTAGAGAGAGACGCAGCTAGTGAAATGAATGAAATATGGGTTCGTGTTTTTTTCACCAGTCGTTCATCATTACGCAACTGCTGAAGACCAGGGTTTTTTTTTTTGGCTGTCTTATTTGTTTACAGTCAGCCCTTGATTATTTGCAGGAACAAGGGAACAGCAACATAGATCATTTAAAGCTGTGGATGGTCAGAGATTTTTAGGAGGCTGTTGTTAATCTTTGTGTGCAGGTCTCTGCTCTAAAGATTCACAGTATTTTAAATGATATGAAATCCCATGAACTCTTAACATTTCCTTCATTGTCCCCCTGGCTTCCCAGTCCACGTTGGAACAGACAGCACAACTTCTCAGCCTGGTCCACACGAGAGGCCTATGATACAAAGTTGCTTGTTTGCCAGAACAGTTCCTTACTGTAGCTTAACAGGCCTTTTCTTCTAGCCCCTGCCAGGCTGGAACATATCCTGCCAGGTATGATTCATGTCAACGAAGAGTGGAATCAGTTTGTGATGATATCAGAAGGAACTTGAAAGCCAGCTTTGTTTTCAAGTCTTTAGGCCAGATATTCCAAAAGTTATCAGTATTTATTTATTGATTGCTCTCTAGAAATACTTCCATCAAAGAGCTCAAGATATAGTACATGATGAAGTTCAGAAGGGTTAAGGTCAGCATGATAACCTCATGGAAGAAAATCAAAGTACACAAATGGACAGTAAGGTGGGAACTGGCTAGGTCCTCAAATGGGTGTTGACAGTCTGGATGCTTTCCAGAAGGGAGAGGTCAGGAAAGTGCTGGAATCTGAAACCGTGTCTTATAAGGAAGGGCTAAATTGGGGATTGTTTCACCCAAAGAAGAGAGGACTTAGGAAGAACTGATTGTTGGCCTCAAATATTTTAAAAGTGCCTCTCATAAAGGAGGAATTAGGTTATTTTGAGTGAAAAATCAATGGGAAAAGTGACTGGGTAGACCAATTTGAGCCCCATATAAAGGACATCAATTCCACCAGTTAAGGCCATCCTCAAGTGCAGGGGCTAATGGGTAGGGGAACAGGTGTGGTGAGTTTTCACATGTTATGCCCAAGCAGGCGCTGGACAATCATTTTGGAGCTCCAGTGGAGCCAAGTGCCCAGGAGGGCAGGTTCTGTCATCAGACAACCTGGATTCAAATTCTGGAGTTGCAGTAACCACTTGTATGTGATCTTGACCAAGTTACTCTTCTAAACTTCAGTCTGCTCACCTGTAAAACTGGAATATAATACTATATTAGTTTCCTACGACTGCTGTAACAGATTATCACAAACTAGTGGTTTAAAACAACACACATTTATTACATCACAGTTTTGGAGGGCCGAAGTCTGAAATAGGTCTCACTGGGCTAAAATCAAGGTCACATCAGGATAGCATTCCTTTCTGGAGGCTCTAGGGGAGAATAAATTGCCTTGCCTTTTCCTGCATCTAGAGACTGACCACGTTCCTTGGCTTGTAGCCACCTTCCATCTTTAAAGCCAGCAATGGCCAGTGACATCTTTCTCATATTGCATCCCTCTGACAGTCTCTCTTCTGCCTCCCTCTTCCCCTTAAAGGATTCTTGTGATTACATTGGATTCACTCGGATAACCCAGGATAATCTCACCCCTCAAGGTCAGCTAACTGCCCGTTTAAATTCCAACTGCAACCTCAATTGCCCTTTGCCACGTAACATAACCTATTCATATTCACAGGTTCCAGGGGTTAGAACATGGCCATCTTCAGGATATTATTCCGCCTACCACAAGTGCCTTACCTCGTAGAATTATTTTGAAGATCCAATGAAACAGTGCATTTAAAATGCTTGTTACAGAGGTTTGGCACATCAATGCCAGCTATTATTATTATTAACATTCTTATTATTATAAAGACAGAACCCACATAGATAATAGTCATGTTAAATGACTCAGAAAAGCCCTTAAAGCTCTGAGATTTGGAAATTCTCTAAGAGGGACAGGTAAATATCTATTGGTCATAGGGTAGGAGTCATCAAAAAAACATGGCATTTTTTTCATTTATCTTGACAGAGTATCTTCAATAAAATAACAGTACAGGTTTCATTATATAATTTAATAATATATCATATAGTATGATATCATAGTATATTTCAAAATCATTATAAATAATTTGTAAAGTTCAGAAAAGTTAAAGGAAAAAACAATCACTCATATTCCCATCACTCAAAAACATAATATTGCCATTTTTGTGCATTCCAGCAGTTTACTTGATATACATATTTTAAAATAATTATGATAATATGTCCTTATAAAGTTTTATGTACTATTTTTTAAGCAAATTTTCCTTATTCAAATAAAGGCTTGTTGTAGAAAAATAAATCCTATTGTACTCTCCCCAAAACATAAACATTATTAGCATTCTAATGTATTTTCCTTCAGCACTTTGCTGCACAATTTTATTTACTTAAGATCACATGGTATACACTGGGTTAAAACATTATTAACCGAATAGCACTTACAGGTTATAAAAGAAAAATGATATAAAGGAGCTGATTGAAGTGAGTTTATTTGCAGTGGGAGTTTTATTGTCTTTTCCAATTAAAAAAATTCCAGTGATTTTGTTCAGTTAATATGAGAGTTTTAAAGATGGTATTACTCAAGTCCCTTTGCAAATGAAATAACTACTTGATATGTTATGCAGTTCTACTTTTGTGGAGAGCAAATAAAAAAATATAATTCTCTTAGCACAGTTCCTGGTCCTGTACATAGTTTTGCTATATCTGAAAAAGACCAGTTTGTGTTTTATGTGACCATCAGAGGTAGCAAGAATTGCCATCTGGACTGTGCAGTGGTGTAGTTTTTTAAGTATGCATGACTATCAGGCTGTATTGAAGTGCTCACGAAGGTGATAAGCCCAATATAATCAGCATTGCTCCAACCCATACTAACAATAGGAGCCATCATTTATTGAATGCTTTCAAGAGTTTTATGTGTATTATTTTTAACTGGTACAACTCCCCAAGGAGCACATAAATATTATTGCTCCATTTTAAAGATGAGAATATTGAGGCTCAGAGAGATTATACAACTTGCTCAAGAATGTACAACTAATTAGGGGAGTGGCTATTCAAACCTAGTCTGTCTGACTCCACAGCTTCCACTCGTCCCACTATACTTCCTGCCTCCGTGAATGCCCAGTTTGGTGCCCCATGACCAAAGACTCACTCAGGAAAGAGACAAGAGAAGAGCCGCAGAGGCAGTTAACAAGGCCCATGAGAAAACTTTTTTAAAAAATCATTTTTCCTGGAGAGGAGAAGCAGAGAATGTGTTGGGAATGGGCCTCAAGGGTGTGAAGGATTCACAACAGGAAATAGTGACCACACCTCCTTACTCTTCCTCTCGGCTCAAGAAAGAATGCAAGGGGAAGAATGTACTTCTAAAGTGAGGAATTGCCGTTTGGAATGGGAGGAAGAATCTCCTGGCTTGGAGACATATTAAAGACTAAAATGAGTTATTGAGAGAAGTATTGTGGAATGTCTTGCAAAGGTTTCTAAAAACAGAAGACAGCCTCATTCATCTGGGCTGACAAACACATCATCTTCTCTGAGCCCAGGAGTGAGTCACTGTGCTACCAAATGGGAGCCCCTGCTTCCCACCCCACCAATGACCAGGGGTCCCCGAGAGACCTCTCACCCGCTTTATTCCTCAGTTCCCACTTGGGCCCCAAGATGACTGCTCCTCAGCCTGTCCTCAGCAGCCCCCGGCCCATCCTGATGCTCTTCCCTCTCAGGCCCACCCTACCTGGAGCTGCTTGTGGCTTTTGTCCTGTTTCTGCCCCATGAGAACCTGCTGCCACAACCCACATCCCATTTTATAGAATTTAAATGCACCTGCTTTGCCTTCAGGGCCCAAACACCGGGCCAGTCTTACTGTTTGCTTGCTCCGTTATTCCCGCCTTCCCCCCACGTGCCCTTAATATCTCAGTCTAGGATGACATCTCCTTCTGGGACCTCATCACCACCTAGCACTTGTTTCAAAATGCACTCTAGAATATTCTGAAGAGTCCTTCCCTGCCCACTCCCAGCCCTGGCCTCTGCTTTTTCTTAGAATCCATCTACAAGGTTTTTGACACATTTTTTCCTACTTTGATTTTTCCTCTCTGTCTTCTATAAGTCATCATTTTGGCACCAAACTCTCTCTACCTCGTTCACAAGCTTGCTCACTCAGAGCAGGGTCTGAACCCTTTGGGGATCCACTGACTTAAAACCAGAAGGGTGGTGCTGGCACATGCCCTCATTCCGCCAGAATGTATTGAGCATCTATTCTGTTAGCATGATGCTGGGGCCAAGAGGAAAGATGGATTACCACAGGCCCTACTTGCCAAAGTCCGTGGGCCTAGTTGGGAAGATGAGCATGTATAGAGGCTCTTAGCAACTGTATTAGTTTCCTAAGGTTGCCGTGACAAATTACCACTAACTGGGTAGCTTAAAACAACAGAAATTTCTCTCTCACGGTTCTGGAGGCTAGAAGTCTGAAATCAAGATGTCGGCAGGGTTGGTTCCTTCCCAGGCTCTGAGGGAGAATCTGTTCCATGCCTCTTTGCTTGCTTCTGGTGGTTGCCAGCAATTCTTGGCATTCCTTGACTTGTAGCTGCATCACTCCAATCTCTGCCTCTGTCTTCACATGGCTTTCTCCCTCTGTGTTTCTGTGTCTCTCTATCCAAATTTCCTTCCTCTTATAAGGGCATCAGTCATTGGATTTGGCCCACTCTAGTCCAGTATGGCCTCCTCTTAACTTCATGACATCCGCAAAGACCCTATTTCCAAATAAGGTCACATGCTGAGGCACTGGGGGTTAGGACTTCAACAGATCTTCTTGGGGAACACAACTTAATTCCCAATACCAACCCTCCCTCAAACCCTCACAAAGGATGGAAAAACCATATAATATGGTGAGCTTTGTTTTAACAAGGGGACATGAATAATGAGTGGGAGCCCCTAACTGAGAAAGTGGGATGAGACTACGGAAAGGAGGTTACATTTGAGCGTGAGCTTGAGAGAGAATGGGAATTCATGAGCACAGGAACTGGGTGTGTGCTAGGAGGAGGGAAGCAGGCTGGGCCAAGGGCAGAAGTGTGAGAAGACAGGAACACAAGAGGAAAGGAGAGTGGCTCTGAGGTGAGGTGGAAGGCAGCTACAGCAGGGTCTCGGTGCTCTGCACAGGAGTTTGCACTTTATCCTGTAGGTGAGCAGGTAGATGGTGAGGTAGCGAGTCAGCAAATGCTTTTTGAAAATATCAATGTTGAAAATATCAATGAAGGAATAAATTATTCTTCCAAGTATTTCTAGAGCCAAAATGTCAGGGTTCCTGAAACACAGGGACCTTTATATACTGAGCCTTGCTGAAGGGTTAGGATAGTGCAGGCTGTTAAATCAGACAGAGACCCAGGGAGAGAAGAGGAGAGGTGACCCCAGGGGGAAACCGAAAGAAGAGGATAGAAATAAGGGGAACCAGCTCTGCTAACCTGGGGGAGTTAGTACATATCAGGGCCAGAAAAACTATGGAAACCAACCAACTTTCGTACAAACTCTGAACCTTGATGCATGCTGTTTGCTTGTGGAAGTAGAAATCCATTTTGAAAAAAAATCTGTAAATCATTCTCTCTTTTCTGCCACCACAATTTCAGATTCTCTCAAGCAGAAGTTGACTTAGGTGGCTTTTAAACTTGGCAGAATGTGTTTTTTTGTTTGTTTGTTTTTAGCTCCAGAGAAAAGAATATCAGATCTTATTCACCCTCTATTGTACTTTACTAATTAAAACGTTGGAGAATTACTGTCCTTTTGTATAGGGTCATTTCTGTGATACAGAGTCCATCTTTATATTTAGAGCTGATGTGATTAGCATATTCATTCCAATATATTTTCCTTAAACTCTTCATACTTGCACATGTTTTATTAAAAGGAGTTTGGAAGAGTAATAGATACTCTCAAGAAAGATTCAAATGATTAATTCCTCATTTAAATCAACATCTGCTAAAGAAAATTTTACTGCATTCATTATTTGGCCAAAGGAAATTCTGAATTCATCTTCTTGCTATACTTATTAGGAAACTCAGTAACTCTCTTTAGTGAAATAAGTGAATTATCTCTCAAGAAACCCTGAGCAAATGGCTTTACAACTCCATATCTCAGGCTGTGTCACTCTTATGTGAAATGTAGATGCTAATCCCTCACAAGTTAGTCACTTCTCTGATTCTTAATTTTCTGGCGTGTAAATGGAAATTACAATGATCTCACAAGATGCTTATGAGAACGAGAGTAGATAAATAAATGGATTTTAAATGTTTCAAGTGCTGGTATGATGCTATTTGTTATACAGGAATTTGTCAGGAGAACATGCAGCAGTATATATGTGAGTACACAGCAGAATCTCTCATTTAAATGCATAGTGTTGTGATTCTTACCTATAATAACAACATATAGAATCTTAGCTCTGGACTGGATTTTAGGTTTTAACCCCCTTCCCAGTATAAGCATCCCTTCTACAAACATCACTCTGAGAGAGGTCTACAGAGCTCTACTTTGAAGATTACAGATCTCTACTTTGAAGATTGTAGGAGTGGTGGTGGTGGGGTTTTATTTGTTTTTTGTTTTTTGGGTTTTTTTGCCTTACCACTTCACATTTTACTAAGAAAGCCTTTTCCCGATCTTCTAAAGCTCTTCAATGAATGAGGGGCTCTCCTCGTTCCAAGAGTGTTCTTATGCCCTCAAGTTGCCAAAGTATCAGGGACTTAACATAATTGCTGAATATTCATGTTTATTGAACCTACACTTAGGTTGAAATTCCTCACTATCTAGTAACAAGATGTTTTCTCTTCTGTTGAATGAAGAGTCCCTTTAATCTTGAAAGTGGACCGTTTTGGAGAGCATTCCAAAGTGCCAATCAAGCCAAGTACCCTACCTTGCCTTTGAACTCAGTGAGCTGAAAGTGTGTCTGTAATCTCCAGCTTTGGGTTACCATAGGGCAAGAGGTGGTAGGAATGTCATGGATAAATTAAAACCCCAAACTGTTAGTCTCAGTGCAACTTTTATTGGCGCCGTCAACACAGAGCATTCTAGTTCATCAGGTTCTCCCTTTTGTCTTCTGTCCCACCTCGTCCCTGAACTTGGGTAGGGAGAGGGGTGGAGGCTGCTTATAATCAGGGTTTCTGCAAACACATGCAGGGTTGGAGGTGAGGATAATACAACAGGATGCCCTCCAGCTTGAGCCGATGGCCTGGTTCATGATTTGTACTTATAATCGTGTTCCCCACCCAGCTGGAGATGAGTGTACTACAGAAAAATTAAATGACCAACAGTAAGTCAATGGGTTAGAAAAGAAGAAGAGATTTGGGGACTGGATCACTTGTCCCTTAATTATCAAGACTTGATAGTATAATGTTAACATTCATAATCGCCATCCATGTGTGCAAAGTGGGAAATTCAGGGGCAAGGTAAACATGAACTTAAGCTACTTCTGCAGTAGTTAAAGGACAAGTTCATTACTTGGTGTTCCATGATTGCTGAATAGTTGATAATTTACCAGGTTGCACCTGATTTATAAACATAGAACAACTGAAAAAAATTTTCCCCCGAAAAGGTGAGCTTGGGTTGATATTTCATTTCTGTGCACATGATCTTTACAAATACCAACAGCTTCAACTCTTACTGTCCTTCAAACCAGACACATATTAGGACTCATAACCAAGGGTACCAGAGCACAGATGGAAAGGATCAGATTGGGAAGGAAGTGGGAGAGACACTTTTGAGGCAGCTTTTAGGAAGATTCCCAGGAGGAAACTACAGAGGTCTATATGAGGGGTCACAAATCCAAGTGTCAGCAGAGACAGGCAGTTAATGTAAATGAGGGAAGTGGGAGGATATAAGGCTTTAAGGAGTGGTGGTAACTCTGGCAAAGTGGAGAGCGTATACCCTGTGTAATGAGAACAGCCAGTACTCAGGTCTGGTCAATTGTTGCCAGGTTGGAAAGCAACCCAGTGTTAACAGATCTGATTTCTCAAGAGAAGCTGGGCTCCAGGTGTTTATGTAAAATATCTTCCAATTTTAAAAACCACTGTGAAAGTCAAACATCTTTCCAAGCCTCATAAGATCTGTAGGCCTCCAAGTTGTCACACTGATGCCCAGCAAATATAAACTTAGGGATATGATGGGGACCAATTACGGGGTTTTTTTGTTTGTTTTTTTTTTTTTTTGCTCCACCATGGTCACAAATTGTTGGTGTCGCAAATGTAAACTGGTCTCCTACCGAAGGAGAGAATGAATAGGCTTGAGGAAACCTAAGAGGTCAGTGTCTTTGCATTGATGAAGGGTTCTTAGATATCCTAAAAGAAATGATCCAGAAAGAAAAGGCACTCAGAAGGTCAAAGAGAACATAAAGCAGAATCAGAGTCTGATTAATAAGTAGATATAACATAGAAATAAAGAGGGAAGGCCCAATCCCTTTTGGGGAGAAAAAAATTAAAGTATGAGATTGTACCCAAAGGAGATAGATTTGGACCTTCTGGAGAAGGGAAAGTAGAACAGCTAACAGGATCATCATGAGGTTTGATGAGCGCCTATGGGAGTCACTATCAGGTTGTCTTCTTCAAGCAGTTGGCATTGGTTAAAGTGCATTCCATGGGATGTTAAAAGGAGAGGCACAGGAAGACAGGGGAGCTCAATCATGGGAAAATTCAAAGTTAAATCTATTTCTTTTCTGTATGATAATGTAGAGCCTTTAGTATATGTAGATTCTAACGTATTGAGACCATGCAAAAGCAGGATAAATTATTTAGTCTCCCAAATTTAGTTGACCACAGAATCCCCATACCCCAGAGCATCTTGTGAGACCAATATTTTGCTGAATTCACGTTGGTGAAAACCCCTGCATTAAAGACAAAAAGGAGTAAACATGCTCAAATAACCCATAGACTGTTTCTCCCTTCTGGCCATGGCTGTGGGAACAAGTCACTCATCCAGAGGAATCCTGGTTAGTATCTCTGGTGACTGGTATCTTGGGTAGGAAACTAAGGGACATGGGGCAGAGGTGATGCTCTAGTCTCTTCCTCAGCCATTAGTCAAGATTTTAGAAGAAACAGGCATGCGTGTATGGGGAACACGAGCTGCTCTGTAACTGAGCTGAGAACGCCTATTCCTCTGGACCATGGATTTGGATGCTGGAATGACAGGCCCCTTGGCAAGGAATTGGGAGCTTGTCACATAAACCAAGAAAAATATTTTTGGCCGGAGACTTGAAGACCAAACAGGAGAGCTTTAAAATGAGATTTAAAGGGGATAAAGTAGAATGCTCAAATGAAACTCTAAAATCACAACCCACAGAGGGGCAGCAGGTGTGAGCTAGAAATAAGAGGCCTGGCAAAGGGGGTGCTAAGCAGTTCTCTGAGGGACTGGCAGTGGGGTCACATCCACAGTGGGGACACGTTTGCCAACTGCACAGTGAGGGGGCAAAGTGGACAGGAGAGACAAGCATAACCTCCGAGACAGCAGAGATGTGGTGGGTAGAACACACAGAAAGGCCTGGGTTCAGAATGCCATGCTAGGTAGGTCAGGGTGACAAGTTCACATGATCACAGTCACTGAAATAGGCGTTAGGAGTGTGTACATAAGTAGAAGAAGTCACAAACGTCAGAGTGGAAGCAAAGCCGAGAGCATACGGATGAGATTTTCAAAAGGGCAAAAATGAAAGGGTTTTGCTGGCGGTGTATACTGCAGTCTTCTCAGGCAGAGGGAGGCTCTGGCTGGTGCTTTCCTATTTAAGATTTTTTCAAAGCAGCACAGGAAGAAGATGGAATAAAGGTGGGAAGAGGGTATTTATTCAGGTATCTGCCCCATCAAATGAATTGTTGACTTGCCTTGCTAACAATTTCATGATTTAAAAGGTAGAGGGAGCAAGGAGGGAACTGCCTTACTTTGTATTTAATTCTGACCAGGAAGCATCCAACTGGCTCATGGTGTGGAAGGCACAGGAAACTTCGGAGAAAGTAACCAGATCATCATGCAGTTTTATGAAAGCCAAAGGAAGAAATACGATGCATACTTCAGTCGTGCCCTTTCCTCCCCTTCCTACCCCTTCTGCTTCTTACTTCCCTCTGGCACCTCCAGTCCCAGTCTAATCAGAACTCCAGCCCAGACTTCAGGGTGGCCACCAGGGATTTTAGGGTGGAAGAGTCCCCATGTTTCTTTTCCAGGAAGTTGAGGAAAGCAAATATGCTCCAATCCAAATTCAGCAGGAAAGACATGCCGTTTGTATTTCACGTTGGGACTCAGCATCCATGAGGCCACAAAGCCAGTTTTATACGTGGCAGTGGAGTTCTGTTGCTTCATTATTTGAGTGTATGTCAGAGGACCCATGTATATATTCTCAACTAATATTCCCAACAACCCCTGCAAGGTAGGGAATATCATCCCAATTCAAAGATGAAGAAACTAAGGAAAAGAGACTAAATGAGTTGCCCAAGGCCACATAGCAAGTAAGTGACTGACCTGGGGCTGGAACCCAGGCCTTTCTGGCTTCTAACCAGGGCTTTTTCAGCTCTACCAAGCTGTCTCCAAAACTAGACATTGGATACCTAACAGGCTAATTGCCTTTGGTAGTTACTCTGAGAACCCAATCTCAACATAACATTGTTTCTATGGGAAAGTGTGCTCCGAGTGACAAACAACTGGCTTAAGCATGGAACTTTTGTAACCTGACCTATCACAAGTGGGGCAGCGCCTCAAGCTCAGAAAGACCGGTCGTGGGAGGGAGAGATATTCAGCCAGCACCCCTCAGACACCACAATACCACTCGAGGCCAGCTGCACATTTGCCAAGAAGCAGCAGCTTCAGACGCACCTGCAAAATAACCACATAGCACCCACCACAGAAGACAGGTATGAGGACCACGTGAGGGGACCCTTTGGTTCCTAAAGCAGCTAGTGCAGGTCCAGCACAAAATAAGACACTGGATAAGTGGGGACTGAGGGATTCCCAACAGCTGGGGGTGAGCTGGAGTGGAGGGCATGGAGAGGGAGGGGAAGCTCTGCCGTCTGTCTCGGGGCCTCCCTGGGAATGCTGGTAGGTGAATTACGGTAGGGTGAGGGTGTGGACCTGCTTTGGGGGCTTGCCTCCTGCTCCCCCAGACAGTTCCTCAGTTGCTAACCTTGGTTGGTCAGGACCCAGGAAGTGGCCTTCCTCAGCAAGAGCTTCTGAGGGCTTCCTCAGCCTATACCTTCTCCAGGTGTTCAGGGCTATGTTCTAATCAGCCATCCTCCCCACTCGGCCCTAACCGTCCCCTCCTGCCTTCGGATACCAGCTTCCTGGGCTGATGGATGTGTGCGTGCTGGCAAAACGTAGCTCGGAATCAAAAAGCTGTACAACAGCTAAGCAGTCGTTCCAGAACCTTAGAGACCCCACACCCATCTGCCTCTGCCCCTTTCCCTCCGGGAGCAGGATAGCTTTTGGTCCCCGTATTCGAGTTTGCTGTCTGAGAACTGTGCGATCGAGCTTATTCAGAGCCCCGTAGCCTCAGCCAAATAGGCCTGAAGGGGATTTTCATTCCACAAATAAATCTTCAAAGGGAGAAAGGATTGCTAAAAACAGCCAAACTCGGTGAGATTTTTATTTTATTTTTATTTTTACGTTTTTGGATGGGGGAAGGTAGCTGTTTTCTCTTGGCAAGGACGGATACTGACTGCAAGACACTCTAGACACTCAGGCCCTCAGGGGAGGAAAACCCTAGCTGCCTCACCAGCTGTCTCTCCTGAGGGTCACCCCCAAAGTGGCAGGACCATGTGGTGGCATTCCCATCACTGTGGCGGTTCTCAAGTCGGGCTTCGGAGAGACCCCGGGGCCTCAGAGCATCAGAGGCCCTGAGTGTGCTCGGTACCCGTGGATGGAGAGCCTGAAAGAAGCCTCCCTGTTTGGGCCTGGGTGTGTGCCTGCACACACGTGTGTCCCCGGGTGCTGCACTGGGGGAGGATCCGGTTTCAGACTTTGGCTGGCTTCGTGCTGGAGTCCTGCCCTTAGCAGGAGATACTGTCGGGTGCCGGGCAGAATTCGGGAGCACCGACCAAAGGAGACTTTGTCCCTAGTCCACGGAAACAAACTGTCTTGTGTGCAAGGGAAGGGTCACCGCTCAGAGGGAGCAGGTTCTCTGCAGCTTAGAATTACCCTTGAAGGGGTAGAGAGGCTGCTCTGGATGAGGCCAGTGGGTTTGGCCCTTTGTTACTTTGGGGCAAGAGTGGAGACTAGAGACCAATAGAGAGACCCAGACTGCACACTCTGTGGGGAAAAGTACCGCGGGGTCCTGAGCAACGAGCCGGCCAACCTCGAGCTGGAGCTTGTGGCCTTCCCGTGGCCTGAGCAGTAGATGTGATCAAAGCCAGCCCACAGGCAGGCATGAGAATGTCCCGCGGCTTTGCAGTCACCAGCTCTTGTGGCTTTGGCTGACCTTTCCACTTCTCTCAGATGCCTTTGGGGCATAGCCAGAGGAGGGGCGGGGGGAGTGGAAACGTAAGGGATAAGGATGGGAAGCTGGGAGCTGGGGTTCGAATTCCAGCCACTGCATCCTCGAGGACTGGCCTCAGTTTCCTCATCTGTACCCTGGGAAGGCTGCTACGGTTTACAAAGGAAGCACCATCCGGAGCTGGTATGGAGTGACGGTTCCGCATGCGCCCAGATACTATCCACTAGTGCACTATTTTTATTTATTCTTCACCACCAGGCCCCCACCATGGGTGCCATACTGAATAAGATTTCTGTCAGCCATAAAGCTGACATAAAGCCATAAAGCCATAAAGATTCCATCTTTATGAATCAACAATATCCATTTGCCATTCAATCAGTTCCTCTGGTTGCCAAGAGTAACTGACGTAATTGATTTTGTTCCATTTGACATCACAAAACACTTTAACCCACTAGTTAGTCTGTGCAGTCTTTGTTATGAGTAAATGCCCAAGTACTATTACATACTACAAAATGTTGACAGCAACTCATGGACTCCTTCCATACTTTGGAATATTCCTTGGAACCTGTGATCTCCTGGCTGGGAATCCCTGGACCCCAAAGTTCCCTTAAGTGCAAAGACTCTGTCATCTGTGATTTTGCAGGTAACTTTTCACACATGAAAATGACTTCAGAAGTGTCTTCATAGGTTATTAAGAGGATTCGATCTATATACTATAAAATACATGCTAGGTGGGTTTCTCCCTCCTTTCTTGGTCTTTTCATTTTCTTTAGACCCTTCTTGAGCTCTCCCCTCTTTCCTGTTCCCCATACCTCTGCCCACCCCCTCCTGGACTCTGGTCTCCAGTCCTCCCGTCCATTCACCACCCTAGACTTTTCTGAGCGCCATGAACACCAGTCTTGTCCCTAGTATGGAAAAAAGCCAGGGAATACCTCGCCCCTTGAGCTGAGCCAAGACAAATCTTTTGGCAGGAACAGCGGGCACAAGAGTCACACTCAGAGAACAGAAACAGCTATTTATAAAGCCTGCTTCCTGACTGCTGGGGGCTCACTTTCCCTTGTACCAAAGGGGTCACCACCTCCTCTTTGGAAGAGCCCCTGCCATCCACAGCTCTGTGCCTGCAGGTCACCAAGTGCCATTCCAGTGAACAGTGAGAGCAGGGGACAGCATGCAGGGTGGATTCGGTGCGGTGAGAAGCTCTCTGATGGGCCAGGGCATCTGGGTGTGCAGGTAGCACAGATGACCTCTGCAGCACCTGTGAGGTGACAGCCACTGGTCCCTTATAGGACTGGACATCCTGGCCTTAGAACTAAGCCTACCTACCTTGGCTTTTATTTTTCTTTTTGAAACCTTTGTTTTGTTTTTTATTTGTTTGTTTGTTTGTTTTTGCGGTACGCGGGCCTCTCACTGTTGTGGCCTCTCCCGTCGCGGAGCACAGGCTCCGGACGCGCAGGCTCAGCGGCCATGGCTCACGGGCCCAGCCGCTCCGCGGCATGTGGGATCTTCCCGGACCGGGGCACGAACCCGTGTCCCCTGCGTCAGCAGGCAGACTCTCAACCACTGCGCCACCAGGGAAGCCCGAAACCTTTGATCTAAACTTTAGTTAACACAATTACTAAACGTTCAAAAGCACTTGGGATTCAAATAATGTAAAATGTTAACAGATAAAGTAGTCTCGGTATTATTACTAACAGTCGTCATTCAGCTCAAGTTGCATTTGCCCTTCCTGTGTTGCTATCATACCTGTCTGGTTGTGCTAGATTACTATTTTCCTTAATAACCTGGCACCAGTCTACTATCTTTAGTAGTCATAGCAATACCACCACCAGTAACCCAGCAAACTCATGGTATTAAGTGAGATCATTTGTTTTTGTTTTTTAGTTGAGATGAACCTTATGAAAATGTATATCTAGTGTACTGAAGTAGCCTGTTGGCTAGGCATAGTTCTCCCTGGATGTGTGGTTTTTGGCCTATACAGTGTTCTTTTAAAGAGTTGAACTGGTTGCCAACTTTAATAATCAGGAGATTTTACATAAAAACACATTTCTGGCATCTCTGTAAAAAATGGCAGCCCTGGCAATACTTGGGCCCACACTTCTACACGGCACTGGTTGTGGTGCACGTGGACCCTCTGACCCTGCCCTGTATCCTCTTATCTCAAGTTGTTCACAAAGCTTGGAGAAACCTCAGAAATCCATCGTTCCGAGCCCTTCATTGTAGGATGAGGAAACTGAGTCTGGGAGTCCCCAAGTAACTCTTGTGGTATCACATTCTAGTGTGTATGAGAACTGGGCCTGGAGGGGAGTCTCCTGCCCACTGGCCCAGCATGGCCCCCATATCATTCGGCTCCCTCAACACAACACAAGAGCACGATCACGTGGGCAGCGTCTGCTTCACTGGGCTGAGAGAGGCCTAACTGACTGTTCGAGTCACGACCCACTCAGGGAACCTGATTATCAAAGTCCAGACCACAAAGAGGAATACCTTCACTTCAAGGGCTCCTATTTCTAGAAATAGCTCTAGTGTCTTCTTTGTAGCCTTCTACGTCCAAAGAAATGTTTTCATGTTTTGATGACTTCAAAAGTCTCCTGCCCTTAAAACTTCCTAGATTATCAGGAAAGGGCCACCAGAAGCTCATTGCCTTTGCTGGTGAAAATGCCCAGCAGCTAGCTTGGTTTTTCTTGTGGACGTCCTTGAAGACAGGCTATTCATAGGCTGTCAGGATGGTGACTGAATCCAGCCCTAAATTGCTGACAAATATAAAAGAACATTTTTAATTCGTCTCATTTTCCCCTCGTCTCTCAAATGAAAAGATTCAACTAATAATCAATATTATTTTCTTAGAAAGCAGGGGGAAATTAAGAAAGCCCAGAAATAGAATCAACCCATGGTGTCACTACTGCTGTTTGCTGCTCCTCCATGTGACTGAGAGTCCCTTGGAGCTCAGACAAGGGGCTTCTGCCTCAAGAACAGGTTCACGGGGGTAGTTTAGAGCCTGACAGTGAACCTAGGAGTTTCGTGGACCTGGAAACCAGCCTCAGGACAACTGGTTAAGGATTAGTCATCTTCAGCTGAAAGGTGATTATGAGAAGGAAAGAAATGGTGGGCCAAAAAAAACTCAGGAAGAGGGACGCAGAAAAAGCAGTCCAGAAGTCATTAAAACATTGTTAGTTTTATTTTCTTCAAAAAATATTGGCTGCCTGGGATAGACCCGCACACTGCTCCTGTCTCTACCCCTGCAGCCTTTGGGGAACGAGTCTCCCAGTGAGTGTGTCTCCTAGCAACAAGATAGAACAGTGAGGGAGCACTTCCCATGTGTTAAACACCTGCTTGGTGCTTTGCATTTGCCACGTGAGCTTCACAACTCTGCTGCGTAGAAAATAATATTCCCATTTTGTAGAAGAAGAAATGAAGGGTCAAAGAACTGAAGTAACTTGTCTAACCAAGAAGTGACAGAGCGAGGCACGAACCCTAGCCTCACGGATTCCAAATGCCATGTTCCTGTACAACTGAAAAGGAAACAGACAAAAACCAGTGCCCCATGCAGCAGCAGCAAACCTCCAGCAAGGGCTAAGGGTAAAGTGGCGGGGGAGACATCTTCAAAAGACAACAGGTGGGCTTCCCTGGTGGCGCAGTGGTTGACAGTCCGCCTGCTGATGCAGGGGACACGGGTTCGTGCCCCAGTCCGGGAAGATCCCACATGCCGCGGAGCGGCTGGGCCCGTGAGCCATGGCTGCTGAGCCTGTGCGTCTGGAGCCCGTGCTCCGCAACGGGAGAGGCCGCAACAGTGAGAGGCCCGCGTACCGCAGGAAAAAAAAAAAAAAAAAAAAAGACAAGAGGAACGCTGGCAGTCAGGCTGTCTACTTAGCAGGAAGAATGGGGGCTTTGTCAAATTATAGGGTATCTCATGCCTGTTGGCTTTTACCAAAGGCTTTGGAAAGGTGCTGGTGCTGGTAGAGGGAAAAGGGGAAAGGGAAAAGAGAAGATGAGGCAGAGGTGAATTTGCTTCAACCTGTGAATTTCTTACTTGTATCAAGAGCACCTACTCATAGGATTCTTCCAAGAATGGAAAGAGATAATATATGTAAAATATTTATCAGAGTGCAAAACCAAAAGCCCAAAGCCTCCCTGATGAGAGGCTTTCTCTACTTCCAGATCAACAAATAACCCGTTGATTATATGCTATACAAATCTGCCAGTGTAGACAGAACCAAAGAATCCAGATTACTACTCCCTGGTGTCTCGGTACGCAATGACAGTAGGCTGGGAGCTTGCCTTCCTTCCTGTTTTCAGAGTAGCTGAGAAACCTTTAGGGAACCCGGCCTCACATAGACCTGCCAGTGAAGTCCTTGGCGACAACCTCCCAACATATACATAGAGAGGGTCTGTCTTGTCTTCTCTGTGTCACTTGGCCTGAAGGCAACCTCCACCTGAGGGCCCACCATTAGTGGGCCTCAGTCATGCAGGGTCCTGGGGGCCGTCTCCACCTGATCAACCTTTATCCCAAGAGGAGTCTCTTCCTTCTTCTGCCCCTACCCCCATGGCCCCAGCCTTTGTACTTTCAACCATTTTGGTGGGCAGGACAGAGGCAACCAAAGTAATCCCCCTCTATGTTATCTAATATAAGGCTAGCAGCAATTTTTCTGAGAAACAAGATGTGTGACCTTCATGAGGAAGATAGTACTTTGATTATTGACAGGCCATCGATGACATTCAATCAACAAACTTTTAATATGTATAGGGGATTAGGGCCTATAGACCAAGAGCTGTTCTAGATGATTTTACATGTCTCATTCAGTATTTAGAACATTCTGTGAGTTAGGTATTTACCCATTTTATGAGTAAGGAGGCTCAGAAAAGTAAAAAAAGAAAGCTCAAAGTTATACAACCCATAAAGGGCAGAGTCAGAATTTTAAGGCAGGGCTCCTCAATTCCATCATGGGGTCTTTGCATTAGGCCACACTACCCTCTCTTGTTACGAGTGGCCAAAATTGGCCGGCGTTGAAGCTGAAGTTGGAGGTACCCAAGGAACAATTTACATTTGTCTCCCAGCTTTCCCTGTTTCACTCTGTGTAGGAGATGGTGCGAGGGCACTGCCTCTGCCTCATTCCTGGGTGAGCAGAGAGAATGAAAGGTGCAGGGTGTCCTGGGAGCATCTGGCTTTTCTAGGGATCAATTCTGGTCTCCCTGACTTTCTGAGACTGTGTAGATTCAAGACCAGGAGGTTCCTGTGACAAATCCAATCGAAACTCCTCTAGAACCTCCCTGGCCACTGGGACCTGGGGGAGGGGGCGGGGGGCGACACACACTCTTCATCAGACAGCATTTCCTAGTGCACGATGCAGCCACTAACACCCCAGGCCCACACCTGCATCCATTTCACAGCCTCGTGAAGGACAACCAGGGCAGCCTAGGCAGTGTAATAGGAACACACAACACCACACCACACAACATGCAAAAGCATGAGAAGATACTGTGGCAGGGGAGCAAAGCACAGGCTCTGGGGTCCGACAGTCAGGGTTGGGTGCCCCCTCTGCACTTATATGCTTTGCAACCTTAGGCAACCTACTTCTTCCCCAAGTCTTCCCTGACTTGTTGTAATAGTACCTACTTCATAGGGCTCTTCAGGGAATCGAAAGTGATAGTATACGTGAAATGTTTAGCAGAGTGCAAAACCAAAGAACCATAGGAATAGAATGTATTTACTTCTAACTAAAATGTGCCCGAGTTAAAAGAGGAGAAATAAAAGCTGTCAGATTTTGTCTTTGTTTTTTTTTTTTGGCCGCGCCATGCGGCATGCGGGGATCTTAGCTCCCCGACCAGGGATCGAACCCATGCCCCCTGCATTGGGAGCGCAGAGTCTTAACCACTGGACCGCCAGGGAAGTCCCAAAAGCTGTCAGATTTTGAACACATAGTTCCCTGTGGGGCAGAGGTTAGCATCTTGGGGAAGCTATTAAAAGTATGTAAACTCTGTGAGGCAGAGATCTTGCCTGTCTTACTCATCACTTATCTCCAGGCCTTTATGCAGTGCCTGTTCCATAGTATGGCTCAATAGATGATGTATGGATGGGTGAATGGATGGATGAAGGAATGTGTGGGTGGGTGGATGGATGGATAGATGGACAGATGAGCCACAACACAAAAGTGCTGTCCTTCAATTACAAAGAGGACTGCCACTGGAGAATTGATCTCCTGTGCCACTCTCTCAGTGAACAACACCTGCCATCCATCAGCCATCTAAGACAAAAACTTGGGTGTCACTTTGACTGTTGTTTCTTACTCACTCCTTACAACAAACCAGCCCTGTCAATTCCACCTCCTATATTTTAGCTTGTGAATCCCTTCTCTTCTCCTGAGCTCTACTATCACTACCTTTGTTCAGGTCCTTCCCAATTCTCTCCTGGGTTTCTCCTGAGTTTCTACACCACCTAAAAACCATTCTCCAGGCCTCCAGTCTGTACCCACCCCTTGCAGTCCACTCTCCAGACTTGGGACAGAGTGATCTTTAAAAAGCACAAGTCTGTTCAGTCACTACTGCCACCCCCTATCACCACCCCCAATTAAGGATGGTCCATGACACACTATAGACTTTAAGATAAAACTCAAACACCTAAACATGGCATCCCAGCCTTTATAATCTTGCTCCTATCTGCCCTTCCAGCCTTATCTGGCCAATCCACCCCTCCTTGAGTTCCAGATCCCCTCTAGCAGGTCTGTGCTCTCTCTTGCCCCGTGCCATTGCTTGGGCTTTTTCCTCTGCCTAGAATGTTCTTCCTCCACCTTCCCTATTCCTTTCCACATCCTTCGGAACTCATCATCCACCTAGGATGAGTGGTGGTCCCACTAAGAATTGGACGTCCCTCGTCCTAGGTGGTCCCAGTGCTTAGCACACGACCCTATGATCTGTTTCCTTGGCTGCCCTTCCCAGGTGTCTGGCCCATGGAGTGCTGTGTTTTGTTCTTCATTGCACCTAG
Organism: Mesoplodon bidens; assembly: GCF_964165515.1. Taxonomy (NCBI): domain Eukaryota; kingdom Metazoa; phylum Chordata; class Mammalia; order Artiodactyla; family Ziphiidae; genus Mesoplodon; species Mesoplodon bidens. The sequence goes on along the minus strand of NC_138161.1, from coordinate 101,944,674 downwards.
GACACCCTATCTAGCCCTGGCTCAACAAATATTTCTTGAATCGATAACTACTTTGTCTCACACCAAAGGTGCACTTTCTCAAAAGCATATTTGCAGTCAACATCACATCTTTGGACAATCATGTGACCAGTCAAGATAATTAACCAAGGATTAGGGTGTGGTCTGTGACTCTGGAAAAAATCTATTAGATTAGACATGTCGGGAACATGTATTTTTAACCAAAAGTCAAGACACATGATCTGACAAATATGATCACATATTTTTCTGTCCCAGAAAAATTTGAATGTATAATGTCTACGGCTACCCAACCTGATCTGTCATTTAACCTTATTATGTTATCCAAACATGCCAACTCAAAAGACATTGAAATTATAACTGATAAGTAAGTAGCTGACAGTCTTGGTGAGTTTATCATGCAGCAAGCATTATGGGAAGTGCTTTGCAGTCATCCCATTTAATCTTCTCAGCTACCCCTTGAAGCGGATCTTTTTATTATCTCCACTTTACAGATCAGGAAACTGAGGCTTAGGTTTCACAGCCAGCAGCGGACACTTAACCAGCAATGGAAGAGCAGTCTGTTTGATCCTCTCAGTCATTCTGTGCTACTGACCTAACCGTGACCTCTTAACCTTATTAGATCATCAGAAGAGCCACTTCTGGGCAAAAATAGCTTGTGGCTTCTGGAAATTTTTATTAAAACTCTAAATCTCCTGGCAGTAACTTTCAAACGTCATGATTCAGACCAGCAGTGATATTTGAAAATGGAATCATAATGCGGGTCTCCTGGCTGCAGAGGCGCTGTCACTGCTGGAGAGGCATCCTCAACCTTGACATTTATGACAGTCTGTGTTTTTCCTTTTACCGGGTCTTTTGCCATCACCGTCTATTGAGAGGCACTGACCCTCATTCTGTCCTCCCTGAGGAATCCTCTCTTTCAGGGTTAATTGGTCTGTCCTCTTCCTTGGGTGTCATTTCACTGGGATCTGGAGCAATGTTTCTCAAAGTCCTGACAGCTGACCACCTGCATAATGATCACCTGGGCACTCATAAAAATGCGTATTCCTGGGCCCCATCCCACAGCTATCACACAGAATCTCTACAAATTGGACCCCAGGAACTAGCATTTTAATCACATTCACCAAGTAATTCTTATGAATACTAATGTCTCAGAACCACAAATGTAGTCTCCAGATCCTCACAGCTCCAAGTGTGACCCCCTGGACCAGCATTAGCAGCTTATTAGAAAACAAGGAATTCTTATGCCCAAATCCTGAATGACTGAATCAGAATTTGCATTTCAATGAAATCCCCAGGTAGTTTGTATTCACGTTACTGTGCATACAGAGAACTAGCGATCAGAGCAGTGTTTCCTACGCATATCATGGCAGGTGTAGAAAACAAAAGCATTTGTTTGGCATTTCTGTCACACAGAAGAGAATGCCAGCTGTGGCATGGGGAGGGTGGTGCTCAGCCTGCCCCAGACCCCAGCCTGGCCACCCTGAAGGCTGAGGAGATTGGTATCTCAGGCGTACCTGTGCCGCAGCACGCTGGTTGAGAAGCACTGGTCTACTTAAAGCACACCCAGTCCTTCTAACTTTCTTCATGAGCATAACTCCATAAATCTTGCTTATTCTTATTTCCTTCATCATTTGTCATTTCTTCTCCTGCATACCAAGAGTCAGAAATCTTCCCAGCTAGGTCTTAGAACTAGGTCTTAGAAATCTTCACGCAATGGGAGGACACAGTCTCATCTTCAAGTTCTGGGTGGACTCAGAAATGTAGAGAGAAAAGTTTTGTCTGTTATTCTAAACAGTACGACCTAAGGAATACTAGGAAGAAATAAGAGCCTGCTTCCCTTTGAAGAACGCTCCTTTCCTCTTAGTCCACAGATCTGAGGATGGAGGATCCGCAACACGCAAAGCGGCATCCTCTCTCCTGAAGAGTGTGCCAAAAAGAATGTGATTGTTTTCATCCTTCCTCAGCAGAATCTGCCAGCTTATAAACTGGACAGTGTCCCTTCCCTTAGCCAGCCCCTGATAAGGGGATGACAGTTGGCATGGAAGGAATGGAATATCTTCAGAAACACTTCCTGGTGAGACCATCTGATCAAAACGACCAAGTGCCGGGACACACCATCTGACATCGCAAAGTTCCCAGCTGCGTGGGAACCCCATTGTGGTTTTTTTTTCCCCAATAAGGAAAATGTTGAAAAATTTTAAAGTTCAAAATAGTGAGCTCTTACTTTGAAGCAAATAGAACAAGGATTGTCATAGCCTAAGCAAACACAGTTGAGAAAGACGGGGGTGGGGGGGAACTATTGCTAGCAAACAACACACTTTTTTTCTTCTCTTTCCACCTTGCCTGCAAATCTGTGTCCATTCTCTCCACTCTGCTTCTCCCAATCAAAGCACAGGCAAAGTAGCACACATTTTAGCTGGTTTAATGTTGGGCTGTTCCCCCTCTGTCCTGAGAGTGTACATCCCTCAAGTCTCAAAGGGCTGTCTGATCGTCCCTTTGTACCCCAACTATTGAAGTTCCTCTGCGTTAGTAGTAGAAAGGACAGTGACCAGAGCATGCAGTCCCTTGCCGCCTCTGGTTGACTTTCATGGAACTCCTCCCTTGATCCAGAAACGGAGGCAAAGCAGGCCTTTCTCCTTCTCTGACCAGGAAGTTCACAGATCTGTTGGCAGTTCACCCAGAGTAGCCATGATGTCTAAGAAATAAATGGGTTTTTCTCTAAGTTCATAGCAAGAACGGTTGGTTAAAAATTTTCCATCCCTGATCCGATTAACAAGTGCTGAAAACATAAGACTGGGGACACCGACAGCAGAGCTGTTGTACACGACCATTTCAAACACTGAGTCATCTTTCTGCTTCATGGTCCAGGATGAAGAACAAGCTCTGGTACTTTGAATTCGGCACCTCAGAGACCTTCGCGGCCACCTGCAAGAAACTCCACGACCACATAGAGTTGGAGGTGAGTTCCCAAGGCTTGCTGGACCTTGGTTCTGCTCTTGGACTGTTACACACCCTCAGGACATGTCCTGTAGCGTCCTCAAGAGGTGATCCCAAGTGTAGTCCATTGTACATCCATCCTGTTCCCAACACATCCACGGCCTCACTCCCAGGACGCTCCAGTCACGGGGCCTGCCTTTCTCGGCCCGTCCAGGGAGTCCTGGGGCTCTGAGACCTAGAGGCCCAGCGGACTCAGGGCCACAGTCCCTTCTGGCCCTCAGCCCTCTCCCCACTGTGGCCTTGAAATTTCCCCTTTTCCGAGAGGTGAAGACAGGTGCTGCCCACGCAGGGAGAGGAGCTGCTGTGAGGGTAGAGGCAATGTCCCAAGCCTGGTAAAAGTCTGGGAACTGATGGCCACAGGGCTGAGGGGTCTGGGGTTGAGGCCGGAGGTAGCTAGACATCCTCCGGCTCGCCCGCCGCTGCTTTCAAGGAGCTGACTCACAGGCACCCAAGGCCGGCTTCATGGGTGTGCAACCTGCACAGTCGCTCAGAAGGACCCTTGGTTTAATGCTCTTCTGACACTGTCTTGAAATTCTTGATGATTTTTTAGCAAAGGGCCCTGTATTTGCATTTTGAACCAGGCCCCTCAAATTACACAGCTGACCCCACTGGTGCACTCGTGTTTTCCTCACTCTGCAGGCACTTGGAGCAGCCTGCCTCAGACACTTAGCTTGTCAGCTTCCCTTCCCGGCGGATAAGCTGCCCACTTCCCACCTCTCACCCCGCATCTGCCTGGCTGCTCTCGTGAGGTCTTGTCACGTCTATGAAAAGGTCTGCTTGGTCTCTGGCCACCTGAAAGCCCAAACTTCTCTGCCCACCTGCTGTCTCTGCTCTGCGGGACCTCAGGCCCATCGGGTCCCTTGCCCATAGTTCTCAGTTTACCAACCTGCATCCCCCCAACCCCTTCCCATGGGATTCAGGCCTGTAGTCTTCTTTTCACTTGAGAAGAATAAGTGAAAGGCCGTCAGAGAGTTCGGCCGGGATGGGCTCCTCCCGGCCCATGGGCTTTGTCCCTAAGCCTGCAGTAGCAGTCAAGGGGGGCCCGGGCGTCTCTTGGGGGAGGACAACTTCGCCTGAAGCAGTGTGGGAAAGCCCTGCCACTCCCTGCAGAAGGGAGCCTGCGCTCACAGGGAGTTTTCACAAACAAAACACAAAGCCAGAGATTCTGTGCTTCTCTTCGACTCATCTGCCTGCCTCTCCCCAGTGGTTGCCGGGTTACCAACCCCAGGGTGGGAGGCGCCGCCCCAGCTAATCCCCTGAACTTTTAGCCAGCTCAGTCAGAGGGCAGAGAGGCCCAGGAGTGGGGGGCACATGTCCCCGGGTGGTACCACCTCCACCGGGGAAAGGCTGATGAGCCGCTGTGCCCGCTGTCCTCTATGGATACGTAAATCCACGGCCAGGGAGCTGCAGGGAAGGAGGAGAGGCTGGGCTGGAGACTGAACGTGGCTGGAGCTATGTGTGCATTTTTGCTGTTGGCATGATCATCTGCTGGGGGGTCTTTAAATACACCCCAAGTGAGGGACAGCCCTGGCCTAACCACTGCCAGCTGCAGACACACAGCGACTGCTTGTTCTCCCTGCAGCTGGCCTTGAAACGGTGCCCAGAATAGAGCAGCTCAGCTCCCCTGCCTCGGTGGGGCCCGCCCTCCCAGCTCCCAGCCGGCAGCACCCTGGCCCCCTCTGAGTCCAATACTCAGCGGCTCTTATTCAACCGCAGAGGGGGCTGGTGGCCTCTGCGGGGGGCGAGAGTTTTCACACTGTGGGTCGTTGGGGGCTTTGGGAGCACGTCTTATTTTCCTTAGCTCCCCATAATGTCTTTTTAGTATTTATTCAGGACGCTAAGGATGGGGGGGCTCATATGACAGGCAGCTTCTGACAGCCCAGAGGATTTGGGGCAGGCGTCATTTTGTATCCAGGGAGCAGTGGGTGGACAGTCCTGGGTCTTGTGATCCAGAGGAGGCGAAAGAGACAGAAGTGGGAGGCGTGTGAGTGACAGGTGTTAGGAGGCTACAGGGCACCACAGGTAGATGTGAGAGCATCAGGGGCCTCAGGAAGAGCAGTAAGAGAAGGTATGTTAGGTGACCTTCTGCATGTGGCCACTGCACACAACAGCCCAGGCCTGGGAGGACCAGCACACTCATCAGTTCAAGGCCAGAGATCCCGGGAATAACCCCACACAGGTATTTATACTACATGTCATCGTTTCCAAAGCCCTACCACAGCCTTTATTCCAGAGTCACACAACAAGCAGTGAGCTAAGTAGGCCAGGTATTCTTATCCCCTCGTCACAGAAAGCAAGCTGAGGCACGGAGGTTTAGAAAGATAAACAGAAGCGAGAGAAAAGCAACAAGGGAAGAGGGGGAACAAAATCACAGGCTCTGACTGCCTACTGTAATGTGTCCTCATTTGATACAATAACCCAGTGAGGCAAGTATTATCACATTTTGTTAAATGAGGAAACTGAGGCTCAGATACATTAAGTAACTTGACCAAGATTTCATTGCTGGAAACTTGTAAGACAGGAGATTTTAGGCATCCTGGAAGGAGTTTAGCTTAGAACACAATAAATAGAGATGGACCTAACAAGCGCTAGAAATACGGCTAATTTTTCAGCATGGACGCACTGTTCCTTCCTCCTTTACTGAATGTGAGACCACTTGGTCCCCTCTCAGCTGAGGCACCTGGGCAGGTCTGCTGAGAAATGCTTTCAGAGGACAGAGGGCACAGTCCTACTGCTCATTTGAGGAAGGAGGGGGCTCAGGCTGGACAGGAGGAGAGTCAGAGAGGGAAACTGCCTTAAAGTTTACCAAAGGTTTTCCCACACAGCATCTCATTTTATTTTGATCCACAGAACATGCAGGGAAGATATCAATGTCCTCACTTTATGGGTGAGGAACCTGAGGCTGAGAGGTTCAGTGACTTGAGAAAGGGCACAAAGGTAAGGGGTTCAGGGGAACAGATAGAAAAGTCTATTTCTAGTTTCGTGTCTGTGTGTCACCTGGTAAAACTTGGATGGTGAAACTTAAAGCTAAAATGAGCTTATGCAGGGAAGGTCTCCATTGAAAGTCTCTCACAAGGAATACAGCCTGTTTTTCAGAGGCTTGTGGCCTACTGAGGCCTAGGAGACTTGGTCCCTTCTCTGAAATAAAGCTTACAGCCCAGTTGACAGAACATACAAGAGCTGGTTAATATAATACTTACTTAACTAGTGCTAAGGAAACTGGATGCTGGGGCCTTGAGGAGCCACTTGAGCAATCACCCTGGACACTATTTTGGGGTCAAAGACTAAGGCTGGGGAGAAGGTGACTGCAGATCTACTGTTCACCTGCAGACACTTGGTCCGGGTGAAAGGGGCTTGGCCTGGACAAGCATTAGCCCTCCTCAGCGGAAGTGTGTTGTCTGGGCCTCAGTTTCTCATCTATAAAATGGGAAGAAAGGGGTTAGCCTACTTCCCAAGGCTATTATTCGGATTAACGTTTTCAGGTTTGTTATTTTTTTAAGTTAATTGGCAGTGGTGCTAAGTGCCTCACAGAATCTACAAAGCAGCCCCAAGTAGCAGGTATCATATCACCTTTCCAGAGATGGGGATAGAAGCTAAGAGAAAGCAAGAAGCTCACCTGAGGTCCACAGCCTCTGAGTGGTCAGGTCAGGCTTCAAATCCAGATTTGCCCCAAACTCGGGAGTTTCAGGGCAGTACTGGCACTTTATTGTAGAGCAGAGATTCTCACAGGTATGAGGTATGCTTGATCTGCTCGTAGTCACATACTTGTATTTATTTTAACATTTCAGATAACATTAAAAGCAGGCATGAGACTTTTACATTTATGAAAAAGAGAGCAAAAAAATATATATTGTGAATGCATGCTCTAAATGTTTCTTCCACGGGCACACAAAGGAAGCTGTGAGAGTTAGTGCCGTTCCTGGGTAATGGGTGCTCATAAATTGCGGTTCCCTTTAATTAAGAAGCCAGCATGTTACCCACATGGTTGTCATCAGCCCTGGTCTCAAAGTCTCTGACTTCCCTTCCCTTCCAAAGCCACCTTTGATGTTTATTCTAATCTGATTTTACCTGAATAAACGGGTGGGGGAAGGGTGAGGGAGGGACACAGTGAGTCACCTCCTGCACCCCAGGCCCAGAATAGCCTTGCACAGGTTTTGAGCTGTAGTTACATGGAGCAAAAGAGGCAGGCTTCTGCTTGAGCACTTATTTTATTACAAGCTGTGGAAAATTTTCATTTTACTGGTTAAAAATAAGAACTTCCAAAATTCCTTGATATTGTATCTACTTTTAAACAATGTTCACAAGGGAAGCCTAGCCAGCTCCACTAATATGAACCTCTGCATGGGGAAAAGTGAGTCCAAATGTGGAAGCTGCTTCAAAAAAATCTGTTCCCCAGTATATTTTGGGAATCTCTGCACATCAATTGCCCCCTTTTAATTGAGGATCTGTTTTAATACAACAAGGTTTTGAGAACTTTTTAGATCAAACCCTCCCATTTCCCCCTCACTTAGAATTGGTGTTTGTCAATATTTTGTTGTATTTCCTTCAAGTATCTTTGTAACCAAAGGAATAAAATTTTCTGGATGGAGTCGAGTTCCCACAACCCTTTTGTGCTCTGCAGCTTGCCTTTTTCACTCACCATTAGTTCTTGAGATCCCTCCGTGGTGACATTGCTGGAGCTGGTTCATTTCTTTTACCTGCTCTGTGCTGTGAGGCTCCCACACCACGATAGGGAATATCGCACCCCACGATGGGAGGAGGAGCAGAAATGGGAAATCTCAGACACTGCCGGGGCACAGACAGCAGTGGTAAACCACTCTGGAGAGCAGTTTGACAGCAAATGCTGAACTGAAAATGCACCTGTAGGCCAAATGACCCGGCAGGTTCTTCACGTCCTAGACCTGGAGAGTTTCCTGTACGTGAGTTCACAAGGGGATGAGCATGGAGGTGCAGTGCAGCACTGTTTTATTAAAACAAAACGGAACCGACCCCAAAGGCTGTGTTATTCTAACACTTCAAAAAGATCGCGTGAGTGAAAGTACTAAAGGTCACTGAATCATATATATATATATTTTTTCTTTTTTCGGTATGCGGGCCTCTCACTGCTGTGGCCTCTCCCGTTGCGGAGCACAGGCTCCGGACACACAGGCTCAGCGACCATGGCTCACGGGCCCAGCCGCTCCGCGGCACGTGGGATCTTCCCGGACCGGGACACGAACCCGTGTCCCCTGCATCGGCAGGCGGACTCACAACCACTGCGCCACCAGGGAAGCCCTGAATCATATATTTTAAAATGGTTACTTTTGTGTCAGGTGAATTTCATCTTAATTTTTTAAATGTGATTTTTACAAAAGGGAATGTGCTGGGCACAGTTCTAGGGATCTTGAAGCCATATCATGAGATGGGTCCTGACTATGAGAATCCTAAATTCTAAAACTAATATTTAGCACAGCCATGTGCATGTAAAGAAGCTGAGTAAATAATGAATCAGATTACTTTAAGATTGAGCAGATATCTTTAGCTACTCCAATCCAGTCAAGTGTCATTATTTTTCAGAAGAGCGAAATCAAGGACTTTACAGGTTCAGTAGCTTGGCCAAGTTCACCCAGCCAGTAAGTGGCAGGAAAGGACCCATGGCTGCCTTGGTATCCACTGGCAATTTTGCACACTCCTCAATTAGAGGGAAGAGAACTTCAAGCACCTGGGCCTCTTCTGGCATCATATACACCTTCTCAGCTTGGGCAGGTAGAGCCTTTCAGAGGTTGGAGTAATGAAGGTGGGAACTAGCCAAATGCTCAGCCCCTCAACACAGCCACAGTGATTCCAGGGGAGGTGAAACGAAAATGTTTTCATGGGGAAGGGAAAGTTGAGAAGAGCATTGCAGGGGATTTTGAGTTCTTAGAAAACAAAAGGTGGCAACCTGATCATGCATCAAACCCTGGAGTCAAAGACTGGAATGGGCCTTAGAGGACATCCTCTCCCGTCTCTGGAGTCCATTCACTTCCTCCATCAAGTGCAGGGGCTCCATGTTCCCAGCAGCATCCTCACTGTGAGGCCACCCAAGGCAGCTGTTGCTCTTCAGATTTCTCCTTGCCCATCCTACAGTTCTCACTGCTCCAAATACCCCAGCCTCAGTTTCTTCCCGCTCCCTCCTACCACGTGTGCTAAATTCTCTTCTTGATTATAAAAGTAATCCAAGTCCATGGTAGAACATTTTAAATCATAGAGAGGCGAAAAGGAAAAGTAACCCACAGTCTCAGCAATCAGGGATCAGTGCTGTTCTAATGTTGACCTTATTTCAATCCTGTAATAATATTAGCCATTGTATCTTTAAAAGCAGGCCTTTGGAGGACCTCTGTGATTCTTTGATTTCCTAAATCTTTATCCATTTTTAAACACAGCTCCATCCTTTCCATCTCTCTACCTCTTTCAGCCACGCACTGACTACAAGTTTCCTTCACTGATCCTTAAAATCTTTCAGCCTACTACGAAGAAATTATTTCTGTCAGTTCCTCTTTAAAAATCCCATTGTTTGCTTACAGTTTCTGACACGTAACTTTTTCTCTCTTAAACGACCCTCCTTTTTATTCCCTACACATGCATACCCTGTATTTCACTTCAAGCCTCCATTCATCCTTATGCTTTTATTTTCATGTTCTTTTCCATTTCCTTTGTTCTTTGTGAATTGCTTTGATTTTCTTTGTCTTCAGACTCCTGGCTACATATGCTTTGTGTCTCCCAAGGACTTTGGAATAATTTCTAGGGATGAATTCTCATGCCTACATTTTCACAAAGCAGGCGGGGGTATATGCAGCACAGTGGATAGATGAGGCCCGAGGAGGTCTCAGGAGACTGAGGCTGGGGTCACATGACTCAGCATGTTGGGCTAGAAGGCACCTCCACACAGATTCCTGGGCGATCTCTTGGCTAACCTCTGCCCCAATGAGCTTAACTTTTCTACCCACCAAGGTCCCTTAGTGAAAGAATAACTTTCCCCAGGCTATGTCCACCAAACAAATGCATCTTTTAAATAATAATGACCTGTGAGGCCCTGTCAGTGGGAAATGTATTATTTCTCTTAGACTTTTTAGAGTATTGAAAAGAATTCATGGTCTTCATCTCTACACTCAGGAGATTCAGGGACCTTGGATGAGAACTATTCCAATCCTTTTCTGCTTCTATAACTGGGTTATGAAACAGACAGAGAATATTACATACAAATATGTTCATTGGCTATAGTGGATAGGTCTTTGGTTATCTATCTTAGTGAGGTCGTAAACTTGCTGATCCTAGTATTCTATAGAAGAGGAATTAAGAAAGGAGAAGAATTGACTCTTTCAGGAAGGGCATATAATCTAACAAAGGAGCGGTTAAATAATGTGTGCACATACACATTATATCTCAAGTCCATTGGCATCCACAAGTTAATAACAACAGCAGACACTTCCTGAGCACTCACCTTGCAACATGCTCTGTCCTAGCACTTTGGTACACTGTCTTGTTTAATCCTCATAACAGCTCTGCATAGTGTGTATTATTTACTCGAGGAAATTGAGTCTCCTAAAGGTAAGTACTGCAAGATCAGATCAGATGAAAGCTCACATGCTCCCACAATGCCACAGCCCTCCCGGTAGGAGCTGGTTTCTGCATTACACCTCTGCTTTCCCCCTAATGTATGTGTTAGCTGAGTTGGTGGCGGGGCTCCCATTCAGGACTTGGCATATCTCTTAGGCAGTCGGCTGTCTGAAGCAAGGCGTCTATCTTATTCATCCTGTCTCCCCAGTACCTGAAATGAAGTAACTGCTCTCTAGTTATTGATTGTACAATTTGAACCCAAGGGTAAAAAAATCCCATAATTCGTGTGAACACTAACAGAAATTACTACTTGACCAGACTCAAGTGATACCTTTTTGTTGGAAGCCGCCAAAGTAAAAGGGACCCACCTTGCTCCAACTGCAACACAGAGTGGGAGACGGCTGAGCTTGCAGTCCGGTACTCAGGCTTTTCCTAACTGTGAGGTGAGTGGGGAGACCTCCCACGCCCATCTCTGAGCTGTTGCTGAGAACTTTGAAAGTAGCCGAGGGTCTGGGACAACTGTGAACCCAGGACAGGAAATGCCAGAGTTCTCCCACCTCTTTCCCACCCAGGAGAATGAAGACAGTGAGTGGGCCGAGCCCATATGGCAGCAAGGGTGCAGGGCTGCTAGGGGGTCAGAAGAAGTGACTCTGAAAGGCAGAAGGAAGGGTCTCCATCCTGAGCCCTCTCTGGTGGCCAAGAAGCCTACCTGCCCCTATGGCCATCAGCCCCGCTCTGTCTGCAGGCAAGTCTGACCCTTCAGAAAGCCCCATCCACCCCGAGTTGGTCTGAGCTCCCCAGACAGACAGCAAAGCCCATGAATCTGCATCCAGAGCAAGAATGCCTCAACACAACCAGGATTTTTTCTAACTTGGGGAGGATGGAGCAGCGGATAGGAAACGGCTTTGCCCTCTGTCCAACTCTGAGGCAACCCACCACCGTGAGCTCTGAGAAACAGCAGTTTTGTTTTGGAAACTGGCATCCAGGGCAGGCTTGCTCCTGGAAATGAATTTGGTTCCCCCTCAGCTGCAATGTTCTACTTCCAGCCTCCCTGCCAACACCCCCTTCCAGCTGCCCCTCTCAAAGGCACCATTGTGCCCGCCTGGCACAGCAACAGAGGAGGGATGAAGAGGAAGAAAACATTTTCTGCCCATGGGATGTTCTTAAGCAGGTTGTGTGTACATGGCTTCAATGCTGCATTCCTGGAGCCCACACAAACCCGCCAGAATGCCATCATCCCTGTCACAGATGGCAGCCACTTTCCAGTCTAACTGGCCCGCCACCACTCACTGTCAGAGAACGCGGAGCATGCAGCTAGATGGACACGGGCGGTAGGAGGGGGACCATGATGACACTTTTTCAGCACAGCACTTTAGCCTGCCAAAGCAAGAGTGAATGAAGACTCCGAATCTCTGAACTGGAAGGGGATCTGGTCCCATGTGCCGCTCAACAAAAAGATTCATTCTGGCACATTCTGATAAGTACACATCCAGCCTTTTCCTGAATACTCCAAGGGTAGGAAGCTCACTACTTTTCCAGAAGCCTGTTCCATTGTAAGAAGGCTCTGACTTTCAGAAAGTTCTTCACGATGTTGAACAAGGATGTATGTCCCTTTCATCGCCATATCCTTCCCTTGTCAGCCCTCAGCACAATGCTTGGAAGAAAATAGAGGCTCAGTAAGTGTTTGTGGGATGCATGACTGAATTCCCCATCTTTGGGCCTATTTCCACCATCTGGGGGCTCACAGAACATGCCTTTCTGCTCCTCCACACCACTGCCCTTCATAGGGCTGAAATCTATCTTCCATGTCATCTCCTAGTGATCTTTGCCGACGTCCGCAGTTCCTATACAGCTTGATGTACAGACTCCTGACTCTCCTGACCACTCTTCTCTTGATAGACCCCATTTTTTTCCAGTGTCCTCCTTAAAATGAAGAATCCAATCCCTTATATCTAGAATATGCCGAAAGTAGTCTCATAGGTAACAAAGCACAAAATTCACAGGCCTCAGGTACATGCTCTATAAGCTGGATTGTCTTCTTGATCTTGTCATTTGCATCTTCTGCAGGAAACCTGTAAGTTCATGAAGCCCACCACAAACCTGGATAAACTGGGAAAACAAGGACCTTCCTCAGTTTCACTGACTCCGTGTTTCCTCATCTGTAAAAAAAAAAAAAAAAAGAGGATACAAATACCAACCTTGCAGGGCTGTAAGAATGAGACATAAAATATATGAAGTGCCTGGTTCATAATAGTTACTCAATAAATTATATCTATTTATATGATCATATAACACATGTGTATTAGTATCTAACTGCCCACAGCAAGACATTAGCTCCTAAAATGCTATAAAACAGCTCCTCTGAATGCAGGGGAAGCCACTGCTCTGGAAGATTTAGCTACATGCCAGGCCAAAAAAATTTTTTTTAATGTAGATAATACCAGACTGTCTTTCTTGAAATGTTATCATCACTCATCAACACCACTCAATTTCTTCCCTTTTCTCCCCTCAGGATACACATCAGATTATTGACACTAAAAACATTCTCTCTAGTTCTTCTCTAGGGAAAATAGACGGCACTATTTGCCCTGACTGCTTTTCTTTCACTCCCCATACATTTCTCTGTTCTGGCCGTAGGCCCTGCAGATATGCAGATATCTACTGCCTTCTCAGTGGTATGCTGGGGCCAGCTTGCTTGCTGGCACATCTCTTCCTAACTCTGCTTTCAGTGATGTCACATTTGTAGCTTGAAATTGGCCATAGTGGGAATATTTACACTGTGGAACGCCACCATCAGAGCTTCTTCTTTTCCTGGAGATCCCGCTGTTAAGCATTTAGCAGGACATCACTGCCTCTAGCGTTGACCTGCAGGAGGTCCCTTAAGGAAAGGGACTGTGTCCCACTTCCACTCCATCCCCAGGGTCTAGCACAAAGTAGGTTCCCAACATTCTTGAGGGATGAAGGAGTGCTTTTTGTCTTCTGTCTCTTAATGTTTGTCTCATATACATCATGCCCCATGTGTCCTATTCTTATTACCAGCTGTTCAGGTATAGAGTTCCCTTAGCTGTGATCAGAGGACCATTTCTTGCAGACTTGGATTAACCTTCCGTATTTCTCCCTAATCTGGGCATTCAGTCCACTTTATTCGGTCAATATACTCATCCTGGGAAGTTGTGGGAACTCATCTGGAAGGAAAAATACCTTGTCAGGTTTCTTTAAGGAACACCTTGGTTTTTGTTTGGGGATCTCTGTACACATTCTTCCAATTAAAAAATAGTTATATTGGACTTCTGAAATGGGTAAGACATACCAGAACTATGGAAAACACAGAGCCATGTAACATACGGTCCCTCCCTTCTGGGAGCTTAAAATCTCCTGGGGACAGGCAAATATGCATGATCTACGGCAGAATATACATTCCATATATGGCAGAAAAACAATGCAATGAAAATTCAGAGAAGGGTAAGATCAATTTCTAGCTAGAGCAATTTCCTCTATAGAAAAAGCCCCAGAGAGGAGTTAGCTTTTGAGCTGGAAGGGTAGGATTTTAATATGCATAAAAGAGCTGCATGGCAGTTTAGGCAGTGAGTACAGCCGAAACAGAAGCAAGTAGGCCCAACTCTGTGGCCTATATATGTGGCCCTAATTAAGCCCTAACTCTTGCAAGAGACAGCCACGTGAACTAGAAAGGTAACTTACCACCTCTAGGCCTCATTGTTCTCATTTTGGTAATCAGACATTACCAAACCTAATGTTCCATCTGGCTTTACCATTCTAAGATTCTGTGCATTGGCCCTCAGCCAGCTGCCAAAATTCCTCTTTACGAAATCACTCATGTCCTCTTGGTTGCCAATCTAAATGACCAAAGGTCTAAATCCAGATCTGATGACTCTGATTAGCTATGTGACAATGGACCATTTCTTTCACCTCCTGAACCTCCATTTTTCTCATCTATAAAATGAGGTAATTAGACTGAATGATCTTTCAAGACTCTTCAGGTCTTTGATTCCATGAGAACACAGATGCAGAGATGAGAGATAGAGAGAGAGCCTTTTTGGAGAATGGAAAGGAAGAATTCATGGAGATAATGGTATTTGTAGAAATTTGGAAGAAGAGCACAGAAAGGGTGCTAGGGTGTCCTCAAGTGTATCCTACCACTAAAGGACTGTAATAATGGGTCCAGACAAGGATCATCATCCACTGATTAAGAACTCTATAATGGAAGAGTCAGGCTGACGACACCTGAACCCACTAACCAACCTGAACATCACCAAAAAATGAGACAAGTAAACTATGTGCCTCCTGATGAGATGCAATAGGAAATACACTGATAGAGTATTCTTGCCAAAATGTCAACCCTGAATTTGATCAAGCCTCCAGATAGGCTGGGAATATGTTTTAAAAACACCTCAGAGATGCAATCAGCAATATCCAGAATCTGGAAAATGCTACATGGCCTTACTTCTCAAAGTGTGGTCCATCACATATGCAACCTCAGTATCACCAGAGAGGATGTAGAAATGCGGTCTCAGGCCACCTCAGACCTCCCAAATCATAATCTGCATTTTAATCATCCTGAAGTGATTCGTATGCACATTAAAGTTTGCTCTGCTGTACAGGACAAATGACCCATTACCCATTTCTTTCAATAAATATTATACGGCAAGAAAAAAAAACAGGGAATTTATAGATCAGAAGAAACCTAAAGGACATATCAACCAAATTCACTCTGTAGACCTGTCAGACAAAACAGTTTTTTTTCAAATGAGACTGTTGAGGAAATTTGAACAATTACTGGCTATTTATCAATGTTAAAGAATTATTGTTACTTTTTAAGAGTGATAAGCGAATTGAGATAATTCTTTTTTTTAAGAGTCTTATCATTTAGAGATACATACAGAAGTATTTATAGATGAAATGATAGAATATCAGAGATTTGCTATAACATAGCTCAAATGAAGTGGGGTAGAGTTGAAATAAGATTAGCTGTGAATTGCTAATTGCTGAAGCTGAGATTTGGGGTACATGGGATTTATTATTTTATCTTCCTACATATTCGAAAATATCCATAATAGAAAGATTTTTAAAAAGAAAGTCCAGGAAGGAGTCACCAAAGATGGGAGAGACAATCAAGATAACGCAGAGGCAGGGAACCCAAGAAAGAAAATTTCAAGCTGAAAGGGGACAAATGCCCCCAGGGGCATCGAGGCCTGGGTTACACCTTACAGTCTGGCCTGGAAGAGGTCATTCCAGAGAGCAGACACTGCCCAATGGCAGGAGTATGAAACAAAACAATCTGCGTTCTAAACTGGAGAAAATCAGCGTTATCCGTGGCACCGTGAATCGAGGTTAGAAGACGGGAGAATTTCCTAGTTGCTAAAAACTGAAACAGGTCATCAAATAAATTACGGGATCTCCTTCTCTGAGGACCTTCCTAAATAGAATCGTCTGGGCTGAAATGGAGGCGGCCTCACTCAGATCCGCCGCCTTTTTCAGGTCACCGAGGAGGCCGGCAGGTACGCACCCGGGGCTCGGAAAAGCCCGAGGCCCCGGGCAGGGAAGCACCACTAACCTCTCTCACCTCCTCGGCTCTCTGCTCCTCAGAGAGCACGGAGAACTTGGCGGGTCCTAGTTCTGCCCAGAATTACGGGGATTTTAAGGATCTGAGAGATGGGGGAGGGGGTTGGGGGAATGGGATGAATACGACTACCCACCGGCCCTCCACCAAACCAACCATTCCTTAGCTTAGAAAGAAACTAGAACTGGGGGTACTGTCGTCGCAAGTGGGGACGACGGTTGAACTTGCCGACAGCTGCGGCCGGCGCAGCAAGGCCTGGAGCAGGCGGGCGCGGGCGGCTCCCGGCCTGAGCTCCGGCAGATTCCTGAACGGCTTCCAGGCGGGCAGGAACCGGGCTGGCCTGGATGCACCCCACCCCGCCCCGCGCCTGCAGCGCTGCTGCCTCGGACCCGGGCGGCCCGCGTCCGGCACCTCGCAGCCCGCGCCCACTCTGAGCACAACTTGGGGCGTGTGCGAGCTTGCTGCCAGGCAGCCGGGGATAACAGCTCTCTGCTTCGACCCATAGCCGGCTGTAAATACCTGGGTTTCGCTGCAGCGCAGCCTCGGCTCAGGGGCGAGCCTGCCAGCCCGGTCCTAGGTTAGCGATGGCCAATGGTGAGCACAGGGACCGCCGTCCTCCTTGCGCTCTCCCCAGGAGGCGCCCCCCACCCGGGTCCCAGCAGGGGGAGGGGGGCCCCATGACGTCATGGAACTATTGGAGGATTTAGCTCAGGAGCCCGCCGGGAGCGGCCCTGGGGCCGGTGTTCCATTTAAGTCTACAGTGTACTTCTCTCAGCTCCACGTTCCCAGATCTAGCACGGCAATTTTCTACCTTTCCCGAGCCTTAAGCAGCCCTAGGGTTCTGAAAGAAATCAGTGTGTGGTGTCCAGGCCAAGAAGTGTGGAGAATGGGCATGCAGGTATTGGTCAGGCAAGGCTCCCACTAGCATGAGTTGGGCCAAGGGGCCATTAAAATGCTTCCAGCAAGATCTCAGGTAGTGGGAGAATGATTTCAGGCTGAAAAATGCCTCATGGCACAGGTAATATTATTATTAACTGTAATAACAATGCAGACAGCTTTGGAATGCTGCTGTCTTCCAGAGACCAGTCAAACCCTCGAAATAAATGTTATTTCCCCATCCCCACCCCATTTTACAGATGACAGATTAAAGCTCAAAGAGGTTAAGGAACCAACACAGGATCGCACAGCTGGCAAGTGACAGAGCCAGGATTTAAACCCATATCTCTTTGTCTCCAAGCCCAGGCATGCTCCTTCCAAGACAAGGCACTGCCTCTCAATTTTCAAATAGGTGCATTCCAAAGGTGGGGAGCAGCTACATCCAACAGTCCCCAGGCTCCCCGCACCTCTTCTACTCGCCCCAGTCCACCTATGACTCAGTGAGATAGTGGGGGAAGGGGACATTCTATCGTAAAGCAGAATGAGGACTGTTTGCTCTTCCAGAGAGAGGTTAACGGCTTACCAAGTTAATAACTAACACTCCTAGCTTGTTATGACTAGCGATGGAGGGGACAGAGTACACTTAAAACAGCAGTAGGGAAGAAAGGTGACTTTAGGGAATACCGTGTGCCAAGGACTGTGCTGTGCTAATGGTTTACTTTTTTTTTTTTTTGAACACAAAGCTGGCACAAAGGCAAGATATAATACTGATACCAACATTGACGTGCCAGGCACTGCTCTAAGTACTCTACAATGCAGTGTAGTAGTGGGAGATTTCAATTATTCAAACAACAGCTGGAAGTTTAATTTTGCGACAAGTCTAGCATCAGCAAAAGTCCCAATTTGCTGCACTGACTCTTTCGTCTCCAGAGTAGAATCTGGCATCTGACTTGCCTGGGTTGGTAACCGAGCTCTGCCAGCCTGTAGAGGGGAAGTTGTGTAGCCTTAAGCCAGCACCCTAACCCCTCTGAGACCCTGTCCCTTGGGGGTAGCAGTGGTGCCTCCCTCACGGTGTTCATGTGAGCATTCCAAGAGAGAATGTAAGGGAAGGACCAGCACAATGCACAAGGAAGCTCTTGTCAAATAGCTGCTAGTATTATTACCTCTAGATGGGAGGGGGCGTTTTGGCCAACAATGAATAAATTGAGGTCATGCAGAAGTAACTACAACCAACAGAGAAAGTGACTGAGTGGTCTAGGAGGTGATAAGGGTTCAAGAACTCAATGCTGGGCACAGGGTTGAGCAAAGCTAATTTCAGAGTTTGGAGAAAAGTCTGGCCCAGTGAATAAGTCAGAGAATAAGTCTGACTTATTTATAAATCCCTAAATGAGAATATGTGTGTAAAGGGACTTCCCTGCTGGCACAGTGGATGTGATTCCCAATGGAGGGGGCCCAGGTTTGATCCCTGGTCAGGGAACTAGATCCCACATGCATGCCGCAACTAAGAAGCCTGTGTGCCGCAACTAAGGAGCCAGAGAGCCACAACTAAGGAGCCCACGAGCTGCAACTAAGGAGCCCGCCTGCCGCAACTAAGACCTGGCGCAATAAAATAAATATTTTTTTAAAAAAGAATACGTGTGGGCTTCCCTGGTGGAGCAGTGGTTGAGGGTCTGCCTGCCGATGCAGGGGACACGGGTTCGTGCCCCAGTCCGGGAAGATCCCACACGCTGCGGAGCGGCTAGGCCCATGAGCCATGGCCACTGAGCCTGCGCGTCTGGAGCCTGTCCTCCTCAATGGGAGAGGCCACAACAGTGAGAGGCCCGCGTACCGCAAAAAAAAAAAAAAAAAAAAAGAATACGTGTATAAAAGACAAAAGGATGGAAGATATTCCAAAATAAATTCCTAACAGTTCATTAATTCTATCAAGAAGAAAGCAGCAAAGAGCTTAAAAAAAAAAAAAAAGAATCACCATGACAGCAAAAAGGAACTCTGGGTTGAGCCCATGCTTTTGGAGGGTTGTACACATACTCACAGACAGGGTGTGAGCATGTAACCAGGTGTAAACGCACAAGGCAACTCAGACCTGTGAGCCTAGCTTTGGACAAGCTGAAGGCCAAGCAGAATGTTAGGCAATGTTTGAAGCAAAAAAGAACATGGAAAACATGCCTCTTTAGGACTTTGACATTCTGAAAGAGGTTTTTTTTTATCTTTTCTGGAGAGAGAGTAGCCTTAACCAAAAATAGAATAACAGATGATAAAGGTGGGTATCAGAGCCCAAAGCTGATCAATAGAGAACTAACTGGCCTTGGAAAACATACACACTTGAATCCAAGTTGCTGGACAAACCTATAGATGGCATTCGGGGACCACTTTGACAAATCCAGAAAACACAGTAGGTTCCATCCAATGAGAGGCAAACAGACAAATGTCCCAGTTTTTTAAAAATAAGTAAAGGATACATTCTGGAAACCACAGACTGATATACTTCATCCCACCCCCTGGCAAAATTCTGGAATAAAGTATTAACCAAGTACTTGCCCTTTACAGATATTAGTGGCTTAATATGAGTTCTCTTATTCCTTTTCTGATAGAGGTTGTAGGGTGGTTATTTAGGAAATGCTATTTGATCTCAGCACAATGTCTTATGTTTTAGTGGAAAGAGCACAGAATTGAGGTCTGAACACCTGGATACTAGTCTAACTCCACCGTTAGTAAGTTGGGTGACCACAGGCAAGATCCTTAACCTCACTGGGCCTCACTGATGAAAGAATGTTCTCTTGGGTCCCTCTCATCTCTGAGTTCCATGATTCCACACTGTAATGAAAAGTGGGCTGGGTGACAGTCCTGTTCAGAGGATGCAGCCCTGATAAGGCAGCCACACCCCGAGGGCCATTTAATGCACAATATCTGGTGTGTTAAACTGACCAAGGAGAGGGCTTCTTCCCTGTTTTGCCCTTTATATATGTGTATTAATGGACTTAATCTCCAAATAATAGGAGAGCTATTGCATAGGGTCACAGAATGAAGATTTAATATAAACTAGATGGACTGGTGGGGGCTTGGGCTGAAAGTCAGATGAAATTAAATAAGTGCAAAACCCTCTGTCTAAGTTATTTTAAAATACCTACACAAGTTCAGGCTGGGGAAGACTGGGCTGAGAAGTAGATGATGGGATGAGGGCCTGAGTGCCTGAGATGACCGCCCACTCAAGCTGAAGTGATTCAGTCATCATGTAGCTGCTCATAAAAGAGCTAGTGCAAACTTGATCATATTTAACACTAAGGATAATGATCACTGGGGACATGTTGAGCCTCTACGTGGGCTCCCCTCATTATCTCATTTCTGGGGCGTGATAATATTAGGGGATCCCAGCCCCAGGAAGTGCTGGTGCCGTTGCCGCCTGTGCCATCAGATTCTGCCATTGGTGTTCTTTTCAGTGCCAGGACCTTATGGAGTAGGACAGTAACAAACCGTAGTGTGTACAGAACGGGGAAGGTCCCACAGGAGGAGCCAGAGAGTTGACAGTGCTCAACCCAGAGACACAACTAAATGGTGGTGTGAGAGGGAAGGGAGAGAAAGGAGTGGGTAAGACTGAGGCTCCGGCAGCCTGCCGTCAATCTGTGTACTTCCATTTGTAAGTTGTGTGACTTCGGGCAAGTTACTTAACTACCTCTGTGCCTCAGTTTCCCCAAAAGTACAGTGAGGGTAATCCTAGTAACTAACTTATGAGATTATTATGAAGGTAATAAATGAGATGTGTATAAAAGCCTACCTGGCAAATGGCAATATTTAACGCATACGCATGCTGCTGCTGCTGCTGATGTATGCACATCATCGTGTACCCAGTGGGCACCTCCATGGAGGAGGAGGAGGTTCATTCTGTCTGACTTCAGAAGGGAGAATAAAACCAATGGGTGGAAGCAGGAGAAAGAGAATCAAGTTCAACATTAAAAGACCTCTCAAATAATCAGAACTTCCTAATAAAGAAAGGAATTCCCAGTCACCAAAGAAGCTCACTCTCTACCATTTTGTAGCTGGGGAGACAAGTCATGGGGATGATAAGATACGATAAATTGCGAGCTGCAAAGAAATCAGGAAGTATGCCAAAATGAATGGCAACAAGCCCTACCTTTCTATTACTCATCTGTTAAGAAATCTCTGGAAGTTTGGATTTGTTGGTAACCTCAAAGATAGTGGATTTTTGTTGCATGCTTTTGATTTTTTTGCCTGCCTCACAATAAGCAAGATGAAGAGCTTGGGCTTTGTAGTCAGATTCCCCAACTTTGGACCCCTGCTCTGTTATTTATCAACTGTGCAATCTTGGATAACTTAGCTTACCTCTCTGGGTAATGTTTTCTTCTGTAAATGAAGTAAACTACCTCCACTCCTGAGGAACAAGGATCAGAGCTAATATATTTTTTGCTGCATTGGTAAGCATTATGCCAAAGTAGGCTGACTTTATAGATATGTGAGACAGGCAGATTGGAGCCTACTGGCCTTTTGTACCTGGCGGTGATGCGGGTGGTAGAGACTGGATAAAGAAACTCTGCTACATCAGCAAGCACATATGCCAAAATTGCACTTAACGATAGAGATACAGGAGACAGGAAAATTCTGAAAGCCATCCAAATCTTAAAGTCTTATACTTCTCACAAGAGGGGTAAAATAAGAAGGGGTAAAATGAAACTTTTCTGTCATTTGTTGAGGATATGCTGTGTTAGGTTCTGGACTCAGTGCTCCACCAGATCTTCACAATGCTTAGGGAGGGGCAGGATTGATGATAATGAGGTTGGACTGGAGAACAGTTTGCAGTTGTCTTCTGAACCATCCCTAAAGCCCTTCTAGATCTATAGACGGTTCCTGGAGCTTTGTGCTGTCTCCCCAGAGCTGACCAGGACTGGACCTCCCTCATCCCACTGCAGTGGCCAAGGCATTAGGCCTGAGCAACGTTGCCCAAGATTCAGCTTCTGACAGAGGCTGGCTGGCGGCTGACGGCCTTTCACATTCTCCATGAGAGCCCGCACCACACATGCACGCACACACACACACACACACACATACATACATACATACATGCCACCTTGGGTTGGGATATACTGAGGACACTAATGGATGAAATTCTCTCTCTGCCCCTCAGTGTGACGGAGTTGGGGTGGACCTGAGCGGCATCTTCCTTGAAGGCATTGCTATTCTCAACATTCCCAGCATGTACGGTGGCACCAATCTCTGGGGAGAAACCAAGAAGAACCGGGCTGTGATCCGGGAAAGCAGGAAGGTCGTCACTGACCCCAAGGAACTGAAATTCTGCATTCAAGGTAAGCCAAGCATGAGGAAAATTGCTCTAGGTCAGTGGGAGGGATGTTCAGGCAGGTCTGGCAGCAAACTGTATTAGGGTCTACAGCAGGCTCTAGAAGCTTCTACAGCCTTACAAGGACTCGGAGGTACACTGACTCATCATCCCTGATGCTGCAATGTTTAATAATCTAATTGAGAAGAGAAAAGTTACAATAAGGGAGACCTAAATGACAGTCAGTAGTCAAACTGTGGGACTCCATGAGGTTAGGAGTCAAAGGCTGTTTGTGTCAAGGTTACCAGTGTCCTTCAGTAACTAAATCCAATAGTCAGTTCTCAATCCTGATCTTGCTTCATCTGTCAGCAGCATCTGACCCAACTGATCACTCCTTCTTCCTGGAAACACTGTCCACTCAGCTTCCAGGACTCCACACCTTCCTGGTTTCCCACTGGTCACTCCTTCTTCGTCTCTTTTGCTGAGTCCTCATCTTCTCTCTAACCTCTTTATGCGGGAGGGTCCCCAGCCCTCTTCTCTTTTCTGTCTGTACTCACTTCTTTGATGATCTCATCGAGTAGTGAGACTTTATTTAAATACCACGTGAGTGCCAGTGACTCAGCAAGTCCAAAACTGATCTCTGACGTCCCTCCCCCAAACCTTCTCCACCCACAGCCTTCTCCATCTCAGTTGACGATAACTCGAACCTGCCCGCTGCTTAAGCCAAAACACTTGGCACCATCCTCGATTCCCTTTTATCTCATATCTCATACCCAACCCATCCAAAAATCTGTTAGCTCTACTCTTTAAAAATATCTAAGATTCCTACCACCTTGGTCTGAGCCACCATCCCTTGTCCCCTGGATTACGCAAACCCTCCCAGCTGGATTCCCTGCTTCTTGCCCCACCCTCTACCGTCTCTTCTCACCACTGCATCAGAATGCCCCTTGGAAAATAGGTCTCTCCATGCCACTCTCCTGCTCAGAATCCTGCAGTGGCTCGGATTGAAAGCTAAAGCTCTTCATGTGGCCTAGAGGGTCCTGGGTGGTTTGGCCTCTCCTCACCTCCAGACTTCATCTTCTTTTACGGCCCCCTCACTCCCTCTGCCTCTGCCACCCTGCCATGAGCCGACTCTTCTTCCTGCCTGGAACAACTGGGTAGTGTGCCTTAGAGGCCATCAACTACCCAGCAGGATACAGGACACAGCTTTCTGAGAGTGCCCTTAAAACTACCTTCAGCCCCACCCCTTACCAGCCGCTGCCACCAGCGAACCAGACGGGCCTCAATCCAAGTTCCTGGCAGCTCAGCCTCTTCTGTGGATCGGATGAGCAGGCCCCGCTGATCCACAGGGGTTCTCAGTGGCCTGGTGAGCCAGAGTAGGGGTGTGGGGAGAAGCCGTATGTGAGGGCTTTGGCAAAGACCCCACCTGAGGAGACAGGAGAATGGATTCAAATCCAAGTGCTGGCACTAACCTACTTTTGGGGACGACGGTTTTCTTTGCCATAAAACCAGCATCGGGTATAAAAGTTTTGATGACTGAATGGATGGGATTGACCAGACCATTGATTTTTAAACCAGACCTGCCTATCGAAAATGAAGTCCTGGGCCCCAGCCCAGATCTCCATAATCAATCTCTGGGTTGGTTCCTGGGAACCTAAATTTGTAATGAGCTCCCCAGACGATCTGATGGGCTTCCGGGTTTGAGAACCACTGACATAGACAAGTGTCCAGGAATCTGGATCTGGGTTCTTTGATGTCCCAGGTGGTTAGTCCTAAGGCTGGATGTGATACCACCAGTAGAAGGAGACAAAACTTGGCCAACCATTGAGGGAATGGTTACTGGCTTATTTCAGACCTACCTATTAAACAATCAGATTGTCGTATTCTGAAGCAAGGTCATCAAGAGGGGTCATCTCCACACGTGCGTGAGTCCTTTAAGAGAAGACTTGGGATTTTTTTTTCCTCTGCTTCCCTGTTAAGTCCCCTTTATTTCAGAGTAAACTTTTCAATTTGTATAAATTATTAAACTGAATAATGTGTTCCTCCTTCCTCCCTTGGCAGGGGAAGTTGTGGGCACTAGCACAGGGTGGGGGAAGCATTGGAAGTTGTAGAAAGTTTCTGCAAACTTTCCCACCCCAGCCGCCACTCTGGCATCCAGACAGAGAAGAATCAGGGCAGAATCCCCCTCCCCTCAGGCAGGGGCTGGGGGACGCTCTTGCTGAGGATGTTTTCTGGTTGGGGCTCAAGGACGATCGTCATCTTCCCTTGTATGTCTTACCGTGTATCTTCCCCTTCTTCAAGCAAGAGTAATGTGTCTGCTGATCGCTCATGACCATCATGTACAGGAACTCTCTTCCCCAAATCCCCCTTTCCCACCCCAAGAATATGCTTTCAGAGCTAAAAATGCAGCTACTTCCTGTTCTATAGATGAG
Source organism: Mesoplodon bidens (assembly GCF_964165515.1). Taxonomy (NCBI): domain Eukaryota; kingdom Metazoa; phylum Chordata; class Mammalia; order Artiodactyla; family Ziphiidae; genus Mesoplodon; species Mesoplodon bidens. The sequence goes on along the minus strand of NC_138161.1, from coordinate 101,919,911 downwards.
GACAGGAGCTGATCAGAGCAGAGGCTGAGGAGGGAGTCTTGGCTTCTGGGCTTTGCAGAGAATGAACCTACAGTGAAAGCTCTTTCTTAAAGGGCCATGATCTCCTTTAAGATGAGATGTTCATGAGGAAACGCTAAAGAGGCAACCCATTTTAAAAAGTGGAAAAGCATTGGCCTGGGAGTCAAGAGTCCTGGGTTCCAGTCCAGACTTTTCCTCTCACTAGTGTATGATGTTGGGCAAGTCCTTTCAACTTCTTGGGTTTCAGTTTTCATTATCTGTAAAATAGGCAAGTCTGACAATCATACAGGTTCCTGTAGAGCATAGGTTGCTTACAGCTCCACAGAATTAAGGCATGGCTAGGTTTTGGTCTAGTGGACTCCTTGAACAGAATTATATGGCAGGTTTCTTCCTTCTTTCGGTGTGTTTTGTCTCAGTTTATAGGCCAGTGGCTGAGAAGGTAGGGATCTTTCTCTGCAGGCTCTTTATTTGCTGGGATTCGTTATTCCTTGGCAGTTTCACTGGGGTTGGAGGTGAGGGAGAGGTCAGAAGAGAATAGTGGGAGGGAGGGGGTTTATCATAGGAAGTGTTAAAGGAAATGACAACAGAAAATGTTACTGTCAAGTCTCATCACAGGTCAGTCTTCCTCCTTGGAAAAGCAAGGCAAGAAAGAAGGTCAATCAAGATTAGCATGGAATGAGTTCTATAAAACCATTGGCTGATTAGAAAGCAAGAAGTGGTCCTGGGAAAAGCACCAAGCTTGCAGTTGAATGACCTGGGTTTAAATTTAGGCTTTACACTTTCTAGTCTTATAAACCTTGGAAAGTTACCCAACCTCTCTGAGTCTCAGCTTCCTCACCTGTAAAATTGGCATAATAATACCTAGCTTGTCATGATGATGGATGTCAGAGTGCCTGGAACATAGTATAAGCTCAAACTTTAAAATAAATTTTCTCCTCACCTTTAACACTATGTTACATTGGGGCATACCAGCTGAATTCCTGATTTTGAAGTTCTTAGGTTTAGCATTGCCACCCATCTGCACTATCACTAAGAAAGAGCAGAGATCCTGCCAAACTCCAGCCCAGCCTTTGCCCTAGCACATTAAACCTATACCATCAATTGTACCTGCGGCCTCCTTTCCTAGACCTTTCAAATTCCAAGGATGGAGGCTGGATATTATTCATCTTTTCCCCAGTGCCTGACCCAGTGTAGTTAGTCCAAAAAAGGTTATTGGATAAATGAGAGGTACCTGGGCAATGGCTCTTTTTAGTTTTTATAATACCAGTAAGAATAGGGACAGGTATTTATATTTCATTTTGGCTTGCAGATAGTTTTGCATGTATTAACTTAACCTAACCCTAACCAGAAACCCATGAGCAAGGTTATACCCACTCCCCTCCATGTCCCTATTTCATAGTTGGGAAAAACAGAGGCCCAGAGAAGCAGTAGGACTTATACAATTTATGTCCAGTGGTCGCATCAGAACCAAGTCCCTGATTCCTAGCCTAGCCCCAAGTGGCTAGTGTCCAACTAGAAAATTTATTTGAGGTCCTACTATATGTTCTGCACAAGCCAGACACTCAGAAAACAGGAAGCATTTATGTTCCAGTCCAAGGAAAGGCTCCATATACACTTGGTTGAAATTCTGCTCCTCCTACAAGACCTACCTCAAGGGCCGTCTCTTTCCTAGAGCCTATGGTGGCACCTCTGGAAGTGAGTCTGGCCTCCGAATTCCTAGAGCATTTAATTTGAGCTTCTGTCTTGACAGTACACTGATTATGGGTTGCCTTGTCTCGTAGGCACATGTATCCTCATCATATTTTTCTCCTGCCAGTACCTGGAAAATGAGGAGCATGTGTTCTTCATCTCTGTGTCCCCTTCAAAGCCTAACATCCTACCTGGCTCAGGTTGTTCTACAGAAATGTTTGTCAGAGGGCGGGGTTGGGGGAAGGAATCTTGCCTTTGGCCTGTGAGCACAGTGGGCAGTAGATTCTGGAGATGGACAGGAGCAGACCCTCAGTGAAAAAATCTTTAAAAAAATAATAGTCTTATAAAGAGTTCGATGCAAATATTTGTGAGACTGAGAATTTAGTTTCATGGAACCATTAGAAACTCATTTGATAAGTAAGATGTGCTGGCTGTCTTCAAATAAGTAATTCAAATATAGCCTGGAGGACTTATAGCTGAGAGTCGGTGTAGAGTAAGGGACTGACCATTGAACTAGAAGCTAGAAGACCCAGACCTCCCCACCACCAGCCATGTGATGTTAGTTGAATCACTGAATTTTTCCAAGCCTCCATTTCAACCCTTGCAAAATGGAAACAATTATAATCTCTCTCCATCAGCATAGTCACCTTGTTTTGAGAGTTAAATGAGATCATCCATGTAGAACACTTAGCAGAATGCCTGGAATGTGGTGAGCGCTTGATCAATAGTAATCAGAAAAATTGTTAAGTGATCACTGGAAGGTGATGCGTATTTAGTATGTGAGAAAAGGGCCAAATTTAGAATTTCACTCTCTTTACTTCTGCTTCAGTAATTTGGTCTGGATTATCTTTAAATTACCTATGGTTCTAACAGCCCACAACCCTAGGGTTACTTGTTGGCTCTGTGCTTAAGCGTGTTTGGCTGTTGCTGCCAATGTGGAGGTTCCGCCTGAGCGGCTGTCCGGCAAAGCCAGGTGAGGGTAAGGGTGCGGAGCCTTGAAGCACCAAGGGCATGCATGGCACAAGCTAGATCAGTCCCCCCGAGGCTAGGGAGCGAAGCCCTGGAAGCTCTGCCATTGTTTCTCTCCGGCCCCACCCTGGATGTGAATGCGGAGACTTCCTACACATGTTCTCAGACTCTTTTCTCTGAGGCTCGAGTATGCCCCCATCCAGCCTTCAGCCTTGAGCCAGCAGCAGCCTTGAGGCTTTGTCACCCAGAGCTGGCTGCCTTACCCTCAGTGAGGTTTCTTAGTCAACCCCGTGTGAACTGAAACCAGGGTGTCCTAGACAAGATTCTAAACAGAGAGGGCAAAATCTCCCCAGACTTTCACTAGGTAATAATTTTTGCAATTCCTGGTAAACAAAAACAGGGAGACCTTTGGTAGGATATACATTTTGAGTCAGTTTCTCAGCAGTAGTGACAGGCTTTCTGTCATTTATTCAACACACACCTTCGAAACACCGACCAAATGCCAGGCACCAGGGCACATTGATGAGCAAAACCAGATCTAGTGCCTGCAGCCATTAGGGAGTGCGGGAACCAGGCCTCAGTAAAACAATCCCACAGATAGGCATGTAATTAGGATCTGTGCTAAGTGCTAAGAGGGAGAGTCGCATGGCTACTCAGCACCCCAGCAAGGCCAGCCAGCCACTGCATGGCTCACAGATATGCTCGCTAGCCTGGAACTCAAACCAACTAGCAGGCACTCACACAGACGCCCTCCTGGCAAAAGCATACAGTCATCAAATCTGCCACCCACATGCCAGGGTCTTACCTGGGAAGAGGAAAACCCTCCCACTTCAAAGTCAGTTGACACCACTACTTTGCGGGCACAGGTGGTTCAATCTGCCTGTGCACTGTGCCCATGTGGATCTTCACTAATTGCATGGGTCGTACCCTGAATCCCAAAGCCAGATAAAGGGATGCCATCCAGCCGTCATAGATCCACCCTCCCGGGTGGTGAGCCAGAACTCAGATGGGACCATAGGATAACCATGAATACATGAGTTCATTGCTTCTCCGGGCTCTCTCCTCACTTGTAGGAAACCATAACAGAAAGTGGCCGGTTGGGATCAGGAGCTGTCCAGGGTTGTATGTTCCCAATTTTCCCATTTGGTGGAGATCTGACCAGAAAGACAGTCGTAGTGAGCAATCGCCAGCCACTTACGGCTCATTCGGGTTGAAAAATAGAAATGTTCCTAAAAAGTGTGCATTTCACAGAGGTCTCTCTGGCCAAGGTCTCACCTAGGGGCTGAGATGGAGCAAGGCTAGCGACCCCTAAAGAGCCTGGGGGGCACTTGGGGGGTGTGAACTGGGATGCCCCTCAGCGCTGGGAAGTAACCATGGCAACACACCAGTCATTCCTCTGCAACAGTGGCAGGCCTACAGAGAGACTCTGCTCTGCTTTTCACAGGAAATCACAGCTTTGTCACTCAGTCCCTCAAGCACCCACGTTGGAATCAACATGCCCCAAACCCAGATGAGGCATTCTCTTCTACCTCTTTACACACCCTCCCCCTTCTCCTAAAGCCCATTGCCCATCCCCACGTTCCCTGCCTTGTTGATGGCATCACCTGTTGCCCAAGCTAGAGACCCGGAGTCATGCATTTCCCGTCACAGCGGCTCATGGAAGTCTCCTGTAATTATTTACTCACATGGTGTCTCTCCCACCCAATGTGAGCTCCTCGGCTCCAGATATCATAGTTCCTTCTACATCCCTGTGCCTGGCACGGTCTCTGAGACCTTGAAAGAGCTTATTAATATTGGTTGACCAAAAGCACCGAGGGTCAGGGGCACCTGGAGCAGTAAGATAGGGAACCGTGTTTGATGGGATGAAATTTGTGTGTGTGATGCTCGTGAGCAATGTTCCAGAGCTGCTGCTGTGCCAGCATCAGCCTGTGCAGGAGGCCTGGAGGTCTGCCTTCCATCCTCACTGGTCCCTTCTCCAAGCCCCTATGTGTTCCCAGCTGCCTCTACATCACGCAGTCTCTCCATACCTGTCAGTGTTGCCTGCTGGACTCTGCGGGTTAGGCTAGGTGTGTTTTTGCAGCTTCCAAATCAAGGCCACACAACCTGATTCTCAGATCTATGTAGTATTGAAATCCCAGAATCACTGATCTCTTAGAAATTTAGAGATCCTTTTGTCCTCTAGATAAGGAGAGGGAGAACCAGCAAGGTGAAGTGGCTGGTCCTTGGCCAAACCCGGACTGAAATGCAGGTCTTTTAGTTCACACAGGCCAGCCCTCTGTTCACTCTGTTCCTGTAAAGGACCACATAGTAACTCTTAAAATAGTTAGGCTTTGTGGGCCATGCAGTCTCAGCTACAACTGCTTACTTCCAACCGCTCAGCGTGAAAGCGGCCATAGACCACACGCAAGCAAATGGCATGGCTGGGTCCTCGTCCCCCTTTGTTTACACGAACAAGCAGCAGGCTGGGTTTGGCCCTCGAGCCGTGGTTTGCCCATCCCTGCACTAGAACCTCACGTGGTCCACAGCCAGCAGCAAGGGCATCACCTGAGAGTGTCAGAATGTAGGCCAAACCTCCTGAAGCCCAATCTGCCTGTCAGCAAGATCCCCTGGTGATGAATGCTTACTCAAGTTTGAAAAGTACTGCACTGGTGGGCCTGGCTGCTCCCCCTGAGGATGCCAAGAAGATACTTTATAGATTAGAAAAATGAGGCCTAGGGAGATTAATTGACCCATCCAAGGTCACACAAACTGGAGGGCCTGGGACTAGAGCCCAAGTCCTAGTATTTCATACGTGGAATTCTTTCTATACACACCAGACCACCCACCCCAGCCTCCCCATTTCTGCCTGTCCCTGACCCAACCCGCATTTACTAGAAGTTCAAGTGAAGCGATCCTTCATTCTTCCCCAGCTGGCTTGTGAATCAGGAGGACTCTGCCTCCAGCTGAGTGCCCCCCCACACACCCCGCCAAGATTGGGAGGGGTGGGCGAGGCAGAATAGGGCCTCCGGAGGCTGTTCCACGTCCGCAGAGGGAAACTTGCTCATACAGGTTCAAGCTGGAGTTAAACTCCAATTGAATTCCTGCCTTAGGAGGTTTGTTGCTCAAAATAGAACCAAAGAACCAAGGAAACTTTCATTTTTCACATGCAGAAGAAACTTCTAGACTGGCTGTCTGGCAGGCCTAGACATTTTAGATTTTTCCCTCTTCTGCTTGCCCCATCTTGACCCACCACCAACTCCTGTTCCCCTGTAGCAACTTTAATATCTGGCACCTCCTAAGACCCAGCCCACAGCAAAACTCCATACTGGCCACACGCTCTGCACAGCCTGTGCTTCTTGATCTGTTTTTAAGTCGTGCAAGAAGTGCTTCATCTTCTTAATTAATCAATAAATATGTATTGGGCTGTTGTTTACTGAGCACTTATTTATGGGCCAAGCTGTTGCCTATTTAATTATTTAATCTATTTTATGGCTGACGCTAATGGGGTTAAGTGACTGGCCGAAGAATACAGATGATACCCAGTAGAGCTGATTCAAACCTGCCTTCAAGTACCGAGTGCTCCAGGTGCTATAGAGGGTGCAAGCGCCAGTGTGACATGGTTCCAGCCCCCAGCAGATCCCAGTCTAATGTAAGAAATATATGTAGAACGATCACGTTACCACTGGCACGATAGGCAAGCGCCACGGAGTGGCAGAAACAGAGTACGGTTAGAGCGTGGGGAGTAAGAAAAGGAGGGGCTTTCCTTAGGGACTCAATCCCCTGCTGCCCAGCACTGTGCCAGGCACCTAGGAGCTGATCAATAAGTATTTGATGTATGACTGACTGACTGAATGAATGAACGAACGAACAAGATAGAATGTGTGTGTGCCAGTACTTGAAGCCGGAAAGGATTGGAAAGGACAGAATTAGAGAAGAGGCACATGGACTAGAGCATTAGCACACAGAAATAGCAAAGGGGAAGACTGGAAACGTAGAGACCCTTGAGTAATGTGCCATGGAGTCTGTATATGATCCTTTGAATAATGGGAAGAGATGAAGGGTTTTAAGCCAAGAGCAATAGGATGAGAGCAGCACGCAGTTTGGATTCAAGGAAAAGGAAAGGAACTGGCAGCAAGGAGGCCAGTTAGGAGGCTGGTGCAGAACACAGGCTTACAGCTCTGAGGCCTTGAATAGCAGTCAGTGGCACAGAGGAAAAATGGACAGAAGCCAACTGGAAGTGGGGGACAGACAAAGGGGACACTGCCGTGTGGATGATGCCTCCCTCCCCGCAAACCACCCAACAGGGCCCCCGCTTCTTCTGCCCACAAGCTCAGCCCTCTCTGTCTGCCTCCGCCCCAAAGCCCTCCCCATTACCAGTGGCTGCTGTTGGCAGGGTGGATGCCTTAAGCAGGGCCCTGTGTCTTTTCCACCTCCAGCCTGCAGCCAGCACCCATCTCTTCCCATTTTCCGGACAATTCGTCCAACACTTGTTAAGCACCTACTTGAATTTAGCACCATATGCTAGAAATATTTTGCATTCATCATCTCGTTTCAGTCCCCTACAGTACCCCTGAGAGACACTTTATAATTAGAAAAATGAAGCCCAGGGAGGTTAATTGACCTGTCCAAGGCCACACTAATTGGTGGATCTGGGACTAGAGCCAAGTCCAAGTATACCAAACCTGGCATTCTTTCCATTCACACCACAGTACCCTCCCCCACCTCCCCATTTCTGGTTGATCTTGACTCAACAACCAGAAAGTCACAACTATCCTTTAGCTTTGCCTTTCTGGGTGAGCTGTGATTCATTTCGTGGGTGTAGCTCTCTGTAATGTACCTTAATGTGTGTTATGCCTGAGACTCAGGCTTGAGTTGAACTGGAAGATCTCACCACTAATTGATTGATTCTATTACATACACTGTATGTGGAATTGAAGCTTCTTGAGCTCAGTGGGCAAAGTAATGCCAGATAATAAACCAACAAGTATTTCACCTTCAGGCCAAGAGAATCGGCATTCCATTTAACAAGAAGTCTCCCCTGCGAGGAGCTGAGGATAGGCTCACCCCACTCCACGCTCCCTTCCCTGCACTGAGGCCCCACCATGCCAAGATATTTGGTCTCTGCTTTGAGTCCTTTATTCAGAGCTTATTTGGGGGGTCAGATCGGCCTTGGTTTGAATTCCAGCTTTACCGTATGCCAGCTTTGTGACATTAGGCAATTTCCTCAACCTCTCTGAGCCTCAAGATTTTTTTTTTTTTATGTTGGGATAATAGTGTCTATCCCACAGAGTTGCCACAAAGATTAAAAACAATAAAGCTGACAAAGCTCTAGGCCTGGCCTGGAGTCTGTGTCCAGTAATAGTCCTTCTCTTCCTGTCCTCATTGGGACCACCAGGTCAAGATTCCTGTAGCTCCACTGCCTCCCAGGCCTTATGGGATATTCTCACTCTTGGTCTTTCTTAGAGGCATGATGATGATGTCAGACCCTCCCTTCAGAGCCATTTCAGGAGACCATTTCTTCCGGGGAAATTCCCCACCGCTCAACTCCACCAGCACGCTGCCCCTCCCCTTCTGAAGCACCTGGCCCTTAGGCATGGAGGGGATTAGGAGCCCCCTCCTCCAATGTACTGAGCCTTCATCAGAGCCCTGCCAAACCCGGGAAGAGAAAGCCACACAGAATAGAGGCCACACAGAACAGAGGCCCCACCGCACAAGCAGGCTTTCAGGAACCAGCCACAATGGCCATTGTGAGCACAAACTCACCCTTCCTCTTGCCTCAGTGTAGGGCTGCACAGAACGTTCTGTCTTCTAAATAGTGTGAGAAGCGGCAAGGCCTGCTGCCAACCTACTCTTGACCCAGCTGGCCAGGAAACCCAGCCTCCACCTTGGTTGGAAGAGCTCAAACCAAACTCAAGGATAGAATGCCCTCACCCCCAATCAAGGAAACATAGGCCCAGCGGAGGAAAGTGACTGGCCCAAGGTCATACAACTAGACAGCTAGAGCAGAGGCAGAAACCCTGGCCCCTGCCCACTGGGCCAACACATTTCCTCTCCCTTCCACCCTGCAGCCCCTCTCCTCCTCAGAAAGCAGTGGCTCTGGGCTGCTTTTCCTTCCCGTTTCCATCTGGATCATCCAGAGTCCAAGACCACTCAGTACCCTCTGGCCACTTTTATACCCTGATGGGGCTTTACAGACCCCTGGGAGTGGAAGATACCTGCAAACCAGTGTGACGAGGACACAAAGGAAACGCCCGTCAGAAGCGGTGCCCAGCTGGACCCAGGGGTGTCAAAGCCATGGCTGTAAGGTCTCCAGATCCTCCTCTGCATCCTCATTGCTCAGTCCAGGAACAAGGGAAAGCCACCAGGCCCGTTGTGGGATTGTATCTCTCTCTCTCTCTCTCTCTCTCTCTCTCTCTCTCTCTCTCTCTCTCACACACACACACACACACACACACACACACACACAGAGGAACACAAAGGCAGGGAAAGGAAAGGAACTAAAGAACTCATTTCCAAGTAAAAGCTCCCTGTTTTAAAGGAAAAAAGTTGAAATAGGGATGCTCTCTTGTCAGGAGGGACAGTCACCCTAAAATCTCAAGGTCATGGAATCTCTGCTCCTCTTTTCCTCAGTGCCCTTCTCCTCTTTCTTCTTTTCCTCCCCTCCCCCCGCCCCCATCTTCTCCTCTCCCTCCTCTCCCTCCTCCTGGACTACCTTCTCTGGATTACATTGATTACCATCTGCAGAAGGCCACGCACTTACTATGTAGCAAAGACAATTTCCTGAGGACCACCCTTTCTAAAGAAACATAAAATCACAATGACAGCCACTGTTTCTTGAGGGCCTTCTGTGTGCTCTCTGTTCAGGCTCAGGATGGCATCACTTCTAAACCTCATCAGCAACCCTGCCAGTGAGGTTACTAGACCTACGTTTTCCTGATAAAAGACAGACTCGGAGAGGCTAAGCGACTTCTCCCACAGTAATAGAAGTAGTGAGCGCCAAACAGTAGGCACTCCGACCTGAGTCTGTCCAAAGCCCGTGCTCTGTGCTTCACAGCTTGCCTCACAGTAGCACGTTCTTTACGCTGGGTTTACAGAACGCCAGGAAGTGAGCCCCCTGCCTGCACCGTTTACTGGCAAGGAGCCCTCTGACTTTATGCTGTGTCTGAGTTAGGATCTCTAGGGAAAGCACTGGTCATAGATTACCCTTCAGATAAGCTATGGTTGGGATACCTGAGGTCCTGGTGCTTTGAAAGGCCAGGTGGGAACATGGCAAGTAAGTTACAGCCTTCCTTCCTTACTCACCTTTTTGTGCCCAAGGAAGCCCCAAAGCTCCCTCCATCTCCGTCTCCCCACCCCCAGCCTGTTTTCAGGCCGCCATGCTTCTAAGCTGGCTTTGAAGCTCTCTAGCTGGGAGCAGCCTTTCATCTGCCCAGACCAGACCCAGTGGGAAGCTTAGGTGGGCTGATCAGTGCCCGGCTTTGTTGGGCTCTGGGTTCCTGAGCCGCCAAGGGCACGTGGCCTATCTCCATGGAAATCTGGAGGCAGGAGAGTAGCCCAAGGTGACGCCTACCACTGGCTTGGCAGACCGAGTCTGCCAGCTACCACTCACCCGTCCAGAACGTGGGGGACGAACCTGGCCCGCTGCAGGGCAGAGTGGGGTTGCATACTTGCTTTCTGAGGCGAGTAAGAAGGTCCCACAGCCCCTCCCCTTGCATGCCAGCTTCTCAGTAACCCAGTGATAAGGGACGTTCCTAACTGCTGTTTACTGAGCACCTTCACATTCTTTATTTCTTTTGTCCTCAAAATAACCCATGATGTAGGTTTTCTTATTGTCCCTCTTATGGGCAGGGATGTTGGCGGGGGGGGGGGTGTATTTTGTTCATATGTTGAAGCCCTAGTCCCCAGTACCCCGGAATGTGGTTGTAATTGGAGACAGACTGTAAAGAGGTGATTACGTTTCAATGAGGCAGTTAGAGTGGGCCCTACTCCCATCTGACTGGTGTCCTTACAGGAACAGGACATTTGGGCACAGAGAGAGGCACCGGAGATGCGCATGCACAGAGGAAGGGCTGTGTGAAGGGGCAGCCAGGGGTGGCCATCTGCAAACCCAGGAGAAGTGCTTCAGAAGAAGCCAACCCTGCAAGGTGCAATATGTACCTTGACCTTGGCCTTCCAGCCTCCAGAACTGTGAAGGAATAGATTTGTGTTTGTTAAGCCACCCAGCCTGTGGGATTTGTTATGGCAACCCTAGCGAACTAACAGACTCAGAGAAAACAAATGCCCTGCCCTGTATGGACACAGCCCTTGAGCTGTTAGCCCCAAACTCAAGAACTTGTGCAGAGTTTCTGAGCTTTTTCCTTTATCCCTGTGATGCCATATTTGTCTGTCAGAGGCCATGTATGAAGTAGTGACAAATATTTGCATTGCAAATTAATCAGACACACACCGCTGTCAGTCAAAGCTTCAGAGCAGCATTAGCTGACTGGTGTTACCTGCTGAACTGAGAGGATTCTAGCCCAAAGTAAGCACAGACACCTAGCACCTCAGTCCACCTGTGCTGCTGTAACCCAGGTAAAGGGGCAGAGCCTACAGGTTTTATTGTCACACAGCTGCTCTAGGGTATGGGGCGGCCTTCCTCACCGCTGCGATGGGACGGCTCAGAAGCTTTCTGGTGCCATCACATAGTCAGGGTTCCAGCACCTCCACTGAGGGTTGCTTGATTCCGGGGGTAGCCCATTGCAACCCTCAGACAGACCTGAACCCTGGAGTGCTGATAGGAGGGGAAGCAGGGTGGGAGGGAGACTGAGGGTAGCAAAGCACCGAACTAGGCTAAGGATCTCCCACGCTTCTCCAGGGCACCGCAAGCGAGGAGCCCAAATCATGACACCCACATCATATCCCTTACATCTTAAAGGATTGAATGTTCATTCATGTGAACCAGCAGCCAAGATGAGTATGAACATAAAAATTATACATTAAAGAAGAGAGGTGAAAACCAGACTGGGTCATCATTATCTGTTATATGCAGATTAAATGAGTTAATTTATGGAAAACCTGTTACCCAGTTTAATCTAGGCAAGTTGTTATCATTATTATTATTCATTATATTTTTCCTCTTTCAGGCTAAACCTGTCAAGGTCTTTGGCACTAAAGCATGTATCTTATTCAATTTACTCGACAAACATTTATTGGGAGCCTTCTATATGCCAAGGGCTGGGCTACTTGCTAAGGATTCAAAGATAAACAAAACAAGAACACATCCCTGCCTTCAACTCTCAGTGGGGTTGGGAGAGTGATGCATCCAGAAACAGTTGTCGTTGGGTGAGATCCACTGAGCAGAGGAGAAGGAAAAAGCACACTGCCTGGAGTGTCCCGGGAGGGTAAACAGGAGTTCTCCAGGCAGAGGGATACCTGTGCTGGGAACAGGGCCAGATAGCGAATGACCTTGGATGCCTCACTAAGAACTGAGATGTTGTCCTTGGGCTTCCAGAGGGTTTAAACAGGGAAGATGTGCCCCTTAAATAGGAGCGCTCTGCCAGCCTTTACCTATTGCCACTGAGCTCCACCCCCTCCTCCAGACTGTGGGAAGGTCTAAAGAAATAAAAGCAGGGCTTCCCTGGTGGCACAGTGGTTGAGAGTCCGCCTGCCGATGCAGGGGACGCGGGTTCGTGCCCCGGTCCGGGAAGATCCCACATGCCGCGGAGCGGCTGGGCCCGTGAGCCATGGCCGCTGAGCCTGCGCGTCCGGAGCCTGTGCTCCGCAACGGGAGAGGCCACAACGGTGAGAGGCCCACGTACCGCAAAAAAAAAAAGAAAGAAAAGAAAAGAAATAAAAGCAAAATGGGGCTGAGATCAAAGAAGTGGGAAAAGGAACAGAGTCAGGGAAGAGGTTAAAGGAAGAAAAACAGCTGGAGCAGGATGCCCACTTCATCTAAAGCTCACCTGGATTTACGGCCTTTGTGTGGAGGTGTGAAACCATGAGGAACACTGAAGATTGTTAAAGATGTTTTAACCTGAATATTATGGTCTGGACTCTTGTACACAGCTCTAAGAAGGTAGACAGACAGACAGACTGCTGGGAGTTGCCAGGGTGAATGTGGCAGAAAAGGAAAGCAAACCTAATATGTTTTTGGAGCCCACTCTGTGCCAGGCACTTTCACATACACCTCTGCCATTTAATCTCATAACCACACTTTGAGGTCAGTCTTATTATTCCTACGTCTCCTTTTCAAGTGAAGAAGCTCTGGATCAAAGCAGTCAGGAAGTAACTTGTTTATATTCTTCTTCACTCCAACTCCTGCGTATGTTTTGGGCAGTTTTATTGCCTAAGGCTCAAGTTCTCCAACTTGATTCTGAGTGTGCCTCAGAATCTTCCAGAGGGCTTGTTAGAACACAGACTGCCAGGCCCAACCCCCTGTGTTTCTGATTCAGTCGATCTGGGTGAGGCCTGAGGATTTCCGTTTCTAACAAGTTTCCAGGTGATGCTGATACCACGCTCTGAGAACCACTGGCCTATGGGGATGATCTACCCAATAACCTAGCCCAGCGGTTCCCAAACTGTCTGCATTTTGGAATCACCTGGGGAATCTTTAAATCAGCTAGGCGAATACTGATGCCTAGCTCCCAGGCCCATGCATTCTTTTTTTTTTTCTTTAATTGAAGTGCTGTTGATTTACAGTGTTTCAGGCGTACAGCAAAGTGATTCTGTTATACATAATATATACATATATATATTCTTTTTCAGATTCTTTTCCATTATAGGTTATTACAAGATATTGAATACAGTTCCCTGTGCTATACAGTAGGAGGCCCACACACTCTGATTTAACTGGTATGGGGGCAACCTGGGTATTATTATTTTTACCACCCCCCCGCCTCAGGTAATTCTAACATGCAGCAAAGTTGAGGAACCGCTGACCTAGCCGCACTTCTCCTTGACTCTGATCCCTATCACCACCCTGTCCTTCAGCTGCCCCCCACTGGGGCCACCGGTAGAACTTGTCATCCTAGCACCACTCACAGCACATCCTCCCAAACCTTTCTCCCACCGTCTCAGAACACCTGCTCCTGGAACTCATCAAGTCTCTCACTTGGCTTCTCCCTTGTCACCTAGTCCATCCCCTCCTTCCCTGTTCAACCTAGATCCTGTGGTACAGTAATTACTGCAACCATCTCTTGCCCGCAGCAACACATCAACCACCCTGTTCTTTCTTTGACCATATATATCTACCTGGGAAAGTTTGAGGAGGAATATCTAAATCAAACTGCAGGCATGGAAGTCCAGGGAGGCTTCTTGAAGTTGACGGTGCTTGAGCTGGGTTTTGATGAGCAAGTAAAAGTGGAAGAGGGCATTTCAAGCAGGGGTACGGCATGGGTAGAGGCATAAAAGAGAGAAACAGTAAGGTTTATTGGGGAGCTAAGTGTTGTTGTATATGTCTGGAGCAGGAACTTAGCCCTACGATGTCAGGAAATAACAGTACAGAGGCAGCCTCTTGTCAGATGGGGGTGGGTCTTGGGCATCATCAAGCCAGGGAACTTACATCTTTCCAAGTGTGAACAGCAGTTGATAGGTTTTTTTAAATGACTTTTAAATTATAACAGTGATATACACTTATAGAACATGCAAAACACTTAGAAAAGCATAAAGTAGAAAATAATAATCACTTTTAATCTAATTACCCAGAACTCACAACTCTTAAGATTTTAGGGGAATTTGTTCTTTTCTTCCATGCATGTTCTTATATAGTTGAGAACATGCTATGCAAGTAAGTTTATATCCTGCCTTCACACTTAAAGTTATAACATATACATATTTAGTGTTTTTGAAATCTGTAAACATTTTAATAGCAATGTAAAATTCTATAGTTTGATACCATATAATTTAACTATTCTCATATAGGTAGAAATGGGGGAGGGGGACGTTTCACTGTAATAAATGACACCACAATATTCATATCTGTATGAACTTAGATTTTTTCAGTGGTTTCTTGTGATCAATATCAAGAAAGAAATGAATCAACAGTGTGAAAGTTTTAGACATTTATTACCAAACTTCTAAAAACTTTTATGCCAGTTTACACTCTGACCATAGGTATGAAAGCGTGCACGTTTCATCTTCCCTTCCCAGTGCTTGGTGTCATGGTTGGTGCCACTGAAGGGTTTTTGCTGTGGAGGTGACATGAGCAGATGTGCATTTATAAAATCCCATACTGGAGGCTGAATCAAGTGTACCAGGTTGGAACTACTATTGCTGTCCTTGCTGTTCCGCCTTTGCTTCCACATTCTCCTGTTCCCATGTTCCCATTCTTCCTCTTTTTTCTTTCTTGGAGGAAGTGTTTGCTGCACACAGAGCACTGCACAAGACTTTGTTACCACGAGCAGTGCTGAAAGACCTAGCTCTGTGGTTGCAACAAGTTGGTGCCCAGCCCAGAGACCCTCTTTTTATAGTTCTATGAAAAAAAAAATCTCTACATAGTAATTCTCACTAGGGAGAGATACTCTTTATATTTTCCAATGACATTGCCAAGTGAGTTTATTGATAAATTAATTTCCTTGTGCATCCAGTGACTATCCAGTCCTACACACAATCATCCCTGTCCCTGGAATGTCCTTCCTCTTTCTCCTTCTTAACCCAGCATATTACCTTGGCATTCATCCTTCAAGACCTTCCTTAGATGTCTGTGACACTTCCTTCCATACCTTGCCCAGTCATAATCAGTTACTCAGGCCTCCTTGTTCCTATAGTTCACTGACAACATTTTCTACACCTAACGCTTTTCCTCCCTCTTGGCCCAGAGTCCTTCAAGAGTTGAACATTTTGCATTCCCACTTCTTAACACAGTGTCTGGCACTTGGTTGCCATCAGTAACTGTTGAATGACTGAGTGAGTGAATTAATGAGTTCCTGTTTTGCTAAGGTACATGGACATTCCATCTTAAACACAAATGCATTGAAGAATGTAGAGACAATATGGAGGTGATATGAATTGCCAAACCACACTCTGAGTCATTGGTACCTAAGGTAAAGCAGACACGTTGTATATCAGATGTCCTGATCCTGGATTCTAAGTTCTGAACGTTAAATGTCCTGTGTGCCTGCACATCAACTTGTGCTCTGTTCTGTTTCATTTTAACTCCAGATTTAGTCTCTGCATAAGTATCTGTGTGCTAAAGGAAGTACAGGGAATTGAGTGATGCCAGAATTTCCCAAAATGTGTTCCAAAGAAAACTATCAGGGGTACCTATAAAACTGTTTCTAGGTATCACACAAAAGAAGAGTCTCATGGTCCAATAAGTTTGGGAAACAAAGTTGAGTATATTTCTTTACTGTAGAACTTCCTGCTAGGCATTTTAGGAAGTTGAAAGATCAGTTAGGCAATGGTAGAGAAACAACAGCCAGCAAGTCTTCCTTCAGTAGTAAACAGGAGTCATCCTAGCCTCTTCATGCCGGGGAAGATTCAGAGCACAAATTCAAAGGCCGAATGGTGAAACATAGAAGATCCTAGCCCCTCCCCCTGCACTTCTGCACTTATCTCCCGAGTCCCACATTTGTGTAAACCCCTGCCCCTACCCACCCCCCATACTGATGAGATCAGCCTGCATTATGTCTCTTCTAGAGCCAGGAAGCAAGGTAATGTGTGGGAAGTAATAGCTGCAAGGTAATGTGTGGGAAGTGATAACAACTTTTAGCTGTTAAAGCCATTCAACAGGAAAATTTGTTAAAAGACCAAGACACTGTAAAAGCTGAAACACCTGAGTCTATTAAGCCCCCTGCTCCTTAGAACATTTTGTTACCAGGGAATGTTTCAAGGAGGGAGAACACTGACCTATCACAGCACTGTCAGATACCAAAGCCTGGTACAGAGAGCAACAGTTTACAAGACATCTCTCTCTCTGCCAACAGAGAGACTTCTAAAAAGTTCTACCTCTCTTTTCTCCTCCTTTCTCCTACCCCACTATGACTCCCCCACTCTCCTCACCCCTAAACACACCCTACATGTCTTTCCTCCCTCCCTTTCCCTCCCTCCTCCCTCCCTTTCCCCCCTCCCTCCTCCCTCCCTTTCCCTCCCTCCCTCCTCCCTCCCTTTCCCCCTCCCTCCTCCCTCCCTTTCCCCCCTCCCTCCTCCCTCCCTTTCCCCCTCCCTCCTCCCTCCTCCTCATTTTTCTCCTCTTTCTCTCCTCCTCCTTCTCTCTCTCATTCACAACCCATATCGATGTCACAGTCACTGTAAAATGACACATTAAGGTAAAACTATCCAATGGTTATTCAACACACTTTAGTAAGAAGGGAACTAATTAAGTGACAAGAGGTTTAGACATTTGTTGTTTACTGGATCTAAGCTCCTTGAGAGAGCCTGGAGCGTTCTCCTAAACAAACTTTGCCCATTCATGGCTTCTTGTTCCAAATCCAAATGAGATGGAGGGTTTAAGGAGACAGTATCTTTTCACAGTTGTGAAAAAAGGAGTACCAGAGAAGGAGAATGGGTGTGTCAATGGGTGTAGAGGAGAAAACCATGGGTGTAGAGAGACTAATGCAGTTTTTGTAACTGCTGGCAGCTGATGTCCATTAGTGATCGTTAGGTTAGACTTCAGCGATGTTTACACATTTGTGGTCAGCCCAATAGTTTAACTGTCTTCATTAGAAGTATAACCGTCAAGAGGGAGGAGATGTGGGAATATATATTTATGTATAGCTGATTCACTTTGTTATACAGCAGAAACTAACACACCATTGTAAAGCAATTATACTCCAATAAAGGTGTTAAAAAAAAAAAAGAACTATATCCGTCAAGAGACTGTTTTTTAAACAACAGTCTTCTAAACAAAAAAGTAAAGACACAATGCTTGGTGTCAGTTTATTTATCTCTTGTAAAAATAAAATACAGTGTGTGTGTGTAAAAAAAAAAAAGTAAAGACAAACCCAAATATCTCCATGCCAATCTTAATAAACACTATCGCACTGTATCAGGAGGCACCTTACAAGACAGAAGCCATCTGTCAAATAAGCAGAAACATTAACATAGAACAATTTTCTAGTTCGTGAATATTAATAGCATGTTAGTGATTAGCCACAACCTATGAGAGAATTTCCCCTGCCTTAGTAGGCAAAGAAGGAATGGAAGCTTTTAAAGAATCTGCCTTTTTATTTGCTTCTGTTTTAAATAAATAAAAGTTGTGTTGTAAAAATGAGTCTTTGGGCCCACCATCAAACCTTAATCCTGCCGTTGCTTTCCCCCAAAATTGGACAGGCACAATCCAAGCCCCAGGAACTTTGAAAAAAAAGGACCTCTTCTAGGTGCTGAGTCAGAAGCAACTGCCACTGTGGGAAGCCATCGATCCTGTGTGACTCTGAGCCTGAGACTCGTATTTTCTATCCCTCTTTTTGTACTGTGGACCCAGAATAATCTGGTGTAGGTGAAATAGTCTTTTCCTTGGCTCAGATTAGGCACCTGGTGTCCTGAAAGAGGTCACTGACTTCCCCAAGGATGTCCAAGGAGGTTGGCTCACCACTGGCTTACCGCAGGCCAAATTTGAAGTTAATTAAGCATCAGTCATCGTCAGTAGGGCCAAGATGTTATTCAGACATTCAGGGAAGAGAAACCTGATCCAGCTCTGGATAATGACCTTCATCAGCATTCCTTCCTATCCTAATCCCAAACCAATGTGTCTTTAGCTGCACTGGGGGATTATATTTCAGAAATAGCTGGTTCATCCTTTATGTTACTCTCCATTTGAAGAGGCTTCTGGATATGTCAGCCTATTCACTGGATGCATGTTAACCTTCTGGATCAAAACCTTTTTTTTTTTACTAGAACTGGGTTTCTGTTTATGAAAAGGTACATTTATTGACTTCTGGGGAAATTCCCTATTCAGAATGAGGATGAAAATGCTGTTTGGTAGGAGATGAAGGGATATTGAGAGTTCTGGGTTGGCCATCTAGGGACCAGACCTTCTGGCCCAAACCAGACTGGGAAACAGAGAGATGTGTATGCACTGCTTTTGCTTGTCTCACTCTACAGACCTCAGTGACCAGCTTCTTGAAGTGGTGGGGCTAGAGGGAGCCATGGAAATGGGGCAGATCTACACTGGCCTGAAGAGTGCAGGCAGGAGGCTGGCCCAGTGCTCCTCTGTCTCCATCAGGTATGCTTCCTCATCACCCAGCAGCCCGCCCCCAGTCTCCCCACCTCCCTGAATATTCTTACAGATAACAACTAGGAAGCCATCTTTAGATTTCAGTGCAGAGAGAGTGGGGTGGGGCAGAAGCTTGATAACATTTATAAAGAATGTCTTTGGAGACCACTTCCCCAACCAGGTATGACGCAAACATCCAGGACATCAACTAAAGGGTCCCACCACA
Source organism: Mesoplodon bidens (assembly GCF_964165515.1). Taxonomy (NCBI): domain Eukaryota; kingdom Metazoa; phylum Chordata; class Mammalia; order Artiodactyla; family Ziphiidae; genus Mesoplodon; species Mesoplodon bidens. The sequence continues at coordinate 101,900,901 of NC_138161.1, read as the reverse complement.
ACCAGTTTGCTGTTCTCTTAGAATGAATTGGTGAGATTCTCTAAATAGGATTGTCATATCGTGAGGTCCAGAGAACCAGAGATCCAACTCCTTGCCTTCTTTATCTTTACAAATTGAACTGTTCAATGCATGCCAGAGGGCACACTTTGACAAAAACCAGGCTCTGTGCTCCACGCTGCTCTTTCTTGGATAATGGTCTTAGAAATAATTTTATTAGAGTTAAACCATCAACCTCAGCAAACCTGTCATAACTGACTAAGAAGATGACATTTCTTTAGAGTATGGATCACACAGCTCAGCCACTGCAGGTTCCTGAATAGATGGGGTCTAATGGAGGGGATCTTCTGATTTTGGTTGCTTCTGTTTAATAAATGCAACTCGTCACAGATTTTTGTCCACCTGATTATTTCAGGAGTCCTTATTCCTTTCCATTTCCCATTTAATTTCTATAGATCAAATCTATTCATGTGTCTTGGGGATCTCCTGGAGGGGACCACCACATGCAGGTTTCCCAAAGTTATTTAAACACAGAACGCTTTTATCCCTTAACCTCTTGGGTGAATGTCCTCAGAGCACATTCAGAGAAACGCTGTTCTCGGTGCCACCCTGCATCCTTCAGAAAGGTCCTCAGAGCTGGTTCCCTGATCTATCCCACTAACCCCCTTTCTTCATTCCCTCTCTGTGTCTCCTCTGTCTTTTCAATTATTCCCCAAATCTTTGCTTCTCTTCTTCGTTGGGCTGTTGTTATGCTGGGGCCCCTGTTTTCCAGGTTAACCTCTGTAGCTCTGTAGTTCCTTCTCTGTCCTTTCCCCATGACTCTAACACTGAGTAGGTCCAGTCCGTTAGCACATCTAAGCCATAACATATGTAGACCAGAGAATTTGGTCTCTGAAGAATTTTTTTAAAACATGTATAAGAGATAGGATATCTTCTGTTTCCAGATGGAAACAGAGGGGGTGAGTCAAAAGCCCTAGCCTCCTGGGCAGTTCCCAGATACTCTCCTCACTCCTCAAAACCAAAATGCCACTCTCTCCTCTTATTTGTTTTATTATTAGGTTTATTGGTCCTTGTTATTAAATATCCTCAGAGTCAGTCGGAGAATCATCTACATCAAAACACAGCCTGAAAAAAAAAAAAGAAAAGAAAAAGAAACGCAGCCTGCCTCCCTCATTTTATAATTTCAGAAACAGGGCAGATGCCAAACCCAGGTGAGGGCTTTCTGACCAGTGGGTGGCAACTGTTCCTTGCTCGCCCAGACCAGAGGCCTCTGAAAGGACCTGCCTTTTCTCCCTCATCTCTCTCCTTTAATAATCCATATGGCAAAGAAGCCTTGACCCAAGCAAGAAAGCAACGCTTTCTCCTCTCTCCTCCGCCTACCCATGGGGATCACATTCCCAGTGACCCCCTTTCCCAGCTAAGCCAGGTTCACAGTCCATGCAACCGCAGTGTCTACTGTTGTTCAGGAGATAAAAGAGGGGATGCTTTAGGACTGGGGGCAAGGCAAGACACACTCAGACCTGAGCTGTACCTCGTTTAAGTGGGAGACGTTACCTCACTGACATGATGCAACTGCTCACTCAACATTGAAACCAGGCCTTTCCCCGTTTCATAACCTTTCCCATTTCATAGTGGCGTTTTGGCACCATGGACAGGCCCTCTGGCTGATCGTTTGAGTAAGGGTCCACTCAGCTGTGGTGCTGCCGTACTTGTTGGCCGCTGTTTCCCAGACTCCTGTGGACTTCATTGCTCACCCAGGACCATGTTTCTCAAAGTAGGGTCTGGGGGTTAAAGCAACAGAATCATCCATAGTGCTTATTAAAACACAGACCTCTGGGCCTGGCCCACACCTGTCAAGTCAGGCCCCCTGACGTGGGCTCAGAAATCTGTTTTCAGCAAGCCCCCCCACCGCCAGGAGAGTCTTCAGAACCACTCCTAGGTGGGCAGGTCAGGTCTTCCCACTTCTGTTTCCCTGGTGGGGGCAACCCTCATCCTCAGACTCCAAGAAGCTCACTGTGCTTTCTGTTCTCGGGGCTCCAGGACGAACAAGCTGCTGCCAATGCAAGTGGACGGAGAGCCCTGGATGCAGCCACCTTGCACGGTAAGTTTTGCCAATCTTTGAGATGAGGGTGAGAAGCTTTATTTTGGGCCCCTTTGGTGCACTGACTTAATATGAAACTCTGAATCTCAGAGTTACAGGAGCTTTGGGAGATCATCTAGTGCAGCTTCTCTTCCACTTTATTCATCCATCCATTCATTTACCTGCCAAGCTTTTATTGAATATGTGGTATGTGCCAGACACTGGGAGACACCAGTTCCAAAACCAAAGGAGACATAGACCCGTCTTCAAAGAGCTTATGATTCTAGATGGTGAATTCTGAGGCTTCATCTACAGATGTATATTCTGAGAAAAATACATATATAAAAAATTGACAGAGCTTCCCTTGTGGCGCAGTGGTTGAGAGTCCGCCTGCCGATGCAGGGGACACGGGTTTGTGCCCCAGTCCGGGAGGATCCCACATGCCGCAGAGCGGCTGGGCCCGTGAGCCATTGCTGTTGGGCCTGCGCATCCGGAGCCTGTGCTCCGCAACGGGAGAGACCACAACAGTGAGAGGCCCGCATACTGCAAAAAACAACAGCAACAACAACAAAAAAACTTGTTTCTGTCTTTGAGGTCAAGCTGTAAAAAAAGTAAATGACATAAAACTTGGATTTTAAGAAAACAAGATCATAGGTACAGAGAACAGATTGGTGATTGTCAGAGGTGGGGGTAGGGGGAGCAGGGTGGGTGAGATGGGTGAAGGGGGTAAAAAGGTACAAACTTCCAGTTATAAAATAAGTTAAGTTCTGGGATGTGATATACAGCAGAGTGACTATAGTTAATAACACTGTATTGTATATTTGAAAGCTGCTAAGTGAGTAACTCTTAAAAGTTCCCATCACAAGAAAACATTTTGTAACTATGGTGACAGATGTTAACTAGACTTATTGTGGTGATCATTTCACAATATATACAAATATCAAACCATTAAGTCATACACCTTAAACTAATATAATGTCATATGTCAATTATACCTCAATTTAAAAATGAAACTTGGATGAAATAACTATGCCTTAAATAATTAAATATCTCATTTCTTCAAGGATTCGTAGGATATTTACTAAAATAGATCATAAACTAGTTCACAAAGAAAACATATATATAAAATCCAGACGCAGAAATTATAAAGGTTGTTTTATGTGACCACAAAGCAATAAAACTAGAAATTAATAATAGAAGATTAAATGAATAAATAAAATCCAATCGCTCAGAGATTTTTTAATTCTCCTAAAGAATAATAGATTTAAGAGGTGATCAAAGCTAACATTATTGACTATTTAAAAAATAATAAAAATGAGAAGGCTCGCATTCAAACCTTATAGAATATAGCCTAAACTGTATTTGGAAGTAAATTCAGAGTCTCATATACTTCCATCATTTGAAAAGGAAAAAAATGTAATGAATAATCCCCAAATTAAAAGAATAATGAAACAAACTTAGGAGAAGCAGAAGGAAGAAAATAAAGATAAAATTAGAAATTAAACAATTAAAAAACAGGAAAATCTAGAACTAGTTCTTTAAGCATGTCAAATGTTTGAAAACTTAATTTTAAAAAGAGAAAAAGAAAAACAGAGATTAGCGATATTAAAATATTTAATACATATGTAATATAAATATGGTAATGGTTTTATTTAATAAGACATTATATGACATATATATAGTTTTATCTTGATTCTAATAAACTTGAACATCTTATAAAAATCCTAGGTAACCTTAATGAAATGAAAAATATTTTCAAAGAATTACATCCACAATGATCTTAAAACAGATGATCTTACTGGTGAGTTCTTCCATATTATTAGGGAATAAATATTTATGTAAACTGTTCCATAGAACAAAGATAGAAAGCTACCCAATCCATTTGATAAAATTAAGACAGATACAAAAACCTAACAAAAACTATGCTTAAAAATAGAAAACTACAGACCAATCTCAAATATGAACATGATACAAAAATTATAGTTAAAGTATTGGCAGATAGAATTGAACAATATATTAAAAGAATCATTCACTCCTCAAGAAGAATATATCAAAAGAATGCAAGGATGTCTTCTTATATAAGTTTGGATTAAAAAATCACATGATAATATGAATAGCTGACCCCAAAATACTCAATTACATTCAACATTTCTGATTTTTAAAGATGAAAACTCAGACCAGAAAGGCACTTCCTCAAAATAAAAAAAAAGAAAAAAAAATCTCCTTTTTCTTTTGGCCATGCTACGCAGCATGCAGGATCTTAGTTCCCTGACCAAGGATTGAACCCGTGCCCCTTGCAGTGGAAGCATGGAGTCCTAACCACCAGACCACCAGGGAAGTCCCGAAAAATATCTATCTTAAACCAATGAGTAATATTTTATGTAACACACTAGCAGAATTCTCATTAAAATCATGGATAAGACATGTGCTAATGTTATTTGGAAGTTCTAACCAATGCAAAACACATGAAGCAGAAAAGAAATATAACTATTTGGAAAAGAATCAAAACTGTCATTATGGGCTTCCCTGGTGGCGCAGTGGTTGAGAATCCGCCTGCCGATTCAGGGGACACGGGTTCGTGCCCCGGTCCGGGAAGATCCCACGTGCCGTGGAGCGGCTGGGCCCGTGAGCCATGGCCACTGAGCCTGCGCGTCCAGAGCCTGTGCTCCGCAAGGGGAGAGGCCACAACAGTGAGAGGCCTGCATAACGCAAAAAAAAAAAAAAAAATACTGTCATTATTTGCAGATAATATAATTGTATACATAGAAAGCTAATAAAATCAACTGAAAACCTCATAGGTTATATTATTTCAGTGAAGCTGTACAGAAAGATAGACAAAAGTTAATAGCTTTTGTACATACCAGCAATAACCAATCAGAGGAATATAACAGAAAAAAGTTTAAGTATTATAATGGCAACAGGCAAAAACTGAATTGTGAAAAATAGATGAAGAAGACTTCAAGATTTAAGTAATATTTTTTAAAAGACTTGAATTTAGAAACATCCTATGTTTCTAAATAGGGACCCCCAGACAAAATTCTAATGCAATTTTTTTAACTTGACAAAACAATGCAATAGCTAAGGCATTTTATAGAAGAGCTGTGAAGAAGGACTTCCCATAAGATATTAAAATAGTTATAAAGCCACAGCAATTGACGCAATATTGGATAGATAAATCAGTAGTACAGAAGAGAGCCCTAAGAAACCCTAGTATACATAAAAACTAATGAAGGAGAGAAGAAAGATCATAAACTAATTTGAAAGTAATGGACTGTTTAACATACGGTATCCAAGAAATTGCCTGTTTGGGAAAGTGACATTATGTGGTCGGCCGTCCACATCCATGGGCTTCGCATCCTTGGGTTCAACCAACCTTGAATAGAAAATATTCAGGAAAAAAAATTCCAGAAAGTTCCAAAAAGCAAAACTAGAATTTGCTGTATGCTGGCAACTATTTACATAGCATTTACATTATATTTATAACTATTTACATAGCATTTACGCTGCATTAGGTATTACAAGTAATCTAGAAATGATTAAAGTATACGGGTTGTGCATAGGTTATATGCAAATACTATATCATCTTACACAAGAGACTTGTATAAAACCAGCATCCGTGGATTTTGGTATCGCCAGGGGTCCTGGAACCAATTCCCTATGGATACCAAGGGATAACTGTATAGTAACCTCTCACCTCAAAGTATACTCCAAAAACAAAACCAAGAAATCTCCAATTCCATTAAAGAATTAAATGTTACTTACCTAGGGAAGGGGAAAATGGGTGACTATTATTACATAATGAACAAGGACTTTCTAAGAAAAATGTGACGTTTAACTGTTAACAAATTTTTCTCTGTAATAAAACAGAAAACTAAGAGCATGGGGCTGCTGTCCCTAGTGCTTACCAGATGTTGTAAATGTGATGAAGGGTTTTTAAGACAATCATACAGACTTTAGTTAATTGCCTGACCAGAGAAGTTTGGGTTCTAACTACAGAAATGTGGGATGCTCTCTTTCCATTAGGGGTTGAAAAGGCAGATTTAACCACATCCAACTACTTCCTAAAATGGGATCTTACCTATTTAACCCACTAGCCCCTCCTAATTTGGGGATGAGGGAGTAAGATACTGACATTTCTTTGACTCGAGATGAGGACATGACCTCATACTTCTTGCCCCCAGTGTATGTACATACAGTGAACTCCCAGTTATCTGTAGAACTAGAATCCACAAACCACATCAAAACCTCACGTTACCCAGCATCTCCAAACTCCTGCCCCATCAAGACCTTTGTCAAAACTACTGAAAACCCAAATGAAAGGGATTTGAGTTTCACCTCCTCCCCTTTGCTCTGGAGGTGCTAACGAGCAAATAAACTGGTCAGCTAGAGGGAGAAAAAGGAGAAGCAAGGATCTTCCACGGTCTAAAAACATGGGCTCCATCAGTGGGAAATGAAAGCGGTGCCACAGCTGCCACTCTCTGTCCCAAGCACGGCCAGCTCCACTGCCAGAACATTCCCCCCGTTCTTCTTGGCTGTGCTAACCAGTCAGTACTTCCATAGCAGGTACAGGCTCTGCGCTGGCTCAGGGAATACCAAGGTGAATAAGATGAATGTCTTCTTCCCCTCGGGGCTCCTGTGCTTCCGGAGTGGGACAAGGCTTACCACAGGAAATGTGCCACAAATCACTACCATCAGATGGGGCTAAATTGCACACCACAGATAAGTGCCTCACTTCCCTGAATTCTGAGATAAAGACAATGCCCATAATAAGGCACGTAACACAAAACGATACTTGATGTGTTGTCGGTGTGCTCCCCTGGTGACTACCACAAAACAGAGAGACTTACTCCCCTCCTACATTTCCAGGCTGATGGAAACCAACCTAACAGTCGTTTTCAGCTTCCTTCCCCCAGGTTATGTTCATTTCCCACAATGACTTTTGTTGCCATCTTTTTCTTTCTATATCCTGGGGCCTTATAAATTTAAACCTGGCTTGCAGTAGAACCCTCTTAGCCAGACTCTTCCCAACTCCAGCTCATCTTGACAACAGCTATTGAATAATTCCCTTCAAACTCTTTTCTGCATGTTATCCTCCCACTTAAAAAGTTATCATGGTTCCCCACTACCTCATATTAAACCCAATCTCTGCTGCCTCCTTCCCTTTAAAGCCCTATACCAACTGCCCCACCTGTGTCCCTGACCTCGTTTCTTATCCTTTGGTCCACAGTCAACCAGCTGGTATGTAGCCCCTCAACCTAGTGCCTTCCCTTTCTCTTTCACCAACACATTTTCTTCCCTTCCTTTCAGATCTTAAAATTCTTCCTCAATTGCTCCATTCAGGTTCTTCTCATTCCTTACCTAACTTCTTTTTGACAACACTTGGCTTATCCTACATTTAAACTTGTTGATGGGTCTCTCTCTTCAAGAGTTCCTCTGTTGTTCTCTAGGGTCACACTGTCATTTCAATAGGTGGTAAAACTCATGAGAATGGGTTCATAGATTGTGTTTCTTTTTTTTTTTTTTTTTTTTTTTTTTTCTTTTTGCGGTATGCGGGCCTCTCACTGTTGTGGCCTCTCCCGTTGCGGAGCACAGGCTCCGGACGTGCAGGCCCAGCGGCCATGGCTCACGGGCCCAGCCGCTCCGCTGCATATGGGATCCTCCCAGACCGGGGCACGAACCCGTATCCCCTGCATCCGCAGGCGGACTCTCAACCACTGCGCCACCAGGGAGGCCCAACTGTGTTTCTTTTGACAAGCATCTTTCTCCTCCTCCAGTGTAAGATAAGTTATTTAACTGGTGCATTCCATTTTACAGTTTACATTGGGCTTTCATTGACAGATTGTCATTTGACCTTCACAACAATTTTGTGAGAAAAATAGAATAAATTCTACTATCCTCATTTTACGGTTCCGCAAGCACTGCTTCTGAAGGCTAAATGATTTGTCCAAAGGTTCACAGCAAAGAAGGGGGAGTCCTAGGACCCAAACCCAGGTCTTTGAATCCTAAGTGCCTCTTGTTCCCACATCATCTTCCTACTTGATAAGTGTTGCTGGACTGACAATGCAGATTATCAATGCATCAGTGTCACCAGGCCACATTCAAATAGGGAGTAAGCATTTTGAAGCCATACCCTAAGGGTAAGGTTGGGAAGAAAGACAAAAAAATGAGAATTCACCAGTGTCTTTCACTTCCAATTGACTTAAAGTTTGCAGGAGAAGACACTCATTAAACCTAAAATTCAAACAAAAATAAAAGCTTTTAAAAGAAACTTGGGTCTCCCCTAGAAGACTAAGAAAAGAGGAAACACCTAAGAGACTCCCTTGGAAACTTTCCACATGAGTAGCGCTTGGGTCAGAGGTCAGACTGAAGCCTCTAGCTCAGTTTGGAGTTACTGGTTAACATCTCTGCACTGCCCAGGCAGGAATGGCCAGGAGCAGTGGAGGCGGGGAATCCAAAGAACTAGGCTCTAGCTGTTCCGGCTCTCTCTGTGCGACCTTAGGCTAATCCAAGGCTCAAGAGAGCCTTGAGATCTCCATTCCTTTATCTATCCTGCAGAGGGGTTGAATGAGATGGTCCCTGAGGTCTCCTCCGGCTGTGACATTCTGAGAGACTATGAATAGCAAGGACATGAGACAGGTGATCAGCTCAGCTGATCGCCACGTGGGAAGCTCACACCTGTCTCTCCCCAGCGTTTCCGCCCCTTGCTTCCAGCAGTGCTAAACGCCAGGCCCAGTCAGGGTCCAGTTGCCAATTTTGAAGCTGTTCAAGGACAGTCGTCCTTCTGCATGGGGCTCCTTCCAGCCCGAAGCTGGCCTCCCTTCCTGTCTCTGCAGATCACTCTTCCATAGGCTCTTGGGATTTGCAGGCCACTAATTCATTTCTGCCTCTTTGCTTTTAGATTAAAATTACTCACAAGAACCAAGCGCCTATGATGATGGGGCCCCCCCAGAAGAGCAGCTTCTTTTCTCTGAGGAGGAAGAGCCGTTCAAAAGACTAGACACTATGCCCAATGCCAGTTCAACCAAGAGAGAAGACAAGAAACTGAAGCACACACATACACACATACACACCACACACACATGCACACACACACACACACACACTCTTCTCCAACCAGTGGAAGCCAAGCCACCCTTCAGGAAGAAGGCTTCACCCTGACATCCATTCTATTTCAACCATGGACACACTCCAACAGAGCCAGTGCCGGCAGGACATTGTGAATGGACTTAGGGCCCTCCAGGGTGCAGCTGGCTCATGCAGCAACTTCCACTTTCCCAGAAGACCTTGAGCGGGACTTTCTGAGACTGAAGGAGAACCACCCCCCTTTCTTTCCACCACCCCTGCAAGTTTCCTCGCCGCTCGCAAGGAGCAGGCTGCAGGTTTCCTGTCTAAGGGGAGATCGGATGTGGCCAAGGGAAAGAGCCTGCGTTCCAGGGGACGCTCACAAAGGTCCCTCTGTGAGGAGACGAAAACACCTCCAACTCTCAGATCGCAGCCCTTGGCAGGACTCAGCATACGCACGCTGGTTTCTTGGTTGTCCTTCGAGTGACAACTTCTCCCGGAACTTGCTGAGGAGGCAGAAAGGCTGTGGAAAGCTGTGTTTCCCTTCTTGGTTCTGCGCACTCTCAGTGGGCACTAGTGATTTTCCTGAAGCCTTCTGGTGGCTGTGTGTTTGTTTAGAGCCGGCTCCAAGAGCCCCCAGAGCTGCCTACATAGCACACCTTAGATGTGGTATTTATTTTCTTAGTTCTGTGAACACCTGGGAGGGAAAGCAGAGAAACTGAGATTTATTTTTCAAATTGGTGTCATAATATTGTGTAAAAAGGGAAGAAAAAAAAAAACCACCCCCAGCTTCTTTCTTTTTCAAGCCACAGCGTGTTTCCTGTTTGAGTTCCAAGCCCTGGTGGCAGACTATTCCTGAAGGCAAAGAAGATGGGAGGGAAGGGCCTTTTGCTAAGGAGACCAGGAGACAAGGAGTCAGGCAGTTCCCTCCTGCCTCTGCAACGACCACTCCCCGAGCACGACATGGAGGCCCTACTGAAGGTCTTAGGTGTGTGTACATATATGTAGCATATATATATTTATATATACAAATATTTATTTACTGGTGGATTTTTCTGGATTGAAAAAATACGCAGTACAAGAACAGAAAGTGGGAAAGAAAAAGAAGGCTCTGACTCCCCATTTCTGCCATTTCATTGTCAAGGCACATTGCCCCGTGGTGATCATGAGATTTAAGGGAAATTAAAGTATCTCCTTATCATAAAGAGACTGAGAATTTCTATTCTGGATCCTCAAAACAACATGAAAGCTATGCTGGGCAGGATTTACTCTCCCATTTGTCAGGTAAGGAAACTGAGTCTCGGAAAAGTTAAGAGACTTGTCCATGGTATCTTGGCTAATGTGGTTTGGGACTAGGTACCACTAAGAAGATATGTAACAGGGAAAAGAACCTACACATCTTGGAAAAGGGTCATTTCTGGTCACTGAGAAGCGTTCCATTTGGATCCAGGTTGCCAGGGAGGAACGAACATGTGACACATGTGTGGACGGGACAAGCCCACATGAGAGAATGAGGCCTCCCAATACTTCCCAGAGACTCTCTCTGGCCTGACCTGGTGAGACGTTGGTCCAGGGTTGAAGGCAGTGGACAGATCTTCAACTTAAACTCTCCACATGTCCTCTCATCATGGTCATCATAGTCTCTTAATCTAGAAATGCCTCTGGCTGCCCGGATGACCTCAGTGGAGAGGCAGAAGGAGGACAGAGGCACCTCAGCAAGGAGCTGCCAGCCAGGGCCCAGAGGGGCCTCAGCAGAGTTCAGTGGGCTTCATTCAGCTGGCAACAGCATCACCGCCTTCCCCGAGGGCAAGGCTGTGGAGAGCTTTGTTGGTAGAAAGAAACATTCACCTCGGCACCTTTGCTCCTTCAGCCTCCATCCCCTCTGAGATTTCCGAAAAGGAAACCTGTACCCACTCGACGTCACTCCACTGAGCTCCCTCTGATCTCCTAACACTGGGTCAGGAACTTTGCGCAAGGAAGGGAAAATTAAGATTGTGTGTACAAACTGATCCTAACTCTGAAAGAAGCAGTCATCTAGGACTGTCTAAGACAGAGATCTAGAACCATCCTGTTTTCAACCTAACAGTGCAGACCGCTGGGCAAGGGGAAAGCAGGCCACCTGAAGAATGTCCTGAATGATGGGCTCCTTGGGGATGGGACTAACAAGCTCAGAATGACAACAGGTACTATCTTGGAAGCCACTTGATTCTGAAATGAAGGCAGGTTCAATTTGGGGTTACTGATTCTAAGACATTTGCAGAAATTCTTGCATGTTTCAGCCTCAACCCCCCAAGATTGAGGCTGTTGAGACATGGCACTATCAACAGGTGAAAGTGATTTCTTAGAGACTCACAAGTCAGAGACTGGCCCCTGCCTGCCCACTGTGGTGCACAGGACTGGCAATGTTGCTTGAGAGACATGTCCCATGTCCTCCTTAAAGCCACAAAGTATAGCAAACATCGGTGGAATTGTACTTTCAATTTTGTAACCTCAGTAAGTCTGATGGTGTTGTTTAATCTGACTTTGCAACTCATCCCTTAACTACTGGGACTGTGGTTTCTCACTGTGGAGTACCTCATCACAGTGCTCCTCACAGCAACCCCTGAGGTTGACAGAGAAGATATTATTAGCCCCACCTAAATAATGAGGAAAGCAAGGCTTACTATAATTTAGTGACTTCTCAAAGTTAGGCAGTAAGAGGAGAATCCTCCCTTATTCCTCATCGCATTCTGATTCTGGCCATGCCCCAGACATGTTCTCACCTGCCCCCACAGTTCTACCCCTCTAGCAGTAAAAAGAATGAAACAGGAAGTCTTCAATACATTATGTTGTCCCTGGACTAATGGGCTAGGCGTTGCATCTCATTATGACTTGGTCTTTGTAGGTTTCCTCCAGTGAGTTGAGAATGGAGACAGACTTAGTAGAATGATTATATTTCAGGTCAAAGACCAGCTCCTCTCAAGAGTTCTTTCCACAGATGGAAAAGATATGTTAAAATTGCCAAATAAATTAGGAAATACTTGGCAGAATCTGGAAGAACCTCCAGACTGGCGTTACATAACATGCATATACATTATACATATGGACATTATATAAGGTGACATAGTACTTAATGTGCTGTATATATTATGTAAATTACATATTTGTGAGTAATCATGATAAATATAGAGACCCACTAATCACTTTTTTACACATACCCAGTGACAGATTAGGAAGTTACTTTGCCAGAGAGTCTTAAAACTTACTCTCTCCTGCTGCTTTGGTTCCAACTCCTGCCAAAAATAATTGCATCAACTTTTCCCATCTCTAGCCCCCTCTCCTCTTAGCCAAAACCCTCAGTCTTAGCTAGGCTGTACCTTCCGTGGAACACTACCATGATTGAGATCCATAAAAATAGATTCTGGGGATGGGAAGGATCTAGACTCCCAGATTCCCTGTGTCCCCGACCTACACCCCAAGGCTCCCAGGCAGATGGATGTCTAATGCTGATATTAAAGGGAGAGAGAAGGGGAGAGAGGAAGCGTCTACCAACCCTCCAAGGAAGGAAACTTCAGTGTTCCTTGGCCACCAGTCCCAGGATCTGACCATAATCAAATCAGGAAGTTATTTCAAAAGTCTAGTTTAAGTTTCTGCAGCATATCTGAAACCATAATTTCCTAAAATGTGTTTCACACAATACCAGTATCCATAAAATGCTCCATGAACAAAAGCGTTCTGTGGTCAAGTACTAGATCCCCTTCTAGAAGAAATGGTGGGCTTTGATTTGTCTGTTGACGTCCATAGATTAGAAACACTGCCTTACGCCCACCATTTCTTCTTTTTTTTCTCCATGGAGATGGAAACATGGAAGTAACCATCCTCTGCAATAATATTCCATAAAGTACTTTTCTAGGACAAGGAACTTCTCAAGACACTCTTTCTAGTTTCTTCTGTGATTGCTTAACTACTTTTATTGTTGCCCTCTACGTGTCTTCAAGCAAGAATCAAGGATCTGGCCTCTTTGCTTCCTGAGTGGAGAAGGGATTGGGGAAAAATTAAGGGGAAAACAGGATAGCTGCCAGGGGTCAGATTTCATCTGTGTAGCTCTAGAGGACAGAACCAGGTCTAAAGAACACAGTTGTGGAAAGGATCGATGTTTATTCAATTTAATGACCGCTCTTGGAGCTAGCTGGCTGAATATGGAAAGAGCTGACTTGTGAGGGAATGAACAGCCACCTGCTCTTATAGGAAGAGCCTTGACCTAGTTGAGAAGGAAAAAGCGGTGATTGATCTACCTTGTTTAAAAGCTGTTAAACTATTTTTGTAGGCATCAGTGTTAAATCAATAGGTCTAATACTTCCTTTTGAGCAGCAAACCTCAGTGTCCATTGTTTTCTGAAAGAGTGAAAGATGACTCCCAGAGAGATTTCTGGATCAGAAAATAATATTCATAAAGTACTTTTCTAAAGTACTTTTCTCCTTGTTCTAGAAAAGTACTTTCTGGTCTAACTGGTACTGACCAGTTAGACCACACTTGTACATGGCAGGATTGACCAGAATCATTGGCGCCCTCAAGGGCAGCTAGTGGTGGTGGTGATCTTTCCTTGGCAGCTCTGAAAGTTAAAGGAACGAGTTACAGTGTTAAGCCCAAAAGAGATTTTGCATTTCTGTTGGTGTTCATATTAGCAGTTTGGAACTATTCTCCTAGTCACGAGTACCAGACCTGCATCCGACTTGCAATAAATAGAAAGGAAAAAGAAACTATCCTACATCTCAAATGCCAGTCAAGTTTTGCATAAAACAGGGGAACAGAATTATGTAGAATTTCACATGGGGCCATCATTTTTAGCTCACCTTAATGTTCCACCATACTCAAGTACATATTTTAAATTTCTACTATAGAAAGAAAACAGGAATGGGAATTCTCATTTATGGCTTGCTGAGTACAGGGCACTGTGTCAAGGCCTTTTCATGTGCTATCCCATCTAATCCTCATAATCTGGGCATTTTGCTTATTTCACAGAAAAAGGAGTTAGTGCATAGAAAGGTGAAGTACCTTGTCCAAGGTCAAACAGATAGCAAGTAGTAGAGCAAAGACTTGACATGGGTCTGTCTTACATCAACAATTATGCTTTTTCTACTATATTCTAATGCCTTTAACCTTCTTATCTCACTATTTCCAACCCTACCATCATCCTGGGTGAGATTACACAGCAGTGAAAAATTGATGTCCTACCTGGTCAACCTCTGTATGGCCATCTACTCATGTTCCTACTAAAGAACTTCCAGTGCTTGCTCATATGGAAACTCAACAGCCTCCATGGGCAGCTAGAACCCAAAACTTCACCCTTGCAATCAAACTGGCAGCCATCCCTTAATCCTCAATGTTTCAAATTCTAGCTGAATGAGAATCATTTCCCAAGGCCCACCTAATAGATTTTTCTATTCAACTCTGTGAGTGGGAGAGCAGCAAGCAGCCTTCTCAGACTTAAATGCCATGGTCAGCAGTGACTGGCCTGCACAGGGAAGGAGAGCTAGGGTTGTGGAAGGGAGCCTCCAGCAAGAAGGCTCTGCATGTGATCCTCATTAGTGATAGACGTGGGCTGGGCCATCTGTGTTCCACAGGAGAACAGAATGGCAGGCTGCCTTTCAGATGCCAAGAGATGCTATCTAATGGCAAGATCCAGAGAGCTCAAAAAGCAGAGAGGCATCTTTCCTCCTGAGCATCTCTGTGGGAAACCAGGGACACAAAACCATGGGGTTTTGGAAACTAGCTGCTTAACTTGCAGGGCATTTCACCCTTGCTACCACTTCATTCTTCATGTTCATGTGGAAGCCAACAAGCAGAGCCCTGCAGCCTTACCTGCTAACTAAACTCCCTGAGATGGATCCCAAGCTGAACCTACGTTATCTTGGAATCTGTAGACGCAATGGCAGGTGCATTATAGCAAGGCACCAGGATTTGCGATTAAGCCTCCAAGTCTCCCAGGGGTCAGGAAACACTACAGGTAGAAGAGACCATTTAATTGGATGCTCAATAAAGATTCTAGAGGAATAATCAAAAAACTTGGAGTACTCGTCTAAATGGGTCAAATTAGAAAATGCAATTTGGAAGCAAAGAGGATAGCATCTAACCCAGTATCAAGCATGTAGCAGGTAATGAGTAAATGCTTGTTGAATGAATGAATAGCTAAAATAGGTATCTGTCCTTCTACCCTGGAATGGGTAGGGGAAATTGGGTAGAAGGGATTAAAGCTTTTTAACTAACAACTCAGAAACTTGAAACCACAGGATGTAGAGGGAGCTCATGAGGGCCTTTAACTACTCAGACATCTGTTGAGTGATGGATACAGCTAAATATGGATCATCAAAGGGCTTTCTAGGTCACATGGAGGGCAGCTTCATGATTCAGAAAATATGAAATTCAACTTGGACAAAAAGACAGAAATATTTGCAGTCTTCTTCTGAGAGGTCAGGTCAGAACTGACAAAACAAAAAAAGACAGCACAGAAGTGGAATTACAACACAGTAAGAGATGAGCATAATAAGATACAGACTCATGAGATGAAAAGAGATAGAGAACTGGGTTTTCTAGCAGGTTTATTTGGGCAAGGGAGATGAGCCTGAACACTCAGTCCAAAAACGGAAGAAAGGACTGAGAAATCCTTTTTTCTTAAAAACGCTTAACGTTGAGTTCATGGTGAAATGGAAATGTCCAGGCATTGATGAAATGGTTATTAAATAACAACTATCATTTATTGTCCAGTCCAAAGCCTGTTGCTTTTATGACCACTTTTAAACTTCACCAGAACCTTATGAAGTCAGAGTTACACGGTTCCCCATTGGACAAATGAGGAAATGGAGCAAATCTCATGGGGCAGATCTGGGATTCAGATCTGTCAGGATCTGCCTTTCAGAGCCCATGTTCATGCCGACAGTGCCCTGGCTGAGGCCGCTGAGCTTCAAGCACGGTGACAAGGATTTACTACACCCAAACCTCGCCCCACCCCACCCCTGTGTATGATTACTTCCTTCTCAAAATGAAATCCAAGTCCCTCCCTTCCCCCTTCCACAGAGCTGGAGTGGGAAATGGCATTAGCTTGGGCGCAGTGGCACAGCAGCCAGGCGGCAGCAAGTCTATATACACCTCGCCCACCTCCCTTCTTAGGCCCTCTCTCCCAGGCACAGTGGGGCCGCCTCCTAAGACACCGATCAGAGAACAGAGCACCAACGTGAACAGCCAGATCAGGGTATTCACAGAATATTAAAGATCGTATTAAAGGACACACAGAGACCACATCAAAGGTCAAGTGAAGTGAGGTCGGGCAGTCAAACATCAGAATTTAGTACCTGATATCTAAAGGTGGGATGGAGACTTGAAGTGTCCTTTTAAAAATGTGTTGGGTGAATCATAATTTGGAGTAAAAAGACTGCTTCTAGAATGATGCAAAAAAACTTTTTCCCTTCCAAAAAAAAATATTTTTAAAATGGAATTTTCGCAAGAATTACAAGTGAGGGGCAATAAAAATGGTAATTTCTTTTTATGTTAGATAATACCCAAAAAAAAGAATTTATAAATGTCACAATATAAGTGGCAATCCAGAGAAAGATTCCAGAAAGTCTACTGTGGAGGGACTAAACAAGAGTACTTTCAAAGTAATTAATGAACTTTATTTTTCTTGTCCTTTTCTTTAAAGAAAAAAAAAAAAAAACTGGTACCAAGTGGTTACCAGAAAATGGCATGATCTTCAAGAAAAGAAAAATTTTCCTGGTGAATATTTCCTCTCTCCCCAACATCCTTGAGGTGAAAAGATTGAGAACTTTTGGTTGGTTGGTTGGCTTTTAACTTAGAGAACCATCCATTCATGGAAGGTGTTAATGATAGAGGATGTCATTGAATTGCTGTGTGGGGTTTGCTGTCATCACACTGTGCTACCACCAGGCGTTAAGGTAATGATCATAAACTTACGAGGACTAAGCAATTCCCACTCCCATCTACCCCATCAGCCTCCTGGAGCTCCCACCCCCAGTTACATATACTTCCTGGAATTAGACCATCTGGGAATAATTTCTATTACGACAATTTTCAAACATACAGAAAAGTAGAGCCATAAGTATAATGAGAACCCATAGACCCATCACTTAGATTCAGCAGTTGTTATCGTTTTGCCATATTTGCTTCATCTTTTTTTCTACTGGAATACTTTAAATTATAGATGTCATGACACCTCACACCAAAATATTACATATACATCATTACGGGGGATCCCTTCTTAAGTGTGAAACGTTGTGTGTATCATCCATGTTGCTGAAGGAAGATTTCAGGGTGTTGTGCATCTGAGCTCAGTCATTTCTCAACTGACTGAATGCAGTTGTCACAAGTAGATGTTAACCAGGACACTGCTGTCACTGACAGGAGAAAGTTTTGGGTGGAACCCAAGGAAGACCTTAGCTGTATTCAAAACATTCCTGATTGATCTGGAAAGAGGAAGGTAAACAGCACGTTAGCTAAATTCTCAAAAGACACTAAATCGGGGAGTGTTAAAAGCACTGATGATGCCAGAGAGAAAACACAAAGCACTTGGAGGAGTTAGTTAGAAATGTACCTGAAGGATGCGTGTTCTTATTTTTGAAATAAATATTGTTTAAAACAGTAGGAGTTACAGGAAGACTAGGCACAGTACTAGTTGGGACAAATAAAACAGTAACATCATATCTGCAGGTTCGTTTAAAAACCATATAAAAACCGGTTCTGGTTATTGCCCCCACCACGTGAAGATGAGGAAGCTAGACTGGGGGAGGGAACAGCTGCTGAGGTGTACAGACAGGCCCTCCCCCTCCGCTGGGGCAACTGAACTGGAGCTGTGTCAAGCCCCGAGAGACCATCTGGGAGGCCCACTTAGCAGGGCGAGCTATCATTTTCAATGGGCCAAGTGTAAGGGGAGCAGGGAACGTTCCACGTGCTCTGTGCTCGGCTGCTGGGGTCAGGGCAGGCTGACTGCAGACTTTCTGGACAAGATAGTGGGCAAGGTGGTTGGTTGGCTTGCTTTCAAAGGTGACTCTGCCCAACCA
This sequence comes from Mesoplodon bidens, assembly GCF_964165515.1. NCBI lineage: Eukaryota > Metazoa > Chordata > Mammalia > Artiodactyla > Ziphiidae > Mesoplodon > Mesoplodon bidens. The sequence goes on along the minus strand of NC_138161.1, from coordinate 101,882,712 downwards.
AAGGAAGGATGGTAAAATGAAAGACAGCAGGTTTCAGAATATTGAGCCCATCTCAGTCAATGACTGAAATGAGTTATTGTTTAAGAACAGCCTAGGTGGCAGCAACAACTGGAAAGCAAGGCCTGGTATTCACCCAAGGCCTGATTCCCAGCCTGTGGCCAGTGGACCTAACTGAGCACCCATCCGACTTCCCACACGTCAGGAAGAAACGCTCTCTCATCTCTACCCCCAGTGCACTGCTGCAGACCTCTGACTCATTAAACACCCCAGCCCACCACGCCATCTCCCAACACCACGGGGCTCATAAGACCAAGTACCACCTTCTCCTTTCCTGACACTGCTGCCGTGAGGAGTGAGCGTCGGTGTTAAGACGGGAATGAAGATTGTTTTCATCCTCCTGCCAGTGGGAACATGTTTTCTTCCCAGAGCACCCACTCTTCGGAAGAACACAGTGTCTTCTGAGCTCCCTCCTCCAGCCTAACCCTTGGCACCCCGAAGCCCAGGACCCACTGATGGGCGTGAAGACACATGAGCTCCCTGGGGCTCGGAGAAGAGCTCTTGACAGGCCTTCCCGGAGACGACGGCGAGCCACGTCTGCACACCTCTGCTGCCTCCTCTGGGCAACACGACTTGCCTTTTCTCTGTCTGCTCGGAACCAGAGGCCTGTCTACACTGCTGTTCGTGAGTCATTTGGTAGCAGGGAAGAGAAAGCACAGGGTCCCCTCCTGTATCCCGGTGCTCAAAATGGGCACGGTCTCCTGAGGGGGAGTAACAGAGACAAAGTTCACTTGCACATGTTGAGCCCTCTTCCCGGTGGCGCTGCCCTTTCCTCGGCTCTTTTCCGTGATAAGCCCTTCCTGCTTGGGATCTCAACAGAGGAGCAAAGAGAGAAATAAAGCAGGATCGGAGGACAGAAGGCTTTTTTTTTTTTTTAACATCTTTATTGGAGTATAACTGCTTTATACTGTATAACAGTTTCTGCTGTATAACAAAGTGAATCAGCTATATATATATATATACATATATCCCCATATCTCTTCCCTCTTGCGTCTCCCTCCCTCCCACCCTCCCTGTCCCACCCCTCTAGGCGGGCACAAAGCACCGAGCTGATCTCCCTGGACAGAAGCCTTCTTGATGACTCGAAGGACGCCAGCTCAAGTGTTCCTTCTGAGATGTTTGTGAGCAGGGTCTGGGGCAGAGGGAGAGAAAATAGATGGGAATTCCTGTCTTCCCCCAAAGGGATGAAGAGAAGGGGATTTATGGAAATCTGTCAGATGTCCCCAGAGGCAGGCCATCTGCAGGAAATTGCTCCTGCCTCCACGTGACTTGGGAAGAACTCCCATCCTTGCCCAGCCTCCATTTTCTTGAGGGAGGAGAGAAACTTTGGGGAACTGCACTCTGGAGACTCAGAGACACGTGAGGAGACAGAGAAAGCAAGGGAAGGCCGGGAGCCCAACCTCCAAATCCAGTGGATGTTTCACATGGCTCCCACGAGGAGGAGGGAAGATTTTAGGCCAGGATTTGGTTCTTCTGTGGCCATCAAGGAAAGGGAAGGGACGGGGAGGGCCTCCGGCAGTAACGCACTCCACGCCGCTGCCTCAGTTACTCCAGGCCCGGTGAGCCAGAGGCAGGCTGGAGCCTCAGCCTGTCTCCCTCAGAGCTTCACAGGCCACGACCCAAGGGCAACTCCTCCCCACGCAGCCTCAGGCGGGGAAGAGCGCTCTCCTCCCTCTGCTCAGCTCTGCAGTGCTCCTCTCCCGGGCCGGCTCCCCTTCCTACCCCGACACTAGTTAGCAGCAGGGACTTGGGCAAGTCAAATTATATCTCAGGTTTTCCACCTGTAAAATGGGGCTAGAGAGGATGATTAATGCATCTATTCATGTATTCATCAATAAGGAGTTTGTGATTAAACAATGTCTATTTGCTAAGCAGGTAGGTACCTTAACCTCTTAACATGCTTCAGTTCAGTTCTCTTATTTTTCTCCACTTTTTCCCATCACATTCTGCTTTTCTCAATCTCCACCCACCCCCAGGGTCCACTGCTTCTACTTTTTCTTCTTCCTTTTATCCTCATGATGTTTCTCTTCATTTTTCCCCCCGTGATTCTATTTTTAGAGTGTTTCTACATGAAATTGGCGGATCAGAGGGATCATAAGAGATATCTACCCACTTTGTTATCTCCAGGCAAGTCTGTGCTTAAAAGGTCAGAGGACATAGTCCAGAGCCCAGTCTCAGGATGCATTTCAGCATCTCACAGCTTCTCTCATCCTCAGTGTCTCACTTACCCCCTGTTCAATACTACACTCCTTTTCCTCTTTACCTTTTGAGTCACATCTCAGCCGTAAAGCACCTTTGTGGGGACAGAGCTGTTGGGACGTTTAACCCAAAATGACATAGTTCAACATCCTAGACCATAAGTATATTAGTTTCAGTGTAAAAACAACAGAATGAGGAACAAGAAAGGACAAGAGGCCATGGCAGTTAAGAGGGTTTGAATTCTATAAAAATCAACAAAAAGAGAACAAATAAGCAAAATCCCACAAGCATAACCCTTCTGGAGTCACAATTTGATAGACTATCTCAATTGATCTGAAAAGTCCATTGAACAGGGAGTTGTGGAATCATAGGCCCCTCTTGCTGGAAAAGCCCTTCCTTAGATGTCACTGAGTCCAACCTTTCACACCAAGTTGGTAGCCCGCGTGGCATAATGTCTGTGCTCTGCTGATGGTCGTTGAATAATAGGTGGTGGTCATTCAGCCTTTGTTCCTATGTCACCATATACAGAATTCCTCTCCAAAGCCATTTTCCCAGGCCCTTAGGTAGGGAGCAGGCCAGGTCAATGCTTGGACAGGGCCTGGTGCCCCAGAATGTGCGCCTTTTGATCTATTCGAACCTGCCAAGGTAGCTTATGGTCTTGATAGAGGCCGTGTGCTCTAATGGGCAGGTCACCTGACAAGGAAGCAGATTTCAAAACCTGCAGCATCTTTTTTTTTCCTTCTCCAGATGGCAAGAGGAAGGAGATCCAACTAAAGAGAAGAGGATCCAACAGCAAGTTGCTGACCCAGCGTACAGCACAGCTGCCCTCTCCTGTAGAATGGGAAGAAGTCACCTTGTGTGCCTCTCTGTACCGTCATCCTCAATGCTTGGTAGAGACCTCAGAGAAAGGATTATTGTTAGCAAGTAACCATAATTCCAAGAAGCCACCACCTGTTAAGGAGGTTCTGATGGATGCTTTTCTCTCTCTGCAGAAAACAAGACCCTTCTATCTTGGAAAAATCTGGCAAATGTTCCATCGAGGCTGCTGAGGAAGGAAGCTATGGTGGTTTGAAGGAAGAAACCCTGCCTGGGAAACAAGAGTAACACGGGGAGGGGGCTACAGTCAAGTCTCAGCCATGTGGCCTTGGACACGTCCTGTAGCCTTCTGGGGCCTCTCTTTCTCCATCTATCACACAAGGGGGGTTCTGAAGACCTTCCCACTTCACCAATCTTGCCTTCACCTGGAGTAAACGCTGCCATCCTTGTTCTCGTGGGTCATCCACCAGCCCCAAGGCTCCCCTCAGCCCTGCTGACCCCAGAGGGCTACTCCTAGCCCCTCAGCCGAGAATCTACCTTCCTTCCCTTTTGAGGATTGATAGTGCTCAGAAATCAGCTGATTTGGGGGTCCAACATGGAAAAAAAACACTACAAGGAAACTCTTTGATAAGCCCACCACCTATACACACATTTACACACACACACACACACACAAATACAGACACACATACCCGATCGGTGAAGTGTAAACATTTTCCCCTCTGTGTATCAGACCTCTTTTACCCTTTCTAATTGCCAGTGTATTCGGAGAAAATTCAGTTCCACCAACAGAAAAGCACTGCTTCCTCTTAGGGAACTTAGCCAAACCTCTGTGTTTGGGGGTGACTCTGGGCTCAGGTTGAATGAAGCTAAAGGTTCTAACACCCCTCAACTGCAGCCCCTAAATGCAGACTCTACCAGCTGAGACTGAGGCAGCAACTAGCTAGACAGTGCCAGGGCCCAGATCCCTCCCTCCAGGCTCGTCCACCTCCACTGCCCACACGCCCACCCATAGATATGTTATTCTGTTATGGTGGGTGCCTGCTCCAGCCTGCCTGTCTGCCTGCCTAGAGTGCCGTGGACTTGTTCTGTAACGTACGGTGCGTGTGTATGTCTGACTCTGTGGTTTACTGCAAATAAAAATGGTAGCAGATGGCTGGCCTCTGACCTCCTGGTGGGCTTTTTTTCATGCCATGGCTTGAGAAATCAGGATTGTCTGGTCAGCCAAGAGCACTGGAGCTGTGCATGTTTCTCTAGACTATTCTGTAGCCTCTCCACAGTTGCCCACTGCTGGGGGAGCCGGGTACCACTGATATGCCAAGACAGGGAAGAAGGGAAACTCTATTACCACTTTTCTGAGATTGAAGGAGGGGGAGAGGAAGCCAAAAATTCTATTAAAGAAGAACCTGCTAAACATTTTATGTACACAATGTCACTGACATCTGAAGAGTCCCTTACGAAGTGGTTAGCATTGTATAGATTAGGAAACGACACAGAAGAAGTGATGAGCTTGCTCAACAAGTAACACAGTAAGTATCCTAGCTGTGTCTCTTTCATACCCCCAGATTCAGGTTCTTGCCTCTAAACTAGTGTTTCTCCAAGTGTGGCCCATGGACTGCTTACCATCAGAAACATTTGGGAGTCCAGATTCCTGCACCCCACTCAGATCTCCTGAATCATGATCTCTGAGAGTAGGACCCTGAGACCTGACATTTATAACCTGGGACTGTTGATAGATCCTTGTGCCTCTGAAAGCTTGAGAACCATTGTACCACACCTGCTAGAGGGCAGGACCACTCTGGGAGGAGCCTGCAGAAGAGTACACTTAGACAGAAGAGACCGGGAGAAGAAGCTGGTCTGCAATGAAAGGGCGAAGGGGAAGTGAGGCCGTGGACTCCACATCAGAGTTGGCTGCCCCTCGCCCCAGAACTCAGACCCCAAGAGCAAGTCCCTCAGCTGGTCTCCAGGTGGAGGCTGTCCTGAGCCAAGGGTCCAAGGTCACACCTGGATGCGGCTGGGCAAGGAGGTGTGGGCCCAACACAGCAGGCTCGGGGACTGGGTGCTGCCGAGGGGCAGCAGCCCCCAAGGATGGAGCCGAGGACGCTTGGCAGCTGCTCGCCGCAGGCTCCTGTTGCCTTCTCAGTCCCCATCTCCCTGCCCAGCCTGGCCTGACTGGCCACTCCCCAGGGTTTGAAGAGCCATCGCTGTCTGCTCTGCAGGCTCTTCCTGCCACAAAATCCCTGGAACTCACGCCTGGAACCCTCCGTCTTCTCCATGTCCCCGCTGTCATCCTCGGGGCTGGGCACGGACTCCAACCTCAGGGAACCTACGCAAAATGTTACCCACTCCCACCCATTCCCTCCCCCTTCCACCTGGATCTACCGAGTTCTGTTTTGTGCCTCTGAGTCTAGATGGAGGTTTCTGAAATGTTGGTTAGGACGTTTGAGGCAGGGCCACTGTGAGACAGATGCATAATTGCTACTTGGGGGCAGAAGAAAATGCTGGAAATAGTTTAGCTGCCCACTCAGCTGGGGAGATTCAGCTATCACCCTCCCAGCTGAAACACTAACTATGCATGAAAAATATTTTCCTCAAGAAAATGGCTTTTCTAGAGGCAAGAATTCAAGAAAACCCCTCTTGTACAGAATTTCATGTTACCAAATCAGCAAAACACTGAAATTATGAATCTGGAAAGTTGTTTATGATACTGAATTCTTATAGTGAGAGTTTTCTTGAATCTCTGTAGCTAACAAAAGAATTGGGTAAACAAGGAAAATGCTGGTGCATTCAAGAACAAAGGCCTTAAGCAGTTGTGTTTGTGTTTTAAACAATAGTGAAGAATGAGCCATTTGCTGTTAACATTTACAAGATTTTCTAACACAGGGGACCATGTTCCTGCTCCTTCCCCCACGTAACAGGTTACTGTGTGCCCTTAAAAGTAACAAAACTGACTTTGTTTTTAGATGTTCTTCCCTCCTACTTTCCATTAAACCAGACTATCACATATTATTCAGAAATATTTCTGAATCTAAAACTCTAAAGACATTCACAGGGGGGACAAAAAGTCAAAAGGCAGCAAAAAGTGGTGATGGAAGCCGCAAAGAAAGATAAGCCAGATCAGAAGGACATGGTCATGGTCTCAGAATGGGAGGGCTCCCAGAGAGCACTTAGCCCTTCCTCCAGCCAGAGCCAGACTCTCCAGCACCGCATCTGTCTGTGCACACCCACATCTGCTGGAAGATTTCCGCTGATGGGAAGCCCATCACCTTCCCAGGAAGCCCATTTGGGAGTGGTTTTCTGAGCCTTAGATAGGCTCCTCTTGCGCCCAAATCCACCGGCCATTCACTCCCATCGTTGGGCCCTGACTTGGCCACTAGCAACACAAAACAAATCTCTCCTCTCCTCTCCAGGACAGCTTTCAGATACTTGGAAACAGCTCCCTTGTCCTAACTCTTTATTTTTTTCCCTCCAGACTAAACATCCTCTAAATCCTTGAATCATCCCTTATATGTCATGACTCCCAGACCCTAAGCTATTCTTGCAACTTTCTGTGGAGCGACTGACAACAGTTTGCCAAGGTCCCTCTTAAACTGCGATTCCCAGAACTGAACACAGTACAGAAACAGGTGGACAAGTGCAGAGCCGCATCCTCGCTCTGGATGCCACGTTAGCTTTCTTTGGCACCTGTATCACCCTGCTAATTCATCCTGCTCTCACAGCCGACATCTCCTATCCTCTAATGAGTGCTAGTAACGAAAATGGGTGTGGTGCTTCACAGATCACAAAGTCCTTTCAGAAACATGGTCTCTTTTACTCCTCACTACAGCCCAGTGAAGTTGACTAAAGATGAGGAAACTAAGTTTTTTCCAAAGCCATATGGCCAGGCTCAAGCCAAATCCATGCTCCTCTAAACACACCCATGTTGTCTTCTCACTTGAACCTCTGTTAAGACCAAGAAAGTCTCCCTGGCTTCATTTGTTAATGTCTATTCAAAATCTCTCTCTCTTTTTTTTTTTCTGTTCCACTTTGTCTTGTTAATTTCTTCCCATCCTTTATCCTATCTCCATCTTTTGACTCCCATTTCTGCCACCCCTGACATTAAAGAGAAGACACCAAGTCAGAGAGAGAAGGCAGCAGAAGAGGACGAAGTGCCAAACAGGGAGAGCCTTTGGGAGGGAGGAGCTGGAAGGGAGCACCTCAGAGAAGAATGGGTAATGTGGGGTGGCAGATGCATGTTGAACAGGGAGATTGGGAGAGTGGGTTCCCGGTCCCATCCAGCTTGGCTGGCTCTGTTACCCAAGGCCAGCCACCTAGCCTCTCAGAGCCTCACTTTCTGAGAAGCAAGCATCTCCATGAGACTAGTCAATTCCCAAGACCTTTCCCAGTTTTATGAATCTAATAGGTAAAAAAGACCTTATCATTAATCCAACAGTTCCTCTTTTCTTTCAACTCAATGAAGATATTGAACATCGGACTCAAAATATTGCACATGACTTTCCTCTGCTAAAATAAAGAAAAGCAAAGATGGCTTGGGGTCATGGCAATAAGCAACATTTATTTCACCTGATTGCCAGCCCTGGTTTTTATTGGCGGGAGGGGAGAGAAGGATTACAACAGCTACCTCTCAAGAAGTAGGACCCAAAGACTAAGGAATCCTCAGGGGGGCTGAACTAGAGGCTCTGGAGCTGTCACCTGACACCCTCTTCACATCAGAGGACTGAGGGTCCCACAATGAACAACCCTTTCCACAGTGGCCACTTAGATGATGTGGAAAAGGAAAGAAACTCCTACTTGTTAAGCAACTCTTGTGTGCCTTCCTGGGGCACTCACGTGATAAGTGTTCTTAGATCGTTGCACTAAGGAAATATCATCCCATGCCTTTATTCTTCCAGAGTGGAGCTGTTCAATCGAAATATAATGTGAGCCACATATGTAAGTTTAAATTTCCTAGTAGGCACATAAAAAGTAAAGAGGAACAGGTGAAATTAACTTTAATCACATATTTTATTTAGCTCAGCATATCCCAAATATTGGGCTGGCCAAAAAGTTTGTTCGGGTTTTTCATGTTATAGAAAAACCCAAACGGACTTTTTGGCCAACCCAATATTATCATTTCAACCTGTACTCAATATAAAAATTATTTGTGAATTACTTAACATTATTTTTTTCATACTAAGTCTTCAAGATCCAGTATTTATTTTACATTGGCAGCACTAGCCTGGGGTCAGTGGCTACCATGTTGGACAGAGAAGCTCCCATAGCATCTGGTGCCTCCCCATCACAGTACTTCTCAAACTACATTGCAATTGCCTGTTTCATGGTCTGCACTATCCACCAGACTGGAGCTCTGAGAGGCCAGGGATTGTGAAGTTAACTGATATGTTCCCAGCTCAGTGCTTAACATGAATATAACAGGCCCTTGAATATTTGCCAAGGAAGGAAGGAATAGAAGCTCACATACCCAATCAGTACAGGGAAGAGCTTGGGTTTGAAACCATGTCCATCTGATGACAAAATACACCATCACCTCACTATATCATGCTGCCACCTAAACTTCAGGAAGCGTTATAAAAAGAGTGTGGTCTTTTATGCCAAACAGACAGGTTCAAGCTTCAGCTAGGAGACCAGTGATGGGGAACTCACTACAGAAGTTATCAGAGTGATTTTGTGCTAGTTACCGTAATTCTCTTAGCCCTAATTTTCTCATTTCTAAAATGAGGATGATGATATTTACCTCTCAGAGAACTATGAAAGGGACATGTATCTTGCAAATATTAGACTTTCTATAAATGTTAGTTTCTTTTCCTTGTCTAATTAAATGGAAATGAAACATTCTTATCTGGCCAAGGTTTAATCATGCAGCAGCTTTGACCCTATCTAGAAAGGGGAAAGTAATGAAAAGCAAACCAAAATTTGAGAAAGGGAGCCAGCTCCTACCATCTGCCTCCTTGTTTGTTCTTTAAAAAGCTCCACAAAATGCAGATCCTAGCCCAGGCAGCCCGTGAATTGCTAGAGATCCCCTTGCTCTGCTGGCAGGTAGCTACATACTGCCTGGTTTCTAACCTTTGCCTCCGGGATCCTAGCATTTAACCCTCCCCTGCCCCGAGCCCAGTAGAATCCACCTTCGCTATCCTGAGGTCTCGTGAGACTGGAAACCGTAAGAAGCACCCCCGGTGCGGCAGTGCTGGTTGAGAAGGGGCCCGGTGAACGCTCGGAGATTGTCAGGAGGCCTGACTTCTAGCTGGGGTCTGACCTTCAGGGAAGGAAAAGACTCCTTTAACCCAAGATCCTAGCAGGAGCTTAGGACAAGGGACAGTTGGTGTGTGCCAACTGGTCATTGTCTTGATCAGAAAGCATTTATCAAAACTAAACCCTCTCTTCTAGCGTAGTTCCTACCACCCACCCTCCCCCTGCACATGCCCCCCAGAGCTGTCCCATCTCCGTGGCTTTGCTGGCACAACTCCTCTGCCTGCTGGGCCCTCCTCCTCCACCCCGTCTGCACTTGCCAGTAGACCTTCCCTCTCTCAGCCCTAACACGACTGAGGACAATGCACGCACACGTGCGCGCACACACGCGCATGCACACACACATACACACCTCACCATACACATATACTCCACCCATCTTTTTTTCTACCCACCCCCCTTTGCCTAAAAGTCTTTCCTACCTCATTTCTACCACCAGCATGATCAACACACACACACACACACACATATGCACACACGCATACATAGCACCTCCACTACCACACACTCACACCCACATTCACTACCACCACTTACTACGGACACATAGGCTTACTCCCGTTAACATGCACACACACACACACACACACACAGAGGCACATACACATCACAACCTTCCGCTTGTCCTCCCACCCTTACACACATACACACAGAATAATCACCCACCTCAGAGCATTTGATCTCCTGAGTTCTGAAGACTTTTATCTTTCTCACCTAGATTAGAGTCATTCATATACAAACACCTCTTATCTCCTCTACTTGACTATGAGCCCTTGAGGACAGAATCTGTTTCTCTTTTTATTTCAGTAACCTGCACAGTGCTTGGTTCATGGGTGGGACTCACTGATTATTTCTGAATGAATCAAGGAATCAATATGGGTCTCTATGGCCTAAGTGAGCCAATAGGGGAGAACCAACTGTGTAGGCCCTGGGGGCTGGGGGGGCTGTATTTGGTGGCGGGTCCTGCCTGATCCTGTTCCGCTGCTTCGATTTCATTCCAAGGGAAATATTTGCTCCGGGAACAAATAAAATGTGAATATGTTCTAATCTGTTGCAAAGATACACAGAGCCTTCAACCAGACGCTTAGCTCTCTGAGGGCACTTCAGAGAACTGTGAAACTAAAACGTCCAGGGTGGGAGCAGGAAAAGCGTAACTCTTTCCTCCTGAGAGAGGAGAGCAGATGAAGCCAGGATGGTAAGCTCCCCCTGGAATATCTCTAAATAAAACCCCCCGGGGCCCTGTCAGCATCCCATACATGACAGGTGATCAAGATTTTCTTTCCTATCATTCTACAGATTCAGAAGTGCCTGGGATCAGAAAACACACCAACACACTCCCAACAGAAATCTTTACTTGATGTCCATGGTGAGCTAATGGAGAAATCTACCTCCCAGGAATGCGTGGTAGTTGGATCAAACTTTCTCCAGCTCCCTGGCCCACTGAAGCTAGCCTTCTGCCCACCCAAGCATCACATGCCCTGTATCTGTGTGCCTACGTTTTAGCAAACATGCAGCACGGTTGGAGAAGTCAGAAAGATAAAAATTCCTAGTGGCAGAAAATTCGGAAGAGATCTTTGTATTTTGTTTGTTTCCTACTAAGGAATTCTTAGAAGTCCAGAACCTTCCATAATAAGCTGTCATTGGATACAGTTGTTTCCGAATAAGGCCTCAGCTTTGATTGCAGGGTTTTAAAGTGTCTGAGAGAGGAATGCAATGTTTCAGCGTTCTCTTAGCCCAGCCCTGTCCCCAACCAGGCTGGGGGGTGCGGGCGTGGGAAGCACAGCGTTGAACTATCAGTTATGGGAACCAAGTGTGTGCAAATTAAACCATTTATTAAACGCCTGAAGAGAGATCGCTTAAGATCCCTGCAGTGAATTCTGAAAATATAACCCAGGACTCCCCCCTCATTTCCATGTCCTGTTAAGCGTGGGCCTTCTGGGTTGGGCTGTCCTGAGGACAGGCACATCTATTTAGAATTCTGGGTCAAGAACATGCCTTAGCAACTCCTCAGGGCACAGCCTCAGCCACCACTTCCTCCCCCTTACTTGGTGTTGTTCCTCTCAACAAACTGCAGGTGAGCCATGATGGTGTCCTCATCCACCTCAGTTTGTAAGTGAGGAATCTGAGGCTCAGAGGGGCCAGGCAACTTGCCCTGAGATAGCTCAGCTCGAGTCAGAATTCCGATTTGCTGACCCCAAAGCTCCTTCCCGGGGGACCGCTTCACCAAGGGAGCCGGCCTGCACAGAAGACAATGTCTGCCTATTCCTACCAGTTTTTATTCAAAGCAACTGCTACTCTCTACTCATTAGATCCTCTATCTTTTAACACATGTAATTTAAAAGCCAAACAATACTAACCCAATCAATTCAAATGACTTTTTGAAAACCTCTATGTTTCCTTTGAAAACTGTCCTTTAGATTCCCCCATTACCAAGTGGAACTGCAAGACCTCCCTGATGTTTATAACACCCCTATGCTCTGAGTTCTATTGCCTCTCCCAGGAGCCAGATGGATGCCTCTGGCCCAGCCCTCCCTTTGCCTGACAGCTGTCATTCACAATGGGAGGGAGCCTTTGACCCTCATCTGAGATAGGCAACAAAGTATGGCCAGATTTCCAACAGTCACACCTATACTCACACACACACACACACAATGTTCATGGTAGTGTTGTTTCTAACCTCAAAAAACTGGAAACAGCCTAATATCCAACAGCAGGGAAACAAGTAAATGATGTTATAGCCATAAGAAGGTACATTAGGCAAAACTTAAAAATGGAATTTATGAAGAATGTTTAATGCCCTGGGGGACATGTCTGTGATATCATGCTAGGTAAAATGCAAAGTTATGTTAAAAAAAATCTCCATTATGAAAAACAGTGCCCCCCCCACCAAAAAAAAAAGACAGGGAAAAAATATGTTTAAATGTCAACAGTATTCATTTCTAGAATTATGGGTACCTGTTCATTTATTTTTAATTGTTTTTTTTGTATTTTCCTAATTGTACACAATGGCTATATAATGATTTTATAATCTGTAATGTTTTAAAAACTTTTCAAAGATGAAATTCCCAGTTTGGGTGAATTAGGAAGACTCATTTAAAAAATTAAAAACAATTTGAGGGAAACTACTAAGAAAGCGAGTATTAAATATCCAAAATTTCTCTGATTGGAATTAAGCCATAAATTTAAAAAAATTTTAAGTATCATGACAGATATGCATGACTGCCTGTTGAAAAGAACAAATTCTACTTCTGATCCCTACTCCCTTAACAAGTAATAATGTACCAACTCTTTAAAAATAACAAATGTAACAGTGTGCAGGATTCTGTTACTTGTCAACGGTGGACTTGGGTGGAAAACAGCTTGAATTGACCTCTACCATTCATGGTCAGGCTTGATGAAGGGCCCCTGGAAGAAATCCCTGGTGTGTGGGGGGCAGGGAGGCAGGGGGAGGAGCAAACACGAGCCTCCTCCCCAGCCTGGCGTGTGCTTAGTCACTTACTCATTGAAGGGATTTGGACCTCCTTTCTCCCTCCTCTCTGCCAGCCAGCAGAGGCAGAAAGCAGCAGCAGAAGGGTGTGCTGGGTTGACGCCAGTCATTCTGAGGCACTCAGAGCACCAGCAGCCCATAGACAGCCTTCCCCATCCTTTCTGTGGACTCCGTCCTGTTTATTTGCACTTTGGAGTGATCTGGCCCTGGACAAGAAGGCACCTTACAGATACTTTTCCGATCCCCCTCTCTCTTCATCTGAAAGCTGCATGATCTCACCTCTCTGCTCTGATGCTCTTCAAGCCACCCTTCACCCATTTGATTTGTCTTCTGCAGATTTCCCCTCTCCACTTGTCCCTCCCCTACTCCAGAACTACTTACCTTGGCTCCCTCTTGCTCAAGGAACCAGATCCAGATTCCTCAGATCACCAACACACAGTCCCTACCCAACTCCCTCCAAACTCACCCTCCTCTGCCCTGCACCTCCCCCACCCTCCCTACCACCCACCCCTGCATCCAGCCCAGCCCTCTGGTATGGCAGGCTGCATTTCAGTGGCCCTCAGAAGCCCCATCCAATGGAAAGAAATGTTCCTTTACTAAAATGGAATAATGGAGTCTTGTCCAAATTGTGCTCAAAGATACAATTTTCCCCAACGTTAAGTTTTCTCCCATCAACTTTTGTTAAACCTTTGGCACCAGCAGCTCTGCCTAGCGCTAGTGAGAGCCTACAGATGGCAAAGCAAAAAAACAAGTCCCTGGTGAAAATTCATGGAAAAGCCTCAGGAAGAGCCCATCACGTGTCTTCAACAGCTTGTTTATTTCACAGACATGTGCTCATGCTTGTGGTTTTATATGTACATGTAAAATAAATTCCCATTTTCTACTAATAAAATTGTTATTGGTTCATGTGATAGAATTATATACCACATGCTTTTGTGGTAATCTTTTTAATGATTTTTTTTGAATTTTTGAATTTTATTTTATTTTTTTATACAGCAGGTTCTTATTAGTTATCCATTTTATACACATCAGTGTATACATGTCAATCCCAATCGCCCAGTTCATCACACCACCGCCACCCCTGCCCCCGCCGTTTTCCCCCCTTGGTGTCCGTACGTTTGTTCTCTACATCTGTGTCTCAATTTCTGCCCTGCAAACCGGTTCATCTGTACCATCTTTCTAGGTGTGGTAGTCTTTTAAAAAAAAAAAAAATCTTCGTGGTCCGCTAAGAAAATTATGATTGCTGTGAGCCAGGACACCTGGTGACTTTATAAACCATTGCTTCAGACACATGACACCCGTTTTCCGCCAACATATCACACACTCAGGCACATTTGTGCCTTTATCACACTGTTCCACCTATGATCTCTAAACCCCTCTGCATTCCGCAAGGTCCCACTCAAACAGCACAGCCTTCATGCAGGCTTTCTGCCCTCTGTCCCAAGATACAACCCAACTCCTTTAGTTCCTCCAGAAATCAATGAAGAAGAAACACTAGACATCAGAGAAAAGTAGTTAAGAAGAAAACACTAAGTGAACTCTACAAAGGAGGAAATAATACATTGAGAAGTAAAATGTTGGGAACTCTTTAATTTACCAGGGTTGGTGGGGGCAGAAACTGAAAGAGTCAGTAGTGGTCATGAAAGGTTAGCACCTAGTGGCTGCAGTCATACAGAGAAGAGGGGAGGGAGAAGATGTATTATGTTTTTACTCTATGCCAGACATTCCATTATGTGCTTTTTGAATATTGTATTTATTCCTCCTCGGAAATCTTAAGGTTTGCATTATCATCTCTATTCTACAAATGATAAGACTGAGTCTCAGAGAGATTGAATTTGCCCAAATTCACCCACTGAGCAAGTGGCAGAGCCATGAGGGAAATCCAGGTTCACTGCCCACACCTACTAGGCACTGGATGTCGTCACTCAGGCTGTCACTGAACAATCCAACAGCTCTGTGAGGCAGGAGTTGTGATTCCCTTTTTTTGAGTAGGAGACTGATGTGCAGAGAAGTGAAATGGCCTGCCAACAGTCACGTAGTTATGATACCAGCCAGGGTTCTTGGCCTTCCGCAATCAAGAGAAATTGACTGGAGGCCGGACAAGAAATTCTGGCAAGTCTCTATTGGGGTCCCTGCTGCAGCAGAGGGGGAGCAAAACAAGTAACGGGTTCCCTTGCTCACTCCCCAAGGGGGTTGGCGAGCTGGTCCCTTATATGGGGCAAGGGTAGGGGTGAGTCCAGGGGCCGGGCCAGAGGGGGGGCTTAGGTGGTCTGCCCACCCCTTTGGTGGTGTTGAGTGCAGGGGGCATGCACAGTATGCTGCTTTTGCTCCTGACACCCTGTTTTTGCTTCCAGATCTACAGAAGCGGCAGCTGGGGTTTTTTTGGTCTTTTTGTATCTTGTATCAAAATTTGCCCCAACTGCGCATGCACGCTGTTATCTTTAGTCCCTTATGGTTTCTTTGTATTTTGTTGCTTGAGGAGACATTTGTCCAGGTGCAAGCACTGCAGCAGAGGGTCCCAGATCCCAGCCTGTGTCAGTTAGTAGTGATGGAGGTGAGCTAAGAAGTGGGCGTTTGGCTTCATGTCCACCCTCCATTCACCACACAAGGAGTGCAGATGTAACTTAGTAACTGCAAGAGAAGGCTGTGAATCCGGGAAGCAGGGGGAGGTAGTTTAACCCACTGAAGATCTTTGAATAAATCAAGAACTGGTTCCAGAAGGGAGTCTATAAGAGCTATTACCATATTACCATATGGATTACCTCGTTACCATTTACATTTGCAAGGTGTACACATAGTTGTAAATGAATGCTGCCTGCATTCCAGTCAGGATGCGTGGGCTGGAAAGGATAAAACATGGATCCCGTAATGAGAAAGTACATCTTGTCATTGAAGGCAGTTTAACATATAGGGAGGAAGAGGAAGACCATATTTAGCTTTTATATTCTATTGTGGCTGAGACAAGCTTGTCAGGACAAACCCTGAGATCAGTTTCCTGGTTCAAGATGAACATTCCTTGTGAAGCAATTATACTCCAATAAAGTTGTAAAAAAAAAAAAAAAAAAAAAAAAAGATGAACATTCCTAGGTGGGAAGGTCCAGCTAAAACCCAGATAAATATCTGAAGCAATTAGGTTATGGAGAAAGGAGCAACAAGAGTGAGGAAAGATTTCAAAGGTAGTTCAAGTCAAAAGGCACATGAAATCCTCCCAACCAGGATGTTACCTGATGAAGAAAATTCCTCAGTGGTCAGACTGAAATGTTGATCTTTCTTGCCTGCCTAAAGGAGATGGTCTAGGTGCCCTGGAGTCTATCCCAGAAAGCTGGCCACACTTAGGAGGAGCAGGCAGGCCCAAGGAGAAATGGAAAGCTGTTCAAGATTGCCAGCCCAATGGGCAAGGGGGCACCTGTCAGGGAGGATGTGGGTTGAACAAGTCGATGAGGAGGCTGATCCCCTCCTTCTGAACAAGGCCTGGATTTCCAAAATGCAAATGGGAGATTGGGGCGTTCTGGTGCAGTATGAATTGCTCTGGGTTGCTAAGGGCCGTGACGAGGCTGTAGGGTCCCACCAATTTCCATGCCCCCCCAGATCTGGCTGAAATGAAAGGCAGTGTCCCAGGGCCTAGGTGTTGCTGCTAAGAAAATGCAGCACCTCTCTCAGCCCACAACCTGAGCTATGGCAGAACCCAGGTCACTGGCTTCTCAGTCCTCACCTACCAGGTGGGCAGGCCGAAGCAGGCCATGCATAAAAAGAAATCCACCAAGAGAGGGTAAGCCAGCCACCCGCTTTCTCGAGCAGAGGGTTTGCTGTTCAGTAGAAATCGCTTGCATACTCACATGTTCATTCATCCTTTGGTGACCTCTTGCTAAGTGCCAGGTGCTATGTTTGGGGCTGGGTAATTCAGACAGGCATCCAAAGGGTCCCTATTAGAGGAATTTGTCCCATGGGTGACTCGGACACATGAACAATGTGATATATACTGTAATGGAGGGCAATACAGAGGTATGATGTTGGAAGCAGTCTTCGTGTGCCTTTTGGTTGATATCTGTAAGCATCTATGAGGTGTATCCCATGATTCCAAAGTGTGAATGATCGCCCCTCGAATGACTATATAAGACGCCTGACACCCTGTCCCCAAGTATCCATTCTAGCCCCCTCTCAGTCACATCTCCTCCCGGCCTGAACATCTACAGTTTAGCCACACATGAACAGCTGCCAGTCCCTGGACCCTCCACGGACCGCGAGGCCTCGGTGTGTGTGAACACTGTTCTCTCTGCCTGGAAGGCCCTTCCCTCCTCACTCTGCCCAGCAAAGCCCTAGTAATTAATCACTCAAGGGTTGGCCCAAATGTCAAGCCTCTCTGGTGCCTTCCTTGACCTGAACAGGATGTACTCACTGCTCCTTCGTTTGTACTCCCAGAACCCATTTACAGGCCTCGGTTACGACACCTGTAAACATTGTATAATAGCTATTTGTTCCTGTGCCTTTCACCCACCTCCCACCAGACTGGGAGCTCTTCTCGGACAAGCCCCACGCCAAGGACACCGGCCACTCAACCAATGTTTTTGGACGTGGAAATGAAATTTACGGCTGTGTAAACTCCCGTGCGTCTTACCTTAATAAGGTAAGGGCCTATTAAAAGTGATAGCCCAGCCTAGTCTAACAGGTGGGAAGGGCCGTTTGCCTTTCATGGCCAAACACTCTCATCCACTTATTACCTGGCCTCTACAGTGCTATGGATGGCGGGAGCAAGGGCAGGGGGCAGAAAAACAGTGTGGTAAAGTCCAATTTGTGTTTTTTTAAAGGCTATAATGCATATACTTAGATATGATTGTCTAGGCAGTAGAACATATTGAGAAACTGTTAATAGTGCATGATTCTGAAGAATGGGTAGGGCTAGGAGGTGATGTGGGGTGTTTATTTTCCGCTCTGTACCTTTCTGTGATCTTGAGATTTTTGTCATGAGTCTCTGCCACTTTTCAAAGAAAATGAATTCTGTGACTATATCTTAAATGAACAATGAAAATCAGGTTGCAGTTTACCAAAGGACATATACTAGAGTCTCACTAGAGTGTTCAAAGCAACGTCATTAATAATTAAAAAACTGGAAACTGCCCAAATGTCCATTAACAATTAAATGGAAAAATCAGTTGTAATATATTCATACAGTGGGACACTGTACAGCGAAGCGAATAAACAAAACACAAGTACACATTACAAAATGGATGTCTTCCAAACATAATGTTGAAGAAGCCAGATACAAAAGAGTATGTAGCTGGTGGGAATGTGAATTTGTACAGCCACTATGGAGAACAGTATGGAGGTTCCTTAAAAAACTACAAATAGGGCTTCCCTGGTGGCGCAGTGGTTGAGAGTCCGCCTGCCTATGCAGGGGACACGGGTTCGTGCCCCGGTCTGGGAGGATCCCACATGCCGCGGAGCGGCTGGGCCCGTGAGCCATGGCCGTTGAGCCTGCGCGTCCGGAGCCTGCGCGTCCGGAGCCTGTGCTCCGCAACGGGAGAGGCCACAACAGTGAGAGGCCCACATACCGCAAAAAAAAAAAAAAAAAAAAACTACAAATAGAACTACCATATGACCCAGCAATCCCACTACTAGGCATATACCCTGAGAAAACCATAATTCAAAAAGAGACATGTACCAAAATGTTCATTGCAGCTCTATTCACAATAGCCCGGAGATGGAAACAACCTAAGTGTCCATCATTGGATGAATGGATAAAGAAGATGTGGCACATATATACAATGGAATATTACTCAGCCATAAAAAGAAACGAAACTGAGCTATTTGTAATGAGGTGGATAGACCTAGAGTCTGTCATACAGAGTGAGGTAACTCAGAAAGAGAAAGACAAATACCGTATGCTAACACATATATATGGAATTTAAGAAAAAAAAATGTCATGAAGAACCTAGGGGTAAAACAGGAATAAAGACACAGACCTACTTGAGAATGGACTTGAGGATATGGGGAGGGGGAAGGGTAAGCTGTGACAAAGCGAAAGAGAGGCATGGACATATATACACTACCAAACGTAAGGTAGATAGCTAGTGGGAAGCAGCCACATAGCACAGGGAGATCAGCTCGGTAATTTGTGACCGCCTGGAGGGGTGGGATAGGGAGGGTGGGAGGGAAGGAGACACAAGAGGGAAGGGATGCGGGAACAGATGTATATGTATGACTGATTCACTTTGTTATAAAGCAGAAACTAAAAAAAAAAAAAAAAAGAGTATGTACTGTATGATTCCATCTGTATAATGTACAAAACCAGGCAAAATTGATCTGTGATGCTGGAAGCCCGGAAGGTGGCTACCCTTGTAGAGCACGGGGAGGAGCAGTCACTAGACTAGAGGAGGGGATGAGGGGTCCTTCGGGGGGGTGAGCTGAAAATGTTCTGTAATCTGGATGCTAGATGCACAGAGGTGCTTGCTTTGTGAAAATTCTTCAAGCTCCACACTTATGATTTGTGTACTTTCCTGTATGTATGTTATACTTCAGTAAAAAGTAAACAAACACACGAAATAAGCCACAAATGAGATGCCTGAGCATTCGCTTACATCAAGCTGATAATCCCTTTTAAGAGTCAGATGCCGAACTTCTAGCCTCCTAGATATCCAGCGATGGCACAGCAGCAGGAGATGGCATCTAAACCATGGTCCCTAATGGTTTTACGAGCACCTGCGTCCTGCCAGAGGCAGAGCCTGACTGCAGAGCACCCGGCGCCTCAGTGCTGCTGAGCAGCCAGAGCTTTCCTGGGATGAGATGCGGTGCTCAAACTCTACCTTTCCAGCCAAGTAGTTTGGCTTTTTAATGAGCAAGAAGGCAAAAAAGGGAGAGGAACAGGGGTGCGGAGAGGTTATCAGGTGGGCTCTGGTTTAAATGGAAGCTGCCCTACGTCCCAGAGGTTGGGGGCCAGAGACAGACTATTAGCAAGAATCTAGGTGGGGAAGGGTCAGCAGAAGCCACCTACTTGTTTTAAACACGCTGATTGTTTGGCTTCAGGTGGCAATAGGCGGGAAGACTGCTGCAGGGTGAACGGGCAGGCTGGACGCGCCATCTGAAGCCTTGTGATAGAATCCACACTGGTGGAGCATTTCACCTGAGGGCTCTATTACCAGTTGGGCAGAGTTGATCTTCCCTTTGTCCAACTCCAAATAAATACAGCCCCCTTCACAGGCCTGACAGAGCCCGAGCTGGGGTGGGCACTCACAAACCAAGCCAAGAGCTGAAAGAGCCACCACCCGCTCTCCAGCTGCCACGGTGAAGCAGGCCCATGAGATAATGCACCTCCCAGCCCCACCATCCCCTCAGCCTGCTGGCCCAGTAGGATGGTGGGGCAACGCCACAAGCCTTTCACAGCTGGAGGAGGGCAAGTTCTAGGTTACCCTGCTACTCAGATTTCAGGGGCTCAAATCTGAGCACATCCAAGCAAGGGTTAACCCCTGGCCATAGTAAACTCTCCACTAAATGCACGGAAGGAAGCAAAAAGAGGACTCCGAAAGGTCAAAATAGATTTTGTCAAGTCTACACATTCAAGTTCATCCACTTCCTCATTGGAGGAGGCCCTTTAGCTCTCACTCAGAACTCGTGGACGCCCGTTTCAAACTCCCTTGGTTTGTTGATTTCCAAGCACATGGTACATCGGAGGCAGAAAATCCCAGCGAACATGAGGGGTTGCTGGAAAAGCGTGTTCTTAATGTATTGAGAAGCTCCGCTTGACAACCTACTATGGAAAAGGAGCAGGAAAACTCTAAAGATCAGACATGGGATCCCCCAGAAGCCCAGCAACCTGAGGCTCTTTCATGCAGGGACCCTTCACGGGCCTCAGAGGTAGAACAGGATGCTGAGGAGTGACGTGCTCAAGGAACAGGCAGCTCTGTCCTGCATGGCCGGACCCAAGGTCTAGGAGGCTCGGGAGAGGCTGCAGAGTCACCAGGGAGCAGTAAAGATCCTGTTCTGGAGCTGGACTCCTTTCTGAAGGCAATAAGAAGCCATGGGAAGTTTCCAAAGATTTTCACCCTACAGTTCTGGTAAGGGTTGGGGCTTAAGGAAGAAATTCCTCAGCAGTCAGGAATCTAAATATAACATGTGCCGCCAAGTTTTCTTGATAGTGGATGTTTTATAAAATCTAAGAATTGAGAATTAGGAGAAAGAGGTAGGAGAGAGGGTGTCCTCAAGCTCAGGAAGTGAGCCGGGAAAGGAATGAGGCCCCACTAGGCCAGTGGGTCACAGGGTCAGCCTATTGGATCAGAGGCCTGGCTTGTTCCTTCCTGACTGTGAAGTCTCAGACATGGTTTTTTAAATCTCACTTTGACCCTCTGTTTTCACATCTGCAAACTGGGTATTATCACCACCTCCAAGAAGGAATGGAAGCACTAAATGAAAATGTATGTGAAGTGTCTTAGCACAGAGCCTGGCATCTAGGGGATGCTCAGTGCAGGTAATTTCTAGTCTCTTTCTGACATGGCTCTAATGAAGACAGATTTGAGCTGGCCCAAGATAATAATTCAGAAGTCTGCCTGGATTTGCTGGAGCACATTCCCAAGGAAGCACAGTGACTCTCAGGAGAATGGCAAGGAAGCAGCCAGAGCCCCAAAGGCAAGATGAGGGAAACCGACAGAGTTGGAAGATGGCTGGAGCTAAGACTTCATGGTAAAGTGTTCCGGAGCAAGGACTCTGTACAAGATCTGCGATGGGCTCCTGACTCCAACTCTTACTGGCTATGCGATCTTCAGCAAGTTACTTAACTTCTCTGTGCCTCAGTTTCTTCATGCATGAAATAGGGATAATAATGATATCTACATCACAGGGTTGTTAGGAAAATCAAGGGGGTTAGTATAGGCAAAGCCCCTAAATGGCCTGGTGCAGTAACATGATTTTTTGGTGTCAGCTACTGTCACTAAGCACACACACCTTCTCTGGAGCTGAGACAGCCCAGCAGAGTGGTTACTGGCCGGGCTCTGGAGGGGGTCCCGTGGGTACAGTCTCCCTCTGACTGTGTGCTAGCCATGTAGCGATTTATGTAACCTCCCTGCACCTAACCTTCCTCATCTGTGAAAAGTGTAGGTGATAATAATAGTACCTCCCTCAGAGGGCTGTTGTTGGGACTAAACGTGCTAATACATGTGAAGTGTTTGGAAAAGTGTCTGGCTCATATTAAGCACTCAGTAAATGTCAGCTATTATTATTCCCTGACTACAAAGAACCCTGAAGACAATATGGCACCTATTCGTTTAAATAGACTTTGAATCTAAAAGATTTTCTTTTCTTGCCTCGGTTTTTAGGGTATTTATATCTGAATTTTACAAAGGAAGGTGTGCCAACCAGATAGAATCCTTTATCCCTTGAAGACAAGAAAAACGTTGCTGCACCTTTTTGACGCAGTCCTCGAGTCCCTTCCCCTGTATTATACAAGAATGGGAAAGGACCACCCCCACCAGGGTCATGTAGCCCACACCCTCACCTCCAGACAGGGCCACACTTCCTGCAGCATTTCGATCAGAGGAAGGGGAGGCACTGTCCCACTGTGAGAGAGACTGAGATCACCATGCTGCCACATTTCCCACTGCCATCTTGCTGATCAGCTCAAGGCAGGGTTACCTACCTGCATTATACTTTAACTCGCTTTTGGGGTTTTAGGGGAAGACTTTAAAAGCAGTCCTCTAAAGGGAAACAGAAGCTTTCAGGATGGGGGCAAGGGACTTGTTTTTCTATCCTTCTGTGTTATTCCTCTGAAAACACATTGCAAATCGAAGAACAAGGGGCTAGTTATCCTACTGTGACTGAGTTTTGCTGTTGCCAGAGAACAAAGGATAGATTGACACTAGATGAATGTTCCAGAAGGCTGGTCTCTCTTTTTCTTGTCTTTTCCAGTCCCGTTTCTCTCCTGAAGGAGAGGGAATGATACATCAGAACACAGGCTGGACAAATCCTCCAATGTAAGTAATGTTCTTAGGAGGAAAGACTCGGTGTACTAAACAAAGAACTTCTAAATACTGACCCTTAACTCTTTTTAAAGGCAAAGATAATTCAAGAAGACGGGGAGTGGGATGGGGACGGGAGCGGGGGAGGTAAGTCACTAAGGAGAAGCAGAAGAAAAGAAGGAAGAAGTGTAGAAAAAAAACCATCATAAACACTTAACAGTAAGGAACAAACTCTGGGCCCAGGCATCAGTCTGGCAAGGTAGTTCATCATGAGTTACACCCTCACATGTCACAGCAGAGGCAAGGTGCCTGGGCCCAGGGCCTGAACCCCTGTCAAACACGAGTCATATTCTCAGAGCTGGAGCAATCCTCTGAGTTCATCTACGCCACCCAGTGCAGTAGTATCTCTGCACTAAATCTTTCTGCATAAATGCCTCTTGTCACAGGAGACTCATTACCAGCAGCAGTATTCCTTTTGGGGCCACTCCAAACATTCCAAAGTTCTTCCGAACCCGATACTGAGCTCAAAATCTGCCTCCCTGTGACTTCAACCAGTTCTGCCCTCTACCATTTGGGGTTCAAATGATATTTCCTGGTGGTTTCCTGAGCAACAAAGGCACATGCTAAGTTGGCCACTTATGGGCTCTGGAGCCTGCCTGCCTTAGTGTTTATCCAGGTTCAGAAACCTACAAGCTGTGCAACTATTGGCAAGTTACTTAATCTCTCTGTGCCTCTGTTTCTTGTCTATAAAGCGCAGATATTAACAGTAGAGACCACTTCAGTTCTATTCTTATGAGGACTAGATGAGATAATCTGTAGGGAATTGTACCTGGCATGAACAGGTTATACATTAAGTAAACTTCAGCTGTTGAAATGGCTCAATAGATGGTGGACTCCTCCAAGACAAAGACTGGATCTTACTCATCTCTGTAACTTTTTTGCTGAGCACAGGGTTTGGCCGAGTATTGAGTACAAAATAAATGTTTACCGAATGACTAAATAATTAATTGGCAAGAGCTTTACTCTGATGTAAATCCCTCCATGATCTCGTGTCTGTGACAATCTTCTCATAAAAACCCCTCCCTCAACTCCTCCCTTCCCCCCAACTAAGCTGCTATTTATTACTACTTAATCCAGAAATATCAGCTTTTCTTCCCAAGGTGGGATGGAGAGCCTTGGCTCAAGGCAAAGGTCATCCAAGTCACACTCCAGGCCTCAAGTTCAACCCCATGGAGGAAGTCGATGTGAAGCATCCTGCACTGTTTCCCTATAGCCAGTGTGATGATGCACCAAGGTTTATGTGGCCCCATGGGCTGCAGGCCTACCAGGCTGAGGCCTGAAGACAGATTGAAGTGAAGAGGAATTCAAAACCTCTTCTGGAGAAACTAGATCAGAGAGCAGGATGAGATGGGATGAGGTGTGGCAGGATGGGGGCAGACTGGGGAGGATCTGGGGAGGAGGAGGACTAGGGAGCTAATCTGGGCCCTGAGTCTAGCCAGGGAGACAGCCCTCAGCAACACACTGGGAGCACAACGGGGCTAGGGCTGTACTTTAGCTGCCAAACAGAAATGGCACTACCTGGAGAGGCACTAAGGGAAAACTCCACTGGAGCTGGGGTAGGTAGCAAATTGCTCTCCTAGGAAATTAAATATCATGGAACTGCTTGTTAAAAGTTCAGAGCGCTTTCCCACCCACCCGCTCACGCCCACCCCACTCTCTTGCAAAGTCTCATGCCTAGTCAGCACTGGGCCTCCGAACTCCTGGTTTCCTTTGGTGAATTCCAACATTTCTTGGCTATAAACGACAGACCAAGAACCCATAAGTGGAAGCAGAAAAGAAAGTGGGCAAATTTTTACTTAAAAATTTTTTCCCAGAAAGCCACACTGCATTCCCCATGGTGGTGGTATGAGGCAGCCCCAGAGTTGCCTGGGGCTCCCTTTTCTAGGCGCACTCCCCTGATACTTGGCGTCTTTCTTCCCCACCGCCGGCACGCGGGGGTGAACGGCAGGGCACACGAACAGAACGAGAACAGAAGAGCTCCCTCACAAGCCCCAGAATCCTGGGGGAGAGCACAGAGCCGCCCCACGGCCTTGCAGGAGGGGGCAGAGGGGGCGGAGAGGGGAGAGGACTGCTTATTTGTTTCCTGGAACACCCTGTTAAGAATCTCAGCAATTGCAGTTAGTGCCCGGTCGTTTGGCAAGCGGAGTAGCTTCTCGTCGTTCCCAGCTGCACGGGATCTAATTCGCAAACACACCATCTTGCATTCAACACTTAAATGGAAAACAGCAGCCCCGGGAGGGAGGCAGGCGATCGAACTCTGCAAGCCCGTTTCGGAGGGCTTTATGTTTCTATTTCTAGGTCTGCGGACTGGTTGGTGCAGTCCTCAGAGAGGATTTCTTTGAGCGCCGACCCTCCCTCATTTCGGATCCAAAACCCACTCTGGCGGTTATAAACCGCAATTAGACGTGGGGAGAAAACGGGATTTGGTTGGGTCTTGGCCGGCCAGTATAAAATAGTAACTAAAACCTGTTTGAGAGCTCAGATTTTAAACGGAGATGCTGCTAATTCTTCCCCCACTGGAAACCTAGTTAAAGGAAATTAAGGCCTCTCTTAAAGGTAACTAAGATTAGAGCGCTCGGTTTCCGTTTTCTGTGTTTCTATGGGCCGAACGCCCAGGTCGGTCAGCGAGTTTCTCTCCGGGTGGAATGACGGATTCCTGTCGCCCGAATTCTAAAATGATAAATTCGCTTGGTGCTGCAGCTGCAAACGACTGGCGCCCAGCGGCCCAGTCCTGGCAGTGGTGTTGCTGGGGGGCGTTGGGGGGAGAGAAGTAGGGGTAAATGGGGAAGGGAAAAGAGCCAAGCCTCGGTAAAAAGTTGGGAGAGCTGCAGGGAAGGAAGGAACTGCGGCTCTTCGAGGCCCTCGGCCCCTTTAAGTTCTTCACTGACTCAGCTAAGCTTCCCCCTCAGGTCGCGTTTTTTATGAATGAAAAACGTCCTTACATTCATTATATAAACAAGCCTGTGCTGATTGGCCAATGGCCCCCGGTGCATAAATTATGTAAAACAGACCCCTGAGAGGTGGGGAAGGACGCGCTGTTGACCAATGGGGGCCGGAGTTGATGGGGCGGCTTGGCTGGATTTGCCCGCAGACAGGGTAAACAAGAGGTGATGGACAGCCGCTGGAGCGGCCTCGGGCCAATGGGAACGCTACTGGGCTATAGCCGCGGGCCAATAGCAGAGGGCGGAGCGGCAGGCCGCTGGGGGCCGGGCCAGCGCTCCAGCCTGGTTGGCAGCTGCGGCGCAGAGTCCAGCGGCTGGTGCGCGGAGCGGTTCAGCGTCCCCGGAGCGGTTCGGCCCAGCCATTAGCCTAGGCGCTCAGGCCCGGTGCGCGCGTGCGTGAGCGCGCCTGCGCCCCGGGGCCGCTGCAAGGGGAGGAGAGCCGCTGCCTCAGGTGAGGGGGCGTCGAGGAGACAAGGGGGCTTAGGAGGGGGTGTCCAAGAAGGGCCCAGCCGGCGAGAGTTCACTGGCTGCTTGAGAATCCTCAGAGTCGGGGTGCACTTTCCATTGGGGTTGGATCCCCTTCCCTCCCGAGGCTGACCACCCCCTCCTCCCGTGGCCGGGTCCGGTTCGGTTCCTGGGAGGCGTCGGGCGGGGGCGGCTAACGGTTCCGGAGCTAGCGGAGAGCGGCTTTCCGCAAGTCGCGGGGGAGGCGAGCGGGAGCGCGAGGTGCGGAGGCTCCCGGGTGGAGATGGAGGGGCGGGGAGTTGCGGGCTTTACAGTCTCTGGAGACCTGAGAGCCCCGAGGGGACTTGGAGGCTCGCGAGAAGAGGCACTCGGCAGATCTTTGCAGGGGGGAGGAGGGGGCTGAAGCAGCTTAGGGGGAATGTTTGAGAGTGATGCACCCCCACCCCAGCACCTGGAGGGGTTAAGTGACATAGGCATGTGCAGCCTCCGGGGTTGGGGGTCGGCCAGGAACTTATGAAGGCCTTGCAAGTTTCAGGTTGTGGAAAGCGGACACCCAATCCCCCACTCCCACCCCCAGCAGACTGAGGGCGTCAGGCTGCATGGCGATTCTCGAGAAATAGGAGAGCATCAGAACCGCGGCCTGGGGATGGTGGAAAAGAAAAAAAATGGGTGCGGAGGGCGGGGGATGGAGAGATGCTGGAGCCTCGCGCTGGATTTGGGATCTGACCGCGTTTTCAGAGGGGAGGGGACCTCTGGGGGAGCCGAAGTCCTGATGGAGGAGGGGTGCCAAAGAGAGATGTTTGGAAGGGTGTTTTTTTCGGGGGGGGCGATTGGAGGCGGTTGGTAGCGCCTGGCGCCGCAGCTCGTTTTTATGAATGTGGGTGACTTTATGAATGAAGCGGGTTTCTTTCGTTGGCTCGCCGCTCCCTGCGGCTTTTTTTTCTTTCCCTTTTTGTGAATGAAGCATTGAGCTTTCTTCCTAGGACGCTGGGGTGAGGGGCCTGCGTCGGAGGCTGGGCGAGCTTTGGGAGTGGGGGCGGGGGCGCATCTGAAGGAGTTTTCTTGAATGGAGAAGGCTGGGAATTGGGTGGAAGTGTGTCTTGTTTTGTGAATGGGGCCCAGTGAGAGGGATCCAGTTACAGTCTTTACCTGATGTGGCGGCCGCGGCTCTCTCTCATTCATAAAACCGGGCCCGCTGCGCGCCGCGGGGGAGGGGCCTCGATCGCGCCGCTGTGCTGTGTTAAAGTTTTTCCTGGGGGCCCCGGGAAGGGGGGGGGGGCACAAAGGAAGTGGTTTAAACTCCTGGATGAACTCGAGCCTTCCCTTCAGGCTTTAAAAAAAATTACACTTTGAACACTGTTTTTCTAGCCCTTGAACTTTGAGAGCTGCGTTAAAGATCCTTGATCCCTCTTTTGGGTTCGCTTCTTTCTTTCATTTAATTTTTTAAAGGTATTTTTGCTCTTCATGGTGAAGTATTTTTGCAACGTATTTCATCGTGAGACTCTGAAAATATCTCCCTCTCCGATCTCCTACCCGTTGTCCCCTTCTCCCAACAGATATTTACCGAATTTCTAAGGCCACGATTTATTTAATCTGACAGATTTTTGAAGGCTGCAGAGAACTCATTTTCTTGCCCCTCAACTCACTGTTGATGCCCCTCAGATTTTGTTTACGAGTTGGTGACATTTGGGAAAGAAGCTTTATTCTGAACGTTTTAGCGCTGTTTGGAAGGCACGCGGGCAGGCTAGCCGAAGTGTTTTTCTAGGAAGTTATGAAGTGTGCAGTTTTGTTCCTCTCCCTCTTTCTCTTTGACTTGGAAAATATCTTATTACTTGGACCAAAGTGCTGAGAGGAGGCTGGCCGTGAAGGGTTTCCTCGTATCCTGCTAACTTAGAAAAATTGGATATGTTTCACACAGTGTGAAAAACAAATTGGATGGAATTGCCCACTGAGGAAAAGTTCCCTATCTAAAATTTGTATACAAGTTAAAGAAAAGATTTATCCTGAAGTGTTTCGCATTGCTTAGAGCTGGGATGAGTGAAATTAATGTTCCCCCATTTTGTTGAATTAACTGCGTTTTTGTTTGAAGAATAAAACAGTGTTCGGGAAAATGGCACTTTCCTAAAATTGTTAGTTTATACCTCTCAAATTAGAAAAAGTTCCTCCTCTCCATTCTGACCCCCAACCTCCCTTCCCAGCCCCAACACTTGACAGTGCTGAAACAAGTTTAATTTTATTTTTTGGTCATGTTTGAGAAAAAATGATTTCATTATAATCAACTCATTTTTCTTTCCATGGATCTTTTGCTTTTAATGCTTTTTAAAGATCTGTGGTAGAGATGCATTTAAAATATGTGCAGTGGAATTTAGTTAACTTTATGCGTTACTTTTCATAGCTACTTTATTCTTTAAGAAGTTGGAGATATCACAGACATCTCTGTAAGTTGCCACGGAGATATCTATGACATTACAGACACTACAGCTGTTTGGACAGAAGGTTTAAGTTTTAATAAAAAGTTGTGTATGAAGATAAGTATAACACTGATCGTTGTTTTGCCACTGACCTACAAAATACTTTTAGAAACAGTATGTATGTCAGATTCTTAATTGCAAATAATTTGGAATGCTTAAACCCAGTTTTTCTCCTTCCTGTCACTGTACTGTCAAAAATTAAATTATGTCTAAAAAAAAAAAAACCTAACACTACAAACGCCCTGGGGAATATTCTTATGGAGAGAATCTTGAAATCGCCCTTTTTAATGAAAATAAGGTTTGTTTTTTTTTTTGGTAGGGGACAGGTAGTAATGATTAAATAAAAAGAGAGAGAGAAAAAGATTAAAAGACTGACTAGGTGAATGGATTTGGCACTAAGTACACCATGGATCTTTGATGCCCTTAATCAAGCCCAGTGTTAGTCTGTAAAGCTTACACCTTGAAGTGGGCTTTAATTACCTCAGAGAAAGGTAGTGATTTTGCACAGGCCCTAAAAGGACAAGCAATATAAAATTACTTCATTTCTCTTTCTTCCCCCCTCTCGGTTAAAATCTCCCAAATTCGTATTACAGGAGGACCCCTTTCCCCCCAGAAATTACTCAATGCTGAGACCTTCCAAAGTGACATTAGAGACATTGGAAGCACCATGGATGGTTTTTATGATCAACAAGTCCCTTTTATGGTCCCAGGGGTAAGTTTATGTGGCTTTTGGTTTGTTTTGTCTTCCCTCTTCGAACATGAGTCTTCTCCTTATTGGTTTATGGCACAACCCCCTTTGGACCCCTTTATTACACTTGAGTCTTCACTGTCTGTTGGCCTCTTTCAGAAATCTCGGTCAGAGGAGAGTAGAGGGCGGCCTGTGATTGACAGAAAGAGGAAGTTTTTGGACACAGATCTGGCTCATGATTCTGAAGGTAGTGAAGCTTTCCCCTCTGTTGTGGCTTGTTCACATGGCTCCCCGCAAAAGCTGCATGCAGCCAGCTCTTCCCTCTTCTCCCTAGCAGAAGAATTCTCCTCATTCTGGTGTCTTCTGTTTTCAATTCCAGAGTTGTTTCAGGATCTCAGTCAACTTCAAGAGGCTTGGTTAGCTGAAGGCAAGTTTCTTGGCTGTCCTATTTTCCACATAAAACATTTTACTGTGCTTTTTAATAAAACTTAAAGGTCTAAAATAAAAATCTCTTTTCCAGCACAAGTTCCTGATGACGAACAGTTTGTCCCAGATTTTCAGTCTGATAACTGTAAGTACCTTTCTGGTGGTGGCACATGTGTTCTGAAATTGTTTGGTCTTGGATCATCCAAGTCTAGAATACTCTTTCCAGTTGTAGCCAGCATATTTGGACAGTGGAATGTGTTTGGTTTCTTTTAATAATTCAAAGTTAACCCCCCTCCGAATTTGTTTCATTCCTTATTGAAATTATTTCTAAAGTGCATTTATTGTATTGCAGGTGAGATTTACTGAACATGATTTTATCTTAAAATGTCTTTTTGCCTAAGAATTTTGCAAGGCTTCAAGATCCAAATGATAAATTAATTGAAATATATAAGTTGTTGGACCAAGCATCCATAAATCAGTCATCCTTTTACAGTGGTTTTTTGGGGTTTGTTTTATAAATTAAATCCTTGATGCAAATCATGAGCCTGACTTTTTTTTTCTTTTAAAGGTGCAGAAAATAGTTAATGGAAGATTCCAGTTAATTGTCGCTTCACCAAACATGTTGTCAATTTTGTTTCTAGTTCAAAGTTGACAAAAGGTGGTCACAGAGTGACCTGATTTACACTTATTTTTCATGTAGTTGTCAGGACTTTATCATTCAGAGGAGAGTAAAAACTTTCTTAAAATGGTCTTTAAGTGCTCGTATCACTGAGATAACAAATGCAGTGGGAGCTCAAAAGACGGCCCTCGGCGCTGGCACAGGCGCGGTTCGCATTACACTGATCTTTTGGGGCTGTCCTCAACAGGTCTGGGAGATTTTATGGTCCAGGAAGAGCTATCAAGGACAAAGCTGGCTGATGAAATTTGAGCAGCACAGGGCAGCTCTAGAGAGCATTAGTTACTGGCGAATGAGCAGGTTTAAGAGAGGCCTGGAGAAAAATGCTGCCTCTCTTGAGAGTTGCATCATAGAGAAATTCGTGTCTTAGTCATAGTTTATAATAGCAAGCACCTGAGCCAGGCAAGGATTCGATTTCTCATTTTGCACCAACACATTCTTCCCAGCTTTGTTTTATCTCGTGTGTGTGTGTGTGTGTGTGTGTGTGTGTGTGTGTAAAAATGCCACTGGGAGAGAGCATATCTTTTGATCTAAGTAAAAGTTGGGTGTTCTAAATCAATAAATGAAAGACCAGACGTACCTGCTAAACATTCTTTAATGATCGGCCTCGTATTCAAGGTGCAGTGCTGGGAAACTTTGAAAGGGAACAAACTGTAACCCACAGATGCATGGTTACCTTAGCTTTGTCACAGCTTGCTGTGAATGTTTTCTATAGGAGAGTAAATGCGTGTTAATTATTGCCCTCTGACTGCTTTCAAGTGATTGGGAAGCTTGCCACTAAAAGACTAAATAAAGATAACCTAAATTGTGTGTGTGTGTGTGAGTGTGTGTGTGTGTGTGTGTTTGCAAGATAAAAGACAGGATTTGTAATCCTACTTTGTTCCGTGTTGACAATTTGGCCCAGCCTTTCCGGTTCTTGCTCAGAGCAGCATAAACTGCAGTCTGGGAGGTGGCTTTCTTGGCAGAGGTAATGCTTTTATGACACTTGTTTCTCTGTAACCCAAAAGAGTTAAAAGGAAGGTGAGATGACTGCATACAGGTTGATTTCATGTGCTGAATCAAAGGTATGTTCTTTAGAGAAAGATGTCAGCAAACAGGATTTATATTTGGAGAGATATTTATCTGCAGGAAGAAGCTAAAGTGAAGGAATCAATAAATGTGTTTTGGCTCCTTAGAAATAATTCCTGCTCAGCAAATAGAATGTGCTAACTTCTTTAATTAAAGTGCCATACCTAAAATGGAGCTGCTTTGGGAGATGTTTCTGCTTACCAAGTGTGATGTGTTTCTTACTTTGTTTGCTTTTTGCTTTAACTTCTTAAGGTTGAGCTTTTCTGTCTTTTAAGGATAAAGCAGATGGTTGAGTAGCCTCAAAAAGTCTCTTAATAATTCTTTCCCCCTCTCTGACTCTTATTTCTGGAGATGGAGCTTCAAGAAGGATAGATTCAAATAGAAGTTAGGCAGGAACCCAAATGTGGGGAGGTGTATCCTTGAGCCATTTATCCTTGCTGTTACATGTGTAACTGCTTTGACTGCAGTTGAGACAGGCAGTGTAGACTCATGGGAGCTGGCAGAGCCCAGGGCTGGGCAGACTCTCTGTGAGTGCATCTCACAACCTCCTGCTGAGGATCAGCTTCCACTCCAGTCACCTTCTGGAAGAGCCCATGATTGTTCCAGGGGAGGGGGGGAAGCTCATTTAAATTTAATGAAATCTTATGAATTGGTTTGAATCACCCGATCAATGAACTATAAACCAAACTCACACTTGCTAGGTAAAGCAAACCTCTTCCCTAGGTTAGCAGAAACGTTTGTTTCTGCAAATATTCTTCTGTGGCCTGCCATGAGTAGTAGTCTGCCTTTCCTGTTGCTGATGATTTGATTAATTTTCCATCTTGTATGTGTGAGAGTTTTTGTGTGTGTGTGAGAGAGAGAAAAAGAAATACCAAGTAATGTAGGCAACGTTTTATTTTAGAACGTCAGGTTTGAAGATTATGGCTTACCTTTTTTTGATAAACACTGTAAGCTCAACTTCTAAAGAGATTATATTTTGTAAATTTTCTAGATTTGGGTTTCTACCCATAGGCATCCATCTGTAAGTGTGATTTAAATAAATGAAACCACTATTCTTATAAGTCTTATAGAAATGCCTAGCCTACTTCTAGTTGTATAGATTTCCCCTTACGTCACAAAGTCAGACATTAGTAAAGTATCCCCCACCTGGAAACTCCTAAAGGTCACATTCAAGGGAATAGAAAGTTTAACCTATAGACATAGGGGTTCTGCCAATGCCATGCATCATCCCTTGATCCTGATGAATAATCCTGAAGATCCCACATTGTTTGAGCTAGAGGTCCCTTGTAGAGGTGGTCTTGCCTAACCCTTTCATTTTACTTATGACAAGGTCCGGATAGCTGGGGAGACTGACTAGTGATTGGGGGCAAATGGGAGGGGTTAAGTGAAATGAGGGGGGAAAATGTATAAAATCATATCCTTGAAGAAGCTCTCACAAAGCTGCAGAGCCAGGGAGCACTGTCATGCTCAGGGCTCTCCCTCATTATTTCAGATACCTGGAGCTGGCCCTCAGGAAGGCCTGGGAGAGTGCTGGCTGCCCAGTCTAACCCACAGTTCTCTTCATTCTACAATCCCAAGAAACCAGTTCAATATCTTGGTGTTTTGAGTTTTTTCATGTAGGATTTGGAAGAAAGAGAAATTATAAAACAGAAAAATTATGGAACAGACATGTTTCCTAGAAGATATTAGTGTGTATACAGATAAAACTATGAATATATATCTTGTATATTATAAATGTGTGTGTAGCTACATGTGCCTTAACACACAGAACTACCAAACCACGGAATCTGGGTCAGTAGATAGATGTGTACTACACATTTTTACTACACATTTTCACAGAATTAGCTGCAAATCAAAACCATGGATAAGAATGGAACTCAAAGTGCTTAGATTTGGGGTAGGTATGGGTAGTCAACATTCATTTTTCTGAGCTGACTGTTTGGGTACCTTAGGGTAATTACTAGATTTTAGCATATATAAATGGGTTTTTTTAAGTGCAGATTTCAGTTCTGATTTTTAAAAATCTCATTTGTTTGAATTGTGACTGTTTTACCTGTCGGCATGTTGAATAACTAAAATATTTTATGCTGGGGAGAAGGTGTGGTAAAATCTTATTTTAAAAGATGGTCTCTGTACCAAATATAATTTGAAGAATTGTTTTAAAATCCAAATGACCTTATTTTCCCCTGGAAGTGTTCTTTTTAGATCTGTGCTTCAAAAAGAATGGACCGACTGGAGGAAGTAAGGGTAATTTCCTAAGGACTGGCTAATTAACTGATAAAAATCGACATTTCATAAATACATTGCAATAGATGACTGGGGAAATAGGATTAACTGTGAAGGCAGCCCTTGAGCCTAAAATACATTGATCTTAATCCTGTTTCTATATGATATTATTCATCTGTTTTTTTTGTTTGTTTGTTTACTGCATAGGAGGTTGATATGGTAGAGGGAGTGCCTTCCTTTGGGAGAGGGCACATGATTTTGGCCCCAGACATGATGTAGCAAAACTGTACATTTACTTGCTCTGTGTCCTTGGGCCATTTCTGTATGAAAGGAACATCCTAAAGTCTTTTTGTTACAAAAGGTAAGAGAGAAAACAGTAGGCACTTTAAAAATAAGAGGCTCGAGGGAGTCAAGCCTATCACTTTATCCTTATCCAGAGCCGGTAGCTCTGAAGGTAGGGAGAAGAAACAAGTGTGCTAAAGCAAGAGGATGAAAACTGGAGGTTATTTGACTCCAAGTTTTACAAACCTTTCAAAGTCTTTGTTAGCTATCCCACTCACCACCTTACCACTGAGAAGGGACTAAATGATTTGAAATCCTTCCTGTTTTGATAGCCTCCAAGATCCCTAAGATGCTGGACTCCTAAGGACCCAAGACCTAGTGTTCCCATTTATCAAACAGAGCCATATGTTTACACGAAATCTCTTTTCATCTGACTTTAACTCAGTTAGGCTTATTAAAAACAATAGATTTTTTTTCTCTTCCTCTTCTACGTCTCTTTGCTCTCAGTCTTCTAATAAAACCCAGTATCCTTTCCAATCATTTGTGTTTGGCGCAAAAGACTTGGAATGGGGAATTACATCTGTGTCTGCTGGGCAGATCACTTTTGTAGATTCCAGAGGTAACAAAATCCTGGCATCAATCAAGAAATTACAGTCTATCCCCTGTTTTTCAGCATTCTTCGGCTTTATAATATTAAGACATGGGTAGACTGATAAAGCTGAGGATTTGTACTATCTGCCATTTCAACCATCTAGTAGTATCATTGTTTTAATTTCAATCCTAGAAAAAAATATTAACGCTGGTGGGGTAGGGTGGGGTGTGTAATTCTCTCCCCAGAGACTGTTCCCTCCACGTGTTTCTGCAGTTTTCATGGTGGTAAAGCACATCCAGGCCCAGAGGCTGACAGCCCCCTCTCGGGCACATGGCTGCCCTTGAGGCAGCTTGGGCCCCATCTGTGCCCTGGCACACAGTGCTTCTCCACTTGGAATCCAAGGAGCTCAGAGTCTTGTCATGTTGCAGCTCCCAGCTCTTGGACAAGTGCCAGGCATGTTGATGCCAGTACCGGATTAGGTTTCTTTTTTAAAAATTCATTTTGTGAACTCATCAAGCTCATTTAACAGAGGCTTTGGTCGTCAGTTTCTATCATTGTCCCATCCCTCTAAGAGGCTCAGCTTAAAATAAAGGAGAGGCAAGACACTAAGCCCCGAGTGTGTCTGTGGGTGGATGCCCGCACAGGGGTGTGTGTGTGTGTGTGTGTGTGTAATCACAAGGTAAGTACACCTTTGGGCTTGGCAGGTAAATGAGATGTTAGCAACTCAGATGTTAAAGTTGAGAAGAGCCCCCTCATGAAGGAGGCTCCCTTGCCTAACAGAAAGAAACATCTAGAGGAAAGTTGCGGCCAAGGGTGAAGATTCCAGGGAGCACGATAAGATCTAGCTATTAAAAGGCCAGGAGTTTGAGTCTGATCTGCAGAGTACTCCAGGCACTGAATGGAGAGTCTGTAGTTAGAAAGATGCCGAGAAATGCTTCCGGTGTCACTATCTGAGTTCACTGGCTGTGGGAATGGGGGCAGGCAGTGAGAAGAGGTCCACATAAGACATTTTAAAATAGTCCAATATGTTTCGAAAAAGAAGAAAAACCCATGTGCTAAAATTTATCTTTCCTAAAGTAGTATATTCTTCCTTGAAATAAAGTCTAGTTGCCACACTGGCTTCATAAGATCTCCCTTAGGGTGACTATTGAAGGTCTGAGAAGAATAGAAACCCAACCAGTTTTTAGCCTTGTACTTTGCATTGTCCTTAGAGTAGATTTCACTCCCACCCCCGCCCCCAGGTCTCCTGCCTTTCTCTTTTGATGTCTCCTGAGCATGCCCGGTGGGTATTATAAACTTTTCAGGCCGGATGCAAAGCCAGGAAAAGGAACTGTGAAACTGTTCATAATAGGTAGCTCGACCCCTCCCCCTCTGCAGCCAGAATCTAGTAGTGGGTGTCTCCAGAGACCCACTCCCTTGGGGAGGAAGCCAGGTGGCTCCCGTTACAGCCATTGGCAATGAATGGAAAAGCAAGGAGTCTGGAAAGGCTGGCTTCCATAGGGAGCTGTCCTCTAATGCAAACCAGTTCGTCCCTGAGGGCAGGAGAAATACCGCTGAAGTCTGTTTCTCTCAGCTGGTAGCTACAGTCAGAGTCTGAAGTGGGCCGCACAAGACAGATTTCTTTTGCCAGAGGGCACTTGCCGACCTCACTTGGAGCTGACCTGCACACCCTTGCGGATTTCAGCCAGCGTCTCGGCCATCTGAATCTTAGGGAGTGCAGAGCACGCCTGCAGGGTCTGAATTTCTTACATAAACACAGCGCGCTGGGCGAGCAAGCGTCCCTGCGGCGACAGCTGGGCTCTGCTCGTCGGCCCCAGCGAGCTGAGCGGCTGAGTCCCCCCACCCCCCACCCCGGCCTGAATGGAGCATTCCAAATTGGTTGTGAATGGAGGGCCGGGCTCCCTTGCAGACTTTTTCAATGAATAACCAGACCCCATTGTGCAGGCTGTGGAAAAACAACCAACTCAAACAACACTGGGACTGTTAGAAATATGCTGGTGATTGGCAGTTTGGAGAACCTCCAAAATTAGTTTCCTTTGGCTTCCCTGTTGCTCCCTGTTCTCCAAGCCTGGGCTTAATGGGGTTTGAGTTTTCTTTTAAGTGCTGACTTTAACCCTCCAACTGCCAGGCTGAGGGCCTGGGCTTAGGCAAAGGGCTGCTACTGACCCATGGGCCCGCCCCCCCCCCCCCCCCGCTTCTTTGTCTCCCATTTTAGACTGTAGCTGTCTAAAGGGAGTGATAATAGGAGAGGGTGGTTTAGCTTCCCTGGAGAGAGAGGTGTTGAGACTTGATCTGACGATATTACCCTTTTATCTCTTGGTTCCCTTGGGGCTGTGGCTTTATCTCCCCACTGAAGCGTCCTGCCTCTCTTCTACGCCAGTCTTTACTCCAGGCCTGAAGAACGGGTGTTTTTCTGCTATAGCACTTCTACTTAACATTTTAACATGGGAGGGACCTAGCTGTAATTTCTCGACTCCTTGGCCTTCTCTCTCCCGTTTAATTTCCCACTGTGGTCAGATACCTGTCATTTTAAAGTGACCCTTCCCAGACTGGTCCTTAGCTATGGGGGAGCCTCACTATGGCAGCAAGCCTCCCACGGGGTACTCATCAAATGCCTTTTCTCCTCAACATGCCAGGAAGTACCAGAAAGAACCCAGCCTCTGAGGAACCCCAACACCAGAGTGGCCTCCTCACCCCCAAACTAGGCCAGGTTCTAGGGGTACACTTGTCTCAGTATTGCCCACCCTAAACATCTTCCAGCCTCTTGGCTAACTGCTCGCAGACATCCCCCCCCTCCTCCCCCACCTCAAAGGGCTGTGTGGGCTAGACCAGGGCTGTATGATAAGCATAAAAAGGACAATCTGTTAAAAAAAAAAAAAAAAAACTTAATAGTAATGATCTGGTGCCATTTCCTCAGGGTTTTAAATTAAGAGTTCTTCATTCCTGCTCATCATCCTCACCACCTAACAAGGCTGTTTGCATTTGTGCTTTTGCTGTAAGGATTTTTTTTTTTCCTGAAATGTTTCCCTTGCTGTAAATTGGTCTTGCAAGAATGTCTTCCCTTCCCTATTAAAAAAAGAACAGGCCTGGGCAGATTGTCCTTTTGTGAGAGAGTTTGAAACCTCTCAGGAGGTAACCCTAGATATGGGCTGTGTAAGAGGATGCTGATACTTGTGCTTCTCCAGAGGGGCTGAGGAGGACTTAGCTTACATAAACACTTCTCAGCTGAGTGCCTGGAAATGCTTTGTAATTGCCTGAAAGGGCACGTAACGAGGGTCTTTTATACTTTTCCCATAGAAAAGGTAGAATAGAAGAGGGGGGATGTCTCTTCTACTTGGCTGCCCACAGTAAAGACCAGATCCTGGAAGACCTACCCCAAGTTTCCTAATCTGAATTTTAACAGAGAATAATTCAGTAGAGATACTGTCACTGTGCTGAGGGTACCTCAGCAGAGTCAGAACATTTCTGCTCCCCCTCAGCTTCATTCTCTTTCCTTTCCTTCCCCACCAGCCTGGGATCTTATTTCTTGGGGAATAAAGAGAAAACAGCGTAGGGCTTTAATGTATTCTGTATTTTGACATATTAAACAAGGTTCCTGCTTCCCAATTTCCATTCCTGTCGAAACAAGAAGCAAACTGTTTCTCTTAGGCTCTAAGTGTGTCCAAAAGCAGAGAACCCCTGTCATGTGTTTCTTCACGTCTGCCTCAGCAGTAGCATGGTGCTCTGTGCGCAGCTGACACTTGGAGGGGTGTGTTTTGCACACCACCGCTCTCTGTTCTGTTCCCTCCTCGCCCTGTTCAGCAGGCCCCAACACCAGCCTCCAGCCTGCAGGGAAGTAAGTTTGTAACATGAGTTCTGAAAGCCCCTGTGATGACCTTAGTGATAGATAGAAAAAAACTAGCTAGGGCTATTTCTCATTTTCTGATTCCTCTTTCAAACACATACACTAGCCAGGTCTTCCCGGGCCGCATCTAGACTTTGTGTGGCTAATGCTGTTCCCCAGTAAGACTGTATGTGTGAGGGGACAAGTCATAGTTTAGGTACCCTTGACACACTTGGTGCGTTTCTGCTCTTAGGAGCGTCGGGGTTATAAATAGAAGGGAATGGTTCTCTCCTATGAGAAGCCTGTTTCTCTAGGGTTTGAGTTTTCTCCCGTAAGACTTTTAAGATGAACTTTAAACTTGAAGGTAAAATTTTCCACAGTGATTAAATCCCACTTCAAATATTGTTGATGCTTTAATGCCAGTTTAGATGAAAATCAAATAAACTGGGAATAAATTATAGAAGGGGTGTAAGGTTTGGTCTTGCATTTTTTTCCATTCAGGAGGCATGCTCTGTTTCCCCCTTTCCTGCTGGTGTGTTCCGCTGTGAGCAGCCCTTCATGGTAGAATTTGCTGTGGCTGACGGAAAGCCAGCCTTTCACCTCTAACCGAACCCGAGTTGGGAGAACAGGGCTCTATTTAGGCCTCTTTCTCAATGGTAAAAGTTAAGCAAATAAGTTGTCTATCATATTAGTTTCTCTGTGGCCTAGAGTTTTGGGATGTGACACTGATGCAATTAGAAATATTGGTTCTGTAGAAAATATTTTCATGGCAGAGCCCTGTATTATAATACACAAGCCCTACCTCAGTCAGAGTTGGGCCAGATCTTTTCTAAGCTCCTTTTTCTCCCTTTCATTTCTAACTCTTATATTCAAGGCCTCTGGGTTTCCATTTTTGGAATTCTAAAATAACAATCCTAAATTGTTAGGATGAATGAGTCCCTGAAAGAAAATGAACTGCACAAATCCAAGCTGTTTCAAGAATAATACTAAAGTGTGGAGAGAGTGTGAACTTGAAGTAAATCTGAAACTAGTTCATCTGGGTCAAAAAAAAAAAAAACACCCAAAAACCTCTCTACTACCATTGGCATTAAATTATCTTCCTTATTTGAGAAACCAGTTTTCTATTTAGAAATGACTGTTTGAAAGATGCAGTTTCAATGAGAGGCAGCTGTTCCGTGATAGGCCCTCTTTCTGACCTGCAGTTCCCCTCCGAGTCAGGACATTCCTGATTTAGTACATTCAGCCAAGGTGGGTTCCTCTTACTAACATGACCACTTCTTTTGGGAGGAGAAAGAACGCATTAATACAAAGAATCTTTTTCCTTCTATTTTAGCCAGACTTACAATAGAAGCCCTTAAAAAAATCACCTGTCATTATTGTTAGTACTGGTAGAGGTGAAGAAGGGATAAGGCCAATGTCCTATAAATTCCATTTAGCAACTGCTCTTCCTAGTTGATGACCAGGGACATGACCAGCCAACCTCTTTACCCTGGCAAACTTGCCACTGGGCCATAGGTCCCCCTTGAGGACTCTTTGACCCCTAAGCCCTCCCTGTGTATAGGCCCATCACCCTGACCTCTTCCCAGCACCTGCCCAGCCTTTCCAGCCCCTTGTTGCAGAAGAGGCAAATAGATGGCCTCGAGGACCACTTCTCTTCCTAGCCAAAGCTATCCTCGCTCTGTCTGCGCTTTAGGACCTGGGCATCACCCTTGTCTTGGGTCACGGTCTCTCCGGAGGCAGAGTAAAGAGGTAGGGGAAGCCTGGAGCACCCCCTGGAGGCTAGAGTGCCCCCCACATTTTGAGTGGTCAGCCTGGGTGGTACTGTTCTACCTTTTGGGTTGCAAGTGTACATTATACAGTGACCTGCCAAACTGACTTCCATGGGCAAAATTTAGTTTTTCATCTTCTGCCCAAATTTCAGCTGGTGATTTGATTTTGAGGTACCGTGTCCTGGTTGTGCCACCAGTGGCTGCCATTGGTGGAAGAGGCAGTGGAAGAGGGGGCAGGGGAGGGAGGAAACTTTTTGTGGGATGATATCATGGAGCTGGGCCTAGCAGAAGCAAACCTCTACATCACCCACCACCCCTCCCCATTCTATGAAGTTACTAGATAATATAAACATTCTAGTTCATATAAGAGCCCAGCAGTGTAAGAATGCCCCCAATAAAGCCCTTTCTTATAAAGTATAACCCCCTTGTCCAGTCAGTCCCTCTTTTCCACAGAGAAATTTAAATCCCTTTATAAGTGTAAAACCACCATTTTCATCTCTTCCTGCTTTTACCCTAGACAGAAGGGCTTTGTTTGGGGGTCTCAAGGAAGCTACAACCTCAGGGCCCCTTAAGCTGGAGCTTTGGCTTCTTCGGAGCTGGATTTCTCCATTGTTGAATCTATCTTGTGTCATATATTCCACATTCCAGGGAGCAGTAAGAGCATAAAATACCATAACACCAGGCCCATCATGAAAAACAGAGTGGGTTTTTTTGTCCACACACCAATTCCTGAAGCCTCTCTTCTGCTGACTGTAGGTTTTTCCCACTGCTTGGGAGAAATCTGATTCCTGGAGCCAGATGTTCCAGGAACTAGTTTTATCAGTTCCTAATTTGGCTCTTGCGTTATTTATTGTACAGAAGATGATATTGGCCATCCATATAGGGAAGACTTCTTTAATTGTTAATTGATGAATTCTGCTACTTCGTGGTTGATCTTACGTCCTGGGGCCCTGAAATATATCACCAGGGTGATAGTCAGTCCTTTGGTCCTTACTGAGAAACAGGACAAGTAAGGAAAGAATAAGCTGGAAAAATCAACATATCCCCCCACCACCATGATTAATCTCCAATCTAAAACCCTGAGTACTACCACTGTTACTCATCATCATAAACCTTGTAGTTCTATTTGATTTCTTAAACTATGTGAATTTATTAG
The DNA here is from genome assembly GCF_964165515.1 of Mesoplodon bidens. Classification (NCBI taxonomy): domain Eukaryota; kingdom Metazoa; phylum Chordata; class Mammalia; order Artiodactyla; family Ziphiidae; genus Mesoplodon; species Mesoplodon bidens. The sequence goes on along the minus strand of NC_138161.1, from coordinate 101,841,322 downwards.
TGTGATGAAAATAAAAGTTACTTTAAATAAATAATATCTTGAATACTGCCACTGTGACCATTGTGAAGAGATCTTTCCCTATACCTACTGATACCAGATTCTGTCCCAGAACAGAAGCCTTGCTTTCTCCATGTAGGACTTTGCCCAGGTCAAATGCAGCTATTCTTGCCATTTGAGATTCAGAATGAACCTACCCTGAAATCTCAGCCCCTGTATGTGGTATGCTCACCCAGATGTTGGCTGTACCAGATGTTTGTCATATTTCCCATGAGTTATGTGGAGAGCCTGTTTCCATACCAGAGTCCTGCTGCCATTCTTGATTCCCAAAACATAAATGCACAGGGGATTCTCCAAGCCAACAGACTTGAACACAATTTAGGTCTCCAGCTCCACACTCCTTTCTGATCTCTTAGCCTAATAAACTAGGTTGGACCAGTTGTAGCTCCCAGAAACTCTTGTGCCTTTTTCCCCCAAGGCTCAGGGCACCAAAAGTCCAGGCCACCCATTTCAAGCTTCCTCTCCTGGCCTTGGCCCTGCTCAGGCTTTATGGGCAGAAGGAGCCAAACCAGCTACTTGGAGAGAAGAATGAAGGAGAACCTCGAGGAAGAGAACTTTCATTCCTTTTAATTCTGCCAGCTTTCACAGCTTGATGATGGCTGCATTGTGCCCTTCTGAGGACTCGGGATGAAATCTAATGAGTTGTTCATCTGTTCTGGTAGTGTTCTAAATCTGTTGTGCATATACATTCACAAGGAGTGGACATTCTCCATTTTTTTTTTCCAAAAATGCTTTGTGATCTTGAGTTGAGCTTATATTTTAGTTCCTGTTATATGTGTATTAATATGTATATGGAACTACTGATCAATTTTACTTTTGTTAATATTTTGTACTTGTGTAATTGCTGTCTTTTTACCCAGGCCATAGCAGAGGTGGCACTGGGCAGTAGTCATGGTGATAGCAGTGGCAGTTTTCATTTTGCCCTCTCTTGGGTGTTCCCTTCTCCTTTCTAAGTGGGCCAGGGCCAAAAAAATATTTGAGAATCACTGGCTTAGATGTTAGAGTATGACAACATTTGTCCTTGTGTAATTTTAGATTCCCAGGGCTGTATTATCCAAACATGGTAAAGGTACAGTATAAACAGGGCTGTCTCCTTCCAGTTTGGTAATAGGCCAGGGGTGACTTCCGTCGTGTGTAAATGCATGGTTTTGAAGTTCTTAGCACGTCTACTGACCTGTTAGTCAACCATAAGATAATATTTTTCTCCAAGTATCTTGGAGGAGATGAAATATAATAGCTGTTTTATCGATTTATTTTTAAAACATATTGCTACATTTACTTCATTTCTCTGTGTATAGATATTTTTTTCCAAGTTATTGGAAAGTAAGTTGCAGGCATTATGACATTTCACCCCCAGACACTTTAGTGTGCATCTCCGAAGGACATTCTTCTACATAGTCAAGAAAATTAACTTTTATTCAGTAATATTCCCCAGCTGTCTTTTATAACTGATATTGACATTGTTATTGATATAGTATTTGATTAAGAATCACACATTATGTTTATTGTTATGCCTCTTTTATCTTCAATCTATAACAATCTGCCTACCTTGCCCCCTCCCCCCAATAACACTGACCTTTTTTAAGAAATGAAATTGAGTTATTTCTAGTGAGGTGGATGGACCCAGAGGCTGTTATACAGAGTGAAGTAAGTCAGAAAGAGAAAAACAAATACCGTATGCTAACGCATATATATGGAACATAAAAACAAACAAACAAAACAAAAAAAACGGTACTGGGCTTCCCTGGTGGCGCAGTGTTTGAGAGTCTGCCTGCCGATGCAGGGGACACGGGTTCGTGCCCCGGTCCGGGAAGATCTCACATGCCGCGGAGCGGCTGGGCCCGTGAGCCATGGCCGCTGAGCCTGCGCATCTGGAGCCTGTGCTCCGCAACGGGAGAGGCCACAACAGTGAGAGGCCCGTGTACCGAAAAAAAAAAAAAAACGGTACTGATGAACCTAGTTGCAAGGCAGGAATAAAGAGGTAGACATAGAGAATGGACTTGAGGACATGGGGTGGGAGGGCAAAGCTGGGGCAAAGTGAGAGTAGCATCGACATACACGCACTACCGAATGTAAAATAGTTGGCTGGTGGGAAGCAGCAGCATAGCACGGGGAGATCGGCCCAGTGCTTTGCGATGACCTAGAGGCAGGGAGGATGAGAGGGGAGGCTCAAGAGGGAGGGGATATGGGGACGTGTATGCCTATGCCTGATTCGCTTTGTTGTGCAACAGAAACTAACACAGTATTGTGAAGCAATTATACTCCAATACAGATTAAAAAAAAAAAAAACGGACTTTTTTTGAAGGGTCCTGGACAGTTGTTTTGTAGTTGTTGACTTTTTTAGGGTATATTTTTAAAGGATATGTAGAAATGCAAACAACATACAGAAATGCTGGCCTTAGGCCTGGAAATTCCCTATGTTTTGGGTTTTCTCACCTCTCATATCCATGTTATTATGTTGACCTCTAAACACTGGTAGAAGAACAGAGTGAGTCAGATGGAGAGAGTTTGTGCATGTTTACTTAGTTACATGCATGTTTAGTTCCTGGAGAGAACTAAACATGCATATAACTAAGTAAATGAATCCCTCAAAAGGAGAGGGCTTTTGAGGGATTCATTACAATTTTTTAGCAAAGCTTACTAAATAGTTGATTTTACTATTTATGGATGATTTTTTGCTGTATTCAATTTTTGAATTTATGTTTACAAAGGTTAGCTGTATCAGATATTAAAGAAAATGGCACAGTCCCCCATATCTCCACCAATTCTGCCTTTAGTACTTGTGCCCCTTAACTAAATTTGATAACATTTCAAGTTTTTATTTTTGGAAACTGTCACCAGGCAGAATCAATGTTAACCATCCATTCAAACGGGTTTGAGCATGTCTCTTATTTGGTTTAGAAGTCTAAAAGGCATCTTCTTTTCCAGACACTTTTTTTAAGTGTCAGAACCTGTCCACTTATCTCATCTCCCTTAAACCTCTTTGGTTCCCAGAACAGGGTATTATCTCCCGTCCTTGTCATTTGTTATAGCAATTGCAAAGAATATTGAGATTAGGAATATATTTTATGCTTGAAATGAATTTCTAATCTACTCAGGCCTAAAATAAAGACATATTTCTGACCCCTTCTAGTAGTATGGAAGAACTTAAAGTAAGCCTCAGCCTGTCTACCCCTTTTTTCTTACTCACTGGCTATCTATGCTTTGTCTCAGAATTTGTCCAAAACAGGCCAGCACTAAGGAAAGGCAGCAGTATGTTGGAAAGTAAGCCTTTTGGTTTTGTTGTGCACAGAACTCAAGGGACACTGCACCTGCTGACTTAAAGCCCTCTGGTCTTTGCCAACTGGGTACCCTGACAAGTTAAGAGTAATCAGGGGAGAAGAGGCCACACCTGCTCCTTCCAGACGGCTTCTGCATTTCTGTTTTGCCAGTGTCATTTTTAAGTTCATATGTCCCTCTGCCCTCTTTCCTTGAGTTCTACTGACAGCCACAGCCAAAGAGCAGTACAGGCAGGTGTCTCGGGCTCCCCCCACCATCATTCTTTTTTTTTTTTTGCGGTACGCGGGCCTCTCACTGTTGTGGCCTCTCCCATCGCGGAGCACAGGCTCCAGACGCGCAGGCTCAGCAGCCATGGCTCACGGGCCCAGCCGCTCCACAGCAGGTGGGATCTTCCCGGACCGCGGCACGAACCCGTGTCCCCTGCATCGGCAGGCGGACTCTCAACCACTGTGCCACCAGGGAAGCACCCCCCATCATCATTCTTGAACTAAACAGTATGTATTCCATACTATGGAGGGAAATGAAGCAGGATGAGTGGCCTGAGAGAGGAGCAATGACCCAAAGCTGGTGGCCCAGGGAGTAGTAAGCTTAGGAATGGACCTTCCCTTTAGGATTATGGCTCTGGAATCCTGAGAAGTCTCTCAGCCATGACTGTACATCCACACCACGTTTGTTCATGAGTGCTGTGAGAGGCTCTGGAGACATGGGCTGGCCACCTGGGACATAGTCTCATGGACGTGCCATTTGGAGGCAGGTGTTGGTGTTCTGGTCAACCTTCCATGTACGGTAAGAAGATCGTGCCTGTCAATCGTGACCAAATAAGGTCCTATCCTGAGGTCATGCCTGCACAGCTGATTTGGGAAAGATGAGTCTGTTCCAGATGCAAGTAATGAAACTGAAGAAGGTGGAGAGGAAAACCCCAAAACAAAATCAGAACGGCGGCACCCAACAGAAAGCAGGCAGAGCCTGTGTGTGATGCAGGAGAAGTAGGATGGTCTTAGTCTCTCTCCCGCGCAGACCGCAGTATAACTGACTGGCAATTTCTTTAACACTCAGCGACTACATAAATGCTGTATGTATTCACAACAAAGGCTGTGGTGAATTGAAATTTTGATGATCACGAAACACCAAAGGAAAGGCTTATTGACAAGGTGGTTTTTGTCTTTCTGAAAAAAATTCCTTTTGACTCAAACTGTCGTGCATCATAACATTCAACAAAAGTGTTTTCCTTTGTTTTGATCCTCTGTGCTGTAATAGTGAAGTTCACTGCCAGCACTGGCATGGGGTAGCTGCCTTGGACAGAATCCACAGGCCTGTACTTGTGGGCAGGAAACAGATTTTGTCAGCAGAGGGAATTATTATTTCTCTTGAATAGACTAGTTTGTCTATTTTTTTTTCTATTTTGAAACAGTTGGGTTATATCTTTGAAAGACTGCTTTTACCCCATCACAGAAGGAAGATTTTCTAAAGTTTGAGAAATCTTAGTATTAACTCAGTGATGCTATTTGACCAGGACAGGACTGTTTTTTTTTTTTTTTTTAAATAGGAACAATTGGGGCTTCACTGGTGGCGCAGTGGTTGAGAGTCCGCCTGCCGATGCAGGGAACACGGGTTCATGCCCCGGTTCGGGAAGATGCCACATGCCGCGGAGCAGCTGATCCCGTGAGCTATGGCTGCTGGGCCTCTGCGTCCGGAGCCTGTGCACTGCAACAGGAGGGGCCACGGCAGTGAGAGGCCCACGTACCGCAAAAAAAAAAAATGGGAACAATTGAAATAACGCATAGCAATCATAAGAGTACAGCTTGATAAATTTTCAAGCTATATAAGCCTTTAGATCAAGACCTAGAACTTATCAAACTACAAGGAGACTCCATGTGCCCCCTGAACAGGCACCACCCCCAGACTCAGAAGTAACCTCCATCCTGACTTTAAACACCGTAGAATATTTTTGTTTCCTTTTGAATGTTATTGTAAATGGGCTCATGTAGTGTCTGGCTTTTATTTATGAGCCCGTGTTGTTAAGTGTGATTGTAATTTCTTCATTCTTATTTCTGTGTAGTATTGAAATTTTGTTTGGGATTACATTGAGCCTATACATAAATTTGGGAAGAACTGATATCTTTACAGTATCAACCTTCCAACCTATGAACATAATATATTCTTCCATTTATTGAGAGTTCTTTGATTTTCCTCAGGGTTTTATAGTTTTCAGTTTAGGTATCTTGCATATCTTTTATTAGGTGTGTTCCTAGGTATTTGATGTTATCTGTTGCTACTGTAAATGTATTTTTTGAATGTCACATTGTTTTAGTTACTGTGTATATAAATTATCCTTTTTATGTATTGGCCTTGTAGCCAATGATCTTGGTAAATTAGCTTATTGATTATTATACTTTGTGGATTCTTTAATATTTTCTGTGTACCCAACCAGGCCATCTGTGGATAATGAGAGTTATATTTTTCTTTCTGATCTTTTTGCCTTTTATTCATTTTTCTTAACTTACTGCATTGGCTAGGATCAGGCTTGATTTTTGATCACTGTGTCAGATAGAAAAATATTCCAAGGAGTTCCCTAGTAAGAAAAGCAACTGTGAAGTTATTAACTTGGTTGATCTGTGAACATCGTATCTAAATTTTAGATGGTAATATGGTCGTCTACAAAGCAGCACTTTGTACTTTGTAATGCATGCCCACAGATATGGATTTATATCTTGTCAGCCAGCCACCCTTGTCTTTCCTACCCCTGACAAGCAGAGACTCTCATATATTTGTGCATGGATCTTTAACAGAGTTCTTATAGTCAAATAGGGGTCCAGACAGCTCACTCAAAGTGTTCTTGCCTCAGAGGTGGCATTAAGAGGGAATGTCAAGAAGCAGTTTCAGGAGTGGTGGGGCATTTGGGGTGCGAGATGGTATCCATGGCAACAGTGTGGCATCTGGCTGGTCAGTGACTGGCTGTCAAGATGCCAGGCCTTCCAAAGTGCCTGCAGCTATCTGAATGAGAAGATTTTTTTTTTTTTTTTTTTTGCGTTACGCGGGCCTCTCACCATTGTGGCCTCTTCCGTTGCAGAGCACAGGCTCCGGATGCGCAGGCTCAGCGGCCATGGCTCACGGGCCCAGCCGCTCCGCGGCATGTGGGATCTTCCCGGACCGGGGCACGAACCCGTGTCCCCTGCATCGGCAGGCGGACTCTCAACCACTGCGCCACCAGGGAAGCCCTGAATGAGAAGATTTTGATCAGCAGGATATAAAAGGGAGAATGAGATCTTCTAGATGGAATACTAGGTTGGGAGGCAAGGACTGTAAGAATTAGAGGCCACTGGAGTCAAGAGATGTTAGTTGCCAGTAGGAGTGAGGCAGGGATCCTGGGTATTTTGGTGGCCTAGAGATGGGGAAGGTGTAAGCCCTTGAGTGGATTCAGGTGTATCAGGTGTGCCTCCAGCTGGCGAGTGCAGAGTAAACGTGAGGACATGGACCCTGATAATTGGCAAATAGTATTCCTTCATCTTCTTCTCTGGTGTTGTCTTCTTTCTCGACCTCTTTCTGTATTTCTTTTAATCCCTTTTTGATGTAGTCTTTTTCTCTCAGATTCCCTCTAGGAAGCAATATGATGGAATGACTAACAACTGTTTAGGACAGTATCCTGATCACTTACAGCTATGAGACAGTGGCAAATTACTTACCTTTTGAGCCTTGATCTTCTCATCTCTAAAATGGAGACAGTGAAAGTAGCTTTCTCACTGGGTTGGGAAGATTGAATAATATAATGTATATAAACAAACTGGCCAAAGCCAGTGATAAGGGGTCTGTCTGGCTGCCTCTCTCTTGGTCTACCTGGTTCTTTTCCAGAGGTGTTAGTTCTTATCCATTGTTCCTTTGTTCTACAGCACTTTCTCTCAACCAGATGTAATGTGGTATTTTTGTTGTTTTTATTGAAAACAAAGTCTCTGTCCTCTATTTTTGATGTACAAAGTGGGTGAGTGCAGTATCTCCCATTCCTGTCAATGTGGTAGATCACTGAAATGACAGTGGGGGGCTCTTGCCTCCTTTCCCCTCCAATATCAGAAGCTCCAAGACCTTGAGCAATTCCTTTAACTCCTCTGGGCCTCAGGGTCCTTATCTATAAATGTAAGGGCCTGAATTAAGTGGATCGTGGGGCCCCAGTCCAACTCTAATTACATCTGTGGGAAGATGCTGAAAGTCAGACCTCTCACTAAATTATGCATGCCCTGAAGAAACGACTGCCATGTCTGTTTTGTTTACCGTCATATCCCCAACACCTTCAGGATGCCTGACCCATGGAAGACGTTCAATGAATGAATGATTGGATGAATGAATGAAAGAAATTTTTACAACAAGGAAGGCAGCCCACGTTTGCCAGGAATTGTTCTCAGGGCACTGTTGGCTTCATGGGCCCATCTTCTATAACTGAGCTTAAACTCAAATTTTCTAATTGTAGAAAATGTTTATCAACTCAAATAGTCAAGTAGCATCTCTTTTCAAACTTCCTAAGGAGTTCATGCTCCTCTTTTAATTGCAATTCATTGCCGTGCTTTATAGTCCTCAGTCTCTGTCAGCGTTTAGTAAGTTGCCCATGCGAAGGTGAATACTCTGTTTTTGAAAGCACAGTGTATAATTACACAAAATCATAGCACCATCTGCAAGGTGCTGTGCCATTTTATTTATTTCTGAAGGCAGCATCACATATCTCATTTTACAAAGAGGGAACGGGCTGAAAGCAAGGAGCATTCCTTGGACTTCTAAGTTCCTGCTTAAAATACACGACTAGGGCTTCCCTGGTGGCGCAGTGGTTGAGAGTCCGCCTGCTGATGCGGGGGACACAGGTTCGTGCCCCGGTCCGGGAAGATCCCACATGCCGCGGAGCAGCTGGGCCGTGAGCCATGGCCGCTGAGCCTGCGCGTCCGGAGCCTGTGCTCTGCAACGGGAGAGGCCACAACAGTGAGAGGCCCGCGTAACCGCAAAAAAAAAAAATAATAAATAAATAAATAAATAAATACACGACTAGCTCTGAGTAGTGCATACCACCGTCAGGCTCCTTCATACATCCTCTGGCCCAGCAGTCCCTTTGGAGACCAAGCCTTCGTCGTAACCCCTCACAGGGCCCCTACTGGCTTTCCTGTCAGTGATCTGTGAAACTTCCAATTCTCGCTCCTTCTCTGTACCACTCTCCTCTCCCTCCTTCGAATGGTTGATTCCTGAGGGAAAGAATACTTATGACTAACATCGTGTCTAGCCTTGAAGGGTAAATGTGGTCCCTGCCTTCGAGGTTAAGAATTCATTGGAAATATAACCCATTCAATCACTTATTATTGTAGTTGATTCAGGCTGCTATGGTACCACAGACTGGGGAGCTAACAAACAACAGAAATTTATTTCTCACTGTTCTGGAGGCTGGAAGTTTGAGATCATGATGCCAGCATGGTTGGGTGAGGGCTCCCCTCCAGGTCACAGACTTGTGTCGTCAGATAGCTGCGCCCTTGTGACCTAATCACCTCCAAAAGGCCCTCCCCCTAATATCACATAGGGCATTAGGATTTCAACATATGAATTTTGGGGGTCACAAACATTCAGACCGTAGCACTCATCAGCTATTTCTTGAACTCCTCCTTTGGTTAGAGAACATAAGATTCCAGGTATAGGACAGTTTGGTGTGGTGGAAGATACTGTACAATCAAGAGCCAAAATGGTATAGTACACACTAAGAATACTGTGTAGATTTGAGGGAATCAGGACATCCAGTTAGCCAAAAGCTTAGATTCTCTTTCAAAATGGGTATATACTATTCCTGAAGACATTACGAAAGTTTGTTTTCTGGGAAACTTTGGTTTACCCTCTGGTGTTAGTCCTGTCAGCAGAGCTGGTAACTTTTATAACAATATTGTGAAAACGTCAAAACATTTCTAAAACCTGAAGTGAGAAAATTGAATAATGCCATAACTTGTTTACTCTCCAAACTTCGGTAAAACAGTGATTATAAATGATTTTCTTTAGATAAGTACTTTCCAGGACATGTAACTTCTGTTTATGCTGGGGCATCATCACCTTCCCTCATTACCTTGCCAAAACTTTTATGGCAGAAGACTGGTAAGAGGAGAAGCAATGACACGGGGGCAGTGCCAAGAACCACCAGAGCATCCACTGCGTTGGAGAAATGGTTTTCTGTGTCGAGTCGTCGATTCTCCCTTCTCGTTTACTAACAACATTCTAACAACAACAAGCTTAGCCATTTTCTGTGTCTGAATGTCTGAAAACATTTGATAGCAATTGAGGGTTGGCTGCCATGATGTCACCATCAAAAAATCACAAGAGAGACTCTAATGACTTCTAAATATAATCTGCCAGTTCTGAACTTATTTTGCGTGTTCGGGAAAAGCAGTTGGCATTATGTAGGAAAGGAATAATGAAAACCTGCCCTTGCCAGTCAGTCCCTGGCAGGACTTTGCTTTATAAACTTGTCATCTGTGATCTAGTCCTCAGTCTCATTTGTTCACTTCTGAGTCCAGAATTCAGGGGTTGGATGAGGCACCTGAGAAACCAGTTGGTGGGAAGATTGTTCAGTCTTACCATACAGGAAAGGGATGATCCTTTAGCTAATTCTCCCTAATAGAATCACTAAGAAAACCAAGCTCCTGGAAGATGGCTTAGAAGTAAAGATTGAGTGGAACAGAAAACTTTAGTGGGTCACCAGAGCACTAAGCTCTGTTAGCTATTTAATGAGAATTTGGATCCAGTGGAGAACAGCTGGCAGGAAAGCTTAACTCATTCCCCTCCCTCTCCTTCCCAGATGCTGGACAGAGAGTAGCAATTCTAGCCCCTAGCTAGAAGACAACCCTTACGATGCAGCATCTTTAGAGTTTGCCCTTCTACTTTGGGTAAAACGCCCTCTCTGAAATGAGTTAGCTCCTAGATACGGCAGAAAAGACAAAACTGTTTGGGTTTTGCCACTGCATGTGAATCACCTTGGTTTGAAAAACTCACTCCTCTGCCCTCTCAGAATCACGTATGGAATGTGCAGTCGACTTCTAAACATAAAGCAACAGCTCTGTATGCTATCAATTTAGGAAAAGTAATTGGCACCATCTGTGAAAGGATTGGTTATGAGAGCCTGCCCTTTGTGGCCGGGTACTAGGAGAGGCATGGAGCCGACACGAGCACAGAGGTTTCCAGGCCTCCTTCCTGTATGCAGTTAACCTCTCCTCGGTTGTAGTTTGGTCCATCATTGTATTCCTTTGCTTTTAAAAATTTTGAAATGCCCCTAAAATTGAGTATTTCTTACTCAGAGCTAATATTGAGTTGCTTGAGGAAGGACTTTGAAAAATCATGTATTTTCTTTAAAGTCATATATTTAATTCGTATATATGCCTCTGTATTTTGCCACAGGAATTTTAAGACTTTGATAAGCTAATGTGTAATGTCTACCAGTATATTTTTGGTGTTGTTTTGTCCTTTTCAGAAACAAAATTGTTCTTATCTGCAGTCCTTGCTATTCTATCACACCTGCATTTTTCTTGAAGAACCATCACCTACAGGATCTTTAAGGGCCTCAGAGCTGCTAGGAAGCAGACCCAACACCAAAGAAGTTTGGTGAAAACAGACTTGGCTAATGTAAAGTGTCAGATGATGATTTCTGACTTTAAAGAACATTTCATTGGTTTTAGATGGTAGGCTCTGTGTTAAGGGTTGGGCTTTCTCTGGCATGTGATTTGACACGAGTTCCAAGAACAATCAGCTAGTATAGGGTTTGCATAAGGAAGCATTGTGCTCCCTGTTAATCAGCTGTCCTCTGTTCCTCCCTCATCCCTCTTCTGATTTTAGTGGTGCTTCATGCCCCACCTCCAACCAAGATCAAACGGGAGCTGCACAGCCCCTCCTCTGAGCTGTCGTCCTGTAGCCATGAACAGGCTCTCGGTGCTAATTATGGAGAAAAGTGCCTCTACAACTATTGGTAAGTGGAGCCAGAGGAAGGCTGGCCAGGAAGTGGCCGGCACGCTGATTGCTTACAATATTATTCAGCAGATGCTCAGTGTAGCACACCCCATCTTTCGTGGCAGTGTAATGATCCTCTAGGTGTAGCCAGTCCAAATGCGGCTTTGTCTGCACGTAAAATGCAAAACTGTTAAATCGGCTCTCCGGGGGGACTGAGTTCATGGGGTACTGAGCCCTCCTAAGGGAAAGAACCTTGAATGCTGGGATATTTGATCTGTGGCTTCGAGGGAGGGAATATATGCTTCTTCATGTCTATCATATGTTAATGTGAACTTTAAGCACCAAAGAAGTAATCTTCAAATCAGAATATATGAAAAAGTCCCCATGCTTGTGCCCTTTACTTAAGACTATCCAGGCCCCAGGAATGAAGCTTTAATTTTAAATCATTCTTTGCTCTGGAAGATAAACACAGACCTGCCTGAAGGGGGGAGGAGAAGAGTTGTTAAGTGATGTTACAGCAGAAATTTATCCTCAATAAAGGTTCTAATTCCTGGGAACCCTGGAATTCTTGGAGGGGGCTGGAAAACTCCTCCCAAGGCATACTTTCTCCCCTCATCTATCCATCCCTGCCCACGCATACATGGAGAATTCTTTTAGAAAAGGGGAAAAAGGAAACCGGAAGCAGAGGCTAAAATTATCTTTGAGAAGAATCACTAGAAGTGTTAAAGTCCCTGTGACGCAGTGTGTTTGTCACTTTTCAGAGGTACAAATATTCCCTCGGGCTGCCAGCAATTTAACTATGTTAATGCGGTCATTTCCTGGCAACCACGGGCTGCAGGCTGGACCTGGTGACCATGCTAATGGCTTCATTGCAGCTAAATGGTTCCTTCTCTTTTTCTGTTTACAGTGCCTATGATAGGAAGCCTCCCTCTGGGTTCAAGCCATTAACCCCTCCTACCACCCCCCTGTCGCCTACCCATCAGAATTCCCTATTTCCCCCGCCTCAGGCAACTCTGCCCACCTCGGCACATGCCCCTGCAGCTGGCCCAGTACCAGGTGTGGGCCCCACCCCCAGCCCTCATTCACTTCCAGAACCTGGACCACAGCAGCAAACCTTTGCAGTCCCCCGGCCGCCACATCAGCCCCTGCAGATGCCAAAGATGATGCCTGAAAACCAGTATCCATCAGAACAGAGGTGGGTGCATATCTGGGCTTCCTTTACTGCCTCCTTCCCCCTCTCCTTTACCTCCCAGGGAGAGGGGAAGCAGTTAGTCATATTTACCAGGTACCTATAAAGTTCTCATTCCATTGAGGCATCTTGTGAGGTAAGACTACTAATAATATGAATAGGACCTGTTTATATATCACCCTGTACCTGAGGTACTGCAGATGGGTTATAGACATTACAACATCCTTGTGAAGTAGGTAGGGGAGAGGTAGCGGGTACTCTCCCCATTGCAGAGGCAGAGGAACAGGGGCCTGCTCAGGATGCACAGTCCGTTGACCATGGCTCCTCATTGGATGCTGCCTGCTAGAATTGCACTTTGGTTTATGCTACCCATAAATACTTTATTACCATTTTACTTATATATTAGGGAAGATTGCTGAGTTATAGGAGATATTATTACTCATTTGATTTTTAACACATTTTTACAGTAGGGGATTACCCAAGGACCTTATTTATAATTTTTCACTTTTGAGATAGAGATCTTGACTTCACTCCAGGTAGTTCTACATTCTTAATAAGGAAATTGAGGCATCAGGAATAACTTGTCCGAAGACATTCATTCTCAGAAAAACTAAGATGTAAAAGGAATCTACTCTGCAAACACCAAACTTAACCTCTTAGGTCCCAGCCTTCAAAGTCCATTATCTGCAGTATTCTAGAACTTTGGATGCTTGTCACCTTCCTTTATACAGGATATTCTGCAGACCTGTCTTTTTTTTATTTCAAGTCCCTCTGGGATGAGGAGATAACATAGCGGGTAGTTGTCTGTGGTTACCAAGGGCTGCCAGGTGGTGACCATTGTTTGCCCTTTCTGTCTTTATTGCTCTGCATAGGTGGGTGTGGGGGAGGAGGACAGGAGAGGAAGGATGTATGAGTGTTTCTTCCCCTGGCCTGGTCCAACCCAGATGCCTGCTGGTGTTTAATTGGAGGTCACTTTATTTCTAGATGAAATGCAGAAAAGTAAGCACTCTTGTCTGGTTCCAATTCCCTTCCCCCTTTGCTGTGAAAGTCACTATAAAGAACTATATAACTTGTTTGGTTAGTGTTTGTTCACCTGCTGAAGCCAGGGGCCCACAAAGGCCAATGATATAGGGGGCCTGAGGGGAGAGTGTTGACTGGGGGCTGGCTCAGTGGTGGGCCTTGGTTTCCACAGGGAGCTCATCTGAAGGAGACAGATACCACGAAGCTTTTGCTAGTTCTTGCCTTGTATTAATAGTCTTATAGTTTTTCAAAATTTGGAAATTTGGATTTTTATGTAGAAATTCCAGGTTTGTTTGTTTTGTTTTGTTTTGTTTTAAGCTGGCAACTAATTCAAATTTAAAACAGCAGTAACACTTTGCAGACTAAACAAAACCTCTCTGTGGGCAGAATCACCCTCAGGCCTGCAAGCTTGTGAACTTGAGCCTGGATGCCATTTTTATTTCAATAATTTTTCTGGTTTTATGTTTTTAAACAGTATCTTTCTGATTTTCTGCAGGGATTATTAATTGAAGAGGAGGGTTGGGGTGGGGTATATGTTTGGTATTTGAAATAATTAGCAAACTTTATATTTATTACACCATATAGAAAGGAAAATTACTTCGTGTTCAGTCTGTTTTATTTCTATTTCCTCCTAATCTCTGTTTCTTATCCAGGGGCCTGTGTAAATAGATAGTGTCAATGGCTAACTAAACTGGGGGAGAAATCCCCTAGTTCTGCTGTGGTTATTCATCCCCTTGCAGCCCTGGCAGACAGGGAGCCTTAGTCTCAGTGATGAAGTAGGTTTGCCTCCTCCCAAAAGGAGGACATTTGATCCCTGAGATTTGAGTGTCTGTCCTCAGGTGTCCAAAGGCAGGAGCCAGAAAGTAGGTATTTCTTTTGGGGGGTGATTCCTCCCTGAAATCTGCTTGTCCACCTTGCACTCACTTCACCTTACCCTCTGCCTTTAGGAATGGTGGGTCTGAAATAAAAAGACCTCACACACACGGGAGTGATAGAGATCCTTGAGAGAATTGGGGCTGAGGGCAGGCGCCTGGAGAGGTAAAATACAAGCAAGACTGGGTGCTTAGGCTTCTACCCCAGACCACTATAGTCTCCAAGCTGAGAGTACAGGAGTCCCCATGGGGGGCTATTAATAATGCAGATTTCTTGCTGTACCCCAGAGATGGAGTTGTGGTTCTGGGGCAGGACCTGGAAATATTATTGTCACATTTGGGAACATCATGGTGCCACCCTCTCTTCTACCCCCACGCCTACTCCAACCCATCTTTTTAAGCAGCAAGTACCCAATGCTCTGAATTTTGTTCTTATTGCCCTTGTCTGTTATTAATGAGATTTGATATCTGTGTGATGCAGAATACATCAAAAACATGACAATTGATTTTGAATGTAGATATTGGATAGCGCACAGAAAATGAGACAAACTAAAATCCCTAGTCTGATTTTGTAAAAGTAATAGGAATTGTAGTCATGTATGATTACAGGCTTAATGATTACATATTCAATAACTTATCCCTGCCTGAAAGTGGGGCAGATTACTTTAGTTTGTAACTGTAGCTTGTTCTTTGCAGACTTTTAATTTAAATTAGAGGGAATATTGCTTCAAAACTAACCCCATAACAAAAATGTGATATTTTGCAGGATAGAAGGAAATATAGTCTTATTTGAGCTTTTCTTTTTTTTAACAGCTCTGTAACCAAGGCAGAGTAAAAAAAAAAAAAAAACCCATTTTACAGATAAGGAAAAAAAAATCAGACCTCAGAGCATCTAAAGGACTTCCTAAAGGTCACATAGCCAAATACAGGGTCCTACATTTAGAAGCCAAAACATTAACATATAAGTACACCATTTTGGTTATGCTTGCAGGAGGGAGGCTGCTAACAATCTACTGAAAGCTGAGTAAGGGACCTTGAGAAATACATTTCGACCTTGAATTTTATCCATCTCTTTATCTCCTAAACTACCAGAACTTTATCCATCTCTTAAACTACAAAATCCTAGTTAATTCCCACATCACTTATCTAAGTCCACATTGTAACACCTATATTTTCTGTTTTGCTCACAGAGTGCCTTATTTCTTCAGTTGAATAGAGCAAACTCTTTCAGGTTTAAAAATCATGACTTAGACCCCTTTCTTTAGACCACATTTAGCTCAGTATCTTGTCTTCAATGTTTATTGATAGCGATTGTTTGCTAAGATTATACTTTAAGCAAGTAAAATATAATCCAGTCAAGAGTACATTCTTAATGTTTTGTATAATCTCAGTATATAATTCTTTACAACTCAAAATTCGTTTTTGGAAGATAAATACTGTGTTTGAAAGCCGTGATTTATGTTCGTTATTTCCTCCCCTCAAGGAGGAGGGAAAAAAAAAAAAAACCATGTAATTTGGCATGTTCAGACATGTTCCATTTATCCTTAAAGAGCAGCTGCTCCTTGAAAAGGAGAAGTGCTTCTCATGCAGCTTTTCCACTCTCACAGGAGTTTTCACTGTGCTGTTTACGATGTTTACATGTGCTGGGTGGAGGAACTTAGAAAATATTCCTATGTTATGCCCATAGTCCTGGCCAGATATGTTTCCATCTTTACTATTCCATTTGTCATTCCATCTCGAGTCCCCACAATTCAGCTGAAGAGGCTCCACTAAGAAAAGTATCATCTAAGAATTTTGGAATACACCGCTGTCTCACTAACGTGGCATCAAGAAGCAAAAACTCAAGAAAAGACAAAATTTAAGGAGATACCCCTGATGGTGGAAAAATCCTCTGCTTCTTGATGCTTCCTAAGGGCATCAGTATCACAATAGGCTATCACACTGAAATCGATAGTCAGAACCGAGTCCCCAGAGTCATCAAGAAAGGGTCTGTTGTGTGCCACACAATCTAAAGGAGTGAATGGCCTGGTTGAGAAGGTTCCCTCAGTGGTTATGATCGAAACTTCAGAGCTTAAAGGATGAGCCTACATTTTCTAGAATTGTGATTTAATAGAAAACTATTTATTCCCTAAAGATGCTAGATTAAGAGGTGTAATATATGCAAGTTTTTCTCTTGCTTCTACTTCCTCTCTTAAAGTCCATCCCTAATAAATTGCTGTTCATTTTTGTCCTTCGTATTTTGTAGTTTTTAGAGAGGGAAGAACTTGACAGTCACACTTGTAGCCTGTCTGACGCATGCCTCTCCATGCACTCCTGTTAACAGCGTGTTATGTGTGGCAGCACAAATTCACTTTAGGATCCGAAACTGAGTTTCATAGATGCTTAATGGAACCTTCTTGGACGGACTGAATAATGTACTTCTAAATGGTTCGAGTATGGGGGTTTTTTTTTGGTTCTGAATCTTAAAAGGGCTTGTTTTCTGCATTTCCCCATGTTTACTATAGGTTTTTTTGGGGGGTGGGGGGTTGTTTTTGGTTTTGTTTTTTCTTTTTTACCTTTTATCAAGCTAAAGGAAATTTCCTTCTTTCCCTAGTGTACTGACATTTTTTAATATGACTACATACTGAGTCTTAGCAAACACGTCTGCCTCTATTGAGAGGATCAAACAAATTTTCTCCTTTAATTTTTCAGTGTTATGAATTACATTGAGTTTTATGAAGCCAACGTCATATACTTGTGATAAGGCAAAATTATTTGTTATGTATTATCATTTATACATTGCTGGGCTAGGTTTTCCAGTATATATTTAGGACTTCTGCATTTGTATTTATGATTGAGAATAATGAATACTTTCTCTTTCTTATATTGTCCTTGTTGGGTTTTAGCATTGAGGTTATACTCACCAAATGAGTAGAGGGTATTCTCCTTTCTACATATTCCAGAATAGCTCGTGTGAATTTGGGGTTTTCCAATCCTTGAATTTTTGAAAGAATTTACCAGTAAAACCATTTGGGCCTGATGTTTTCTTTGTGGGAAGATTTTTTAATTACTGGTTGCTTCAGTGTCTTCACCTTTTATGGTCTTGCTCTGGGGATTCCTATTTAATTGAGTGAATTTAATAAATTATTTTTCTAGGAATTTTTCTGTTTTACAAGTTGTAAAATTAATTGTCATAAAGCTGTTCGTAATGTCCTTTTAACAACCTCTATAGCATCTGTTTATCCATTTTTCATTTTTGATGCTATTTATCTAGACCTTCTTAGTCTTAGCAAATTATATCACTCATCTTTTCAACAAATCAACTCTGGCTTTGCTCGTTCTTTCTATTGGATGTTTTCTGTTTCATTGATTTCTGCTCCTACTAAAATGTTTTACTCTATTTTCTTTGCTTATTCTGTTTTTTCTAACTTCTTTGGTTGGATGATTTGCTCATTAATTTTTTTAGCTTTCTTTGTTTATACTATAACCATATAACCAAATAAAGGTTCTCCTAAGGCTGGGGTGACCATACATTCAGTTTTTCCTGGGTCACTTATGGTTTATGAAAGTAATTGCTAACAGCTTTCCTTTTCAATCCTCAAAATATCATGGTTGGGACAATCAATTATTTGATCTCCCTTCCCAAGTCCTGCTTTAGCTGTATCCCACAGGTTCTGATTTGTGGTATTTAAAAAATTCAGTTCCAAGTGTTTTCTATTATTTCTTCAATCCTGGAGTTCTTAAAATATATATTTCTTGATTTCCAAACATATGGGAGTTTTCTAGCTTCCTGGACTATATGACTGTTATTTAAATGTCATCAAGAGGGTATTTAAAAACAATTATAGAAACAATTGTACAAATAGTATAGGCCAATGGCTCTGGAGTTGGACAGACTAACAGCCTAAGATTGAATCCCAGCTCTGCTACTTCCTATCTAAGAATTTTGGAATACACTGCTCTCTCACTTACGTCTCTCCTATCTATGTAACCTCAGGCAGGCATTTAACTATTCTAAGCTTTGGTTTCTTCATCTGAAAATGGGAGAATACTAGATCATTGGGTGAATTAAATGAAGTCACATTAGCACAGGGAAAATACTCAATAAATGTTTCCATAACAATTTTATTTCAAAAATCACTTTTATGGGGCTTCCCTGGTGGCGCAGTGGTTGAGAGTCTGCCTGCCCATGCAGGGGACCACGGGTTCATGCCCCAGTCTGGGAAGATCCCACATGCCGTGGAGCGGCTGGGCCTGTAAGCCATGGCCACTGAGCCTGCGCTTCCGGAGCCTGTGCTCCGCAACGGGAGAGGCCACAGCAGTGAGAGGCCCGCATACCGCAAAAAAAAAAAAATCACTTTTATGTTCCATAAAGAAAACTATCCTAAAGGAATCTTTCTTAAATGATGTAGATACTACAACAGAAACTTAAGTTGGTTCACTGTTTAATAAGTTTTAAAAATGTAAAGCTCCCTGTATCCCTAAATCTTTTCATCATTAGACTTACTAATGTTGTACATGTAAAACTAATACTTTCACCATCTAATCTCCTGGTAACATCTTGTATTTACATCACCTTTTTTCTTCCATGTTAGATCTTGAGAAATCAGATAAATACCTAGGCCTTTAAAGGACATATTTTGTTCGTCATCTCTTTATGTTTTACCATAGTTTAGATAGGCCAATTTGAGTTTAGGCCAATATGAATTTAAGCAATGCCAACAGGCCTCACAGAGTCCTGAGAGCTGTTTCAGAGTTCTTTGGTGGGCTTTTTAAGGACAATGTGTGGGTTTTGTTTTGCAGCAGTGCCTGGCTCTGGGTATATGTCAGGAAAATCAATATTATGTGAAGTTAGGTGGTACGTTACCACCCGGAATAAAAGTCAGTATTCTCTTTCTGAGACAGGAGACTGAGTAGGCAGCTAGGAGACTCTTATTTTGTGTGGAGGAAAGTCTTCTCCCAGTTCCTTAAGATCTTCCCTTACATTTGCATACCTGCTGAATTTAGCTTACTGTGGGGGTCAGGGTGGCATGGGGAGTTGATGGTGACATTTGAAGGTAACATAAAATCAAAAACTCAGCAGCGAGCGTGCTGGGCCCTGTCTCACACAGTATCTTATGTAATCTTTACGACAGATCTTTGGGACAAGTAACCCGACTGTCCTTATTTTCCTGATGAGGAAACTGAGGCTCAGAGCATTTACATAACTAACCCAAGGTCAAACAGCTAGTAAGGGGTAGAGATTGGATTTCAGCCCAATGTGTTCTGACTTCGCAGCCAGAGCCTCTTACCCAGCTATGCTGCTTCTCTATTTTCTATCTTCTCTTAGCTTTAACGGAAATATTAAGTACGTGGTGGTGGTTTCTTAGCCAATTTTCTGTATCATCTCTCGGCTAGCCTCTGAACTGTCACTCTGCTTCACCTGGCACCCATAGCCAGCCACTGTGTAGCCTTCGTTGAATCCACACTTTTCTCCTTTTTTCTCTAAGGATTGTGTTTACTCTATGTGTTGGCAGCAGAAGCCGAAAAGGAAATGCAGAAAAAGCATCTAACGGTTTTCATAATGTAAACCAAATGTTGGTAGCGTGGGTGAGCTCTTGGGAGGAAAGGCGCTATATAAATCTGACAAATAAATAAATAACTGATTCTTTAAATAAACTGGCACTGAAAAAAGCCTTAATCTGTAACCTATTGAATTTAGGCTTGCTCAGTAGCCAGAAGTCTCCTTTTGCTCACCAACTGTGAGCTCACTATGGCCTGAAATCTGTTGGGATCACGGGGTGAGGGGGTGGTGGAAGGGGGGAGTGGTTATCAGGAGGAAGAAAGAGGTCTGTTAGGAACCAAGCCACCCCTCCATTGAAAATGATTGCCTGCCTCAGTAAACAAGACGCATCTCTGTCATAACTGTGCTATGTATACAACACATTCTTAGATACTTCAGAAGGATTGCAGAAAGGGGAAGGAGGTTCAAATGAAGGTCAGTGAGTAAAGTTCACAGAATGTATTTGAGGACAAGAACGGAATTACTTTACTAATCTCTGCAAATAAAAGCCATTATCGGCAGCAAGCTCTGAGAGAATCTTTCTTCCAAATATGTTGGTTTTGTGACCTACCCTTAAGCTCCCCTTTGCCACTCCCACTCCCTCAAAACAAACTAGGACAAAACAATCCCAGTTATAGAATCTGTTCTGCAGATCCCAGGCCTGTAAGCTTCATGCATCCTTAAAGTTATGCTGGGGGGGAGGGGATGAGGGTTGCTGGCTGGTGCCCACCTGGAAGTACCTTTTCCTGAGGGGGCCACAGCAGGCCAACTCTAGAGTTTCATTCTGGAAAGTGAGAAGATGAGCGCTGAGCGGAAGTGCCGTGATTGGACCTGCCAGCTGCACAGGCTCTGGTTACAGAACTGAGCGGTTCGGTGCTGTCTCAGAGCCATCAAGGAAGTGATTTGTGGAGGTTACTTTGGAAGGTGCTCGGAAAGTTGCAGAGCGGGGAAGGGTGAGGACATGGAAAGTGGTGCCCTCGTTACTGTTCCTGCTAGCATAAACTTTGGGTACTTTATTTTAAAAAGCCCTAAAGAGTATCTTCACTTTCTTTTCTGCCCACTTGTTCAGAATTTGCGTTAAAAAAAAAATCAGGTGCAGCATGCTTCTGGTGCCTGTATTCTAAATGTCAAGCCTAAACCCAAGTTTCAAATTTACACTTCAAAGACCACAGAAGGGTTTCCTTAAATAACAGCAACCTTGAAAATTGCGCTCCTGGTGACAATCCACTGTAATGCATTCAGTGCCCACTGAACCTTACAGAGTTCATAAAACTTGTTTAAATAATTGGCCAGGCAGATTCTGATGCTTTTGGTGTCTGGGATAAAAGGATAAATATATATAAAATAGCTTGGTGATCCTCATGTTATACAATGGTCTTGTGCTGCTTTTAGTAAGATAGTAAAGACTCACAGAGTGAGAGCCACGCTATACCCTGATCTAAACAGTGTTTTATCTGCACACAAATCTCTTCAGTTTAAGATTTTACGTCTTGATGTTCTAGAAATCTATTGGCCACCTGTTGTCACAGATTGATTCAGATCAAATTCAAATTATTTGATTGAAACTATTAATAGGATCAAACTAAAAGTAGAGAGTAAGACCTTAGTATTATAGGGTTACATTGTTGACTTTTAAAATTTACTTTTTTGATTACTAATGAAGTTAAACTTTTTGTCTATGACCATTTACATCCCTTCTTTAGTGATTTCCCCATTTGTGTTCTTTACCCATTTTTTCTGTTGGCGTGTCCATCTTTTATTGATTTTTTAAAAGCTCTTTATATCAGCAGTATTAACATTACTGTATCTGTTAGAGATTTTTCCTCAGTTTGTTTAATTTGGGGTCTTGTTTCTGGTATTTTCTGACTATTATAGATGTTTTTTCCCCAGTTTATTGTTTTTCTTTAGGTTTCTTGTGTTTATTGACTTACAGAAATTTATACAAGGAGATATATCCATATTTATCTTCATGATTTCTGCTGTTGGTATGATGTATTGAAAGGTTTTTCCTCACTCCAAGATATGTTTTCACATATATTTACTATAGTGGTTTCACGTTGAAATCTTTATATAAAAATTTTGGCATGTGGTATAAAACAGGGATCTTTTTCCCCTCTTATTTGAAATGCTAACCTTAACAAGTAGCATATTCTGGACTATGCTTGACAGTTTGTGACTTCTCGTTGGATTCCTTTGACGTGCCTATCTTTCATTCTTTGTGTTCCTATTATTGTGGCTTTATAATGTTTGTCAGTCTAATAGATCATTCTTTCATCATCTTTTAAAGTTTAGAATCATTTTGTCAAGTTGGTTGGGAAGGAATTGCTTTTACAGAGTAATTTTCAGTGAGTGAACACCTTCCAAGTCCTAAATATTTTCTTTCATTAGATTGGTTGCTTAGAAAATAGTTTTAAGGTTTTATTCTTGTATAGCCTACACATTTCCTGATTTTTTCTAGGGATTTTATGGCTTTGATTGCTATTACATATAGGCTTTTTTTTTTTAAAAAACTACGTTTTCTAACTGGTTAACTTCTGGTTAAATACTCCTCTGTCTTTAAAAATTAATTCTGTCTACAGGTTAGAGAATGAATGAACCAGTGAACAAACATAACATGTTAGTGATATTTGCAAATAGTTGGTTTTATATATTCAGATACGTAATCTGGCCCAACTATACACATAGACTGTGCATGAAATAAAAATGCATGGAAAATAAGATGCTACCATGTCATTCATTGTTTTATGTATTTATTTATTTGGCCAGTCCCTGACTCAGGAGGTTTGAAATGTGCAATATAATTTTGGGAAGAGGGTAAGATGTCCAGAAGTAAGCATTAAGTACTTTGCAAATAATTCCATTAATCTGGACTTCTAATTCTCAGTGCTGTATCACAGTAGGTATTCATCTTGTTCTTACTTAACAATGCAACTACTACTTTCTTCTTGCAGATTTCAGAGACAACTGTCTGAACCCTGCCACCCCTTCCCTCCTCAGTCAGGAGTTCCTGGAGATAATCGCCCCAATTACCACCGGCAAATGTCAGAACCTATCGTCCCTGCACCTCCCCCACCCCCTCAGGGATTCAAACAAGAATACCATGACCCACTCTATGAACATGGGGTCCCAGGCATGCCGGGCCCCCCATCACATGGATTCCAGTCACCAATGGGAATCAAGCAGGAGCCCCGGGATTACTGCGTTGATTCAGGTAAGCATAAAATCATGCCGTTCCTTTCTTCAGTCTCTCGTTCATCTATCAGGTTGTTACTGACTATCTTCTATGTGTGGGGCTTTGGGGAGTAGTTTTATAAAATTTGCCCTCAAAGAACTTAGGAGCTAGTAAAGCAAACATGTCTATGCATAACTGAATACAAAACAAAACAGAAAAGCCATGCAAATGGTAGGAAGAGCAGTAGGCATTCAGAAGTGGTGCACAGTACATCTGAGTCCAAGCCTGAAGATTGCCGCCATCCAGTCTTGGTGATGTCCTTTCTTAAGACCGGTTATCTTTAGAGTCACTGCACAGGGGATATTATTTCTGCATTTTAGCCCTGCCTCTAGTCTTGTGGCTTTCTTTTTGAATACAGTGACCCATTAAACTCCCAATACAAATATAAGAGAGTCCACATGTAGGATGGGATTCTTTCTATTGAAATGAGTGGTGTTCTGAGAAATTGCCTGGTCTGTCGTGGCTGTATAGGGTGCTGGGTACGCCATGGAAAAGTTTGTCCTGTTAGTTGCTTCATAGGAGTCGCTGCTCTGTTGCAGTACTTTCATCTGGTAAAATTCCTGTGTCCTTCAGCTGTTGCCAGTGTACACAGGGAGAGGTATAACATGTTAGAACACGTATGATTTGCTTTTGGGTTACCTCTTATCTAGAAACTTGAACGTAAAGAAGTTTAAGCTGGCCTTGGGAGTCCTCTCCACCCTCACCCAAACACTCATTCACTGACTACATATCTTATAGGCCAGGCTTATTAAATGAGATCATTTAATAAGGAAAGGAGAGTGGGAATTTTGCAGCTTGCACATTTAGGAACTCTTTCCTCTTCTTCATTTACCCTTATTTTAAAAATGACACTTTTTTGCTCCTTTTTTTTTGCACTTGGTGCTAAAGGAATGTGAGGGTGGTGGGTCAGTTATCAACCTTTCCTGTGCGTGCTTTCCTTGAAGATCCTGGGGAGGGAGTGGGGCAGTATGTACTCAATGGCTTTTGCAAATGGAATAGGATATAGAATTTTCTCTTGGCCTTCTGAGATAATACATAGATTGCTCAATTCAGGCAGAAATTGATTATGGGAAAGGCTGGGGAGGTAGGCAGAAGGGAGACATCTGTTGCTTTATGATGGAAAAATCACCAAGTATAGGTATCGATAGCTTATAAAATGTCCACTGGCATTCCTCCGGAGGGCTCTGATGTATTTTTCTCAGGAACAGGCATGACCAGCAGCATTTTTCCTTTGGGACTGACATTTTAATCGGTCCTGTGAGTCTTTCACCCCATCCCACTCCCTTAAAGCAAGACACCCAGCAGATATTACCGTATCTACAATGCTTTGATCTGAGAGGTGTTCCCAGGGTGAAGCCTCATCCCACATGGGCACAGCTCAGCTCACTGTCTTTTGTCTCAATGGACACCTTGATAACATGGTGTCTGAAGAAGAGATCGCTTCAGCATGGGTTCCATTCTAACAGTAATAACGTGGTCGAAATGTGCTTGCCAAGCTGCAGTTCCTCACTCCTGCCCATTCTTGTCCTAGCTTCATCACTTCCAATCCCTTCATCTCTTTGACCTAAAAATACCCTCACTTCTTGGAGCAGAAATGGATATGACCATCAGCAGTAAAGGAGAGCAAACTGGGAAAGATCTAAAGTGACCTTCCTGCCCCTCCAAACCCCAAAGCCCCTGAGTCACTACAGGCAGAAGGCCAAGTTGGCCTTTTGAAAGCCAGTTTCTTTTTCTGCCATTAACTCTCTCACAAGGTTCGATGCTAACTAGTTTCTAAAATGAGCAAGTTACAAGAGTGAGTATTTTTTCCTCCCAGTTCTCTTGATTGCAAGTCGAGTCCTCCGTTCAGATGGTGGGTCATGGTGTTTCCCACGCTGCTTACTAGAGTGGTACCCCTTTTCCAAGACAAGGCCAAAAATATATGACCTTGGAGCAGGAGAAGGTTTAGGGGCTTTCCTGCAGTGCTGCAGTTGGACTGATGTGCTGATTCAGCTGCAGAGACTATTGACAGGAGTGTGTGTGTCTGTTTCTCTTTCAGAAGTGCCTAACTGCCAGTCGTCCTACATGAGAGGGGGCTACTTCTCCAGTAGCCATGAAGGTAAGTAGCTCTTTAAAAAATAATAATATTCAAGGAGCTTAAAGTTGCACAAGTTTCCAGGCTAAGATGTGAGATCGTAGTTTAAACCTTCCTTAGCTTGTGAACACAAGAGTTCATTTATCGTGATCCCCAGTTATCTTGCACACAGGATTTGAGTCATGCTCTTGACCTGTGAGGGCTGCCATCCTTTTCCATAGTAATGACCCCAACTTTTAAAAGGAAAACACGAACCGTCTGGTTTCCACCCTTCCATACAAGGAGGTTATGTATATATAGCTGTAGATAACACTATCACCTAAACTGGCACTTAGGAACTATGTCACGACTTAAGATGGTACCTTCAAGAGTTCTCTTCTGAACGCTGAAACAGGGAAGGATTTCTCTCTTAGAACACGTTCCCCAGAAGTATGTCCTGTTTTCTGTCCTATACATCTCTCCATAAATACCTAGAGCAGTGTGATTCCCCAAACCTACAGCATCAGTCAGCTTCACCTGGGACTTGTTAGAAAAGCAGATTCTCAGGGCCCACCCCAGACCTGCTGAATCAAAGTCTCCAGGGGAGGGGCCCAGCACTGTGTTCCAACAAGCCCTCCAGGCAATCGTGATGCACACTAACATGAGAACTACTACTGCAGAGTCCTGAGGCTCAGCTTTGGCTGCACATTAGAATCCCCTGGGGAACTGTTAAAACTTCTGGTGTTCACCCAGAGCAATTAAATCAGAAATTCTCAGGTAGCACTCAGGCGTTAGTAGATTGTAAAGCTTCCTGGGTGATTCTCATGTGTCCCAGGGTGACAACCACTGTTCTAGAGTTTTAGAGAAAGGTTGAAAGAGCCGGTAAGATAGCACTGTGAAGCATTGGCTGGTTATTGTGAGTGATTGGTTCACAAGAGTGGTCTCTATGGGTGGCTGCCTCCCACTGACTTGGTTAGAGGGGAGACCCAGTGTGGCTGCCACGGGCACCCGGGGATATTCCGAATGAGTGTCCAGCCCTGGGAAGGAAGGGCTGTCTGTCTACTGGACCTCTGGCCATGATCGGCACAGCTGTGTGGGGCTCTCTTCCAGGTTCCCGAATGTTTCTACAGCAGCAGGCGAACTAGAAGAGAGTGAGGGAAGAGAAGGAGGAAAACACTTTGCATGATTACAACATTTAGAGAGGAGCATGCTCTTAAAGGAAATATTTTTAGTAAGGCATCGGGCTGCTTACTACACACAGAATATCTGCGAGCTTGTGTTTTCCCCCCACTTCTTCCCTGACCCCATACACATTGAAGAAACTAGTTTCAAAGAGATCTGCATTCTTAATTGCTCTCAATTACCCTGACATGGTTTTTCTCTCCTCCTTATACGGGCTTGACCACAGATGCCTGTGAAATAGTGAGACAAGTGTTTCTGATTGGCATCTGTGATTACTAAGACAGCCATCCTGCCTTAGTGTTCACCTGGAATCTTTGCATACTGTTTTGAATCTTTCATTTCCACTTTGTCCCTCAAACAGGTTCTTCCTTCCTGCCACCTTTATTTGAGTGATTAGATGGTTGTGGCCACAACTGATGTAACTGCTGTGCAAATTCAACTGACTTAAATTTCACTTAAACCAACAGCATCTTCCAGATGTTTTAGAGAACCACACGTGGCAATGACTAGAAACCACAAAGTACACCAAAACGATACTCAGAGGCAGGGCTTCATCTGATTAGTTTCAAAAACCAAACCTAGAATTTAATCTAGATTTACATTTTTTCCCTATATACTGTGAACTGTGAATGTATTTTCTTTACCTTAGAGGAAGAAAAGCTCTAAAAATAACATGGCAATTTTGACAGGTGTGTAAACTTTGTAGTTTATTTATAATGACTTTATAATAAGGCTGTTAAAACATCACTGGAATAGCAAAATCCATGTGGAAAGTCAGGAAATACATAGCTTCCTGGTAGCCAAGGCAAAAAGCATGAAGCATGATGGATTATGTAATTCTTGTTAATATAAAGTATAATAGTTTGTCATAAGTCAGTTTCCTAGTACCAAATTGGAAAATAAATTATAGGAGTCCCTGAGTCCCTAACTTAAAAGTTAGTATTGCATTCTTAAATCTTTTAATGGAAACTATAGATTCCCTCATATTTATTCAAACATTTATTGAGCACTTATGTACCAGGTGCTATAAGGAGGCTAAGATATTCAGGATATGTTCTTTTCCTAAAGGAATTTAGAATCCATGACAGAATATAAGATAAAGCTCTCACATTATCCAGTTAATCTCTTAATAGCACTTATCACAATGTACAAGTACTTACTGTCTTAATTTCTTATAATTATCATGTATTGCACACTTATGTACCAGGAGCTATTCTTAGCTCTCTATTGTAAAGATAAATCGGTCAATGGAACAGAATATGTATCAACTCATTAAATTCTCACAAGCCTATAAGGTGGGAATTATTATCTTCCCCAGTCTTCAGATGAGGAAATTAACTTGAGAGAAATGAATTAACTTGTTCAAGGTCACACAGTTAACCTAGGTCTATCAGTCTGGCTCCGGGGCCCACACTCTCCACACTACACCATGTCTCTTTTTTCCCTACTTTGTTGTCTGTCTCCACCAATTGGGATGCAAGCTCCACGAGAGCAAGCACCGAGTCTGTATTCTTCTATCTACCCCCTTCTAGCACAGTGCCTGGCATAAATATTTATTGGATTAAATACTAAATAAAATATACTTCCTTTGTAGTTAAGCAGAGAAATAATGCTTGGGGCTGAGGAAACAAAAATGAATAATACAGAACCTTAAGACAGTCTGTTTCCTCCAGGTTGGGCAGCGTTTTCCCAACCCCAGGCCTCTTTAAAATTGTGCTGATCCTGCCAAGGAGAACTTGACCCGGGCTGATTGTGAAGAAAAAGAACAGATTCTTTCTTGGCACCTTTACCCAGGGATTTTAAGTCAGAGCAAATCCCTCTCAAAATCTAATGCTAGCCCTTCAGTGCAGAGCAGCCTCCTCTGCCCTCCCCCTATCACGTACCTGACGCTCATACGCCTGGACCCCACGCCAGACGAACTGATCAGAGAACCAAGCACAGGGAGCACCACTGAGCAGACAGGAGCTCCTGGTGCTTCCTCTTGAGAAGTGTGCGGGTAGAGGAGAGTACACTGGAGCACTCACCCCCTGAAACAGGCTGGACCACAGGCAAGGGTGTGGTCCCATCACGCCTGTCTACTAACTGGCTTTGGCTAGAGCCGCTGGCCTTGTCAGGGTGCCTGGTGACCTGGTGGTCAGCACTGAATGCATATTAAGGGTTGGTGGGTTTGGGATGCCAGGCCATCCTTCTCCTTGACACCTTCCACTTTTTGCCCTGCCTTCCTTTCATTTCCACTTACATGTGTTGTTGGACCAGTCAGTTCCCCTTTGTTTTCTTGTCTATACAGTGAATAAGTTTTATTGACAGAAAGTCTCTTCAGATTCCTTCCACAGTGTCTGGAGGTGATAATATCTCCAACTTTTAAAAATTGTTGCTTGTCACAATCCTCCACAGGCCCAAGTCTTTACTCATTTGGCATTGTTCTCTACCCTCCAAGCTTTTTCATAACTGAATGAGGTGTGTGGGCAGCCTAGACAAGCAGTAAGAAAGGTTGAAATTAATATTTGCTAAAAGGAAAACGGCTAGACCACATATAGATCAACCAAATCCACCCGGTAAGGCCAACTGAAATAGATGAGATGTCTTTTCAGATACAAAGGCTTAGTCACAGGCACACTGCTCCGTGCAGAACTCGTAAGCAAGATGTGAAGGAATGTGCTGCCTCCCTACAGTCTCAGCTCTAATAGCAGGAACTGATGCTGCTCTGACTGAAGTGCAGGTGATTGCGTCAGAACAGAACACCTAAGTCCTGGTGAAGTTGAAGTTCCCCCCAAAATTCAGTCTGGCATAGATAGAGCAGTTCATCAGGCTGAGGACCTGAAATGGTAGAATCCTGTTTTAGTCCTTAAATCCAGAGTTTTCAGAGAACACAATTTGTTAAGCAACACGTTCTTTCTAAATTCTCCTTCAGGTTTTTCATATGAGAAGGATCCCCGGTTGTACTTTGACGACACCTGTGTTGTTCCTGAGAGACTGGAAGGTAAGTAGCCACATCCAGTTTGTTGGGAAGCTGGAAGGTTCAAGATGTCAGAGTACGTTCATCGGTCTTGATGCCAAATTAGCATTTGCCCAAATCAGCTGAGAAACTTGAGACTAAAGTACCACATATGTGTCTTTGTCCCAAACAGGCAAAGTCAAACAAGAGCCCACCATGTATCGGGAGGGGCCCCCTTACCAGAGGCGAGGTTCCCTTCAGCTATGGCAGTTCCTGGTTACCCTTCTTGACGACCCAGCCAATGCCCACTTCATTGCCTGGACAGGCCGAGGCATGGAGTTCAAGCTGATAGAACCAGAGGAGGTAAGCACTGGAAGCTGGGATCGGGTGATTTGATTTGTTGATGTTTGTTCCTGTTCTCCATTGAGCCTTTTTACGGTGTTAAATATGCTCTTCCTTCTCATTCAGATTCTAGCCCGGCCAATGGGCTTGGCAGTGCCTTTTCTATTAATAGCACAACTTACAATTCACAGACAGGCAGAGTTCTCCACTGCAGAATATATAAAAAGTATTAGTAACACTTCTGCAAACTCTGGGGAGGGAGGCCATGAAGACTTACATTCTAATAGGGTCTGCTCTCTCTGTTGGAAAGTCTTTTTCAAGTGTTCTTTCAGTGATACCAACTTGTTTTGGTGTCAGCCCTCATATGTCATAGCCTATACCAGAGGTTACATGAACAGGTTGTAAGACATTTAGGTAATATTATAGGTTGCAACTACCCCACTGTGTATTTCAAACGGCTCTAACCTAGAGAAATAAAATTATCAGAGATGGGTCAATCTTAGGAAGTTAGATTTTTTTTTTTAATGTAGTATCACAGTGGTTGAGGACACAAACCTTCATTATTTTGTTAATAGAAAGAAGAAACATTGTTACTGTTTGCCCAGACTATTGACAGAAAGGCCAATGGACAGAACCAATACCATTTCTTCAAAAGGGGAGGACATCATAGAACTCCTCCTTTCCTGAATATTACAAAGTAAATTAAATCAGGCTCTGAGTTTGGCATATTTCAAAAGGTGTTGTTTTTTGTTTGTTTGTTTTGGTTTTATGGCCACGCCACACAACTTATGGGATCTTAGTTCCCCGACCAGGGATTAAACCGGGGCCCTCAGCAGTGAGAGCTCGGAATCCTAACCCTTGGACCGCCAGGGAATTCCCAAAGGGGTTGATTTGATTTCTATTTGATTTAGAATCTAGAGAGATTATAAATAGAAAAGAAATAACTTCCCTGAAAATCCGACATATGCTTCTTTTGGTAGCATGTACTTAGGTGTTACATATTAAACCAGCAGAGCAAAATGTATCTTTGGGTTGGGTGTGATTGGAATGGGACCAATGCTCTCGGAAGGAGTTTGAACAGGGACTGCAGCTGTAGATGTTGTTCCATCAATTCCAGGGCCCACTTTAGCACACCAAGGGGACAGGTGGGTATGGGGGTTAACAGCAGGAGATTTGGAAGAAGAAAGTGGCCTGAAAGTTAAGATGAGCAAAGGAGAATGTGTGGATTGGAGACTTAAGGAGAATCCTGACTGATAGGAGAGGAAGGCAGGCTTCATTAAAGGCAGTTAGAGAAGATATATGTATGGTGTTCCCGATCTTGCATCATTCACCAAAAAATAGAAATATGTCAACACCTCATATTGTAAACGGTTTCTGTTAAGAGTCAGTCTACCTTCAAAGCCAGGGTTTGGTACTGCTGTGTTTTTCTAAGGGTGTCTTTTTGGCTAAGTCGTGTTTAGAAGTGGAGCTGTGTTTGCGGCTTCCAGCCACACTGGAGAGCATCCGCCCTGCATTCTTTTCCTCATAACGTGGCCTGGTTTATGTGAGGCTTGAGGAAAGCATTTCGCCCAGACTCACTAAGGCTTTTTGAAAGTCAGTCTGTCATGTGGGCAGCCCTTATTGATTTATCTCATTTCAAACAGGAGCTCTTATTACTTTATTGCCACTGCCTCTGGACTAAGCACAGGCTGTATAGCTGCAGGTAAACCTGGTTATGACCCTTTGCAAAGCTGTTATTGAATCTGCTGCTCTCCTACCAGCGGTAAAGAAAATGATGAACAGATGGCAAAGGGCCCCGGCTTTCTTAGTAACGAAGCTAATACTAAGCCAGAATGCTCACATAAATGCCAAGCAGCCAAGTCACAGGGGAGGCCTGTGGTGGCCTTGAGCCTCCCTCAGCTGGTTGGACAGCTTTGTTCCTTCAGGAAGTACTTCTTTCCGCTGCACCTTGAAATCCCCGAGCATTCCATGAACTCCGAATATTCCATTCTCTTAACCCAGGATCAGCTCTGTTCCACATGTGCACTTTGGCCTCGGGACATGCGGCATTTGAATTTTTTCGCTCTCTAATCCTTGTATAACTTGGAGGGCCCTACTCTTGTTACTGTCAGGAAGATACCAACTCCTCGAAAAAGCTGTAAGAAGTTGTCATGGGGGAAGCTTGAAGGGTGAAGCGGAGGAGGAAGCTGTTTGGGCCGTAATTGTAGGCAGCTGTGTGGCTGAGTAGTGCACTCTGGGTAATTATCCATAATATCCATTACACTGTGCATGGAAATTGTGGTTTTGGAACTGCTTTTGGCAGGCCTCCTAATCAAATGTCTTTTGATTGTCATCCAGCTTAGCACCCTCTCAATTATGACTGACTCGGCTTTAATCTGGAGCCATTTTAACTGTGAATCTGCATTAATGAATATTTTGGGGGGTAGGGTTGTTTGTTGAACATGTGGCAGATAACTGATGCCATGGGGAGGTTTAAAAGGACGGGCTGCTAGAAAGAGCCGCTCCCTGCGCTGCGGCTGCTGTCTCTTAAAAAGGGAGGAAGAGACGTGAGGTTTTTTTGTTTGTTTGTTTGTTTTTAAAACTCCTTCGGCCTCCATCCTCAAGATGCATGCTATCAAAGTAACGAATGTGAAAGATGAAAGAAAGGAGGAGCTGGTAGCAAGCTATTGCCTGCTCCCCTCCCCCCAGAAATGGGACAGCCCTAATTCCCAGCTGCTCTGCAGTTGTGCTGCATCATGATTACTGCAGAAGGAGCAGCCCCGGTGAGGGCTACTGAATCAGAGGGCCCTGGCCCAAGAGGATGAGTCAGTAACTATGGCTACCAGAGCTGCTTTGAAGTCTGTGCATATATAAAACCTCTCTCCAGCAAGCTACTGCATATGCACGTGACAGCAAAGAGAGGTCACGGCTGAAGTTGAAAAATAATCACGAATTGTTTTCCACCACTGACTATAGTAAAATGATGAGGCTGGGCTTCTTTTAAGGGTCCCTGCATCACTTGTGTCTGACAGCAGTTCAAGTACAGTTTCATGGTGTCATTTCTTCTGAACAGGTAAAAGAACATGTATTGATTTAACAGGTTCTTTCTTACCCCTATTTCTATTGGTTTAAAAATAGAAATTGGTTAAAAATAGAAGTTGGTTAAAAATTGAAATTGGTTAAAAACTGGTTAAAAATAGAAATTGATTAAAAATTGGTTTTATCTTCTCGGGACTTCCCTGGCGGTCCAGTAGTTAAGACTCCACGCTTCCACTGCAGGGGACACGCATTTGATCCCTGGTCGGGGAACTAAGATCCTGCATGCTGCTTAGTGCAGCCAAAAATAATAATAGTAAAATAAAATGTTTGTCTTCTTTAACCAGGGGATGTATTTTTGGTTCATTTTGCCTTTTGGGCCATTTCAAAGAGTTGAACGGGTACAATGTGGAGAAAGGGGGAGAGCCAGGGATAATCGTGCGTGCCGTGGGGCACAAAACAAACGAATGGGAATTTAACTTTCACAGTTTCTTGCAAGGCAGAGTGGAATCTGGCTATTGAATTACTATAATATAATTAGGACAGATGCATTCTTCCTTACTTACCAGATTATTTTTGGTATTTATTAAAGGTCATCTTAGAAGACTGAATTCAGGAGATGTTGCTTTCATTCTGCCCCAAATACTTTTAAAGAGTACTTCAAGTGAAATGTGGTTTTATGATCCACCTTTTCCACTTGCAGTCTCCCTACTTCTCATTCCATGTTTGTCATCTTTTTTTTTTAATAAAAAGGAATGTAGTTATTTTGGTTTTTTAAGTTTCTAAAACTGACCCAAAATGTTCAAAACATGATCCCTGGTTTGCATACATTTAAAGACCTCATATTTCCAAGGTTATTCTTCTCTTACCTCGACAGTCATCCTTATAAGTAGGATTTGGGATGTTGAGATACTTGAGAACAGAGATTGCTTGCCTGTCCTGCTGACCTCCACTAGGAAGTTTTCTTGCTATAAGGCCTCTTTGCCCAAAGCTCCTATTACACCCCCCCCCCATCACTGCACCTCAGAGGTGGACCAAGTTGGATATAATGCACTTCAGGACTGTTTGGGAAGCCCTGTTAATTTTTCATTAAGTGGATAATGGTGCTACATGTTTTAATGTCCATTCTGCAAGTCTGCTGGGAGCAGGGGATTGGATGGCAGCAGGCTGAAATGATCCGATTCCCCTTTACTCCATGAGCTGCTATAAGTAAACATCTACCAGCCCCTCTCCAATCTTATTAGAATTGAACTTTTGCTCTGCTGGCCCATTAGCATCTCACCAGTGTGTTTCTCATGTTTCAGGAATGACCATTCTAATTATTCCTTATTGACTGCTACAGAAACCATAGCACTTAATGGCAACATGCTAATGGTCTATGGGTTTTGGTCGATAATTCATATGTGGAGAAACAGTAGAGAGCCTGCTTCCTCTGGGACGCTAGCCAAGCCCTCTGCAATCTTAAAGTGCTAGGATTTTTCCACCTCTAGGTCTCACCTCTTAGCATTTGACTGAATCATCACCTTTGCTGAATGTTTGGTCTTGAGGGAATTCAGCGCTTTTCCTTCCAGGTCAGAGAAATGCGTCACTGACCAAAGCAGTCAGGTTCTAGAACTGGCTCTCCTGGGATTGGGAGAAAACCACTAAGCCCAGGGAATGAGTTTCCATTGCTTTCCTGTCTCTTCAGGTCGCTCGGCGTTGGGGCATTCAGAAGAACCGGCCAGCCATGAACTATGACAAGCTCAGCCGATCTCTACGCTATTACTATGAAAAGGGCATCATGCAGAAGGTGAGCGATTACTAGAGACGCTTAGACCACTCTGACCACTCTCAAAGAAAATGTCAAGGGCTTCTGAAATAAAACTGTATGTGATGACTGGGAGGAAATGTTAGCCTCGTAAGTAATTCTGTGATAGGAAAAACATCTTGGAAAAAGTTGAGTTAAATGAGATAATAAAGAGCACCTTTAATGCTGTTGGGTACATGAAAGCCAAAGGTTGTGTATGGAAGACACTGTAGGAAAATTAGGCTCCTCTGCTTTAGACTGTCTCTACTTACAAAAACGTCCAGACATTTAGGCTAACTATTATATCCATAAAGGAGCAAGTGAGGGAATCGACTGGAAGGTCTCCCCTCCCATGAGAGCTTAGGCGAAGTCTTTAGTTGAAACACCGAGACCTCCAAATATGTTGGTTTAATACTCCCAAAAGTGTTAGGGCAGTAAAAAACATCTTATTTCTCTTTTAGAACCTTAGAAACTGGAACTCAAGTTAAAAACCCAAGGTTTGCAAAATGGCAGAATCACCTGGTAGCAGGTAGCAGAAAAAAGGATGAAGTGTAATTTTGAGGAAGCCAGTACAAAATCCTTATTGCTATAGGTGGTGAAGATCCACAGTCTTAAAATCCTGTGGATAGGCAGAAGATGAGAATGGAAAATCTTTGATTGGTTTTTCTTAGCCATCAGATTTTATACTGTACTGTTGCCCAGATTCTAGCATTTACACATTTAAGCAGTCTACATGGTAGATGCCAAGATGCACTCAGAAGTATATGGTCATTGCTGCTGAGAACTTGTCTACACTGAAGCCAGGTTTATCTTTCTCAGAGGCAGGTGGTAATATGACCCCATATTCCTCTCATCTCCTTAAAAAATATTAAAACGGCTTTTCATGGATGGTCTTCTGGATAAGATCCAGACTTTAATGCTTCATACAGGCTCAAGGCACCATTAAACCCTCATTTCCTCACTTGTACTTGGCTGCTTTCACTAGCATAGCCGTCTTTCTCTTAATATATTTGTTTACCGAACAATACATATCACATTCATGTAAGTTATCAAGCATACTATAAAATGAAAAAAATACCTATTAAACTACCGTCCTACTTAAGAACACTAACGCCTTCATTGCCTGGCCAGCCCCTACTTGTTTTCTCAGTAAATCACCTCTTTACTCCAAGAATCTGAAGTTCTCAGGCTGAGTTACATGGTCCCTCTTCTGCTTCTGAGAGCACCCGGGCTCATCTCCATCACTTCCCCTACTGTCTGTATTGTAAGTTACTCCCTGGCTTGTCAGTATCTGCCACAGGAGTATCAGCTCCTTTGGGGCAGGAATGAGGGTTTGACTTCAGTGCTTGGCACAGAGTGAATAGATACTCTAGGATGGGTGGTCACCCCACCCAACATCCCCCCCGCCTTTGTTTTTTTTTGCAGTACGCGGGCCTCTCACCGCTGTGGCCTCTCCCGTTGCGGAGCACAGGCTCCGGACGCGCAGGCTCAGCGGCCCAGCCGCTCCGCGGCATGTGGGATCCTCCCGGACCG
Source organism: Mesoplodon bidens (assembly GCF_964165515.1). Classification (NCBI taxonomy): domain Eukaryota; kingdom Metazoa; phylum Chordata; class Mammalia; order Artiodactyla; family Ziphiidae; genus Mesoplodon; species Mesoplodon bidens. The sequence continues at coordinate 101,805,359 of NC_138161.1, read as the reverse complement.
GGGCACGAACCCGTGTCCCCTGCATCGGCAGGCGGACTCTCAACCACTGCGCCACCAGGGAAGCCCCCCCCTTTTTTAAAGGGTTAAATTCAGTGGGGTTTTAATATGTGCACAGAGTAGTGCAGCCGTCACCACAATCAATTTTAGAACATTTTATCACCTTAAAAAGAAACCCTGAACCCATTATCAGTCACTGCCTTTTTCCCCTCAAACTTCACACACACTCTCTCCCCTTTTAGTTTTAACATTATCAGGTAGAATCCTAAACTCAGGAAGGAGGGCCATTACTCCTTTGCTGTTCCCAACTCCAGATCCAATCTGAGGGAATGTAATCAAGACACAGTTAACTTGAACTAATGGCAACGAGTTGTCCCTATGAACTTGTTCCTAGGTTTTCTAAGGAAGTAGAAGAGAATTTTCTGAGAATAAAACAGGCAAAAAGTACAGCAAGGCACAGGAATGAGACTTGGGGGGCTCAGATCCAGTACTCCATTTATGCTTTAAGGAAAGTCAACCTTCCAAAGCCTGTTTCCAATAAAAATGTAGATAAAAGTCCCTAATCTAATCTCAAAGGGTAATATATGTGAAAACATTCTAGAAATAGTAATGTGCTATCCAGTGTAAGAGATCATTGTTATATTTATTACATGACCCATGAGTAAATGAGAACTAAATAAAAGAGGAGTGGTAGCATGCCCGTCTGGGGAGGGACTTAGAACAGCAGTAGTCCATACCCTCGGTTTTTTTTTTGAAAGGGAAGATTGAGGTTCAGAGGTTGAGACTTGTTAGCGACTGAGCCAAGGCTGGGAGCCATCCACTCCTGGCTTATGAGCTGGTGTCATTGCCACTATGTCCTCCTACTTCCCTCTTCCACATATGTGAGCTGACTTTTGGGCCAGGGAACGAGAGATTTAACAACCCAAATAGGGATGATTGATTGTATACATCTGCCACCCTTAATCAAGACCATTTGGTTCTCGTAATATTATAATGCGTAAAATTCATATAAAGGTAGTTATCAGTTCCTTCAGTGTAGCAGAACCACGGAATGAGTAGTGTAAAACTGCAGGTAAGCCAAAACACAGTTCTGTTTGGTTTTGGAACAAACTTAAAATTCCCACACAGCTCTCTGAATTCCTAGCCCTTCAGAGCAAAGCTGTCCTGGGAAGACTGTAAACTTTGGAGGGAAGTGAACACATGGTCTGACTCCTGCATCTTTCAATCCTTATATCTTCTTGTAATATCAGGCACCAACCTCAGCATAACCATTGTTTCTAGGCTGTGAGTATAACATAGTGAGGATTTTCTTTTAAAAGAACCTAATATGAGTTTGAAATTCAGATATTCTTTTCAACTGCTAAGCTGTGGTGTCAACAAAACGCTTGGCAGGTAACAGGTTCCCACAGTTTATCAAAATAAATCTGAATGATTTGGATAATCAGCTACCAATGAGCCTCTTGGTCCCTGGCTCCCTAAGAGCTTGGTGACTTACAAATATCTCATTCTTCCCTTGGTGCCCTGGCCCCAGCCCACGCCCTGTTCCAGCTGGGCCTCATAAGGTGTGTTTTCTCTCTCAGGTGGCCGGGGAACGATACGTCTACAAGTTTGTCTGCGACCCCGATGCCCTTTTCTCCATGGCCTTCCCCGACAACCAACGTCCGTTCCTGAAAGCGGAGTCTGAGTGCCACCTCGGCGAGGAGGACACCCTGCCACTGACCCACTTTGAAGACAACCCTGCTTACCTCCTGGATGTGGACCGCTGCAGCAGCCTCCCCTATGCCGAAGGCTTTGCTTACTAAGTTTCCGAGCGGCTGAGCGGCCAAACCCTAGAGCTAGCAGTTCCCATTCAGGCAAACGAGGGCAGTGGTTTTGTTTGTGTTTCTGGCTGTTCCCAAAGCTTGCCCTTTGAGTATTATCTGGAGAACCCAAGCTGTCTCTGGATCGGCACCCTTAAAGACAGATACCTTGGCGGGGGAGTGGGAACAGGGAGGGGCAGAAAACCACCAAAAGGCTGGTGCCTCAGCTCTGAACCTGACAAGGTTTCTGGGAAAGCAGTTGAAATGGAGCCTCCTTCCCATGGACAATATATGCAAAGCAATACCTTGTTCAGGTTAGTACCCACAAACCAGGACAGAGTGTGTGACAATCTGCATTGATCATGGACTACTAAATGCCTTTACGTAGAAGGGCTCTGATTTGCACAATTTATTGAAAAACATGTCACAAACCCATAGAAGAGGAGGTAGGCAAAGTTGGGGAGGCTCAAACCATGAAGGGTTACAAATATATCTTAAAACTCAGAGAGCTCTTCCAGCTTAATCTGAAATGTTTCCTCTTGGTCTGGAAAGAAGGGGGAAAGGATGAACGGCTGTTACCCACTCCATGGTTCTCAAATAATAAACCATTGCTACCCTTGGGAACCTTCTGGCCATGTGGTCACCAAGTAGAGCAAGCCCCCTTTCTCTTCCCAGTCACATGGCTGTGTGTGTGGATGGCTTTAATTTTAGGAGAAGGGTGATTAACACTTTTGACAGTATTTTGTTTTGCTTTGATTCGGGGGATTGTTTTGTTTTGGTGGTTGTTTTGGAAAAACAGTTTATAAACTGATTTTTGTAGTTTTGGTATTTAAAGCAAAAAAAACAAACCTTTTGGTAACTGTGCACTGCGCCCTTTAAACAGGGCACTGCCAACTTATGAAGACGCTGCAGCTTGAAAGGGGCTTTGCTGGGGGCGTCCCCTTAGCCGAGTACAAGCCCTCTTTTATTGCCTGCTTTGTGCTTTCTGCACCAGACAGCCTGATGGAACATTTGCACCTGAGTTGTACATTTTTGAGGTGTGCAGGGCAGCCTGGACACACCGTTTAGATTCTATGTGTATAGTCCCCCATGTTCCCTCACATGCCCTCTCTGGAAAGCATATGTACATAATACATGTCATGTCCATTTGAAACCTGGTCACCTGGTGGAAACCCTAGGTAGGGATTCTTCCCTGGGCATGACTGATGACAATTTCCATTTCAGTTTGTTTTGTTTTCCTTTTTCGTTAATTTTTGGACTTTAAACCCTGCATATGATTCAATAGGGTTTGAGACTTATGTGCGACACTGACAGGTAAAGCAGTACTAGCATCTTAGTTTCCTGCCACTTTTAAAAAGGTTTTCTCTGATTGCTGTATTATATTGGGAAAGTTTTAAATAACCCAGCTAAAGCTATGTGAAAGTTAAGCTCAAAGTAGTGGAAAAAGAATTAGAAAGTGGTAGCACCTTGCTGCCTGCTGATAGGATTCTGTGCTTCCCCTGACACCTAGCACACAAAGAATGATTATGCTACTCTTCATATGCGAAGGACAGTGCTTTGAGTTGTTTTTCTATTGATGGAACTGCTCTGTAGTCTCAAACAGTCCCCCTGGTGACCAGGAGCACATTTGTGAAGAGGGTCACAGAGATAAGGGGTGCATTTTATAGCTATGGAAATACAAGATTTTCCTCTCCTGGAAGCTAATTAGCCCACAAAGGTATTGAACCTGTAGCTTGGGCCTTAATTAGCATTGTATTCTAATCAAAGGACTTTCCAAACTGGTATTTATAGCTTTCTAACCTACACATAGTCTATACATAGATGCATATTTTACCCCCAGCTGGCTAGAGGTTAATTTGTTGTAAATGCTGTATAGGATTTGTTTTTTCCTTTCTTTACTTATCCGGGTTTGGGTTTTGTTGGGGTTGTTTTTTTTTTTTTTTTTTTGACGGATTTATGCTGTCTTAGCAAGTCCTGAAAAGAATCCTCTGTAGCCTGAGCTCCCCTCCCCTGCTGTAGCCACGTGGCCTGTGCTGTCACGGGACACAGGATGGCACCATCACCGTTGCATTCCCATCGGACTCATGCACCTCCCTGATGGTTTTGTTTCTTTGTTCTTGTTTTTGCTTCTTTCCAGAGTGTGGAAAGTCTACAGTGCAGAAAGGCTTTAACCTGCCAGTTGATTTGAAATACTTTCCCCTGCGCAGGGCCGTTTGCATCCTGCCAAGCTGCGTTATATTCTGTACTGTGTACAATAAAGAAGTTTGCTTTCAGTTTACCAAGTGCCTGAAACCCGCCTCTTTCTTGCCCTCAGTGGTCTAATCTTGAAGCAAGCAGAAGCCACCTGGCATCTGTCTCTCCCCCTCTCAGCTATTTAGCCTTACGACTGTGAAAGTTGATAGATTATGTACAACTGCTCCATCGCCTCATCTCTTAAGTTCTGGCTAAACATTTGACCCAAGAGAGTAGGAGAGGAGAAAGCCGAGAGGGTTTCCCAGCCAATGGTGAGCAGACACCACCCCCTCTCCTTGAACCCACCTACTTGCCAACTTTTAGTCAACTTTTTTTTAAAGCATAGCTCACCGCTTGGGCCCTGGGTTGCGTGAAAAGATCACTAACTAGGCTAGGACTTTGAGTTCGAAGATACATCCAGCTCAGCCCCTTAGATGGATTCTTGGAAAAACCAGACAGAAGTTAAGAAGACCACACATTCCCTAGTTTTCCCCCCAAAAGGCTTTGACCTTAAGGAGTAGAAATTTTACTAATAGTTGTTCCCTCAAAAACAACAACTTAGGAAGGTTTTGGCTGTTTGTTTTTTCCAGCCATAGAGCAGTAAAAACCTTTCTTCCGAGTTTGAACCATGTTACCGAACCAGGTTCATTCTAACGCTCAGCAAGCCAAAATGCTGAGACACCGAGGTTTGCAGCAGAAAGAGGGCTTAATGGGAAAGCAACGAAGAGAGGAGACGGGAAAACAAGTCTGAAAACTGCCTCCTACAAGGTAAGGGGCGGGGGTATTTATAGGTTTAGGAACAAAGCGTCAGGGCCGACTGAGGCGTGCATGGGGAGCACGGGGAAAGGTGACTGGAAAAAGGTGTGGGAATAGAGGTTCTGCACTAGGCTCTAAGCCTCTGCACATCCTGAGGGTGGAGTTTTCAGCCCTCTGTGTTGGAAGGTCACCCAGCGGACACCACGCATGCCCAGTTGGAGGGTCCGTGCTCCAGTCTTAACCAGCCCAGCTCCAACTAGATACACACAGCTGACTCCAAGTTCCCGAAAATATCTCAGGCAAACATTGTTTAGGCCACATGCTCCTTGGAGGACATGGCAAGTCTTAAAACAACGTTGATTAGTGAATGCAGGTGAAATGAATTTAACTCATGATTTCGGGAATATATATATATCACTTGGGAAAAGTTTGCAGGGCTCTCTGCAGTATTCGGCCTTTTAGTGTTCTCATTTCACCCTTTTTCTGCACCTTAATTTGGGCTTTTCAAGACTCTTGTTACAGTAGAGAAATAAGTAGATCCTTTTTTCAAGCCTATAACAGAAGGCTTTCTGTGAATTTATCTGCTATATTTCTTTCACTGTTTTACAAGCCCTAAGTGTAGAAACATCTGAGCCTGAATCGGTGCACAGCCGCTTGAATCGAAGCTTGTGAGGAATGAATGTCTGCCACATAAACCCATTGGCTTCGACAGATTAAGAGATGCTTGGGGAGAAGGCAAGGGAGCCAGGACAAAGCAAGCTCTGCCGCTCAGCTTCACCGTGATAAGACTGTGACAATCAGCTCCCTATTATTCATGGGCTCATTATCCCCCTGGGCCCATATCCAGATAGTTAACCTAACGCAGGAGGTCACCAAACACTGGGCCTCCCTTCTCCTGTTGGGCACTAGGATAAGAAAGTCCAGAAAATGTGAAGTTTACTCTTCATCGAGGTCCCCTTTCTCGAGCCAAGTCAAGGAAACAATGCTTTTTCAGTTGTTAGATGACAAAGAAGTAGTGTGAGGGCAAAAGAATGCAGTTTTGAGAGCCAGACTATGTGCAGAATCTAAATTGTAGTGCAGCTGGGACAAATGTAAACTAATGTGGGAGAAAAACACTCACATACCCAGACAGTTGGAAACCTTGAAGAGACAGTCCGTTGCCCGGTGGTACAGGTGGCTGGAGCTTAGTGTGTGGCTTCTAAAACACAAGCAAAAGGAAAAGAAGCTGGAAAATCATCAGTTTTATCACATATACAATGTAAGCATTGATCTAATTCAGCACAAGTGTATTGTACTTAGCGGGATGGGGGTGAAAGAGGCACACAGACAAGCCACTGTGTCCTTCTGATCCCAGCAAAGACACCAGTGGCCCATTCGGAAGGGGCCCCTTGAATGAGCAGCCTTTACTTATCTCCTCCAATTTAAGAGCTGGCTCTACACCCAGGCTTTGTTGACCTTGGCAGTGGACCTCAGATAGCTAACGTTTGGATAGCACTTTACAGTTTACACAGTACATTTTCATCTGCATTATCTTTTTGGCAGACTTCCTTAAATGGTAACACTTTGCTGAAATTGAATCTGAAAATATTCACGGCTGTTAGCCTCCAAAATTACTTTTTTGGAATGTTCTCAGTGGCTACTGTGGAAAGAGGACTGGACACTGGGAGGTGGAACACTGGGGCTCTGGCCCCAGTTCAGGGATTGATTGGATTTGACTAGATGATCTCAGAGGGCCATCCTGGCCTAACCTCCTACATCAGTGAGGGCACTGATGAACTGTTACTTCCCAAATCTCTTAGGAGGTAAAGGGGAAAGGAGTTCCTTGGAAATTCAAAGGGTGTGTGTGTGTGTGTGCATGTGTGTGTGTGTGTGTGTGTAGGCAGATTTAACAGTTAACATCATTCTCACCTTTGAGCAAGCTCTGAAGATTGCTCAGTCCCACCATTAAAGGCATATGTTTGTTCATTCCCTAAGCATCCACAGAGCACCTACTAGATGCCAGACACTGCTGGATACTGAAAATAAAGGTTTAGGATGGCATTTTCGAATAAATCCCTGTTCTTGACCTTGTAAGTGTTTAAAGGCTCTGCTCTCCAGCTCCTACTTCAACACTACTGGCATTGTCTTATTCTGACCACATTAACCAGAGGCCAAGGAGGCTGGGGCATTTACCTACCAATTCTTGCCCCTACTGGTTGAGGGTCAACCCCAGGGAGGCTAACACTCCAATGTACTTCCTACCAGGAAGAAAAGAAGAGCAGGTATCAGTGTGCTGGGCACTGCTGGCAGATACAGTAACTCAGGGGGGCCAAGGAGACCTGGAGTAGACATCATGGTGTTCGCAATGCCCACCTTTAACACTAGCAGGGCTCTCCTGCATGACCTGGCTTCTTTGTCTCCATACTTAAGGTGGGTGATTCTTTGCTTCCATCATTCCATTAACAAACGTATATCAAACATCTATTGTTTGTGAGACACCATAATAGACGTTTCCGCAGGGGGTGGGGAGAGGGACCTCGCGGTGAAACCCACCCTCCCCTTAGACAGCTCACAGGCTAGTGGGGGAAACATTTGTCTGCATGAAACTAGAATACAAGTGATAGCATACTGAGTATTACTCACCCAATAAATAGTGCCTGTTCTATGCCAGGTACTGCTCTAGGATTAGTGCAGGGGAAAAAATAGATATAAATCTTTGCTGAGGATCTTACATCTGGGGAAGGGAGCAAAAAAACAAATGAAACAAATAAATGATAGTATTCATTAGATGATGTTAAGTACCACGGAGAAAAATTAAGCAGGGAAGGGATATGATGAGTGATGGGGATGGGGGTTGCAATTTTAAATAGGAAGGTCAGGGAAGACCTCACAGTTGAGCAAAGACTTGACAGTAAATACAGAAGTAGCCAGATGGTTATCTGAAGGAAAAGCGTGTAGCCAGAGGGAAGAGCAAGGCTGTGAGACTTTGAACATGCTTGGACTATTTATGGAATAGCAAGGCCTGTGACAATGGGTCAGAGGGAGTGAGACAGGGCACAGTAAGAGATAAAGTCAGAAAAGTAACTGGAGACATGTCATCTAGGGCCCTGTAGGTTTTTTAAGGACTCTGGCATTTACTCTGTCAGTGTTTAGCTGTTAGAGGTCTTGAGCAGAGAAGTGACATAATCTGATTTATATTTTAAAGGATCACTGGCTGCTGAGTTGAAATCGATTGCAGGGGAGTAAGGAAGGAAGCAAGACCAAGGAGTAGGCTATTGCAGTAATCCAGGTGGGGCGAGATGGTGGTCTGGACCAGGGCACGAGGAGGTCATATTCTGGATATATTTTTAGGTAGAGCCAATAGGTTTTGAATTGTAGAGTGAGAGGAAGAAAGGAGTCAGTTACGACTCCAAGGTTTTTGGCCTGAGTACAGGGAAGTGTGAGGTTGCCATTTACTGAGATAGAAAAGCCTGAGGAAGACAAATGGAGGGTGGGAGTAGGGGAAGAAGAGGCACTGTGTTTTAGACAAAATAACTTTGAGATGCCTATTAGAAATCCAAATGGGAATGTCGACTTGGATATACAAGTCTGGAGTTTAGGGGAGAGATCCAGACTGGAGAGAGAAATTAGGAGTCATCAGTATGTAAGAGAGTATTTAAAGCTGAGACTGGATGAGATCACTAAGGGAATAGATATAGGGAGAAAAAAGAAAGCCCTGAGATGCTCCAAGATTAAGAGGTTGGGGAGATGAAGAACAGAGGAGGCTGCAAAAGAGTGTCTGGTGAAATAGGGATAACCAGGAGGATATTTCCAGGAGACAGATCAACAGGTGCTTCTGATGTGTCAAGTAGGGTGAGGATGGGGACAGAGTTGGCAACAATGGAGGTCACGGGTAACTCGCACAAGCCACTTCCATGGAGTGAGAGAGATAATAGATAGAACTGATTGATACTATTGGAATCCAAAGGAGGTTTGCGTTTACTCTCAGCTGGGGAGAGGGATCAGAGAAAGCTCCATGGATTCCAAAATCCTGAGTTTGAGTTCAGCCCAGTCTCTCTCACTAAGCTCTTCCATTCTCAGATTCTCAAAATCTGAGAGAGGCTTAGGAATCCCGGCCAGGTATCCTGCCCAGAAGGTATAGGGTGAGCCATTTGAGGATAAAGGAGAAGAGGTGAGGATGCTGTTACGAACACCTTTCCCATCCCTATGAGATTCTATTCTTGTTTTGTGCTCTTAAATTTCTTTTTTTGAAATGTTAAGTGTTTTTTAAATAACTTTTTTTCATATTACACAATTAGCATATGTTCTTTGTAGAAAAACAGAAAAAGACATAGCCCAAATTTAAAACTACTCTGAGAACTCAACATGGAGATCACAGTTAACACTTTACTTCGTTTCAGATGTCTTTTCTCTGTACTGTTATTCAAATGGAAAATGTGGTTATACTATATATTGTACGTAGTTTTGAAATTCATTTTTTAACTATATTTTGAACATCTTTCCATATCATGAAATATTCTCCTACAATACCTGCCTGCATGCTATCCCAAAGTACGTATGTAATATGACATATTTAAGCAGTCCCCTTTACTGGAGATTAAGGCACCACAAATATATATCCAAAACCAAGCCAAGTGATCTTCATCCCCCAAAATCAAATAAACAAAAAATAACAATTTGCGCTTTTCCTAGTGTTCCCAATTAGCAGCCAACTCCTATTAATTTTACCTTCTAAATATTTCTCAGACCCATCTCCGTCATCACTGCCATAACCAATTCGCCATCATCTCTCACCTGGACTGTTGCAATCACCACCTAACAGGTCTCACCACGTCCACTCTTATCCCACTCCCACTCCTTCTCCATATTGTAGTCAGAGTGATTCTTTCTTTATTTATTAATTTATTTATTTGCGGTACACGGGCCTCTCACTGCTGTGGCCTCTCCCTTTGCAGAGCACAGGCTCTGGACGCGCAGGCTCAGCGACCATGGCTCACGGGCCCAGCCGCTCCGTGGCATGTGGGATCTTCCCAGACCGGGGCACAAACTCGTGTCCCCTGCATCGGCAGGCGGACTCTCAACCGCTGCGCCACCAGGGAAGCCCAGAGTGATTCTTTTTTAAGACCAAGTCATTCCCCTTCTTGAGACTTTAATGATACCCACCGGAACACCTAAAATTTAAAAAGACTAACAATACCAAATGTTGGCAAGGATACAATGCTTGTGGGACTATAAAACGGTACAACCACTCTGGAAAACTGTTTGACAATTTCTCTTTTTTCTAGAAATAAGTAATATTTTGAGTTGGTAAAATGCTTTTCTGAACACACATTTCCGGTATCTGGTACAGTGAACCAAATGTCCATTTTTGTGTAACTCATGAAGTACTGGTTTCATTTATGCCATCTCTCTCACCAAAGTATTAAAACCATTTGACATTGTTCTTCTAAGTCTTCACAACAACCCTGTGAGGTAGGTGGTATTGACCCCATTCTAAAGACGGGGAGGTCTAGGCACAGAAAGTTTTAGTGGCTCCTCAAAAGCCACATGGTGTGACACAGTGTGGCAGTGCTCCAGTGTTTGGCAATTTCTTATCAAAGTAAATACATATACTCTATGATCCAGCAATTTCAATTTTAAGTATTTATGCATGAGAGAGGTAAACATGTGTTCACAAAAAGACTTCTGCAAGAACATTTATACAAGCTTTATTCACACTAGCCACCAAAACAACCCAAATGTCCATCAACAGGAGATCAAATAAACAAGGTGTGGTAACCATAGAACAGAATACTACTCAGCAATAAAAAAAAGAATGAACTATGGTGATAGAGATCAGAAAGTGGTAGCAAGGTTTGGGTAGGCATTTTATTTTACATTAATTATTCCTCCAAAAAATACGTATAGTCATTTCTTGGGATAAAACCAAAATCCTTAACTTGGCCTTACAAGGCAATTCCTTGCCTATCTCTTCAGCTTCACCCTGCACAATTCTCTCCCTTATTTGTTCCAGTGCCCCTGGCCTTCTTCTGGTGTCTCAACTGTACGTTGCTCCCACCCTGAGACAGACTGTTCCCTGGACCTGAAATGTTACACTGCCTCCAAGTCCATCCCTGACCTCCAACCAGCTCAACCTCCACACATACTTTAATCCCAATTCCAAGGTCTCCACAGGTGAAGACAATCTACTAATCCAGCAAGTAAGTGAATAATTTTTTTTAATTAATTTATTATTTTTTATTTTTGGTTGCATTTGGTCTTCCTTGCTGCGTGCGGGCTTTCTCTAGTTGTGGTGAGCCTGCGCACTCTTCCTTGCGGTGCATGGGCTTCAGTAGTTGTGGCACATGGGCTCAGTAGTTGTGGTTTGTGGGCTCTAGAGTGCAGGCTCAGTAGTTGTGGTGCACGGGCTTAGTTGCTCCGTGGCAGGTGGGATCCTCCTGGACCAGGGCTCGAACCCATGTCCCCTGCATTGGCAGGCAGATTCTTAACCACTGTGCCACCAGGGAAGTCCTAAGTGAATAATTTTAATTGCCTGATCTTCCTAGATATGTTCTTTTCTACTATTGTATAATTTTCTACTATTGTATACTTTTTCAGCACTCACTATCTTTTTTCATAGCACGTCTCACAGTTCTGAATTATTCACTTATTTGAAAGATTAGTTGATTGTCTTCCCCAATAGACTATAAATTCCATGAAGGCAGGACGATATCTATTTTGCTACTGCTTTCTCTCCAACACAGAGTAGATGATTGTAAAATATCTATTGAACAAGTAAATACAGTAATATGCTTCCTTATTCGTATATGACTTTCAGGATAAATTCCTAGAAGATAGATTGTTTGGGCAAAGGGTAGGCACATTTTAAGGTTATTTATGTGAACTGCAAAAGGCCCACCAAAAAGATTGTATTAATTTGTACCTGTATCAGTAGGGGACTACCTGGTTCTTACAACCTCTGTCTACACTGGGCATTATTTACATTTACACACCTATTTACCATTCCTGTCTCATCTTTCTTTATTCAAATGTTATTTATTGAGCACCTGTTATATACCATGTACCAAGGTGAATGAATTAGATCAGTAGTTTTCACATTTTTTGCTTACATACCCTCCAAAAGAATTTTGAAAAGCAAGGCACCCTTTAGCACTATTTTAAGTTGACATTTAATATTTTCCATCACATTGTTAAAAGTTGAAAAGTATATAATTTCCAATATATTGCAAATTATGACATTTTAAACTATAATTATTCCAATTTCACCATGGATTCTATATACACCAGCAATGTAATTACTATCATCACTAAATTATCACCATTAACTATCACCAAAATACACAATCTCTTCCTTAACAGAATTTTGTCATTCCTTTTTGTTCTTGAATCCATATTTCCATGTGTGCCCACCCCCCAAATTTTATCCCAATATATTTATTTGTTTTTTGTTTTTGTTTTTGCGGTATGCGGGCCTCTCACTGTTGTGGCCTCTCCCGTTGCGGAGCACAGGCTCCAGACGTGCAGGCTCAGCGGCCATGGCTCACGGGCCCAGCCGCTCCACGGCATGTGGGATCTTTCTGGACCGGGGCACGAACCCGTGTCGCCTGCATCGGCAGGTGGACTCTCAACCACTGCGCCACCAGGGAAGCCCCCCCAGTATATTTTTATGCTTGGAAGTCTTTATCCTGCTTTTATATCTTACTTATCATACTTGTACACAACAAATTATTTTAAATAATTTCCTTTGATGATAAGGCTTTACAAGTTAAATATTATTCTGTATTGAGTGATTATTATAACTATTAGTTCATAATTGATCAAGACAACATAAATATATAGCCAAATCTGATGTATAATTATGAAACAGAAAAAGTAAAAATTTATCAGAAATAAATCTCTCAATGGTCTCATCAGAATGGGAGTGTTATTGTTTTTTCCATTTGTTCATTGCAAGAATGAGATAGGGTTTAGCATCAATTCTATTCCGGACCTTCAATTTCAAGTAAGTGCTAAGAAATATCATGTGACAGAGTGCTAGCTGTCCACCAAAGTCAATTTTCTTCTTCTCTCTTGGTAATAAAATTGCAGCCAGATATCTGGCTGGGCTACATTCCCCAGCATCCCTTGTAGTTGGCTGTGCCGGTTGTCAATTTATTGCCTCTCAGCTCAAATTCGTCCTTTTTGTTTGCTCTGTGAAATGGATCTGGGCCCTTTAAACATCTTTCCTTTGCTAGTTGGCACTGAAGCTTTGTCAGTAGAGGGCACTGGTGTGACATTAAAGGAGAAGAGGGTTTACTTCCTAGACCCTGTGTGCAGACTGCTGATGTGACCACAGCTTCTCCAGTGTCCAGCTACTGCAGTGCACAGCAGTCAGCTTCCAGCAGTTTTCTCTGGCACCACTTATCTTGGGTGATTTTGTAGCAGAGTGCCTCTGCCCCCTGCCATGCTCATAGCTTCTCCAGTGCCTGTGAGGGCTCCTGCAATGCACAGTAGCCAACAGCACCCAGAAACGAGCAGCTCCCCTGGCATCATACCCTCCCAGGCAGTTTTGTAGCAAAGTGCCTTGAGCAGCTTTCTCTGGCATCCAAAAGTGTGGGTTTCCATCAAGTTCCACCAGCCAGACATTCCTCTGCCTTTCAATGAGCTATAGCCATGACCTCTACTGCAGTTTTACATTGTCCAAACCCTGCACATTCCAAAAAAAGCTTGGCCTTTGCCTGGCTCCTGGGAAGTAACCTCTAAGTCCTTGGAATATTCTGCTTGAGAAGGGTAACTTCATTTAACTAGGACCTTGGGCCATGCTGGCAGTCTATGCTAACAATGTGATTTATGTGGAGAGTGAGGGGAGGCCTTGGACCTCACAGTATCAACTGACCTCTGGAAGGGCTGGAGACTGAGTAAGTAAGGTCACACATGTGGGCAGTAAGCCTTGGACAGCAAGGCTCAGGTGAGGTTCCCTCATTGGCAGTACTTTATAAATGTTTTCACACATCACTGCTGGGAGAATTAAATGCTGTCCATATGACTCCATTGGGAGAGGACAAGTGGAAGCTTGTATCTGGTCTCCCCTGGACTCTACCCTAGTGCCTTTTTCCTTGCTGATTTTAATCTATATACTTTCACTCTCATAAACCATAACCCTGAGTACAACAGCTTTTCTGAGTTCTTTGAGTCCTTCTCACAAATCATTGCACCTGAGTGTGATTTTGAGAGCCCTCAAATACACCTCTCCAACAAGGGTGACTCAGCCCTGAGGGTGGAGGAGAAGGAAGGACCCTTCCATAGGCACCCGATCTCAGCTCTGTGAGTAGTATCTGTTCTTTATCTGCTACTTCTTTACTTCTGAACTGCCAATCTCTCTCTTTTTTTTTTTGGGGTGGGGTACGCGGGCCTCTCACTGTTGTGGCCTCTCCCGTTGCGGAGCACAGGCTCCGGACGCACAGGCTCAATGGCCATAGTTCACGGGCCCAGCCACTCCACGGCATGTGGGATCCTCCAGGACCGGGGCATGAACCCGTGTCGCCTGCATCGGCAGGCGGACTCTCAACCACTGTGCCACCAGGGAAGCCCTGAACTGCCAATCTCTTGTTATTCCAATCTCCTGTTACAGTTAATAAATTCTTCCTATTCAGATTACTTCATGGTTTGTCTCTTGACTGGACCCAGATAGTTACAGTGGTCATGTCACTTAGTTCTCACTGAGGGACAATAACGTGTGCTATTTCTGGGCTAGGGCTATTAAGAAAGCATGTGTACTTCCTCCATGCTCTCCTCCAGTTGGAGAAGCCAGGGTCTCTGATTCACCACATGCAGAACACCTGCCAATTAAGAAATAACATTGGCGATGTTTGAACCATGTTTGAGTCCATTTGTAACAGCACTTTAACCTACCCCAACCAATATACCTTGTTCACTTAAACTTAAGAATGGAAGGAATTGGAAGGAGTTGTGTGTATGTGTTTTTTAATAGAAATGCCATTCCATTCTTGGAAGTCTTTCCAAGTTATATGCCAAAATTCACATACTGATCACATACTGATGTTTCATCAGAAATTATTTTAAATGATCTGTCAACTAACAGCTCGTTAGGTCTATTGAAAACAATTTAACTTACAAAAGTAAAAGTTACCAGTTACTAGAATCTAATCATTTTCTCAATTTCTGATGAGTATACCAAAAAAGTTTTACCAAGACTTAGCTACCAAATGCCTCTACATCAGTGGTTTTCAAAGTGTGGATTTCAGACAAGCTGCATTAGCATCGTCTGGCAACTTGTTAGAAATGCAAAGTTTCAGGCCCCACCCCAGGCCTGCTGAATCAGAAACTCTGGGGGTGGGACAAGTGGTCTGTGTTTTACCAGCAAGCCCTCCAGGTGTTTCTGATGCATGCTCAAGTTTGAGAATCACTGCTGCCCATTATGTCTGTAATTCTTTCACCTGGACTTGTACTTAATCTGATAGTTTCCTAAAGTTTAAATATTAAAATATGGATTTCAACATATCTTTGCCATTTGTTTTAGGTATCTGTTAGTGCACAACACTATTACCACAAACACAGTGGCTTAAAACAGCACACATTTATTTTCTCCCAATTTCTGCGTGTCTGGAGTCCAGGCATGACTTAACTGGGTCTTCTACTTCAGGGTCTCCCACGGCGCAATCAAGGTGTCAGCTGGGACAGCAGTCTCATCTGAGGCACAACGGGGACAGGATACACTTCTAAATTCACGTGGTTGTTGGCAGCATTTAGTTCTTTGCTGTCTGCCAGCTAGGGGCCACCCTCAGCTCCTTGCCACACGGGTCTTCCCAGCATGGCCACTTGCTTCTTCAACACAAGGGAAAGAGTTTCTCCTAATAAAACTAGGGTTTCCCTAGTGGCGCGGTGGTTGAGAGTCCGCCTGCCGATGCAGGAGAAACAGGTTCGTGCCCCGGTCCGGGAAGATCCCACATGCCACGGAGCGGCTGGGCCCGTGAGCCATGGCCGCTGAGCCTGCGCGTCCGGAGCCTGTGCTCCGCAACGGGAGAGGCCACAACAGTGAGAGGCCCGCGTACCGCAAACAAACAAACAAACAACTGGTGCTACAACCTCATCTAACATAATCACATTAACACAATCACTCAATCCCAACATCTTTGCTGTATTCTCTTGGTCAGAAGCAATCCCAAGGTCCCACACCCACTCGAGGGAGGGGTGGGGGGCAGGATGACACACAGGCATGAATCCTAGGAAACAGGGATCATGGGTGCCACTTCATACTCTGCCACATTACTCAATATTTTTTGTTTAAATGCTTTTGTTTTATCGCATGCTTTACCTCTATTTTATCAAAAGTTCAGAGGTTCCATTTAGATCATTCAGTACTAAACATTCTGAAAAATGTTTACTAGAACACCTCTGGCAAAGCTGGGCCTCATGTTCAAACCTATCAGCCAAACCTGACTATGTACTACTTTTTGTCAGAGTCTGATATCATGTTTCAAATCAAATAAATGTGTTAGGAAAAATTTTAAGAAACAATATAAAAGCTTGGAATAATATATTTTGTAGCACATAATGCAAGAAAGATGACTAAAAGCAGTCAGGTCAAGATCAAACTGATGCAGAGCAAATATAATTAATCATATTGGAGTTATCAAAACAGGGTGATAATGGTAGTATTCATTATCTTCTAATTACCCAGTGTGATATGTGGCTAAAGTTATCAATTATTATTAACGGGATGACTATTACTGAAGGCAAGTAATGTGTACTTCACACTTCAGTAAATGTGTGTTCGTGTGAATATTGAACTCTAGTGGAAAGCTTTCGGGGATAATGCAATAAAATAATGCATTAAAAAGCCAAAATAGCTCCATTTATTTCATTAGACATTATGATTAAATTTCCCATGTATTTAATTAAAAAGAAAGGTATACATGTTGCAAAACTAACTGGTCTGGCAGCTAGCATATAATTTTACTTTTTGTTAATAGGAGCTGGAAAATCTTATAAGGTGAAATAAGATGAGGATTGACTATAATCATAATGCACATTTCACAGTATGATTTGACAAAATAGGTTTTAACTATTTAATCGAATGATGCACTAAATTTGCAAGCACCTGAGATTTTTATATAGAATACATTTTTGTGTGCTTATATGAAAGATACTTTATTTCCTTTGCAAATTTGTTTTTTTATTTCAAGTCTATGAAAAGCTGTAAGAATAACATAATGAACACATGTGAATATTTAAATTCATCTATCCTCCTACCTATGTATGTACTTTTCAGTGAAAAGTGAAAGGTGCAAGCTCTTGAGTGAAAGGACATTCTCTGAGTCTATTGTCTAGTAGAGAGGCTCACAAGCTGAATTTGATGATTTCTCATGATTGAATTCAGGTTAAACATTTTTGGCAGGACCGCTACTTAATGTGTTATTTATTGTGTGCTTCCTATCACATCACCTCAAGAGGCACATGATGTCAATTTGCCCTGATGTAACTGATGCTGAGTTTGGTCACTTGGTTAACCCAGAGATGCCAAAAAGTACTTTTTCCCTACTCATAATTAATAAGCAGCCCATTCCTCAACTAAATTTCTCCTAATTGTTTTATCATCCTCTGAAAATCTTGCCTGAATAAATAAATATACCCATTGTCCATTGTCCAATGTTGATTTTCTGGTATGCCTTGAAAGATGAGTAGCTCCAGAAAACTTTGCAGATACATTTTTTAAAATTAACATCCTTAATCTGCATTGCTTCAGTTGTTAGAGAGGCTACTCCTTCCAGTTAGTGAGTGTTGAGAATAGAAATGAGTGTTGACCATGAAAAGAATTCCCTCTTTCTTAGGTCAGGTCCCCCAGAAGTAGAGCCTGAGATTGGGATTCTGCACAAGTGACTTATTGGGAAGTATTCTCAGGAGAGGAGGAGTAAAGGCAGTAGGAAAGGGCAAGGGAGAAAGCTAAGCAAGAATGGTCTAGAGCACAGTCTCACTTTGAGAAAAGAGAATTGGCCTTTTTTTATGCCACGCCCACCAGTCAGTCATTAGCAGCGTCTGGGGTGGTCAGGGGGCATAGCCTCCATGGTGGGAGCGCTCCTATTTGGTCAAGAATGATTCTCTGAAGAAGGGGGCAGCCAAAAACAGTTACCAGCCAACACTCACAGCAACATTCAAATTCAAAATGTTTTTAAACATTGAGCTAACTAAACAAAAGTTATCTGAAAACAAATTTCCTCTAATTTATGAACCTTAGAACAGATAAATAGGTCAATGGAACAGATTAGAGGGATATGCTCATATCAGAATTTTATATATGATAAAAAACATTATTTCAAGTTAGCGGATTTTTTTTCATTTAGAGGGTCTTCTGTTAGCAAGTGAAAACTCCAGCTGTATATGTATACATTGGCTCAGATCACTGACAAGTACAGGGGTAAGACACAGTTGGATCCACAGGCTCAGATAATTTCATCAGTACCTAGTCTCCATCACACAGACTCTGCTTTTCATTGGGTTAGTTTCATTCTTGGGCTACACATGGTGGTAGTCCCTGAAAGCCCAGGCTTACACTTTTACAGGTTCAAGTCCAACAGTAAAAGACTATCTCTTCTGAAATAATACCAATAAAAGTCTTAATGCTGAGTCATCTTGGCTCTGATCATCTTAGCTTGGGTCATGCCCCAGCCCTGAACCAATAACCATGGCCAGGGAAATGATACCAAGGTTGATTTATATACCCAACCCTGGAGCAGGAGCTAGTGTGAGTTCCAAACAAATCGTATGGACTGAAAGCTGGTTCCCCGAGGAAAATCGAGGGCCTGTTATTAAAGGAAGAGTCAAAGGACTCTGGGCAGGAGGCAGAAACAACAGATGTTTCCTATAAACTGATTATTCAGTAAAGATGCTTAGACATCTGATAAGCCATCTGAAAAGACTAAGGTTGGGGAGTGAAGGGAGGCACCTACTTACTCTTTACATCAAAATAAATTCCAGATGATTTTAAAAAATTTTAATGTAAAAAACAAAACCACAAAACTACTGGAAGAAAGCATGACTAAATAATTTTAAAAGCTGAGAGTAAAGATAGCCTATTTAAGCATGACCCAAAACACAGAAACCATAGTGGATAATATTGATAAAATTTGACCACATAAAACCATAATAGCTTTTGTACATCAAAAATATCATACTGAATGAGATAAGAAAGGTCCACAATGAAGATATAATAGTTATGAAAATCTATACACCAAGTAATATAACAACAACCATTACATACCATAAATTATAAAAGATACAAGAAGAAATAGACACCAACACATTAGTAGGAAAATTTACCTCTCTCAGTGATGACAGGTCAAGTGGATAAACAATGATAGATAAGATCATATATATACATAATTATTAGTAAGGAAGTCTGATAGATAAAATTTCAACTCTGTACCCTGAAAAAAAAAAGAATACTTTCTCCAGCCCCCTCAAGGGCCCATGAAACATTCACAAAACTCAACTAAGTGTTAGGCTGTAAGAAAGCATTCTCAGATCAATGTACAATAAAACCAGTAACAATAAGAAAATCAGAAAATAAAAAAACACTTCCACCTTCAGAAAATAAAAAGAATGTTAAAATTCTGTCTTAACCATTTCTTAGGCTTAAGGGAGAATAACAACTAAATGTGTAATCTATCTAGAAACAATAATAATGAAAACAACATATCAGAACCTAGAGTTAAAGCAATGTGCAGAGGAGATTCCATATCTTTATTTGTACTGATAGAGAAGATAGAAGAGAAATTAATTTAAGCATATGACTCCAAAATTATAAAAAGAACAACAAAATAAAGAATAGAAAAATAGAAAGAAAAAGAATAAACCAATGTGTTAGGAAACTGAAAATAGTAGAAATAAGAATAAATCAAGATGAAATGAATAAAAGAAAAAACTAATAAAGTAGCTTAAAATTTAACCGATCTTATTAAGAAAAAAAAAGTGTATGGCACATAGAACGACCTCCCAAAGATGTCCACACTCTAATCCCTAGAACCTGTGAATATGTTACTTTCCATGGCAAAAGGAACTTTGCAGATGTGATTGGGGTGAAGGACATGAGGATGGGGGGAGTTTCCTGCATTATCCAGGTGGATTCAACCTAACCCATGAGTCCTTAAAATCAGAGAACCTTTCCTGGTTGAGGACAGAGAGAGAGAGGTAACAATGGGTGATGGATCAGAGAGACTTTTGAGACTTTGTCCTGCCATTACTGGCTTGAAGATGGAAAGAGGAGACCATAAGCCAAGGAATGCAGGCGGCCGCTAGAAAGTGGAAAAGGCAAAGAATCTGCTTCTCTCCTAGAGCCTCCAGAAAGGAACATAGCCCTGCGGACATCCTGATTTTTAGCCTGGTGATGCCCAAATTGGACTTCTGACCTACTGAAATATAATAAGCCACTATGTTTGTGGTAATTTGTTACAGCAGAAAAACAGCAACAACAACAAAACTGATACAATGAGAAAGTGAAACTTCACAAAATAAGAAATGACAAGGGAGAAATCAAGCATTAGAGAAAATATAAAAATCATGAAACTAATTTGTTAATTCTATGCAGATAACTTTGGAAACCTGAATGAAATGAATACATTTCTAGGAGAATACAATTCTCTAAAATCAACCCCAGAAGAGATATAAGATAAAAATAGACCAATTTCCAGAAAAGGAGGTGAGAAATTTATCAGAGAGCTACTCCCTCAAAAAGCAGCACACTCAGAGAATTTCACAGGGAATTTTTACCAGCCGTTCTAGTTGATAATGCCAATGTTATTTAAACTGTTCCACAGCTTAGGAAAAAAAAAAAAAGAAACCTTGTAAATGTTTTTCGTAATAAGAATATAATATCGATACACATAAATAACAAACTGAATACACAAAAGATATAAATAAATCTAATTTATAAATATGGGTGCAAAAATCATAAATAAAATATTAACAAAGAGACCCAGCAGCAGTTTTTTTAAAATTATTTATTTATTATTTTTGGCTGTATTGGGTCTTCGTTTCTGTGCGAGGGCTTTCTCTAGTTGCGGCGAGTAGGATCAGTAGTTGTGGCTCACGGGTCCAGTTGCTCTGTGGCATGTGGGATCTTCCCAGACCAGGGCTTGAACCCGTGTCCCCTGCATTGGCAAGCAGATTCTCAACCACTGCGCCACCAGGGAAGCCCCCAGCAGCAGTTTAAAAAAATAATAATAAAGCCTGGGACTTCCCTGGTGGCACAGTGGTTAAGAATCCGCCAGCCAATGCAGGGGACACGGGTTCGAGCCCTGGTCCAGGATGATCCCACATGCCACCACAGAGCAGCTAAGCCCGTGCACCACAACTACTGAGCCTGTGCTCTAGAGCCTGTGTGCCACAAGTGCTGAGCCCACATACCGCAACTACTGAAGCCCATGTGTCTAGAGCCCGTGCTCCACAACAAGAGAAGCCACCGCAGTGAGAAGCCTGCGCACCACAACAAAGAGTAGCTCCCAGGGCTTCCCTGGTGGCGCAGTGGTTGAGAATCCGCCTGCTAATGCAGGGGACACGGGTTCGAGCCCTGGTCTGGGAGGATCCCACATGCCGCGGAGCGACTGGGCCCGTGAGCCACAACTACTGAGCCTGCGCGTCTGGAGCCCATGCTCCGCAACAAGAGAGGCCGCGATAGTGAGAGGCCCGTGCACCGCGATGAAGAGTGGCCCCCGCTCGCCGCAACTAGAGAGAACCCTCACACAGAAACGAAGACCCAGCACAGCAAAAATAAATAAAAATAAAAAAAAAAAAAAAAAAAAAAGAGTAGCTCCCGTTTGCCACAGCTAGAGAGAGCCCACGTGCAGCAACGAAGACCCAATGCAGCCAAAAATTAATTAATTAATTAATTAATTAAAAAAATAATAATAAAGCCTATGTGAGTTTTACTCTGTGAATGCATGGGTGGTTCAATACTAGCAAATTTATCAGTATAATTTATATTAATAGACCTAAGAGGAAAAATAATATGATAGACACTGAAAAGGTATTTGACAAAAGTAAAAGAGCATGCATTTAAATCACTAATGTAGAAGGAATGAAGGAATTAGAAAATCATCATTTGGCAACCATTATGGTAATGTAATTAATTCAAGCTAAGAATCATCAGTGGGTACTAAAATTAGTATGTGAAAAGTTTGAGGGCTAACAGGATATTTGCAAAGTCTCAGGGTATCTCCCCAAAGATTCTTACTAACTACAATGGAAAAAGTAGAAACTTTATAGTGGAAAAACCTGTTAATGCCACCAAGTGATGAACATTAATATCACCAATAATAGGACAAATCAACATCCTGTGCCTCTTGGTATGATGCACTGAGAAAACACAGCATCACTTTTGTGGTATTTCTCCCAAAGAATTATAACCTTATTCAAATCATAAGGAAATGTCAGACAAACTTAAATTGAGGGATTTTCTACAAAAACAACCAAACCAAAAACAAACAAACAAACAAAAACCCCTGGCCACTACAGTTTTTAAAATGTCAGTGTAGGCTTCCCTGGTGGCGCAGTGGTTGAGAGTCTGCCTGCCGATGCAGGAGACACGGGTTCGTGCCTCGGTCCGGGAAGATCCCACATGCCGCGGAGCAGCTGCGCCCGTGAGCCATGGCCGCTGAGCCTGCGCGTCTGGAGCCTGTGCTCCACAACGGGAGAGGCCACAACAGTGAGAGGCCCGCGTACCGCAAAAAAAAAAAAAAGTCAGTGTCATGAAACACAAAGAAAAAACTGAGTAACTGTTCGATTTAAACAAACAAACAAACAAAAAAACTTCTAAAGAAGCATGACAGATGAATGCAAAGCATGATCCAGAATTTTCCTTTGCTATAAAGGACATTATTGGGACAGTGGGTAAATCTGAATAAGGTCTACAGATTAAATAATATGTTAATATTAATTTTCTTATTTTGATAATTGTACTTATGTTTATAGAAAATTAAGTATTTAAGGGTAAAGGAGCATCCTATCTGCAACAGTTCAAGAAAATATATATAAGAATAAATCCATGTGTTAGAAAACACATTGGCAAAATAGTGGAAATAAGAAGAAATCAAAGACGTAATGAAAGAAAGGGAAAAAGAAAACATTTATAAATATAAACACGTTTATGCATTTATATTAAATTAGAGGAAGCAAATATAAAATGCAACCATTTGGGAAATCTGGGTGAAGAGTATGTGGGAATTCTTTGTACTATTTTTGTAATTCTTAAACAGCTTTGATTGTGATGAGGAAAGAGAGAGAAGTTGGTCAAAGGTTGGGGTTTTTGGGGGGGGGGTTTTTTGGTTTTTTGAATGACAGAAACTTGAGCATACTTAAATACCAATGGGAAGATGTCGGTGGAGGGGACAGCGTGAAGAATGGGGGAGAGAGAGCAAGAGGGTGAGAAAGAGCAAAAATGAAAGAGAATAGAAAGAATGAGGAAATGACTGTGACTGTGAAAATAATACACATTCCATACGTGTAGAATACATGTAGAATGCAGAACGGTTTATATAAATACAAACACAAATCACTCATGCTGTTAAGACCTAACCACCAAGGCTCACTAATGGAGGCATTTCAGGTGCAGGCAGGCTAAGCGGAGGCCGGAAGCACAGAGGCATGCAGGAGACTCCAGAGGGCCTCTAGGCCTACTCCCTCTTTTCTTAGATGAGGAAACTAAGGCTTGGAGACATGAAGTTCTTTAGATTACAGAGTTAGTTAATGGCAAACATCATTTTCTAAACCCCAATTCAATGTCTTATAGAACCTATCACTGAAGTTGTCAACCAGGGGAGGTACTGTCCCCTCGAAGCCATAGCAGATGTGTAGGAGCCTTTTTGATTGTCATAAGACAAGGGGATGCTATTGCCATTTAATGGATGGGGAACAGATGTTAAACTTGCTACAGTAGCCAGGAAGACCTGAACGATGAAAAGATCACTGTCCAAAACACCAAATGCCCTTCTGTCAGGAAAACTTCCAGGAGCTGTGCCTAGAAATCTGACTTCTGGGATCAAGGTCCAGCCCACCATTATTGAGCTATGTGACTGGGCAAGTCACCAATCCTTCTCATTCATCTTGAAAATACGCATTTTATACCTGATGGAAATTCACATCCTTCAGTCTTTGACTTGCCCAAATTCTGTCATCACATGTGCTTGGCCCCTCAGAGAAGGCCAACAGTGGCCATGAGCTGATTCTGCCAATGACACACAGGTATAGGCAGAGTAAATCCCAAAACCCTCCACTTTGTAACCTCCTTGGGCTGGGCTGGTTCACAGATTCACTAAGCTAGGCATCTAGCATCTTAGATGGTAAACTGTGCTCTTGTTTGTAAAACTCTTTTTAGGTACAAAGCATTTTCACCTGCATGATTTCATTCAATCCTCCCATTAACCTCTTGACATCATTATTTCTACAACTCCACTTTTATAAATGAGAGAAACTAGATTCAGAATACAAATGACTTGTCCGAGATAACTAGGTCAGTAGTTGAAAGATAGAGCTGGGACAAAGCCTTGTCTCCTGAGGCCAAATTCAGAGCTCTTTTCAGGTCCCCTCCCCACTGCCCCCCATTGCCTTGTGGACAAGTGCCAGTCTTGGACCCGCTCCCTTTGGTCAGGCTGGGCAACAACCTCTCTTCTCCATCCTCCTCCTCTCAGACCAGCTCAGAAATCAACTAAAGAACAAACAAGAGGACCATAGGCTTGCTCTCAGCTTCCTTACAAAACAGCTTTCTGACACCAACGATGGGATGGACAACTGATTTAAAAAGTAGTCATCTCTGTCACTAGGGGTGTTTAAGGAGACATTGGAGGACTCTCCGGCAAAGATGTGGTAGAGGAAATTCCTGATTTGCAAACTAAAAAGGTCTCTGAGGTCCCTCCAAATTTGAAGCTGCGGCCTCTGTGCTTAGGAAGACAGCATGGTTCGGAAGCTGGCTGGGCAAAGACCCAGGCTGTGGAATAGAGACAAGTCTGGAGAAGGAGGGAAAGAAAAAAATCTGAGAGAGACTGTGAAGATGAAAGCAGATTCTTATCTTCCAAAAAAGAGCCTGGAGCCCCAACAGGGATGGGGAGACAAACTGGGTTGATGCCTAAGGAGAAAGCTAGGGGAAATGTCAGTATTTCTCAAATAGTCTTGCCCAGAAAATGTGTCCACAAACACCCAGCCAGACATCACTGCCTACAACTCAGGCAACACAGACCAGAAACAGAGGAGCAGTCTCTTGAGAGAAAAGCACTTGAATTGAGTTAAAAATATATTAAATTCGCAATCAATCAAAAATGCTAACAGCTCAGGGAATATCTTTGGATTAGACTTCTTCCATTTCCCTGAGAATAAGTGGTAAGGGATTTTTTTTAAAGCATTACCTGAATCAACATGCAGGGGTGGAGGGTGGGGTGGACTGGCCTTCAGTGGGAAATCTGCATTTCATCTTTCAGCTGGAGCCATGTTTTGAATGCAATTCTAGGAGGAGTTCTGGGGACTACTGCTTTTCTTACAATGGAAACCAGGTCCAGAATGTATCTTGGCTGACCAAAGTAATAAACAGTTTCAGGTGAAAAAAGAATTCACATTTACAGTATACTATAGAATGCCCTTTTCCCAAAATCCTTTAGAAATCTCGTTCAAGTCCTCTTTTCAACCAAGGGTACAAAGACTTTAATAAGTTTAGAAGAAATGGTTTTAAAATAACTCCTTTTCTTACACATGTAAAACACTGAGAAAATACAAATGTACCAAGAGAAGAAAATAAACATTACATGTTTCTGCACCACCCAAAAATATGCATTTTGGTATGTTTACTAGATTTTTTAAATTTTAGGTTTTTGAATAGTTCAAAATCAAAGTGGTATTAAAAAGATATTCCTTAAGAAGTGTTGTCTCCACCCCTCCTCCTTCTATCATGTTTCTCTCCCACTCCCACCCTCTTAGGTGAACACTTTTGGTCGTTTGTGTATCCTTCTGTTGTTCCTTAATGAAGATACAAATACAAACATAAATTCTTATTTTACACCTTTCTTACTGTAAAAGGCAGCATATTACATGTAATGCATCTAGCATTTTGCACTTGACAATATATCCTAGTTCAAGTTTACTCATGTGTTTATGCAAACATTTTAGTTTTTTACTAAAATGGGATCATACTTCTGTAATTTGCTTTTTTCACTTAGGAATTTTTATGGAAATGTTTGCATATCATCAAATATTCTACAGCATGATTTTTAAGGGCTATGACGTCAGGAAGAAGTCCTGGCTTACTAATATGGCTATTTTTTGCCTCTCCCAGGATAATCTCTAGAATAATAAAGAAAAATGCCCTGGCCCCTGGAGTCAAGAGGCTTATGGATGTGTTCCAGCTCAACCAGTTACCAGCTGTGTGCACACAGGTAAGATTGAGGCTGTGAGCATCAGTTACCAACAGTTACTCCTTCTCACCCACAATAATGCCATCCTGGCCTCTAACCCAGGCATGTAGTGAAGATTAAATGAGACGATGCGTAGGAAAAGACCATTCAATGTGAGGCAACAAGGTTTTAAAATATTAATATAGCTACACCGTATACACATGCATACACCCGTGCCTGCACAAGTATCAGCATTTTTTTTTTTTTCGGTACGTGGGCCTCTCACTGTTGTGGGCTCTCCCGTTGCGGAGCACTGGCTCCGGACGCGCAGGCCCAGCGGCCATGGCTCAGGGGCCCAGCCGCTCTGCGGCATGTGAGATCTTCCCGGACCGGGGCACGAGCCCGTGTCCCCTGCATTGGCAGGCAGACTCTCAACCACTGCGCCTCCAGGGAAGCCCAGTATCAGCATTTTAATAGGGAACTCTTTCAGTTACTATTTTATGTTTTTTCAACAAACATGTTTTGCCAAAATGTGAGTCTTCGAAAAACATTTTTCTTTTTACATATTTAATGTATATGCATTATAGAGAAATTAGGGGGGAAAGGAGAAAATAGAAATCTATAATTTATTTATAAAAATCCTTCCAAATTTTTCATATATAGACATGCATGAATGCATATGTACAAACACACAGACACACACACACACATAATTTACAAAACTGGGCTCATATTGTTTATTTTGTTTTGTAATCTCCTCTTCCCACTCAACAATATACTATAACTACTGTTTCATATTACCAAATATAACTTTATTGTTATTATTAGCTACTTTGAATTCTATTGTATTAATGAATATACCACACTTTGTCTAACCAATCCACTTTGCCTGGAAATTTAGATTCTTTTGAAATTTTTATTATTATATATGATGTATACTGGACATTTTTATAGCCAAATACTCACATTCATTGAAGAAGTCAATTTAGAACAAGTGTTGCATGTTTTCTTTTATTCACTGAACAACTGTTCTTGAGCACCTACTATTCACTGTAAACTGTCAGGATGCTAGAGTTACAAAGATGAATCTGGCACAGGAACTGTTAATCTAGGAAAGGGTACTGAAAGAATCACAATTACATTTTTGGCCTCGTTGAATCCCCTAGATGTCCTGATGTCCCTGGCAGGCCCTTTCACAACCCTGTCTTACTAATACAGCCACCCTACTCCCTTACCAGAAATGACCCTTTCTCTGCCTGGAATACTTCTACTCATATGTCAAGACCCAATCCAAATATCCCTTTCTCTATGAAGCCTTCCCTGACCCCTCAAGAAAGAATAAGTCTCTCCTGAAGAATTTTATGGCCCCAGAGCTCCTGTCGCATTCCACTGGTAATCATCCATGTACCTCCCTATCTTATCACTTTCTCTGCAGTGTAGGTTCCTTGGAGTTGAAGACTTTATCTTACTATTTCCAGCTATGCCCAGCAAGATGCCTAACACATAGACAGTGTTGTCACCGAATGTTTATTGAATGAATCACTAGTACCATGTGCTTAGTAAAATAACAAATACAACAACTGAAGTTACATTATTGGCAAAGCAGGGATCTTATCTTAACAAAGGCCCGTGGTCAGCAACCTGTTTAAGGGAAGGCTCAGCTGTCCTCACCCGTGGGACAGCCAGCTTTTCCCATGTCCATATTTCGGCATTCTTTTTCTTGACCCTGACTGTTGAAGACCTAGACTTCATTCCTAAGTGTCTTGGCTCGCTTATGCAGCCAAGGGGCATCATGGGCTCATCAGGGTCTAAAATTTCTGTAATTAGGGCAATGTTTAAAAAGAAAAATACGCAAAATTATGAATATCAAATTAGGTATAAAAATTATATTTATCTCAACCAAGGAAAGAAATCACAAGTTACGAATTTTAAAAGCTGACTAACATCACAAAATCTGTAACTGCCTGACACACCTCTGTAATACTTTTTTTAAAATCTTTGAATATCATTTATTTTTTATCCAGCAGTCTTATTATTTATCTATTTTATACATATTAGTGTATATATGTCAATCCCAATCTCCCAATTCCACCCACCACCACCCCTGCCGCTTTCCCCCCTTGCTGGCCATACGTTTGTTCTCTACATCTGTGTCTCTATTTCTGCCCTGCAAAGCAGTTTATTTGTACCATTTTTCTAGGTTCCACATATATGCGTTAATATACGATATTTGTTTTCCTCTTTCTGACTTACCTCACTCTATATGACAGTCGCTAAATCCATCCACGTCTCTACAAATGACCCAATTTCGTTCCTTCTTATGGCTGAGCAATATTCCATTGTATATATGTACCACATCTTCTTTATCCATTCTGTTGATGGGCATTTAGGTTGACTCCATGACCTGGCTATTGTAAATAGTGCTGCAATGAACATTGGGGTGCATGTGTCTTTTTGAATTATGGTTTTTTCTGGGTATATGTCCAGTAGTGGGATTGCTGGGTCATATGGTAATTCTATTTTTAGTTTTTTATGGAACCTCCATACTATTCTCCATAGTGACTGTATCAATTTACATTCCCACCAATGGTGCAAGAGGGTTCCCTTTTCTCCACATCCTCTCCAGCATTTGTTGTTTGTATATTTTCTGATGATGCCCATTCTAACTGGTGTGAGGTGATACCTCATTGTAGTTTTGATTTGTATTTCTCTTATAATTAGTGACGTTGAGCAGCTTTTCATGTGCTTCTTGGCCATCTGTATGTCTTCTTTGGAGAAATGTCTATTTAGGTCTTCTGCCCATTTTTGGATTGGGTTGTTTGTTTTTTTGATATTGAGCTGCATGAGCTGTTTATGTATTTTGGAGATTAATCCTTTGTCCATTGATTCGTTTGCAAATATTTTCTCCCATTCCGAGAGTTGACTTTTCGGCTTGTTTGTAGTTTCCTTTGCTGTGCAAAAGCTTTTAAGTTTCATTAGGTCCCATTTGTTTATTTTTGTTTTTATTTCCATTACTGTAGGAGGTGGACCAAAAAAGATCTTGCTGTGATTTATGTCAAAGAGTGTTCTTCCTATGTTTTCCTCTAAGAGTTTTATAGTGTCCGGTCTTACATTTAGGTCTTTAATCCATTTTGAGTTTATTTCTGTGTATGGTGTTAGGGAGTGTTCTAATTTCATTCTTTTCCATGTAGCTGTCCAGTTTTCCCAGCACCACTTATTGAAGAGACTGCCTTTTCTCCATTGTATATCCTTGCCTCCTTTGTCATAGATTAGTTGACCATAGGTGTGTGGGTTTATCTCTGGGCCTTCTATCCTGTTCCATTGATATATATTTCTGTTTTTGTGCCAGTACCATATTGTCTTGATTACTGTAGCTTTGTAGTATAGTCTGAAGTCAGGGAGGCTGATTCCTCCAGCTCCGTTTTTTTCCCTCAAGACTGTTTTGGCTATTCGGGGTCTTTTGTGTCTCCATACAAATTTTATGATTTTTTGCTCTAGTTCTGTAAAAAAAAAAGCCACTGGTAATTTGATAGGGATTGCATTGAATCTGCAGCTGGCTTTGGGTAATATAGTCATTTTCACAATATTGAGTCTTCCAATCCAAGAACATGGTATATCTCTCCATCTGTTTGTGTCATCTTTGATTTCTTTCATCAGTGTTTTATAGTTTTCTGAGTACTGGTCTTTTACCTCCTTAGGTAGGTTTATTCCTAGGTATTTTATTCTTTCTGTTGCAATGGTAAATGGGACTGTTTCCTTAATTTCTCTTTCTGATCTTTCATTGTTAGTGTATAGGAATGCAAGAGATTTCTGTGCATTAATTTTGTGTCCTGCACTTTACCAGATTCATTCAGATTAGCTCTAGTAGTTTTCTGGTGGCATCTTTAGGATTCTCTATGTATAGTATTATGTCATCTGCAAAGAGTGACAGCTTTACTTCTTCTTTTCCTATTTGTATTCCCTTTATTTCTTTTTCTTCTCTGATTGCCGTGGCTAGGACTTCCAAAACTGTGTTGAATAATAGTGGTGAGTGTGGACATCCTTATCTTGTTCCTGATCTTAGAGAAAATGCTTTCAGTTTTTCACCATTGAGAATGAACTTTCCTGTGGGTTTGTTGTATATGGCCTTTATTATGTTGAGGTAGGTTCCCTCTATGCCCACTTTCTAGAGAGTTTTTGCCATAAATGGGTATTGAATTTTGTCAAAAGCTTTTTCTGCATCTATTAAGATGATCATATGGTTTTTATTCTTCAGTGTGTTACTATGGTGTATCACACTGATTGATTTTCATATATTGAAGAATCATTGCATCACTGGGATAAATCCCATTTGATCATGGTGTATGATCCTTTTAATGTGTTGTTGGATTCTGTTTGCTAGTATTTTTTTAGGGATTTTTGCATCTATATTCATCAATGATATTGGTCTGTAATTTTCTTTGTTTGTAGTACCTTTGTCTGGTTTTGGTATCAGGGTGATGGTGGCCTCATAGAATGAGTTTGGGAGTATTCCTTCTTCTGAGATTTTTTGGAAGAGTTTGAGAAGGATGGGTGTTAGCTCTTCTCTAAATGTTTGATGGAATTCACCTGTGAAGCCATCTGGTCCTGGACTTTTGATTGTTGGAAGATTTTTAATTACAGTTTCAATTTCATTACTTGTGATTGGTCTGTTCATATTTTCTATTTCTTCCTGGTTCAGTCTTGTAAGGTTATACCTTTCTAGGAATTTGTCCATTTCTTCCAGGTTGTCTATTTTATTGGTATAGAGTTGCTTATAGTAGTCTCTTAGGATGTTTTGTATTTCTGTGGTGTCTACTGTAACGTCTCCTTTTTCATTTCTAATTTTATTGATTTGAGTCCTGTCCCTCTTTTTCTTGATGAGTCTGGCTAAAGGTTTATCAATTTTGTTTACCTTCTCAGAGAGCCAGCTTTTAGCTTTATCATCTTTGCTATTGTTTCCTTTGTTTCTATTTCATTTATTTCTGCTCTGATTTTATGATTTCTTTCCTTCTACTAACTTTGGGTTTTGTTTGTTCTTCTTTCTCTAGTTCCTTTAGGTGTAAGGTTAGATTGTTTATTTGAGATTTTTCTTGTTTCTTGCGGTAGGATTGTATTGCTATAAACTTCCCTCTTCGAACTGTTTTTGCTGCCTCCCATAGATTTTGGGTCATCGTGTTTTCATTGTCATTTGTCTCTAGGTATGTTTTGATTTCCTCTTTGATTTATTCAGTGATCTCTTGGTTATTTAGTAGCATGTTGTTTAGCCTCCATGTGTTTGTGTTTTTTATGTTTTTTTCCTTGTAATTAATTTCCAGTCTCATAGCATTGTGGTCAGAAAAGATGATTGATATGATTTCAATTTTCTTAAATTTACTGAGGCTTCATTTGTGACCCAAGATGTGATCTATTCTGGAGAATGTTCCAAGTGCACTTGAGAAGCAAGTGTAATCTGCGGTTTTTGGATGGAATGTCCTATAAATATCAATAAAATCTATCTGGTCTACTGTGTCATTTAAAGCTTGTATTTCCTTATTAATTTTCTGTCTGGATGATCTGTCCATTGGTGTAAGTGAGGTGTTAAATTCCCCCACTAGGGCTTCCCTGGTGGCGCAGTGGTTGAGAGTCCGCCTGCTGATGCAGGGGACACGGGTTCGTGCCTCGGTCTGGGAGGATCCCACATGCTGCGGAGCGGCTGGGCCCGTGAGCCATGGCCGCTGAGCCTGTGCGTCCAGAGCCTGTGCTCCGCAATGGGAGAGGCCACAACAGTGAGAGGCCCGCGTAAAAGCAAAAAAAAAAAAAAAAAAAAAAAAAAAAAAAAAAAATTCCCCCACTATTATTGTGTTACCATCAATTTCCTCTTTTATAGCTGTTAGCAGTTGCCTTATGTATTGAGGTCCTCCTATGTTGGGTGCATATATATTTATAATTGTTATATCTTCTTCTTGGATTGATCCCTTGATCATTATGTAGTTTCCTTCCTTGTCTCTTTTAACATTCTTTATTTTAAAGTCTATTTTATCTGATATGAGTATTACTACTCCAGCTTTCTTTTGATTTCCATTTGCATGGAATATCTTTTTCCATCCCTTCACTTTCAGTCTGTATGTGTCCCTACGTCTGAAGTGGGTCTCTTGTAGACAGCATATATATGGGTCTTGTTTTTGTATCCATTCAGTGAGTCTGTGTCTTTTGGGTGGAGCATTTAATCCATTCACGTTTAAGGTAATTATTGATATGTATGTTCCTATTACCATTTACTTAATTGTTATGGATTTGTTTTTTGTAGGTCCTTTTCTTCTCTTGACTCCCACTTAAAGAAGTTCCTTTAGCATTTGTTGTAGAGCTGGTTTGGTAGTGCTGAATTCTCTTAACTTTTGCTTGTCTGTAAAGCTTTTGATTTCTCCATCGAATCTGAATGAGATCCTTGCCGGGTAGAGTCATCTTGGTTGGAGGTTCTTCCCTTTCATCACTTTAAGTATATCATGGCACTCCCTTCTGGCTTGTAGAGTTTCTGCTGAGAAATCAGCTCTTAACCTTATGGGAGTTCCCTTGTATGTTTTTTGTCATTTCTCCCTTGCTGCTTTCAATAATTTTTCTTTGTCTTTAATTTTTGTCAATTTGATTACTATGTGTCTCGGCATGTTTCTCCTTGGATTTATCCTGCCTGGGACTCTCTGTGCTTCCTGGACTTGGGTGGCTATTTCCTTTTCCATGTTAGGGAAGTTTTCGACTATAATCTCTTCAAATATTTTCTCGGGTCCTTTCTCTCTTTTCCTTCTGGGACCCCTATAATGCGAATATTGTTGCATTTAATGTTGTCCCAGAGGTCTCTTAGGCTGTCTTCATTTCTTTTCATTCTTTTTTCTTTATTCTGTTCCTCGGCAGTGAATTCCACCATTCTGTCTTCCAGGTCACTTATCTGTTCTTCTGCCTCAGTTATTCTGCTATTGATTCCTTCTAGTGTATTTTTCATTTCAGTTATTGTATTGTTCATCTCTGTTTGTTTGTTCTTTAATTCTTCTAGGTGTTTGTTCCTTAATTCTTCTAGGCCTCTGTTAAACATTTCTTGCATCTTCTCCATCTTTGCCTCCATTCTTTTTCTGAGGTCCTGAATCATCTTCACTATTATTATTCTGAATTATTTTTCTGGAAGGCCGCCTATCTCCACTTACTTTAGTTGTTTTTCTGGGGTTTTATCTTGTTCCTTCATTTGGTACAAAGTCCTCTGCCTTTTCATTTTGTCTATCATTCTGTGAATGTAGTTTTCCTTCCACAGGCTGCAGAATTGTAGTTCTTCTTGCTTCTGCTGTCTGCCCTCTGGTGGATGAGGCTATCTAAGAGGCTTGTGCAAGCTTCCTGATGGAAGGGACTGGTGGTGGGTAGAGCTGGGTGTTGCTCTGGTGGGCAGAGCTCAGTAAAACTTTAATCCGCTTGTCTTCTGATGGGTGGGGCTGGGTTCCCTCCCTGTTGGTTGTTTGGCCTGAGGCAACCCAACACTGGAGCCTACCCGGGCTCTTTGGTGGGGTTAATGGCAGACTCTGGGAGCGCGCACGCCAAGGAGTACTTCCCAGAATCTCTGCTGCCAGTGTCCTTGTCCCCATGGTGAGCCAGAGCCACCCCCCACCTCTGCAGGAGATCCTCCAACACTAGCAGGTTGGTCTGGTTCAGTCTCCTATGGGGTCACTGCTCCTTCCCCTGGGTCCCAATGTGCACACTACTTTGCGTGTGTCCTCCAAGAGTGGAGTCTCTGTTTCCCTCAGTCCTGTCGAAGTCCTGCAATCAAATCCCACTAGTCTTCAGAGTCTGATTCTCTAGGAATTCCTCCTCCCATTGCCATACCCCCAGTTTGGGAAATCTGACATGGGGCTCAGAACCTTCCCTCCAGTGGGTGGGCTTCTGTGGTATAAGTTTTCTCTAGTTTGTGAGTCACCCACCCAGCTGTTATGAGATTTGATTTTATTGTGATTGTGCCCCTCCTACTGTCTCTTTGCAGCTTCTCCTTTGTCTTTAGCTGTGCGTCATCTTTTTTGGTGAGTTCCACGTGTCTTCCTGTCAATGATTGTTCAGCACTTACTTGTGATTCCAGTGCTCTCACAACAGGGAGTGAACACACATCCTTCTACTCTGCCGTCTTGAACCAATCTCCCTGTAATACTTTTTAAATTTTTTAATTATTCTGAGAAAAATATACATTAACCCGAAATTAAGGAGTACACAAGAACGATTCAAATACACTTTAAATGGCTACAATCTGGCAGGAAATATGCACGATGAGCCTGTAGCATGTTGTTATGCCAGAGAGTAAAGAAGTACTAAAAAAAAAAGATGGTCATCTATCAGAGCCGACAGGAAAATCTCCCAATGGCCAAAGCTGGAACAATTTGAGTAAAAATAAATAAAGAAGTGTTGGATTATAACCTAAAGTGTAAAATATATGTCCAGAGTCCATATTGATATAAATAAATGATTGAATAAGTAGAAAGGAAGGAAGGGAGGGAGGGAGGGAAGAAGGGAGGAAGGAAAGAAAGAACAAAGAAAAGAGAGAGAAATCTTCCAAGCAGAAGAATTCCAAATAATTTATGTAGATAACACTCCCTCAAACAAGGTTACCTAACTACCCATCCCTCAAGGGTGGGCTGCACATAGCAATTCCTTTCCAAAGAATACAGTAGGAAAAGGGCAGGGATGGAAAGAGTAACCATACAGTGGAGGAACGTAACAAACACTACTTCAGTCAGATGATCTCGGTCAACATCAACAGTGATAAGTCATGTTGATAGTACATACCCTTGATATGATGTGATGAGAATGGCACTTTATGTCTGTGGCTTTCCTCCCCCAAACTCATAACCCCAACCTAACCATGAGAAAAACAGACAAATTCCAATAGAGGGGAATCCTATAAAAATCTGACTCGTACTCCTCAAAACTGGTCAAAGCCTTCAAAAGAAGGAAAATTTGAGAAACTGTCACAACCATGAAGAGTGTTAAGGCTACATGACAACAAATGTAATGTGTCCTGGATGGGATCCTGAAACAGAAAAAGGACATTAGGTAAAAACTAAGGAAATCTGAATAAAGTATGAATTTTAGTTAATGATAATGTATCAATACTGGTTCATTAATTATAATAAATATACCTTACTCATGTAAAAAATTAATAGTAGGGGAAAACTGGGTACAGGGGATGTGGGAACTCTGTACTGTCTTAACAACTTTTCTGTAAATCTAAGACTGTTCTAAAAAATAAAGTCTAGTAGGAAAAATGGCTATAGTGTTGTATTAAACTCCATAAATGTGTAATTAAATTATTCTTAAACTTAAATTATTCTTATTAATGAACATGTGTTGGAGTTTTATCATAAGAACGCGTGTTCTTAGGCCATCTTGCTGCATCAGGAGAAATTTTCCATTTTTTTTTTGTCTACAACAAGCAGACTTGATAGTAAATGACAAGTTTCCATATCCTACCTGGAAGTATATATTTAAAAATTAACAGATAAAAATGAGGGCCTGGAGCCCAGTAAATTGGCCCTCATCTCCCCAACCGGTCACAGCATCCAAGGGACTGCCCAGGGCTCCAAGGAGTAAGTTTGATCATTCGTTCAACAAATATTTGTGTTGCTAGGGGATACAGTGGTAAACAAGAGAGACAAGACCTCTGCCTTCAGCAAGAGGTGGCCTGAAACCCTGGGCTGGTCCTCAATCCTGGCTGGACTTTAGAATCACCTGGGGAGTTTTTTTTTTTTTAATGCCAATGCCTTGGCTTCTGCCCAGCATCTCCGATGGTGGGACCCAGGAGTGTGTATGCTTTAAAAGCTCCACCAAGAGACTCCAAAGTATAACCAGGATTGAGAAACGTTGACTAAACAATCTAAGAACAACCTGCTCTAAAATGAGTGTTCTGTGATCTTAGTCATCATGGAAAAAGGAGGAGAAAAGGGCTGAAGTCCAGACCCTGGGAGTGTCCCCTCCCCCTGAGGGAGTCCGGGGGAAAAGGAGTGGGGGTGGCAGAGGTTCCTCAGCTGAAAGCAAGACGCGCTGGCAGAAGTGGGGGCGGTGCGGTGCCGAGGAGCAGTGGTGCGTAGCAGCCCACGCATTTGCTCGTTTTAGAACAAATCAGCTCTTCTCAGACATATATACTGAAGAAGCCTCCTCCTGGAATTTTCCAGGCAGAGCTGAGGACTACTCCCAGCACAAAAGCATCAAGCCTGGATTTGGCTTATCTTGGTAGGTACAAAGAATCTCAAGACTGGAAGGTCCTTAAGGGGGCGCCATTCTCCCTCTCCCACCCCTGCCCCGACATGCACACATGTCAATACTGTTAGTGCCACAAGCTGTATGTCTCACAGCAAGTTTTCCTGGTGCATCCTAACATACCATGTAGATATTTGATCTGCCTTTTGGCATTTTTGCCACCACAACAAAGTACTCTAAGAAAAAGCCTAGAAAACATGTCTGAGGGATAAAGAACGGGAAAAACCAAGACCCGGTGGCCTAGAGTTAAACAACTTCACACACTCTTATAAACTTATAGGGAAGGTGTGACTCTCCCCACTTTACAGAGGAGGAAACTGTGCCTTAAAGAGTCAGATGTCTTCTCCAGGGTCGTTTAGCACCGGATAAGCTAGGATTTACTTCATCTGCACAACGACTCTATGAGGGAGGTATTATCATCCCTGTTTTCAGATGAGGAAACAGAGGTAGGAAGATGGTGAGCAGCTGCGTTAGACATTCACATTGGTCTCCTACTCCAAGGTCAGTGCTCGGGGCTGTCAAGCTGCCTGTTGATCTGGGAGGCACTGTGTTCTCCCACCCACCCGGTCCACACCAGGAGGGGCTCTGGAGAGCTTGCTGTACTAACGTTGCAATTTTTCTGAAAATGTAAACATATTCCAAAACAAGTTAATTTTAAAACAACAAATATTCGGTCTTATTGCTCTCAAACTTTTTGCATGCAGGAAACAAGATTAAATTGTTTTCAAATATTAGTTTTTTTTGATTTTTACCCATTTTCAATATCTATTTCTATATATGTTTTATAATGTGCATAAGATACCAATACAGTAGCACATATCCAAGTTGTATTCGTTTATTGGAGCTGCTGTAACAAAGTACCACAACTTGCATAGCTTAAAACAACAGAAATTTATTGTCTCACAGTTCTGAATGCTGGAAGTGTGAAGTCAAGGCATGGGCAGGGCCATGCTGTCTTTAAAGGCTGGAGGGGAGAACCCATTCCTTGCCTTTTCTCTTTGTTTCTGGTGTCTCGTCTTTGGTGGTCTTCGGCTTCTAGACGCATACCTCCAATCTCTGCCTCCTTTGTCACATGGCCTTTTCCCTGTGTGTCTCTCTGTGTATCTTCTCTTCTTATAAAGACACCAGTCATATTGGATTATGGGCCCACCCTACTCCTACATGAGCTTAGCTTAACTTACATCTTTTTTAAAATAAATAAATAAATTTATTTATTTATTTATTTGGCTGCGTTGGGTCTTTCGTTGCTGCACGCAGGCTTTCTCTAGTTGCAGCGAGCGGGGGCTACTCTTTGTTGTGGAGCGTGGGCTTCTCATTGCAGTGGCTTCTATTTGTTGTGGAGTACGAACTCTAGGCTTCAGTAGTTGCGGCACTCGGGCTCTAGAGCTCAGGCTCAGTAGTTGTGGCGCACGGGCTTAGTTGCTCAGTGACATGTGGGATCTTTCCGGACCAGGGCTCAAACCCGTGTCGCCTGCATTGGCAGGAGGGTTCTTTTTTTTTTTTTAACATCTTTATTGGAGTATAATTGCTTTACAACGGTGTGTTATTTTCTGCTTTATAACAAAGTGAATCAGCTATATGTATACATATATCCCCATATCCCCTCTCTCTTGCATCTCCCTCCCACCCTCCCTATCCCACCCCTCTAGGTGGTCACAAACCACCTAGCTGATCTCCCTGTGCTATGCAGCTGCTTCCCCCTAGCTATCTATTTTACGTTTGGTAGTGTATATATGTCCATGCCACTTTCTCACTTTGTCACAGCTTACCCTTCCCCCTCCCCATATCCTCAAGTCCATTCTCTAGTAGGTCTGTGTCTTTATTCCTGTCTTACCCCTAGGTAAGATTAGATTCCATATATATGTGTTAGCATACGGTATTTGTTTTTCTCCTTCTGACTTACTTCACTCTGTATGACAGACTCTAGGTCTATCCACCTCACTACAAATAACAATTTCGTTTCTTTTTATGGCTGAGTAATATTCCATTGTATATACGTGCCACATCTTCTTTATCCATTCATCTGTTTATGGACACTTAGGTTGCTTCCATGTCCTGGCTATTGTAAATAGAGCTGCAATGAACATTCTGGTACATGACTCTTTTTGAATTATGTTTTTCTCAGGGTATATGCCCAGTAGTGGGATTGCTGGGTCGTATGGTAGTTCTATTTGTAGTTTTTTAAGGAACCTCCATACTGTTCTCCATAGTGGCTGTATCAATTTACATTCCCACCAACAGTGCAAGAGTGTTCCTTGGCAGGAGGATTCTTAACCACTGCGCCACCAGGGAAGTCCCTTAACTTATATCTTAACTACATCTGCAACAACCCTATTTCCAAATAAGGTCAAATTCTGAGGTTCCAGGAAAGACATGAATTTCGGCAGACTCTAGCCAATCCAATATAGTCTGCCCTCTGGCCTCCCCAAATTCACATCTGTCCCATGTACAAAATATATTCACCTGATCCCAACATCCCCAAAAGTTATAAGTCATTCCAGCATCTAAGTCCAAAATCTCATGTAAATATCATCAATTCAAAAAGTCAAAAATTTCATCATCTAAATCACTTATGGCTGAGACTTGGGATATGGTACCTCCTGGAGCAAAATTCCTCTCTATCTGTGGACGTGTGAAACCAGAAAACAAGTTATGTCCTTCCAAAATACAACGGTAGGTCAGGCATGGGATGGATATTCCCAGTCCAAAAGGAGAAAGAGGAAGGGAAAAAGGGGCTCACGGGTCCCAAGCAAGCCTGAAACCCAGTGCACAAGTCTAGGTGATGGCCTAGGTATACTAATCTAGTCTTGCTATTTTTATTATTTTTTTTAATTTTCAAAATTAAAAAAAAATAAAGGGAAAAGTAGCTCCTTTTTTCCTGCTATTAAAAAGTGCAGGCTTATTGCAGCAAAAAAAAAAATACAAGCAAGCAAACAATAAATAAATCACTCCTAATTCCATGACCCAGAAGTAACCCACTGTTCACATTTGGTATGTTTCCACATATACATCGAATTTATTTTTCATATTTTATCACTTTTCTACATTGTATCTGTGCTACACTTGTGAGAAAAGAAAAACGATATTTGTTACATATAGGATCTAACTACTTTGGCCAAGCAGTCTGTGACCCATGCCACATATTTCCTAGCCGTTGTTACAAATAGCCTTGTTGGAAGAGGTGGTTGCAATTTCAGGTGATATCCAGCCACCAGCCACCAGCCACCGATCACCGCTAATGAGATCTGTTGGGATGGGGAAGATTTTTTGGAATGAAAAGTTACCTTTTTCAGATCAAAGTCCTGGGTTTTTTAAGCTTTCAGTACAGTGACTTGCATTCTTTCTTTTGTTCTCTGGCTGACTATTATGGAGGCTCTAAAGAAATTAAACTCTGAAATATATCATCACAAAATATTGTGGGGGGAGAGGATCACAGAAATAATTCTTTGAGCTAAGGTATCCACAGCTGTCAGAATCTGTAGAGCTGTTTATTTTTGTTTTCAAGTATTGACTAAACTTCTAGGACTGTGCATCAATTCTGGGAGGAATATTACTCCGACAAATAAATGTAAATTAAAAAGAAACATCCCAACCCTGACTAGACACAAACTAGGATTGGATTAAACTGGCTGATAATACAATGTGGAAAATTATTCAAGACACCTCATAAAATTCCATCTGCATATTTGTATCTCCAAACACTCAATAAATTCCCTGTTTTGAGTTAGGGTTTGGTAATAACACTGAAGTTCAACTATTTAATAAATTGTTTTATTTTTCTTTAAAAATAAATAAAATCACAGTTAAATGTAACAGTCCCAGCAACCTAGCATCAATCACCTCCCCTTCCGTCAGACCATGCACCCTTCACCCACAACTGTTTTTATTAACTGGGATACCATCCACCTCTGGGTAACTTTATGAAACATGTTTTGGCTTGGAGCACAGAAAATCCATTTAGACATTAATAGTGTAGCTGCAAGTTATGTGATTCATTCACAAGAGTAACAACAGTGCGCTGTGATTTTTTTTTTCCCAGCATTTTTCCCTTAATTTTATTGGCTAATAAAATCCAAACACTGGAATCTTTTGCCCAGAAAGTGGCGCCAAAGGAAATCATCTCCCCAACCAGACCCCCAGGGACTCTCCACATAGGACCTGAGTCTTGGGTGAGGCCCCAGGGGAGAGAGGGAAACCCGCACTCCCACAGATAGGCCTCCCCAAGGGTCAGCCAGAGGTTTGCCTTCTGCCTTCCTGACTGAAGGAGGAAAACTCGGGACTCCCTCTGGTTCTAGAAATTCAAAAGGGCAGTATCAAATTCAAAAGGGCTATGGAGCATTCCCTCAATTCTTTCACTCAAACATTCTTTTTCTTCCAAACCTCAACAAGCAATTTTGAGCAAATATTATGTAACAGATTCTATCTAAGGTATTGGGCATATAGAAAGGAGCTCGCAGTTTAATAGGAGAGAGAGACATGTAAACCAGTAATTGCAGCACAACCTGGTAGATACTAGAATGAGATAGAAAGAAAGTACACAGAAGCTCAGGGTGAATTTGGCACACACTCAGTTAAACTAAGATTTAAAAAGGAAAACACCTGGCCAGTATAACTGTTTGTAAAAGTGATTATCAAAGGGCTATTTTTTATACTATATAAAAGTGGGTAAAATATATATAAGAACATCACCTCAACCGCATTAGACAAATGGGAACAGACAAAAATAGGCAATTAACACAACAAAAGTAATGAACAAGCAGTTTGAAAAGATCCTGTATTTTATTACTCTTCAGAGACACAAAAACTAAAACAAAAATTTATAAAATCCAATTCTCAGAAGTCTACAGAAACACTGAAACTTCATTTAATCCAGTAGCAATGCAAATGTATACAAACCTCTTGGAAGACAGTTGGGCAATATGACACAAGTCAAAATAATAACTATATTTTTAAAACCAAGGCTCTCAATTCCACAGAATTTATCCTAAGGAAATAATTATAATGAAGGAAAAAACTGTTTGCATATAGATGTTTGTCACTGTTACTTGTATCGTTATTACATATTATTGTCACTGTTATATACCTTAGGGATAAACTGGTTATAACATACATACCTAATGTAAGGGGACTGTTTTAGTAGAGTACACAAAATAATTATAAAGGCTCTGTAGTAACATGAGAAATGGTTTACTTCTTGATATAAAACTTAATAAAAGGAAAATACAACACTGTATATAATAATAAATATAACTCCAGCCTCCAGATCCAGCTAGACTCCAGCATCAAAAACCCTCAGCTAAAACAGGTTTCAAAATGGTTTAGGAAACTTTCAGATAGATTACCCCATAGTCAGAGTTAATGAGCCCTTCTCTTTTACGCTTCTTTCTTCCTTAGCCACCTCCCACTCTTGTCATCCCCTGCTTGCTTTGTTCCATTTTAAGATTCTTTTTTACCTCTCTGTCTCCCTCCCTTTGAGGGTAAAAACTATGTCCTAGTCGTTTTTGTAACCGCCTACCCCTTCACCAGCCACCAACAAATTCAATAAAGTCATGATTGTCTAATGTACTTAACAATGTACAGACGTGTATGAGAGAGAAGGCAGAGAAACGACAATCATTTTGTTAGGTGGGTGGAACTGAGCATTTAAAATTCTTTTGTTTTATATTTTGTTTTACAACTTTTTTTTTTAATGATAGAACCCCAATTTCCTGGGTGGGGTTTCACTGTGCTATCTGAAATCAGGCTCTAGACATTTATGTCCCATATGAGCAAGCAAGCTTGTCTGGAAAAATAAGTTGATAAACAAGCCAAGACATTTCTGATGAAAAGTAAGGAAGGAGCCTATTTCTGTAAAGATGATAACTTCTTTAAAGCTACAGTGATCATGTGACTGAGAAAGACGTCAGCGATCTGGGCACCTATCTGAGTGTGACTGTGGTTGTATCATCACTGGAATAGGCCTGACTTTAAGACACACACAGAGCACGTACACCTAAGTGTGCAGTAGTGCTGGACGCCAACACACTTCACTGTGAGCCTTGATGAGGCTGAAGGGCAAAGCTTGGCAGAGTACCATAGGACAGACCTTGGACATGACTCAAGTTCATAGAGAGGCATCATTTATTTCCTTTTTCCTCTTGTCAGTAATTCTCCAAAATGCTCCAGTTTTATGATATGGCTTTTAAAGGAATTAAACTTGAATAGCACAGAATTGTATAATTATGTTAGAATTCAATTGCAATTACTAACAGATCCAAGTCTGCCACATCATTATTAAGTAATAATGATGATGTTGATAATAATGATAGCTAACATCTGTAGTCTGGTTACCATGTGCCAAATACGGTGCCAAAACAATTGGGAAGATGATTAGGCCTACCAGACTGATAGTTCATGTGTGCCACTCTTTAGCGTAAAAAAAATTCTAGGAAATTCAGGTGAGTCACAGTTTGGAGGCAGATGAGTCACATGCAGGTCCCAGAATATATATTGGATGCATAGGCCCTAGAGAGGTGCCCACATCCTCACAGGCAACAATGGGAAGGAGCTGAATTTCCGAGGTTCCCTTCAGACAAGGCATGCACTTTCTAGTTCACCATAATCCCCACAGCTCCCTATTGGGCTGACACCCAGCCTCCTTCTTTCATTTACATAGCTTACCTGTCTCCTGTGCATTTCGTTTTTCAATCCCTCCATTTAGATATTATGACTGCAAGTCAGGCATCGGCCACAAAATGGTACAATGCTTTTAGGTAGACATAAAGCTAAAAGGGACACTAACAATCATATAGCCTGATTGTTTTTCCAAACTTTTTATAGTAGTGAAGTACTTCTTCTAACAAAGTCTTACACAAAGACCTGATCTCTAAAACAGGAGCTGTTCTGGCTGAGGGTGGGGAAAACCCCAAGAAGGAGCCAACCTGCTTGGCTACTTCTATTCCCTACCCTTCTCCCCTGTACCCTTGGGAGGCCACTTGACACTTTAGGGGTGCTGGCAACAGTCCAGTCTCCTCATTACAAAGCAGAGGGTA
This sequence comes from Mesoplodon bidens, assembly GCF_964165515.1. NCBI lineage: Eukaryota > Metazoa > Chordata > Mammalia > Artiodactyla > Ziphiidae > Mesoplodon > Mesoplodon bidens. The sequence continues at coordinate 101,761,940 of NC_138161.1, read as the reverse complement.
CAAATAAGTGAAGCCACCTGTCCTCAGTCACACAGCTAGTTAGTGGTAGAGAACCCAGGTCTCTGTTAAATGATTCATGGTTTGGCAGTTCCTTCCATTAAAAAGTTGTTGAATTTGAACAAAGTACAGTGATGATTGAATAATGATTATCCATCTGCTTCTTTTTTCAAGCCTTCTTGTTACTCCATGTCACATACCAACAGTTACCTTTATTAGCAAAGTTTTAAACTAAATAGTCAAGCATAGAATTGTGAAAGCACATGGTCTTAGAGCTGAAAGAAATATTGGAAGTTTTTTTTCATCCCACCCCCTCATCTTACAGACCAGGAAAATGAGGAATTGCTTGAAACCAATTCCCCCTCTTAAGTGTTCCAAGTTACCATCCTGTTCAATATATCCAGGACTGTTATATCTTGACTTGATGGTAGAAGCTCGAACTTCCTATTTTAACCAGTTTCTCTATGAAAATAATGAAGTTAAGATATAAAGTTGTGATTTCTTTCTCTTTGTAATTTTCTTCAATCTTTGAAACACACTCTTCCCAGCTGGGTATTCAAATATCTCTTTACTCCAGAAAATGCATTTACAAACTCATGGGAAGATTGTTTCAGACTGAACTTTTCCAAGAGAATTCAAGTCACACTATCTGTGGTCAAAGGGCTTTTATTTTTAAATTTCCAATTCAGCACATTGTAGACCAGTAATTTTAAAATACAATAAAATTCAATTAATAGACAAGAGAAATTTTTGACTCACAAAATACAAACTTTTTATGATTAGATGCTAAACATAAAATTAGTCTATCAAATTTCTATAACAGTTTCTAAAGGCCTACTTTCTATTCCTGTACTCACCCCATCATGAATCAGTAACAAATATTTCATGGACATGTCTTGGAGCTACTTTGAGGAGCTCCAGAGTAAATCACCATCCAAGTGTTGCCGGATACAGGGCATGTCAATAAGGCTGCTCATGTGAACCAGGTACTGCTTCCTATCTTTTAATCCCAGCCCCAGTCAGCCACTTTGAGAATGTGGTTATGGTCCTCAAAGGTCTGGGTCATGGTCTCTGTACACCTCAGGGAGAAAGACAAGTACACAACCTTCTGATTGCACCACCTGGGAAAGAGTAGGGCAGGGTTCAGGTCATGGCAGGCTTCCAAAATGGACTAAGGAATCTGGGGATTTCATCCCAAAAGTAATGGGAAGCTAACACACTTGAGTCATATTTGGGTATAAGAAAGATAGTTTTGCCTGCAATGTGGAGCATGTTTTAGAGGGAAACGAGACCAATTAGAAGGCTTCTGCAGTCGTTTTGGGAAGAGTTGATATGGCCTGAACTCAGGTAATAGCAGTAGGGTTTCAAGAGCAATTTAGGGACTTGGTTATTGATTGAATGTAGGTGATGAAGCGCAGGTGTAACTGAGCAGGACCCCATGGGGCCTTCCCAGGGCAGACCCCCCCCCATATCGTCTTCTTTAGCTCTTCTCTGAAGTACCTAAATAATAGTATCTGATACACATTTCCTGAGTTGCTTTACAGCTGCAAAAACTCCCACCAAAAGGAAGACGTAAACTACTTGATGACCATGAACACTTAGCTCCCAGGCCTATGGGAACCTGAGGATTGATAATGTTAACCCCTGTGACACCGCCCTGTTACCAGTCAGAGAAATGTGCACAAGCTGATCACATACCCTGGGACTCCCCTCCTTCATCTTGCCTTTAAAAATGCTTTGCAGGGGCCTCCCTGGTGGCGCAGTGGTTGAGAGTCCGCCTGCCGATGCAGGGGATACGGGTTCGTGCCCCGGTCTGGGAGGATCCCATATGCCGCAGAGCGGCTGGGCCCGTGAGCCATGGCCGCTGGGCCTGCGCATCCGGAGCCTGTGCTCCGCAACGGGAGAGGCCACAACAGTGAGAGGCCCGCATACCACAAAAAAAAGAAAAAAAAAAAGAAAAAAAAAAAAAAAAAAAAAAAAAAAAAATGCTTTGCTAAAACCCATCAGAGAGTTTGAGCGTTTTGAGCACTAGCTGCCCTGGACTCCTTGCTTGGTGACCTGCAATAAACGCTGCACTTTCCTTTACCACAACCCAGGGTCAGTAGATTGGCTTTACTGCACACGGGCAAGCAGACCCAAGTTCGGTTCCGTAACACAGAGAGAAGTCAAAAATGACACTCAGGCTTTGGCTTGAATGACCTGATGGTTGGTGGTGCTATTCACTAAGATGGGAAGCCCAAAAGGAGGAGGGTGTTGAAAACAATGAGTTCAGCTCCTGACAGCCTGTGTGGGAGATTTCCTGACCCTCTGCTATGGCTCCTGGTGGTCCCTAAACTGAAATGCCCTACACTTATATTCAGTAATCAAATCTCAACCATAAAAAGGCTTTGCGACCATAAAAGAGCTTATTAAGAACGTTGAAGCAACATGGGAAACATTTATTAAGTAATGTTAGGTAAAGTTTTAAAAAATGCAAATTAAGACAACGTAAAGTTCTTCCCCTATTAAACTGGCAAAAAAATTTTTTTTAATTAAAATGCCCAAAGCTGCCAAGGATGTGGGAAAACTGGCACTCTTACACATTACTGGTGGCAGTATAAATTGGTACAAACCTTTTAAAAGAAATTTGGCAAAATGCATCAAAAACCATAAAAGAATTTGTATCCTGTGATCCTGTAATTCCACTTCTGGAAATCTATTCCAACGAAATAACTCAAAATGTGGGAGAAAGCGCTTCATACACAGAGATGTTTACCACAGCAGAAACTGGAAAGAACCAAAATGTCTAATAACAGGAAATTGGTTAACTAAGTTATGATAAATTTCTTTGTTGACCTCTTGTACATAATGAAACTGTTCCATAATGAAGATGAATGCTTGTGCTATAATGTAAAGTATATATGTATAAAATATATCTGCTATTATCCCAGTTAGGTAAATAATTTCCGTAGGAAAAAGTACTAGAAGGAAATGATCATAATGATTGGGTTAGGGTGGTGAATCCATGGATAACTTCTAAAGTTTTTTTAAATGCATTTCCTCAAAGCTATTGTAAATGGTCAAAATGTTTACATAATAGAAACCATAGTGTACTAGGAATAAAACTGTTAAGTGAGAAAAGCAAAATAGAAAATTTTTGTGTTAGTACAAAAAGAAGAATATGTATGCTTTCTCATGAACCAAGAATGAAAAGGACCATAGGTAAAAGCAAACAGTTGATTTGTTTGGGTGAAGGATTTTTTAATTTCTTTATTGTAATTACAGTATTATTTGTGAACTTATATTCATTTCAACCAATCTAACCAATCTTCAAGATTCATCTCAAAGACCTCCTCTTTTCTTAAGGCTTTCCTCATCTTCTGATCAAACATTATTGTTTCTTCTTTGAACCACCATGGTGTTTGGTTTTAGTCGTTGTGTGATTGTGGCCCAATAGTTCTCAAACTTGTATGTGCATCAAAACAGCTGGTGGTCATTGCTGGGCCTCACCCCAAGAGTTTCTGATTCAGGAGATCTGTGTAAAGTCTAAGACTTTGCATTTCTGACAATTTCCCTGGGATGTGCATACTGCTAGTCTGGGGACCACACTTTGAGAAACCTTGTAGGAGTAGATACAGATGTAATAGCATCCCCACCCCCAGGAGCATTGCCTATTCTATTCCTAACTCAACCACTACCCCAGACTGATTAATCCAAGACTAGACAGAGATAATTCACACAAGCTGTGCCCTTCAGACTATATCATGCCCCTGGGAACAGAATTGGTCCAAAGGGCAGACCAGCTGCTCATGCCAGACCAATCAGAACCCTCCACCATGATTTTTCGAGCATAGAACCATTAAGATGTATGTGTGGAGCCTTCCTACAATGGAGTATAGCCAGCATTGGAAAGAAACCCAGATGAAATACAGAGTCCCAAAGGTGTTTGTCTGAGCCTATACTAATTTGGACACTTTTAGCTGAAAGTAGTAGACATTGAACTCAAACCATGAACAAAATAAAAATCAAAATTAAAAAAATTAATTGTCTCATATAACCTAATATAAGGTGGGCTCTAGGACTGGCTGATCCAGTCACAGAACAATTTCACCAAAACCTGGGTTTTTTCCATCACTCTGCTCTTACTACTTGGATATTATGATTGGCATAGACTAATCATGGGGGTAGAAGATTAAAGAATGTAATGTAAAGTTAGACAGGCAAAAGCAGTGAGTACAGCCAGCACAGCCTCAAGCCATGTCATGGAGTCATTCACAAAGATCTCCACAGAACCCAGGAGCTCTCCTTCTAGAAAATTTATTGTTCAACTCTTCCTTTGATCCTGTGACCCCTACCCCAGTACACTTCCACTTATTATTAGGTTTGGTTTTGGTTTTGTTTTTTGCTTTATTTGCCTTGGGTTGCTGTTCATTCCAATCAGATCACTAACTATTATCTAAGTCTACCTTGGAGTATCTCATTTTTTGTCACCAGTTTCCATTCACCCTCTAGGTAACCATAGCCCTATTCCCCTCTCCAATTTGCAGGCCTATGGCTTCAGCTGAGGTCCTACCTTTGGCTCAAAGATGGAGCATGTAACCTAAACAGAAGCTCATCAGCACGCCATCTCTTCTCCCTGACCTTCAATGGGTACAGAAATGGGCATGTTTCCTGTTTATAGCCAGTGATGCATTATGAGGCTTTTGCTAGGAGTCCTAGTAAGGAAATTTTCCTCTATTTCCCATTAGACATGAGCCAGATAGGTAGCCCCAGTAGCTGCTAGGAACCATCTTGCAACCATAAGGGTAAAGCCTGTCTGAGAAGGGAGTCAACCCAGAAAGAGAAAAACTGGACCCTGAGCCCCTCACCCCTGTTGTGCCTACTCTTTCTCTTTGCTTAAGTCAGATGGAAGCAGCATTCTCATCACTTACAAACAAAAGTGGCCTAACTGATAAATCCTCTTCCCCACTCCTCCTGCTGCAAGTAGATCATGTGAGAGCAGAGACTGGATCTTATCTGCAGTTGTGTTCCTGGCAGCTGTATCAGTGCGAGGCACACAGCAAGTACTGAAGGAGAGTTTCTTGGATGGGCTTGAGGCTGCCTTCACAAGACATTTCTAATAGAATCCCAGGGCTCAGAGTAACTAGAAGAGCCTTTTTCCCTTCCCTTGGCAGGTACTAATGCAAGGCTAGGACGCTTCCTGAGTCATCAGCAGAGATGCACAGGTTTTAGTCACAAGGGAAGCTACAGTGTGGGTTATGACTGCGTGGTCAACTTGGAGGCTCCAGTTGGAACAATAGAGGCCAGTTTCACCCATCTCACTGCTCCACTCCCACCCAAAGTAGACCCTGAAATACAGAGCTTTACACAAGAGCTGTTTATTTTGCAGCTAAGCAAGAGGCGCTGCTTATATATTTTGCATGAGGGTCCTGAGGGTCAAGGACCCCAGGACTGCCATGCACCTAAAAAAAAAAAGGTAGTTTCGGGGCTTCCCTGGTGGCGCAGTGGTTGAGAGTCCGCCTGCCGATGCAGAGAACGCGGGTTCGTGCCCCGGTCCGGGAAGATCCCACATGCCGTGGAGCGGCTGGGCCCGTGAGCCATGGCCGCTGAGCCTGCGCGTCCGGAGCCTGTGCTCCGCAACGGGAGAGGCCACAACAGTGAGAGGCCCACGTACCACAAAAAAAAAAAAAAAAAAAAAAAAAAAGGTAGTTTCTTCCATTTAAGCCAGACTCCTGTTGTTTCCCAGAACCTGTCAGGATTCCCACTTTCCAACAGACCTGCATTCTGGCAGAGCCTGAAGCTAAGAGCAGAGAGAATTATTGGAACAAGCTTGATCTCTCTTGGATGTCAATGAACAATCTCACAGCCCTCTCCTTTGGGCTCTGACCTAAGACTCTCCCAGACTGTTTGCTAGAGGCTAAGGGCCTCTCGATTTCCAACATGTCCCTGACCCATCTGAAATGCACAACCCCCGAAGAACTTAACTTTCTAAAAACACACTAGCCTGGAAGGAAGAGCTCAGCCTCTTCTTTCAGGGAGGGACGTTTAGGTGACTATTCTTGAGAGAGCAGAACAGCAAGCTTTGTCCTCAGCATCTTAGCATTGTGGGGCCCTGGGTTGCTTTAATTCCTGCCTTTGCTGCTAGGAGATGGGTCAGCTTGATCATACCAATATGGTAATTGAGAAGATGAGAACAGAAGTGATGAACCTGCTGCAGTTTTGCTGGTTGGTATTAGAGCTGATTGAACCCCAGGCCCCCTGTGTCCCGCTTCTGCAGATCCCACTGTTAGCCGGAGATGATCAGAATATACAAGTCTCACCATTTAGACCCTCTGTGACCTAGACCCTTTTCTCTCTTCAGCCCCATCTCTCCCTATGACCCCATGGTCCATACTCTAGTGATAATTTTCTTTTTTTCATTAAAGTATAATTGATTTACAGTATTGTGTTAGTTTCAGGTACACAGCAAAGTGATTTGTTTATACACATATATTCTTTTTTTTCAATTCTTTTCTTATAATTAGTTTATTGTAAGATATTGAATATAGTTCCCTGTGCTATAACAGTAAATCCTTGTTTATTTTATATATGGCAGTGTGCATCTGTTAATCTCATACTCCTAATTTATCCCTCCCCCTGCTTTGGTAAGCATAAATTTGTTCTCTATGTCTGTGAGACTGTTTCTGTTTTGTAAATCAGTTCATTTGTGCTATTTTTTAGATTCCACATATAAGTGATATGTAATATTTGTCTTTGTCTGACTTACTTCACTTAGTATGATAATCTCTAGGTCCATCCATGTTGGCATTATTTCATTCTTTTTATGGCTGAGTAATATTCCATTGTGTGTGTATATATATACCACATCTTCTTTATCCACTCATCTGTCGATGGACACAGGTTGCTTCCATGTTTTGGCTATTGTAAATAGTGCTGCTATGAACATTGGGGTGCATGTATCTTTTCGAATTAGAGCTTTCATCTTTTCCAGTGATAACCTTCTTGGAGTTGACCACTTAAAGCAAGTTGCATCACTGTTCCATGCCTTTCCTCATGCTGTTCCTCTGCCCAGATTGTCCTCCAACCTCTATCCTATTCAGATCTCTATGCATCCAAAACTCTCATCTTTCAAAGTCCAACTCGAATGCCTTCATCTTCTCTGTCAATATCTCTCTCTTTCTTCATCTGACCCCTTTCCCCACCCTACCAGTAATCTGCAGTCCTGAATGCTCATGGTAGCTTGAGGCTGTGTTAGTTAGACTCATTGTCTTTGCCTAGCTCCTATACATTCTTTAATGTTCAGTCCAGGTATCACCTCCTTTAAGAAGCCTACCCTGATGCTCCAAGGCTTGACTGAGAGCCCCATCGAGCTTCTGCCTGGTCTTGAAATTATGTGTGTGTCTCTCCCCCACTATCCGCGAGGACCCCCATGGCAGGGACAGAGTCACCGTCATGTGCGTGTGCCCAGAGTCCAGCACAGGGTTTGCAACATAATGGGGATCACTTCCAGGAGATTAACTGGGCTGGAGTATCTGCCAGCTGGGACACTGTCTTGGAGACAGACACATTCTCAGAGAGCAGTAATCCAGGGTAAATGAGAAGGCATTTACCCAGTAAACGGCACTGCTCTGGAGATTAGGGCAGGCAGAATCTGTGAGCCTGACACAGCCAAAAACTCAGTCTACTGCTCTGACTCCTCCCTGGCATCATGGGAGTTTGTCCCATCAGCTTTCAAAAATTCAAATAAAGTAGCATACGCTGAACAAGGCACTAGGTGGGGGTGCGGGAGACATAAACAAGGCTTAGTCCAGTCCCAAGGTCACCTAGTGACACACACGAACAAGTGCAGTACACAGGTCCACGGAGCAGAGATGAGGTGGTGTCAGCTCTGCCTGGAGGAGCTGAGAAAGGCTTTGCAGAAGGAGGCGTCTTTGAACTGGGTCCTGGAGGCTGAGGGGGGAATCCAGGCAAAGGTGGGAACTAGGGTAGAGCCATCCAGGCAGAGGTGCCAGCCCAGGCAAAGGCTGGAAAGCTGGAAGGTAAGGTACTGGCAAGTCGGTGGGGTAGCACATATCTACCTGGCTGGTGTAGGTAGAGGCTCCGTGGAGGATGAGGGATGAGATGAGGACAGGGGGTAGTTTGGGGCCTGCTTGGGGGAAGGAGGGGGGCCTTGAGCACTCACCTAAAGGTGAGGCTTTTGTTTGATAAGCACTTGGGGTGGGGGGGCTTGACTGTTTTTAAGCAGAGGAATAGAAACTGGCAGCCGTGTTTAGAGTGAACAAGAGGGACAAGGAGGCATATTAGAAAGTATCGCTGTTGTTGGTAAGGATGATGAGGACGAGGACAGGGCCTGTGCTAGAGAAGGAGAGGAAGGGATGGTTTAAGAGATGTCATGGGGGTGGAATCACAGGGAGCCAAGCCCGTTCAGCATCCTGAATCCTTCCAAATCCTTTCTACACACCTACCCCCTCAGCCCCCCACTCCCAGCTCCCCGGCATCCTTCTTCCCTCCTTGGCTGTGAGATTCTAAGGCAAGGAGATTCCAAATGCTGACTACATCTTCCTTGGCCCATCTCAGCTTTTGGCAAATAAACTGGTGTCGTTCCCCAGAAAGCTTTTCTCGAACTTCGTAAAGTTAGCAAAGAGGAGAAGTGTTAACAGTATGATCTGTTGAGTCTCAAATTCTAAACCCAGCCCTAACACTAACCCAGCTTTTTCACTCCCTGAAGTTCTGCCAAAATCAAAAGAGAAGGTCTGTGCCAGGCACAAGTAATTTCAGCTGAACAAGCACTCGGAGGGTCACAGAGCGCTGCTGTGCTCGCAAAATGCTCTGCTGCTTCAGAACGGGCTTTGGGCAGCTGGTGGCGGTGCATGTGGGCGACATGGTCAAAAGGAGCATGAAAAGTATTTTTCTTTGGTAAATAAATATTCCACTGTTGATGCTGATTAAATCCGAAGCTCCAAGAAGACAGCTGCCTTTCATTTATTAAAAAGTAGAGGGAGAGAGAAGGCATGATTTTGGACGGCCTTCCTCTAGTGAGAGACAAAAACCATTTAGCCCCAGCAGCTGGAGAAAAGTCAAGGTTTGGGAGACAGGCAATGCACATTCTTGTGTGTCTAATCCTTTTAAAGCACTATTGCATTTAATCCCCACAGTCGTCCAATAAGGCTGATGGTATTATGCCCATTCACAGATGAGAGAGCTGAGGTTTAGAAAGATGAAGTCATGTGCCCAAGGGAATATAAAAGCAAATGTTGTTATAATGAAGTACAGGCTGTATAGAAATATTCTTACTTTGGGAAACATGAGGAAAAAATGATGTCAGTTCCCTTACATTTGCATAGGATTCTAGAGTTTGAAAAGCACACTCATATACAGTATTCTCACGTCATACTCAGAAAGGCCCTGGGAGGAGGACAGTAATATTCCCATTGTAGAGAAGAGGGAACCAAGTGTCAGGAAGAAGGGGGCTCACAGCTGGGAGCTGGGACTTGAACACAGAACTGAGTAGAGACTCAGCTCTTTTTCCATAGAGGGAGGCTCTCTAAAAGATAAGGGGTTTGATAAGAAAGAGAAGGGCATTCCCAGGAGAGAGAGGACCAGGGGGAAAGCCCCAAGGGAGAATTTAGGGCGTGAGGCAGAAAGTCCAAGATCCACAGAGTTACACTGACATGCAGTGGTGTTGTGGTCATGTGTCAGGCCTGGAGCCACACCCCTGGGATCTGAACCCAGATTCTGCCATTTAGGCCACCCATGCCTCTTATCTGTAAGAGATGATAGTAATCGTGCCTCCCTCATGGAAAACGCTGTGAAAGTGGACATGGGAGAAGCACTCAGAAGAGGGCCTGAGGCATATATAATCATAATGAAGTTTTGCTATTGCGCTATTGTTATGAATACTGCCGTTACTACTTCTGCCATCAGAGATTCCTGGGGATAAGGCTGGGCTGAAGAGGGAGGGCTTAGGATCTCAAGGTGCAGAGTTTGAACCTTGTTTTTTCAGGCTGCTACAACAAAGTACCGTAGCCTGGATGGCTTATAAACAACAGAAATTTATTTCTCACAGTTCCGGAGGCTAGACGTCTGAGATCAGGGTGCCAGCAGGGTCAGGCTTTGGTGAGAGCCCTCTTCTGGGTTGCAGACTGCTCTCTTCTCGTTGTGTCCTCACATAACAGAAATAGGGCAAGAGAGCTTTCTGGGGTCTCTTTTACAAAGGCACTAATCCCATTCCTGAGGGCTCCACCCTCATGACCTAATCACCTCCCAAAGGCCCCACCTCCTAATAATATCACATTGAGGGTTAGGGTTTCCACATATGAACTTTGGGGGGACATATTCAGCCCAATGTAAAATGCTCCTGAAGGAGCAAAAGTAATAGGAGGCCAATTGTAGTTAAAACAGGGTAAAAAGCATTGTTTTAGGAGGATGAGTCTGGCAGGAGTGCGCAGGCCTCCCTGACACCTTTCCACATCTGGACTAGGAGCCCCTCTGAGGACTTCTCTAGCAACCTGTGCCTTGTCCATCACCACACTCACCCCAAGGCACTGTAATTGCCTGACAATTACTTACCTCCCCAAAGGGACCACATCTGTCTTACTCACTGGTAGATCTTGTATCCAATACATTGTCTGGCACTTAGTGGGTGCTCAATAAATACTTTTCTGGTGAGTGAATAATAAATGAATATGGGATGATAGTTTGAAGAGGAAGGAGTCTAGGTGAGACCAGCCAATGGCAGATGCAAGAATCAGATGCAAGATGCTGTCTTAGGATGGAGGCAAAGGGAGTAAGAAATGCAAGAGGCAAGCGGGAGAAAGGACAGATAGGACTTTGTGAATGACAGACTATGGGAGTTTATGGGAAAAGAAGGGTCAATGTTGACCCCAATCCTGGACTCCTGGCAATGGCCCTTTAGAAATGGGAAGAAAGAAGGAGAAACTGGCTTGTAAGAGAAGATTTGGCAGTGACTTTGCCCTTGCTGAACTTCATAAAAGTTGCTGGTGAGGACTTCTCTGATGGTGCAGTGGTTAAGAATCCACCTGCCAATGCAGGAGATGCTGGTTCGAGCCCTGGTCCGGGAAGATTCCACATGCTGCAGAGCAACTAAGCCCCTGCATCACAACTACTGAGCCTGCGCTCTACAGCCCTCAAGTCACAACTACTGAGCCCGTGCACCACAACTATTGAAGCCCGCGTGCCTAGATCCTGTGCTCTGCAACAGGAGAAGCCACCACAGTGAGAAGCCCACGCACCACAATGAAGAGTAGCCCCTGCTCACCGCAACTAGAGAAAGCCCATTAGCAGCAACGAAGACCCAACACAGCCAAAAAAAAAAAAAAAAAAAAAGTTGCTGGTGAGGAAAATGGAGTAACACAGTACTATTGTGAGAGGGACTGGCTGGAGATGGGAATTTGGGAAGAACCCGTTTGGTAACCCTCAATGAGTGCCTCTTCCCTGGGAAAGGAGTGAGCACCAGGAGGCAGGCAGGATGGACAGTCAGAGGAGGCTTAGAGCAGAGAGGAAACAGGTAGATGGCAATAAGGCGCTTGGATGTAACGTCATTCCCAGCCTATCAGTTTTGCCTCAGGCAGCCCCATCCACCTGATGGAGCTGGCTTTCCAGCCAACAGGTGGCCCTGCTCCAACACTGACCTCCACCCTGCCTCCTCACACTGCCCATCCTTGCTCTTCCCTTCCCTTGGGTGGTCACTCCACCTTTTCCCTGCTTCACAAAGGAAAACATAAACAAAATACAAGCAAGTAGAAGGCACATTCGCCAAGTGTCCTAAGAACAGAAAGGCAGCTCTTAGCTCTTGGGGAGCACTTAGTCCCCTCTTCCTTTCTTCCTCAATCCGTACTTCGCCCAAGACCTGCCAATGGAAGAATTACATCAGAAAGGAAGGCCATTTCATATCAGAAAGCCATCTTAGCTTAAAGTGAAGCACAAAAAGAACAACTATTTCATTTTTGTTTTGTTTTCTTGAAACATTTTATTACAGTCATGGCTACTGTGAACCCACAACTTCTCATTTCTTCACTTTTGCAGGAAAACTGCAGCTGCTGGGGCTCAAGAGAGCGAAAGCACAGAGCCATTTCTGCATGTTTCTGCCTCCCCCGGTAGGTAGAAAATCAGGGAAAAGAAAACTAATGCTCGTCTCACTATGGGACAATGGGGAAAATCTACTTTGGAGTCAAATAATCTTTTTTTTTTTTTTTTTTTTTTTTTTTTTTGCGGTATGTGGGCCTCTCCTGTTGCGGAGCACAGGCTCCGGACGTGCAGGCTCAGTGGCCACGGCTCACGGGCCCAGCCGCTCTGCGGCACATGGGATCCTCCCGGACCTGGGCACGAACCCGTGTCCCTTGCATCGGCAGGCGGACTCTCAACCACTGCGTCACCAGGGAAGCCCCTCAAATAATCTTTTTTTTATTGAAGTGTAGTTGATTTACAATATTGTGTTAGTTTCAGGTATACAGCAAAGAGATTCAGTTATAATTTTTTTTCAGATTACTTTCCACTATAGGTTATTATAATATATTGATTATAGTTCCCTGTGCTATACAATAAATTCTCATTGCTTACCTATTTTATGCATAGTAGTTTGTACATGTTAATCCCATACTCCTAACTTATCCCTCCACTCCCTCCGTTTCCCCTTTGGTAACCATAAGTTTTTTTCCTATGGCTGTGAGTCTGTTTCTGTTTTGTGTATAGATTCATTTGTATTATTTTTTAGATTCCACATGAGTGATATCAAATAATAGTTGTCTTTCTCTGTCTGACTTACTTCACTTAGTGTGATATCCTCTAAGTCTATCCATGTTGCTGCAAATGGAAATATTTCATTCTTTTTTTAATGGCTGAGTAATATTCCATTGTATACATATGCCATATCTTCTTAAGCCAATCAGCTGTTGATGTGCACTTGGGTTGTTTTCATGTCTTGGCTATTGTAAATAGTGCTGTTATGAACATGGGGATGCATGTATCTTTTTGAATTAGTGTTTTCATTTTTTCTGGCTATATACCCAGGAGTGGGATTGCTGGATCATATGGTAATTCTTTTTTTATTTTTTTAAGGAACCTCCACACTGTTCTCCACAGTGGCTGCACCAATTTACATTCCCACCAGTAATGTAGGAGGGTTCCCTTTCCTCCACACCCTCTCCAGCATTTATTATTTGTACACTTTTTGATGATGGCCATTCCGACTGGTGTGAGGTGATACCTCATTGTAGTTTTGATTTGTATTTCTCTAATAATTAGTGATGTTGAGCAGCTTTTCATGTGCCTGTTGGTCATCTGTATGTCTTCTTTGGAGAAATGTCTATTTAAATCTTCTGCCAATTTTTTGATTGGGTTGTTTGTTTGTTTGTTTTTTGATATTGAGGTGTATGAGCTATTTGTGTATTTTATTTTATTTTATTTATTTTATTATTTTTTTTTTTTGGCATTACTTGGGCCTTCCACTGCTGTGGCCTCTCCCATTGCAGAGCACAGGCTCCGGACGCACAGGCTCAGCGGCCTTGGCTCACGGGCCCAGCCGCTCCGCGGCATGTGGGATCTTCCCGGACCGGGGCACGAACCCGCATCCCCTGCATCGGCAGGCGGACTCCCAACCACTGCGCCACCAGGGAAGCCCTATTTGTGTATTTTAGATATTAACCTCTTGTTGGTTGCCTCATTTGCAAATATTTTCTCCCATTCTGTACATTGTCTTTTTGTTTTGTTAATGATTTCCTTTGCCATGCAAAAGCTTTTAAGTTTGAGTAGGTCCCATTTGTTTATTTTTACTTTTATTTCTTTTGCCTTGGGAGACCCATCTAAGATAATATTGCTAAGATTTATGTCAGAGAATGTTTTACCTATATTCTCTCCTAGGAGTTTTATGGTGTCATGTCTTGTATTTTGGTCTTTAAACCATCTTGAGTTTATTTTTGTATATCATATGAGGGTGTGTTCTAATTTCATTGATTTACACATAGCTGTCTAGCTTTCCCAACACCACTTGCTGAAGAGGCTGTCTTTTCAGTCATTGTATGTTCTTGCCTCCTTCCTTAATTGACCAAAGGTGAGTGAGTCTGGAGTCAAATAATCTTAAGTGTGCTCTGTAACTACTGGCCAACTCATTACCTCACAGAGCTGGTCCCCTCATTGATCAAACACAGCTGACAATGACTCTAACCTCCCAAGATAATATGATGAGGAGGTAACATAGTCAAGTACTTTGCTCCATGTAGGTGCTCCCTGAAGACCTACCCCTGGTGGTCCTCGATGTTTCTCACAGGAACTTCCCAGCCTCTAGGGGATCCACAGAGGAGGGATGAACTAGGGGCCCACTCCCAAGGGAGCTTTTCTTTCTTTTTTTTTTTTTGAGCAAAGACCCCCTTTCCTTTTTACTGCTCCTCATTCTTGAGGGGCACTGAAGGGCAAAGGTCTGACTTTTTTTCAATAAATTTATTTATTTATTTATTTATTTATGGCTGCGTTGGGTCTTTGTTGCTGCACATGGGCTTTCTCTAGTTGCGGCAAGCGGGGGCTACACTTCATTGTGGTGTGCGGGTTTCTCATTGCGGTGGCTTCTCTTGTTGCGGAGCACAGGCTCTAGAAGTACAGGCTTCAGTAGTTGTGGCTCGCGGGCTCAGTAGTTGTGGCTCACGGGCTTCAGTAGTTGTGGCTCATGGGCTCTAGAGCACAGACTCAGTAGTTGTGGCGCACGGGCTTAGTTGCTCCGCGGCATGTGGGATCTTCCCAGACCAGGGCTCGAACCTATGTCCTCTGCATTGGCAGGCGGATTCTTAACCACTGCACCACCAGGGAAGTCCCCAAGGGAGCTTTTCACCTAGTGATTTCCAAGAATTTTCACTTTATTACACATTTTTTCAGGCTTCAGCCTGACTTGACTAAAATGTAAAGAAACCTCACATATTTGGGTGGCCAGAGCAGCATGCCTTCCTTCCTAGGCTTATCACATTCTGTAAGCCCAAGTTGAACACCATCTCCAAACAAATGTCCATTTCTGGCCAAACGAAGGCCCCAGAAAAGACTGAACTGTCTAACTCATCAATGGTGCACTTGCTTGGAAAATATCCAAGCATGTTGGAGTCCCGGCCAGCCAAAAGCACCCAAGCCACTTTGAGAGAGAGCTGGCGGAAGTGAGGGCTCTGATTTTCATGTTAAATCCCCATTTGGCCTTGGAAATGTTAAAAATAAACTTTCACCTGCATCTGATTTTCCTCTTTGTCACTGCAACCATTGTCTGTTTGAACAAAGAGGTAGCAAGAGCCTCTTTGAGCAGTTCACAGAGTTCAAGCCAGAGCCCAAATTGGAGGGACACAGATGTTAATGAACAAGGGGACCAAGCAAGAGTGCTACTGGGAATGGAAAAACTTCCCCAGGATTGTCAGGCCCCACGCTGCTCTGCCAGCAGCCCCACCTGGCTCTCGGGAGAAAGACCTGGGAGCTGCCTGTGCCTTTCCCCTGCCTGCAACTTGATGTTAGAACAAGATCTTGGTGAGTCATTCATTACTCTCTTTCATCCCACTTGCTTTCATTTTGGAGGCACCCATCAGATTTGGGGGTGGGCGGCCTGGTTAAAATAAGATATGAAATCACAAATTAGGACTACACTGTTTATTGGTTCCCTTGGAAGCAATATGTTGTTATAAAAAGAGCCTGAGCTTGGGAACTGGATAAACCTGGGTTCAATTTCTTTCATTTTCAGTTGTGTGACCTTGGGCTAATTACTTCTCTGAGCTTAGGTTTGCTTCTCTATAAAACGGGCATTAAAAATGCCATATTGGTTAAAGCAATGCTAGCAGCTGTGATAAACACACACACAGAGTTAATTGGCTCTAACATTATGGAAGTTTATTTCTGATGTGCATAAAGTCTAGAACAGATGTTCCTGATCTGTGGGCTGCTCTCCTCCAAGAGGGGAGATAGGTGACTGGGTCCTTTCTTTGTCCGACTTCACCACTTTCTAAACATGGCTTTTAAGGTCACCAGACTTGTAGATGTCAATCCAAAGGTAGGAGGGAGATGATGTAGGACAGTGGCAAGTGGAAGAGTTTTCTGCTGGGCCTAGAAATGTCCCACATCACTTCCACTCCCAGGCTAGTGTCTATATCACAGTCTATATCACAGTCTATATCACATGGCTGCAATGAATTACAAAGAACACTTAGAAATGAGGTCCATCTATGTGCCCAGGAAGATGAGGAGACAGGTTTGATAAACATCTAGCAAGTCTTTGCCACGTACACCAACTTTTCAGGGAGATAATAAGGCTTAAATGAGATGATGATTATGAAACAGTGTGGCTCTCAACAGACGTTGATTCCTTTCTTCTTTCTCTTCCCCCCATGGCCAAACTTTTGCTGGAAGCAATAAGGGAATGATTCATTTGTAATGACACACAAATAGGACCAGCTGCTGCCAAGAAGCTCCCTGACCCCTGCAGCCCTCGCCTGACATTTTCCCCATTGCCAAAGCAGGGGACCCCGGAGTCTTGTTCTTGCCCCTTCCTCTCATGATCAAGCCCTCTACCCGCTGTCCTTACAGCCTCACCAGGTACCTCTCCTTCCACAAAATGGGAAGATTCAACTGTTAAACCCTAAAGTCAGAAAACCATCATGTTA
Source organism: Mesoplodon bidens (assembly GCF_964165515.1). NCBI lineage: Eukaryota > Metazoa > Chordata > Mammalia > Artiodactyla > Ziphiidae > Mesoplodon > Mesoplodon bidens. Next base: position 101,745,327 of record NC_138161.1, on the reverse strand, counting down.
GGAACAGCTGAGGCAACTGATGTTCGGTGACACTGTGTTTCTGCTAAATTCTATTCTTAGTGCCTGTACTTGAGTCATGCAGGCTCTCACTGCCATGGTTTCCACCATCCTGTATTGTGGTACATCGGCTGTTTCATAAATTTACCTGCCTGGCTCTTGGAAACATTTGGATTTAATGCCCACAAGACCTCCTGGGGGCGCCCTAGGTTTCCATGCTGGGCTTCCATACTCAAACCCACCAAACCTATCCTGGATGCCTTCACACAGTCAGCCATTCAGACCTCATGGCTTTTGCCTGTACCCCAGGTCATACCTTGACTCTGCTTTCTCTTTCTGCACACATACACTTTCTCTTTTTTTTTGGCCATGCCGTGTGCCATGCAGGATCATATAGTTCCCTGACCGGGGATCAAATCTGTGCCCCTGCAGTGGAAGCACAGAGTCCTAACCACTGGACTGCCAGGGAATCCCCTGCACACATACACTTTTTTTTTTTTTTTTAAGGTACACGGGCCTCTCACTGTTGTGGCCTTTCCCGTTGCAGAGCACAGGCTCCGGACGCGCAGGCTCAGCGGCTGTGGCTCACGGGCCTCACCGCTCCGCAGCATGTGGGATCTTCCCGGACCGGGGCACGAACCCATGTCCCCTGCATCGGCAGGCGGAAGCCCACTTTTGAGATACCCTTTCCATGACTTCCCCAAGTACTGCCTTGTCCTCACTCCGATATTAGTTTCGATATTCTCTCGGGTGTACATCTGGGAGAAAGGGTTAGCAAGAAACACCTTATTGAAAGTTGTGGCTTCACAGCATATGAGTAGATGTAGTTTCACCAGTGTTGGAGGGTTGATCTTTACACAATGTTGCAGGTTAGCATTTCTACAGTGTTTCTAAGAGAAAAATATGTCCCAAATTCCAAACAACTGAACTCTGAATGAATTTGATGACCCAGTCCTTTCATAAGTTGAGAATTGCATTGATCCAAGTTCTGATATGGCAGAAAGCTCACAGACTTTGCAGACACACAGACTTGAATTTAAATCCTGACTCTGCCACCTAGTAATAGTGTGACTTTGGGCAAATTACCTAAACCCTCTGAAGTATATTCCTTTATCTGTCAAATAAGAAGATAATCTTGTTTAGAGTGTTGGTACAAAGATTTAGTGAAAGTATGTGCATACAGCTATCATAGTAGCTGGAACATAGTAAATAACAATTATTATAGTTGCCAAAACATGAGGAAGAGTTAAGGTCATCTATGGTATTTGTTAAACTTTAAAAGTAACTCCTTTACATAAAATTTCAATATCTAATTAACATATTTTTATTATGGAAACCTGGAGGAAAGGGGAAACATAAAAGGAGAAAGTAGAAACCAAACAAAATCTCACCATTCAATGAAAACCACTTTTAACATCTTGGTGGTTTTCCTCTCAATATTTTCCTATGTACTTGTGTACTTTACATAATTTTAATTAACCTAGATACAACGTTATTTTACGTCCAACATTTTTCACTTGAAACATAATAAGCTTTTTTTCAGTAAAATTACTTACAAATTCTAGTTTTAAAGAATTTAAAATTTAAGGGAACTTTAAAACGATTCAGTAATTTAGTTATCCATTCCTTTAATGCTGAACATTTAGGTTATTTCCATTTTTTTTACTCTCATGAGTAGCAACACTTCCATATAAAATCCTGGAAATTTTATTTTTATCAATATTTGTGTTTATTTACTTAAAATAGCTTCCTAGAAGTACTGCCAAGTTAAAGGGTGTGCACGTTTTTAGTCCTCTTGCAACAGTTAGCTGAGTAGCCCTTCAGAAATACTCTGACAGCTTATACTCTGGGGTGTTTTAAAGTTTATGCTCTTGCCTTCCTGTTCACTTCTGCGACGAGCCCAGGAGTTGGCTCGGTTGCCGGGGAACAGCTACTTTGGAGAGTGCACAGTGTTTGGCCCAGCAGGCCCTGAATTCCTTTTGGGGAATTGTCTCTGCTCTTTGTGCAGTTTGGTGGGACATCAGAGTCGGAAGGGTCCCCCGGGCGGGTGGAGAAGCCGGCGGCAGGAGCGCCGTCCCCAGGCTCCGCCCCCTCGCTACCAGTCCGAAGCGGAGCTCTGTGCTCCTGGGCTGGGGGCCTGGGGCCCCGTTTCCATAGAAGACTCACCCTCGGCCTGAGGGGACTCTTTGTGGTCCCAGTGCTGGAGCCTTTGGATAATATGTTGGCTCTTCCTTTCCTTTTGTTAATCCCACATCAGGCACAGAGAAGGCCCTTAATCCCACAATGCCAGGCTCAGGAAAGGTGCCCAGCACTTGTTTGTAGAAATGACCGTAGAGGGTGACTGAGAGAGCCTGAGAAAGGCTGAAGGGCTGTAAGATGCAGCATATAACTGTCTCCTGGAGACTTGTTCTCAAAGAAGGCCCCTGGAAAGATGGTTTTTTGGAGACTTTAGTCTGCCATCTTCTCGGTCTGCCGGCTTTCTGAATAAAGTTGTTATTCCTTGCCTCAAAAAAAAAAAAAAAAAGAAGAAGACCTCTGGAGAAATCCCGGTGGATGAGGTTGCAGCGACCCTTTCTCATGCTAGATGCTAGGCTCGTCCTGCCATCTAGTGGTAGGTAAAGGGAGATGGCAGGGACCAGACCCCCGGCAGAGGGCGAGATGAACCTGCCGTCCAGGAAGCCACGGGTGGGTGGCAGGTCAGGGGGAGACCCAGAGCATCTTGTGAGCACCTCAGAACTCAGGGTGCTATAAGAAGGAGGCGAAGGCAGGAGTTATTCTCAATAATAATTATAGCTACTGTTTATTGAGCACTTTCTATCTGCTAAAGACTGTCCAAAGTGCTTTTTACACTTTTACTCTTGTAGCCCTCCCAGCACACCTCGTGAGGATGAGGAAACTATAATCCAGAGAAGTCAAGACACTTGCCCAAATTCACACAACTAGTCAGTGGCACAGACAGGAATCAAATTCAGCATCCTCTGACTTCATAGCTAACATTTCTAGGAACATTTCTAGAATCAGAGAGAGATACCTCCTTCTGCATCCCTTCTGTTCCATCACCTCCACCCTCACCCCCACCCAACCCATTTCCTAGACCACAGAGGGTGATTGCATTCCCTGTGGCGCACAGTCCATTTCCACCTGCTGTGCTTCTTGTGGGTCCCCAAGTCTCTACTCTGAGCAACTCGGAAGGGAAGCTTTTCTCTCCCTAGGCCTGGAGATTGTAGGGAGAGAAAAGAGAGGGCAGTGGTGGAGTCCCTCGTCTTTTATTTTAAAATGTTAAAATGTTTTAGACCAACTTTAACAGCTCTTTTCCCCTTATTGGTTGTGTGAGTTGGAGATGCAAACTAGGCCCCTAAAATGCACTCTCATTTCAGATCGGCTGCTGTAAAGTTTGCTTCTAAACCCAGGAAGGGTTTCTTGTGCTTTCCAGGAACAATAGTGGGGCTGTCCCAGGGCTACCCCAGCCTTGTCCCAAAGGCTGAAAGAACCAACCTGCCACCCAGTGAACATACAAGGGGGCCAGGGGATGCGCAGGCCTACAGGCAGTCCCATTTAGGGGATGCTGAGGTTTATTTAGGAAACAGCAGCCATTCTTCCTGCCTGGCCCACCCAGAAGAGTAATAAACCACCTATTTTTAGTTTAGGGTTTTGTTTTTCTTTTCCCGTTTTAGAAATTTATCCAGACCCGTTTCCCAGGGTTGAGAGCTTGAGCCAGATAGAGTTGATTAGTCGGGGGATAAGGAGAGTGCCTTTTGGAAAGGAGTGTGGTCCTCAAATTGACAGTAATTTCCCCTCAAGGACCTTGTCTGCAATAACCTCAACATCATTCATTCAGCAAATACCACTTGATGCCTTAAGAGACAAAAAGGCTGATGTTTGGCATTGCTGAGCCTCCCCTCTGAGCCAGGTCCCAGGCCACTATGTCCTCTCACACAGGCTCTGCCACCCTGTCCTTGCTCAGCCACAGCCAGCCCCATCCGCTGCCTGCCCCAGAGTAGTAGGGATTCACCCCCTCTCCGGGAAGTGGACAGCCTCTTGCCCTTTCAGTATCAGTTGGTGGTTCTCACCACTCTCCAACCCATGCACCTGTTTATTTCCCTTTTCTTGAAACGGTATGATCAATAACTTTATTCACTCATTTAGTCAATCAACATTTATTTTTTTTATTTAACAAATTTAATCAGTTATACATATACATATGTTCCCATATCCCCTCCCTTTTGCATCTCCCTCCCGCCCTCCCTATAATCAACATTTATTGATCGCCTATCATATGCCAGGCACTGGGATAAAGAGGGGGGCAAGTCTCTCACAGCCAAGAGGAAAATAAGTAAACAAGGCAATTACAATATGGGGTAGAAAATGCTAAGCCAGAGATATACAAAGATACTATGGGAGCCCTTCCATCACCTTCTCTTTCCACTTCCCTACCTTTCCCCAGACGCTGCCTCAAGCTCCTGGCCTTTACCCACTGCAGAGCCTCTGGGCTTCCCTTGTAGCTAAGTAGCACATTAGCCCCTCTTGCCCTGGCATGACACAAAGCCGACCACAAACTGAAAAGGAGCCATGGCGGCCTTTGGAGAGTGGACCACTCCAATAAGAAAACACACAGAAGCAGAGGTGCTAAAAGGAAAGTTTGTGGAATGGATAAATGAGGGGTAAGTGAATGAAAAGATGAGCAATTGAATGGTGATTTAATGAATGAATCAGAAATGAGCTTCTAACTTTGAAGCAAAACTGAATTTCAGTTTCCAACACTCGTGCAGTTCATTGAACACCATGTTCCCCAGAAAACTCTACAAAGATTTTTATTTTAAGAAATTAAGATCACTTAAAACTTCACTGAGAATGTGACAATGCATTTGAAAAAGTCCTAGGAGTTGCCTAGGGGAGTTCCAGAGACAGGCCTCAGGATCACTTATGCAGGAGAAAGCTGAGTGCCCCCATCCCCACTGATTCATGTTAGGGAAGAAGCTCCAAGTTCCTCAGGCCAGAGCCTTCTGAGGCAATGGGCTGTTGGGGAGAGAGCTACAAAAGGTGACAGGCTGCAGGCTTCTCATTTAACCTAACAGGTGTACCATGCTTATCAGTAGCTGGAAAGCTATATGTGGGTCAAATTACTGTGTCAGATCAGCTCTGTAGTGTTCCCTGCCAGGGAAGCCTTTGGGGGTGTAAACCATTGTATTCTAACCTATCTGTTCAGTAAACATAGATGTTGTGCTATAAAGAGGACCAGGATCTGGGAGGAAGGACATTGTTTGTTCAGGGGCCTGTGTGAACAGCTTAAATGCCCTTCAAGGCTGACTGGTTCTTTGAGATGAACTGGCTGAAGCTTTTGACTTTGGGGTTCAGTCGGTGGGTGAGCTTGATATCACGATCTGGCTTCATTTGATAGAAATGACACATATTGGCCATTTCCTTCGCTGCAGGAAATTCTGGCTTCTCGTAAGCTTCCAGGGTGATCTTTTAAGAATAAGTAAAAAAAAAAAAAAGAAGAAGAAAACCTAGGAAATGTCATTGCCCTCATTTAAAACAGTTTGAGAAGAAATTATTCACTTTCATGATGGTACAGGTCCACAATTCTTTAGCCTAACTCCAAGACCCAAGAAACACGGAAGTTTTTTCATAAGCAATTTGGCAACATACTGACTTTTCTGAACTGATTTGGTGGCAAAACCTGATCTGAACTTATGGGAAGTTATTTATGGTCTTTAATGATCCCATTTAGTGGAAATAGTCATGTCTTTGTCTGCAGAGATAGTGATGTGTTTGATTATAGGGTCCTGCCCCAGCCCCTGATGTTGATGTTACATAATATACGTAGATATAACCTATCTAAAAGCTGAAAGATTCTGAAAGTGGAATTGTTTCTGACCCCAAGCACTTGGGATAAGGTATTGTGGATCCGTAGCCTCTTCATCTGACCAGCTTTCATGTACATTTTCTCCTGGGATTCCCTCAGCAGCCCTCTGAGATCTTCTACCCATCCAGCCCTGCATGCAGCATCAAAGCACCGGGCTCTCCATCCTTCCCTCCTGACCCACGTCCCTTCCATCACCACTCCCGGCCTAGACTGGAAATGAGCATCTCGACTTCAGCCATCCCAGCCTCGGCCAGGGCCGGACACAACAAACGCTGCCCATCACACACCCACCTTCTATCACCCTCCACAAAACCCACCCCTTGAGTCCCTTCTGACACTAAATAGATCAATAGATCAATAGTTCTGCTGCCTGAATCAATCAGCTAAGACCATTCCTTTTTTTTTTTTTTTTTTTGGCTGTACCATGTGGCATGCAGGATTTTAGTTCCCCAAAGGGATCGAACCCATGCCCCCTGCAGTGGAAGCGCAGAGCCCTAACCACTGGACAGCCAGGGAATTCCTGCTAAGACCTTTTCTAACTATTGGATCCAGTATAATCTGTCTTTAGCCCCCAGAGATAAACTCTAATCTCGCTATTCCACCTGGCCTTAGAAAAATGTGACAGAGGCAAACTCATATAAAACAATGATCGTCATATGCCATTTATAATAATGAAAAACCAAGACCAAACTGCAGGTCCAAAAACAGAGGAATGGTAAAATAAGTTATGGTACATCTACTCTAAAAATATTATGCAGTTACTAAAATTAATATTTTTGAAGAAGTTGAACAAAATAGAAAAGTGCTCATAATATAATGTCAAGTGAAAAAGCTGGTTACAAAATTGTACATATCATGTTGTTTTAATTTTATTACATACATACTGGAAAAAGACTGGAAGAAAATGTGTAAATCTTAACAGTTACTATCTCTGATAGATTAAACAATGTGATTTTTATATTCTTTTTTATAATTTTGTGTATTTTCTTCAATAAGCATTTGTAATTTTTGAAATCAGGAAAAAAACTTAAGTTTTAGTGAGTTTGGAAATAGAAGGCTATAAGCAAAGCATGGAAGATGACTTCTAAAATGTCTGTCTCCTTGAGTTACTCTCTCATCCTGTAACTTTGGTAACTAATATCCCTCAGTAAAATAAGGGATTCTTTTCTGCAGATTTTTGAAGGAAACAGATGTGTTCTGTTGTGTCTCACTTTCTGAGAGAACCGTGTTCCTTTTGGGGCTAGACAGGCAGTTTCAGCCAGATCAGAGCTTCTGGTGGGAGTTTGTTCTGGGGGAGAGGGGAGTAGTCACTGAAATAATTAGGCAAACAGCCTTCTGATCAGACTGGGGAAAAGTCAGACTGCCAAGGCTGGGGCGCCACCTTGTGGCCACATGCATCCTCCGCCAGAGTAGCATAGCCTGTAAGCATTTTCCTACTCCAGACCAGTGGGCAGCGGCTTCAAGTCAAACTAGTTACTAAGAACAGCATTAACCATTCTGTAGAACTTCCAGCCTCTAATCCCCTAAAACTTTAGGTGCCAGAGAAGTTTCTGCTGCATTGTGAAATAGCTTGATGTACCAAAATCAGTCAGAAACCAGGTATGTGACTGAGAGATGCTTGGACAGTCCTGAGCCTTCCCAAACAATGTCTACCGGGTCCTCTGAGAATGAACGCATACACACCATATGCCCACACTCTTCACCTTCCTCCCCTTCTTCTTTACAGAGTTCAGACTCCACAGACAAAAATGAATAGAAGACCCGAATTCAAAGGCACTGGGAGAAGGGTCAATCACTGAAAAGTAAATTTGCACCCGGGTATAAGAGACTTTGCAGACCTCATCAAGTCCATCTTTTGAGTGGGTGGTGCCTTCTTAGGAGCTCCCCAGATGTGTTTTTATGGCTGGATTAACACCTACAATAGTTTTCCCCCCAAAAGATCTCTCAGCCTCCTCACAGCTCCCGTCCCTGAGGTGAACTGAGAATATAGATACCCCCTCAAGACTCAGGGCCCAAGAGTTGCAGAAGAAAACAAAAACCAACCCTCTATCCCTAACCCTAGGAAACATTCTAGAGCAAGGGTCAACAACCTTTTTCTTGAAGAGCTAGATATAAATATTTTAGGCCTTCCGGCCATATGGTCTCTGTCACAACTACTCAGATCTACCACAGTATCCTGAAACCAGCCAGAGACATACATAAACAAAGGTATGGCTGTGTTCCAATAAATCTTAATTTACAAAAGCAGGCTGGAATCCTGTAAGGAAAAAGGGACTCTCTCTACTCTGGGGAGATGTTAGTGCTGGGTAGAGCCTTAGTAGTCATCCGAACCACCCTCCCCCTCCACAGATGGGACAACAGCAGCCGAGAGAGGCAAAGAGCCGTGTTAGTTAATGCCTGCTAGCTTGAGGGAAGGTATGGGTCTTCCTTTCAGCTGCGACGGTGTCTCTGCCTGGCAGACAGAAACACATACTTCCTTCTCAGAAACCCTGTTCTCTCTCCTTCCTCTTATCAACACCTGCTTGGAGAAATAGCTGGGAGTGCTCAGGATCATCCATTCCCCTCACTTCTCTACAAAAGGTCTCTTGTAGCCATTCCAGCCTGATCAGTTATTGCAGGCTTACTAAGTGCCAGACCCAGGGCCAGGTCCCTCCCATGTGGGTCTCATTGCATCCTCACAACAAGCCTATGGCAGGTGTAATAGCCTTTTTTTTTTTTTTTTTAAATTTTTGGCCACACCACGTGGCTTGTGGGCTCTTAGTTCCCTGACCAGGGATCGAACCTGTGCCCCCTGCAGTGGAAGCGAGGACCCCTAACCACTGGACTGCCAGGGAAGTCCCATAATAACCTTTTTAACATCTGAATAAAGGGAGGCTGGAGAGGTTAAGTAAATGCCAAGATTCCCCACATAGATAAGGGCAGAGCCAGGATTTGCTTACTTCCCCAGACTGCCTCTGGTTCATTCCTGTTGTTTCTAGAATTTAGCCAGGCCAGCTCTGTCGCTCCCTCCACCCATACACAGTCTTGCCCACCCTCAAGGACCACCTCAAGGCTACTTCTTCCATGAAGCCTTCTCCTACCCTCTCTGACCACCTATAGCGCAGAGAGTGTGGGTAACACAATTAAGCACACACAGTGTTCTGCTTTGGACTGATCCCTGTGACTTCATGTGCATTACCACTTTCACCCCAACTCTGTTGTAAACGCTTTAAAGATAGCACCAGGTACATAATAGGTCCTTGAGGTATACTTACTACGTGCCAAACACTAAGCTAACCCCCTTAAATATATCCTCTCTAATTTTCAGAAAACATCCCAAGGTAGATGCTTTCATCCCACTTTATGAATAAGGAAGTGGCAGCTCAGAGAGGCTAAGTGCCATGCCCCACGCAGACCAGCTCTGGCGGACTGGCCTGATTAGTGATGAGCTCCTGGGAGGAGAGGGTTGGTACAGCATATATGGAAACATTGTACCTCAGTCTTCAGAGTCTAAGTTCTTTCCACCCAAAAGGAATTTTACTTTAATAAACTGATTAACCTGAAGCCAAAGCGATAAAGTCATAAGGGTGGAATTCAGATACACCAACAGATGAAGACAGATTCGTGGAACAGGAATCCTCTTCAATTTTTTCCAACAGCCTAAGCTCAACCCTGCCCAAATCTGTCAAAAGTCTCCCAGAATTTGTAAGTTAGTGGGCTGTGACCATTTGCGATCACATTTATATCTCTTAAGAACTCACCTCTGCATCTCGGACTTCTTTCCCCAAACCCTTGGACAAAACATCAGTATATTGCTGTACTGCTAGTGCTTCTGCACTGAGACCCACGGCCTTGCCTACAAACTTCTCTGGCAAATTAAAAAATGCTGCAGATGACCTCTCCAACATCAGCAACAGAGATACCATCCATTGGTACATCCCCCATGGGCAGTGCTAGTTTTAAAAAGGAAAAAAAAAAGATAAAAATAGCTAATTACTTCACATTCTTGGTAGGTCCCACCACTTAAACAAGAGGTATGGGAACACTGAATAGCCACAATCTATGCACAGTTATAAGGTTTGCTGGAGAAAAATACCGTAATGCCTGGGTGTTGATTTAAGGAAAAAAAGAGAGCGACCATTTACTAAGCATATCCTGTGTGCAAAGTATGATTGCTATCTCTAACCCAGACATCTCTGCTCAACTCCAGGCTCATATGTCCAACTTCCTACTCAACATCCTTACTTGACTGTTTAATAGACATTTGAAACTCAAAGTGCTCCAAAGTGAGTTCCTGCACAACACGCTCCCCCTACGGACTTCCCCATCTCAGTTAATAGCAACTCTATCATTCCAGTTTCTCAAGTCAAAAATCTTGAAGTCAACCTTAAGGTGTCTCTCCTACCCCATATTCTTTCTTTCTTTCTTTCTTTCTTTCTTTTTTTAAGTCCTATTTATAGTATGTCCAGAATCTGACCACTTCTCGCCATCCTCACTGCTATCACCCTGGTCTAAGCCACCATCAACTCTGACTTGGATTATTGCAAATTTGGGCTCCTTGTTTCCACTCTTGCCCTTCCACAGTCTCTTTTCAACACAAAAGTCAGAGTGATTCTGTAAAAACTAAAGTTGGCTCACGTCATGTCTGCCCAGAACCCTCCAATGGCTCTCTGTGTCTCTCAGAAGAAAAACCAATGGCTTACAGGACCAGACCTTCTATTACCTCTGGCCTCACCTCCTACTACCCTCTCCCCAACCCCCCAACTTGCTCTGTTCCAGCCACACTGGCTGTTCTCTCTGCCTGAAAAGCTCTTCCCCTGAATATTCACAAAGCCCATTACTTACCTCCATCAGACATTGCTCAGATGTCACCTTCTCAAAGAAGCCCACCAATCACCTTATTTAAATTTCACACACAACTCCCTTACTGCTAGTACTCCACAAATACCTTACTCTGCCTTATTTTTTTTACTGCACTTATCACCTTCTAACATATTATATATTTTACTTATCTATTATGTTTATTATCTAACTCCTCCACCAGAATATGAGCTTAATGAGGGCTCAACTTTGTCCGTTTTGAGCTGTTTATTACTGATTCCCCAGTAAGTGACTGGAACATAGTAGGCCCTCAAATATTTATTGAATGAATGAATGAGAAAACATATTGGCTTGTTTAATCCTCAAAACAACCTTGAAATATAGGAATATCAGGTACTTGCCTGAGGTTACTCAGCCAGTAAGCAGCAGAAGGGGGTTCAAACCCTCATCCGTCACTCCAAAGCCTGTGCCCTTCCTGCAGTGTGATATAGCCTCTCATAGATTCCCAGACTCCTGAGGCTGGAACCCAATGTGGATGTAATCTAGCCCCAGCACTCTCATTTTTTGAACTGAAGAATCTAAGTCTATTGACTCACCCAGTGCCTCCCAGTTAGAAAACAGCAACCTAGGACAAGAATCAAGGTCTCTGAATTTCAGTCCAGTATAAAAGTGACTTCAGGCTTAGCAACCAGGGACTAAATATCATAGCTTGTCTTTTGCAGCAAAATTAACTTCCTGCCTGAATTTCTTGGTAGGCAAAATGTCTGCTCATTCCTCTGCTTAAATTATAATCGTAACTTTTATTTATAAAAAAGCAGTCTGAGTTTTTTGAGGCACTCAGAGTCAAGTCTATTCTGACTTTGAGGTTTGTTTTTACTTGAAGGTTGAGATTCTTGGGCTGAGTTTAAAAGCAGCTAAGGGACAGCGGTAAAGAATGTGGTTCTGGAATTCCCTTGCAGTTCAGTAGTTAGGACTCTGTGCTTCCACTGCAAGGGGGCACAGATTCCATCCCTGGTCGGGGAACTAAGATCCTGCATGCCTTGCAGCACAGCCAAGAAAATTAAAATAAAAAATAAAAAGATTATGGTTCTGGAGCCACACTGCCTGAGTTCAAGTTCTGTTTCTGCCTTATTAGTGACCTTGGCAAAGTTAATCTATCTGTGCCTCAGTTTCCCCATCTGTAAAACAGACACCAAACACCCAGTAAGTGCTTAGTAAATGTTAGCTATTCCTCTGGGGGGAGGCAGGTGGAGGGGATGAGGCTCCGGGATACCTGAGGCTGGGTTTTACAGATGTGAAGACCCCACATGGGACTGGGTACTACCAGAAATTTAAGGCATCACCTCTTCACCTAGGGCCAATCTAATCCATAGATTACAATGTCCTAGTTCAGGACCTGGGAAACGTCAGGTGAGCTGGCTTCTGAAACCTGGTAAGGGCATAGGAAGAAGGGCAGGTGAAGAGATATGTCACCTTTATACATTTATCTCGTCACTTGTTGAACTGTTACCCAAGTCGTCTGTGATGTGTGGCATGTGCTCCTTGTTCTAGCTCAGGTCTACTTTGCCACTAGTTATGACCCTGACAAGTCTTAATTATGTGCCAAGGAAGAAAGACTGACTTGCTGAAACTGATTCTCCCATATTCCTTCCACTCCACACAGCCACCCTTGGACTATGGGCAAAGAAAATGTCCCCAAAGGGCAGGGGAGTGCCAGCCAGGAGACTTGGCAGCATTGGAATTACCAGGAGTCCTTGTCAAAACTACAGTCTTCCAGGCCCCAGCCCAGACTTATGGAATCAGACTCTGCAGGCAGGGCTGGAAACCCATCCCCGGGAGTCAGGGTCCCCCTAGGGATTTCTGACCCTGGGACCCAGGTCAAGAGGAGAATGTTTTCCCTGTTGCCACAGAAGGGCAGAGAGATGAGCTAGTAGGAGAAATCATCTCGTCCAGCTTCCCCATTAGACATGAGGAAACTGAGGCTTGAGGCCACATGGTTCACTGCTTATATGAGGGGCATCAGCACGATAAGACTGCAAGTGTAATCCTCAGTGTTTCCAGCCCAAGATTCAGCTCTCTGGTAAGTCTAGGACAATGTGGGATCCCTCTCAGCACTTCACACAGAGCTGAGCACATGGTAGGCACTCAGATGGCATGCGTCCACTGAAGAGAGGAATGACGGGAGGACAGCAGGTGTCTGGTTAGCTTTCACAGCAACCTTCCACTTACCAGGGTGTAGTACTCTCCATCAGAGGCTTTCACTGGCTTCCATGGGCCAAGAGAGTTTTCAGAGTAAGCTGCCACAAGGACACTGGTCATGGGAACGCCAAATGAACCTAAAATGGTTCAACCCTGCTCTTAAGTTTTTGAATTGTACCATTTCTGAAAGAGTCTGATCCCATCCATTACATTTTTAAAATCTAATCTTCATATTTTTCTAGTTTATACATATGTATAATTTTCAAATAGTACTGTTTTGGGGGAAAAAGTAGATCTCATAATGACAAAGAAGTTCCCTGCACCTTCATGCTGATAACTACTCTCCAGAAATAACCATTTTCATCTCTTTCAGCTGCTTCTTTATTTCTAAATAATATGTTTATACTGTTAATCCTTGATTTTTCTCAGTTTAAGATATCGTCTACCAAATTTCTACTAAGACAGATGAGTCCTCATCTTCGGCTCTCTCTCTCAGTTTCTCTCTCTCTCTCTCTCTCTCTCTCTCTCTCTCTCACACACACACACACACACACACACACAGCCCACCATGACCATCACACACATACACAAACATGATTCCCTTTTTTTCATCCTCAGAATATCACAGTTTGGGACTACATCATTCATCAGTGCTTACACAGCTGAATCTGAGCCATGTGATATTCTATGGTTACATTTACTTTTTCTACAAGTGTTCATTTTCCCTGGAGTTAATCACTGTGGGCTTGTTTGCTTACTTCTTTTCCTAGGTACCCATTACTAATTCATCCCCAATTCTCTGCCAGAAGTGAACATATTCATTACATTTTTGTTCTTCCCATCCCACTCTCAGAGTAACCTTAATTTGTGGGGTGTTCTTGCTGCCATCCCTCATGTGCCATCTACAAACAAATGGTGAGAATCAGAGGCTCTGATGGCTGGCTCCACTACACGGTCACTGTCAGATCCTCAAGGTCACATTTGGACAGGTGTCACATAACACTGACTTTACAGTCACGTAACAATCCACCTCTAACAAGTACCTGAAGTACATATATTTCATAAATGCCAGAGAGATGTTCTGGGATGAGGCTTACATTTTTGCCCAGGCCGAAGGCCTACTGCCTTCCAAGGAGGGCAGAGTAGCCAGGGAGGAGAAAAAGAGAGGCCTCAAAGGTGGTTCCCACCTGACACACTTCTTTCTCTTTGCTGAAATGGTCCCAGAAGTTGGTCACCATGAAGGCTCCTTTCAAGGAGGCCTCCACTGATGTTTGTCATTCAGGTCGCCTTTTACCACCTCGGCCCCAAGGTCCCGGAGCACCTGTGCATTTGGTTGAGTCACATCCCTGGCCAGTGCCCTCACCTCATACTTTTTGCTCTCCAAAATGGCCCTGGCCACAGAGCCACCCTGCAGGATTGGGGAAGAAGAAATACAGGAAGGGTCAGGAAGAATGTTCACTAAAAGAGGTTGGTCAGGGAGTCCCCTTACTCAGAGTAAAGCTGCTGTTGTAACTACTTTGGGAGGCATCCGCATGGCCTTGCAAGAGTGGTTTTCAAGCTAGGTTTCTCACAGCCTCCTCAGTGGTAGCTTAGCAGAAGCCATGGCGGCGGGGGTGGGGGGGCAGAGAATGGGGGAGGCTGGAGGCAACAGGGATGCCAAGTGAGCAGGGCACCGGACTCCCCACCCCAGACTAAGCAATTCTACTTTTATCTGGTTATAGACTTCATTTTTAGGTTCTTCATACAATTTTACTTTCAAGACAGGTTCCTATTCTATATATATATATATTTTTTTTTAATAAATTTTATTTATTTACTTATTTATTAATGGCTGTGTTGGGTCTTCTTTTCTGTGTCAGGGCTTTTCTCTAGTTGCGGCTAGCGGGGGCCATTCTTCATCGCGGTGCGCGGGCCTTTCACTGTCGCGGCCTCTCTTGTTGTGGAGCACAGGCTCCAGACGCGCAGGCTCAGCAGTTGTGGCTCACGGGCCTAGTTGCTCCGCGGCATGTGGGATCTTCCCAAACCAGGGCTCGAACCCGTGTCCCCTGCATTGGCAGGCAGATTCTCAACCACTGCGCCACCAGGGAAGCCCCTATATATTTTTTAAAAGGTTGAAAACTTGCAGAAGTTTCTTTTTATGGAGTTCAAGGCCATTCATGATATGATCATTACTTGCCCAATTTATCCACTCTACAAGTATTTACTGATTGCCCTGTGATGTGTGCCAGGTACTGTGCAGGGTTACTGACATTTGGGATCCTCCATCAAATTGTTTAGATACCCGTCCTGAAATTTTTGTGTGTGTGTGCCTCGAAATCCACCTTCACCATCTCTGTCCTACCTAGTGCCCTGAGAGGCCAACCTGTATGGACTCTATCAGTGGACCCTCTTGCCCTCAGTTTGGGTCTGGCCAGAGGAAGGCACCAGAAGGGGACCCAAGGGTTAAAGGAGCAGTGACCCCTCCACGTATCTCTCTCTGTGTCAGAATTCCTTCTTCTTATGAGGACACCAGTCAAATTAGATTATGGCCTACTCTCATGGCCTTGCTTTAACTTAATCAACTCTTTTTTAAAAAATAAATTTATTTATTTATTTTTGGCTGCATTGGGTCTTCATTGCTGCACGCAGGTGTTCTCTAGCTGCAGTGAGCTGGAGCTACTCTTTGTTGTGGCCCGCAGGCTTCTCATTGCGGTGGCTTCTCTTGTTGCAGAGCATGGGCTGTAGGCACGTGGGCTTCAGTAGTTGTGGCACACAGACTCCATAGTTGTGGCTCACAGGCTCAGTAGTTGTGGTGCACGGGCTTAGCTGCTCCACGGCATGTGGGATCTTCCCAGACCAGGACTCAAACCCTTGTGCCCTGCACTGGCAGGCGGATTCTTAACCACTGCGCCACCAGGGAAGCCCCTGATTGACTCTTTAAAGGCCCTGTCTGTAAATACTGTCAATTCAGAGGTACTGGGGCTTAGGGCTTCAACATATGAATTTGGGAGGGGACACAATTCAACCCACAACACTGACTGTTGTAATTATTTCCTCATAACTGTACTGTAACCTAAATAACATTCTCCTTGAAGAGAGAAACTCTTCATCCCTGTTTACCAACCATGTTCTGAGACTAGTGCCTGGCACACTGCAAGTTTCCGATATCTATTTATTGAATGAATGAATGAATGAAGTAGAAAAAACGAAATCTCTCTGCTGTCCATTCTCAGCTCTGGGAGTGGATAGTCCTGCCTGGACCCGCCAGGAGATGGAGATGGAGAACCAAATGATATGGACCAGTATGAAAAAATAAGAGGAGTTGTACCAAAACCAGGACTGGCTCTCCTAACCACTCCCACATTAATATTTCATTAAGACCCAAACCAGGAGAGGAATTCATCCATCTTGGCCCTGTTCCTTTAAACTAGCAGGACACACCAATAAACCTATCAGCTTGAGAAAGCAACCCCCAAAGCATCCATTTTTGTTGTACTTAACTGTCCTAGACCCTCCTTGCTTTTTCTGGATTGTGCCCTCTTGGACCCAGTTCCCCTACAGGTGAGTCCATGTGGAGAGTAGCATTTGAATGGCAGGCACTGGAGATATTGTTCAAGAGTTTGACGTGTTTGCACGTCCCCTGTCAAATTTAATTAGGCATCTAGTATTTTTTGTTTTAAATTTTATTTTATTTATTTTTTATACAGCAGGTTCTTATTAGTTATCCATTGTATACATATTAGTGTAATACCATATTTAGAAAGTAGTAGCACTTCCTTTTATATCTCATCTTCTTTTTTTAATTTAATTTTATTTACTTTTTTATACAGCAGGTTCTTATTAGTCATCAATTTTATACACATCAGTGTATACATGTCAATCCCAATCGCCTAATTCATCACACCACCACCACCCCTGCCCCCGCCGCTTTCCCCCCTTGGTGTCCATACATTTGTTCTCTACATCTGTGTCTCAATTTCTGCCCTGCAAACCAGTTCATCTATACCATTTTTCTAGGTTCCACATATATGCGTTAATATACGATATTTGTTTTTCTCTTTCTGACTTACTTCACTCTATATGACAGTCTCTAGATCCATCCACATCTCAACAAATGACACAATTTTGTTCCTTTTAATGGATGAGTAATATTCCATTGTATATATGTACCACTTCTTCTTTATCCATTCGTCTGTCGATGGGCATTTATGTTGCTTCCATGACCTGGTTACTGTAAATAGCGTTGCAATGAACATTGGGGTGCATGTGTCTTTTTGAATTATGGTTTTCTCTGGGTAGATGCCCAGTAGTGGGATTGCTGGATCACATGGTAGTTCTATTTTTCGTTTTTTATGGAACCTCCATACTGTTCTCCATAGTGGCTGTATCAATTTACATTCCCACCAACAGGGCAAGAGGGTTCCCTTTTCTCCACACCCTCTCAAGCATTTGCTGTTTGTAGATTTTCTGATGATGCCCATTCTAACTGGTGTGAGGTAATACCTCATTGTAGTTTTTTTATTGTTGTTGTTGGTGGTGGTTTTTTGCGGTACACGGGCCTCTCACTGTTGTGGCCTCTCCCGTTGCAGAGCACAGGCTCCGGACGCACAGGCCCAGCGGCCATGGCTCATGGGCCCAGCCGCTCCGCGGCATGTGGGATCTTCCCGGACCGGGGCATGAACCTGTGTTCCCTGCATCGGCAGGCGGACTCTCAACCACTGCGCCACCAGGGAAGAACCTCATTGTAGTTTTGATTTGCATTTCTCTAATAATTAGTGATGTTGAGGAGCTTTTCATGTGCTTCTTGGCCATCTGTATGTCTTCTTTGGAGAAATGTCTATTTAGATCTTCTGCCCATTTTTGGATTGGGTTGTTTGTTTTTTTAATATTGAGCTGCAGGAGCTGTTTATATATTTTGGAGGTTAATCCTTTGTCCATTTATTCATTTGCAAATATTTTCTCCCATTCTGAGGGTTGTCTTTTCGTCTTGTTTGTAGTTTCCTTTGCTTTACAAAAGCTTTAAGTTTCATTAGGTCCCATTTGTTTATTTTTGTTTTTATTTCCATTACTCTAGGAGGTGGATCAAAAAAGATCTTGCTGTGATTTATGTCAAAGTGTGCTCTTCCTATGTTTTCCTCTAAGAGTTTTATAGTGTCCAGTATTACATTTAGGTCTCTAATCCATTAAAACTTTATTTTTGTGTATGGTGTTAGGAAGTGTTCTAATTTCATTCTTTTCCATGTAGCTGTCCAGTCTTCCCAGCACCACTTATTGAAGAGACTGCCTTTTCTCCATTGTATATCCTTGCCTCCTTTGTCATAGATTAGTTGACCATAGGTGCATGGGTTTATCTCTGGGCTTTCTATCCTGTTCCATTGATCTATATCTCTGTTTTTGTGCCAGTACCATATTGTCTTGATTACTGTAGCTTTGTAGTATAGTCTGAAGTCAGGGAATCTCATTCCTCCATCTCCATTTTTTTCCCTCAAGACTGTTTTGGCTATTAGGGTTCTTTTGTGTCTCCATACAAATTTTATGATTTTTTGTTCTAGTTCTGTAAAAAAGGCCACTGGTAATTTGATAGGGATGCATTGAATCTGTAGATTGCTTTGGGTAATATAGTCATTTTCACAATATTGAGTCTTCCAATCCAAGAACATGGTATATCTCTCCATCTGTTGGTATCATCTTTAATTTCTTTCATCAGTGTCTTATAGTTTTCTGCATACAGGTCTTTTGTCTCCCTAGGTAGGTTTATTCCTAGGTATTTTATTCTTTTTGTTGCAGTGGTAAATGGGAATGTTTCCTTAATTTCTCTTTCAGCTTTTTCATCATTAGTGTATAGGAATGCAAGAGATTTCTGTGCATTAATTTTGTATGCTGCAGCTTTACCAAATTCATTGATTAGTTCTAATAGTTTTCTGGTGGCATCTTTAGGATTCTCTACGTATAGTATCATGTCATCTGCAAACAGTGACAGCTTTACTTCTGCTTTTCCAATTTGTATTCCTTTTATTTCTTTTTCTTCTCTGATCGCCATGGTTAGGACTTCCAAAACTATGTTGAATAATAGTGATGAGAGTGGAAAACCTTGTCTTGTTCCTGCTCTTAGAGGAAATGCTTTCAGTTTTTCACCATTGAGAATGATGTTTGCTGTGCGTTTGTCATACATGGCCTTTAATATGTTGAGGTAGGTTCCCTCTATGCCCACTTTCTGGAGAGTTTTTATTATAAATGGGTGTCGAATTTTGTCAAAAGTTTTTTCTGCATCTATTGAGATGATCATATGGTTTTTATTCTTCAATGTGTTACTATGGTGTATCACATTGATTGATTTGCGTATATTGAAGAATCATTGCATCACTGGGATAAATCCCATTTGATCATTGTGTATGATCCTTTTAATATGTTGCTGGATTCTGTTTGCTAGTATTTTGTTGAGGATTTTTGCATCTATATTCATTAGTGATATTAGTCTCTAATTTTCTTTTTTGTAGTATCTTTGTCTGGTTTTGGTATCAGGGTGATGGTGGCCTCATAGAATGAGTTTGGGATTGTTCCTTCCTCTGCAATTTTTTGGAAGAGTTTGAGAAGGATAGGTGTTAGATCTTCTCTAAATGTTTGATAGAATTCACCTGTGAAGCCATCTGGTCCTGGACTTTTGATTGTTGGAAGATTTTTAACCACAGTTTCAATTTCATTACTTGTGATTGGT
Source organism: Mesoplodon bidens (assembly GCF_964165515.1). Taxonomy (NCBI): domain Eukaryota; kingdom Metazoa; phylum Chordata; class Mammalia; order Artiodactyla; family Ziphiidae; genus Mesoplodon; species Mesoplodon bidens. The sequence goes on along the minus strand of NC_138161.1, from coordinate 101,725,771 downwards.
CTGTTCATATTTTCTATTTCTTCCTGGTTCAGTCTTGTAAGGTTATACCTTTCTAGGAATTTGTCCATTTCTTCCAGGTTGTCAATTTTATTGGCATAGAGTTGCTTTTAGTAGTCTCTTAGGATGCTTTGTATTTCTGTGGTGTCTGTTGTAACTTCTCCTTTTACATTTCTAATTTTATTGATTTGAGTCCTGTCCCTCTTTTTCTTGATGAATCTGGCTAATGGTTTATCAATTTTGTTAATCTTCTCAAAGAACCAGGTTTTAGTTTTATTGTTCTTTGTTATTGTTTTCTTTGTTTCTATTTCATTTATTTCTGTTCTGATTTTTATGATTTCTTTTCTTCTGCTAACTTTGGGTTTTGTTTCTTCTTCTTTCTCTCATTCCTTTAGATGTAAGGTTAGATTGTTTATTTGAAATTTCCCTTGTTTCTTGAGGTAGGCTTGTATTGCTATAAACTTCCATCCTAGAACTGCTTTTGCTGCCTCCCATAGGTTTTGGGTCGTCGTGTTTTCATTGTCATTTGTCTTTAGGTATTTTTTGATTTCCTCTTTGATTTCCTCAGTGATCTCTTGGTTATTTAGTAACGTATTGTTTAGGCTCCATGTGTTTGTGTTTTTTTCTCTGTAATTCATTTCTAATTTCATAGCGTGTGGTCAGAAAAGATGCTTGATATGATTTCAATTTTCTTAAATTTACTGAGGCTTGAATTGTGACCCAAGATGTGATCTATCCTGGGGAATGTTCCATGTGCACTTGAGAAGAAAGTGTAATCTGCTGTTTTTGGATGGAATGTCCTATAAATATCAATAAAATCTATCTGGTCTATTGTGTCATTTAAACTTTCTGTTTCCTTATTTATTTTCATTTTGGATGATCTGTCCATTGGTGTAACTGAGGTGTTAAAGTTCCCCACTATTATTGTGTTACTGTTGATTTCCTCTTTTATAGCTGTTAGCAGTTGCCTTATGTATAGAGGTGTTCCTATGTTGGGTGCATATATATTTATAATTGTTATATCTTCTTCTTGGATTGATCCCTTGATCATTATGTAGTGTCCTTCCTTGTCTCTTGTAACATTCTTTATTTTAAAGTCTATTTTATCTGATATGAGTATTGCTACTCCAGCTTTCTTTTGATTTCCACTTGCATGGAATATCTTTTTCCATCCCCTCACTTTCAGTCTGTATGTGTCCCTAGGTCTGAAGTGGGTCTGTTGTAGACAGCATATATATGGGTCTTGTTTTTGTATCCATTAAGCAAGCCTGAGTCTTTTGGTTGGAGCATTTAATCCATTCACGTTTAAGGTAATTATCGATATGTATGTTCCTATGACCATTTTCTTAATTGTTTTGTGTTTGTTTTTGTAGGTCCTTTTCTTCTCTTGTATTTCCCACCTAGAGAAGTTCCTTTAGCATTTGCTGTAGAGCTGGTTTGGTGGTGCTAAATTCTCTTAGCTTTTGCTTGTCTGTAAAGCTTTTGATTTCTCCATCGAATCTGAATGAGATCCTTGCTGGGTAGAGTCATCTTGGTTGTAGGTTCTTCCCTTTCATCACTTTAAGTATATCATGGCACTCCCTTCTGGCTTGTAGAGTTTCTGCTGAGAAATCAGCTCTTAACCTAATGGGAGTTCCCTTGTATGTTTCTTGTCATTTTTCCCTTGCTGCTTTCAATATTTTTTCTTTGTCTTTAATTTTTGTCAATTTGATAACTATGTGTCTTGGCGTGTTTCTCCTTGGATTTATCCTGCCTGGGATTTTCTGCACTTCCTGGACTTGGGTGGCTATTTCCTTTCCCATGTTAGGGAAGTTTTTGACTATAATCTCTTCAAATATTTTCTTGGGTCTTTTCTCTCTCTCATCCCCTTCTGGGACCCCTATAATGTGAATGTTGTTGCATTTAATGTTGTCCCAGAGGTCTCTTAGGCTGTCTTCATTTCTTTTCATTCTTTTTTCTTTATTCTGTTCTGTGGCAGTGAATTCCACCATTCTGTCTTCCAGGTCACTTATCTGTTCCTCTCCCTCAGTTATTCTGCTATTGATTCCTTATAGTGTATTTTTCATTTCAGTTATTGTATTGTTCATCTCTGTTTGTTTGTTCTTTAATTCTTCTAGGTGTTTGTTAAACATTTCTTGCATCTACTCGACCTTTGCCTCCGTTCTTTTTCTGAGGTCCTGGATCATCTTCACTACCATTATTCTGAATTCTTTTTCTGGAACGTTGCCTATCTCCACTTCATTTAGTTGTTTTTCTGGGATCTTATCTTGTTCCTTCATCTGGTACATAGCCCTCTGCCTTTTCATCTTGTCTCTCTGTGAATGTGGTTTTTGTTCCACAGGCTGCAGGATTGTAGTTCTTCTTGCTTCTACTGTCTGCCCTCTGGTGGATGAGGCTATCTAAGAGGCTTGAGCAAGTTTACTGATGGGAGGGACTGGTGGTGGGTAGAGCTGGGTGTTGCTCTGGTGGGCAGAGCTCAGTAAAACTTTAATCCGCTTGTCTTCTGATGGGTGGGGCTGGGTTCCCTCCCTGTTGGTTGTTTGGCCTGAGGCAACCCAACACTGGAGCCTACCGGGGCTCTTTGGTCAGGCTAATGGCTGACTCTGGGAGGGCTCACACCAAGGGGTACTTCCCAGAATCTCTGCTGCCAGTGTCCTTGTCCTTATGGTGAGACACAGCCACCCCCCACCTCTACAGGAGACCCTCCAACACTAGCAGGTAGGTCTGGTTCAGTCTCCTATGGGGTCACTTCTCCTTCCCCTGGGTCCTGATTTCACACACTACTTTGTGTGTGTCCTCCAAGAGTGGAGTCTCTGTTTCCCCCAGTACTGTCAGAGTCCTGCAATCAAATCCTGCTAGCCTTCAAAATCTGATTCTCTAGGAATTCCTCCTCCCATTGCCAGACCCCCAGGTTGGGAAGCCTGACGTGGGACTCAGAACCTTCACTCCAGTGGGTGGACTTCTGTGGTATAAGTGCTCTCCAGTTTGTGAGTCACCCACCCAGCAGTTATGGGATTTGATTTTATTGTGATTGCACCCCTCCTACCATCTCACTGTGGCTTCTCCTTTGTCTTTGGATGTGGGGTATCTTTTTTGGTGAATTCCAGTTTCTTCCTGTCGATGACTGTTCAGCAGTTAGTTGTGATTCCGGTGTTCTCACAAGAGCGAGTGAGAGCACATCCTTCTACTCCGCCATTTTCGTTCCTCAGTTAGGCATCTTGTATTTTTATCTGCTAAATCTGGCAACCCTTCCTCAAATGCCCAAACACACCCTGAGCTCCAAGGTTACTGAACTAAGGACAAGAACTGGGAAATAAAGCAATCAGTGCACTTCCTTAGCTAACTATGACTCAGCTTTCTTCAACTCTGACACATCTGACCTGATTCCTTTAGCAGCCACCCTCCTGCTCTTATACAGCCTCCTACTCTGGATGCTTAGCAGCAAGTCAGGATTAAGGAGACTAAAACAGAGCTCCTGACCTGCCTTGACCTGCTTCCCCCATGATCTTCCCCATTTCAGTGAATCACAACTTTATTCTTCTAAAAGGTTCAAAGTGAACCTTTTAACACCAGGTCTTATCATGTCACAACTCTGCTCAAAACCTTTCAATGGCTTCTCATCTCTTTCAGGAAAAACCAACAACTTCACTATCACCCTAATGCTGTATACAATCAACCCTCCTCACATTACCTTTTTTTTTTTTCCTTTTAAAGTTAATGTCTTACCTGGTTGTTGGTTTTTGAGATTTTACTTCTCTCTTCTCCCTGCTCTAGCCTCCCTTCAGACAAAATCCCTGTCCTCACAGAGCTTCTATCCTAGTGTGGAGAGACAGATGGTAACAGAAGAAATCAAGCAGGGAGGAGAGTCAGACAGTGGCAGGGTGGAGCAGAGTTGCAATTTTTTTATTTTTTATTTGCGGTACGCGGGCCTCTCACTGTTGTGGCCTCTCCCGTTGTGGAACACAGACTCCGGACGCGCAGGCTCAGCGGCCATGGCTCACGGGCCCAGACGTTCCGCGGCACGTGGGATCCTCCCGGACCGGGGCACGAACCCGCGTCCCCTGCATCGGCAGGCGGACTCCCAACCACTGCGCCACCAGGGAAGCCCCAGAGTTGCAATTTTTAAAATAAATTTATTTATTTATTTTTGGCTGCGTTGGGTCTTTGTTGCTGTGTGCAGGCTTTCTCTAGTTGCAGCGAGCAGGGGTTCCTCTTTGTTGCAGTGCGTGGGCTTCTCATTGCGGTGGCTTCTCTTGTAGTAGAGCACAAGCTCTAGGCGCGTGGGTTTCAGCACCTGTGGCACGCAGGCTCAGTAGTTGTGGCTTGCGGGCTCTAGAGCACAGGCTCAGTAGTTGTGGCTCATGGGCTTAGTTGCTCTGCAGCATGTGGAATCTTCCCAAACCAGGGCTCAAACTTGTGTCCTCTGCATTGGCAGGCAGATTCTTAACCACTGCGCCACCAGGGAAGTCCCCGGAGTTGCAATTTTAAATAAGTGTGTCTGGAAAGCACTCATGGAGAGGGCGACATCTGGCTTGGAAGACACGAGGGAGAAAGCAGCATGGGTAACTGGAGGAAGATTACTCTAGGTTGAGGGAGTAGCCAATGCAAAGGCCTTAAAGTGGGAGTGTGTTTGAGGAACACGCAGAGTGAGCGAGGGAGAATGGCAGACGACAAGGTCCGAGAAGGGTCTTGCAGGTCATAAGCTGGGCTTTGCATTTCAATTGGAGTGAGATTGGGGGGGAGGATTTTGAGCAGAGGCATGCCATGATCTGACAGTTTCAAACAGATCATTGAGAGGCAGAAATGAGAATAGATTGAAGGAGCGTGACCTGATTGGAACAACATTTTGCAAGGATAGGTCTGGCTGTCGGAGAACAGATTGTGAGGGAGGGAGAGGGGAAGTAGAGATGCCAGTTGAAAGGCCGGGGCAGCTCTCTGGTGAGAGAAGTCCCTCCACACGTCCTCCTAATCCCCACCCGCTCCACACTTTCAGAGTCGCTGGAGTACTGGTCAGGCATGTGGATATCTCCTACATACCCACGGGCCTCTCACACTTGCTCCCGGGCTTGTCAGGAAGCGAGTGGAGAAAAGCCTCTAGCATATAACTTATGCTGAAATGAAACGTACGCCAACAAATCAGCACATGATCAAGAACACGAGAATGTTTCAGTTGTCCTTGTCCCACTGAGATCATTTCTGACAAATCAAGTCAAATCACCCTGCCCCTTTACCACATCAGAAATTCAAGCAAATTATACTTTTCTCAGTTTCCTCCAAAGGGCTCTTTGTTCAGTCCATGCTTGCAGGCTCTGAAGTTAAAAACAGGAAGACAAGAAAGTAAGCAAAGTCAGCACGCACTTTAAAAGTGAGGAGTTTTTTACCTGTTGCTCCAAACACTGCACTTATTTTCTTACTGGTCATGTTACTGAACAAAGGAAGAGTCAGTGCAGTCGCAGGACTTTTCTCCCAGCAGCGACAGCAGCTGAAATGCAATTTCTTTTCGAGTGTGAGAATTATAAACCACGTCTGATTACCACACCCACCCCTAATTTTGCCTCTCCCTTATAAAACTTTTGTTCTCACCAGCTAGCTTACTCACTCTAACACTGCAATTTTCTACCAGAGGATTCATTTATTCACTTACTCATGTGTTCAGCAAATGTATATTGAGTGCCTCATAGGCATTGAATTAGTAAGTAAATAAGTAAAAGTACAGCAGAGAGAAATGCTGAGGGAGCATAGGTCCTGGAGTAAAGACACAAAACCCAGACTGGGGGTGTTAAGGAAGGCTTTTTAGAGGAGATGATGCTGGAGCTGGCCTGAAGACCCCATGAGTTGTTCAGTCAGGGAGAGGAGGAAGAGAGACCATCCCAGGCAAGAGGAACCACACGTAGTCAAGTTCAGAGGCAGGGCAATCATGACAAAGGGCTCAACGATGGCTGCAATAATGCTATATGAATGGTAGGAAGTAAGACTAGGAAGGATGGCAGAAGCCAGAACACAAAGAGCTGGTACGCATTGGCAAGAAGCTTGAATTTTCCTGGCAGCCACAGCAGGTTTTGTGTGGTCCTCTGGCAGCAGAGTGGAGGGTGGGTTGAAAAAAGATGATGCTGGAAACAGACTCTCCTAAGGAGACTAAAGAAATGATACAGGTGAGAAATGACAAAGGCTTGAACAAAGACAATGTTTTGGGTTGAATTGTGTCCCTCCAAAATTCCTAACTCCCAGTACCTCAGGATGTGACCTTATTTGGAAAGAGAGTATATACAGAGGTAATCAAGGTAAAGTGAGATCATTAGAGTGTGCCTAATCCAATATGCCTGGTGTCCTTATAAAAAGGGGAAATTTGAACACAGAGATAAGTACAGAGGGAAGATGATGTGGAGATACAAGGAGCACACCATGTGAACATGAAGCTGGACATCTACAAGCCAAGGAGAGAGGCCTGGAGCAGATCCTTCCCTCACAGCCCTCAGCAGGAATCAACCCTACCAAAATCTGGATTTCCAACCTCCGGAACTATGAGACAATAAATTTCTGTAGTTTAATCAACCCACTTTATGGTACTTTGGTATAGCAGCCCTAGCAAACCAATAGAGGCAGTGACAATGCGGGTGAAGTGAAAGATATTTAGGAGGTAAATTGAGGAGGTCTTCATGATTGATTGGAGGTGGAGAAAGGGAAAGTGAGAAAAGACTAAATATAATTCTGCCAACTGGAGGGGTTGGCAATGGAGGAGCAGGAATGGGATGCGGGGGCGGGGGGAATGAGCTCAGAACTAGAACTATTGGGTCTGAGGCTGCAGCTGGTTGAGAGATTGGGAGGTGAGGAAGTGACAAAAGCAAGTGTCAATGTCTCATTTAAGGAGACTCCCTATAAAGGAAGTGAGAGTGAACTATGGTTACAAGATGCAATAAAGTTTTATTTCATCAGGAAACACTTGAACACACTTGTGGATTAAAGATGGGTCTCTCCTTCCCTCATACTCTGCTTTATTTTTCTTCATAATGTTTATGACCTGACATGTTACAGGTGTGTTTATTTGCTCATGTGTTTATTTCTGCTCCCCGCCCCCCCCAGCTAGACTGTGTACTCAACAAGGGCACTGACTTTGTTTTATTCACTTGTGTATATATCCAATGCCTACAGCTATATCTGGCACATGGCAGGTGCACATTAAATATTTGTTGAATGAGTGAATGAATAATTGATGGAGTGAGGTTAATGGGAAAGATGTAGGGCACAGACTCTGCAGCACAGATGAAGAGGAGCTGAAAATAGCAGCTACCACAGGAATACCTGGGGCCCTCTGCCAAAAGGATATGAAGATGGATCCGAAACAGGGGGTAGATCATGGGTCTGCAGCCTGTCTGCCCCTTGCCTGTCCCTCCACCCTCCTACTCATATCACCTGCTCCTGCCTGATTATCCTTGCAAGAGGAAGCGATTCTCCCAACTGCCCCACTCTACTGCATAACCCATAAGGAAACTGAGGGTAAATTCTGGAGTTGTTACAGATTGGAAGAGTTGATCATGCACATCTGTCCATTTCATGTCACAGGAAAGATATATGGTACCTCTGCTACCCTAAGCTACATACAGCCATACCCTAGCCATATGGAGAGTTCTCGGTGCCATTCCAAACAGACGTGCAAAATGGACAAAGATTCATATTCAAGGAAGTTTATCCATAGCGTTATTCGTATTGGAAACAACTGGAGATGATCTAAATGTCTGTCACTAGGGAATTAATTAAATACATGATGGCAAAGCCGTAAGACAGAATGGTGTACCTCCATTAAAAATTACATTTTCTAAGAATGTTCACAATAGGGGAAAATGCTCACAATATAAAGTTATATGAAATCAGCAGAATAGAGAACCACATATATGTTGTGATTCCATGTTGTAAAGAAAAATATGTATACACACACACACACTCATACATATACAGCCTAAGAGTAGCTGAGTGATTTTATGCAATATGTTGGTGGTAGAGCCAGAGGACTTGGTGTGACAGTGATTGCTCTCACACTTTGATTACAGCATAGTACTATGACATGCACATCCTAAGAGTTGACTGCAAAGAAAATTAAAAATCTATGAGGAGGGGCTTCCCTGGTGGCGCAGTGGTTGAGAGTCCGCCTGCCGATGCAGGGGACACGGGTTCCGTGCCCCTGTCCGGGAGGATCCCACATGCCACAGAGCGGTGAGGCCCGTGAGCCATGGCCGCTGAGCCTGCGCGTCCGGAGCCTGTGCTCTGCAACGGGAGAGGCCACAACAGTGAGAGGCCCGTGTACCGCAAAAAAAAAAAAAAAAAAAAATCTATGAGGAGGGCTTCCCTTGTGGTTCAGTGGTTAAGAGTCCACCTGCCAATGCAGGGGACACGGGTTTGATCCCTCTTCTGGGAAGATCCCACATGCTGCAGGGCAACTAAGCCCGTGCGCCACAACTACTTAGCCCGCGCGCCTAGAGCCCATGCTCCATAACAAGAGAAGCCACCGCAATGAGAAGCCCACACACTGCAACGAAGAGTAGCCCCCGCTTGCTGCAACTAGAGAAAGCCTGCGCGCAGCAAAGAAGACCCAAAGCAGCCAAAAATAAAATAAATTTATTAAAAAATAAATTTAACAATAAATTTAAAAAAAATCTATGAGGACATAGAGCACAGTTCATGGTACCCAAAATTTGGAAACACCCCAAATGTCTATCAAGAGTGGGTTGGATAAAGTGTGACATATTCATACACTGGCATACCTTACAGGAACAAGAAAGAATGAACTATTGCAACATGCAACAATCTGGAAGAATCTCACAAATAAAATATTGTCAGACTCACAGACTTAGAGAAAGAACTTATGGTTACGGGGCGGGGGAAGTCTGGGGGGAGGGATAGATTGGGAGTTTGGGATTGACATGTATATACTGCTATATTTTAAATAGATAACCAGCAAGGACCTACTATATAGCACAGGGGGAAAAAAAAAAAAAGACAAGAGATAACAAGCACTGGCGACAAGGATGTGGAGAAAAGGGAACACTTGCGCACTGTTGGTGGGAATGTAAATTGATGCAGACATCACAGAAAACAGCATGGAGGTTCCTCAAAAAATTAAAAACAGAACTACAATACTACCCAGCAATTCCACTTCTGGGTGTATATCCGAAGAAAACAAAAACTATTTTGAGGAGACATTCATTCAGCATTATTTACAATAGCCAACCCATGGAAACAACCTAAGTGTAAATCGATGGATGAAAGGGTAAAGAAAATGTAGTATCTACACACAATGGAATGTTATTCAACCACAAAAAGGAAATCTTACCATTTGCAACACCATGACAGCAAGGATGGACCATGAGGGCATTATGGTAAGTGAAATGTCAGACAGAGAAAGACAAATACTGTGTGACCTTGTTTATATGTGGCATCTAAAAAAACTGAATTCATAGAAACAAAGAACAGATCCGTCAACAGGTACAAACTTTCATTTATAAGATAATAATTTCTGGGGATATATTGTACAACACGGTTAAAAAAAAGGTGAATGAACAGTGTTTGGGGACTTCCCTGGTGGTGAAGTGGTTAAGAATCCGCCTGCGAATGCAGGGGACACAGGTTAGATCCCTGGTCCAGGAAGATCCCACATGCCGCGGAGTAACTAAGCCCGTGCACCACAACTACTGAGCCTGCGCTCTAGAGCCCGCGAGCCACAACTACTGAGCCCACGTGCCACAACTACTGAAGCCCGCTCACCTAGAGCCCGTGCTCTGCAACAAGAGAAGCCACCGAATGAGAAGCACACACACCACAACGAAGACCCAACACAGTCAGAAAAAAAAAATCATCTTTAAAGAAACTTAAGAAGTTTAAAGTGACAGAACAGGAAAAACTAAAATGGGCATGTACCAGCCTGTAAACATTTATGATGGGTGGGAAAAACAAAACAAAAAAACACCCTGTGGCTTTTTAACTAGGCTAATCCCTACCAGGGCAAGTAGCAACCCGTTAAGAGACTCTGTGCTCGGGACTTCCCTGGTGGTGCAGTGGCTAAGAATCCGCCTGCCAATGCAGGGGACACGGGTTCAAGTCCTGGTCCAGGAAGAGCCCACATGCCTGGGAGCAACTAAGCCCGTGTACCACAACTACTGAGTCCACGTGCCACAGCTACTGAAGCCTGAACGCCTAGAGCCCACGCTCCGCAACAAGAGAAGCCACCACATTGAGAAGCCCATGCACCACAACGAAAGAGTAGCCCCCGCTCATTGCAACTAGAGAAAGCCTGTGCACAGCAATGAAGACCCAACGCAGCCAAAAATAAATAAATAAATAAATAAATTTTTTTAAAAAAAGAGAGAGACTGTGTGCTCGAAGAGTCAGTGATGTCTTTTTCTTTGTAGTTTGAAGGTGTCCTAAGCTGATGTCAAAGCATTCATTTAGGGTCCCCTTGATGGAAGGAGTCTGCTTTTTCCGTCCACCCAGCAAAGAGAATGGGCAGGACTCTCTGCTCCCAACATTCAGCTCTGCACGTCCTTGCCTAAGTTTGCCTCTTACTTCCAGGTGTAATTAACTTGACCCAGTAAAACCTCAACTAGAAAGCTGTTGCTGTGTTGCTACCACTTCCAGAATGTACTCTGTACAACCTCAGTTTCTTTGTATCACTAACTTCTTTTTTTTCTTCACACCTTTATTGGTGTATGCACTGAAATATTACTCAGCCATAAAAAGGAACGAAATTGAGTTATTTGTAGTGAAGTGGATAGACCTAGAATCTGTCATACAGAGTGAAGTAAGTCAGAAAGAGAAAAACAAATACTGTATGCTAACACATATATATGGACTCTAAAAAAGCGGTACTGATGTATCACTAACTTCTGATTCCAAGACTGGGGTGGTTGCTGGCTGCAAGGAAAGCAGAGATCTGAGATCCATGGCTTCTATAATGGGAGGCAGATGCTGCTGCGTGTGACGATTCCCCCAAACCTAGGGAAGGAATTCAGATGCTAAGCGAGAGACAAATTTCCACGACGGTCTACCCCTTTGGCTTCCCAAAATCAACATGTATGTTTATTCCCACACTTACACTTCTTTAAAGAAAATAACATCTAACATAATGCAACAACCTCTTATGTCTTTAGGCGCTCCTAAAAGTGCTTAAGCCAAAATCTCAATTATTGCACCCAGGATCCAGGATCTTGGAGTGATGCTTATCTGTCTTTTAAGTCTCTTAATTCTCTTCAATTGTTTAATTAAAGAATTTGACTAATTCTCTTGAAAATTTGTCCACTATTCTTTAAATTATAAAATAAACAGGCATCTTTTTCTATATAAAATATTGGGGGAAAGGGAGAACAAAGACAAAAACTATTCTAAAATATATAAATATGTACCTGAAAATGCCAGTAGATTTTTAAGTTCTCAATTTTGCAAGTGAATTCAAGGCCACAGTTGGTATTTATAACTTGACTTCTCAACTACCCATCCTTATCTTTGTCTATAGCCAGCAGAATCTCAGCTGATCAAACTTTTATTCCTCAGAGACTTGAAGTCTTAGTGGAATTAAATTACATCTTAGAATTACATCTGCCTAGGTAAGATTACTGAAGTTTTCCATGAACTTTTACCACTAATCTTAGAATTACATCTGCCTGTGTAAGATTACTGAAGTTTTCCACGAACTTTTACCACTAAACATGGCAGCTCTGGTCAACAGCCCACCAAGAATTATTCCTCTTTCTTAGTGGCACAACAATTAGTCCTTCCATTTAGAAAGAAACCATCTGGTCCCCAGAAACTTCACTGAGACAACAAACCATTGTAATTTCATGGAATTTTTCTCCCACCGTCTGGCATATATTTTTTTTCTTTTTTTTTTTTCCAAAAGCATCTAGGGTAACTGCTTACAGTTGTATAGGTCATTGCAGCCAAATGTCATCAATGTAATAGACTAGTGTGTACCAACCTGTGGATTGATGAAACAATAGTTTCCTGTAGCACACAGCCAGTTGACCTAACCTCAATGGGAGAAAATAAAGGTGTATTGCTGTCCCTTCTAGGTTAAAGGTATCCTCAGTTTATTGGAATAAAAAATAAATATAACTTGCTAGATCAATAGCTATATACCAGTCACCAGGACTTGTGTGATTTCCTCCCCAAAGAAGCTCCCGTCTCCATATCCTTGTCGCCAGTGCTTGTTATCTCTTGTCTTTTTTTTTTTCCCCTGTGCTATATAGTAGGTCCTTGCTGGTTATCTATTTAAAATATAGCAGTGTGTACATGTCAATCCCAAACTCCCAATCTATCTGATATTCATCTGCTAAGACTCATCTGCCTTTTCCACCATCAAACTGGTGCGTTAAACACGTCTAATATAGGAATTGCCATCTTTGTATCTCAGAAGCCTTTGGTATGGGCACTAATGCCTGTGATTCTACAAAATTCCACATTTTTTTTTTTTTTTTTCTTTTTGCGGTATGTGGGCCTCTCACTGCTGTGGCCTCTCCCGTTGCGGAGCACAGGCTCCGGACGCGCAGGCCCAGCGGCCATGGCTCACGGGCCCAGCCGCTCCGCGGCATGTGGGATCCTCCCAGACCGGGGCACGAACCCGCGTCCCCTGCATCGGCAGACGGACTCTCAACCACTGCGCCACCAGGGAGGCCCAAACTCCACATTTTGATAGGAAGCGAGAGTTTCTGGGGCTTCCACTGGCTCTTCTTCCCATAATAACTCTTAGGCTATAAGTCAGAAATCCAGTACAGGGTTCATGTCACTTGCTAAATATGGTAAAATTGCGATGGTAAAACTCCAACAAAACGCTGTAAGTGGAGTGCAAATTATCCATTGCCAAAAATGCAGAAACACATTACTGAGAAGCTAGTAAAATATCTGGGGTAAAATGAGCCGATATAAATCTAGGCATCTGGATCTTGTGCTTTCCAAGCATATCTGTTCTGGCTAAGGTTTGGCACCACGTGGTAGAAATGATCTATTCTGGTTTAAATGTTGATGGTGTGATTCTGAATCCTGTGAATGGCCAGTACCTCCAGAACAACTGTAGTAATTCCAGGAATATCTTGACTAGTTGGCATTCATTTTATTGGTCCATATTAGGAATATTGGGTCATCCTCTACCTTATATTATCCACAAAAGCTTTTACTGACAAAGAACAGTCACTATACCTCTATTTTTTGAAGTCAGTATTCATTTCATGAAAGTATTTCTCCTTTAGTGAGAGAACAATCTTCTGGGTTCTTTCAGGACATAGCTAGAAGGTAGGTGAACAGACTGAAAAAGAGAAATCCACTACAAGGTTCCCATTTCTTTAAATCTTTAGATCCTTCCTTCTACCTTATATCAAGTAATGACAAGATATAAGAGGCATAAAAACAGGAAAGGAAGAGATAAGACTACTGCTATTTGTAAATGAATATATCACCTATATAGAAAGAGCAATAGAATCTAGATATAAATTATTAGAACTAATAAGAAAGGTCAATAAGTTCTCTGCATATTAAAATCAATCTTTCAAAAACCCAACAGCATTTCTCACAGCATCAATAACCAACTAGAAAATATAATTTAAAATAAAATACTATTCACAATAAGCCCCCAAAATGTAAAGTATGTGGACATTAATGAAGACTGCATAAGATGTGAAAAAAATAAACTTTAAAACTTTTATGAAGGATATATAGAAGTTCAATAAATGCAAAGGCAGCCATCCTCTTGGAATGGATAACAATATTATAAAGATGTCAGTTCCCCCCAAGTTAACCAGTAAATCTGATGCAATCAAAATTTCACATGGATTTTTTTAGGAACTCAGTAAACATCTCTATGATTTGTTTAGAAGAATAAAGTTTGGGACTTCCCTGGTGGCACAGTGGTTAAGAATCTGCCTGCCAATGCAGGGGACACGGGTTCGAGCCCTGGTCCAGGAAGATTCCACATGCCGTGGAGCAACTAAGCCCATGTGCCACAACTACTGATCCTGTGATCTAGAGCCCACAGTGCCACAACTACTGAAGCCCTCGTGCCTAGAGCCCCTGCTCCGCAACAAGAGAAGCCACTGCAGTGAGAAGCCCGCGCATCACAACAAAGAGTAGCCTCCACTTGCCACAACTAGAGAAAGCCCCGCACAGCAACGAAGACCCAACACAGCCATAGATAAATAAATTTATAGAATAAAGCTTTACAAATAACTAAGTCAATCTTTGTTTAAAAAAAAAAAACATAAGAAATGAAGAGAGGGAAAAAAAAGAAAAAAAAGAAATTTAAAAGCATAAAGAGGATGTATCAGTCAGGCTTAAACCAGAGAAACAGAACCAGTCGGAGATATATATTAAGAAATTTATTGCAAGAAATTGGCTCACATAATTTTGGGTTTGCCTATACAAGTCTGAAATTCATAGGGCAGGCTGTCACAGAGGACAGTCTGGGACTCTCAGGTACAGCCTGAAGCTGCAGTCCAGAGGACAAATGTCTTCTTCTACAGAGAAGCCCCAGCTCTGCTCTCAGGGCCTTTAAACTGATTGGATCAGGCCTACCCAGTTTATCTAAGATTATTTTCCTTACTTAAAGTTAACAGATTAACGGGCTTTAATCACATCTACAAAATACCTTCACAACAACACCTAGATTAGTTTTGACTGAGTAAATAACCAGCCAAGGAAAGTGCATAGTGGTTAAAAAAATAAAAAATAAAAAACAGCCAAGGTGACACATCAAAAAGACCATCACAAAAGGGAGATTGTCTTACCAGTTTTAAAGATGTACTATGCAAAACAACAACAACAGCAACAAAAAGATGTATTATGAAGCCCAATTTTTTTTTTAAAAAGCAATATTGTTGTAAGCCCAGTCAGATAGACCCATGGAACAGAATAGATAGCTTCAAGATAAACATGTATGGGAATGTAATATACAATGAAAGCAGCACCACACAGGAAAAGACAAGTTATTCAAATATCCAATGTTGGGGGAACTGGTTATATCTATATGGGAAAAACAAAATGATCTATATCTCACATCACACACAAAAGTAGACTCCAGATGGAATTTAACCTAAATGTGACAGGTGAAAACAGTAAGTAGAAGAAAGTATAGATTATCTTTGTAAATTATGAGTAAGGAAAGACTTCATAAACAAAATCTCTCAGTACACTTGTAGCCAGTTTAGGACATTAATAGGGAGGGTGTCAAAAAAGCTATAGCACCAGAGTCTCCATAAGAAAACTGAGAGGCGGGACTTCCTTGGTGGTCCAGGGGTTACAACTTCACCCTTCCACTGCAGAAGGCGTGGGTTTGATCCCTGGTGGAGGAACTAAGATCCCCTCAAGCCACACAGTGTGGCCGGCCCCCCAAAAATATATCAGATTTGTCTGATATGTCATGTATCAGAAGACAAAGAGAGTTTTACTCTCACTTCTATCCAGTTCAGAAAATTTATTCCTGTATGTCAAACCTTGTTTGTGTTTTTTTCTACGTTTTCATCATGAGAACTGTCCGACTGCTATCAAATGTTTAAAGGAAACCATAAAAAGGAAATACCTAGAGGAAAACGTAAGGGTACATTAATTTTACTCAGGATGAGATAGAACCTTTTCAGCCTATATGTAATAAAGATTTTCCTAACAAAGAAAATCTGTAGTTCTGACTACAAGAAAATTTAGAATGTCTTGTGGTCAATACAAATTGGGACAGCTGCCCAGCTCACAGTAATTTCCCATTAACCTTATTTGTGCCACTGCTTCTTTTCTCAGTAATAGACCTGCCTCCCAGCACAGGGGTAGGCACGTGACCCAGGTTACCCAATTATAGTGCCTCTCTCTTCCCACTTCCTATTCATTTGTTTTGTCTATCAATTCATTCCACAACTGTTTATGGAGTGGGGATTCAATGATGAACAAAATATTCCTGCACTTTCTTGAAGCTTAGGATTTGGGGGAAAATAAGCATTAATCAAACACTTCTGCTAATAACTATATAATTACAAGCTGAAATAAGTTCTCTGAAGGAGAGGAACATGGGTCTATGAGAACATAAGTCAAAGAAAATAGACATACACAAGAGGCAGGAAGGAGGGCAGTCAGAACTGAAGGGGTGTCACTGGAGATGAAAGGTGAAGAATTGGGTAGGAATAAACCAGGTGAAAGGGATAATGAGGGCAGAGAGAAGACTGCATGCCAGGAGAATCACAGCCATCTGTCAGTGGTAAAAGCAATAGGAGATTAGCAGAGATAATCCTGTCACTGGTTGTTAAAGAAATGCAAATTAAACAACTACCAGATGTCATGTTTCACCTCTTAGTTTAACGAATATTTTAATTTTGATGAATGATATGGTGAACTTTCATAGATTGTGACTAGGAGTGTAAATTAGTACAACTTTTCTGGAAAGTAAGTTGACAATATGCTTCAAAAGGCCTAAAAAGAGAGATCTAATGCACAGTATAGTGAATATAGACAATAATATTGTACTACTAAAAAAAAAGAATACTAAAAAATATCACACTTGACATTATTATCCTACAAACCTATCCTAAGCAGAAAAAAAATTAAGATCTCAGATATAGATTTATGTACAAAAAATATTCATTGAAGCATTATTTCAAACGTCGAAAAATTAGAAAAAACAAGGAAATGATTAAATTATGTGCAGCCATATGGTAGAATATTATAGTCAATAGTATACATGCAAGATACATCACTTTTCTAATTAAAGAAAAGAATCCAATTAAAATGTTCCATTGCCAACAAAATATTTTAGTGGTCAATGCATAATTTGTTGCTTAATAGCTACTTGCAGAATAAAAATTCATGATTGACAACAAATATGATTTATGAAGTCCAGACATATTATAAGACTTTAATGTATATCCAATTTTGTATTTGTATATCAAACTGCCTACTTGACAACTTCCACTTTGATAGTTCATAACATCTCAAACTTACTGGGTTCAAAATCAAACACTAATCCCCCCCTCCCTCTCCCCCCTCCCCCTTTCCCGCCTTTAACTCTTTCCCTTTCAGGCTCCCGCATCTCAGTCTGGAGCACCCACAGCCTTTCTTGAGTGCTTCTTCATGTCTCCATCCCCTCACCCTCCTAAAAGTCTGCTCAATTCTGTCTCCAAAATAGATCTAAAATCTGTTTATTGCTCTCCGTCTCCTTTGCCACCACACTATTGCAATGGTCTCTTTCCTGGACCAATGCAATAGCTTCCTAACTGGTCTAGTTTTCATCTCCCTCCAGCCCATTTCCCATCCAATGGAGAGTGTGGTCCTGTAAAAATAAAAACTGAGTTCAGCCATTCCCCTGCTGAAAACATTTCAATGCTTTCCATTACATTTAAATAATATCCAGGGACTTCCTTGGTGGCTCAGCAGCTAAGAATCTGTCTGCCAGTGCTGGGGACATGGGTTCGATCCCTGGTCCGGGAGGATTCCACACGCCACAGAGCAACTAAGCCCATGCACCACAACTACTGAGCCTGCGTGCCACAACTACTGAAGCCTGCGCGCCTGGAGCCCGTGCTCTGCAACAAGAGAAGCCACCACAATGAGAAAGAAGCCTTCGCACCACAGCGAAGAGTAGCCTCCGCTGACCACAACTAGAGAAAGCCTGCGCGCAGTAACAAAGACCCAGTGCAGCCAAAAAATAAAATAAAATAATTAATTAATTTAAATTGCATATGTTAAAAAATAAATAAAATAACATCCAACACCCTTTCTATGACCTATATAATAATTGCTAACATTATCAGCTAGACAATTACTATAAATGTTTTATATTTACTAACTCAAGGAATCCTAACAAGAAGCCTATGAAGTAGGTATTCTTATAATTTCTAATTTACAGACAAGGCAAACAAGGCACAGGGTTTAAATTTGCCCAGCGTCTCTCAGTAATGGTGGAGGCAGTGTTTAACCCCAGACAGTCTAGACCCTGCTCTCAGCACCACCAGCCCCCTCCGGTACTCAGCTGTGCTCACAGGGATCCTGTGATCTGGTCTCTAGGCTCCTGGAAACTGACAAACGTTCTCACTTGAGTGCATTTGTGCCCTGGCTGATTTCCTCCCAGGAACACTGTTTTCACTGCTCTTTAAATAGCGGCTTCTCATCTTCATAAAAAGGGAATAGTAAAATAGATCATGGTACATGTTTACAATGGAATACCATGTAACTATTTTAAAAATTTGAGCTAAATCTGTATGTACTAATATGGAAAGATATTTAGCGTATTTTAGATTGTTAAGTGAAAAAAGCCAAGTTTCAGAATAGTATGTTAAAATAAAGGAATATGTATACCATGATATCATGTATTTTAAAAAAAAATAAATCTATTTATTTATTTATTTTTGGCTGCGTGGGGTCGTCATTGCTGTGCGTGGCTTTCTCTAATTGTGGTGAGCGAGGTCTACTCTTTATTACAGTGCCCGGGCTTCTCATTGCAGTGGCTTCTCTTGCTGCAGAGCACAGGCTCTAGGCATGCGGGCTTCAGTAGTTGTGGCACACGGGCTCTAGAGCGCAGGCTCAGTAGTCGTGGCACACAGGCTTAGTTGTTCCGCGCCATGTGGGATCTTCCCGGACCGGGCAGGGATCGAACCCATGTCCCCTGCATTGGCAGGCAGATTCTTAACCACTGCGCCACCAGGGAAGTCCAGATATCATGTGTTTTATTAAAATTAAAAAAATTTTTTTTTACCTATCAAAGGTCTAAAGGTTTATACACTAAATTTTTAACTGAGGTAAACTCTGAGGAGGGAGCTGGAAAGAAAGAAGAATAGGAAAAAGGATTTTCACTTTGTACATTGCACATTGTTTGAATTTTTTTATCCTCATCCTACATTAGTAATGTAATAATAATTCTAAGGCAAATGTTTTCTTTATATGCTAAATGTCTGATTGCTACATTTTGTTATTTTGGTATTCTAATTTTTGCTACTTTTATCCCTTTCCCAGGTTTCTCTTAGGTAGCTGGAGAAGGTGTCTAATTTAATTCTTTTATTTTTTCATGGGCTGAGTTTTTCTTTAGTGCTCAGGACTCTCCAAAATGATTGGTTGTTTCACCACAATTATTTACATTATACAGACATAGCCATCATTACTAACTAAATGTTTTCCTAGGGGCTTCCCTGGCGGGCCAGTGGTTAAGACTCTGTGCTTCCACTGCAGGGGGTGCCGGTTTGATCCCTGGTCGGGGAACTAAGCTCCCGCATGCCACGTGGTGTGGCCAAAAATAATAATAAAAATAATAAATGTTTTCCTAATTTCCTCTCAGTTCTAAGCTGGTTCATGGACTTCCCTGGTGGTGCAGTGGTTAAGAGTCCACCTGCCAATGCAGGAGACACGGGTTCGAGCGCTGGTCCAGGAAGATCCCACATGCTGCAGAGCAGCTAAGCCCATGTGCCACAGCTACTGAGCCTGTGCTCTAGAGCCCGCGTGCCACAACTACTGAAGCCTGCATGCCTAGACCCCATGTGCTCCACAACAAGAGAAGCCACCACAATGAGAAGCCCACTCACTGCAACGAAGAGTAGCCCCCGCACGCCACAACTAGAGAAAGCCCTCACAGCAATGAAGACCCAAAGCAGCCAAAAAAATAAATAAATACAAATAAATAAATACATAAATAAAAAATAAGCTGGTTCATGAAAACCAGCCTTAACTAAGTCTCCAACTTGTGATTTCCATATTCATGTTTCCAAGCAATGAATGAGCGTTCAGTCACTTTCTCTGTTATTAGTTCTCTGTTACTGAATCCAAGCTCGTACTGCTAGCTGCATGATAGGCCAATAAATAGAGAGATGAGGTGTTGGGGTAAGGAATAGCAACTTTATTCAGAAATCCAGTAGACCAATAAGACGGCAGACAAGTGTTCCAAAGAATCATCTTACCCAAGTTAGAATTCAGGCTTCTTTATGCTAAAAGAGAATGGGGTGTGACTGGTTGTTGCAGACTTCTTGGTGCCAGCCAGACCCCCAGAGGGGATGTGATAATCCTTTGATCTTGTAGCTGTCCATGTAGCTCCAGTCATTGTGTTCCTGAAAACCTCCAAGAAGACAAATGTTATTTTCTGTTCTACAACTTTTTTTTCTTTTTTTTGCGGTACGCGGGCCTCTCACTGTTGTGGCTTCTCCCGTTGCAGAGCACAGGCTCTGGACGTGCAGGCCCAGCGGCCATGGCTCACGGGCCCAGCCACGCTGCGGCACGTGGGGCCCTCCCGGACCGGGGCACGAACCCGTGTCCCCTGCATCAGCAGGCGGACTCTCAACCACTGCGCCACCAGGGAAGCCCTGTTCTACAACTTTTTATCTCTATATGAAAGATCTACAACTCTTTATCTTTATATGAATGAAAAGTGTTATGGCTTTAAAGGTCAAGCCTGGGAGACAGAGCCTTGAGACAGGGCTATTATGTATACTTCAGGCTATAGGCAACATTCTTTCAAAGGAAGGTACAGAGCCAGCATGACTAAGCACAGGCACCAGAGCACAAAGGTTAGAGCTGAAAGAATAGATCCAATATGGAGTCAGGTTTGTTCTTCTCTGTTACATGAGGACATCCTCACATCACTCCTTTGAGGATCTTGCTTATTCAGTGTAAGGTTTTCTTGACCATCTCTATACTGGTAATTCTAGTTCTGGTTGTATATTCCACCCAGATCTACCCTGAGCCCCAGACTCTTATAACCAGTACTCACTAGATATCTTCATTTGGATGTCTCAAATTGAACTCATCATTCTGCCCCACCTTCCCTTATTGTCCCTTAGTTAATGGTACCATTGTCCTTCCACCTGGTCACCCAAGCCAGAACCCAGAAGTTGGTCTAGATTTTCTCTCTCCTTCACTTCCATATTCCAGTAGTATCTTGGGGGACCCCTCCTGGGAGCAATTCTGAATCAGTCAGGGTCCAATCAGGAGAGATAAACCACATAGTAATATGAATAGAGAAAGTTTAATATAAAGGGACGTTGGGGGAGAGGGCCTAGATTCTATAAAGGGACATGATAATTAAATTTGGGGCCAGCCTCTGGCTTTCTCCTAAGTTGTAGGAGTAAGCCTCAGTTAGAGAGTACTCCCAAGTGGGCACATTATTTACTCCTGTATATATCTCCCCAACCAAGATATAAACTTTTTGTGGTCATTTTTTTACTATCTCTTTTCCTTTTCTCCTCATATTCCCATCATCTAGACCAGTCAAGCCCACCCTTTCAGAGTCTCCCCACCCACTGCTTAATCTCCATTCTTGCTGCCATGGCAGTCCAGTCCTCCTCACCTCATAGTTACTGTACAGGAACCATGTTCCACAAGGTCACTCATTCAACAGCCTGGCCCTGTGCAAGGTGCTGAAGATATAGACATGAAATGACACATGAACCCTCCAGCCTGACGACCATATCTTTGCCAGGACAATCTTCCCTCCTTTCAGCAAGTCAGTCCCCTCCTCAGGGACCTATAAAAGCATGCTGTTGCCTACCCAATAAATTTTAAATTCATACTTTGCTTTCTTTCATTCACTCAAGTGTTACTGAAGGGTTACTACGTGCCAGGCACTGGTATTAGGTATAAAGGTGGACAAACTAGGCATGGGCCCTGTCCTCAAGGAATTTAGTCTAGTGGGGAAGATGTAAAAGCCAAAATCACAAAAATAATTATATAATTACTATTGTTTAATTACAATTATTATGAACAATATGAGGGGTGCCTATAAGAGTATATAAACAAGAGATCTGATCTATTCTAAACCAGGAAGCAAGACAAGGCCTGAGATCTGAGTAGGAGCCCAGGTTTAGGTGTGTGTTGGGTGGAAGGTAGTTGTTAAGTGTCCCAGGAAGAGGGAGCAGCTCATTCAGAGGTCCAGCTTTGAGCATACATGGGGCATGAGAAACTGTATACCTATAGCATAGCAAACAAGGGAGAGAGTGGCAGATATGGAATGAATCATGCAGTGAATTGCAGACTGTATTAAGGTTTTTGGACTTTGTCCTTCCTAAAAGTTATGAGAAGCCATTGATGGTTCAAAGCATGTTATACCATGACCTGACTTACATTTTTTTCTCTCAACATTTTATTATGAAAATGTTCAAACAGTGAAGAGAATTGTACAATGAACACCCATATTGCTGACTCACACAGATTTTACAATTAATATTTTGCTCCTGACTTAATTTTTAAATTACATCACACTGACAAGTATGTAGGTGTTAAAAAGGAGGAAATAAATTTAATCTCTTCATCCCAGGGAGGATACAAAAAAGTTTAGAAATGGTACAGCCTAGCTGATAAAATGATTAGAAATTATTAAATGCACAAAAGCACAAGGGATCATTGCAAAATTCCAAACACAGTTATTGGGGAAAAGTGTACTAGAGTTGTTTTCTCAGATACACCCTTTATCATTTCATCTTTGTGAACTATGATTCCAGGTCCAGGGTTAAATTTTTATTTTTTTATAACCTGATTTCCTCTTATTAGAACTTGAAATACAGTGTTTAAAGAGGTAAAAACTCCACAAACACTTTAGTTTCTAAGATAATTTGCACTTCACCAGATAAGTGAGTTGATGAAGCCCTGACAAATGGTGACGAGAGGAATGGAGAAAAAAAAGATAAATTTTAAAAATGTATGGGAAGTGGAATTGATGAGAAGTGTTAACTAATTAAATTAGGGAGGGCGAGAAGAAAGTTTTAGCAGAGATGTTTCGAGGGCAAAGGAGGAATAGACTATTAAAATGCTTATTTTAATTTTGGATATGCTAATTTTTGTAAGCCTCTGAAATATCCAGGTAAATATTACAATAAGCAACTAGAATTTAAACATGGAACTGGAGGGGTGGGGGATGTTCAAGTCTAAAAATACAGATTTGGAAACCGTAATCATATAGGTCCCTGATTGAAACCATGAAAGCAGATGAGGTTGGCTCTGGAGAGTATGCAAAAAGAGAGGACAATTGTCACCTTGAGTCATCACGAAATCTCTGGGTCTCAGGTACCTTAAAAACCTGATACTGTTCCAGATGACTATTTATTTATTTATTTATTTATTTATGGCTGCATTGGGTCTTCATTGCTGTGCACGGGCTTTTCTCTAGTTGCAGCATGCAGGGGCCACTCTGTTGCAGTGCGCGAGCTTCTCATTGTGGTGGCTTCTCTTGTTGCAGAGCACAGGCTCTAGGCGTGCAGGCTTCAGTAGTTGTGGCATGCAGGCTCAGTAGTTGTGGCTCGCAGGGTCTAGAGCGCAGGCTCAGTAGTTGTGGCACATGGTCTTAGTTGCTCCATGGCATGTGGAATCTTCCCAGACCAGGGCTCGAACCAGTATCCCCTGAACTGGCAGGCAGATTCTTAACCACTGTGCCACCAAGAAGTCCCCAGATGACTATTTTAAACAAGCAAGAATCAAACTGCCACTTTTTACAACCCAATAATAAAAGTAATAATGGGCAAGGTATCTGAATACACATTTCCCTAAACAAGATCTACAAATGGGCAATAAACACATGAAATATGCTCAACATCATTATTAGGGATAGGCAAATCAAAACCGCAATGGCATATCACTTCACACCCACTAGGGTGGCTATAATTAAATGGCAGTTCCTCTAAAAGTTAAACATAGAGTTACCATACAACCCAGCAATTCCATTACTAGGTATATTCCCCAAAGAACTGAAAATATATGTTCATCCAAAAACTTGTACATGAATGTTCACAGCAGCATCATTCATAATAGCTAAAAAGTGGAAACCACCCAAAAGTCCACCAACTGATGAGTGGATTAATAAAATGTGATACATTTATACAATGAAATATTATTCAGCAATAAAAAGGACTGAAATAGTAATACATGCTACAGCACAGACGAACATTGAAATCTTTATACTGTTAAGCAAGCCAGTCACAAAGGATTTCATATTACATGTATGATTCCATTTTTATAGGAAATGTCCAGAATAGGCAAAACTATAGACAAAGCAGATTTTAGAGTCCTCAGAGCTGGGAGGGTTGTGTGTGTGTGTGTGGGGGGGAATGTGAGGGGGAAGATGTACCAGGACTATTAATGACAGGTTTCTTTTTGGGGGTGATTAAACTGTTCTGAAATTGTGATGGTTGCACAACTCCGTAAATACAAAAACCACTTGAATTGTACACTTTAAACAGGAGTATTGCGTGGTATGTGAATTATATCTCAAGAAGGCTGTTTTAAAAAAATCAAATGGCCCTTTACAGGTATCAAAGTGCCTCATCAGCTGGGTACCATACTTTGTTTTCTCTAAAGGGAAACAACAGGCCCAGAGGAATGTCTGAACTTCCAAGTTTGGACTCTTTCCACTATGTCATGTTGTTGGGTGATGGCATAATTAATCTTCACTCCTTGTGACACCGCTATAGCTGCACATGTCTCTAACGCAAAATCTTAGTTTGCAAATGTATGTTTAACAGTTCTCCCTTATTAGACCACTAACTTCAGATTAGAGATTGTGGCTGATTTCAGTACATCAATATCTGGTAAAGTGCTTTGGTATTTAACAGATGCTCAAATGAAGGGTTTTCAGGTAGGAAAGATCCACAACTGAAGCTACAGAAAACCAAAGTAAAGCACGGAACCCAGTATACGGACATCCTCCCTCTCCAACCAAATCAAGACACAAAAAAAGAGAAACGAATAAAGCGGAAGAACGGAGAGAAGGATGGGAGAAACGGCGGGCCTCTCCTCCCTCCCTTCCCCCACCCTCCACGACAGCTTCCCAGAAAGTTCCAGAAGAGAGTCAGGAGTGGCCGGTGACATCACGACGCCCCGTGGCGACCACCACTGAGGCCACTGGCGCGCTTTCTTTCCCGCCTCAAAAAGACGCGGAGATGGGGTTAGCGCGGCGCGAGGGGCGGGGCTTACGTCACGTACAGTTCGGGACGCGCCATTGCTGGAAAGGGAAAGCCGAGCGCGGAGGGGCGGAGCCAAGAAAGCGCGCCTTCTGGGAGGGGGTGGGGCCTGGTTAAAGAGCGCCGCGTCACATCCGGGAGACTTAGAGCCCGAGCGGAGGCGGTGCGGAGCGTTTCTCCTCAGCGGCTCGGGAACCAGTGCGTGTTGCGGGGCTGCGGCTGAGCCTCTAGGTAGAAGGCGCAAGAGGTTGGCAGCTTCGATTGAAGCACGTCGGGCGGCGAGAGCAGCTAGAAGTCATGAGCGACAGCGGCGAGCAGAACTACGGCGAGCGGGTACGTAGCGGTGGTGCAGGGGGCGGCTGTGTGGTCCCAGCTTCTTGCATCTCTTTCCAGGCCCGTCGGCCTCGGACCGGGAGACTGGGGCGATTTCGACTCCGAAGTCTGAGACCGGGAGGGATGGGAGTCAGAGGTTTTAAAAGCCCTAGTGGATAGTGTGTTTTTCCGTGAAGGAGGCCGCCGACGGGTTTAGGTGGCCCTTTACCCGGAACGGCGATTTTTTCCGTTATGGTGGTGGGGGGGAATTAAAAATGGCCGCTGCGTCCCCTCCGTGGTGGGGGAGGGGAGCGGTATCTCGTTTCGCCGTTGCTCTCCTGTGAAGCCTCGCCGCAGCCATCTTGGGCTGGCGGGCTGGGCGCGCTGCCAGAGGCACAAAATGGCGGAGGAGCCGCGCGACAACCTCTAGGCCGTGGGGGAGGGGGCGGGCAGAAACGCAGCGTTCTTTGGGATTTTTTTGCTCAGAATTTACGTCAAGACAGGATCATATTCTGGGCCCCGAAAGAATGGGAATCTAGGGTGTTCTTGGGGCCTCTTTTAAAATGGGGAAACTAGTCTGAGGTAGACTAAGTTCTGGACCCGTTAGTTTGAGGGGATTGCGCGCGAGCTTTGTGTTTGGCCTAAAAGGAGTGCTTTTCTTTGATACCGAAAGGGCTTTCAAACCCAAAATCGTTTCCGGTATCCAGAGTAGACCACGGGGTCGCTGAGATTTTCTTGTTTGAGGGAGTAGATTTTTTTCTGCGAGATGGTGGAGAAATTGGCGGGCAGCAATTTACGGCGCTGTTGTTTTCTTTGTTTTGAGGCATTCCTGTTCTGTGAAGCACAAGTTGTGTTGGTGCACTTTTTAAAGTTTCCATTCCAAAATGTGGAGTTTGGTGAGGGTTGGATAAACTGCAGAAATAAGAAAGTTTCCGGGCTTAGAAAGCATGATACAAAGCTTGGTTGCGGGTTCGTGAGTACTAAGATGCGGAAATGTCAGTCTTGCCAGAATCTTGCATATTTGGAGGTTAGAAAGAGGGTAATAAAAAGGACCATGGAACTTGGTTTGTTTTTTTTTTTTACTTGATGGGACTAGGTTGGGTGTTTTTTATAGTTTATATGTAATTGTCAGGTAAATCTACTTAAGTATCTTCTCAAACTCATGAAACAAATTTTAGTTGTTTCATTAGAAGGGCGTTTTTATAGAGAAACTCCTTAGCTCTTGGAGTCTTAGTGAATTTACTGTGTAACTTTGGAGCCAAGTCTGATTAATTTGGTTTGAACTAATCAGGCCCCGCCTTTACCTATGCAGATGAGTATTGGCTTTATATATTCTTCCGTAAGACGATTGATTGCCACTGTCACCAGTGTGTGTGCGATTATTTTTTAAGCTCGCTCTTAGGGTGAGAAAGCTTGGATCAAGTTCACAGGTTGTTAAAGCTGTGGGTTATGGTTTCTGCCGGTTGAATATACTGTCGAAACTAGGCGTCAGTGTTCGGACTGGAAAGCAAATGATAATTTTAGTTTTCAGCTATTAAAACAATTATAGGATACTTTTGCATTGTTTTGAGACTACAAAATGACTGGTCTCTGACTAGAGCTCTCAGCTGAATAAACCTGAGTAAGTTACTTGTGATGGTGTGCTTGAGAAGATGAAAAATTCCCCAAAGGAAAGTTAGGGTATTTTTTACCTAAGGGAGGAAACAATTTCAAGAATTAGGTCCTGGTTTGAGACATCTCAAGAGACATTGTCATCCCATTAATCAAGTTTTTGAATTGGTACTTTCTGTTAGTAGAATATACATCCTAGTTATATCACAATCCCGTTACATGGAATGGTTATTCAATAAATTCTTATGGAAGGAGACAAAGTAATAAAAAAAATTTAAAGGTACATGTTAAAAATTGATATTTTGTCTTACATAGAGTCTTGACTTCTTGGAAGAGTTTTTCTGAACTCTGACGTTGTGGAGTACTTCCACATTGTTTTCTTCAGCGTTTGTTTTGTATGTAGATTGCTTTCCAGTTGGTTTACTGGAACCTGAAATGGTTAGACTGTACCTAAAACAAATACGTTTGGGGCTCCCAAAGAACGTGTGGCAAAACCATAAAGCTCAGTGGGATGATTTAAATATAATGCCGTTAAAAACACTAGGTAAAACACTCAGGTCTGATTGGCTAGAAACTTCCTTTTGGAAGTGCCTGAAAACCGTGGGAAAACCGTTGCATTCGGGGTAATAATCTTGGACATGGCCTGCTATGAATAGCTTATCTGGAGCCTGAAAAATTACTTTCATTCCACTCTGAGTTTTCAAACATTACAAATTGTTGATGTAAATCACTAATACCTACCAGTCTAATCAGCTAATGTTAATGTAATCACTAAAATCTTACCAGCTGCAACCACCTCCTGCCCCACCATAGCCACCGGCCCCGCCGCTCTAGAAATGTTTCTTCTTCTCCTTTAGACTTTATTATAGGTTCGATTCCTATACAGATTGGGGTGGGGTGCGAGCAATAAATTATCCTCGACTTGGTTGCTGATAGCGTGTTTACTTTATTGCGTGAATATTGGCACTTAAGAGTTGTGGTTCCTTATGTTCCTTTGTCTTGTTTTAAATGTGCAGCTAGGGTGCGTTCCTGAATTTTTGTGGTTCGTTTCACACTTTCAGTTACGGCAGAATCTACCTTTTACCTGTATCTGGGATTTTTCATGTCAGAGTTGATAGATTTAAATTAAAACCTGTTTCTAATTAGAGCTGACTTCCCTGATGTGGCCAAATCCATGTTAAAGTAAGATGATATTCATTTTCAAGTTCTAGTTTCTTCCAGTCATTTCCCACAATTGCTCACATTTTTTGCAAAGCACCTTTGGAAAAAAGGTGCTTTTAGCAGATATGTCACAATTTGGGAGAATAAGAACATGATAGAGTCATGTAGCCAAGTTTAGAGGTGCATGGTAACGATGAGAGGGAGGTGGTAAATAAATCTTGTAAGGCCCAATTATGGTCACACTCTTTAGGGTGTGGTGACGTTTGTTCTTGGCACTGGTTTAATGTTCTACCCTCCCAATTTCTTTAGCTTGTACAAATGGGTCTTTACCTAGAGAAACCAGAAACTAAGGAAACGCAATTTGCATGGACCAAATCATTTTAATTTGCTATCAAGATTGCAATAAATACTCTTGATATTGTTGCCTATTTTTGTAGAAGTAATGTGTATACAACATAGGTATGTTATCTTTAGTCTTATTCTTTGTAGAGATGAATAGCATCTGGATACTATCCCATCAAACTGCCTTTCAGATTCTGCAGTTTTTTTCCTCTTCTGCTTAATCTTGCGTTGTCTTTTTGAATTGTTTTTAGCTACTAACTCTAAATCCAGATTTTCAAAACTAAAACATCAATCTGTTTCTTCCTAGAGGATTAAATTAATGTTGGTGGGAGGAAATAGTTTTGTTTCAGTATGAGTCTGGTTAGGCACAAGTCTCTTGAAACCAGGTTGAAGAATATTTTTCTTGGTCTTAACTAAGAATGATTTAATGTTACGGATATGGCCTGGAACTAGAAGGTGGCATGTTCATACTGAAATTACAAGTAATTATAAGGTAAGTACTACTGGTTTTGTGAAAAGATTGAACAGGAATTCAGAAGATGAGAGGTGTGTTAAATGGAATTTGCCTTGTACAGCTTTTTCTCATTCCTTATCTCCAATAAAATCCAAAGCCTGGTAAATATTAATACTTGCATAGTTGTTGACATTTTGCCCAAGAGGACAATGCTACAGTTGTGTATATCTTTTGAGCCTTAGCATTGCATGTTATGTTGATCGGTTTTTTGCTCATAATTGTATTATTTTCTTATGACCTACAGTGATGTGGTGATTGGGAATTTTAAGTGTTCACCCAATTTAGTTTTTGGGGGGAGGGTGTCACTTAGTCTTGTTTTTAAGCTGGGGTTGGGGAGTTCTTCATTATAGCAAATTAGTCTTCAGATTCCCCCAAAATCTTTGCTTTGAATTGGGTTTTGGAGGTTACATTCTGATTTTTATCACAAGATTGCTGAATATGACAGCATGGATGAGGACCCTTTTGGGTTGTTTTTTGTTTGTTTTTTTGCTTAGATATTAGATTAAAAAGTAGTCTTCTGAAACAGTAAAACATACTTGCGCTTCTGGAAATTACTGAATGTTTTATGAATGTAAATTCAGAGTCTGTACTGTTTTTGCAAGAGATCTTTTAAAAGCTTGGGCTTAGAGCTCATTTAGGCATGTCAGATGACAGTTTTTTCAGAAATTTTCAGTCTTTGAGGATTTTTCTATCCAACCAACCTTCCAGTAGAGTTTAGCTGCAGAAAGAAATAAATAGTACAGTCCTTACGTTGATATGAGCATTGATCTTTATAGCATATTCAATGAGTTTTTATTTCCTCCTAGTTTTTAAAATACTACCTTGTCGATCAACCTAATGAGTTTGCACGTTTTTAATGTTACATAAATTCCAGTTGTAGTCCCTAGAATTATTTTAACAAAAATTGTGTTGGTGATGGGACAAACTTCTGCTTATTTGTAAGTAGGATCTCTTAACCATATGTGTATAACATTAGCCCAGTAGTTCTTCCGGTTTTATGAAGTGGCCACTTGAACTTAGCTGAGGTTTGAATGAACCTAGTATTTATATTATCTAGCAGTGTGCTTTGTTCTTCAAATATAAAAAGAAGGGAGAATGTTGGGAAGGAGTAATGAAATAGCAGGAAGGTGTCCATATTGAAGACTTGTGGTATCTAGAGCTTTGGCCTCTTCCAGCATTTTCTGCACCTAAGCCCTATATTTAAACTTTAGGAGGCCTTAAGAGGAAACCTGCTTGGGCATTCTGATTCCACGATTACATTTGTGCTGGCAGTAAACATTTCCCATTACATTTTAGTGATGGATATTAAAACGAATTACTGTGACTCCCTTAAATAAAAAGTTATTTAAATTTTTTCCTGGATTAAATAAGCAATAATTAACATTGAAAAACTAGACTGAAGATTATGCTTACCCTCTTAGAAAAGACATCACAATACTTCCATCATAGCCATGCATGGTTGTCTTTTTGATCAGATAGGTATAAAGACTCATCTCTCACTCTCTCTCTCTGTTCCCCCCCCCCCCCCGCCCCAGAAAGTTTTATTTTCAGAAAAACTAGGAGAGGAAATTGTTAACAGTGAAAGATCATAAGGTGAAGTTCAGGGAAACTAGGATGTTTTATGAGGGCAGTTATTTTGATTAAGATGTTCAGTAGACACTATTATACTTTATTGATCTGTTAAGTGATATTGAATCTTTTTAATAATTTCAGGAGGTTAGCTGTAATTTTCTCCCAATATTGCCACCTTTGAAAGTAGGATTGCTCCTTTGGACTGCAGAAGATTTTAATACTTTGTTCATTGAGGGGGGAGATTTTACCAAAAATTCTTTGAAAACACCACTGTTGGATTCAAGTTTGTTCTGCTTTCTTCATAGCTACTCGCATGTAGTAGTTGGTTGACTTGATTTGGTCTTTTTAATGAGTTTAGTTCTAAATTCAGTAAGTTGGGCCATTCATATTATAAAGTCTCGCTAGAGCAGCTTTTCTAGGGGTGGGTTGAACACTATAGTCCAAATTTTCAAATTCCCTGATAATTGTTTTTTTACAGAGCTACTTTTGCAGTTAAAAAAATGTGTGACGTTGAATACATATCTTGCCCTTAGTCACAATTTGTAAACTTCTTCAACCCTCAGCCTTGTCATCATTGTGCAAATGAATTGTCCGTGCTTTCCTTTCTTGCACTTTTGTATTTACGTGTCACTTTTTGACTAGAGATGTGCTTTTGACACTGAACATACTTTCTATTGATGAATACGATAAGTGTGAAATGTAATTATAGTTCTTAAAATGTCAGTTGAACAGTAAATGTTCAGTCGTGCACTTCACATTCAGCTTAAGCATGATAAATCTACTTGGAGTAGACAAAAGAGATTGATTATATATTTTAGAGCCAACAGGAAACTAGTTTCAGTTTTTTGAGCTGCGTATTCTAGCTTTTCTAAAAATCCAAAACAAGAGGGATTTTTTTTTTCTAGTTTCAGTTTTGGCACTGGATTTTATCCTGGAGTTTTAAAATATTCTTCATCCTGTTCTTTTTCTATTAAGGTTAATGTTGAAGAAGGAAAATGCGGAAGTCGTCATTTGACAAGTTTTATAAATGAGTATTTGAAGCTCAGGAATAAGTGAAGCTGAAATTTGAAAAAATAAAAGAAAGAATGCATGCTAATTATCAGACCAGAAGTCCCACTTGTAGAATATTGAGCAATTTGTGTGAAGTGGGGAAGATGAAAGAAGTCAGAATTTGAAACGGAAGAATGAAGAAAAGAAATAAAAATGAAGTTAAGATAAGAAGTAATCTGGAATCAGAAAGCACTACGCTAAGTAATTACTAGTCTGTTTATGTGTCCCTGTATATTTTGCTAAACATGCATGCATTATTTGTTTAATAGAAGAAATATATACAGGGTAAAGAAGTGCCTTCCAGGGGAAACGTTTAAATTAGGTAATTCTAATTTTAAGTTCTTAGTCAAATGATTGAAATGCAACTTTAAAAAATAATAACAACTCTTTGTAGTCAAATAGGAGGCAGGAATGAGCTCTTCAGTTTGGGTAACAGCCAGCTTCATGTTGTCACATCCTGGATTTTTCATCTCTAAGTTTGCTGGTCCTGGGGCATGAGTGAGTACCTCCAGAGTTGGAGTTGGTGGTCTGTCTGTGCCACCCCCCTGGACTCTTAATGCACAGACCCCTGTCATTCAGTACAGAGTAGTATATAGTAGAATGTTTTCTTAAGTTTGTCAAAGTTTTCCTAAAGAATGTCACCAGGTTGGTTATAGAACCAAACCCCGAAAATCCAAGCAAAGCATTGGACAGGATAGTTCCTTTTGGCGTTTATGAAAACATTAATTTCTTTCTAGATGGCAGTAGTAGAAAGCTATGACCATTTAGGCCCTAACTTTAAGGTGCATGTGTGCTAAATTCATAAGATGATTCTTAATTCTTTTCTGTTTAATTCTTATTCCAGCTCAGTGACTGGGGTTACTGCTACAAAGTTATAGGGGCTTCCCTTAGAATGAGGTGGGTCACATAAGTGAACAGTATATGTAACTGAAAAGTGGCAAAAGTAGGTGCTTTTTTCCCTTTTCTCATTTTCTGTTATTAACACTTAACTGTTAAAATGATGTGAGAGATACAGATCATAAAGTAGCTCTATTCTGGTTCCCTACTCCCTCCACTTACTGGGAAAATAGACGCCAAAGTTCTGTCATTTTCCCTTCTGTGTGTTTGTTGTGTTTTAGCTGAATAGAAAAAAATGATTGGTGCAGTCTTGTTACTTTCAGTTGGATGGGACAAGTGCATATGTCAAAATAATACCCAGTAGTAGCCAACCAACAGATGGCTTCTACCCTGTTGGGAAAGCTAAGGCTGTGCTGTCGCCTCTCCCCGAAACGAAGATAGCCTAAAAAACTTGGAGAGTTGTCAGACCTTACAGCTTTTGGAAAAAGTGGTCCAAATGACATTCTAGAGGAATCCGTTTTCTGAGATTTTAGGGCCTGTTAGTGTCAGATTTGTGCTTTTTGTAATATTTCTGTATCTTGCAAGCAGAAGAAGCTTACTTCCCTTTATAGGCAGTAGTTTCCAGTATTTGCTTTGTCCCGATTTATTGCTTTGTAAAATTTGCCACATGTAAGCTAATAACATTAAATTGGTAATGTTGATTTTGCATTCTGAATTACAGTTTAGGCAGAGAGCTGAGGCAAGTGATGTGAATGGATGTTATATTTCTATTTAAGCTCATGGATTCTCTTATCAGGAGATCTAAAAGGTCTTTGGGGTCCAAAAGAGAAAAGACCTGTTAGTCATCTAAGGGGAAGAAGCAGTTTGGAATTCGATTATATGGCACAAGCTGGAAAGATGTAAAGCAAAAATAAACATTGATGCTAGTGGACCATCTCATCCATTCAGGTTCCTCTCCTGCCCTGGCCAAAGCATCTTTGAGTATGAGAGTGCATCCCTCTACCCCTTGTCGGGGGACTATGGGGGAGACAGGCCTCTTACGCTGGGGCAGGTGTAAGGTACATGCCCTCAGGAGGGCTGATTAATGCCAGGGGGCAGGTGGGGGCAGAGAAGGTGACAAAAAACAAGGTTTCAGGAAAATGACTTTGTTGGGGGGAAAAAAATCAGATAGGTAAGAAGTATAAAGCTTGAAATTGATTAAGTCAGTAAGACTTAACTCTAAGCATCATAAACACCTATGGTGTTTTTAAGAAATACAGATGCCCAACTGCAGATCTAAAATAAGCGCTAGTTAGGGATGTGTTTTTAAGTGCTAGGTACGTTTACTGCATACCTCTAAGAGCCACTGTTCAAAATGTAATTTAGTGCATTTAGTTTTTAAAATGTATGAGAAACCTAGTGATGATTGGATGGTTTTTCCCACTTCTTTCATTTCTTTCAGAAAGTTTTTCTAAGATACTGCCATTCTCAGAATAGGTAGACACTGGTTGGTATTTTGTTGGAGGGCTGAGTTTGTTTTTCCCTGATGTGTTGCGTGTAGATTGTATATTAGTATATGGTTAAGATCCAGTCTATAAGAACTTGATTCCCTGAGCAGTTTTCAGGGAATTTTGGCTTTGTTATTCATGCTAACTTTAAGTATATGACCCTTTTCCTTGAGATATTGATGTTCAGAGTAGTGCTTCTTTTGGTAGGATTTTAATGTGTTGACATTTATTGTTTTGACAGCCCTGAAAGTGGACTTGGAATTTTCCTTGTGTGTAGGGGCTTTTCCAGCTGGTTTTACAGATTTGACCATGGACCAAGGTTTAAAGCTAACTTTATGCTTTTAGATTTGGCTAATTTAGGTGTCATTTCTTCTAGACAGGCTAAATATCCTTGCACATAGTTCCAAACCAGCTAATGGCCAACATAACTGCAAAAAGGTTTAACTTGAAGACTACCCCTGACAAGAAAGGTAGGAGGTAGAGGCATTGTTTTCTGTGTTAGCCTAACAAGTGTCTGTACAGAAGGAAAAAAATCTTAGCATTCTGGTGGTTTCCCCTATTCCTGGTCTGAGAAGTGATTGCTCACAAAATGCATCTGCATGTAGCCAACTAGTTTTAGAGGTTGAGTGAAAAGTCTTATAATAATTTCACAAATACTGTATCTTTGATCCTTGATCTACTAGAATTTCATGGGGGAACCTCATTAAGGTTTATTCTGAGGCTAGAAGTACTTTCTTTTCCCTCTTGGTGGACAGACTGGTAAAGCATCTCAGCTTGGAATAAGGCTTTTCTGTTTACTGAAGCAAGAGGCTTAAAAGAGGATCTTGACTTTTTCTATTCTTTCTTCCTTTTTCAGATCCCTAGATTGATTTCTGTTAACTACAGTCTACTTGCTTGGTAATCTTTTAACTCTTATTGCGAGGCACACATATTCTCTTCTTGCCAGAGCGAATTGTTTTCGTTGGTTTCCATTAAAAGTCATAATCATTCCATGAAGTAATCTTTCTAGCACTGGAGTAAACAAAGTTATTTAGTAAATAGCTTTTGGGTCCCTATTTCTACCTTCTCTTCTAGATTAGCTTTTGCCTGTTGAAATGATGGCAGAAAGTGCATCCCCAATTTGAGAACTTCTTTGTTCGAGGAGGAGAACGTGGATTGTGCTTTAAAATGTCTCTTCAGAATATTTGCCTGAGAAAGCCAAGGGATTGTTGGTTGGGGTCCCCAAACCACTTCTAACCACTCCTTGATGGTAAAAGCAGCTGTTTTCACTAATAATTAGGGACCATCTTTGAATCTCTTTACTAACTCATGGCAGGAAGAAGAGGGGGCTGTCATGTTTCATGTCACTTCACACCATGTTTCATAATGACTTAGAAATCTTACTGTAAAAGTTTCTAGAGTTGTTTTGGGTGCAGAGACCAGAACTCATTTTGCCCACTGAGTTAACTCTTATGTTCCCTGTTCTAAACTTTAAGCTTTAATTTGTCTCTTCTGTGTTGCATCATAGGAGGATCTTCCAGATTTTCTCCACTATGCTCTTAAGTCACAGAACATTCTAAAATGTTTTGGGCTGTGATTTAAAAGAATTTCATATCTTCCTTTGAAGAATGGCCAGCGTATTCTGAGGGTCTCCCACGCAGGGAGGTCTCTTGTCATAACTTCTATGCAGCTTCAACATTGATGCTTACTTACCCCTACAGTGACTTACCTGTAATGTTGATTCCTTTTGAGTCTGGCTGTTTATCCTATGTTGGGCAGGAAGATCATTAGACTAATGCCTTTTAATTTGCTGAAGATGGATAACCTGGAATAAAGGCTGTCTTGGTTTGATGATACCTTGGTTAGCTATCAGACTGTGGATTCTCTTGTCCATTCCACTGTTCCTGTTTTGGTGTCTTGGCAGAACATTTCCCTAGGTCCAGTTCTTTCTATACATGTTTGCTTTTTCTACTGATTATATATGCCTTTGGTTCACTGATGAACTAGTTATCCTGTTTACCCATTTCTTTGCTAGTTTCTTTTAGAAATCTTTTTTGTATTACCTACGTACCAGCTAGTTGCAGTTATGATAGGGGAAAGCTTGGGTATACAGTATATACCTAGATTTCCTGAACTTCCCTTCCTAAACCTAGATTAGGAACCCATGATCTAAACTGTTTTAGTTTTAATATGTCCTTTACGTAACTTTTCTAACTGCTTATTCTCAGTTCCCCATCGGTTGGCACTGGCTCATCTACACTCAGCTGAGTAAGGTCTCTGGTACTCTCTTATCTTAATTCTTCTGCAGTTAATTCACTGCCTTTCTGCTATAGCTCCATCTGGTTGCTTTGAGATTTTTAAGGGCTTCCTACCACGGTTAGGTGAACAGGCTCTTCAGATCTAGTGTCCTTTAAGCTGGTCCTTGCTTTCCACTAGGTTTCTACTTTTCTCTAGGACTGGAAACAGTTACCATCCTTGTCTTTTTTCCCACTCAGCAGTAAATAAAACTTGGATATACAGTAAGTTTTAATGAATTTCATAGGGTGGTTTTTTTTGGTTGATGGCAACTTGATTGAAATAGGTGTGAGGTATAGGTGTGATAGTTAATAAGGTTCTTTCTCACCCTAGTCTTTATGGAGTAACATTCCCAAAACAATCCTTGGGCAGTTCCCTTAACTGCTTGGCTTTGGCACCCATTTATGAAGAGTGGGGTCAGTTAACTCTTATCCCTGCTCCCTAAAAAAAGGTGGAAGTTCAAGTTAATTGGCTTATGTCAATTGGAGCAACGTAACTATTATACCAGGTATATTCAGTTCCTGCCCTTACCTATGTTTTCTTATCTTGGAAGGGGATTGCTTTCCCTCACCATTTATCTCACCACAGCTTATTTGTTTTTAAAGTTGCCCAGAAAGTATACAAATTAAACTTTTGACATCTACGTGTAGGAATCCCGTTCTGCTTCCAGAAGTGGAAGTGCTCATGGATCTGGGAAATCTGCAAGGCATACCCCTGCAAGGTCTCGCTCCAAGGAAGATTCCAGGCGTTCCAGATCAAAGTCCAGGTCCAGATCTGAATCTAGGTAAGAAAGACTGTCTTGGGATTTTCTTGTTACTCTTAGCTTTCAAATTGGTGTGTGCTTTTGTAAACTAGGAAGATAGAGAGGGTCAGTTCATTTGTTGGCTTATTTAATATTGGTACTAGAAATGAACTTAATCGTTAAGATCTGGGAGATAGAAGACTGAGTGGTTAAGAGCCTGGGTTTTTGGCGTTAGGGTTCAAATCTTACCTCTATTTTTTTCTGGCTTGGGCAGATTACTTAACCTTTTTCAGTCTTAGCTTCCTTATCTATAAAAGGCGAATTAGTAATAGTACCAGTTCTTCAGAATTGTGAGGATTCACTATGAGTTTAAGTGAACTGCTTATTAGTATGGCAAATAGACTGCAGAACATTGGCTTTCAGTAACTGCAATTCTTGATAAATAGGTATAGTCTAGTATGACAAATGTATGTATAAAACAAAAACACCTTAATGCAGCGCCTTTTTTTTTTTTTTTAATGTTCGTCAAGAGTAAGCTATACATCTTGGTTTGCCCAGGTCAGCCCCAGTTTATGCCTATTGTCAGGCATAATTAACAGCGCCCCCTTTCTCTCTTACAATGTATCTTCCTTGGTTTAAATGACAGTTCATATGATCACTGTAGTTAAGAGCAACTGGTTTTAAAACACTGCTGGAGGAAACTGTGATGGTGATTTTATCTTAAGTGAATAGTGGGCATAATGCAAGAAGCAGCAAAATAGAGGGTGGTATTCTGAGGGGTAAAGGTGGGTGCAAATCAAGCTAGTATGAAATGCATGTTTTTCAAAAGATAATTGTGTTAAGTTTAATCTCTAAATTATTTTAAGATATGATGGAAGGGAGCTTTAGCTGGTAGTGGTTTTTTGGAACTCTTCCTAGCAGAGTAGAAATGACTATATACAGAAGAAAAGTATCGATCCCGCTATATGCCTGAATTGTGTGTTCCAACTTTTGTAGTTTAACTCTAGAATAGAGTATTGAAAGAATTGAAAGCCATATCTTACTGTCAGCTATTTAGTCATAACCTTGAAGCTTTTGTCTTTCAGGTCTAGATCCAGAAGAAGTTCTCGAAGGCATTATACAAGGTCACGATCTCGGTCCCGCTCCCATAGAAGATCCCGTAGCAGATCTTACAGTAGAGATTATCGAAGACGGCATAGCCACAGTCACTCTCCCATGTCTACTCGCAGGCGTCATGTTGGGAATCGGGTAAGATGAAAAAAAATGTTTTTAAAGCAGTGGACTGTTTAAAGCCACTTTATAATAATACATAATATGTTCCCTTCTTTTTTTCTTTTGTTTGATGTTAGAACTGATACTATTTGACAGTGGAGCTTTAGCATGAGTTACCTGTAGAACCTTTTTAGTGTTTTGAGATTCTCTTTTTAAAAGATATCACCCATGTAATTGTCTACATTTGTGCTATTGGTCACATTTAAGATATTGTCACATTAACAAGGTATTGTCATATTAACAACCCCTCAGATTAAAAAAAACTCCATTATACATTAGTATTATTATATTAGTACACTAGATCATAGGTCTTTATGTTTCATACTAATGTTATCCAGGTTTTCTGGGTTTGTTTTAATACACTTTACAGAATGCTGTCCTGATTTTCCCATTTACTTTTTTTTAAAATTTATTTATTCTTGGCTGTGTTGGGTCCTTCTTTCTGTGTGAGGGCTTTCTCTAGTTGCGGCAAGTGGGGGCCACTCTTCATGGCGGTGCACGGGCCTTTCACTGTTGCGGTCTCTCTTGTTACGGGGATAGGCTCCAGGCGCACAGGCTCAGTAGTTGTTGCTCATGGGCCTAGTTGCTCCGCAGCATGTGGAGATCTTCCCAGATCAGGGCTCGAACCCGTGTCCCCTGCATTGGCAGGCAGACTCTCAACCACTGCGCCACCAGGGAAGCTCTTCCATTTACTTTTAAGCAAGTTTCTTTCAGGTATTAAGTCTTTTTTATCTTCCATAAGAAGTTCCAAATGAGATGGCATTTAGTGTGTTCATATTGTGATTTCATTGTATAATATAATGCAAGTAGATCTAAAGGGAGTGTTTGTTTTCGAAAGTGGGATGGAATTTGACTGCAGTAAATGTATGTATGACATAAATGAAACCTTTAGGCAAATTCATTACGGCAACTGGAGTGTCAGCAACATTTGGTTCATTATTTTCCTTACGGTAATAATTGCAAGCTACTTAATACCTGTTAAAAACAGCTTGGTACTCATCTTTGGTTACATTTATGTGTATATATATAAACACTTTATGTATACAATGTTTTTTTATAGAAATAAAATCAGGCTGAACATGCACTTCTATATCTTTTTGGCAATTTAGAGCCTCCCATTGTGTGAGTGGTATATCTTAATTCAACATTTTAACAGTATGCCGTTTTTTCCCCCTCTGGCTTATAGAGACAGTGCTATTCTGATTATCCATATGTGTGCATATTGTTGAGTGTGTGGCCATTTCTTAGGATAAAGCCCTAGAAGGTGAATCCCTTGGGCAAATTGCCCTCCGATCTCCAAAAAAAAAAAAAAGGTGCTTTTCACTAGTATGAGCTGCTGTTTCCCGTCCACTTGATTCTGAGTTGAAATTAACCCTTTTGCGGTCTTCCCTGCATGTTCTTAAACATGCTTGTGGTATTGCTGTAACATTAATTTTAGAATAGCATTTTATTTCGTTTATTATCTTTTAGGGTTAGTGTGACATTTTTGGCTAATTTATGCATAGTTCCTTTTTTTTAACTTTGATTTATGACACGTTTTAAAGTTCAAAATCCATTTTTCTATTTCTAGGCAAATCCTGATCCCAACTGTTGTCTTGGAGTATTTGGATTGAGCTTATACACTACAGAAAGAGATCTAAGAGAAGTGTTCTCTAAATATGGCCCAATTGCTGATGTGTCTATTGTATATGACCAGCAGTCTAGACGTTCAAGAGGATTTGCCTTTGTATATTTTGAAAATGTAGATGATGCCAAGGAAGTAAGTAAAAGTCTTGTATCTTTGTAAAAATACCAGTCGTATTTTTAACTATTTTTACTCGGATAAGGACAGTTTTTGCTTGAGTAACTATATATAGGTTGAGGTAAAAGGAAATGCATTCATCTGGGAACATACACTGATCAATATTGAATTTTTTAAAAAACCTAATGTGGACATTTTCAAATATTTGTGGAGTAACAGAAAAGTATGACAGTTTGGTTCTATATTCCAACTCAGTTCTCTCCACCACATTATTTGAAGTAAATCCCAACATAGTCAACTATTTCCAGGTGTGATATGTGTCTAGATATAGATACTTCTAAAATATAAGAATATTAATATTCATTTGGAATATTTAATTACTGTTTATATCAAATTACTTTTAAAATTTATTTATTTTTGGCTGCGTTGGGTCTTCGTTGCTGTGTGTGGGCTTTCTCTAGTTGCGGCACGCGGGGGCTACTCTTCGTTGTGGTGTGCAGGCTTCTCATCCCGGTGGCTTCTCTTGTTGCGGAACACGGGCTCTAGGCACATGGAGTTCAGTAGTTGTGGCCCACAGGCTTAGTTGCTGTGCAGCATATGGGGTCTTCCTGGACCAGGGCTTGAACCCGTGTCCCCTGTATATAGGCAGACAGATTATTAACCACTGCACCACCAAGATAAGCCCCCAAATTCCTTTTTTTTAAATATATTTTTGGTTGCATTGGGTCTTTGTCTAGTTGTGTCAAGCAGGGGCTACTCTTCATTGTGGTGCACAGGCTTCTCATCGCAGTGGCTTCTCTTGTTGGCAGAGCACGGGCTCTAGGTGCACAAGCTTCAGTAGTTGTGGCGCATGGGCTAGTTGCTCCGTGGCACGTGAGATCTTCCTGGACCAGGGATCAAACCCATGCCCCTGCATTGGCAGGCGGATTCTAAACCACTGTGCCACCAGTGAAGTCCCCCCCAAATTACTTTCTAAAATGGAGGAAAACATTAAAAAGTGATAAAGCTATGACTATGACTCAGGAGAAAGGAACTGGTTTTGAATGTATACTAGCAAGCGATTTTATATTTAGAGTTAAGTTGACTTGAGCCAAAATATAGGAAGTAATTTTTTTTTTTTTTTTTTTTGGCTGTGCTGCATGGCTTACGGGATCTTAGTTCCCCAACCAGAGATTGAACCCAGGCCATAGCAGTGAAAGCACTGAGTCCTAACCACTGACTGGACTGCCAGTTAAAATTTTTTATTATGTAGACTAAAGTAAAAATTCAGTGTGAGAATCTAGGCCACATTTTAAAAATCTGGACTTTAGATACAGTATAAGGAAAAGCTTCAGAAACTTAAATGACAAGCTATCTGAGGTCAGTGTTGAGATGAGTAACTGAGTTCTAAATGAGATTATATGGTTATGTTTTCTTTTATATATATATATAACTTTGTCAAGATTATACTAATTTTTAAAAACCATAGATTTTAAAATAAATCTGATACTAAAGGAAGAATTGAAAGCTGAATGCAAATAATTATAATTTAAGAGATTTAAGGGATGCTTTAAGATGTCGTTCACTTCATTTTGGTAATAATTGAACAGTATAGGCTTCCTGGTTTCCCTAAGTTGTTTTTTTTGTTTTGTTTTGTTTTTTTTTTTTTTTCGTTTTTTGCTACAGGCCCAGAGTTCACTTTCTGAAAGATAGCATATTTTGTATCTGAATCAGTAGCGCCAGAAACTGTCTTGAGGCAGAAACGATCAAACTAGAAAATAACATACTTGGAATTAGAAGTTTAAGTTCTATTTAGGTGGAGGGGTGTTTCTTTAAATTGTGAACAAACTGCTAAGTCTTTGGAATGGGATATTTTTTCCTTAAGTACATACTGTTTTATTTAGTCTGTGTTCTAGATAAAAGAACTATATGTAATTCAAGCTTTCTTCATCCCAACCTTTTACTTCCATAGCAGGGAGACAAAAACTTGTGTAAAGGATTAGACAGTAAATATTTTGGGCTTTGTGCGCCCTAAGATTTTTTTTTTTTTTTTTTTTTTTTTTTGCGGTACGCGGGCCTCACAGCTGTGGCCTCTCGCGTTGCAGAGCGCAGGCTCAGCGGCCATGGCTCATGGTCCCAGCTCCTCCGCGGCATGTGGGATCTTACTGGACCGGGGCACGAACCCGTGTCCCCTGCATCGGCAGGCGGACTCTCAACCACTGCACCACCAGGGAAGCCCCCACCATAAGATCTTAATGACAACTTTTCAACCCTGTCAATGTAATGTAAAAGTAGCCATATAATATGCAAATTAATGAGTGGGGCTATCTTTCAGTAAAACATTTATGGTCACTGAATTTTGAATTCCATTTATGATGAAATACTATTGATTCCCCCCACACACAGCCATTTAAATTCTTAGCTCATGGGTCATAAGCTGCTAGCTATGTACTGCTTTAGAGCTACAAGCACTGTGTTACATAAAACATTTCATGGGTTAAATTGGCTTTTGTGGTTTTTTGGGTAAGCTTTTCTGGGCTAGCTTTTATAAATAAAGATTTAATAGGCGGAAAAGCCTATTAATAAGCTGTCAGGCATAATGTTCTGGCCTAGCTGAAACATCCAGTTGGACCCTGTTTATAGCTGTTGGATAATTTGGGGCTTTGTCCAGGGTGTATATAACAACTTACATATCTTTTGAAGGCGAAAGAGCGTGCCAATGGAATGGAGCTTGATGGACGTAGGATCAGAGTTGATTTCTCTATAACAAAGAGACCACATACCCCAACACCAGGAATTTACATGGGGAGACCTACCTAGTAAGTTTATTTTCAAGGCTGTTAAAAATACTGACAGTTCAGTTTGTTTAGTTCCTCCAAGAACTACACATAGTTAGGGGTGGGGGGATCTTTGGCATTTCAGACTGGCTAAAACTCAAAGTCAATACAGTATATTCAGTGGAAACATTCTGTTGGTACCACACATTTTTTTTTTTTTTTTTTTTTTTTTTTGCACTACGTGGGCTTCTCACTGCTGTGGCCTCTCCCGCTGCGGAGCACAGGCCGTGGACACGCAGGCCCAGCAGCCATGGCTCACAGGCCCGGCCGCCCCGCGGCATGTGGGATCCTCCCAGACCGGGGCACGAACCCGCGTCCCCTGCATCGGCAGGCGGACTCTCAACCACTGCGCCACCAGGGAAGCCCAAGTACCACACATTTTGATTGGTATCATTTAATAGATCACATCCCACTTTTTTTTTTTTTTTTTGCTGTACGCGGGCCTCTCACTGTTGTGGCCTCTCCCGTTGCGGAGCAC
This sequence comes from Mesoplodon bidens, assembly GCF_964165515.1. Classification (NCBI taxonomy): domain Eukaryota; kingdom Metazoa; phylum Chordata; class Mammalia; order Artiodactyla; family Ziphiidae; genus Mesoplodon; species Mesoplodon bidens. The sequence goes on along the minus strand of NC_138161.1, from coordinate 101,682,687 downwards.
AGGCTCCGTACGCGCAGGCTTAGCAGCCATGGCTCACAGGCCCAGCCACTCCGCAGCATGTGGGATCTTCCCGGACCGGGGCACGAACCCGTGTCCCCTGCATCGGCAGGCGGACTCTTAACCACTGCGCTACCAGGGAAGCCCCACATCCCACTTTTATCATAAAGAAATGCCATAGATTTGGCTTTGCTGGGTAATTGATTTTCACCAGACCATTTTTCCCATGCTGGAAACTTAACCATTATTATAGGTAAGATTTTAAGTTCGTACAAATCTTACTTACTGTTGTTCATAGTGGCAGCTCACGCCGTCGAGATTACTACGACAGGGGATATGATCGAGGCTACGATGATCGGGACTATTACAGCAGGTCATACAGGTAAGTTAAGCATAATACAAAGTTTAAGTTGCCAAAAAATTGAAGGACAAGCCAGCTCTTCTCTTGAATCAGTTGCAACATAATTTAAGGCAGCACTATACATACCTGAGTTTTAGCCTTTTGATACAAGTCATTACCTTTAATACTAAAATCCAGGCCCAGAGTTTACATTAGGTGTTTGTCTTGGCCACACCACGTGGCATCTTAGTTCCCTGACCAGGGATCGAACCTGAGTCCCCTGCATTGGCAGTATGGAGTCTTAACCACCGACTGCCAGGGAAGCCCCTAAACTAGATTTTATGGTTATGTGTCTTTTTAATTTATCTTCGTATGCATATTTTTTAAACACCAAGTTGTAAACCAACTGAAGTCCTTGGTTTCAAAACATGACAGTGAAAACAAAATTATAAGACCATACTTCAGTTTTTCCCCCTTTTTTGTTTTTAAAGTGAGTTTCATAAGCTGTATTTTGAAAGTCATTGCTTTATAAAGCAATTTTTGGTATCTAAGGAATCATGCACTGAAGGGCAGGGGGAATTGATTCTTGGAAAGAATCCAAAGAAGTAATTATTTAAGGACAATAATTTAGTGTAACAATGGTAAGAAGTTTATTACCAAAAATATTGATATATTTTTGGGGGGTAGGCAGGGAAATGTTCATGACACTGGGAATACTTTGAAAGGCAACAATGAAGTAAAGTTCTCTATTTTATTAAAACAGCAGGTAATTCAGACCCTTCCTTGCTTGTCAAAATGTAAATTGTGTAATAAGTATTGACCACAACAGTTAATCTTTGACACCTTATTTTAGTGTGGTGTTGAGGTATAGATGTCTTTTTTTGCACTATTTAGTAATGTTTTAAGAAGTTGACAGTCCTGACATTTAACACTGAGAAAAACTTTCTTAAAAGTGAAATTTCTGTACTGACACTTAAGGGATTGATTTATGGAGGCTGCAAAGATTAGGGTCTTAATATTTTATTTTTATTTTAATTCATATGAGCATTTACTTCTAATGATATTCATTTTAACCACCAGGGAGAGCTCTATGCCAATTTGTAAAGAGGTGGCAAAAGCAGCTAGCTTTCACTTCTGTGAGTTTTAATTTTATTGCATGAATTGTGTACTTTCAAAAATTTTAAAAATGAATATATTTGCTTTTCTGCCTTCACAGAGGAGGAGGTGGAGGAGGAGGAGGATGGAGAGCTGCTCAAGACAGGGATCAGATATACAGGTATGCCAGGAGAAGACTTAAAATCTGTACAATATTTTGGTAAATTATAGTTGGCATTACACAGAATTGGATTGCATGAAGTTTATGAATATACTGTAACTGAAGCCAAATGACAATGTGTACATGGCTTAATTTGTGTGTTCACAGAAATTAATTGTACTTACACTAGGTCATTTACTCAGTGGTACCATTTTGTACCTTAACATGAGATATGGCAGAAACTAAGATGGTATTTATTCCTGATAGTTTTATTAGCTTTTTATAAGTGTCTCAGAATAGCAAGTGAGTATTCAAGTTGATCTTTCTTACACAGAACTAAATCACTTTGAAGCACTATGAATGAAATTTTGTTTTGGGTGCTCATAGGGTATAGTTAAAATTAGTGGTAAAGATTTTTTTTTTCTTAGCCATTTTAAATTCTGTTAAGTATAATGTTAATTAGCAGATGATTAGTGGATCAAATATAGCAAGGAGTATTCAACCTCTGATAGTTGGAGGGGTTGTTTGGTACTGGGCCTGATAGTGTGCTTCATTCTCAGGACTAAAACAGACTTTGAAATCCTGTGACTAATGCAATATTTTTCAAGGTCAGTGAGGGTCTTTTAGTTTTGGAAGGTGACAAAGGGATCATATATAATCTCAGTAGTCTTAGATGGTGTTGACATTTGTTTACAGAAGACGGTCACCATCTCCCTACTATAGTCGTGGAGGATACAGATCACGTTCCAGATCTCGATCATACTCACCTCGTAAGTTTTTATTGATTTATATGATTTTTTATATATTGTAATAGCATGGCTTGCTGTGACTTACCAAACACAGCAGATAATGGGTTAATTCAATTAGTTGTATCTATATTTCTCTCCAACTTTTGGTTCAAGGAAGTATAGGAAAACAACCCTTGCATCTTACTCTTGTTGCTTATTAAAATAGTAAATATATTCTGTCACCATTTGTAGCTTTTCTTTTTAGGAGTCCTTGTAATGTTTGTACAGCTTGGAAACATTTGAGTGACTTAAAACCTTAGCTTTCAGGTTGAGCTGGTAAACCTTAGCTTACCAGCTATTTCTGTTTAAAACGTTGGTCGTCTTAGTGTAATCTCTATGTGAAGGTTTTCCTCTCTTTTCACAGGAGAGAATCTGGTATGTAGGAATTTCCTGATGGCAGAGTAGTTTAAAATTCTCAACATTAAAAGTACACACTTGAGTACTGAAGCATATTTCTTTTCTTCCTAGGTCGCTATTAAAGCATGAAGTTGAAGACTTTCTGAAACCTGCCCTAGAGTTGGGATATTGTTTGTGGACAATATTTTTTATTGTCTCCTGTTTAAAAAGTGAACAGTGCCTAGTGAAGTTAGGTGACTTTTACACCTTTTATGATGACTACTTTTGGTGGAGTTGAAATGCTGTTTTCATTCTGCATTTGTGTAGTTCGGTGCTTTGTTCAAAGTTAAGTGTTTTCAGAAAAGTATGTTTTGCATGTATTTTTTTACAGTCTAAATTTTGACTGCTGAGAAGTTTCTATTGTACAAAACTTCATTTAAATGGTTTTTCTACTGAATCCAGGGTATTCTGAAGATCGAAGCCTGTGTGTAAAATGAGCTACCAAATGGCAAAAAGCAACAATAAAGTTTGGTTTTTACTTTTCTTTCTAACATATCAATGGTTAGCAGAACTGTTCAGAATAGACTGTCAGTAGTAAATTCAAGACAAAAATGCCCGTTTTCCTCCAGTCCATAAAACATACCATACTTAATATACCTGCAATTAAGTGATAAAAATTATGCTCTGTAACTCTATACTGCTAGTATTAGGCCTAAAGATCTTTCAATACAGCAAATGCTTAATGCTTAATATAAATGTGAATTTGTCGGCGTTTATATAATCTGTATTATATATATAGCAGGGAATAAGATAAGAGTTACACAACGAATGCCTTTAAAAGGCTGTTTCTTAAAGCTGTTACAAGGGGATAATGGTATTTCAACTAGTTATCAGCAAGTGACAATACATTCCACCACAAATGTACTCTTGTTCTTCTAGCTTTTAGATTATATGGGAAAACTGGGTGCTTCAGAGTTTGAGAAAAAGAGAAGGGAACACTACACCTGTGTTGTGGATGAACTGAAGACTTTGCCTGTTCATTTTTTAAATATTATTTTCAGGTCCTTTGCTTACCAAAGGAGGCCCAATTTCACTCAAATGTTTTGAGAACTGTGTTTAAATAAACGCAAATGAAAAGAGTAAAAGGCTGGTACAACTCAGTTTATAAAGATTTTGTTTTAACCTTGCTACATATATAATTAAGAGTTCCTTTGGACTCATTTGTATTCTTTTTGTTATTTTTGGTGTTTTAAATAGATAAATTGTGTATTCCTGGCAGATAAATCGAAGTGAGTAACTAGGTATTGGAGTGATCATCTCCACTTGCAGATCGTGTTAATATTAAAATAACTCTAGTCTCCACACTTTCCCTGAAGGTGCCTGAAATGCATATTCTTCTTAGTTAATTTTCATGGTCAATTCTAGTGAAATTGCTATAGGCAGGTAATTAAAGTTTGTTAGCCTGCTGACCTTTGTATTATTACTTAAATACAGTATAGTGTGTCCCAGGTACTTTGTAAAGCACTTCCCATATATTAATATGTTCAGTCTGCATCAATCAAAATGGTGTAGTAATTTACCTTAGGTCAAACAGCTATTAAAACAGCAATGCTGGGATCTGAACTTGACCAGTCTCAATCCATACTCTGTACTCTTAATGATGATGTCATTCTGCCTCTAATCTGGGTAACCAGATGATTAAAAATACTGGTAATGGAGTGTAGGCATTATTTGTAGGCCTAAATTTGCCAAACTTACTGGACAGGTTGAGATAGGCTGAAGAGTGGTGAGACGCCATCCTGTTCTGGGATAAAAAAGCAAGTAGTAATCTGTTAGTGTGCTATGATGGTGGTCACCTGGTTTACAAAAGGTTTTTGTAAGCCATAAAACAGTATATAAGCATAAGAATTTTGAAGACCAAGCGTATGGAAGGTAAATGGTCACTCCCTCACAGTAGAATTTGGTACAAACAGGTCCCTTTAAGACTTACTGTGCACACTGTGGAACCTTTTGTTCCCATGATTAAAGCTTTCTTAGATTTAATTGCCAACCTTTTTTGTCACCTTTGGGGGGATCTCAGAATACTCTCTGAGTGTATCTGATCAACTGTTGCTGCATAATCAGTTATTAAAACTCAGGCACACAACAGGTACTTAGCTGCTGATCTCATCCAGGCTGTCACTCATCTGTAGGACAGCTGGGGTTGACTGATAGACTGCACGTGTGTGCATCTGTTCCACATGGCTCAGCCTCCTTGGGAGAGTGAGCAAAGCAGCACGTTTCTCACTGTGATGTGGAAACACAAGATCACGTTCAGTCATCCAAGTACATTTCAAGCCTCTGCTTGTAATAACATTACATCTTTTCTCATGGGCAAAAAGCAAGTTTTCCAAGCTGGTATTAGATAGGTGTCATTTTCTCAGCTTCCCAGCATGCAGACCTGCCATTGGGATATTCCCCAAACTGAGTCCTGCTGAGAGGCAGAGCCCACCTAACACCATAGATGCCCCAAATCCCAGATGCTTGTTTACCCATCCTTTGCATCTACAGCATATGCCTGTGAACTAGGCTTGGTCAGTCAGGTGTATGCAAACTTTAAACCTTAAACCCAAGAAGTAGGGATAGTAGAAAATTATTCAAGTGAGTAGAGTGGATGGTAAGTGCCTTAAAGATGTCAGCAATATGTGTGGGGGAGTGGAACTAGGGAATAGGGAGGTGGTTATATCTCTAGCTGGCAGATTCCTTATCTGGTGTCAGTGGCAGCAGGGGGACAGGCTGTGGTGTCCACAGTTTGGCAGTGGTGATGACCTCACTGGACTGACTGCATGGTGTGGCTATTAAACTTCCTTCCAAGCCGGATCCTCCTCTCCTGCAGTCTGCAAACTTAAAAAGACGCCAGAAATTTCCTGTATCTGCTTAAGTCAGCTGGCATTTTTTTTTATAATCAAGAATCTTGACTACTAAGTAACTCCTTGTCATTTGTGATGCTTAATTGGTAGCCATCTCTAGTCTCATTTTGTATTCCCTCTAATCCATTCTTCATTAAGCAGTCAATGTCTTAAGAGGTAAATCAGATCACATCATCCCTTTGTTTTAAAATCCTTCAATGGTTTCCTCTTGCATTTAGATATAAATCCAAATTTTTTTTTTAGTGACCTGCAAGGACCTTCACTAACCCCTCAACCCACCAGGTCTCTCCAAGCTCATCTTGCAACTTTTCTTTTGGATACTAGAAGCAGGAGCTTCCTCAGCTTTAGTAAACTGGAGTAGAAATTCCAGCAATAAGCCACTTGTGAAGAGGAGAGGAGCAAGGAGGAGGCAAGATGGAGACAGAAAACTTGGAACTCTTGAGTATCTATTATGGTACTTTTTAGGTTTGGGACCAATTCCCTAATGCTGATTCTTACTGCCTGCTTGACCTTTATAATTACAATTTTTTTTAAAACATAGTTTAAAATGTAAGCAGCTTAAAATTTTTTAACCTTCAGAATATTTTAAACTGAATTTCCTGAAGCTATTAAAAGCTGTCTCCTTAATTTAAGTTGATTTTATTTTTTCAATGTAATGGCTATATAGTTTATTTAAAGCTAAACATTATAAGACAAATACTGTATCTCTTTTCTCTCCCCATGCAAAAAGATTGTCCCATTAGGCAATATAAAGCAAATTATCTGATAATGATAATTCTCTCTAGTCTAAATGTGCTATTTGAATTTAAAGGTTGTCAAATTACTTCTGATTCCTAGTCCTGCATGTAAGGAAACTGGATTCCTAACAACAAGTAAAAGTTAAACTACAACAAAAAGTCAACAGTTCTTTTTCCATCCATAAGAGAGGTAAGGTCATAGGGCAAACTGCTGCCCCCCAAATTGGAGAGATGGACAAACACATTGGAATCTCAACTTAGTGGAGTTGAAACTCACAAGCAGAAATCTCTGCAAAAACCATTCACCAGAGCATTCTGTACCTCTTAAAGATCTGGCCCCAGGAGAAACTACTTAACCAGAGCCCAACATGCTGGGATTTTATCAGAGCCTAGCTGACATGGAAAAGGGAAATACCCAACTCCAGCTTGCTCTAGCTATTGTGTCCCACATAAGAGGTGGTGGTGTGTGGGGGCAGGGGGCTCAGAAGCACTTGTGAAGTTTACAGGCAGGGCAGAGGCAGAGGCACACTACAAGACTGACACTAGTCACGGGAGTATAGATGGTTTCCCCTCTACCCATACCTTACCACCACATTTCTAAAGGCTTACAGCAATTCCTTATAGCCACTACATTATGTCCAGCTAACGGGGAAAAAAAAATACAAGGCATATTAAAAGGCAAAAGCCACAGTTTGAAGAGACAGTAGGCATTAGAACCAGACTTAGATATGGCAGGGATGTTGGAATTAACAGACTGGGAACTTAATTAAAGCCACTGTTTAATATGCAAAGGACTGTAATGGATAAAGTAGCATGCAGGAACAGATGGGCAATGCAAGCAAAGAGATGCAAACTAAGAAGAAATCAAAAAGAAATGCTAGAGATCAAAAACACTGCAGAAATAAAGAAATGCCTTTACCAGATAATAAAGCAGGACATAGCTAAGGAAGGAATCACCAAGCTTAAGGAATTCTCAATAGAAACTGCCAAAACTGAAAAGAAAGAAAAAAACACCCAAAAAAACCACCAAAACCCCAAGAACTTAGACAACTGCAAAAGGTATAGCTCATAGGTAATGGTAGTACTAAAAGAACAGAAGAAATATTTTAAACAATAATGATTGAGAATTTAACCCAAGTTAATGTCTACTATAGACTGTGTTGCCCTCAGAATAATATGTTGAAACTTCATTTCTAATGTCATGTTATTTGGAGCTTTGGCCTTTGGGAGGTAATTAGGTCATGATGATGGGGCCCTCAAATGGGATTAGACATCAGAGAGCTCCCTTGCTCCTTCCACCATGCAAGCACAACAGTGAAAAAAGATAACTGAATCAGGAGGTGGATCTTCACCAGACGCTGAATCTGCCAGTGTCTCGATCTTGGGGTTCCCAGCCTCCAGAACTATAAGAAACTTCTGTTTATAAGCCAGTCCAGTTTATGGTACTTTGTTAGAGCAGCCTGAACAGACTGGATGCCAAAGCACAGGTCCAAAAAACTCAGACCACCAAACGGTAAATGCCCCAAAACCACAAGGCATGTCATTTTCAAACAACAAATTGAAGATTAAAAATCCTGGAAGAAGCCAGAGGAAAAACGCATTTTACCTATAGAAGAGCAAAGATAATTAAATCTGACTTCTCAGAAACCATGAAAGAAGAGAGTGGTGTGTGAACTTACAATGTTGAGAGAAAAAAACCCCCACCAACTTAGAATTTCTGTGCCTTGTGAAATTATCCTTCAAAAGTGAACAGTGGGGGGCCTCCCTGGTGGCGCAGTAGTTGAGAGTCCGCCTGCTGATGCAGGGGATACGGGTTCGTGCCCCGGTCTGGGAGGATCCCATATGCCGCGGAGCGGCTGGGCCCGTGAGCCATGGCCGCTGAGCCTGCGCGTCCGGAGCCTGTGCTCCACAACGGGAGAGGCCAGGGCAATGAGAGGCCCGCGTACGGCAAAAAAAAAAAAAAAAAAAAGTGAACAGTGGGGCTTCCCTGGTAGCGCAGTGGTTGAGAGTGCCTGCCGATGCAGGTTCATGCCCCAGTCCGGGAAGATCCCACATGCCGCAGAGCGGCTAGGCCCGTGAGCCATGGCCGCTGAGCCTGCGCGACCGGAGCCTGTGCTCCGCAACGGGAGAGGCCCCGACAGTGAGAGGCCCGTGTACCGCAAAAAAAAAAAACAAAACAGTGAAGACACTCAGACTATCAGAATTGAAGGAATTCGTTGCTAGTACACCTGCCTTGCAAGATAAGCTCTTGAGATAAAAGGAATATAGATTATAAACTGAGATCTACGTAAAGGAAGAGCATCAAAGAAGGATTAGTGAAGGTAAAATAAAAATTTTTTATTCTTAATTGACCTAACAATTATTTTGAACAAAATGTTAACAGTGTGTTTGATTATGTATGCTTACATATGTCATATATGTGTGTATTTGCATATTCTTATATGTAAATGAATAAGCAATGATACAAGGGATGCTAGGGAGGAACTATAATTTATTAAAAAGTACACTACTGGTGAAGCAGTGTAGTAGTATTTTAAAGTGGATTTGGATTAGCTGTATATTGCAAACTCTAGGATAACCACTTAAAAAAAGTAAAATAATTGATGTGCTAATAAAAGAAAATGGAAATATGCTCAAAATCACAAAAAGCAGAAAACAAAAACAGGAACAAAGAACAAGTGTAACAAAAATAGAATGAACATGGTAGATATTAATCTATATCAATAATCACTTTGAATGTCAATGGTATAAATACACAGAAGACAGATTACCAAAGTGGATCAAAAAAATAAAGTGGGTTTATTGTAGACAAGACATATAGATTAAAAGTAAATGGGTGAAGAAAGATGTGCCATGCTAATACTAATGAAAAGAAAGCAGGAGTACAATAAGTCCCCTACATACGAACCTTCAAGTTATGAACTTTCACAGATGCAAATATGCGTTCACATGTCCAATCACATATGTTAGTTCATGTGTCTAGTGTACGTTGTCATGTGTGTGCATCCTCTACAAGTGGTTGTGCTTTTGTGTACTTTACTGTGTAGAGCACAGTATCTTTATTTCAAGCCCATGATGTCTGAAAGCAAGCATAAAAGCAGCAGTGATATAGCTAGTACACTGCAGCCTATTGTGTTAGTTGGGTACCTAGGTTAACTTTGTTGGACTTATGAACAAACTGGACTTACAAATGTGCTCTCGGAACAGAACTTGTTCGTATGTAGAGGACTTACTGTACTCTTATTAATTTCAGACAGAGTAGACTTCAGAGCAAGGAAAATTACCAGGGTTAATAAAAAGAGTCATAATGATAAAGGAATCTTCAAGAAGTTATAAGAATCCTTATGCACCTAACAACAGAGCATCAAAATATGTGTAGCAAAAACTGATAGAACTGCAAGAAGAAATAGATAAATCCACTAGCTTGGATAGAGACTTCAACTCCCCTCTCAGAAATGAACAGATCCAACAGGCAGATCAGTAAGGACATAGCTGAACTCAGCACCACCAACAATCAACTGGATATAATGGACATCTATAGATAGCTTCATCACCACCAACAGCAGAATACACATTTTTCTCAAGTTCACCTAGATAACATTCTGGGCCGTAAAACTAAACAAATTAAAAAAAAAAAATACAGGGGCTTCCCTGGTGGCGCAGTGGTTGAGAGTCTGCCTGCCGATGCAGGGGACCACGGGTTCGTGCCCCGGTCCGGGAAGATCCCACATGCCGCGGAGCGGCTGGGCCCGTGAGCCATGGCCGCTGAGCCTGTGCGCCCGGAGCCTGTGCTCCACAACGGCAGAGGCCCACGTACCACAAAAAAAAAAAAAAAAAAAAAAATACAGTGCCTGCTCTCAGACCACAATGGAATTAAACTAGAAATCAATAACAGAGAACTGGAAAAATCCCCAAATAATTTGAGATTAAACAACACACTTCTAATTAACACATAGGTCATTGTGAAAATCTCAAGAGAAATTTTAAAATATTTTGAATTAAATGAAAATTGTGAGATGCAATGGAAATACTGCTTAGAGGGAAATTTATAGCATTGAATGTGAATATTAGAAGAAAGGTCTAAAATCAATTTCCTAAGCTTCCACCTTAGGAAGTTAGGAAAAGGAGAGCAAGTTATATCCAAAGTAATCAGAAAAAAGGAAATAATAAAAATTAGAGCAGAAACCAATGAAATTGAAAACAGGAAATCAATAGAGAAAAGCAAAACAAAAGCTGGTTCTTTGAAAAGTTCAATAAAATTGATAAGCTTCTAGCAAGGCTAACTTAAAAAAGAGGGAACACAAATTACTAATAAATAGAAAAAGGAACATAATCTCAGACCCATGGGCATTAAAAAGGATAATCAAGGAATAGTATGAACGACTCTATGCCCACAGATTTGATAACCTAGATGAAATGGAGCAATTTCTTAAAAGACACATCTGCCAAAACCCACAGAAGAGAAAAATAGAAGATATGGGCCCACAGATGGCTGTTCCACTTCTGGGGACTCTGTGTTGGATGCCAGCACACCAAGACCACAGGTCGCCATGGCCACACCATGGGTGTGTCCAAGAAGAAATTTGTGGGCATTGTCTGCTAATAAATAGTTTATACAGTAAAAATAATTTGCATAGGCCTATATCAAAGAAATTGAATCACTAATGAATAACCTTCCAAAACAGTACCAGACCCAGATGGATTCACTGATGAATTCTACCAAACATTTAAGGAAGAAATTGTACCAATTCTCTTCAGTCAAAGGAAGTACTTTCTAACTATTCTCCCTATTCTATGAGGATAGCATTACCCTAATACCAAAACCAAATACATTACAAGAAAACTACAGACCAATATCTCTCATGAACACACATGCAAAAATCTTCAACAGAATATTAGCAAATCAAATCCAACAATGTATAAAAAAATTATACACCATGACCAAGTGGGATTTATCCCAGTTATGAAAGACTGGTTCAGAATTCAAAAATCAATTAACATAATCCATTACATTGACAGGGTAATGGAGAAAAATGACATGATCATATGCAGAAAAGGCATTTGATAAAATCTAACACTTATTCATGATAAAAACTCTCAGTAAGCTAAGAATAGAGGGGAACTTCCTCAGCTTGATTTAAAAAAAAGAAAAAACTACAAAGACCCTTACAGCTAACTTTGTACTACATAAACTAGAAGCTTTCCCACTAAGATCAAGAACAAGAAAAGGATGTCTCACCATTCCTTTTCAACATCATCCTCAAAGTCCTGGCTAAGGCAATAACACAAAAAAAGGAAATAAAAATACACAGATTGAGAAGGAAGAAACAGTAAAACTGTTTTTGTTCACAGATGGCATTGATTGTCTATGTAGAAAATCTTAAAGAATTGACCCATAAAACCCTCCTGGAACTAATAAGCAATTATAGCAAGGTTGCAGGACACAAGGTTAATAATACAAAGGCCAACACTTTCCTATATAGCAGCAATTAACAAGTGGAATTTGAAATTAAAACTACAGTACCACCCCAAAATTGAAATAATTAGGTATAAATCTTACAAAATATATGTAAGAACTATATGAGGAAAACTATGAAACTCTGATGAACAAAATCCAAGAATAAATAAATAGGTGTTCCATGTTCATGGAGAGGAAGACTCAATATTGTCAAGATGTCAGTTCTTTCCAAATTGATCTATAGATGCAATGCAATCCCAATAAAAATTCCAGTAAGCTATTTCATGGATATTGACAAAATGATTCTAAAGTTAGTTTGGAGAGGTAAAAGACCCAGAATGACCAACACAATATTGAAGGAAAAGAACAAATTTGAAGGACTGATACCACGTGGCTTCAAGACTTAATAGTAATAAATACAATGTGGTATTAGAGAAAGAATAGACAGAGATCAATAAAACAGAATAGAGAACCCAGAAATAGATCCATATAAATAAAGTCAACTGATCTTTAGCAAAGGAGCAAAGGTAATGCAATGGAAAAGATAGTCTTTTCAACAAATAGTGCTGAAACAACTGGATATTCACATGCAAAACACAAAACAAAAAACCCAAAAAAACCTGTAGACACAGACCTTAAACCTTTTACAAAAATTAATTCAAAATGCATCACAGACCTAAATGTAAAATAGAAAACTATAAAACTTCTGGAAGGTAGCATAGGAGAAAACTTAGATGACCTTGGATATGGTAATGACTCTTTAGAGAGAACAGTAAAGGAATAATCCATGAAAGAAATATTATTATTAATTATTATTAATTATTAATTAACCTGGACTCACTTAAAATTTAAAACTTCTACTTTGTGAAAGATAATGTCAAGAGAATGAGGAGACAAGCCACACCCTGGGAGAAAATATTTGCAAAAGGCACATCTGATAAAGGAGTGTTATCTAAAATATACAAAGAACTCTTAAAACTCAGCAATAAAACAATGAACAACCAACCGATTAACAAATGGGCCAAAGAGAGCTTTACCAAAGGGAAAATATACACAAGGTGAATAAACATATGAAAAGATGCTCACATCATACGTCACCAGGGAATGCAAATTAAAACAAGATACCACTACGCATCTATTAGAATGACCAAAATCCAGAACACCAACAACATCAGATGCTGGTGAGGATGTAATACAACAGGAGATTTTACTCACTGCTGGTAGGAATGCAAAGTGGTAGACATACAGTTTGGCAGCTTCTTACAAAACTGAACATACTCTTGGATTGTAAAATCCAGCAATCACACTCCTTGGTATTTACCTAAAGAAGTTGAAAACTTAGGTCCACTCAAACCCCTGTTTCTGGCAGTTTTGTTCATAATTCCCCACAGTGGGAAGCAACAAAGGTATCCTTCAGTGGGTGAATGGATAAATAAACTGGTACATCCAGACAATGTAATATTATTTAATATTATTTATCACTAAAGAGTTATCAAGCCTTGAAAAGACATGGAGGAAACTTAAATACATATTACTAAATGAAAGAAGCCAATGTGAAAAGGCTATATACTGTATGATTCCTACTAATATGACATTCTGGAAAAGGCAAAACTATGAAAACAGTAAAAATATAGTAGTTGCCAGGGGTTGGGGGCAAAGGAGAGGGATGAATAGGCTAAGCACAGAGGAGTTTTAGGGCAATGAAAGTACTCTGTATGACACTATGAGGGTAAATACACATCATTATACATTTTTTTAAACCCATAGAATGTACAACACCAAGAGTAAACTGTAATGTAAATTGTGGACCTTGGGTGATTATGATGAGGAAATGTAGGTTCATTAATTGTAACAAACGCATCTGTTGGAGGATGTTGATAATGGGGGAGGCTATGCATGTGTGGGGGCAGGAGGTATATGAGAAATCTCTGTACATTCCTGTCAATTTTGCTGTGAATGTAAAACTGCTCTGAAAGAATGAAGTCTTTTTTTTTTTTTAAGTTAAACATAGAGTTATACAGCCCAGCAATTCCACTCCTAGGTATTTATCCAAGATAACCGAAAACATATGTTCACACAAAAATTTATATATGAATATTCATAGTAGCATTATTTATAATATCCAAAAAGTAGAAACAACCCAAATGGCCCTCCATCTGGTAAATGAATAAATAAAATATATCTTTATAATCGATTAAAAGGAATGGAATACCAGCACATGCTATAACATTGATAATCCTTCAATACATTTTGCTAAATGAAAGAGGTGAGTCAAAAAAGAACTTACTATAGGATTTAATTCATATGAAATGTGTAGAACAGGCAATTTTATATCCAGAGAAAGTAGATCAGTGGCTTCCTAGGGCTGGGAGTTTGCAGAAGGAATGGGGAGTGGCTAGTAATAGGTGTGGGATTTCCTTTAAGGATGATGAAAATATTCTAGCACTGACTGTGGTGATGATTGTGTAACTTTGTGAATGTACTAAAAGTACTGAATTGTACACTTTATTTTTTTTTCTTTTTTGCGGTATGCAGGCTTCTCACTGTTGTGGCCTCTTCCGCCACAGAGCACAGGCCCTGGACGCGCAGGCCCAGCAGCCATGGCTCACGGGCCCAGCCGCTGCGCGGCATGTGGGATCTTCCCCGACCGAGGCATGAACCCGCGTCCCCTGCATTGGCAGGCAGACTCTCAACCACTGCGCCACGAGGGAAGCCCTGAATTGTACATTTTAGATGGATTAATTTTAACATAGCTGTTAAGAACTTCTAGTAATCAAAAGGCAGTATTAAGAGAGTGAAAAGGGGGGACTTCCCTGGTGGTTCAGTGGTTAAGAATCTGCCTTCCAATGCAGGGGACACAAGTTCGATCCCTGGTCAGGGAACTAAGATCCCACATGCCGTGGGGCAACTAAGCCCATGTGCTGCAACTACTGAGCCTAGGTACCGCAACTGCTGGGCCTGCATGCCACAACTGGAGAGCCCACGGGCCCTGGAGCTCATGTACTGCAACGGAGAGCCCACGCACCATAACGAAAGATTCCGTGTGCTGCAACTAAGACCCGACGCAGCCAAAAATAAATAAAGTTTTTTTTTTTTTAAGAGACTGAAAAGGCAAGTCACTGACAGACTTGTCATACCTCACAGAATTTCTAGTCAGAATATGCACAAAAAGATAGACAACCTGTGGAAGCCAGCTCCCCAAATAGCCCCAGTGGTCACTGCTTCCTGGTATTTACACCCTTGTTTAATGAGTCTCCTCCCATATTGAACTAGACTGATTTATGCAACCAACAGTTTTATAGAAATGACAAACTGTAACTTCAAAAGCTGTATCAGAAAAGACATAGAAGATTCTGCCTTGCTCTCTCTTGAGCTACTTGCTCTGGGCAAGGCCAGCAACACTGCTGTGAGGAAAGTCAAGCTATCCTATGAAGAATCCATGTGGAAAGGAACTATGGCCTCCTGCCAACAGCTGATAGCAACTTGCCAGCCATGTTAGTAAGCCATGTTGGAAGTGGATCCTCCAACCGTACGCGAGCCTGCAGATGACTACAGCCCCAGTTAGTTAAACTCTTGACTCTAACTTCATGAGAAAACGCAAGCCAGAACCACCAATACAAGCCACTGCAGAATTCCTGACCCATGGAAACTGAGATAATAAATGTTAGTGTTTTCAACCAGTATGTCTTGAGTTAATTTGTTACTCAGAATAGAGAATAGTAATACATAACCCAATTTTCTAAAAGTGGACAAAATCTTGAACTGGATTTCATGTACAAAAAGGATATGCAAATAGCTAATAAGCTTAGCAAGGAAATTTAAATTAAAACTGCAATGAAATATTGCCACATACCCACTAGAATGACTAAAATTTAAAAATTGACAATAACAAGTGTTGAAAAGGCTGCAGAACAACTGGAACTTTCATACATTGCTGGCAGGAGTATAAATTGATACAGTCGCTTTGAAAAATTATTTGACTATATTTTAAAGCTAAACCTTCATAAACTCTATGACCTAGCAGTTTCACTCCCGGATATGAACCCCACAGAACTGAGTGCTTACATCTGATGTACAGGAATGTTCATAGTAGCTTTTTTTTTTTAAATTTAATCTATTTATTTTTGGCTGTGTTGGGTCTTCGTGCTGCACACAGGCTTTCTCTAGTTGTGGCAAGCGAGGGCTACTCTTCGTTATGGTGCGAGGGCTTCTCATTGCGGTGGCTTCTCTTGTTGTGGAGCATGGGCTCTACGCATGCGGGCTTCAGTAGTTGTGGCACGTGGGCTCACTAGTTGTGGCTCACAGGCTCCAGAGCACAGGCCCAGCAGTTGTGGCGCATGGGCTTAGTTGCTCTGCAGCATATGGGATCTTCCCGGACTAGGGATCGAATCCGTGTTCCCTGCATTGGCAGGCGGATTCTCAACCACTGTGCCACCAGGGGAGCCCCACAGTATCTTTATTCATAACATATCCAAACTGGAAACAATTCAAAGATGTGTCAACAGGAAATGAATAAATAGTGATATATTTATATATTTATAGGATACTATATAGCCATAAAAATAATTAACTGCTAAATTTTATTACATGAATGAATCTCACAGACATAGTATTAGAATGAAATAAACCAGACATGGAAGAGACATACTATATGAGTCCAGTGATAGGAAGTTCATGAACAAGCAAAACAAACTGCTGTTGATAGAAATCATTAAGAGTGATTATTTCGGACTTCCCTGGTGGCACAATGGTTAACAATCTGCCTGCCAATGCAGGGGACACGGGTTTGAGCCCTGGTCTGGGAAGATCCCACATGCTGTGGAACAACTAAGCCCGTGCACCACAACTACTGAGGCTGAGCCTGCGAGCCACAACTACTGAGCCCGCGTGCCGCAACTACTGAAGCCCGCACACCTAGAGCCCATGCTCTGCAACAAGAGAGGCCACCGCAATGAGAAGCCCACGCATCACAACAAAGAGTAGCCCCCGCTAGCAGCAACCAAAGCCTGCATGCAGCAATGAAGACCCAACACAGCCAAATACATAAATAAATTATTAATTTAAAAAAAAAGAAAGTGATTATTTCTTAGGGGGTTGTATTCCCTGGGAAGGGAAATGAGGAAGCCTTTTATATTACTGGAACGTTCTGTATCTTGATCTGGGTGCAGTTATATGAATGTAATGATATGTAAAATTTGTCAAGCTGTATAACTGAATTCTCTATAGATTTCAGTAAGTGAGTTATACCTCAATTAAAAAGCTAAACTGGAGTGGGGGGCAATGAAGGGGTAGGAAAGTGGGAGGTACAATCTACTGGCTGTGAGATAGGCTCAAGGATGTACTGTATGGCACAGGGAATATAGCCAATATCTTGTAATAACTATAAATGGAACGTAACCCTTAAAATTTGTGTAAAAATGTTTAAAACTTAATAAATAAATAAAGAAGGTTTAAAATCATGATGGGGAGTATGGGAAATGGGGCAGCCTGTTTGAAGGACCCTTGGTGGATCCTTGGTAAAACAAAGGTTCTTCTGTCATGTCAAAATGTGTTCCTGAAAGTTTCCATTCTATGATTATAAATTGTTAAATAATGATTTGTCTTTAATTAAGACACAGCTGTGATAAAAAAAAATTTCACCTGGTTTTGACCTGCCATTAGGAATGGGGGGGGGATCTATATAAAAGACGGACTATACAGGGAACAGAAGAAAAATATTTTAAAATTATTACTAACAGCATCAGAGTAATAAGATAATTATTGCATCTATGAACTAAGAATATTACATCTAAAACCAGGAACAATCAGACAGCAAGATAGTGCTCTTCAAAATTAAAAACATGATGAGTGGAATAGAAATTAATAAAAGGTTGAAGGGTAATGTCAAGGAAAACCTCTGAACAGTATAATAGAATACAAAAACCAAAGAGGTGAAAATTATTGATGATAAGAAAAAAATAGAACAGTATTCCAGAAGATTGGGAATCACAGAAGTTGCAGGAGAGACCAGAGAATATGGAGGGAAGAAAATTATCTAAGGTATAGTATAAAGAAATTTCCCAGAGCTAAAGGAAAAGTCTTCATATTGAAAAAGCCCAGTCAGTACCCAAGCACAGAAATCCATGTCAAGAAGCTTAAAAATACTAAAAAAAAGCGAAAAAAATCCTAAAAGGGTGGAGTGGGGCAGAAGGAGAGGGAAGGAGAGAAACAAAGGAGGATATGAGAGAGAGAGAACACACGTACCATTCAAAGATACATATAACTGAATCAGAATGACATGGAACTTTTCAAAAACAATGCTGGATGCCAGAAAATACTGGGTAAATGCCTTTAAATTCTGAGGAAAATTATTTTCAACCTAGAATCCTACACTCATTCAAACTTAACTAACTATGAGGATTGAATAAAGATATTTTCAGACATACAAAGACCCCCTTTAAAGAAAATTTTCCCTACATGACTTTTAAGGAATCCCCTAGGAGATAGGCTTTGGCAAAATTAGAGCATAACCCAAGAAAGAGAAAGAAATGGAATCTAAGAGATTGAGGATTCCAGCCAGAAAAATGGCAAAGGGAAGCCCAGGATGACAGCTGTGTCTCCAGTCTAGAGATACCCATCTCCACTTTGGAGGGAAGTCTCCACAAAGAAAATGGAACTGTAGTTTTTGCATTCAGAAAAATCCTTGAGAGATGATTTGTTATTTTTCCAAGTAATTGGGGGAAATTAGGTATATGCATATGAAAAACTTAAAAAATGAAAAGATAATTTTCAACTCCAGGATAAAAGCAAAATTTGTGGTAGATAAGAAAGCCATTCATTCAATTCATCAAGTGGATATAACAATGTATAAATGTGCACCCAACATCAAAGCACCTAATATACAAAGCAAATATTAACAGATTTGAAGGGAGAAATAGACAGCAATACAATAATAGCAGGGGAGGTCAATAACCTACTTTCAACAATGGATAGATTATCCAGACAGAAAATGAATAAGGAAAAGTTGGACTTGAACCACTCTTTAGACCAAATGAACATAATAGACATCCATGCAACAGCACCAGAATACATATTCTAAATCGCACACAGAACGTTCTCCAGTACATATGTCATATGTTAAGGACACAAAAAAAATCTGAACAAATTTAAGAAGATTGGAAATTATATCAAGTATCTTTTCCAACTACAATATGTGAAACTAGAAATCAATAACTGGAATAAAACAAAGTTTTCAAAATATGTAGAAATTAATACACTCCTAAACAACCAATGGATCAAATAAGAAATAAAAAGGGAATTTAAAAAAATCTTGAAGCAAATGAAAGCGGAAACACAATATACCAAAACTTATGGAATGCAGCATAAGCAGTTCTAAAAGGAAACTTTATAGCAATTAATGTCTACATTAAAAAGGAGAAAAATCTTGAATTAAAAAAGCAATTTTACATCTCATGGAACTAGAAAAGGAAGAACAAAGCTCAAAGTGAGCAGAAAAAAAGAAATAACAAAGATCAGTGCAGAAATAAATGAAATATGGACTACAAAGACAACAGAAGAGATCAACAAAGCTAAGAAAGGAAGGCTTTTTGAAAAGATAAACAAAATTGACAAGACTTTAGCTAGACTACCTAAGAAAAAAAGAGAGAAGACCCAAATAAATAAAATCAGAAATGAAAGAGGAGATATTAATAACTCATACCCATGGAGATACAAAGAATCATAAGAGAATATTATGAGCATTATATACCAACAACCTGGATAACCTAGAAGAAATGGATAAATTTCTAGAAACATACAACCTACCAAGACTGAATCATGAAGAAATAGAAAACCTGAACAAACCAACAAAGAGTAAGGAGACTGAATCAGTAATCAAAGAAAAGTCCAGGGCCAGATGGTTTCACTGGTGAATTCTACCAAATATTTAAAGAAGAATTAATGCCAATCCTTCTCAAACGCTTCCAAAAAATTGAAGAGGAGGGAACATTCCCAATCTCATTTTATGAGATAAGCATCATCCTGACACCAAAGCCAGATAAGGACATTAGACAAAAAGAAAACTATAGGCCACTATCCCTGATGATAATAGATTCAAAAATTCTCAACAAAATATTAGCAAATCAAATTCAATAACACATTTAAAGGATTATACACCATGACCAACTGGGATTTATCTTGATGCAAGAATGTTTCAACATATGCAAGTCAATAAATGTGATTCACCATATTAATAGAATGAAAGTTATGATCTTATTATGATAAAAATCATATCATCTCAGTAGATGCAGAAAAAGCCTTTCATGGTAAAAACTCTCAACAAATTGGGTATAAAAGGAATATACCTCAACACAATAAAGGCCATATATGACAAATCTGCAGCTAACTTACACTCAACAGTGAAAAACTGAAAGCTTTCCCTCTAAGATCCCCCAATCTCACCACTCTTATTCAACATCATACTGAAAGTTGTAGCCAAAGCAATTAGGCAAGAAAGAGAAATAAACGGCATACAAATTGGAAACAAAAAGTAAAATTGTTATTATTTGCAGATGACATAATTTTATATTAAAAAATCCTAAAGACTCAACCAAAAAACTATTGGAACTAATCAACAAATGCAGTAAATTGGCAGGATGTAAAATAAACATACAAAAATCTGTTGTACTTCTATGCACTAAAAACAAACTATCTGAAAAATAAATAAAGGAAACAATTTCATTCACAATAGCATCAAAAACAATAATAATATACTTAGGAAAAAATTTAACTAACGAAGTGAAAGATCTGTACAATGAAAACTACAAGACCTTGATAAAAGAAATTGAAGAAGACACAAACAAATGGAAAGATATTTGTGTTCATGGATTAGAAGAATTAATATTGTTAAAGTGTCCATACTACCCAAAGCCTATTATATATTCAACACAATCTCTATCAAAATTCCAAAGGTGTTTTTAACAGAAATAGAAGAAAATGATCCTAAGATTTTTATGGAATCATGAAAGACCCTGAATATAGTCAAAGCAGTCATGAAAAAGAAGAACAAAGCCAGAGGCATCACAGTTCCTGATTTTAAACTACAGATCTTCCTCAACTTATGATGGGGTTACATCCTAATAAACCCACTGTAAGTTGAAAATATCAGAAGTTAAAAAGCATTTAATACATCTAACTTACTGAACATCACAGCTTAGCCTAGCCTACTTTAAACATGCTCAAAACACTTACACTAGCCTACAGTTTGGCAAAATCATCAAACACAGGCTTCCCTGGTGGTGCAGTGGTTAAGAATCTGCCTGCCAATGCAGGAGACATGGGTTTGAGCCCTGGTCTGGGAAGATCCCACATGCCACGGAACAACTAAGCCCGTGCACCACAACTACTGAGCCTGAGCTCCAGAGCCCGTGAGCCACAACTACTGAGCCCGCGTGCTGCAACTACTGAAGTCCACACGCCTAGAGCCCATGCTCTGCAACAAGAGAAGCCACCACAATGAGAAGCCTGCTCATCGCAATGAAGAATAGCCCTCGCCCGCTGCAACAAGAGAAAGCCCATGCACAGCAACGAAGACCCAATGCAGACATAAATAAATAAATAAATAGATAGATAAATAAATTTATTTAAAAAATCATCAAACACAAAGTTTATTTTGTAATAAAGTGTTAAATATCTCATGTAATTTATTGAATACTATACTGAAAGTGAAAAAGAAAATGGTTGTATGGGTACAGAATGGTTGTAAGTGTATCATTTGTTTACCCTCATGATTGCATGGCTAACTGGGAGCTGTGGCTTGCTGCTGATGCCCTGCACCATGAGAAAGTACTGAACTGCATATTGCTAGCCCTGGAAAAGATAAAAATTCAAAATGTGAACTACAGTTTGTACTGAATGAGTATCGATTTTGCACTATCATAAAGTCGAAAAATTGTAAGTCAGAGACCGTCTGTATAGTCCAAAGTTATAGTAATTAAAACAGTATGATACTGGCATAAAAATAGAAACATAGACCAATGACAGAATAGACAAATAAACCCCTGCATACATGAACAATTAATATTTGACAAGGGAGCCAAGAATACTCGATGGGGAAAGAATAGCCTGCCTCTTCAACAAATGGTGCTGAGTAAGCTGGATTACCATATGCAGAAAAATTGGACCCCTATCTTACAACACTCACAAAAATTAACTCAAAATGAAGTAAAAACTTAAACATAAGACCTGATACCATAAAACTCCTAGAAGAAAACATAGGGAAGAAGCTCCTTGATATTGGTCTTGGCAGTGAAATTTTTGGATTTGACAACAAAAAGCATAGGTAACAAAAGTAAAAGTCAACAAGTAGGACTACATCCAAGAAAAAAACTTCTGCACAGCAAAAGAAACAATAAAAAAATGAAAAGGCAACCTACAGAATGAGAGAAAATATTTGCAAGCCATATATTCCATAGGGGTTAATATCCAAAATATACAAGGAATTCATACAAATTAATAGCAGAAAAACAAATAACCTGATTTTAAAATGGGCAAAGGACTTGAATACACATTTCTCCAAAGAAGACCACAAATGGCAAACAGGTACATGAAAAGGTGCTCAACATCTCTAGACAACAGGAAAATGCAAATCAAAACCACAATAAAATATCATTTCACATCTGTTAGGATGGCTGTTATCAAAAAATCAAGAAATAACAAGTGTTGGTGAGGATGTGGAGAACAGGGAACACTTATGCACTGTTGGTACTAATGTAAATTGGTGCAGCCACTATGGAAAACGGTGTAGAGGTTCCTCAAAAAAATTATAAATAGGACCTCCCTAGTGGCACAGTTGGTAAGAATCCGGCTGCCAATGCAGGGGACATGGTTTCGAGCCCTGGTTGGGGAAGATCCCACATGCTGTGGAGCAACTAAGCCTGGGCGCCACAACTACTGAGCCTGTGCTCTAGAGCCCATGAGCCACAACCACTGAAGCCTGCACGCCTAGAGCCCATGTTTCGCAACAAAGAGAAGCCACCGCAATGAGAAGCCTGTGCACCGCAACGAAGAGTAGCCACCACTCACCACAGCTAGAGAAAGCCCACGTGCAGCAACGGAGACCCAACACAGCCAAAAATAAATGAATAAATAAATTTATTTTAAAAAATTAAAAATAGAACTGCCCATATGATCCAGCAATCCTACTCCCGGGTATTTATCTAAAGGACATAAAATCACCATCTCGAAGAGATACCTTCACACCCATGTTAACTGTAGCATTATTCATAGCAGCCAAGATATGGAAACAATATAAGTGTCCATCAACAGATGAATGGGTAAAGAAAATGTGGCATATATAATGGAATATTATCCAGCCATAAAAAAGAAGGAAATCCTGCCATTTGTGACAACATTGATAAGCCGAGAGGACATTATGCTAAGAGAAATAAACTAGACATAGACGAATACTGCATGGCATCACTTACACATGAAATCTTCAAGTGTTCAACTTAGAGTAACATAGTAATAGAGAATAAAATTGTGATTATCAGTGGGTGGGGGATGGGGAGAAAGGGGGGATGTTGGTCGAAGGGTACAAACTTTCAAACACAAGATGAATAAGTTCTGAAGACCTAATGAACAGCATGGTAACTATAGTTAAAAATGTACTATAGGGGTTTCCCTGGTGGCGCAGTGGTTGAGAGTCCGCCTGCTGATGCAGGGGACACGGGTTCGTGCCCCAGTCTGGGAAGATCCCACATGCCGCGGAGCGGCTGGGCCCATGGGCCATGGCCGCTGGGCCTGCGCGTCTGGAGCCTGTGCTCCGCGGCGGGAGGGGCCACAGCGGTGAGAGGTCCGTGTGCCGAAAAAAAAAAAAAAAAAAAATGTACTATATACTTGAAATTTGCTAAGAAAGTAGATCTCAAGTGCTCTCACCAAAAATAAATAAATAAATAAATAAAGGTAACTGAGATGATGCATATGTTAACTAGCTTGATTGTGGTAATCATTTCAAAATGAATACGTATATCGAATCATGTTGTACACCTTAAATATATACAATATTTATTTGTCAGTCATACCTCAGATAGACTGGAAACAATCAGGACAATGAATAAACTCATTCATAATATATTATAGCACTTGGCTCAGAAGTGAACAATACTGACATAGTCATAATAAGACAAACACCGCATATTAATACACTGAAAATTGTGATATACCTATACTGAGAGGATGGGGAGGAGGAAAAGGGTGTGTGTATAAGAAAAGGGGGCTAAGATCTCAACTTCCATACCAAGAAATGGATAATGTCTAAAACTGATAAAGTAAGAAATAAAAATATAAGCATAATATTTAGAATAGAGGTAGATACTAGAAGAACTACTTGAATAAAAGGCAGAAGGGGTGTTGGTGGTTGTCTCTGGGGAAAAGAACTGAGAGAGGAAGAAAGGGAGAGACTCCTGTGTTTTTAGTCATAAGTTTTTTAGTTTCATGTGATTTTTAAATGATTTTGACAAAAATATCTTTTTTTTTTTTTTGCGGTACGCAGGCCTCTCACTGCTGTGGCCTCTCCCACCGCGGAGCACAGGCTCCGGACGCGAAGGCTCAGCGGCCGTGGCTCACGGGCCCAGCCGCTCCGCGGCATGTGGGATCCTCCCAGACCGGGGCACGAACCCGTGTCCCCTGCATCGGCAGGCGGACTCCCAACCACCGCGCCACCAGGGAAGCCCCAAAAATATCTTTTATAAAATAAATTATAAACAAATTAATTCTGTTCTCCCCTTATTTACTTATTAATGGGAATTCCATACATTCCAACTGAAGGAACTGATTTCACTGAATGATACAGAAATTAATCATGCTCGGCTTGAAGTAAAAATAAAAATAAATGTGCAAGATAGTGTGTGTGTGGGCTTCCCTGGTGGCGCAGTGGTTGAGAGTCCGCCTGCTGATGCACATGACACGGGTTCGTGCCCCGGTCCAGGAGGATCCCACGTGCCGCAGAGCGGCTGGGCCCGTGAGCCATGGCCGCTGGGCCTGTGCATCCGGTGCCTGTGCTCCGCAGTGGGAGAGGCCACAGCAGTGAGAGGCCCGAGTACCGCCAAAAAAAAAAAAAAAAAAGAAGAAAAAAAAGAAAAAGAATTGTGCAAAAAAGTGTGTGTGTGGGCTTCCCTGGTGGCACAGTAGTTGAGAGTCCGCCTGCCGATGCAAGGGACATGGGTTCGTGCCCTGGTCCAGGAAGATCCCACATGCCACAGACGTGGAGTGGCTAGGCCCGTGAGCCACGGCCGCTGAGCCTGCACGTCCGTAGCCTGTGCTCCGCAACGGGAGAGGCCACAACAGTGAGAGGCCCGCATACCGCAAAAAAAAAAAAAAGAAAAAAAGTGTGTGTGTGTGTGTGTGTGGTTGTGTGCTAATGTAGACATGCACAAAAAAAAAAAAAAAAAGTGTGTGTGTGTGTGTGGTTGTGTGCTAATGTAGACATGCACAAAAAAAAAAAGAAAAAAGTGTGTGTGTGTGTGTGGTTGTGTGCTAATGTAGACATGCTTTTCATTACTTTTTCTCATTAAATTTTTCTTTCACCTTTAAAGAAGTTAGTTAATGCTTCTGAATTTCATGTCATCTGGGAACTTTGAAAACAGGCTCTTCTGTTTGATGCCCCTTTTGTTTCTGTTTAGAACTTCTGGCTCAGCTGTGTGGCATTTCAGGAAATTTAATCACTCTGCTAGTGATCAAAACTGACCTGTTGGGAAATCAAGAAATGGACAGAGGAGGGGCTTGGTATAGCTCAAAAGAACAATGAAAAAGAAAATGAAACTCTACTTAATAAGCAAAGGTTATGAGAAAATAAAACTCATTCTGGAGACTCCAGCTATGTTTATGAGTTGTGGTCTTGTTAGTGATTACAGGGATTGGCTTGTTCTTGGGAACTTACTTGAAACAAAAGTGTGGAATTAGAGATTAAACTAGAGAATACAAGTGTTATGTTGTATACAGAGTCGTTTCATGAGCAGTGTATTTCTGTTGTTTTAATGGTGTGATAAAATGAAACAAAAAATTAATTTCTCTTAAAGTCATTTATTCAATAAACAGTTGTGTTAAATATTTCACTAGGCACTGAGAGTGAGAGTAAGAGGAGAGGCAAATGGATGGATATAAAGAGAAGTTGGCATATGCATCTCTGACTTTCATAGAGGAAACAAGACAGGTACTGAAATAAACATAGCACATGTAGAAGACAATAAAAGAGGCACGGATAAATGCTGAAAGAAGCAGCCATCATTTTGAATTGGGAGAATCAGGCCTGGTATGAGGAAAGAGATGCCACTTGAGCCTGTGCCTTGGAGGATGGTTATAGCATGTGGGCTGAACCTCATAAAAAGGAGTCGCATAGGGAAGGAATTACAGATATTTCTGACCCTTATTAAGGAATTAATAATATTCACAGAGTTAATGGTCCAGCCTGGATCTGAGCACTAGAATCAATTTTCTTGAGACACTCATTTCCACACAGGAGAAAGCAGGAGGGTGTCCAGCAGCCACTCTCTAACTGGAAACTGCTAACACCAGGCACCAGTAGGCCTGCTGACTCAGGGCAATGGGAGCAGCCAAACCCTCATCACCCCTCGACATATGAGTCTTTACTACAGCTGTTGGAACAAAGCCAGCCTTACAAATTGCCTTTCATGCCATTTGCCAAGAGTGAGTGTTCACTAATTTTTTTTCCCCTGGGCAGAGGAATAAATGACAGTGATTTTCTTGGCTTTCTCTCCTGAGGGAAGGTTAGTTCAAAATGCAGAGTCTCGTAAACTTTGTGCATTTCTGTACAGGCCCAAGACTAGATGTTATATAAATATAATTATGTTTGTGGGTTTGCCTATTTATTATCACATCATTTAAAAACAGCTACATGGATGAAATTTAGTCAAGTTGAAAAGCAGTGAAAACAATAACATATTTGCTAAGATACAAAGTTAAATATATATTTAACTTTGTATCTTTGTGTGTTTATATACATACATATATGTATATGAAGCAAAATGATAAAAACAAGCATTAGGATAATAAACACAATGTTCAAGATAGTGGTTAACTCTGCAGGGGAGAAAAGGATACACAGGGAGCTTCCGGTTATATTTGTATTGTCTTATTTTATAATCTGAATGATAACCATAAGGGCATTCCGTATATTATTCTCTATACTTTGTGTGCCTGAAATATTTAATAATATAACTTTGGCTCAAGGGTCTCTATTTTGTCTCTTTTTTTTTTTTTTGCAGTACGTGGGCCTCTCACTGTTGTGGCCTCTCCCATTGCGGAGCACAGGCTCCGGACGTGCAGGCTCAGCGGCCATGGCTCACGGGCCTAGCCGCTCCGCGGCATGTGGGATCTTCCCAGACTGGGGCACGAACCCGTGTCCCCTGCATCGGCAGGCGGACTCTCAACCACTGTGCCACCAGGGAAGCCCTATTTTGTCTTTTTATGAGTTTTATTGAGGTATAATTTACATACAATAAAATTTACCAATTTTTGGTACACAAATCATGACAAAACATTTCCATTACCTCTCAAAATTAAAATATAAAATCAGCTGAGAGGCAAAGATAAATGTTTTTATTTATTATATTTATATTATATTTCAAGGATTTATGAAAGAAACTGATATTCAACCAGTCCCCCCACTCTAAACAACTAAAAAACTGAACAAAACACATGAAATAACTGTTTTCTGATATTGCATAACAGGCAATACAGGACTGTGATATTCCTTGAGAGAAGGGAAAAAAAATAAGGTGAGCCCCACATAGCCTCCCTTTCTATCTGGCGTTAAATTCTGGACTGTGGTGTAAGGAAGAGTAGTCTAAATAGAGCACAGCAGTCTCCCTGACTTAACAAGACAGAAATCAGAGTTCAGGAACACTTAGTTATCTGGAATGTGTGGGGAAAAGTACCAAAGGTAAAGGAGTGATGCCAAAAGCTGCTCCAGAAATCCACATAGGACCCTCTTGAGTCTTTGGCCAAATACCAACTGTACATGCACAGGACAAGACTCCAAGAGGACAGGCAAAGAACAATTATCAGGGAAAGAACAACTATCAGATATCTGTAAGCTAAATAATTACTGAACTGATACAAGGCTAGGAGATATTCAAATTTAAACCAGCCAGAGTTAAAACACTTTACAAAAATTGATGCTTCAATAGAGGCTTCAGAAAGATCCCATCTTAGGAAAAGGACTAATCTAGCCCTCGAGTAAAGGTTTCTCTAGACCCACCCTACCTAACAAAGCTTAAAAACAAGTCTCAAAAGGGTTAAGCTAATTCCCAAGCAAATTAACTCCATGACAAAAGAAAATCCCAAACTCTATTACGGAAGTTTAATAAAAAACCTAGGCACTCAACAATGCATTCATAATGTCCAGCATATAATAAAAAATTACTAGATATGTGAAGGAGCAGGAAAGTATGATCTGTAACCCAAAGAAAAATTAGTCAATAGAAATACACCCCCAAATGATAGAAATGATGTTATTATCAACAAAGACTTAAAACAGTATTATAAACTGCTGTATTATATTTATTAAACTATTACAACATGTCAACTATTTTAAGAAACAGATTAACACAACAAAGGAACAATTAGGAAATCTCCAAAGTGCAAAAAAGAACCAAATAAGAATCCTGGAATCCAAAAATAAAATATATGAATTGAAACTTTCATTGGATAGGTTTAACAGCAGTGACACAGAGAAGAAGGAGCAATGAACTTGAAGATATGGTAATAGAAAGTATATAAACTGAAGCATACAGAGGGAAAAAGCCTAGAAAATTGTTAACAAATTCTCGCTGATCTATTGGAGAATATCAGGCCATCTACTACATGTGAAATTCAAGCACTAGAAGGAGAGGTAAGAAATTGAGGCAAAAATATTTGAATAATGGTTGCAATATGACACCTGAATAATGATCAAAATCTTTTCAAATTTTCCAAAATATAAACTCACAGACCCAAGAAGTATAAAACACAACTCCAAGGAGTATAAAAAAGGAAAACACACTGAAGAACATCATAATCAAATTTCTGAAAACCAATGAAAAAAAATCTTAAAAGTAGCCAGAGGGAAAATATATGTACTACATAGGGGAATAATGATAAGTATAACTTCTGGCTTTTCATCAGAAATAAGGTAAGCCAGAAAAATCATTTAAAGTATTGTAAGAAAAATACACTCTGTCAAACCAGAATCTACATTAAGCAAAAATACTGTTTAAAAATGAAGGTGAAATAAAGGCAAACAAAGCTCAGAGAATTCATTGCCAGGAGACATGCTCTTTAAGAAATTTTAGAGTCCAGGATGAAAGAAAATGTTGCCAAGTGGAAGCATAAGTGAGTAAATGAAGGAATAAAAACTGAAAAGTACTAGAAATGGTAAATATGGAAGTAAAATTAAGACTGTTTCCTTCATTTCTTAATTCCTTTAAAAGATAGTTTGAAGAAACAAAATAACAATGTATTGCAGGGTTTATGATGCATGTAGAAGTTAAATGTATGTAAACAGCAGCAGAAAGGATAGAGGGGAATGAAAATATACTATTATAATTTTCTGAAATTATATGTGAATTTGTATTATTTGAAAGTAGATTATGATGAGTCAAAGATTAATGCTGTAAATCCTAGAGGAACCATTAACAATATAAAACAAGGAATATGTATATAGCTAATAAGCAAATAATAAAGTTGAATACTGGAAAACACTCAAAAAATCCAAAAGAAGGCAGGGAAGAAGGAGGAGAAAAACAAAGAACATGAAAAAGAAACAGAAAAAAATTAGCAAGATGGTGGACTTAGAACTAGCCCTACCTAAACTTACATTAAATGTAAATTGATTAAATATTCTAATTAAATGACAGAGGTTGTCAAATTAGACTTTTTAAAAAAGAACCAAATATATGCTGTCTAAGAGATTCACATTAAATAAATGACCCAGAGAGATTAAAAGTATAGATAGAAAGGATAGAAAAATATATACCATGCAAAGCCTAATCTTATTAAAATTTATGCAAATACTAATAGTCTTTTTTTTTTTTTTTTGCAGTACGAGGGCCTCTCACTGTTGTGGCCTCTCCCGTTGCAGAGCACAGGCTCCAGACGCGCAGGCTCAGCGGGCATGGCTCATGGGCCCAGCCACTCCGCGGCATGTGGGATCCTCCCAGAACGGGGCACGAACCCGTGTCCCCCGCATCGGCAGGCGGACTCTCAACCACTGCGCCACCAGGGAAGCCCTAGTCTTATGCAAACACATATTCTTATGAAAGCTGGAATGGCTATGTTAATATCAAACAACAGATTTCAGGACAGGGAGCTTACCAGAGATAAAAAGGTAAATTTTCTAATGATAAAAGGATCACTTCATCAAGAAGACATATAATCATAATGTGTGTGTAATTAATAACAGCTTCAACAAATACACACAAAAAAACCAAAAGAACCAAAAGAAAAAATAAAAATTCATTATTATATTTGGAGATTTCAACACTCCTCTCTCAAAGACAGAACAAATACATAGAAAATCAGTAAGAGTAAGAAGATTTGAACAATAGTATCAACCAACTCAATCTTTTGCCATTTATAGAACACCACATTGAACAACTGTAGAATGTATTATTTCCATGTGCACGTGGAACATTCATCATGAATGAGCCACAGAATAAGGCACAATAAATTCAAAAAGTAGAAATGATATAGACTATGTTCTCTGACAACAATTTAACTAAAATAGAATTAAACAAAAGATCTCCAAGTATTTGCAAATTAAACAACATGCTTAATTAACCATGGATCAAAGAAAAAATTACACGGAAAACTTAGAAAATCTCAAACTTAATGATGATACATTATATCAAAATTTGTGGGATTCAACTAAAAGCAGTGATCAGGAGGAAATTTAAAAATTAAATGATTTTTACTAAAAAAGGAGATTTAAAATCAATAACTTAAGGGGACTTCCCTGGTGGTCCAGTGCCTAAGCCTACGTGCTCCCAATGCAGGGGGCCTGGGTTCAATCCCTGGTCAGGAAACTAGATTCCACATGCCGCACTAAGAGTTTGCATGCTGCAACTAAAGATCCCACATGCAGCAACGAAGATCCCGCGTGCCGCAACTAAGACTCAATGCAGCCAAATAAATAAATATTTTTTTAAAAATCAATAACTTAAGCCTCCATGGTAAGAAGTTAGAAAAAAGTGATCAAACTTAACCCAAAATAAGTAGAAGGAAGGAAAAAATAAAGAGCTAAAACAAATATAACAAAAATTAGATGATAAATAGAGAAAGTGAACTAAAAGTTTAGTATGTGTATAGAGTAATAAAATTGCTAAACTCTAGCAATACTGACCAAGAGAAAAAAAAGAGAGAATAAATATTATTAATATCAGAAATGAATGAGGAGGGCTTCCCTGGTGGTGCAGTGGTTGAGAATCTGCCTGCCAATGCAGGGGACGTGGGTTCGAGCCCTGGTCTGGGAAGATCCCACATGCTGCAGAGCAACTAGGCCCGTGAACCACAACTACTAAGCCTGTGCATCTGGAGCCTGTGCTCTGCAACAAGAGAGGCCGTGATAGTGAGAGGCCCACGCACCGCGATGAAGAGTGGCACCCGCTTGCCGCAACTAGAGAAAGCCCCTGCACAGAAACAAAGACCCAACACAGCCAAAAATAAATAAATAAATAATAAAAATAAAAAGGAATTCCTTAAAAAAAAAAAAAAGAAATGAGGAAACATCACTACATAGCCCACAGATATTAAAAAGGTTAATGAAAGAATGTTTTCAACAACTCTATGCCAAGAAATTTAACTACCTGGATCACTAACTCTTTAAAAGACACTACTTTTTAAACTGAAAATTTAATTTAAAACCGTTCCATTAAAAAAAACTTCTCTAGGGCTTCCCTGGTGGCGCAGTGGTTGGGAGTCCGCCTGCCGATGCAGGGGACACGGGTTCATGCCCCAGTCCGGGAGGATCCCACATGCCGCGGAGCGGCTGGGCCCGTGAGCCACGGCCGCTGAGCCTGCGCGTCCGGAGCCTGTGCTCCACAACGGGAGAGGCCACAGCAGTGAGAGGCCCGCGTACGGAAAAAAAAAAAAACAACAACAACTTCTCTAGACCTTGTTAGTGTTAGCATCACCAGTGAATTCTGTCAAATATTTGGGAAGACACTGTACCAATTTTATACAAAGGTTTTTTTTGAAAATACAGAAGGGAACACTTTTCAAATCATATTATGATAACGTTACCCTGATATCAAAACCAGAAAAAGACATTACAAGAAAACTGCAGAGTAAATATTCCTCATGAACATAAGTATAAGTTCTATACCAAAATAGTAACAGATTTAATTCACCAATATATAAAAAGTATGCTGCACCACAACTAAACGAAGTTTTCAGAGCCATGCAAGTTTGGATTAACATAAAAAAATCAGTTGATGTTATTCACCACGTTAACAGGGGAAAAAAGGAGAAAAACTTAATGATCATCTTGATAGATGTAGAAAAGCCATATGACAAAATTCAATACCCATCCATGATAAAAGTTCCCAGCGAATTAGAAATAAAGAAAAAAAATCTGCAACTAGATAAAAGACATCTATAACCATACTCAATGGTAAAAGACTAAATGCTTTTCCCCTAATATCAAGATCAAGGCAAGGTTCTCCATTCACATCATTTCTATTCAACATTTTACTGGAGTTTCTAGCCAATGCAACGAGGCGGAAAAAAGAAATGAAAACATATATACTGCAAAGAAAGAAGTAAAACTGTCTTTATTCACAGGTCACATGATTGTATTAATAAAAAATCTTAGGAATCTACAAAAAAATCATATTTAATATGTAAATTTAGCAAGTTTTAGGAAACAAGGTCAGTATATGAAAATCAGTTGTATTTCTACATAATAGCAATGAAAAATCAGAAAATTAAATTTTAAAACTACCATTTACAATGGCATCCAAGCCATAAAGAACATTTATGAATAAGTTTAACAGGGCTTCCCTGGTGGCACAGTGGTTGAGAGTCCACCTGCTGATGCAGGGGATGTGGGTTCGTGCACTGGTCCGGGAGGATCCCACATGCCGTGGAGCGGCTGGGCCCGGGAACCATGGCTGCTGAGCCTGTGCATCTGGAGCCTGTGCTCCACAACAGGAGAGGCCACAGCAATGAGAGGCCCGTGTACAGGAAAAAAAAAAAAAAAAAGTTTAACAAAATATGTGCAAGACTTTTACACTAATATCTGCAAAACACTGCTGAGAGAAGTCAAAGAGGGCCTTAAATAAATGAAAAGATACACCATGTTTGTGGATTGAAAGAATAAATGTTGCTAAGATGTCATCCCCTAAGAAAGGGTGTTTTTTTTTGGTAGAAATTGAACACTTGATTCTAAAATTTATATGGAAATGTAAACGACCTAGAATAGCCAATGTAATGTTTTTTTTTTTTTTTTTTTTTTGGCAGTACACGGGCCTCTCACTGTTGTGGCCTCTCCTGTTGCGGAGCACAGGCTCCAGACGCGCAGGCTCAGCGGCCATGGCTCACGGGCCCAGCCGCTCTGCGGCATGTGGGATCCTCCCGGACCGGGGCACGAACCCATGTCCCCTGCATAGGCAGGCAGACCCTCAACCACTGCGCCACAAGGGAAGCCCAGCCAATGTAATCTTGATAAAGAAGAAAAAAGCTGGAGGACTGATACTTTCGTTTCAAGATATACTATAAGACTGTAGTAATCATTGATTATGTGATATTGGCATTAAAAAAAAAGGTCAGTAGGAAAGGACACAGTCTAGAAATAGACCCACTCTTATATGGTCAATTGACCTTTTACTAAGGCATCAAAGGAATTTAATGGGGAAACAGTCTTTTCAACTAATAGTGCTGGCACAACTGGTTACCTACATGGAAAAAGTGAATTTTAACTTCTGTCTTATTCAGTACAAAAAAATGATTCAAGATGAATCACAGACAAATGTAAAAGGTAAAGTTATAAAGCTTTCAGAATAAACCATAGAATTTTGGGTTCTTGTTAAGATAGAGTAAGCATACTCTTCCACTGAATACACCTCAAACCTCACAGAGAATGCATGGAGTAAGTGTCTGAGGGCTCTGAAAAGTGAATGATAGCAGACAAATTGGGGAAGGAAACCAGGACTCAAAGTATTGTGAATCTAGCAATAAGTTTCCTGGCAATAAGTTTTCTAGCAATAAATTTCCCGTGTATCTACCAACTTGAATTCAAAGGCAGCCCAAATCCCTGATCTGTGTACCAGGTGTAGACAAAGAGCTCCAAGAGAATCTCTCTCTTTCACGGCCTCTACAGGTCAGAGAGAGTGGAGGAAATATTCTTCTTTTTCTTTTCTTTCACTCCTGCCCAAGCCCTCCAGCAAGCGCCCGTTCTGAGTTGCAATCTTCTGATGGTGGTAGTAAAGGCAGTTGAAGGCAGGTGGACACCTAAAATCTGAGACAAGGGAATACCTCTCTCTGATTGGAGGAACTAGGGTCTGAAGAGACAGAGTGTGCAGGAATCCCTGTTGCTTTTGTCTCTATATATCCTACCTACCATTCCTCAGCCCCAGAGGCAAACCCAGTCATGAGAAGTGCATGGCAGAACAAGGAGAACAAAGTATCAACTTTATAGCCAGGGTAACAGAAAGAGGGGTCTCTGAGAGTGGGAGAATATAAAGAGAATGTGAGAGGAGGGAGCTCAGCAAAAGTTCTTCATAAACTCCTTGGCTTATACCCAAGCTGTGGATCAATGGATCTGAACTTAAATAGAATAGGAATACTAATTATTAGAGAAATGCAAATCAAAACTACAATGAGGTATCACCTCACACCAGTCAGAATGGCCATCATTGAAAAGTCTGCAAGTAACAAATGCTGGAGAGGGTGTGGAGAAAAGGGAACCCTCCTACACTGTTGGTGGGAATGTAAATTGGTGTAGCTACTATAGAAACCAGTATGGAGGTTCCTTAAAAAACTAAAAATAGAGATGCCATATGATACAGCCATCTCACTCCTGGGCATATATCTGGAGAAAACGCTAATTCAAAAAGATACATACACCCCAATGTTCACAGCAGCACTACTGACAATAGCCAGGACATAGAAGCAACCTAAATGCTCATCAATAGATGAATGGATAAAGAAGATGTGGTACATATATACAATGGAATACTACTCAGCCATAAAAAAGAATGAAATAATGCCATTTGTAGCAACATGGATGAACCTAGAGATTAACATACTAAGTGAAGTAGTCAGATGGAGAAAAACAAATAACATATGATATCACGTATGTGGAATCTAAAATATGATACAAATGAACTTATTTACAAAACAGAAACAGATTCACAGACACAGAAAACAAACTTATGTTTACCATAGGGGAAACATGGTAGGGGAGGGATAAATTAAGAGTTTGGGATTAGCAGATAAAAACTACTATGTATAAAATACATAAACAACAAGGTCCTACTGCATAGCACAGGGAACTATATTCAGTATCATGTAATAAACCATAATAAAAAAGAATAATGGAATCACTCTGCTGTACACCATAAACTAACACAACATTGTAAATCAACTATACTTCAATTAAAAAAAATAGAGTAGCAATGCTTTCAGAAGTGAACCATGAGGCAGACCACTGCTTAGGAATAAAAGTGGTCCCTGGGTGGTGCATTTGAGGGATTGTTCCAAACAGTACTGCAAAAACTCTGAAATATAAACTTACATTGCACCACAGAAAGTAGGTTCAAACTTGTAGCCTGAAATAACCAGGTTGATTGTCTGCTAAAATAAATAATAATAAAATAATAAAAATATAAATAAAAAATAAAATTCTCCAGGGACTTTCCTGGCAGTCCAGTGGTTAAGACTCCACGCTTCCACTGCAGGGGGTTGTGGGTTCCATTCCTGGTCAGGGAACTAAGATCCCGCATGCCATGTGGCGCAGCCAAAAAAATGAAAAATAAAAATAAAATAAAATAAAATTCTCCATAGGTTTTAAATAAGTCACAGAGTCTCATATTATAGAAAATGTCTAGGATACAATCCAAGATTATTCAACATAGAAAAATCAGAAAAATCTCAACAGTTCATCTGTGCAAAGATAACCAATGGAAGCCAACTCTGACATGACACAAATGTTATAGGTATCAGACAAATGGTTTTAAGCAACTATTTTAACCATGCTCCAAGAAGTAGGATGAACATCATTGAAAAAAAAAAAAAAAGAAAGTCTCAGTAGAGAAATAGAATAAAAATGAACCCAATGGAAATTTTAGAACTGAAAAATACAATAACCAACATTTAAAAAATTCATTAGATGGGGTTTCCCTGGTGGCACAGTGGTTGAGAGTCCGCCTGCCGATGCAGGGGACACAGGTTCATGCCCCGGTCCGGGAAGATCCCACATGCCACAGAGTGGCTAGGCCTGTGAGCCATGGCCGCTGGGCCTGTGCGTCTGGAGCCTGTGCTCCACAACGGTAGAGGCCATAACAGTGAGAGGCCCACGTACAGCAAAAAAAAAAAAAAAAAAAAAAAAAAAAAAAAATTCATTAGATGGATTCAATCACAAAATGGAGATGACAGAGGAAAGAGTCAATGTGAAAACTGATCAATAATAGCTGTGCAATCTGAACCACAGAAAAACAAAACATTGCAGGGTGGGGAGTGTGTGGAAAGGAATAGAGCCACAGGGAACCTATGGGAAAATACAAAAACATCTAACATTTGCCTCAGTGGAATCTCAGAAGGATATTTGTGTCACAAAAGTAAATTTGAGGAAAAAAAAGCTGAAAACTTCCTAAACTTGGTGAAAAGCATAAATGTACAGATCAAGAAACTCTATCAACCTCAAAGGGTAAACTCGAAGAAACCCATGCCCAGACACATTATAATCAAACTACTGAAAAAGAAGCACAAATTAAAAATCTTAAAAGCTATTACAGAAAAACAATGCATTACATACAGGAGAATAATGATTGGAATAACTTCAAATTTCTTATCAGAAACCATGGAGGGGGACTTCCCTGGTGGCGCAGTGCCTGCCAATGCAGGGGACATGGGTTCAATCCCTGGTCTGGGAAGATCCCACATGCTGCGGAGCAACTAAGCCCATGCGCCACAACTACTAAGCATGTGTTCTAGAGCCTGCAAGCCACAACTACTGAGCCCACGTGCCACAACTACTGAAGCCCGCGCGCCCAGAGCCTGTGCTCCACAAGAGAGGCCACCGCAATGAGAAGCCTGCACACACTGCAAAGAGTAGCCCCCACTGGCTGCAACTAGAGAAAGCCTGCATGCAGCAATGAAGACCCAACGCAGCCAAAAATAAATTAATTAAATAAAATAAATTAAAAAAAAAGAAGCCATGGAGGTCAGAAGTCACTGAAACAAAGATTTTACTGTGCTGAAAGAAAAGAATATCAACCTAAATTTCTTTTTTTTTTTTTTTTTTTTTTTAAAAACATATGTGATTTATTAGGAAAAAAGCTAAACAGTGGAAAGGGAGAAAGACTGAGAAAGAGCACTCACACGTGTGTGTGTGTGTGTGTGTGTGTGTGTCTGTGTCTGTGTAAAATG
Organism: Mesoplodon bidens; assembly: GCF_964165515.1. Taxonomy (NCBI): domain Eukaryota; kingdom Metazoa; phylum Chordata; class Mammalia; order Artiodactyla; family Ziphiidae; genus Mesoplodon; species Mesoplodon bidens. The sequence continues at coordinate 101,645,247 of NC_138161.1, read as the reverse complement.
AGGGTGGTGGTGAAGGAATCCCTCCCAACTCTAAGTTCCATGAATAAGAGGGGGGCAACCTAAATTTCTATATCCAGTGGAAATACCCTTCAGGAATAAAGGTGAAATTCATTGGTGAAAGAAAAATAAAATCTGTTGCCATCAGATTTTCTCTAAAAGAAATGCTAGAGGAAGTTCTTCAGGTGTAAGGAAGATAATACTAGATGGAAATTTGAAATTTCAGGAATGGAGAAAGAAAGATAGAAATGTAAGTCTGGATAAATATGGTAGACTATTTTCTCCCCTTAACTTTGTTAAAGTATGTACGATAGCTGGAAGAAAAAATTATAATACTGTTGCATGGGTACATATGTACATATTAAGCAAAACAATACAAACTAATAAAGATCACTACATATTATTACCCCTGTTTACAGTGAGGAAACTGAGATTCAAGGACACATATGTAAAACTCATAAAAGTAGATATTTGAGGGCTTCCCTGGTGGCACAGTGGTTGAGAGTCTGCCTGCCGATGCAGGGGACACGGGTTCGTGCCCCGGTCCGGGAAGATCCCACATGCAGCGGAGCGGCTGGGCCCGTGAGCCATGGCCGCTGAGCCTGCGCTGCCGGAGCCTGTGCTCCGCAACGGGAGAGGCCACGACAGTGAGAGGCCCGCGTACCGCAAAAAAAAAAAAAAAAAAAAAAAGTAGATATTTGAACTGAGCTCTATCTGATACCATAATCTTTGCTCTTAAAAATCAGCTGGAAATAATCAGGGCTTAGCAGGGAGGGGCTTACCTGAGGGAGAACCTGGCTTGTGCATGACTAGTCATCCGTACAAACCACTATATCTAGGAGGGTGAGCTAACTAGAACTGTAGGTCCATCAGACACAAGGGTCCTATGTTGTGTTGGGGTGTAGAAGCAGGAGTCTTGGCAATGGGACTGATGCTCAGAGTAGGGGCTAGCAGCATGGTTATGGGAGGTTCACTGATTTGGAACCAAACTCAAGACAGTAGTTAGAGGTGTGCAGAACAGAGTCAGACCTGTGGGCAGGAGCTAGTAAGAACAATGAAGAGGTCAATGGCCCAGCCATGCCCACTGGACTCCAGCCCAAGGCTTCTGCCCCAATAGGAGCACAAGTAAGGACACCAAAGCCCAGGATACAATTTAAGATCTGTCCCAGAGGGTAAATTGCACTTCATATTTTGATAAGCAATCAATATTAAGACACTTAAAATGCTCACACCCTTTATGAGATCATTTCCGTCTTAGGAATCAATCTCCAAAACAAACTGATCTGCCTTTACCAAAACAGAAGGTTTTTATTACAAATTTATAATAGCAAAAAGTAACAACAAGGTCCTACTGTATAGCATAGGGAACTATATTCAACATTCTGTGATAAACCATAACGGAAAAGAATATGAAAAAAATGTATATATATGTATAACTGAGTCACTTTGCTGTACAGCAGTAATTAACACAACATTGTAATTCAACTATACTTCAATAAAAAATAAATTAAAAAAACAATAGCAAAAAGTTGGAAACAATGGAAATATCCAATAACAGAGGAATGAGTTAAACAAATTCTAGGACATTCATGATGGATGATTATGCAGCCATTCAAAAGGAATTTTTTGAAAAATGTTGGAAATGCTTATAATATAATGTTAAGTGAAAAATTCAGGATATCAAGTCATAAATAGAATATGCCTGAGGTTTCTGCAACTGATTGTGGTTTTGCCAAAATTTTACAGTCCTGACCACCTAGAACCAACTTCCAAGAGGAGAGATATCGGGACTTCCCTGGCAGTCCAGTGGTTAGGACTCCGCGCTCCAACTGCAGGGGCAAGGTTCAATCCCTGGTCTGGGAACTAAAATCCCACATGCCGTGTGTTGCAGACAAAAAATAAAAATAAAAAATAAAAAAATAAACAAGAGGAAAGATATCTAAGATTCATTACAGTGTTTTAGGAACTAAAACAAACAAACAAAATCAATTCACTTCCACCTGGATCTTTGCCCACGAAAGCCCAAACAAGTTTCCTTAAGAGAAGCTGATACTTTCTTTTTTTTTTTTAAATTACTTCCAATTATTTTTTTAAATATAATAGTGTTTATTTTTACTTGTTGACAGTTTGCTTTATTTATTTATTTATTTTTGGCTGTGTTGGGTCTTCGTTTCTGTGCGAGGGCTTTCTCTAGTTGTGGAGAGCGGGGGCCACTCTTCATCGTGGTGCACGGGCCTCTCACTATCGCGGCCTCTCTCGCTGCGGAGCACAGGCTCCAGACGCACAGGCTCAGTAATTTTGGCTCACGGGCCCAGTCGCTCCGCAGCATGCGGGATCCTCCCAGACCGGGGCACGAACCCGTGTCCCCTGCATCGGCAGGCAGACTCCCAACCACTGCACCACCAGGGAAGCCCGAAGCTGATACTTTCAACACTGATGTTTATCCTGAATAAAAGGGTCCCAGCCTGGGCACCTCACTCATGTATTTCTTCTCAGGTTTAGCTGAAGTCAGCTTGCCCCCAGAGGACTTACTATCAAGGCAGCCTCACAGATGTGGAAAGACAATATTAGGGAGCCCCGTACTGACTGGCCTGGAGAGTGGATATTGTTGCCCAGAGCAGATGGGATAAACTTGGAGGTTTTGGCTTGACAGCCTAAGTGGGCCCTCTTTTTTAAGACATTTGCTTCCACACCCTCCACACATCAGTCAGCAAATATCATTAGTACTGCCATCCTCAGAGATCTATGTATGTTAGGGTGCTGGGCAGCAAATCCTGCTCAGGAATTTTATAGCCATCCTTCTTCAGCTGTGGCCTTCAGGACAACCAAGAAAGTGCAACCAGCAGACATGTAGATGGAGGTGCATCTGCTAAAGTCCAGAGCTGCCTGGTGCCTACTCCTAAGGTGCCAAAAGCAGGTAGCCTGTTTCAGTGGAACAGTTGGCTGTGGTCTTCTCAGGTAAGCTCACCCTTATGCTGGGTTCTGCAATGGCATTACTCAAGCAGACACTTCAGACCATCCAAACCCTAATTGTGGACATGGTGACATATGCTGGACACACATTCAACACAACACTTTCTAAAAAAACAAGAATCGCAGCACTCGCCAGCACGTGAAAGTTCACTCACTCTACCTGCTCCAGCCCCACACACCTTCCTAATACAAAATCTTGATAGACTCCATCAGTTCTGTCTTCTTCCCATTGCCACAGCTTAACTTAGTCTAGAATGGCAGTTCTAATAGTATTTGCTGCCTAGAATGTTTTACTGATATAGATTTCTTTAAATTTTTTAAAATTGGGGTATAAAATACTACCTACAGTAGCATACAAGTACACTTATCTTCAGTGTGTACACTTCAGTGAATTTGTGCCTATCTATACACTCATGTGACTCCCACCCAGATCAATGTAGAACATTAATAGCACTCCAGAAGACTCTTCTATACTTTCTAGTCAACACAGATGTTGTCGCTCCTCTGACTCTCATCACTATAGTCTTCCTGTTTTGTACGCCAGATTTGGCTTCTTCTGCTCAATTTATTGGTGAGATTCAGCTATGTTGCTGCATGTACAGCAGTTCATTCTTTTTTGTTACTGTGTAGTATTCCATTTTGTGTATAAACTACAATTTATTTGCCCAGTCATCTTTTGATGAATATGTGGGCTGTTACCAGTTTGAAGCTACTATGAATGAGAATGCTATGAAGATTCTTGAATATGAATATACTGCTTGGTGAACATTTGTGCTTATTTCACTTGGAGCAAAATTACTGGGTTATAAGATATACATGTATTTAGCTTTAGTAGATCTTGCAAAACGGTTTTCCAAAGTAGTTGAATCAATGTAAATTCTTACTGGCAATATATAAGAGTTCCAGTTGCTCCATATTTTCACCAATATTTGGTATTATGATGGGTGTATGGTGGTACACCATTGTGGTTTTAGTTTGTATTTCCCCTAATGCTGATTGGCCATTTGGATATCTTATGAGAGTGCCTATTTCAGTGTTTCATTCATTTTTAAACTGTGTTGTATTGCAGTTTCCTTATTGATTTTTTTGGAGTCCTTTATATATTCAGACTATGAATCTATGTTAGATTGTGCTATTGTCAAGTTGGTTAAACTAGGAACTATGATTCTTAGAATCCTCTTCCCTGTATGGTTCCAAGTTAGAACTGTCCCAAAGAAGAAACTCCACAATATTTGGAAGATGGAGATGAATCAGCAGCCACTTATCAGTGATGAGACACAGGGATTAGGGACAGTGAAGGACATATGCAGGAGTCCTTGAAGGTGCCTGTTTGTCCTCACTCTTCTTTGTTCCATGAACAACTCGTCTTCCCAAATGCTGCCCTGCCGACCAACAATGGCCCCAGACCTATCACTGGGTACTTAGCTGCAGACCCACAGATGTAGTAGCAACAATAGCTATACACAGAACTCGCCCCTCCACGGTCCCATTTCAATGGCTGGACATGCTTGGCTTCTTGGATTTCTTGACAAGCTCCAACTTGTCCACTTGAGCAAGTGTTTCAGGAAGATCAATCAGTGACTATTTCTCTGATCTTCCAACGGAGTTAGACCTCTTCCTACAAAGGAATTCTTGTTTTAGCTACAAAGAAGATAAGTTTATCTCCACAGCATTACATTTTTTTCCCAAAACTGCATATATCTTTTAAAGAAAAAAATTTAAATTTAGAGAAGCAAAGGGAGAAAATAATCATTCTTAATCCCACCACTCAGAGTCACCCATAGTCAATATTTTGGTATATTTTCTCCTAGTCGCTTTACTGTGTATTTTGCACGCATTTACATATTCTGTGCACATTTTTTCCCTTTAAAAAATAAAACATGGGATCTACATATTTTGTAAACTCAAAGATACATTGAGTATTGATATTGCTAATTCTTTGTGCACATATATTTCCTTAGAATAAGTTTTTTGACTCGGAATTCCAGAACTAAAAGATAAGTACATTGTTAAGGCTTTTAATACTGACCTCCAAAAAAGACTATATCAAGATACATGTCCACCAGTGTGTGCTTTCCTTAATCCTCACCAAAGACTTTTAACATCTTTGCTAATTGGTTAGGGGACAAATGATAGCTCTTTTGTATTTTAAATTGCATTTTTTATTACTAGTGCTGTTAAACATTTTTCATCTATACTTGTTAGCCATAGGACCAGCAAGTTTTGATAGAAAGAGTACAAGACAATATCCCAGCTCTAAAAAGGAGGACAGGTTTGAATGGAGGCCATGGCTACTTGACCTTGGGCATGTCATTTAAACTCTCTGAGTCTGTTAAAACACCTAAGTGTTGGGATTAAATGAGACCATATATGTAAAGAACATTGCCTCATGCCCAGCAGATGGTAAGCCACAAAGAAGTGGGAGGATTACCTCACAGTTATATAGTGGTTGGGTCAGGATTCAAACTGAGGACTGTCCTACTTCAAAGTATGGAGTATGGGAAGTGGGGCAGGGCTGAGCATGCAAGTAGGGGCTGAGTTGTTGAAAGCTGTGAGGTCGGTAAGATGGAGATGGGGAACTAGAGTAACTGTGTCCTTTATAGGAGAAAGGAAACTCTAAAAGAGGCCACAGGCTATGGGCCAAGGTCAGAAGTTGGGCAGGAAAAGATCTGTTACCAAAGCCAGGATTATGGAGTAACACAGGCAGGCAGGACTGGCAAGAACAATTTAACACTCAGCAATTCTATTCTTAGGTATATATCCAAAAGAATTAAAAATATGCATCATCATAAAATCTTGTACACGAAATTTCATAACAGCATTATTCTTAATAGCTCCCCAAATCGAAACAATCCTGTCCATCAACTGAGGAATGGATAAATAAAATGTGATATATCCATATGATGGAATATTGTTCATCAATAAAAAGGATTGAAGTACTGACACATTATAATACATGGATGAGCCTTGAAAACATTATTCTAGGTGAAAGAAGTTGGACAAAAAACACCATACATTATATGGTTCCAAATGTACCAAATAGCCAAATCTGTAAAGACAGAAAGTAGATTTGCGGTTGCTTAGGGATAGAGAAGAATGGAAGAATTAGGAGTTATGGATAAAAGGTGTGGGATTGGGACTTCCCTGGTGGCACAGTGGTTACAAATCCGCCTGCCAATGCAGGGGACATGGGTTCCAGCCCTGTTCCAGGGAGGTCCCACATGCCGCAGAGCAACTAAGCCCGTGCACCACAACTACTGAGCCTGCGCTCTAAAGCTTGTGAGCCACAACTACTGAGCCCATGTGCCACAACTACTGAAGCCCACACACCTAGAGCCCATGCTCCGCAACAAGAGAAGCCCCTGCAATGAGAAGCCCGCGCAATGTGCGCAGCAACAAAGCCCCAGTGCAGCCAAAAATAAATTAATTAAAACAAAAAATCCACCATATTAAAAAAAAAAAGGTGTGGGATTTCTTTCTGGGATGATGTCTCAAATTGACTGTGCTTCGTTAAGACTCTAGTTGCAACTAACCAAAACCCAACTCCAGTTAGCTTAACCAAGTGTATGGGAGTTTATTATAACTCTATAGGGACATCTCACATAACCCAGGGACATTTAGGAATAAGCCACAGTTTTGATCATTTATGGAAGTCTTATTCTGAATTTTCTCTTAAATTATTCTCAAAGAGGTAATTTTTTACCTTTTTAAAGAATTTTTATTGGAGTATAGCTGATTTACAATGTTGTGTTAGTTTCAGGTGTTATTTTTCATCTTTTGAGTTAGATTTGAACTTTGGAAATAACCAAAACTTCTCAGAGTCCAGTCTGAGCCAATGTGAATGAATGGTGTAGGAGTTAACCTTCTGTTTAAAACAAGATATAGGAATGACACTGGAGTTTATTTCTGGAGAGGCATGAAGAAGAGAATCCTCTCAGCCATGATGTCCTGGGAGTGAACGTGTTGTCCTAACTTGGGTCTGGCCCATTTACAGTGGAACAGGAAAGACTAGGAAAGACAGGGCACACTTGATTGCCTAAAGGATTTCTTTTTTTTTTTCTTTCTTTCAGTTATATATATTCAAAGCAATATAACCTGATAGTCTCTACTTCTTTAAAAGGCACAATGGATCATCTTGTAACACCAATCCTTTGCACACTTTTCCAAAAAAATTGAACTGGGGGGAACACTTCCAAACTTATCAGGCCAGAATTATCCTGATACCAAAGTCAGAGAAAGACCCTGCAAGAAAAAAAATACAGACCAAAGACCCTACGAGAAAAGAACTACAGACCTTACGAGCATTAATGCAAAAATCCTCAACAAAGTACTACCAAAACTGAATCCAGCAACATATTAAAAGGATTATAATTCACAACCAAGTGGTATTTATCATTGGAATACAAGGATGGTTCAACATGTGAAATGGACCAATGTAATATACCACATTAATAGAGTGAAGGGAAAAACCCATATGATCTTAATTGATGCAGAAAAAGCATTTGAGAAAATTCAACACAACGAATACTCAATGATAAAAACACTCAATGAGCTATGACTAGAAGGAAATTACCTCAACATAATAAAAGCCATATATGAAAAATACAAAGCAGATGTCATACTCAATGGTGAAAAGCTGAAAACAAAATTATCGTTGTTGTTTTACACGACTAAGTTTTGGGTGATTTGTTATATAATAATATATAACCGAAACAGAGTGAATAAATTGAAGATTCACCCCAGGGCTTATTACAGCACATGACATGAGGTAGAAATCCAAGCTACTTTTTTCCCACAGTGACCCCAATGTCTCAATCCTTGTAAATTTCTTAAGACAGATGATGTTGTCTCATTTATATTTTGTTTCAGCATCAAATATAATGATTAATATATAAGAAGTATTAAAAATGCTTGTTGAATTGAATCTATATATTCACTTTGAAAATGTGCCACCTTCACTATCCTGACCCTTCTCAAGCAAGATTTATCTCTTTATTTATCCCATTAGAGAGGTTTTTTTTTCCATTAGAGAGTTTTGTTGTTTTATTTGAATAAATCTCTTTGATTCCAAGTCAAGTCAATAAAAATTGTATTACTAATGTAAAAAGAAGATATTTATACTGTGTTTCTAGTATATGAAAATAGACCAGAGAAACAGAATGAATTTTTATCTAATACTGTAAAATTTTCCTTCAATTTAAAATTTAAATACCTCTAGTAATTTAGGTTGACTTACATAGTATTAAAAGATATCATTAAGAAAATTAAAAAAAAAACAAGCTATGGAATGGGAGAAAATATTTACATTTACTTGATAAATGACTTGTATCCAGAATATATAAAGAGCTCTTACCTTTCAGTATAAAATGACAATTTGAAAAATGGGCAGAAGACTTGAATAAACATTTCAAAAAAGGCAACTAAATTCCTAATAGGCAAATGAAAATAAGTTCAACACAATTAGTTATTAGGGAAATACAAATTAAAACCACAATGAGTGCTTCCCTGGTGGCACAAAGGTTGGGGGTCCGCCTGCCAATGCAGGGGATGCAGGTTTGTGCCCCGGTCCGGGGGAATCCTGCGTGCCATGGAGTGGCTGGGCCCGTGAGCCATGGCCACAGAGCCTGCGTGTCCGGAGCCTGTGCTCCGCAACGGGGGAGGCCGCGGCAGTGAGAGGCCCGCGTACCGCGAAAAAAAACAAACAAAAAAACCCCACAATGAGATACCACTTCACACCCACTAGAATGGCTATAATTATGAATATAGACAGTAACAAGTGTTAGTGAGGAAGTGGAAAATCTAGAACACTCATACATTGCTGTCAGGAATGTAAAGTGGTTAGAGTCACTTTGGAAAACAGTTGAACAGTTTCTTAAAAACATAAATTTGCTATACAACTCAGCCACTCCACTCCTATGAATCTACCCAAAAGAAATGAAAACAGGGAATTCCCTGGCGGTCCAGTGGTTAGGACTTGGCTCTTTCACTGCCGTGGCCCTGGGTTCAATCCCTGGTCAGGGAACTAAGATCGCACAAGCTGTGCAGCACGGCCAAAAAAATAATAATAATAATAAATTAATTAATTAAATTAAACAGAGACAGTGTTTAAAAAAAAGAGAGAAAGAGAAATGAAAACATACGTCCACACACAAAAAAACATGTACACAAATGATCATAGCAGCATTCTTCATACAAGTGAAAAGCTGGAAACCACCTAAATGTTCATCACCTGACGACTGAATAAGCAAAATAATATATATCCATACAATCAAATACTATTTGGTAAAAAAGGAATGTAATTCTAATACATGCTTCAACATGGACAGACCTCAAAAACATTATGCTGAGCCGGATACAAACACTATATATAATATAACCCCATTTAAATGAAATGTCCAGAAAACACACGTTTATAGAAACAGATGGAAAACCAGTGGTAGCCTGAGGCTAGGGGTGGGAGGAGAGATTAACTGCAAATGGGCATGAGGTTATTTTTTGGTGTAATGAAAATATTCTAAAACTGGAGTGTGGTGATAGCTGTACAACTCTATAAATTTATTAAAAACAAAAACAAAAACAACAAAACACAGGTACCTAATTATGTTAGGGTTTTAATCAAGAAAGGACGCTGAATTGTAATCAGTGCTAGCTAGCATGGCAGAAATCCCCATTTAGTCAGAGGATATGGCTTTTTAGAGAGAGAAGCAATTGTCCCCAGAGTAATCTATTCAGGAAATTCTGAGCCACCTTGTTAAAAAGGAATGTTCGACTATATATCTTATTGATGCCAACTGTGTCTTTGGAAGCAATTCTGGCTGTTAACTCCATTTATCCATTCAGCAAAAGTCATAGAATGCTTACTTATTTGCCAAGTATTATTTGTCAAGCTGGAGGGGGATAATAAAAAATGAAAAGGCATGGCTTGGCCTTTAACCTGCCAGCATTTCAAAACTTGCGGCTCCGTTAGGAGTTTGGCCCTTCTTCCTTTTCTAGCTACTATCCTCTCTGACTTCAGAGCCAAGATCCTTACTGTTTCCACTTCCTCATCTCCCTAATTCATTATTTTTTCTTTTTAGGAAAATTTCAAGCATAGAGAGAAGTATAGAGAAAAATATAAAAAATATTCATGTGCCTGGTTAGCTCTTAATCTTTCAGATTTTTAGGATTTAATCTTAGGTCTTTAAACAAAATAAAATATTACAGATGCATTTGAAGCCCCTTGTGTTCACTTCTTTTTTCACAGAGGTAACTGGTATCCTGAAATTGGTATCCATCATTTCCACACATATGTATATACTATTATTTGATGTGTATATGTATTCATAAACAATGCAATTTATAAACTTCAAATAAATGATGTGATACTTTATATTTTCCTTACAATTTGTGTTCTTCATGCAACATGTTTTCTGAGGTTGATTCATATTTTTTTTTTTTTGGCGGTACGCGGGCCTCTCGCTGTTGTGGCCTCTCCCGTTGCGGAGCACAGGCTCCGGACGCGCAGGCTCAGCGGCCATGGCTCACGGGCCCAGCCGCTCCGTGGCATGTGGGATCCTCCCGGACCGGGGCACGAACCCGTGTCCTCTGCATCGGCAGGCGGACTCTCAACCACTGCGCCACCAGGGAAGCCCTGACAGAACATTTTTAAGGGTAGGCAAGGTGAATGGTTTAATGAAGTGTTGTAACCAGAAACAAAGGGGTGAGACTGTGGGGTCTTACCATCCCTTCAAAAGATTTTAAACCTTGTGGGACAGGGCCTTCCTCTACTTCATCAGTTACAGAGATGACAAGATGAAATGGATGACAAGAGTAGTGATGTCAAGAGGATGCAACAGCCAGGCTATCAGAGCCCAAGGTAGGGAGAAGTGTACGAGACTGGGAGGGCTGACATCAGCGCACCCAGCCTGGAGCCAAAGCAGAGGACAAGATCTCTTGCAGTGTGAAGGCTGGTGTCTCTAGCTTCAGAAAAGCCGGGGCTGAGGAATTTTTTAAAATTTTTAATCAATACTAATGTATAATCCATCCTCTTTTGATTACATGCCTTTTTTGCCTGTGATTCACAGTAAGAAACACATTTTTACACTGTGATCTAATACAAATGTATATAAGAAACAAAAATTGCATATATTCTTGCTATGAATAATAAACAGTATTAATATAACGAAGTTTATATTAATTATTATTAATATTTAAATATAATATGGAGAAGTGCCAAATAAATAGTATAAAAACAAAAATTGGGAAAGACTGGGACTTGAAAAATGTAAATCTTGTTTCTAGGTTCATATAACATGCTTAGTACTTTCCCTGATGACAACCAACCAACTTGGGTATGGGTAGTTCAAATATTTAAACAAAATACTTTTAAAGGTCAGTTATTTAATTATTTATAATAACAAAAAACTAGAAATAACCCAGATATCCATTAAGAGGGAACTGGTGGAATTAGAGTATATACATACAATGGAACACCATGCAAATGTAAAAAGAGATGAGGACTACATTTACATATTGCTATGCAGTAACACCCAGGACATATTAATAAACAAAAAAGCAACCAAAAAAAGTGTGCATGGTATTCTAGAGGAAAGGAAAGGACAGAGGAAGCAGGGATAGAAGCTAAACCTTTCTGACTATATCTTGTTTGATAAATTTGACTATGAGATCATGTAAACATTTTACATAATTAGAAAATATGTAATTTAAAAAAGCAAATCCTAAAAACAAAAGCAAAATGAAATAAATAAACCTAACTGTATATTGAGTTTGTGGTGCAGCCATACAAATATGAATTGTTTAAAATGAGTTTAAGACGTTGTAATCTGAGTGTATATTCTTAGTGGGATATACCCTTAGGACAAAAAAGAAAAAGAAAAAAAAAACCTTAAACTGCTTTCAGTAATCATAATGTTTGTGTTGGTGTCAGTACTGTTATTCTAAGACGGTTGTACGTGTGTTGTGGGATAAAGAAAAAGAGTGATTATGTTGGTTTTTCAGTGTGAGAAAAAGGAGAAATAGATTAAGGTAGACAAGGTTATATAAAAATCCTGTAGTCCTGAATTTGAATTGGAAGTATCACTATGAACTCACGATGTATTTTATCATTAAAAAAAGTATCTCCGGGACTTCCCTGGTGGTGCAGTGGTTAACAATCTGCCTGCCAATGCAGGGGACACGGGTTCAAGCCCTGGTCCGGGAAGATCCCACATGCCGCGGAGCAACTAAGCCCATGCGCCACAACTACTGAGCCTGCGCTCTAGAGCCCGCGAGCCACAACTACTGAGCCCACATGCCACAGCTACTGAAGCCCGCCTGCCTAGAACCCGTGCTCCACAACAAAAGAAGCCACCGCAATGAGAAGCCCGCACACTGCAACCAAGAGTAGCCCCTGTTCACCGCAATTAGAGAAAACCCGCCAGCAGCAACGAAGACCCACGCAGCCAAAAAAAAAAAAAAAAAGTATCTCCTTGGGAATTCCCTGGCAGTGGTTAGGACTCCACGCTTTCACTGCCGAGGCCCAGGTTCAATCCCTGGATGGGGAACTAAGATCCTGCAAGCCTCGCGGCAAGGCCAAAAAAAATAAAAGTATCTCCTAGGTATATCCATTGGAAAGGCCTAATCAAGCATTAGTGAGCACCCTACCCAGACTGTGGTATCCAAAATCCATTTCACACTTAAAGAAACCAGAGGTCTTTGGAGAAATGATTGATTCCATATCTGGGGCAGGAAATATGTGAATTGAGCCTGAAACATGTCAGGAAATCAGAAAGCCATCAAAGGCACCACTGTCCCAAAATGGGACAGTTTCCCAATTGCCCAAATTGTCCATGAGAATAGTAAATGCAATTATTTGAAATACCCCAAATATGTTCACGAGTTCATAATAATCCTTAAAAAAACAAAACAAAACTCGTTAGTCACTTTTGGAAGATGCTAGGGAACCAATTCATTATTTTTAAATCTCGTAATTAAAAAGGGAAAAAAGAGAAAGAATTTATCCCTGCTTTTCCTACATGAATTGTACCTCAGTGTAAATAAACAGCTGAGAAGTTTCTTTATAGATGTACTCCAGCTAATAAATAAAGAAGAATGATATAATATTGCCATTTTGCAAACAACGATATAATGTATCTTGGTATTGATCACCAGTGACTGCTAACACCACATGAACATGAAGAAAGAAAACCAGCTATTATATACCCTCCTGATAGAAATATACAACTGCTATTTACATGTTGCTCCTCCCCTTAAAAAAACTGAACCTTAATCTGATCAAGCCTCCAGGCCTACCAATTTACGGGAAATAAAGGGGACAGAGAAATGGTAAACAACACTACAGGGGCACAATCAACAAAATCCAAAATCCAAACGGAGGAAAATTCTGCAGAATAACTGAATTGCTAGGGGAAAAAAAAGAAAAGAAACAGGGGAGGGATATCTGTTAGGGTTCAATCAGAAAATCAAAACCACTTTTTGTGACATAAGGGATTTATTATAGGACTTAGACTTGACATAACTGGAAGGGCTGGTTAAGCACTCTGTGTAAGTCAGTTGCCCCTTCATCTGGTGCTGGGCCTGACATCAGGGAGGCTGATGGTTAGGAAGAGCAAAAACAAGCTGGAACCTTTGGCTATGTCTCCAGAGAACCCGTGTTGGACTCTCACCCACTCCAAGCCTCCAACTTTGATGATGTGGATGATCTACAGAGAAACTAGTGCAATTCTTAAGACAGCTGCACATAATCCTGATCCATTGACCATTATGTCCATCAGTTAAACTTGAATTTGCCTCTATATTTTTCATTTCATCATTTTTTCCTATTAATCAATTTTAAAGCATTCTATACAAGTTCAGTTAAAATGTTACAATTGTCACAAACTTGAAATATGTTGCATTGATAATGACGCCTTTTTCTGAAAGACACACAAAATTTTTACCTAAAATTCACTAAAAAGTATCAACAATTTTGCCAACAGCAATAAAATTATACTAAACTTTGCTTCAACCATACCTGCAACTATATGTTAATCCTCCCATTATGATGATAGTCAAATTGGCCACTGTACACCATGGAACAAAAGAGCAAACGACCTGGTCCTAACCGGTTCATATATTCATCACACCCCTCTCTCTATGCCCACTCATTGCAACTGGGCAGAAGACTGGTGCAATATGCACAGTATTTGCTAAGCGCCCGTATGATGAACTCCGATGTTTTCTATTCCATTATATTCTAGTGTATTCTATTTCATTTAAAAATAAAAAGCTGGTTGAGAGCCACTAACTTGATTTCATAACCTACTAATGGATTGTGGCCAGCAATTTGAAAAACACTGCCCTAGGCTGGGTTATATTTACATTATTAAAGTCCCCTCACCCTGCTTCTTAATGTTTAAATTCAGTTAATTCCTGAGTCTCTGTATCTTTGTCTTTATTCTCCATGTCTGTGGTTTTTGATTGCCACCATCTTACAGTGATTTTTACAGTTCAGGGATAGGATGGAAATTCTGAGTGTGGGTGATTTTGTAGATCATGACATGGTTTTCTTCTTCCTTCAAAGAGAAAAGTCAACATGACTAGGCAATAACTCAGTTGTTAGATTTCCTCTTATTCAGCATCTCAGGGACAGGTTTTTTTTTTTTTTTTAAAGAATCAATTTTATTTATTTATTTATGGCTGTGTTGGGTCCTCGTTACTCCGTGCAGGCTTTCCCTGGTTGCGTCGAGTGGGGGCTACTCTTCACTGAGCTGCAGGGGCTTCTCACTGCAGTGGCTTCTCTTGTTGCGGAGCATGGGCTCTAGGCATGTGAGCTTCAGTAGTTGTGGCACGTGGGCTCAGTAGTTGTTGAGCATGGGCTCTAGAGAGCAGGCTCAGTAGTTGTGACGCACAGGCTTAGTTGCTCCGCGGCATGTGGGATCTTCCTGGACCAGGGATTGAACCCGTGTCCCCTGCATTGGCAGGCGGATTCTTAACCACTGTGCCACCAGGGAAGTCCTCAGGGACAGGTCTTAAAGTCATTCTTATCATTTGGTCTCTAAAAGTTATTTCTCCTTTTCTGCTTGCAACTCATAAAACCCTACCATTTTTTTTCTTTAAACACCTGACAAAGAGATATCTTGAAAAGGTGTGGATAGATATTGTTCTGATTATTCAACTGCTGCATGAAACTGCAATCATTTCATTATGCTTATGGATTCTGTGGGTCAGTAATTCAGAGAGGGCCCAGCAGAGATGGATTGTCTGCTTCACAATGTCTGGGGCCTCAGTGAGAGGAGACTCAAATGGCTGGAAGATGGATCATCTGTGGGTTTCTGCACTCGTATGTCTGGTACCTGGCTGGGATGACTTGGGGTTGGGCTCAATGGGATCTGTCAGCTGGAGTGATTACGTGTGGCATCTCCATATAGCATGGGTTCCTCACAGCATGATGACTGGGCTCTGAGAGGGAGCACTCAGAGAGTGAGCATTCTACGATAACCTCTGTCAGTTTCATGACCTGGCCTTAGAAGTTACACAGTGTCTTCTGTCAGACTCTGTGATTGAAGAACTTAACAAACCCTCCTCAGGTTCAAGAGCATAAATGCTATCTCTTGGGGCAATATTTCAGAACCACCACAGGTGGCTGTCTCTGATGATTTTTGAATGGGATTTTATGTCTTCTCATTATTCATGCTCAGCTTTCTTTTATTCATTCAATGAACTACTGACTGAGCACCAACCTTACATCAAGCACTGTTTTAAGCACTGAAGATATGAGAAACAAGAGAGATACAATTCCTACACTCATGGAGCTGATTAAAAGGGGAGAGAGAGAGTAAACAAATACTCACACAAAGAATGCCACAATATTAGTCTATTCAGCTACATTTTCTTACTTATTCCCTGATGATGATCTCCACATTGTTAGCCTTCTCTATTTCCTATAGACTCCATATTGTTTTTACTTAAACCTTTCTAATCTATGTTCTAGGTCTTTTAGTTTTTCTTGCATTGTTTTTTGTGTTGTTTCCTTTTTTGTTTATTTTTTGGTGTGTGTAAACGCCCTGAGATAGAGGTTTCTGGGTTGGTCTTCCTTCTTTTTTTTTTTTAAAATTAATTAATTAATTTTTGGTTGCATTGGGTCTTCATTGCAATGTGTGGGCTTTCTCTAGTTGTGGCAAGTGGGGGCTACTCTTCGTTGCAGTGCATGGGCTTCTCATTGCAGCGGCTTCTCTTGTTGCAGAGCACGGGCCCTAGGCATGCGGGCTTCGGTAGTTGTGGCACGTGGGCTCAGTAGTTGTGGCTGGCAGGCTTAGTTGCTCCATGGCATGTGGGATCTTCCCAGACCATGGATCGAACCTGTGTCCCCTGCATTGGCAGGCAGATTTTTTTTTAATTAATTAATTAATTAATTTTTGGCTGCCTTGGGTCTTCGTTGTAGCACATGGGCTTCCTCTAGTTGTGGCGAGCAGGGGCTACTCTTGGTTGCAATGCACGAGCTTCTCATTGCGGTGGC
Organism: Mesoplodon bidens; assembly: GCF_964165515.1. Taxonomy (NCBI): domain Eukaryota; kingdom Metazoa; phylum Chordata; class Mammalia; order Artiodactyla; family Ziphiidae; genus Mesoplodon; species Mesoplodon bidens. The sequence goes on along the minus strand of NC_138161.1, from coordinate 101,628,782 downwards.
TTGTCTTGTTGCAGAGCACAGGCTCTAGGCACGCGGGCTTCAGTAGTCGTGGCACACGGGCTCAGTAGTTGTGGCACGTGGGCTTAGTTGCTCTGCTGCATGTGGGATCTTCCCGGACCAGGTCTCAAACCCATGTCCCCTGTATTGGCAGGTGGATTCTTAACCACTGCACCAGCAGGGAAGTCCTGGTCTTCTTTCTTGATCACTTACTTGCTCAGTGACATTCCCATTTGCATTTTTATTACTTTCCTTGATGTCTTTGGCTCATTTGTTCACCCCCTCCCCCCCAAATATTATACGCCTACTAGTTTCAGGCACTGTTCTGAGCACATGGACACAGAACTCAGACACAGCTTTGCCTCAGACAGGAAATGCACTTTAGTGAAGGAGCACAGGCTCTGCTGTCAGGCACATCACACCTAGAATTGTAGCTTTATCACTTACTAGTTGGAAACTTACTTGATAAATTATATAGCCCCTTGTCCTCTTTTTCCTCCTAAGGAGGACAGTGCCTGAAACTTGGTAGAGCCTCAATATGTGTTTACTGCCTTTAAATACAGGACTCAGTGGAAAACTAACAGTTAAATCAACACTTTCAATATAGTGTGAAAGGGTTAATACAAAGGGGGTATATATAAGATACTTTGTGAACAGAGAGGTGCCACCTAGCCTAGACTGGCATCTTGAAAAATTTCCCATAGGATAGTAACTCCCATCTTGGGGTGGGTAGGAGGAAGGAGTACAGAAGCTGCTGAGGGGAATTTCTGAATTGAAGAGCAAAGTCTGAAAAAATATATTCAATATTATAAGGCTATTTTATATTTAGAAAAGTGAAAAAAACTATTGTTTTCATAATTCAAACTACAAGAAGTAAATATAAAATCACCACAGATGGTAGAGATATTCAGAAGATAGATTATATATTCTGCATATCAGCAACTCTCAAAGGGGAATCATCAGAGTGTCAGGGAAGGCTGGTATGGGATGTTTATAGGATGTTTATATATATCACATAGGGGTATTTTTTTTTTTTTTTTTTTGGCTGCGCTGGGTCTTTGTTGCTGAATGCAGGCTTTCTCTGGTTGCAGCGAGCAGGGGCTACTCTTTGTTGCAGTGCGTGGGCTTCTCATTGCGGTGACTTCTCTTGTTGTGGAGCATGGGCTCTAAGCGCACGAGCGTAGTTGCAGCACGCAGGCCCCCGAGCACGCGGGCTTCAGTAGTTGTGGCATGTGGGCTCAGTAGTTGTGGTGCACAGGCTCAGTAGTTATGGTGCACAGACTTAGTTGACCCACGGCACGTGGGAGCTTACCAGACCAGGGATTGAACCCATGTGCCCTACATAGGTAGGTGGATTCTTAACCAATGGACCACCAGGGAAGTCCAGGGGTATGTTTTCTTAAAAGTTTGAGAAACTTTACTGTAAGAGCTAGTGACTGAGCCTTGAGTAATGAGTAGGAATTAGCCAGGTGGAAAAGAGAATTCTGGGCTGTAGGAACAGCCCTTATACATGGTCAGGGGTGTGACAGAGCTGGGCTAGTTTGAGGACTACAATGGTTTTACATGGCTGTGAGTGAGCGGTAGAAGTGAGCACGGAGAAGTTGGCAGGGCCAAATCTTTTTTTTTTTTTTTTTTTTCGGTACGCGGACCTCTCACTGCTGCGGCCTCTCCCGTTGCGGAGCACAGGCTCCAGATGCACAGGCTCAGCGGCCCTGGGTCACGGCCCAGCCGCTCCGCGGCATGTGGGATCTTCCCGGACCGGGGCACGAACCCGTGTCCCCTGCATCGGCAGGCAGACTCTCAACCACTGCGCCACCAGGGAAGCCCAGGGCCAAATGTTAAAACACTTGTATGCTCTACAAAAAAAAAAAACAAAAAAACACTGGAGAATTTCCTGGTGGTTCAGTGGTTAGGACTCCGTGCTCTTACTGCCGAGGGCATGCGTGGGAGACCTAGTTCCCACAAGCTGCACGGTGAGTCCAGAAAAAAAAAAGAATAATACTGAAGGCAACTGGGAATCACTGAAGGATTCTGAGGGAGGGAGTCACAAAAGCAGATTTGCTTTTCTAATGGCATCTATAAATTTCCTTCCATAGTCATGATTTCTTCTTTAATCTCTCAGAAGGTAGTACGTGCAGGCTTACTGACAGTGGCCTGACTCTTAGCTAGTAACAGTGCTCCTACCATCGTAGATGTCCTCTGTCCCATGCTGACTTTCTCTTTCTCTTAGACATTTGCAGAACTGGATCCAGATAGTTGTGCTGTTTTGAAGCTGATCTTAGTGAACTGTTACCTTTGAAGTGTCACTATTTTACATTTTTGGTGAGTTTATCGAGGAAGTTTCCAGTGCTGAGTTTACTGGGAGGTAGCGAGAGGATGTGAACATAATCTTAGGCTTAGAGGTCCAGTACTTGATTCTGTACCTTGCCCTATATGACTTTAAGCCACAACCTCTCTGAGCTTCAGTTTCTTCACCTGAAACATGGAACTAATAATAATCCCCGTATAAAATTGTTCTGTGGATTAGAGAAAATGTTCTCTAAGTGCCTGAATCATAGTAGGTACTCAATTAATAGTCAACTTTGAAAATGTTGTCGTGCCCTATCCGTGTGTCTTCAGCACTCATTGTTCCCATGCAACCAACAGCTTCTCACTGCAAGCACCTGTGACTCTCTACCTGAGGGCTTTCTCTTGCCAACTCTTGCTTGGGGCAGGCTGGAAATGCCAAGAAGTTCATGGCATGATCGTTCAACCAACGATCAATGGGAGTTGATATATTAAAACTCCTTTCTTGTTCCCTAGGACAAACAGAAGCCTATATTATATAGTCTCCTAGAGGTCCCCCATGGACTGTGACTCAGTTGTTCTCAGTGGTACCTTCTTATTAAAGCACACTGTATTGGCTTCTTTCCCTTCTCAGTCTCACTTCTCTATGCCCTTCCCAGTGATCACCTCCCATATAAACTACTTGGCACTCAAATCCTTGTCTCATGATCTGCTACTGGGGAACCAAAGTGAAGACAATGGTAGCTATTATTCATTCATTCATTAGTTATTGAGTGCAATGTGTCAGGCACTGTTTCTTATTACTGCTCCATCCTCCTATAAACTGCTACACCTAGGATTCCTGGTTTTTTGAATTTTTAACAATTATATTATTAAAAAATTAAAGGAAAAATTTAAGGGAAATTATTTCCCATAAACTCACCAGCAGAGCACAAAAGCTCTTTTTATTTCTTACTATTTGCTTCCATTTTTAATACACGTGTGCACATTTATTATAGTCGCAATTGTAGGTGCAATCTAGTATTCTGTGTTTTACTTTTCCATTTAGCTTCCTACCATATTCACTTTCTCTAAGCTTCAAAATTTACACTTTAATTGCTGCATTATATTCCACTACCCTATTGTAGGACATTGTGATGGTTAATTTTATGTGTCAAATTCATGGGGCCATAGAGTGCCCAGATATTTGCTCAAATATTATTTTGAGTGTTAATGTGCTTGGATGAGATTAACACTTCAGTTGGTCAACAGACTAAAACAGACTGCCCTCTCTAATGTACATGGGCCTCATCCAATCTGTTGAAGGCCTAAATAGAACAAAAAGGCTGACCCTACCCTAAGTAAGAGAGTATTCCATCTGCCTGACTGTCTTTGAACTAGGACTTTGCCTTTTTCCTGCCTTCAGACTCAAACTGAAACTTCAGCTCTTCCTGGGTCTACAGCTTGCCAACTCGCTCTGCAGATTTTGGGACGTGTCAGCTTCCATAACTGCATGAGCCAATTCCTTATAATAAATCTCTTTACACACACACACACACACACACACACACACACACACACACACATTCTCTCTCTGTCTCTCCCTCTCCCTCCCCGCCCCCTTTCTCTCTCAGTTCTATTTCTCTGGAGAATTCCAATAGAGGCATGGAGATTCTTTTTTATTTTTTCCAAATGTGGCTAGTACTACACATAAAGTCTTTATGCCATAATCTATTTTTTGTTTTTGATTTTATGAACATTGTACAAACCGAAAAGATTTTCCTTCCTCCACAATGAAACTCACTGTTACAGACTTCTTGTACATCCTTTCAAGAAGTACACTATGCCTATATGACACTAATGACAGCATACTCCCCACACTGTTCTGTGCTTTTTCCATTCAATAATACACCTCGGTCTTCTTTCATGCCAGCAAATGCTGCTTCAGTGCTTCTGATAGGCTTGTTCCCTCAGCTCCCTTTGCTGCAATTTTTTTGTGATAGCATCTCCCCAGCATAGGAACTCTCTCCCTCTCAGTATCTTCCTTCTCTACTCATTCATTTAGTCACTCTTTTAGACACTTGTCAAATGTTTACTAAGTATTTACTCTGTGCTGGCACTGAGCCAGGCCATGGATAGAATGGTGAGCAAAACAGGCCATGTCCCTGCCCTCATGGAGCTCAGTCTAGGGAGACAGAAGTAATGGACCAAAAATTTCAGAGAAGCTAGGTGAGTGAATTAATGAAGGATGTTTGGGGTACAAGGGACCACCACACAGGAGGGAGAACCTGGCCAAGAAAGGCTTTCTGAAGGAAGTGTCACCTTGCTGAGACCTGAAGAATGAGAAGGAGTTATCCTAGTGAAGGACTGTAGGAAAGGTATCCCTGGCAGATGACAAGAGAGGGAGACGGCTGGAGAGGGAGCAAGAAGGGAAGAGGAGAAAGCTAAATATGGAGAATGCTAGTGGGCTGGAGAAATAAGTCTAGCAAAGTTGGCAGGTCGAGGCCATCGAGGTCTCATGGATTTTGTGCTGGGGCAAAGGGAAACTAAGGAAGGGTCTACTTTTTGTTAATTCCTTCAGTTTGATGTTTCTCTGTTCCTCCTTTTCTTTTAGATATTTGAATACTTTTAACCTATTGACCTTTTCACTATATTTTCTGCATTATTTATTAGTGCTTGTTCTGGGGATTACTGAAGGCATCCTTAAGTATTGAAGAAGACATAAATAAGTGGAAAGATATTCCATTCTCATGAATTAGAGGAATTAATATTGTTAAAATGTTCACACTACCCAAAGTAATCTACAGATTTAATTCAACCCCTATCAAAATTCCAATGGCATTTTTTACAGAAATAGAAGAAATAATTCTAATATTTGTATGGAACCACAAAAGACTCTGAACAACCAAAGCAATCTTGAGAAAGAAGATCAAAGCTGGAGGCATCACATTCCAGATTTCAAATTATATTACAAAGCTATAGTAATCAAAGCAGTATGATGTTGGCATAAAAACAGATCCCATTGATCAATGGAAAGAATAGAGAGACCAGAAATACATGGTAAATTAATTTACAACAAAAGAAGTAAAAATACACATTGGAGAAAGGGTAGTTCCTCAACAAATGGCGTTGGGAAGACTAGACAGTCACATGACAAAGAATAAAACTGAACCCCTATCTTATACCAAACCCAAAAATCAACTCAAAATGGATTTAAAAGGTTCTGTACAGTGAAGGAAACAATTAACAAAATGAAAAGGCAACCTATGGAATGGGAGAAAATTTTTGAAAATCATGTATCTGATAAAATATATTAACCCTTTATCAGATACATAAAGAACTCATACAGCTCAATAGCAAAAAGACGATCTGATTTTAAAATGGGCAGAGGAGCTGAATAGACATTTTTCCAAAGAAGATATACAAATGGCCAACAGGTACATGAAAAGGTGCTCAACATCACTAATCATCAGGGAAATGCAAATCAAAACCACATAAGATATCATCTCATACCTATTAGTATAGCTATTATCAAAAAGACAAGAAATAACAAGTGTTGGCAAGGATGTGAATAAAAGGAAACACTTGTGCACTGTTGATAAGAAAGTAAATTGGTGTAGCCACTATGTAAAACAGTATGCAGGATCCTCAAAATGTTAAAAATAGAACTACCATATGATCCAATGAACTACCATAAAATCCAATTCTACTTCTGGGTATTTATCCAAAGGAAACTAAATCACTATCTTGAAAAGATACCTGCACCCCATTTTCCTTGCAGCATTATATATAAAAGCCAAGACATGGAAACAACCTAAATATCCATTGATGGATGAATGGATAAAGAAAAAGTGGTGTGCATGTATACACACACACACACACACACACACTCACTCATTCACACACACTAAGAGGAATATTATTCAGCCATAAAAAGAATGCAATCTTGCCATTTGCAACAACATGGATAGATCTTGAGGACATTATGCTAAATGAAATAGGTCAGACATATTTTTGTCTTTTAAAGATAAAATTTCCCCTTTATCTTTTTTCAGCAGTTTGACTACAATGTTTCTAAGCATGGTTTTCTTTATATCTACCCTATTTAATTTCAATGACTTTCCTTCATCTGTAAATGTATATCTTTCACCAAATAAAGGAATATATTAATACATTAAAAGGATTATATGCAATGATTAATATAGGAATACATTAATACATTAAAAGGATCATACACCATGATCAAGTGGGATTTATCCCAGGGATGCAAGGATTTTTTGATATCTGCAAATCAATCAATGTGATACACCAGATAAACAAATTAAAGAATAAAAACCATATGATCATCTCAATAGATGCAGAAAGAGCTTCTGATAAAATTCAACATCCACTTATGATAAAAACTCTCCAGAAAGCAGGCATAGAGGGAACATACTTCAACATATAAAAAGGCCATATATGACAAACCCACATCTAACATCAGACTCAATGGTGAAAACCTGAAAGCATTTCTTCTAAGATCAGGTACAAGACAAGGATGCTCACTGTGGCCACTTTTATTCAACACAGTTTTGGAAGTCCTAGCCACAGCAATCAGTGAGGAAAAAAGAAATAAAACAAATCCAAATTAGAAGGGAAGAAGTAAAACTGTCACTGATTGCAGATGACACAATACTATTCATAGAAAAAATTTAAAATGCCACCAGAAAACTACTAAAGCTCATCAATGAGTGTGGTAAAGTTGTAGGATAAAAATTAATACAGAAACCTGTTGCATTTCTATACACTAACAACGAAGTATCAGAAAGAGAAATTAAGGAAACAATCCCATTTACCAACACATCAAAAAGAATAAAATACCTCAGAGTAAACCTACCTAAGGAGGCAAAAGACCTGTACTCCAAAAACTATAAGACACTGGTGAAAGAAACTGAAGATGACACAAACAGATGTAAAGATATACCATGTTCTTGGATTGGAAGAATAAATATTGTTAAGATGACCATACTACCCAAGACAATCTACAAATTCAATGTAATCCCTATCAAATTATCAATGGCATTTTTCACAGAACTAAAACAAAAATTTTTTTAATTTGTCTGGAAACACAAAAGACCCTGAATAGCCAAAACAATCTTGTACTTTTTTTTTTTTTTTTTTTTGGCCACGCTGCATGGCTTGTGGGATCTTAGTTCCCTAACCAGGGATTGAACTTGGGCCCACGGCAGTGAAAGTGTCACATCCTAACCACTGAACTACCAGGGAATTCCCAACAAAACGATCTTGAGAAAGAAGAACAGAGCTTGAGGAATCATGCTCCCTGATTTCAGACTACACTATAAAGCTACAATAACCAAAAGAGTATGGTACTGGCACAAAAACAGACACATAGATCAATGGAACTGGATAAAGAGCCGAGAATTAAACTGATACATTTATGATCAATTAATCTATGACAAAGGAGGAAAGAATATACAATGGAGAAAAAACAGTCTCTTCAATAAGTGGTACTGGGAAAATCAGACAGCTACATGTAAAAGAATAAAATTAGAATATTCTCTAACATCATATACAAAAATAAACTCAAAATGGATTAAAGACCTAAATGTAAGGCTGGATACTATAAAACTCCTAGAGAAAAACATAGGTAGAACACTCTGACATAAATCAAAGCAATTTTTTTTTGGATCCATCTCCTAAAGCAAGAGAAATAAAAACAAAAAGAAACAAATGGGACCTAATTAAACTTAAAAGCTTTTGCACAGCAAAGGAAACCATCACCAAAAAAAAAAGTCAGGGCTTCCCTGGTGGCACAGTGGTTGGGAGTCCGCCTGCCAATGCAGGAGACAGGGGTTCATGCCCTGCTCCGGGAAGATCCCACATGCCATGGAGCAGCTGGGCCCGTGAGCCATGGCCACTGAGCCTGTGTGTCCAGAGCCTGTGCTCCACAACGGGAGAGGCCACAACAGTGAGAGGCCTGCGTACTGCAAAAAAAAAAAAAAAAAAAAAGATAAACTTTGGGCTTCCCTGGTGGCACAGTGGTTGAGAGTCCGCCTGCCGATGCAGGGGACACAGGTTCGTGCCCCAGTCCGGGAAGATCCCACATGCTGCGGAGCAGCTAGGCTCATGAGTCATGGCTGCTGAGCCTGTGCATCCGGAGCCTGTGCTCTGCAACAGGAGAGGCCGCAACAGTGAGAGGCCCGCGTACCAGAAAAAAAAAAAAAAAGTCAATCTACTGAATGGGAGAAAGTATTTGCAAATGATATGACCAATAAGGGGTTAAAATCCAACATATATAAACAGCTCATAAACTCAAATCAAAAAAACCAAACAACTCAACTAACAAATGGGCAGAAGAATTGAATAGACATTTTTCCAAAGAGGAAATACAGATGGCTAACAGGCACATGAAAAGATGCTCAACATGGCTAATCATCAGAAAAATGCAAATCAAGAGCACAATGAGGGTGGGGCAATATTGCAGTAGCAGATTAAGAGGTACAAACTATTATATATAAAATAAGCTACACATACACACAAAAAAAGACCACAATGAGGTATCACTTCACATCTGTCAGAATGGCTATCATCAAAAAGAACACAAGTAACGGGCTTCCCTGGTGGCGCAGTGGTTGAGAGTCTGCCTGCTGATGCAGGGGACACGGGTTCGTGTCCCGGTCTGGGAGGATCCCACATGCCGTGGAGCGGCTGGGCCTGTGAGCCATGGCCGCTGAGCCTGTGTGTCCAGAGCCTGTGCTCCGCGACAGGAGAGGCCACAACAGTGAGAGGCCCGCGTACCGCAAAAAAAAAAAAAAAAAAAAAAAGAACACAAGTAACAAATGCTGGCAAGAATATGGAGAAAAGGGAACCCTCATACACTGTTGGTAGGAATTTGAGTTGGTGCAGCCACTGTTGAAAACAGTATGGCGGTCTCGCAAAAAACTAAAAATAGAACTACCATATGACCCAGCAATTCCACTTCTGGGTATATATCCGGAAAAAACCAAAAACACTAATTCGAAAAGATACATGCGCCCCAATGTTAATGGCAGCATTATTCCAAGCATATTACTGCCAGTATATGGAAGCAACCTGGGCCCATCCACAGATGAATGGATATAGAAGACATGATACAGGATTTCCCTGGTGGTCCAGTGGTTAAGACTCCATGCTTCCAATGCAGGGGACATGGGTTCAATCCCTGGTTGGGGAAGTTCTGCATGCCTCATGGCATGGCCAAAAAAATTTAAAAATTAAAAGATAAGAAGACATTTTATATATGTGTATATATACACACACACACACACACACACACACACACACGCACACACACACACACAATGTAATACTACTCAGCCATTAAAAAAGAATGAAATTTTGCCATCTGCAGCAACATGGATGGATTTGGAGGGCATTATGCTAAGTGAAATAAGTCAGACAGAGAAAGACAAACACTGTAAGATATCACTTATATGTGGAATCCAAAAAATACAACAAAGTAGTGAATAAAACAAAAAAGAAACAGACATACATAGACAACAAATTAGTGGTTAACAGTTGGGAGAGGGAAGGGGGAGAAGCAACATAAGCATAGGGGAGAAAAAAGGGTTATTATGGGAATATATAAAATCATGTGTGCGAAACTTTTGAAAAAGGTAAAGCACTACAGAATTTAAAGAATCTTTCCTTCAATAAAAAATGAAATGGGGGCTTCCCTGGTGGCGCAGTGGTTGAGAGTCCGCCTGCCGATGCAGGGGACACGGGTTCGTGCCCCGGTCTGGGAGGATCCCACGTGCCGCGCAGCAGCTGGGCCCGTGAGCCATGGCTGTTGAGCCTGTGCGTCCGGAGCCTGTGCTCCGCAACGGGAGAGGCCACAACAGTGAGAGGCCCATGTAACGCAAAAAAAAAAAAAAAAAAAAAAAAAAAAAAAAAAAAAAAAAAAAAAAATGAAATGGGCTTCCCTGGTGGCGCAGTGGTTAAGAATCCGCCTGCCAATGCAGGGGGCACGGGTTTGATCCCTGGTCCTGGAAGATCCCACATGCCGTGGAGCAACTAAGCCCCTGTGCCACAACTACTGAGCCTGCACTCTAGAGCCTGTGAGCCACAACTACTGAGCCCACGTGCCTAGAGCCCGTGCTCCTCAACAGGAGAAGCCATCACAATGAGGAGCCCATGCACATTGCAACGAAGAGTAGCCCCCGCTCGCTGCAACTAGAGAAAGACCGCGCACAGCAACAAAGACCCAACACAGCCATAAATAAATAAATAAAAATTAAAAAAAATCTTCACTGGATATGGAAAAAATACGTTGTTTACTCATTCTCTCTCCCCTCTGATAACACACACATTGGACTTTTTATATTGTCCCATAAGTCCTTGGAGCTCTTAATTATTTATTTTTCAGTATTTTTTTCTCTTTGTTCTTCAGATTGGATATTCCAGCTCACTGGTCTTTCCTCTGTTATCCAAAATTTACTGTCAAATCCACCCAGTGAATTTCTTATTTCAGATATTGTATGTTTCAGTTCTAGAATTTCCATTTAGTTCTTTTTTATAGTCCTTATCTTTTTACTCATTGTGAGCATATTTTCTTTACTTCCTTGAACATGATTATAATAGTTTTGAATCCCTGTATGCTAATTTCAACATTTGCATATTCTCACCATTGGTCTCTGTTGATTGTCTTTTCCCTTGAGAATGGATCTTCAAACTGTATCCTGGACCTTGTAAATGCTATGTTGTAGAGATTCTGGATTTTGTTGTATTTTGAGAGACAATGTGTGTGTTTTAACCAGCAACTAATTTGATTGAACTTGAACTGTAAATGCTATCTCTTGAATGGTTGCTCAAATGTCAATTCAATTCTTTTGTTCTTAGCTCAAGTCTGTCCGATGCATATGTATGTGGTTCAGGAGTCGACCAGAGATTTGGCCAAAGTTTATACACAGAATTAAGAGTACTCCCTCTGTGACTCTCTCCTTCCTGAGATTCCACTCTCCCTTCTACAGCACCTGGGATTTCCTTCAACTTTATCCTGTGGTACTTTACACCAGAAAGACAGCAAACATTCTGTTTTAGTTACTCCATGCAGTGCTGACTGAGGCTTCTCTTAATTCAAAAAGCTTTGAAAATGAATAACTTACCCTGATGTCCCTTTTTTTCTCGAGTGTTGACTCCTCTCCAAAATCTCTGTGCTTTTGTATTTTGTCCAGTTTATAGTAATCTGTGGGAAGATTGAGTCTGTTAGGAGTTACTCAACCAAACACTTATGGACTATTCTTTTTTTTTTTTTTTTTTTGGTACGTGGGCCTCTCTCACTGTCGTGGCCTCTCCCGTTGTAGAGCACAGGCTCTGGACGCGCAGGCTCAGCGGCCATGGCTCACCAGCCCAGCTGCTTACGGCATGTGGGATCCTCCCGGACCGGGGCACGAACCCGTGTCCCCTGAATCGGCAGGCGGACTCTCAACCACTGCGCCACCAGGGAAGCCCTGGACTATTCTTATTTTGAATCATATGCTTAGGATAATTATCAGGATTGTGACTTATGAAAAAAAAAGTGTAAAATTTTCATGTTTCATATTTTTCTTGTTCATAAATATTTCTTATTAAATATTAATGAATATTTAGAGAGACTCTTAAATTTGTTTCTTTTTTCATTGCTTTGGCTGAAATAGTTTATCTAGTATTTTACTTTCTTCGATTTTTTTCTCTCCTACAATTAATTTACTTTCTGGAAGTTTCATTTAGCATATGCTTTAAATAAAGATTCATATTTAAAAAAAGACATAGTGTTAACATTTATTTTAAATTGTGGAGGATAGAACACGGGAGAAGATATTTCTATCTGTCTGAATTCTCAACCTAATTAAGCAGATGCCCTAGGATGCTGGGCCATAGAAATGAACATTCTATACTTATTAAAAACTGAATTGTAGAAGAATGTTTAGTGATTTGGAAAACAGTTCATGGTATACTGTAAAATACAGCTGATTAAAAGAAGTATGATCTCATTTCTGTTAAAAAAAAAAAAAAGGTGGGGAGGTTATAAATGTGGGATCAGTGGTTGGACTCCACAGGTACAGTCCACAGACTAAGTCATAGTTCTCTAAAGCTCACACAAGGTGCCCATGGTGACTTGGTCTCAGAGCCTTCCAGCTCCATCCTCAAAGGTTGTTGAGCCTAGAACCCTCTACCCTTTACATCCACACACTTGCTGTGGCCTCATGATGGGCAGAATGTGATTCCATGTCCCAAAAGAAAAGAACTTCCTTCTAAATTCTGGAGACCAGAATTTCTTCTCTTTTCTTCCTTGTTCATCTCTACTCTGGCCTGGCCCACATCAATTGTTTTTCCCAACCCTAGACTTGAGAGATTTGGGGTTTGTGTTCCTTTTTTCCTCAGAATGCCATGCGTTTCTATGTGAACTTCTCCCTCCTCATTTGAGACTAGCTCTCATACCAAGTGATGAGGCAGTTTGCATTAAATAAAAGGCCTTTTTATACCCTTTAACCAGGTGGTGAGAACCTGTAGACCTTACATTTGCATCACCAAATTTGGACTTATACTGACATATCAAGAGATTCAGTTTTGTTACTTAATACAAACATCTTTATGTTTCGTATCAATCAGCCATAATAATTATACATAAAATATAACAATCCACAATCCAATAACCTAAAACCATAATCATTTATTTTTTACTATGTATTTTCAGATTGGCTGAAATTTAAGCTTTAATCAGAAGGTTGGGTCTATGTTCGTCTACTATTTCTCATTCTCCTTGGACCAGAGTTTACTCAAAATATACTATTCACATGGCAAAAGGTAGTAGTACAAAGAGAAAAGGCCCACTTTTGCCAGCCCATTTTAAGCCTTCCCTTTCATTATTTTCACCCTCAACCCACTGGCCAAAGCAAGTCATATGCCTAAGCCCAAAATCAAGGTGCTCGGAATACATTCTATCCATCATAAGGCCATAGCAAGGAGTGAATGTAAAATACTCCTACAGGATGGTGAATAATTGGGACCAATAATTCAATCTATCACACTTAGAGTACCATATTTGTGGGTTTTTTACACATGGTTTTCCAATTTAAGTAAGAGTCACTAGCTATTAGAGCAGACTTTATGAGCAAATAGCCTTGGGTTTGGATCTTTACTCCAGCACTTTGCTGGCTATGAGAACCTGAGAAAATTACCTCATCTCTCTGAATCATGGTTCCCCATAAATCATCCACAATTCCATCACCCAGATTTAAACCCTGTAAATATTTTGGTGTGTTAATTTTCTCTAAGCATATATTAATTTTCCCCACTAATTTGGAATAATATAATGTTTAAAAAAATTCTACTTCAAAATAGCGTTTTGCCAGATCATAAAAATTTTTTGAAAGAACAAATTTTTTCTACTCCCCTCCTCAATTCCTGTCAGAGTTCAGGTCCTGGTGGTGGTAGAGGAGGGGATGTCTCAGACTGTGCTCATGTCAGAACCACATGGAAACCCTGGTAAAAATATGGATTATAAAGTCCCCCAGGCTTGCAAAGACAGAAACCGTGGAGCTGGGCCTCTGGGGTAAGACCCTTCCCCATTCTGGGCTTATTTTCATAGGCAATGACGGGGTTAAATTCCTAAAGGGACCCAAGCCATTCTGGCTTTCCATCTTGGAAGTCATGGACACTCAGAATGATTATCCAAATGTTTTAAACTGACTGCCAGTTCAGGAAAAAGCATCTTTTTAAAATGCTGCATAATTTTTATCATATGGATGTCACAATTTATTTTCCTTTTGCTGGGCATTCAGGTTGTTTTCAATCTGTCACTATCTCAAATAAATAATGTTGTAATAAACATGCATAAATCTATGACCACGTTTATGATTATTTCCAGTGGAAAGATTCCTAGAAATGTGATCCCTGAGGCAAAGGGTAGAAACATTTTGAAGGCTCTTGACAAGTACTATATTGCCAAATTTCTTGACAGACAGGTTATACTAATTTATTCTCACACTAGCATAATCTTTAAAGGAGTTAATGCTTTTAGGTGAAACTCCAAAGTGATTGGTTTCACTTAGAGTGAGAATGTGAAACTGTCACAGAATAGAACAAATGTGGAACACTTAAATATAAATTTCTTTTAAAAAGTGAAGTTGGAGGAAGCAACAAAATTTTTGGATATGAAAGATGATCTAATTTTCTTTAAATATGCTAAAAATTGATGTCCTATAGAATAGCACTCACAGAAAGCAAACCGCAAGGCTAAGGAAACCTTGCAAATAATCTTCAGAGATTTTTAGGTAAAGAAAAATCTGAATGACAAATGGAAGAGAAAGCAGGAAATAAACCAGAATTTCTGCCAATTCACTTCTAAGAGAGGAAAAGAAACAAAAAGACAAAATGAGTGCAAGCTAGAAAATAACATGAGAACAATATAGAGGGGTTTAAGAAACATATTGAAGGGAGAAATATTAGGGGGAAATGCCTGTATTCTAATCAAAATACTGGAGACACACAGAGGTGATCCTACAAGACTTTGAAATCACCCCTTAAACTGACACTGATGTAGAGGGTGAAAACGCTGAAGATGAAGCTAGGAGTGGTGCTCAGAGGGCAGCCTATAGACACCCCCCACCCCCCCAATCAGCGAACCCAAATGTCATCTGGGCTCTGCTAGCCCTGTCATCTCTAGATCAGATGGGCTTAAGCTCCACTGCGCCCAGCCAAGGTCCATAGCTCTACCAAGCCTTCTGCTGATTTATGAGGATATATTGTTCGGAGGGCCTTTCTGCCTCCCAGCTCTGGCTGGCTTTTCTAAGACCATCTCTGTTCCCCAGTGTGGCCATATGGTTCTTTACTCCTCTTCCAACAAACCCCCACTCATGCAGACCATTAGTGTGTTCAAGTTCTCTAAGACATGTGGGTCTTGGGGAAGGGTCACATTGCCCATTAAGCCACAAAGCACTTAAAATTACATTTTAGGCTTCCTGGTTCATAAATGTCCTTTTGATCATTCCTTACTGGAGGTTTCTCACTGGCTTTTACCCCATGCAGGGCCTTTACTCTGGCAATCTCCTAGCCACCCCCTTCCTCTTCTCACTCCTCCACCCTATAAAGAGCACCTTCTCCCCAACCCAGCCCCCAAGAAAAATTAATTTCCTGCTTCTGCAAGTGCAGCCTTTTGGTTCTTTTTGGTTGCCTGAGCGCTAGCCAGCCCTTATGCCCTAGGGGCTTATGATGGTATTTCCTGAAACAAAGACAGCTACTTTCCCAAGAATAATTCTGCTAATAGATCTTACCACTGAAAGACACCCTTACAAGGTGATTAGAACCAGCATTCTGCCTTCAGCAGGTAATTGAGTCAGAGATTAAGTGAATTGCCCCAAATTCATTAAAGTGAAGTAGTAAGGAGGACTAGACTCCAGGTTTTCTATTTCTAAAGCTGTGCCTTTTCCATGTCAAATTTACGTTAACCCCGTGATGGTGGCCATTCTTTTGTTTCTGATACGAGTTAATAACTTACCTCAGAAAGCCTGCTTTGGTCTCTTATCAAAAGCAGCATCTTTGTCACCGTTCTTTGTGCCTTTTGTTTTGGGCAACAGTTTTTAGGAGTAACTGAGTTGGACAATTCAAAATTCTTTACTGCTGGATTAAGAAAGTCAGAGAATTGTTAGAGTGAATAGTATCATTAACCTGTAGATACAGTAACTACCCCCTCAACCTTACCTCCTTCCTTTCTCTCAGAAAAGACAGACCAGATGAAAAATCTTAAATAGAACTGGGTATAATGCTACTTTTAAAATTAAATCATATTTCCCACTGACTTCCATTATTAATTTGATCATGTCTTATCACAGAAAAAAGTTTTGCCTGTAAGACAAATAACATTTAAGACAGCAATAAGATTTCATAAACTAGTGTTTTAAAAAATAATTCAAGGGGCTTCTCTGGTGGTACAGTGGTTAAGGATCCGCCTGCCAATGCAGGGGATACGGGTTCAAGCCCTGGTCCAGGAAGATCTCACATGCCTCTGAGCAACTAAGCCCTCCTTGTGCCACAACTACTGAGCCTGTGCTCTAGAGCCCGTGAGCCACAACTACTGAGCCAGTGTGCTGCAACTACTGAAGCCCACATGCCTAGAGCCCGTGCTCCACAACAAGAGAAGCCACCGCAATGAGAAGCACACGCACTGCAACGAAGAGTAGTCCCCGCTCACCGCAGCTAGAGAAAGCCTGTGTGCAGCAACGAAGACCCAACGCAGCCAAAAATAATTAATTTATTTACTTAAAAAAATAATAATTCAAACTAAGCCACAAAATACAGTTACTTTACTGAACCAAAACCAAATTGGTACTTTATGAAGCTTCACAAACTCTCCCTCTTCAGACTGAAGCACAGTAAAAAAGATGCTCCCTGTCATCCTGCCTGTTCCATTCAATCATCTGAGTCCAGCATGAGTCCAGGATAAATTCCCTTGGAGGCTGTGGCAGGAGTTAGCTATTTATTTCATTGACCTGGTGGATGCTGCTAATAGCTGTTATTTGTTTTTTTTAAAACAGCAACAAAGATAAAAAAATTTTATAAGCAGCTGCATGTGTGTTATTTAAAACTGTCCATCTGAATAATGGCAAACTTCTGACAAAAACCACAATTTTTGTTTTGGCATGGTACTTATATAGCTGTTCTTTTTGACAGTAATCAGATAATCAGATCAGCTGCTTCTGAAGACCACTTTTGGTCTTGTGAAAAATGTCTTTCATGTAAAGGAGGGTGATTTTTTTTAAAAAAAAGATGATCCAGGAGGGTATATATCCAATTTGTCTAAAACAGGGAAAAGGTTACATAGGTAAATGTAAAAATTAGAGGTGCCTAGGATATAAAAATAGATATCTCCCATTAAAACCAGAATGGAATGTACCCATTATAATATCAGTGGTCACTGGTTTTTTAAGATTTAGAAAAGAAAATCTCAAAAACCAATTACCAGGACTTCCCTGGTGGCGCAGTGGTTGAGAGTCCGCCTGCTGATGCAGGGGACGCGGGTTCGTGCCCCGGTCCGGGAAGATCCCACATACCGCGGAGCGGCTGGGCCCGTTAGCCATGGCCCCGGAGCCTGTGCTCCGCAATGGGAGAGGCCACAACAGTGAGAGACCCGCGAACCGCAAAGAAAAAAAAAAGCAAAACAAAAAAACAAACAATTACCAGATGTGGTAATGATCCTAAAACAAATTATTGCGGCAAATGGCATCTTGTTCAATATGGTGGTGACTATAGGAATTTCATAAAAACATATAACTTCTCTGAGGATTATTCAGTTGCACAATACAGTAATATTTTCAGCCATGCCTCCTTCCTCTTCTCATAAATGTTGTAAGAACCAGAGGTAATTTCTCTGGCTTTCAACAAAAGGACTCACCAGTTTTATTTTACCTTATACTAGGCAGTTATTTTTTATTTTTTATTTTTTTGCGGTACACGGGCCTCTCACTGTTGTGGCCTCTCCCATTGCGGAGCATAGGCTCCGGACACGCAGGCTCCGCGGCATGTGGGATCCTCCCGGACCAGGGCACGATCCCGTGTCCCCTGCATCGGCAGGCGGACTCTCAACCACTGTGCCACCAGGGAAGCCCTAGGCAGTTACTTATTGTGCCTTCTCTATCAACATTACCAGAAAATACCAACAATGCTGGACTTCTAGAAATTCTGCTTAGGTTTATTTCAAAGTCGTGTGGTAAGTTTAATACTTTTTTTGGGCAAAACTGCTAATTAACAACTCTGGTTTGGGCATAATAGGTCTATTTCTTCCTTTGACACTCTCCCCTGTCTCCACTTCCCCCCTTGCTTTTTGTGTATTTGGTAGAAAAAAGGTTAAAATTAAATCTATATTGGTACAACCACTATGGAGAACAGTATGGAGGTTCCTTAAAAAACTAAAAATAGAACTACCATATGATTCAGCAATCCAACTCCTGGGCATATATCCAGAGAAAACCATAATTCGAAAAGATTCATGCATCCCAATGTTCATTGCAGCACTATTTACAATAGCCAAGACATGCAAGCAACCGAAATGTCCACCAACAGAGGAATGGATAAAGAAGATGTGGTACATATATACAATGGGATACTACTCAGCCATAAAAAACACCAAAATAATGCCATTTGCAGCACCATGGATGGACCTAAAGATTATCATACTAAGTGAAGTAAGTCAAAGACAAATATCATATGATATCACTCATATGTAGAATCTAACTTTAAAATGATATAAATGAACTTATTTACAAAATAGAAACAGACTCACAGATTTCAAAAACAAACTTATGGTTACCAAAGGGAAAACGTGGTGGGGAGGGATAAATTAGGAGCTCGGGATTAACATAGCTACTATATATAAAATAGATAACCAACAAGGACCTACTGTACAGCACAGGGAACTCTACTCAATATTCTGTAATAACCTATATGGGATAAGAATCTGAAGGAAAAGAATATATGTGTATGTATAACTGAATCACTTTGCTGTACATCTGAAACTAACACAACATTGTAAATCAACTATACTCCAATAAAATAAAGAATATGAACTTATGTTCTTTGATATAGAAAGATGTCTACAAAATATTAAAAGGATGCTACAAAAGAAAAAGGATGTTATAAAATAACAGGCATGTATGTTGTACAAAATTGGCTTGAATAAAATTATGTGTGTGTTTCCAATACATTTATGACTTATGTATCTGGTTGGCCAAAAAGTGCCTTTGGCTTTTAAGTAAAAATAAAAGACATTTTTCATTTTCACCAAGAACTTTATTGAACAACGTATTCATCCTTTTGTTCCACTACCTTCTGCCATTTTTCAGGCAACTTCATAATTCAATCTTCCAGAAATATCTTATCTTTTTGAGCAAAGAACTGTTCCAGGTGCCTTTTACAGTCTTCCAGGGAATTGAATTTTTTTCCATTAAGAGAATTTTGTAAAGACCTAAATAAATGGAAATCTGAAGGTGCAACATCTGGTGAATACGGTGGATGAATCAGAACTTCCCAGCCAAGCTGTAACAGTTTTTGCCTGGTCATCAAAGAAACATGCAGTCTTGCATTATCCTGATGGAAGATTATGTGTTTTCTGTTGACTAATTCCGGATGCTTTTTGTCAAGTGCTGCTTTCAGTTGGTCTAACTGGGGGCAGTACTTGTTGGAATTAATCATTTGGTTTTCTGGAAGGAGCTCATAATAGAGGACTCCCTTCCAATCCTACCACATACACAACACCTTCTTTGGATAAAGACCAGCCCGTGGTGTGGTTGGTGGTCGTTAACTTCGCTTGCCCCACGATCTCTTCCATCCCACATTATTGTACTGTATCCACTTTTCATTGTCCGTCACAATTTGTTTTAAACACAGTATGTTTTCGTTATATTTAAGTAGAGAATTGCATGCAGAAATACAGTCAAGAAGGTTTTTTTCACTTAATTTATATGGAACCCAAACATCAAAGCAATGAACATAACCAAGCTAGTGCAAATGATTTTCAGCACTTGATATGGATATTTTGAGTATGTCAGCTATCTCTGCGTGGTATAACGTTGATTGTTCTCAGTTAATGTCTTGATTTGATCGCTATCAACTTCAACTGGTCTGACTGTGGAGCATCGTCCAGTGAGGAATCTCCAGCATGAAACTTCGCAAACCACTTTTGACATGTTCAATCAGTCACAGCACCTTCTCCATATACTGCACAAATCTTTTTCTGTGTGTTTCAGTTGCATTTTTACCTTTCTTGAAATAATAAAGCATAATATGCCAAAAATGTTGCATTTTTCTTCCATCTTCAATATTAAAATGGCTACACAAAAATTCACCCAGTTTGATAATTCTTTTTTTAAATGCACACTGATAGGACAGTTGTCACAAAGACTCTTAACAAAATTGTTCCGAATGAAGTTAAAGACAACTAAGTGCTACTAGAGCCATCTTATGGAAAAAACAGAGTGAACCTTTTGGCCAATCCAATATACGTATGTGTATGGATAAAGAGATGCCTAGAAGAATGTTAATCAAAATATTTTTCCTCTATCATAATGTTAAATAATAAAGTCATTCTCCTTTTGATAAAATAAAAAATAAATAAATCTATATTAATATTCCTAAGCACCTTCTTTGGACCTGGCACAGATGTTTCAGAAGCACACAGGCAAATTTTAAGTGTCCTGTGAAGGGGGCCTAATAGAACTGAGCAACCACAACCAACTTTCTCTAAATGATCTGCTGGTTTTGTCTAAGTCAAGTTCTTGGCCTTTCTAGGTCTAATGGCCATCCCTGGCGTGGGATCTCAGACAGTCTAATTTCACTCTGCTAGGACCAGATCACACTAAGAATCAGATTTAGTTCTGGGCATCACACACTTGCATATGCAACGGTGAGTGATCAGAGTGGTAAAGGGGGGGGCATGTTGAATGACTGGGGGAGAGGCTCTGAAAGAACTGGGAGGCCTGCTGGTTGATAACACTGAAGGGCAGGGGAGGAGACGGTTCTGTGTAGCTCCACAAAGCATTACCATGAATAGCGTTGCCTGGCCTCCCTGAGCCTCAGATTCTTCATTCATAATATAAGTTGGTGTGCTTGAAGATCCTGAAGGTTTCTTTTAGCTCTAGCTTGTTTTGAGTCTCTAGTTAGTGGGGAAAGTGATTTCAGCTCAATTCAAGGAAAAGCTTTCTTCTAATCAACCAATCTTCTGATAACAGGCAGCTTCAGAACTCAATGGTGTTGAGCTCTCTGTTAATGTGGGTAGAGTCAGGGTGGTCATCCACCCTGAAGCCTGTGGCAGAATCTCCTGCATTTGCTGGTAAGATGGACCAGATTACTACTAAGGTCCTTTCCAACTCTGTCCAGAAACTTTTGTTTCAAGTAGCTGCCAGGAGAGCAACTCCCACTGGAGTGACTCTAAAGGGCTCAAAGTCAAGAAACTAGTGGGAAAAGGGAGAGCCTACAGTCTGCAGTAACATCCTAACCAGCTATCTACTGAGTGACAGGCCTCATGCCAGGTACTTGACATATAGCATCTTTAACTCTCACAGCAATTCCATGAGGTAGGTATTATTCTCGTAGGTATTACTCTTCTTTTGCAAAGTGGAATTGAGGCTCAGAGACGCTAAGTAACTTTATTAAGGTCACACAGCTAGTAAGTGAAAGTTAGGAAATTCAATTCTAGGTCTACTGACTTCAATATAACACTTCCCACAATGCTTTCCTGTCTCAGAGGAGCAGGGTGCAATTCAAGGAGGCAAAGAGCATAGAGAAGGGGTATAACATCAAGGAAGCCAAATGCAGCATAAATTAGAAACCATGAACTAAAGACTTCCATTGCCCCTGGGCAGGAAGGGAGTGTTCACTTACAGGATGAGTTTGAGAGGCCACTGTACCAATAGTGGATATTCAACTGTAAAACAAGAGGCTCATGGTGCTTCTGCTAACATGACTGTTTTGAACTGAATGTTTATGTCCCCCTCTAGAGAATCTTCCAGGATTCTTTTATTTTTTTTTTAAATTTTATTCATTTTTGGCTGCGTTGAGTCTTTGTTGCTGTGTGCGGGCTTTCTCTAGTTGTGGTGAGCTGGGGCTACTCTTCATTGCGGTGCATGGGCTTCTCATTGCAGTGGCTTCTCTTGTGGCAGTTCACAGGCTCTAGGCGTACAGCGCACAGGCTCAGTAGTTGTGGTGCATGGGCTTAGTTGCTCCGCGGCATGTGGGATCTTCCCAGACCAGGGATTGAACCCGGGTCCCCTGCACTGGCAGGCGGATTCTTAACCACTGCACCACCAGGGAAGTCCCCTTCCAGGATTCCCTTACTAGGAATATCCTTGATCCCTCTTCAGGCATTTGTCACTTTTCAACCTTTATTATAATTATTTGAATCATGTTCCCTTAGACCATAGATTCATTGACTAAAGTTGTTTTTTTTTTTTTGCTGGGCTCACGGGCCCAGCCGCTCCACGGCATGTGGGATCTTCCCGGACCGTGGCACGAACCTGCGTCCCCTGCATCGGCAGGCAGACTCTCAACCACTGTGCCACCAGGGAAGCCCCAGTGTTTTTTTTAATTAAATTAGATTGGTGAGTGGAAAGATAGCCTTTGTTCTTAGATAGGATGATTTAACATGATAAAGATGCCTGTTATCTTTAAGTTAATTTATAATGTAATGTGATCTGAATAAAATACCAACAACTTTTTATGGAGTTTGACAAGCTGATACCAAGCTTCATTTGGAAAAACAAACAAGAATAGACAGGAAAACAGAAAAATTTAAAATAACTAAAAAAAGAAAGAAAGGAAGGAAGAAAAAAGCTACAAGGGGGACTAGGCATACCGGACATGAAACATACTATAAAGCCTTTATAATTAAACAGTGGGGTATGGACACATGAATAGATAGACCAGTAGAAAAGCAAGTCCAGAAATAGAACCAAATACATATGAAACTTTAGTGTGTGATAAAGGTGGCATATCAAAATACCTGGGCTGAAGGACTTTTAAATAAATACTATTGGAAAAACTAGTTAGCTCTTTAGGGGGAAATAAAGGTAAAATTAGACCCATACCTCATATCACACACAAGAATAAATTCCAAATGGATCAGGGATATAAATTAAAAAATGAAACCACACAAGTCCTATTTAAAAAACAAAAAAATGAGTGAGCTCCTCTTTAACCTGGGTGTAGAGAAAAGCTTTCTAACTATTACTCAAAATCAAATGGAATGAAAGAAAATATTGATAAACTCGATTGCCTAAAACTTTGCATGGGAAAAGTAACATCATAAACAAAGTCAAGACAATTAAAACCTGGGAGAAAATATTTATAACATGTATCACAGATAAAGGGCTTATATCCTTAATATCTAAGTAACTCATAAAAATTAGGCAAAAAATAGATCAAAATCCAATAGAAGAATGGACAAAAGACATGAGCAGAAAATGTACCAAAAAAGGAAATAAAGATGATCCTTAAACATATGAAAAGAAGTTTCTTCTCATTCATAATAAGAGAAATACAAATTAAAACTACACTGATATATCATCTCTCACCAATCAGGTTGGAAAAAATTAAGAATATAATCACACACCTTGTTGGCAGGCTGTATACATTGAGCTCTTATACACTGCTAGTGGGAATGCAAATTGGTATAATCTTTATGGAGGAGAATTTCACAAAATATATTTAAAACATACATTTGTATGCATGCATACTCTTTTAACCTAGCAATCCCATTCCTAAGAATTTACCCTGAAGATAAACCTCCAACAGTACAAAAACACACACATAAAAGTTATTCACAGCATCATTGTTTACAAAATTAAAAAATATTGGAGGCCACTGACATGCATATCTATGAGACATATGAGTAATATGGTGCTGTTAAAAGAAGAAAAAAAAGAATGAGAAAGATCTCTATGAACTGGTTTGATTTCCATGATATATTGTTAAGTGAAGATATCAAAGTGCAAAAGAGTATCTGCAGTATGCTATTTTTTTGTATGAAAAAGGGGGAATAAGAAAACATATATGTATATGTTCATTTGTGCAAAAGGAAACAAAGGAAAGATAAACTAGAGACTAAAAAGATTGGTTACCCTCAGGGGATGTGTGGGGATGGGTTGGATAGAATACAAGGAAGGGGGAGGGATGGAAATCATTTGACTATACCTTCTGTGTTTTGGAACCATGTTAATGTTTTATATATTCAACAACAAAAAGAAAAAAAGAAAAAGAAAATCAACAAAGATGGAGGAAAAAACTAAAATGTACAAAAACAAACTAACCAAATTTCAAATGAATAAGAGAACCAACACTGAAGCGGGAAATAAAACTCAAGTGACTTTTGAACACTGTATTTGGACTGGATACTCTCAGGCTAAACAGAAAAGAACTCTAAACTAATAATAGTTAGAAGCCTAGTTAATAGCCTTCTTTTTTTCTCAGAAGTGTGGGTTAGCAATTCTGTGTATTCTATGACTGATCAAATAAGTAAATACACTGTGGATAATGAGAGCCAGGTTTCTCACAGTTAAAGGAGAGCTATAAATAAGAAAAGTGGGAAGGAGGAGAAAATGAACCCTGCAGTGTTTCACTGGAATCAGAGGTATCAGTGTGAACTTGTGATTTTTAATACACATAGTAATAGAAAGGTAAAGATAGACAGGTAAATATAGACTGGTATAGATCAGCTTGTGTGTATATTTACATACATAATCTATATCCTAGCTCTTTTGGCTGTCAGGGTCTAGAATCAACAATATTCGTGTAGCAATGAGCATATCTGGCATGTAGATCTTGGTTTCTAAATACTGTTCTTTGCTAAAGGAGTACCAGGGCTCCTTGGTAAGTGGCTGATTATAGGACTGAGCATAGAGAATACAAACATGGAACGATGTCAGAAGTTTCCATGAGCCAGCTTCAAGAGGCTCTCACTGGTCAAATCTGGGACAGTCTGAGCATCAAAATACTTAATGACAGTAACAGTTTATAACACTTTGAATAAAACAGGAATCCATTAGTCTACACTGATATAATATATACGGGGGGAGGGGAAAAGAAAGCTCTTCCTTACAGAAGAAGGCCAACTAATAAATATAAAAGGAATGATGAAATTAGAATCACCATTTGGCAACCATAATAATAATTAATCTAGTCAAGAAACAATGATATAAAATTTTAAGTAACAGAGTATTTATATAGTTTCAAGGTATTGTCCCAAGAGATATTAGTAACTTTGCAACAGAGAAACCTGGGTGCACATACACCACCTTCAGCAAATGAACAAAGTTAACATCACCAAAGTTAGTAATGGGACAAATCAGCATCGTGCACATCTCGATACAATATACAATATCACTCCTGCTGTATTCCTGCAAGAAAACCTATAACTTGAACCTAATCAAGAGGAAACATCAGAAAGACTCAAATTGAGGGGCACTGCACAAAATAAGTAGCCTTTTTCTCTACTCTCAACGACCCTCATTGTCACTGACATGACAATGTCAATGTCATGAAAAACAAGGAACGACTGAGGAACTGTTCAAATTAAAGGAGAGTAAAGAGACAAAACAGCCAAATGCAACAAATGATTTGGATTTTCTCTTGCTATAACAAACATCATTGACACAACTGGTGAAATCTGAATCAGGTTTGTAGATAAAAGTATTGTTTATTTTTGATCATTATACTGGGGTTATAAACAGACATTTTTTTTAAAGTAGATATAAGCTGAAGTTATTTAGACACAAAGGGACATCCCGTCTGCAGTTTACTCTCAAATGGTTCAGAGAAACAGATAAAAGAAATACGGTAGAACATCAACATTTGAGGAATCTGCATAAATGCTATACAGAACTACTTTGTACTATTCTTGCAAACTTCCTATCAGTCCAACATTTTATATATGTTATATATGTATCTATATATATTTGTATATATATAGATACATATGTAAGTATATATAGGTATAAACCAGAAAAACTTTTAGTTTTAAAAAATGTAGATCCCTGGGCCCCAGCTTTTTTTTTTTTTTTTTTTTTTTTTTTTTTTTTTTTTTTTTTTTCTTGCCCTTTTTTTTTTTTTTTTTAAATTTTATTTATTTATTTATTTATTTATTTATTTATGGCTGTGTTGGCTCTTCATTTCTGTGCGAGGGCTTTCTCTAGCTGCGGCAAGTAGGGGCCACTCCTCATCGCGGTGCGCGGGCCTTTCACTATCGCGGCCTCTCTTGTTGCGGAGCACAGGCTCCAGACGCGCAGGCTCAGTAGTTATGATCACGGGCCTAGTTGCTCCGCAGCATGTGGGATCTTCCCAGACCAGGGCTCGAACCCGCGTCCCTTGCATTGGCAGGCGGATTCTCAACCACTGCGCCACCAGGGAAGCCCTGGGCCCCAGCTTTGAAATTTTCATTCAGGAGTTCGAGGGATGGGTCTTGAGAATCTGTATTTTAAAAGTGCTTCTGGTGATTACCATGCTTAATTTAGTTTGAGAGTCATTCTGGGCCAGATAGAGTGACAAAAATTTTATTACTGAAGAGGTAAAAAAAGATAACAAACATCCATTTACCTAGCTTTAAAAACAAAAACCAGTTACAATGAAAATTCCATGTGTGCCCCTCCATCTCCTAGTCCCTTTTCTATCCTCCAAGAGGTAACTTTTATTCCAAGTTTGGAGCTTCCCCAGAGATCATCATTATGCCAAATTTGAAGTTTGTCACTCCCATGCATATTTTTATACATTTATGCCACACAAATATATCCATATCAGCAATAGAACTGGTTTTGCATGTTTTCAAACTTTAAAAAATGGTATCATAAATATTCAATACTTCCTTCTGCAATATAACTTTTCATTCAGCATGATATGGTCTGGTTTTTAACTGAAACATGTAGCCTATTTCATTTACTTCATCCAGAAGAGAGGTAAAAACCAATGATTCCAGAGAAAACAAATAACATGCATACCCTTTGACCTGATGTGTAATATTCAACTTATGACTATACCCTGATTTATTTTTAAATCCATTCCTTACTGGTGGACATTTGGGTTCCAGTTTTTCACTATCCCAGTGCTACTGTGAACCTTGTATGTTTCCTTGTGCACATGTAGCTCTTCAGGGGAGAAACTGCTAGGTCAGAGGGTGTGCACGTTTGTTCATTTTCTCTGCACTCATCAGTTTTTCCCTCTTCTGGATCCTGCATAGTCAGTCATCCATAGTAACAGGAGAGAAGGCAGAATCTATGGGCACAGGTGCAGGTATGTGGGCAGACATAGTGGGGATTTGTTGGAGTGCTCTTCTGATTGCTTCTATTTTCTCAGTGAAATAGAAAGCAAGGTTACCTGCTGAGACTGAGACCTAGAATGGATGAAGAGCAACTGGAGAGTGTGAAGAGAGATGATATAAAAGGCCGTCTAGGAGAATGATTGCCAGGGAGTGCTAAGGGCCTGTATTTTCAGTTTTACTAGACATTGACATACTGTTCTTCAGAGTAATTGTATCAACGTATACTCTTGCCAGCAGTGGATGGTTGTTTCTGATGCTCCTAACCTTCACCAATACCTTGCCTCATCATAATTTTACAACTTTTGTCAATTTGATATTTGTGAATAGTTTTAATTTCCCATTACTCATGAGTTGAGCTTACTGTCCATTTGAGCTTCTTCTGTGAATTATCCCATTCATATTCTCTCCCATTTTCTTAATGGTTGTCTTTTTCTGATTGATTTGTAAGTTCTCTTTTGCAGTTTGGATAATACATCTGTGTTTAAATTATGACTGTACAAATATTTTCACTGTTGAGCCTATGACCATTGCTCCTTTCTAGTATGACCATGTGTTTTTCCTAGAGTTAATGATTTCTTTGTTTTTCCATTTGCCTATTTTCCATATACCTGTGTTTAATTTTTTCCAAATGCTCCAACATGCCTGCCATTCTATCAGAAATAATTACTATGCATACATGAGTTCCATTCTTTTGTTCCTTGAAGTCCTCACTTTTCAAGCCATATATTCTCTTGTTCCAGCCTGTACTGATTGCTCTCTGAAAGGGTGCATTGCTGGCATTCTGAATCTTCTATTCAGTCTCTTGGGCTGGATTCATTTCCCAAATCCCATGTCTTCTTCTTTCATGGTGTTGCTGGCACTTGTCCTCCAGTAGCTCCCCCCAAAATGGAGGCATGTCTGAATCCTTGCAACTATTTTTAAATTGATGGTCTAACTGGGTTTAGAATTCTAGACTGGAAATCATTTCCATTTGGTGGTGAAGGCATTGCTCTACTGCCTCCTAGTCCTTTGTTTTAGAAATACATTTCCATTCTCTTTCCAAATCCTTTTTATGTGACCTCTTTTCTCCCAGATGCTGGGTTTGTTTGGGTTCTAAGTTTTACAGTGTTGCTGTTGTTGTTGTTGTTGTTGTTGTTTGCGGTACGTGGGCCTCTCACTGTTGTGGCCTCTCCCGTTGTGGAGCACAGGCTCCGGACGTGCAGGCTCCGTGGCATGTGGGATCTTCCTGGACCAGGGCACGAACATGTGTCCCCTGCATCGGCAGGCAGACTCTCAACCGCTGCGCCACCAGGGAAGCCCTACAGTGTTTTTGCTCTGGATCCTTTGTGTTAAGCCTTCAGTAAACCCCTTCAATCTGGAGATCCATGTCTTTAATTCTGTAAGGTTCTTGTTTTTGTTGTTGTTTTTCTGGCATTATTTTCTCTGTTCTCTTTTTCTCAAACTTATTCTAAATCAATATTTGGATTTAATTTTAGGTGTGGAGCAGATGCTTTTTTGTGTCTCTGTGCCTTTGCATCATATGTGATTCCTTCTACCTAGGACGCATTTCCTCTCCCATTCCTTCTCCTATCTTAGAAAATACCTACTTATCTTTCAAAGTAAATTTCCAACTTCAGTTCTTCTATGGTGATCCCCTCTCTGATCTTAGGCTGAATAAGACATCCTCTCCTCCTGTATGCTCACAAAGTCTTTTCTGGTGCCTCTAACGCCAAACTACAATCTGTTTATACATCTGCCTCCTCCATGATCATAAACTCCTTGAGCAGGATGATGTTTATCCATTTCTGGATCCTCAGTGCCTAACACTGTGTAATGCCATGAATGAATGAACAAATTCAACAAGAGGTGAAAAATGAACATTTCTTCCTGCTGTATGTTAAGCGCCATGCAAGGTAGGTACCATCTCATACATTTTCACTTAATCCTTAGAGCAAACCTCAGATAATAACGGTTTATGCAACAAATATTACCTGGGCTCCTAGTATGTGCCAGGTTTGATATTGGTGAAAGGATGAAAAAGCCAAGACCTCAAAAAGACTTTTTTTCTCATAGTTTTTTTAAATTGACATGTAATTCACATATCATAAAATCCATCTGTTCAAAATGTACACCTCAGGGGTATCACCACTAGACAAGATATTTTTTTTATCTGTATAAAGGAAATGCTGTATGTATCCTGGGGTCAAGTCAGAAGAGAAAACAGTTTACCAGGGGAAGAAATGCATTCCAGGGAAAGGGAGCAGTATGTGTAAAGGAGTACAGCGCTGAGATGGCCCACTATTTGGAAAATATGAAAAGTGGAGGGGAGCTGGA
Organism: Mesoplodon bidens; assembly: GCF_964165515.1. NCBI lineage: Eukaryota > Metazoa > Chordata > Mammalia > Artiodactyla > Ziphiidae > Mesoplodon > Mesoplodon bidens. The sequence goes on along the minus strand of NC_138161.1, from coordinate 101,599,393 downwards.
GTTTATAGTGAGCAAGTAGGTTGGGCTATTTTACAAATGAGGAATCTGAAGTTCAGAGAGGTGAATTAACTCAACTAAGGTCAAACAATTTCTCTTCTGCCAACTTGGGAAAAAGTATCTAAACTGTTACCCCACCACCAATCATTCCCAACAAGCAGGCAGGTGCTGACACCACCAAATACTGTATTATCAAATATTGAATTGCCTCCAAATCCTTTAGCCTTCCAGGAAATAGGCTTCATTTTCTCTCCCAACTCCTTATATTACCTAGAACCATTGGCCACAATGACCACCAATTAGTTGAACAAAAACATTTCCCCTGTGGTTTTTTTAGACTCCAAAGGTTAAGGCCACCACAGTGATACTATCAGAAGGTGCTCTGTCCATGGACAAAATATTGGTCATGAAAGTCAAGATGAAGCCTTAATACTTCATGAGCTCTTTGTTAAGCTAACATGTATTTGCCAATCATATTTCAAGCCCTCCGTATGACCATGAAAAAAGTTTACTTTTCTGGGCTTGTTTTCCTACTTGCAAAGTGACATTAAGAAATCTTGTCTCAGTCACCTTACCACCGTTCTGCCCAAAAGAACCACTGGAAACCATGAGGATCTGTACTGTTTTGAAATTCTTGAGGAAAAGGTCAATATATGCTTTTAAAAGTAATATGCCTAATATAAGAATTTCCCCAAATTTCTGACCTCAGTGCAACATTCATAAAATTTTTGCTTATTAACCTTAAATTCAGCCCGGATCCATCTCTATTTCTTCTCTCTGGGAAGGGAGGAGGTAGGGGAACTCAGGAGAAAACACGTAGAAAATAAAGTTTTGTCAAGCAGTGGCAATGACTTCTGGATTTCTGTTTTGCATTCGGAGGCTGTTCCATTCTCTATCATGTGAAAGAGCAACTCTGCCTTCTAAGATAATGAACTGTGGGTGCTACAAATCAGAGGTGTGGTGGAAACACATCCCCCATCAGTTACCTATCAAGCTCTTCTCCAGCACTATGTTTACAAACCACCAGCAGGACAGAAGACACAAATTACAGCAAAGACCAGTTATTTTTCAGAAAAGAAATATGAAAGTGACCTGGTGAAGCAGGGTAGAAGAGTTCACCAGAAGCCAACTCTGCCAAGAATCTTTAGATGCTTGCTACCCACTAGAGAATCCATGCTAAAGTGTTTGCAGGTTTGCAATAGGACCAAGGAATTGACATGTCTGAAAATATTATACACAAAAGTTTTACTAACCTTTCAGAGACCAATTATCCCTGCCACTCTTGTTTCTCTTTTAGAATGTGCAGTTTTGAAATACTGGAAGTAAAATAAAGCAAATAGTATGAAGGTGATCATACCAATTATCTCTTTCCCCACAAGGAAATATTTTAAAGCTCATGAGTTCCTGGGGGAAAGAAAAGAAACAAGCATTAAGTGTGTGTCCACTGTCTCAACACATTACTCAGTTATCCTTTGTGTAGCCTTCACAACAGCCAAGAGTTGGTCACTTTATCCTCTCTTTATGGATGAAGAAACTTAGGCTCAGAGATGCTGGAACACTACATGCCACAACGCTGAGGTCTGAATCCTAATCCGAAAGACCTTCCACCGGCCAGTGTTTCCTAGACAAGGATCACCTGGGAGTACTTACAGAAAATACAAAATCCAGGCTCACAGTCAGTCTTCAAAGGAAGGGGCCAGGGAACGTGTATTTTTTTTTTCTTTAAGAAGCCGTGCTCCCTCCACCCACTTAGTTAACAGGAGAGCCTGAGAAAGAGTACTTCACGACCCAGCCAGGAGACCATCCCTACATTTGTGGCTTCTCCAGCAAGAGACCCTCAACGCCCTCAAAATACATAAATAAAGAACCAACCCACATTTCTCCCGTCAAACTATCACCTCTCTTAAGGCCCCCAGAAGTGCAGATCTTGGAATCTTCTTCTGCCCCTTCGCCTTTGAATCCTGCCCATTTTTTTCTTTCCTGTAGAACTTCATTTCCTGGCTGGGACCAGGCTCTAACCACCAGACTTCCAGCCGAGCCCCGGAACTCGCAACCGGTCTCCAGCCTGTCTGGCTCCTTCCCTAGCCCCTCGGCTCGGGCTGCTCTCATCCCAACCCTGCCTCTTCCGTCGGTCACGTTGTTTCCTCCGCTTGGAAGGACCTCTTTCCTCTCCGGGCCCTTCCTAATGCTCGGGGAACTCCTACACCGCCTGAGCGCCTCCACTTCCAGTCACCCTCGCCTCCCACCACCCCGGCGGGGGTACTGAACCCGGCCTCGAAGCCTAGCAGCAAGCGTCGGTCCTCCCGGCCGCAGTCCTTGCCCCCTCCTCGCTCGCCTCCCCACCCGCCACCTGGCTTCGCAGCGGTGGCTCGGGAAGCCCTAGGCACTTCCCAGAATAGAGAGCAGCTGCCAACGTCAGGCTGCCGCCGGCCGCGAGGTTCCGGGCGCACGCGGTGCGGGCGGAGGGGACGTTGCTCCGCTCTGGCCTTCCTTCTCCCCTCGCGGGCCGGGAAACTGAGGCCCAGGGCCGGAGCAACTTCCCCGGGGTGCAAGGTCCGTGAGGGCCCGGTCGGTCCTGGGCCCCAAGCGTCCCGACCCCCGTCCGCGCTCCCTCGACCACACGCGCCGCCCGGTTACCCGGGAGAGTGGGGCGGGGAGCGGGTCTCTGAGCGAGCGCTCCGCCCGGGAACGCGCAGGGAGCCGGACTCGGCCAACTCGCCGCGAAAGTTGTGGTCTCCCAGCCTGCCCTCGCTTCTCACCTCCGAGACACACCTTCCCGCCGGCCCTGCAGCCGCGCCCTCACATCCGGTCCACCTTGCGCACACCCCTTTCCACGCTCTCCCACAGCCCCTCGCCCTCCTACGCCTGCGGCTCCCAGCCGCTCCCCCTCGCGCATTCCCACCCGCGCCCGGGGCGCGCCTTCCCCTCCCCGCCGCTCGCCCGGCCTCCGCGCCGCGCCTGCCCGGGGTTCTGGCTCCCGGGAGCCCCAGCCCCAGGCCGCGACCCGCTTCCGCCCGCCCGGCGCGGGGCAGAAGTCCCGGTAGCCGCGCGGAGCGCTCGGGGCGCGGGGGGCGCGAGGCGAGGGGCGCAGCGGCGCGGGGCGGGGAGGGGGCGCTCGCTCGCTCACTCTCGGCTGCGCACACGCCCGTACAAACTCTCACACAGACACACGCGGGGTGCGCTGCCGCCGCCCGCCGCTGCTCCTCCTCCCGCCACCGCCTTGAGAGGGAGAGAGGGAGGCAGAGAGAGCGCTTTGTCCGCGCGCCGCCGCCCGGCCCGGGACTCTGCCCCGAGGAGGCAGCCGCGCCGAGTCCCCGCCTCCGCCTCTGCCCCCGGGCGGGCCGGGCCGGCCGCGGTGGGGGGAGCCAGGCTGAGGGTGGGGGTGGGTGGCGGGCGGGCGGAGGGCGGGGAGGGGGGGCGGAGGAGGAGGAGGGGAGACGAGGGCAGCGGAGGAGGCGAGGAGCGCCGGGTACCGGGCCGGGGGAGCCGCGGGCTCTCGGGGAAGAGACGGATGATGAACAAGCTTTACATCGGGAACCTGAGCCCCGCCGTCACTGCCGACGACCTCCGGCAGCTCTTCGGGGACAGGAAGCTGCCCCTGGCGGGACAGGTCCTGCTCAAGTCCGGCTACGCCTTCGTGGACTACCCCGACCAGAACTGGGCCATCCGCGCCATCGAGACCCTCTCGGGTGAGCAGTCGGCGCTGTCCCCCTCCCCCCGCCTCGCCCAGCTCAGGCCGGGACGGCGCCCGGAGGGAGGCCGAGCCCTGCGGGCGGCGCCCGGCGGGGGCTTTAGCGCCCGCACGTTCACTTCCACGCACCAGACCTTCAACTCTCACCGCCGGCCCGCTCTTGGGACGGCCCGCTCCCCTCCCCCCACGGCTCCGGACTCACCCCTTGCCCTCCCAGCCGCAGCCCTGGGGCGACCCCCGAGCCTCCCCTAGGGTTCCCGAGGCTCTCTCGCTCTCCCGGGGCACCCCTTGATCCTCCGGCTCCCCGAGTTGCTTTCCAGAGTTCCCCACCCCCATCCTTAGAGAGCCCCCGTCTCCCCTTCTTCCTGACCTTCCCGTCACCCCTTTTGTCAGGGACCCCCCCCAAACCCTGAATGTCCTTCTCCTTTGACTGGACCTTACCCCTTCCCGTGCCTCGTGCCCAGGACCTCTCGCCCTCTGGCGTCCCCTGAGCCGCACTCTCCTTTCGAGCCCCCTCCCCAGCTCGCCCCGCGGTCCCCCACTTTTGGCACCCCCTCGGCGCCACCCTGACGATCCCCTCCGAGGTTTCGGGGCTCCCCCCACCCCGCCTTTGCACGACGGCACATCTCTCTCGGTCCTCTCCCGAACCTCAGTCCCTTCTCGCTTGTCTCTCAAGCGCTCCTATTTTTCTCTGAATTTTTTGTCCGATTTTATTGAGAAGAACTCGGGGCTGGGGGCTTTCCGCCGCCTGTCCCCCCGCCTCCCGCTCGGCCAGAAGCACCTTTTTACGAGGTGCCCTGTCTCAACTCGGTGGGGGCCCGGACTGAGAACCGAGAAAGAGGCGACCGGGGGGCCCGCGAGAGCGCTGGAGCCCAGACGGGAGACGGAGAGCGACACACACACACACTCGCGCGCGCGCGCACTCACCAACTCTCCCTCCCGCACACGCACCGCTCGGAGCCGCGCTCGCCCCCAGGCCACGAGCCTGCGCCCCCCGAACCTCGGCCCGGCCAGAGCCCCTTCCCCACCGGCGCGCGGGGTGGGGGCGGGGCGGCGGCGAGGCCAAGGTGACCAGAAGCAGGCGGGGACCCGGCTCTCGCGGAAGCGGCCCCCGGGGGGCTTCGGCGTGTCTCACCAGGGCCACCGGGAGGAGAGGGCAGGGAGGGGAGCGCAGCGGAGCCTTCGGAGCCCGGATTAGCGCAATGGAGAGGTGGGGGCCCGGAGAGGAGCGGGGCCGCGCCAGCCCTGCAGCTTGAGTTTCAAATGAGCTCATCCTTTCAAATTGGCGCCGCTCTTTATTAAATTTGTTTTTCCGGTAATGCCACCCACAGCTATACCTGGGGTCGGGATCCGGGCTCGCACCCTTGCCACCTCGTCCCGGGGAATGAGGCGACACGGGGCGCCCACCTTTTTTCTCCACTGGGAACCAAGTTTGCCCAGCTCGAGCAGGGTAGGAGACCCCTTGAGGGCGCCCGAAGGCGGAGCCGGAGCGTGGAGTTCTGTGCGTGCCCCTCCTAGCCCCCCGCCGGTTTGATCGCAGGAAGGTTCTGAGTGCTTTAATTTCTGTTTTAAAGGTAAAGTGGAATTGCATGGGAAAATTATGGAAGTTGATTACTCAGTCTCCAAAAAGCTCAGGTAAATATATTTTGCTTAGTTTTTTTGTGTGATTGGTCTTAGGTCTAAATAAAAAAAAATACACTCAGTTTTTAAAAATGTGCTTGTATAGTTTTTTAAAAGGCGTTTGTTTGTTTTTGTAGTGGAGTTAAAATAGTTTAGAAAGCTACATTTTTTACTTTCATTATATAAGGTGTTTACTGTACTTGGAAAATATCTGGTGCCTTATTGGGGGTGGGTGGCGAACACTAGCTGTGTTAAATTCGCTAGGACCGTTTAACTTGTTTATGAAAACTTGCCTCCCACCCGCCACTCCCACCCCTGCCCCCCAGCACAATGGCAACAAATGCTTGTCAAGACTTCCTGTGAGATGTTAAGAGTAAATATTTACTGTGTCAGCTAAATTGCTTAACTAAACTTCGCGATTATTGCGATTAATTAGTTTTCTTTTTTAGATACCTTAGTGTTGAATAATAAAATAATTCAGCAAGGGGTCGATATTTTTGCATAGTGCTTTAAACAAGTAGGTTGTTTGGATTAGGTGGCAGTTAAAAGCCAGACTTTTTTAGTCACTGAGACTACTGAATATTGCTTCTGAGCGTTTTCTTGTTGTTGTTGCTTTTAAGATATGTTTGAGGCTAAACAAATATCACTGTGAAATCTGTAATTATATTTAAGTGCACTGTTGTTAATGAAGGACTAAAAAGTTTTGTGGAGTTTGGATTTCTCCACAGTGATTTGCTTACATGAGAATGTCTGTGAGGAGAGAATGAGGGAGAACATCTTTGTTTAAAGTTTATTGTGGACTTTAAATTTGGGCCCTTTATTACTCATTCTAGATTTTTTTTCTATGTGTCGTAACTTAGTTTATATCCCATTCACATACATTTCTTCACCATTAGTCATTAAGTAGCTGAATTGGAGACTCTAAGTGAAGTCTTTGACTTACCACCTTTACAGTTTGTGATTCTCAATAGTGTAACCATTTACTTGATTTTTGCCAGGATTGAATAGATTTTAAAACAAACTATCCCAATTGTTAAATACATAGATGTTTTGCTTAAAGGGTTTCTAAAAATGTGTGCACATTTCCAGATATGTTTTAACTAAGCAACAGAATATCTTTTGTTTGCCAATGATTCCAGTGGCATATCAGAAAACTACTTAATAACTTAAAAAAAAGAGGTAAAAATTATGATTTGCAGTTTCATGTGTAATATTAAGCTAGTTCTTCTCTCTAGGAAGAAATGTAATGTGCAACTGATTAATTTTTAAATTAAGTATTTTAAGTTTGTATGCTTTTCTTAAAAAAATTTTATTTTGCTTGAGAAATCGAAGTTAAAGCTTTTTGATACATTAACTATTTACTGTAAGTCAAAATTACTCATCTTATAACACTTGAATATTGGATGAACATATTGAACAAGGTTTGAAAGAACCACCCAAAATATTTGATGGGTTATGTTTCTATAAATATCTAATTCTGTTGGCTGTATAATTGTTTTGAGGGGTTTTTTTTGGTTATAATTAGTAAAAATCGGTAGAATTTTATTTTTGGTTAGTTGGTGTCTCATTTCATGTTGCAGAGTATATTATTTAATGTTGCAATGTAAGTGAAATACTAGTTTATCTAAAGTTATTAACATCTCTTGAAACTTCTCACAAATATATTACGTTTTAACTTTTTTCTTTCAAAATACAGAGGTTATTTGCTGTTAGCTGGTGGGTCATTTAGATGATTTTGCTGTGTTTATATAAGAGTTCAGAATTAAAAGCTTGTCCAAATTTTTAGTATTAATTAAATAAAGAGCAATCTAGGACTTATACAGCTCTATTGGTACATGATTTCTTTGAACACTGTGGGTAATATGAAATACCTAGGAGGTAGATTGAAATGCGCTGTGTATGATTCACTACTCTGAAGATGTCTGACATGCCAAATGTATGCATAAGCTGCTGCTGTAGAGGGCTGCTTCATTTCTGATTGGATAGCTTTGATCTTTCTTCCTTTCCTTTATTAGTTTAAAATGCAGAAATTAGTTACTGGTACTGCAGGCTAAGGGAGAGAGAGCTGATGCCTGGTGTTGTGTACTGAGCTCAGACTCCTGGGAGGAGGCAGCTGTGTGTTCTCATGTACAGGGCTCCACCACGGAGGGGACTCTCAAAAACAGGGTACTGTGACATTTGAAACCAAAGCTTTTATGTTATATGGTGACTATTTTGGTGTTCTTTTATTGCACTTCCATGAAAATTAACAAGTTAAAAGTACATTTGTTGGCCTTCAGTCAGTTCTATATGTGGTTTTTGTGTTAGTAGAAGTGAAAATGTGAAGCAAACAATTCATCCTCATTGCTTGCTTACTTAAAAAACCATTCCACAAGTGAGTGCTCATTTTCTTTATATTGTTCTGATTTCTTTCTGTTCTCAAGAATCAGTTTTAATATCTATATTCCAAATAGATTTTTTTTAACCTAATGGTACTTGGGAGGAGATGTTTTTTATCTTAAGTTATGAAAATATTGGCATGCCATTTGCTTACCAATTGGATCTTTTGTTAAATATCATTCTAGCTTTATTTTATATGTGCTGTTTTTGTAGACAGACTAGATAGTATTATTTTCTCAGGGTCACTTAGAAGTAGGAAACTCTTTTTTCTTTTGCCACATGTGCTTCATTCTTATTAAATGCAAATTATTGTAATGTAAACCATGTACAAACCATCTATTTTTCTTACTTTCTAAGTTGGCTTCAGGCTCTGTTGAATAAAAATCTTTGATTCTTTTTTCTCTATTCACATTTCTTGGTAGCATATATGAATCAAAGATTTCTTAAGGAAGAAAAAACAGACAAAGGGCTGTAAAAGTTGTGGAAACTTCCTTGATAGAAATTTCATTTTTGATGTTGATGAGAGTTTAGTTTAAAAAAAATTTATATACTATATGTATCTACACACATGCACACACACACACACACACATTGCATAAATTGTTTTGAGCTAAGACATACGCTAACCTGAATGTGCTTTGGAACTAAAGTTGAATGATTCTGTGAGAAACAAAACTTTGAAAAATGCAATTTCTGCCCACTTCTAGGAAGTAACTAAGTGGTGCTAGACATGCTTTCACTGAGATGGTGAGAATACTATGAGGTAGTGTAGGAAAAAGCTATGAATTTGTCTTTCATGAGTTAAAAATCAGTAATTGTGTTCTCTCCAATGCAAATGAATTTGGTCTCCTATAGGAATGTTAAAGAAAACAGTATCTCAATTGTGTTTTGCTTGTATGTACTACATTGTGTATAGTTGAATTAAATACCAAAAAGAAAAAAAAAAAAAACCCAACCTCAAGCCCTCCCTGCAACAAAGGCTTTTGATGGATCAATTTTTAATTTTGTAGCAACAGAAAAGACTTTATTAGGTTAAAATCATATGGTACCCTATTTCAAGAATTTGTTGAGTTAGAAATTAAGGCCTGGATTTAATTGTATAGATTCCATGTGTGGATATTTTATATATATATATATCTGTACACACACATACACACACACATATATATATATTACTCTAAGGTTAGTTTTGATTTGTCTTTGAGTTGGACATTTAGTTTCCCATTTTAAAAAAAGGCTAGTAATTTTTTTATGCAGCTCTAGGTAATGCCATAGAAAATTACACATTTTCGTGACCTTTAAGAGATAAGTGTTGGGATTAAAATAGAAGCAATGAAGAAAAAAATTACTTGGTAATTCAGGTTTAAAATTCTAGTTTGTGTTTTTAAAAGACTGGTCATTTGATGTTTTTTACGTTATTTGGTTAAATATTAAAAGCCATTGAAATCTACAAAGCAAAATAGATGTTATATGGGGCTTGATTTTCCAATTTGCCAAATTCATATCAATTTTAAATTATATTGTAGTGATTGCCTTAGATGGCTAAACACATAAACGTTAATTCTAAAAGGTGATTTGGTGATATGTAATACATTTGTCAAATTGTGTTTTTTTAAAATAATAATGTTTCTTTGTAATTATGGCTGGGTATAAGATGACCAGTAAGGGATGGTCTCAGAGTCTTGTTTTTTATTATGTTAGCATGAGATTATCATTTATATAGAGAAGATGAGAGAAGATTAATAATATTTGTAGAACACTTTTATACATAATGATCTAAAGTACAATATATTTTCTTTAAGAAGAAAAATTTTAAAGGACGTTAGAAGATTTAGAACTAATACATACCAAAATCAACATTTCACTCTTATTTTGAGTAAATGTTTTTTATTTTACAGAGGTTGTTCCAGTTTTTTAAATGGGGGGAATGTAAATGACATTGAAATGTGCATAAAAGGGTAGTAATTTGGGCACATTTATTAAAAGTCAAAAAGTTATGAAAAGCGGATTTCTGTAAGAACTATTTATACATATTTGATACTTTCAACTTTCTAAATATTTGCTGTCTCCTGCTGAATCACTCTTCCAAGTCTGCTAATGAAATCCTCAAAAGTAGGTGAGCAATTGGTCAGTTGTTAGAGGACACAATTTGAGCTTAAGTGTATCATCTCTGTGGTTCAGCAGGGTGTGTGCACATGGGTGTGTGTGTGCACACACGTGCGTGTGTGTTTTATGGGAGACAGTAGTTTCAGACAGATGGTATCAAGAGCGAAGAGGAGGATATCTTTAAATTAAACAACAAATGTTCTGGATTTTAGTCCTGACAAGGCAAATGAAAATTGCTAGGTGTTTGAACCTTGTGGTAAATAAAGGGAGTCAAGTGCAATAATATGTGCCTTGAGTGATGCATAACTCTTGCAGGTGGTTAACCTTGTGGGAGCCAGGGCACAGACACCTGTAGTGGCTTCTTCAGTGAGCATGCTACTGGAAGGACCATTCTGTGGGAAATTTACTCTCCTGCACTTTTGCTTGGATGTCCCCTCTCACTAAGGAAATTGGCAAGTGATTCTGTGTAGGCTTTGATTTTCTACAGATTTAAGATTTGAATATGCATTTTCAGTTAGAAATTCTATACTGTGGAAGACAGTGTATTATTTTGCATAACAAAAGTACTCTGAGAATCAGTTTCATTAGAAGAAGCATAGTATTGAGCTGGTTTCTTTGGAGGCTGTTAAAAAAGTTGAATAATAAATTTCAAAAATATATTTTAAAAAATTATATTTAAATGCCACCAAAATGTCTTCAGTGTTCTTATTGGTGTTGAAGAAGAAAGTGGTGGGGTTTGGCTAAACCAATTTTTTAAACCAGCTTTCTAAAAATTTTAGTCAAAAGCATAATTTCCAAAAGTTATGATTAACTTCTTAATTTGAAGAATGGGAGAGTTCTGTTTAACAAAACTTGCCCAAGTAATTTGTTAGTCAAGGTTTGTCCTTTTTACACTCAAATTAAAGTTCAAATTAGTTTGGGTAGTCATTCAAAACACTATCACTGAAGAAAACATAATAGCAAGTAAACAACAAACACCTACCAGTAAAGATAACAGTCTTTCCTTTCATTTATCACCATTAAAATATTTTTTAAAATCTTTTACTTTATAATTTGACTTCATGCTTACAAACTTGTAATTTTCATTTGGTGGCATGGACTGTATGGGTTCTATTTTGGGCAGCAAAATTGCAGAGTGCTCAGAGCATTATTTTTAAGGTTTTTCTTTTCCTGTTTTGATCATGTACTTTAGTCTGGTCTTTCCATAAAATAGTGAAGAAAAATTACTTTCTTTTACAGAAAAATTCAGATTTTGTTACTTTGGCTTCCAAAGAGGAGGGAGAATATAATTACAGTTTCTTTAATTTGGTTTAGTGTTTGATGGCATGTTGAGGTGTTGAATAAGTAGACCAGAGAAAATGGATACTTTTGCTTTAATAGCAGGCAATCAAGTCCAAAATGATGTCCATCATTTAATAGATATCTTTCTTCCCCAAGCCTCTGGTTCTCACTAAATAATAAGCTTACATTTTGGAGACATGTTTTGTTTATTCTTGGATTTCCTATTTATTTATCTGTTCTATACTTTATTTCTTAAAATGTGAAGATTTAGTTAGAATTTTCCCATTCTGTTTATTATCAAGAATATTTCATAAAATAGGTATTTCAGTAAGTCCATTAAATGAAAATTAAGAGTTCTGATGCATGTTTTAGACTTTCTTCTATATATCTATATCATAAGAAAATGTTGCACCTAATGACCAGGATAATCTGTATGGGACGATTGCAATGAGAATGATATTTTCAGTTTTTCTTATTATCATACAATTAATGTGTACCAATATGTGAGGATTTGCCTTATGGGGGAAGCTTAGACTTTTAATTTTTGTTTTAAATGTGATCAGAAAGGTAATATCATGATTCCATGTGTTGACATGGAAATAATACTAGATAGATGTATATTTATGTGCCTGCATCTCATATTCACATAGTACTGATAATATCTCAGCCTCTTCGACACATTATTTCATTTATTCTAAATAATAATTATGTGAAGAAGAAAGGACAGTTAATACTATTCCTTTTTTTAATTGCGAAAACTCAGTCTCAGAGAAATTTAATAATTTACCTAAGGTCACATTACTATTAAATAGTAAAGCTAGGGTTAGAACTTCTGATTCTCAGTCCAGCGTACTTCGCCTACATTTACTTTGTTTAATTAAAGAAGTTATCTGAAAGTGTTGTAAGGTTCAAAGGTTGCCATTCAAGAGTGATGGAAAGATATAAATATAGATTTGTTTGTGAATCACCCTTTGCAATGATCTTATTCTTAATCAATCCAAATGATCTGTACTTTGTTATAGTTTTTAGGAAAAAAATTAGAAACAGAGGTCATTTTTAAATTACTGGCAGTATCACTATGCTTGCCCATAGACAGAAGTGGGGTATGCCTAACCAAGAAGGTTGGATCTTGATGTTGTTGTTACATTGCTTTTTTCAGTGGTTGCATTCCTTGTGTTATGACATAGGACATTGCCGAGAAAGATGTTTCAAAAAGCTGAGCCACACAGATTACACAGGTAGCCCTGGTCAAGACCATGTTCCACATGGTAAAGGAAAGTCAAGCTCCAGGAATCACTTGGGTGGGTTCGTCCCAGGTTTCAGCCAATCCATTGCTAGAGGGCAGGACTGTTTTGGTTTAAGTGTTTTCCTGGTAGCTGCCAAGTCTTTCCTGAGATTTGGTGTCTCTCTCTCTGATTCACTTTCTGTACAGAATATGGCCTTTGGCCTCCCCTGTGGGAGTGAAATGAATGTTAATAGGGTAGCATCCCTAAAGTTCTCTGAGTTCCTCATTAGTGATACAGTCACTCATAAAGCATATACTAAGTAACTAAGCATGTGAAGAACAGTCCATTTCCCCTTAATTGTGAACTTTGCCAGCATTTATCCTCGTTTCCTTTAACTTTTGTGTAGTATCATATTTATGATGGTGGTGGAAGGGAGGAAGGAATTATCAAGAAAAAGGTAAGTGAAAGAAGATTATTTCCTACTCCCTAGGCATTTCATTTCTTTAACTTAGTAGAGCTCAGAGTGGGGTATTGCATGTTCTGTGGAATTCTGACTCAGAAGATGGGGAAAAGGAAGAAAGGTAACTAATACTTGCTGAGTAGTTAATGTGCTAGGCATTGGACTGCTAGGCCTTCTCCATATTTTTTTGTATACAGCCGAGAGAGATCTGAATTTCACCCCTTTCACAGATAGGGCTGTAAAGCTTTGGACTCCAAAGCAACTCCTTCTTCTACCCAACCAAACCTGCTTCAAAGAACCAAACAGTGGGCGTCTTACCCTTGCTTACCATCTAATTTGTATACGGTAACAGCACCCTAGCAATAAAGTAGGAAGTTGTGATAATGTGTACATAGGTAATAGAGTAACTTTGTATGTTTTTCCTAACTCAGAATTAGAGCTAAAGTTTACATGTATACAACAGATAGGCTGAGGAAGATAAAGGACTGAAGTTTAGTATATTTTTAATTTAGTGTAACTGAAAAACAACTGAAAGTGTTAGTCATAATTTGAAGAAACTTTCTTGAAGTAGACCTATAGTAGAGACATTAGTAATTACTTAAAGATAAAAAGATTTAAAAAAATCATTGTGGTTGAAAGTTAAGTGTAAAAAACATATGTATGCAGTGGGGTGGGGCGGGGAGTGGGTAGGGAGGGTCTGTTATTTATGCCTTTGGCCCAGATACTTTTTTTTAAATCCTGGAAAAAAACACCTCAGACTTTTTTGTGTAGGACCTAGAGTGTTGCACAAAGTGTGGCATGCTTTCATTTTTATCTGTATATTTTTAAAAGTGTCTATGATTTGGAGATGGAAATACGGGATTCTTGAAAATTGTCTTCTATAGAGTGGTTCATCTTATTAACATTAGAAAATTTTAAACCTTTTAATTAATTAATTAATTTATGGTTGTGTTGGGTCTTCGTTGCTGTGCATGGGCTTCTCATTGTGGTGGCTTCTCTTGTTGTGGAGCACGGGCTCTAGGCACGTGGGCTTCAGTAGCTGTGGCTCGAAGGCTCTAGAGAACAGGCTCAGTAGTTGTGGCACGTGGGCTTAGTTGCTCCGCGGCATGTGGGATCTTCCTGGACCAGGGCTCGAACCCGTGTCCCCTGCACTGGCAGGTGGATTCTTAACCACTGCACCAGCAGGGAAGCCCTTAAACCTTTTTGACAATGAAAGATTCTGAAAGCACAGGGAGTAGAAAGATTTGTATATTCTTTTTGATACACTACTTAAGCATATTATGCATTCATAACTTTTTTTTGTTTGTTTTTAGTAAATAGAACTTGAGATACAATTATACTACCAATGCAATGAGATATACAAGAATTTTGCTTCGTAGATATAGAGGTGGTGCTTTTTTGATAAGAATGTAATTTTATGAAAAAGAATTTTATTATGAGATGAAAAAAATAATGGCTTTTCTCAGTCAGGAGTATTATCAGAAAAGATTTTTATTACCACATTTATATCTTCTTTTTTACTCTTTCTCTTTGAAAGTAAAGCAAAAAAATATTTCATTGAATGGTGGTTCTGTGGACAGGTTAACCTCAAACCAACTCATGAAGTAGAGGCTATTTCGAAAAAGCTCACGTGAGGACAGGCTATATAGTTTTTGTTATGTGGAGACCTTTTACTTTAGTCCCTCTTGATCTTTGTGATTTTAACAATGCATATTTGAAAAATGGATGTTTTGTCTCTTCATTGTATAGATAAGATTTTGGAGTAAAAGTGTTTGTGCATCTTTATATGAGAGTCGGAGGTAGATGATGAAAGAGTTTAACACTGAAAAAGTGGAGTTTAACCTCTTCAATTATTAAGAAGGGAGGGAGGAGGGAAGCAAGGAAGGAGGAAGAAAGGAGGAAAGGAAGGAAGGAGAGAAAGAGGGATGGAGGAAGGGAGAAAGGATACAGGTAGCCGTAGAAGCATACATAGGTGACTGAACTTTGTCGTGCAGCTTGTATGGTCTGTAATTCCAGGGCATGTGAGAAAGACTGGTACTCACTAGTGGTGGGTGGGAGATAGTGATTCCATTGGTAGTAGCAGGACCAGGAGTCTCACACAAGTTGTTCTTTGACTTTTAAAAACCCTTTGAGTATGTGGTTGGCCTGCCCCACAAACGGTCTTATATTTCTTTCTTTGAGGCCCTGCACTGGCCAGTTCCTCTCTCTTATTCTCCTTCCCTTTTGTACTTCCGCAGGGATGGCTGGGCAGGACTGGAAGGTGCCTGGTGTGTGGGGCCCGCCTCCAGCCTGGTGCCCCCTCGCTGGCGGAGTCTGGGGAAGTGGGGAGGCATGTGTGTGCTTGCTCAGTGTGCTGGAATGTATGGGCTCTGGGGCTCACGCTTCCTCGGACTGTGCCACAGACACGCTCCTCCATGGTCTCCACGGTCCTGATGGTCAACCCTCATAAGCTTTTGTGAGTAGTTGAAAACTTGGGATGGAATTTCCCAGTGCTGAAAGTTTAGGCTACTTTTTCCCCCCCTGAAGTGGATTTGTGTTTATTCTTTGTAAAGGAAAAAAATCTACTAAGAACAACAACCATTGAAGAACAGAAAAAAATTTGTGGGTGCGTAAATAACCTGGCCTTTCTCCTGGATCCAGCTGTACTCTTTTTTTCCCCTCTCTTCAGACTGATAGTGATGTCTTCAAATCATGGACACTGAATTTGTAAACTAAGCTCTTTAAAACTCCCTGAGTTGTGTCGCTGCTAAAGATGATGAAGTCAAGGATCTTTAGAAACTAGGTTTTGTGGGGTTTTTAAATAAATTTTATTTATTTATTTTTGGCTGCGTTGGGTCTTCCTTGCTGCGCGCGGGCTTTCTCTAGTTGCAGTGAGCGGGGACTACTCTTCACTGCGGTGCGTCGGCCTCTCACTGCGGTGGCTTCTCTTGTTGCGGAGCACGGGCTCTCGGTGCGCAGGCTTCAGTAGTTGTGGCGCACGGGCTTAGTTGCTCCGCGGCATGTGGGATCTTCCCGGACCAGGGCTTGAACCCGTGTCTCCTGCATTAGCAGGCGGATTCTTAACCGCTGCGCCACCAGGGAAGCCTGAGAAACTAGGTTTTAAGCTCAGATTTTTTAAATTATAAGATTTAATCTCCTTTCTAAGGAATAAAAAAACAAACTGCTGGTTGGTTAATATTCTTTCAATTTTTTAGTTGCTTAATATTTTTTAAAAATTTAGATTTTATTTATTTTTTTCTTCACAAAAGATTTGCAATGACAAAGGCGCTGGTGACTCCATTATTTGAAATAAAGACAGGGATTTAGGTTTATGAAGTAGGTAAGTTAAAAAGGAATTTTGTTGTAAGGGTTATAAAAGAATTGAGAACAGGTGGCTGGTTCTAATGTAATTCCTTTTACATCTTAAGAGGTTTGCCAGGGAAGAGTTAGCTCTTTGGTTCATTGATTTTTGTACTAATGGTTTGCCATATGTGTCTATTTCAGTAGTAATTTCAAAACAATAATTCTGATATTGAAAATGATTTGTGGCTCTAGTTCACCTATAACAATCATGGTCAAGGTGTTAATACCTGCCTTAAAGATTTCCAGGCCAGAGTCACATGTTTTATTCCCCACAGCAGTGCTTTTAACAGAGTGTTCCACAGAGCCTTAGGATTCTGAGGAGATGCCAAATTTATGGGAAGAGGGAGTGGACGTATGTACCTGGGGGATCCTGTCTTCTTACCACCCTTTCAATTGGAAGGCAGCTGCATTCGTTGTTGTTTTATATATTGGAGTTTGGTCTAGAATTTGGATTAGCAGAGGGGTTTGCTGCTTAGAAAAAACAGTTTGGAAGTATCCGTCCTATAGTATGTAATTCTGGGCCTTGAGTCCATCCCTTCCTTGATCAGGTATTCTAGCAGATGCAAAGCTCTTTCCTGAGGAGAGTTTAGACCCTGCCTCCCTTACTTCTGAATCCTGTGGAATGGCCTTCCATCTTCTGTCACTTTCGCTTTAGTAACAACTGTTTGCTTTGCCAACTGCATGCCAGACTACTAAATCTATGGATTTTTCTACAATCAACAGCACAGATTGTTTGCCCTTCAGGAACTTTCCAGGGAGCTCCTTGGGCGGTAATTGTACTCTAGCTCTTGGCAGAGCCATTAGAGTCAACTGACTTTGTACAGTGATGGGTCTGGTGACATGGGACCCACTCATTCATCAAGAACAAGTTTTTGCTTTAGGAGGTGCAAGCAGGATAGCCTTCCTACCCCTTCTTCAAGCAGAGCAGCCCTACTTTTATCTGTTGTGTGCGTTGGGGTTCCATTAACACAGAGGTGATCTTCAAAATATTTTCACCTGGGTAGAGTGGATGCCCAACAAATCAGAAGGGACATGAGCCATTATACTCTAATGTGCACTTCTTCAGTATCAGTCCTGCATGTATGATTCTTGTTCAAAAACAGGATATTACTTCCAAAAATATGTATTATTTTTTTGATGATTTCTTAACTTATGGCCAAAGACTCTTGGGGGGAGTTCTTATATTCCTGAGGGAGAGAGGGAGTGGGAGAGGGAGACTGGGACACTGCCCTTTGAACTCTCCTCCATGCCCCTATGCTTCACCACTCTAACTTCCTGCAGATTGGTCTTCAAAGATTGATAATTTCATAATATGCGCTCAAGTTTTATTTTATAGTAAGACTGCTCTAATAGACCACCATATATTTACAGGGGTCCACACTTAGATTCCTGCAGATGACATAAGTGGTGGCAAAGCGGGGGGTGTTCTATGGAGTGTAGGAGGGGTAGCTATTAGCTCCAACCAGAAGCCAGAGTTCTTATTTTAAATATTTAAATTTTTCAACCACTGAAAAATTTTTTGAGACACTGTGAGAGTCAAAGAAGAGAGCAGGTTCATCTGGCTCATGGGTTGCCAGTTTGCAGTCTCTGCCGCATGAAAGTCTGCATCCTCTTCAAAATATTGTTGAAAACACTGTTATGTTTAGTATCTCTTACCTTTAAGGCTGTCTGTGAGTGAGAGGGGAAAGTCCTTCTCTTGATAAACTGGATAAACTAGTATGTCTCTTATCTAATGATGATAGCTGTTTGGAAGCTCAAAACTAAAATTAGGTCTCAGAGCAACCATCCTTTGTCTAGTTTTCTGGAATAATTATTTTCTCCATTAAAGAGTACCCTATAGTTTTATCTTTATGTAGAGATCTTATTTTGCTTCTGTTGTATTTAGCCATCTAAAATCCTTTGGTAAATATAGAATGTACATATGCTGAATATGTGACACTCTTATAAGTTTATATAGTATTTTAGAATACATGTTCATAAGAAAAAAATAAGCCTCTATTTTCATATAATTGGAGGAACATGTTTCCATATCAGTCTAAATTCTTCTCCAGTTAAACACTAGGCCAACTATAGATAATGTTTTAAACCATTTCCTAAGAAAATATGATTCTCATATGTCCAGCAAACATTTTTAAAAATAAGAACTTGAGTTCTGCCTATAAATCAACATCTGATATAAGGCAGGTAGTTTTAAAAGCATAGAGTCCTTGGTAGGAAAATTTGGTGGTGAAAAAAATGTGCTTTAAATATGTTTGAAAAATGTTTTGGTTACTGTTGCACTTTCTTGTATTTAAGTTGAGGAAATTGAAAGCCATATGGATTCTGCTTCTGGGCCCTGGGTAAATACTCATTAAGGCCAAACTAAATGAGAACTGCCAATTGCCTAAGGGACCTTTTTTAAAAAAAGAAAAGAAAAGAAAAACAAAAAACTTCTCTGACAGTTGGAATTAGCATTTTTTAAATGTATCTTTTTGTTCTATAATTTACATACATAATGAAATAGCCCATTAGTGATCACCATAATGGTGAGGTAAAGCCAGTGTCTTGGAGAAACATTAAGTTAGCAAGTCACCTATGGTAAGGCATAATAGAGTGGACAAGTTGGTGATAGGTAAATAGATTGAATTGTGAGGTGAGAGTGATGCCATGGTAAAAAGAGAATCTTGGGGAGAGAGTAGCTTTTAAGAGGGAACCATTTTGCGTATGTTGAGTTTGATGTCATGTGAGATATCCAAGTGGAGCTCTTCTGAAAGCGGCTACTTGATATAAGACTGAAAGTTAAGTTAGAAGTAATTATTAGAATTGAAGTATAGTTTTAATAGAATATTTTTTTTCTCAAAGGCAATTTTGTAGAAGCTCTTGATCTTAGAATTTTAGAATAGAATATATACCATGATTTACTGGGGCTTTGAACAGAACTCATCAAGGGGTGGAAAGAACATGGACTTTGGAATCAAAATCAACTGAATTTAGACCCCAGCCATGTTGCTTACTAGTGTTTCATCTTAGAGCCTAAATTTCACCTGTCAAATTGGATTCTAATACTAAATAATTAATGTTACTGTGTAGTTTATATAACAATGTATTAACATGCATGACACATAGAAAAAACTTATAAATATTGATTCCCTCTCCATTTATTCACCTTCAGCTTGTACTAGAAGTAAATGCCTCACTCGAGGGGAAAAAACAAAGTTAGCAAGTCATTTATGGTAAGGCATAATAAAGTAGCATACAGGATCTGGATCTGGGAATTCAGAATTTTATATGTCTCCCCTCATTTGTGATGGATCTAAATGGTCATAGGTTCCACAAAAACAGCTAACTCTATTTTGGGGGCTGTTTTTTTGAATTTTAAAAATTTGAAGTTCCATGCGATCTGGGTCTTATTTTTTATTTCCACTTTTGCATCTTGAATGCCTGGAAATAGCTGCTCATTAAATATTTTTGAATGAATTAATTAAAATTAAAATCATAAGATATCATTAATAATTTACTTTTATTTCTTTCCCTCTTTTTCTCATTTTTTCCTTCTTTATTTTCAAACAGGGCAGGGGGGATAGCAGTTCAGAGATTTTGCTTTTTTGTGAGAGGTTTTTTCAAACTTTTGACTTAATCTTTTGGCTTAAGTAGAATGAAACCTTCACGGACATTTTAGGTATGAAGTCTCTTTAAAACATGAGGTGAGCTGCAAAAGAGCAATTGCACAGGGCTGCAAAACGAGTATTAGAAAGCAAAGATTTAGATTTGTTGGAACCAGAATAGGATTTACAAATCAGTCTTCTAAAAAAAAATAAAATAAAGATAGGTTAATCTTAGTACTATTAAATTCAGTATGATTACATGAAAATACAATTTTCCCTGTAGATATTTTTCTCTGTATAACCCAAATTGCCTTAAACATCTGCTGAGAATCACAGAAGAAAAACTTGTTGGAAAAAAATGAAAGCAGCTGTCCTTCTATTGCAAGATGATAGGTGGATACAAGAATCAAACTTAAGGTGTGTTTTTATATAGTAAATCAAACATGATCCGTTTAAGCAGATAGCCTCGAAAGTTATTATGGAAAAAACCGACAAGTACAAAAATGACAGTATTTACCAGTGGATAAGATAATTCATAAGCAAGGAAAAGGCTGATCTTAAATTAAATGTTAATTGCAAAGCAAGATGCTGTCAAGTGCTGTGTATTAGTAATCTGTTGCTGCATACAAATTACCCCCAAATTTAGCAATTTAAAACAACCAACATTTATTATGGCACACATTTTCTGAGGGTCAGGAACATGTAGCAGTTTAGCTGGGTTGTTCTAGCTCAGCGTCTTTCATGAAATTGCAGTCAAGTTGCCACCCGGGTCTGAAGTCATCCAAAGACTCCACTGGGCTGGAAGATCTGCTGCGAGGCTCACTCCTGGGGTTGTTGGCAGGCCTCCATCTTTCTCTGCCTGTGGGCTGGAGGTCTCCGTTCCCCACAGTGTGGGCTTCTCCATGGGTCTGTGCACAGCATGACAGCAGGCTTCCCTGAGTGAGTAATCCAAGAAAGAGTGACACCACACAGCCTTTTATGGCCTAGTCACTGAGTTGCACATTGTCACTTCTGCCTTATTTTGTTTGTTAGATACAAGACTCTAGTTCTCTCCACACTCGAAGGGAAGGGACTACTCAAAAGGTGAATACCAAGAGGTAGGGATCATTGGGGACCATCTAGGGTTGAATGAAGTCAATCAGGAAAAGTCAGCAAGTCAAAGAGAGATTTGGTTGATTTGGCACTTATACTGAAAAGAATAATCCCCTTGTATTAATATTTATAATTAGCTCCTTTTGGAGTGAAACTGGAATTCCTTATAAAACAACAGTAACAACAGTTACAGTTTACTGAATCCTTTTATAATTCTTATTTAGTTTTCACAGAACCTTGTAAGGTGAGGAAGGCAGATACTACTATCCTCATTTCATAGATTAGAGAACTGAGGCCCAGATTGTTCAAAGTACTTAGACAGGGTCATATATTCAGTATTTAACCTGAGTTGTTTTTCTTTTCTTTTCTTTTTTGCCTCTTTCTGTTCCTTCCCCTGAAGAATGATTTCAGTTACTTCCATTTTATAAAACACAATTTAATTTTTCCCTTTCAGCCTTATCTAAAAGAGCTGATTTTTTTTTAAAAAATGCCTAATTGAGAAGTTTAAAACACTGTTCTTGCAGTATCGATAAAGATGTCACTTTTCTGCCAGCAGCAAGAATCCTTTTTGCTATTTTTGTAACTGGGTGAGGTCTGATTTCTCCAAAATTGTGCCACACTGTGGTTAGCCGTGGTCTACGAGAGGAAAATATATTTACCCTTCTTTAAAATCATTGGTTTTCTAAGAAATATACTATTTACTATACCAAATCTGAGTAAATCTTTCTCAGGCAAAAAGCAGTGGTCACTTTGATATCAGACAAGCCAGTTCTCTTCCCCACTAAAAATACAAAACATCAGGCCCTCAGATCTTTGGTACCTACCTTTGTTATACATTTATTTCTTGAAGATATTTGCTAGTGTTTTTGCATTGTTGTTAAAACTAGATATATCCCTGCCAGTGTTGAATGATTCATTCTGTGTGAGGATTGTGCAAAACTCATGTAGACCTATCAACTTTCCCTATAGAATGTCCTAAATTACTTTGACTTCAGTAAAATATACTATTTTAATAGTGATGTCTTTAAATTCTTATTGAATCCCAGTGCTTACTTTACTTCCATATGCTTACTTTACTTGCATATACTTCCCATTACACAGTCAATCTTTTCTCTTAAAGGTCCTGATAACATGATAGTTAATGTGAAATGAAACTTTAAGGATTTACTATATACAGGGAAAAATATTCAATATCTTATAATAACCTATAATGGAAAATAATCTGAAAATATATATGTATATATAACTGAATCACTTTGCTGTACACTGAAACCAATATAATATTTTAAATCAACTATACTTGAATAAAAAAATTTTTTTAATTCTATTTTTAAAAAGCAAAAAAATTTATATTTAAATAAGTGTAAAATCTCAAAACACCCAAAACTTTTTTTTCCCCAAAACTTTTAATAAAATAAATTTGGAATAAAAAAAGTAATGTTGGTTGTTTCCTTTTGAACTTGTATAGACTGAGGCTCATAGAATGTTAGAGTCCTTTAGGAGTGTCTGCTCTTTAGAAAAGATAGGTGCTTTCTGTATTGTTTAAAAAAACCAATAGTGGTAAATATAATATTAAATTTTCTACACAGGTTATATATTCTAGTCCATCAAAGTTTATCTTTATCCTTTGCTTACCTTGCTCCCTTTTCTATGCTCTGAGTGAATTGTTGACCTCTTCATAGTTAAGAATCTTGATGCATTTTTCTTCATAAAACAATTAAATGATTATAGTATTAAATTTTTTTTTTTCTTTAGAGAGTTTAGAGAGAACATCCCAACTACCCTCAGTGGAGAGACTGAGTTTAAGATTTATTTCGGATTTTTATCACTTTCAAGTGTTAGGAGGTTAAAGGTGAGCATGAACAAGGAATTCTGTGAGCTCAGAGGACCAACTGTGATATGTAACTCTACACTGTTTCTTATTATTGTTGGTTTTCCTAATATTTTGACTGCCTGTGGATATGCACCCAAAGAAGTGTATTTTTCCTCATTCTTCCTCAGTGACTTTTCTTCTTGTTGTAATCCCAGCGTGGGGGAGAGGGGACAGGGAAAATCAGTAGCCATCAGCAGGCTGAACACCCTCAGGTGACTTACCCAGGTCTCAGATAATGGCTTTTCCTCCTTAACTTGCCCCACCAGTTGATTTGTTTTTCAAGTCAAGAAAAGCACCATCTGCGGAAGACGAGAACATTTCCTGTTTGGTGATCTGACAGAGCCCCTTTCCCAGGCCACCTCACAGAGCCACACAGGTGTCCCTGTCTACAGAACGGCTCACCACAGGAGCTATCCACAGAGTCCAGTTAGGACGCCACTCCTCTGAGTGGCCCTGGGTGTGTAGATAGGCTCTTGAGTATAGCTCTACGGCCTTTGGAAATACGTTTCCTGGATTTTCAGAAATGCTCATGGACCAGTGCAATTGGTATTTGAACCTCAGACATTCATGGTTGTGTCTTTAACAGCCTGGAGCCACACAATGCAGAATGAGTGTGGTTGGGTGTTTTTCATCACCAAATGCATCAGATCCTCTTGTCTGAAAACACAAGCAGTATCAGTTTTTCTGAATTTGGTCGATGCTGTTCAATTCTTTTTTTTTTTTTTTTTTTTTTTAATGTTACGCGGGCCTCTCACTGTTGTGGCCTCTCCCGTTGCGGAGCACAGGCTCCAGACGCGCAGGCTCAGCGGCCATGGCTCACGGGCCCAGCCGCTCCGCGGCATGTGGGATCCTCCCAGACCGGGGCACGAACCCGTGTCCCCTGCATTGGCAGGCAGACTCTCAACCACTGCGCCACCAGGGAAGCCCGATGCTGTTCAATTCTTGACCTGAGATTATGGTTAGAATTAAATACATTGAGGCCTCATTGATTCAGACTAGTTGAGGTAAGGGAAAGATGAATGATAATTTGTAGAATGTCTGAATAAGCAGATTTTAAAAAATTATATTACTTTCAGTTAAAAATTGTAACCTGAGTAAACTAACGAAATGTTGCTAGAGAACAGTCCTGCTAGACTTTCTTATTGAATAGAGAAAATGATTTATATATTCATGATATCAGTTGTATACAAATACTTCTGAAATGTGTTTAAACAGCTTATTCTCTTGAGTAGTTTAAACTTACCTCTTATGATTTTGTTTATATTGATTTCTTTGTTGAGTAAGCACTCCTTCCCTCTTTTTTAAAGAAAAGGTAAATTCCAGTTCTGTCCTATTACAATTAAAATTAATGGTAGTTCACTATTCAATGAGCTGTAGTCTTGATTCAATTTAGGTTTTCAATGCCCTTGAGATGCAGATAGTTAATATACGGTTACCATCCTATTCTGGAAGAATTTAGGATGATGCCTTCATAACTTTCACATAACAGAAAGTGGTTAAAAATCCATCCATTCAAAAGAAAGAGTTCAATTTAAATCATGGCAACCCAGTATTACTTAACTGATAGAAAATGAAGGCAATTTTGATCAGAATAATCACAGCTTAATAAAATGGAAGTACCTCTTTTTTTCAGTACTTTTATTTGGGAAATATTCACCAACAAGAATTTAATAACCAATAATACTTAACTGGGGGCTATTTTAACATTTGATCATTTGCTATTTGACTCTGTACTACCCCTTAAAGGTAGAATGTAAATACATTTTAGTTAAAAAATATATATATGTATATATATATATATATATATATATATATATATATATATATAACTTCTCATATTGAGCCTAGCAAACTGCATTTGTCAGAAATAGAATGATAACCTCCAATATCTGGCTGTTAAGTAGAAGAGGCTGCCTGGGAGCTGTGTTCTAGTGGGAGAGACAGAGCCTAGGTGTGCTAACCCCTACTACATTGGCATTCCAAAGGGTACTTTCAGCATTTAACTTCTACATTTATTTCAGTTCTTGTAACAACAAAACGGTGTTTGTGGGTGTTTTTATCTTGAGAAAAGCTTTTATTTCTGGAGATTTTCTCCATCGGGGTCTTTAGTGACCTACACGTCATTGATAGTGCTTGTGTAGTTAGTTGGTGGGTGTATAGGAGGGATTCTGTGCCTAGTTGGTGATGTTGCATTAGGGTTTTGAAATTAACTGCCTGTCAGCTCTCAATTACTTCAGCTGAATCAACTGCTGGACATCAAATAATTATAAAAATGAGTAAAAATGAGTAATTATAAAAATGTTTCTGAGACTCACTAGGAATTCAACAAGTTTTTCATCTTGGAAGAGCTTCACTTGAACTAAATAAACTATGTGCTTAGCCAAAGTGCAGGGCATAGAGCATAGGATACAGAAGAAGCCAGCCCTCAGTCCCTGCATTAATGAGCTAGGCTCTGAGGAGTCTTCTCCTCTTATTCTTTCCAAATCTACGGAAACAACCATGCTAATACCAGCTTAATGTGCTACCATATTTTTGGTTAGGAACACTTCTTAAATGCCTATGGTGTGTTAAGTCTGGAATGAGGGTGCTAATTAGAGGGCAAAAGACTGGTGGTCTAAACCTGACCTCCCCTCTGACCTGTATGCACCCCTGCGGGGGCATTAGGTTTACTTTCCAGATTACATTTTTTCATGACTTACTCCCAGGTATTCAGCAACGCCTATGTGTGAGGTGCTGGGCTAACTGTAAAAAAGTACAAAGGTAGATAAACCACAGAACTTGCCTTCAGATTGGAAGTAAAAGTAGCCTAAAGTTCCTGATCATTCCTATAATGCCTGGGGACAAAGTCCAGATGCTTCCTCGTGGGGCAGGGAGTTCACTGCCCAGGTAATGTAAAATGTGTTGTGGGCAGTGGAAAACTGGCAGCTGGGTGGTCCCCTTGAAGATCCAGCTAAAAGGACCCCACCTGGGTAAAGCTCCCCCAAGTCCTTCTGTAACGCTCCCTGTCAGGGTCTCACTATCACCTCAGCTGTTACTGTGTGACTGTGTAGCTGTGTGCACAGCAGTCCTGTGTGATAGTCTGTTCTCTGCTCTAGGAAGGAAGGAATGATTTACTCATGGTGTGTGCCCAATCACCACATGGGAGGTGCTTACTCATGGTTGAATGGAATTGGGTCTGATTTTATCCTGGTTTAACTTCAGTAACTGAAATTCTCAGGGAACAGTGCATTCTTATAACCTCAGTTACCTGTTTTTTGGGGGTGGTTTTTTTTGGCCGTGCCACGTGGCATGTAGGATCTTAGTTCCCCGACCAGGGATCAAACCTGCGCCCCTGCATTGGCAGTGCGGAGTGTTAACCACTGGACCGCCAGGGAAGTCCCAGTTACCTGTTTTATTTGATGGTTAAGCAGAAATCTTTTTCTTTAGCTTGCACTGTTGAAAATCTTTCTAAAGTTTTAGACCATTTCTTACTAAGGAGTGGTCTGATATCTTTATAATAAAATTAATTTAGAATAACTATGAATATTGTTCAGCTAGAGAAAGTTTAGGCCAGTGATTCTTAGTGTGGCCCTTGGACCATCGTGTGGGGACTTGTTAGAAATGCAGATTTTCCATCCCACCCCAGACCTAGTGAATCAGAAATTCCCAGGTGGGGCCCAACAATCTGTGTTTTAATAAGGCCGTTAGGTGATTCTGGTGCCCTTTCAAGTTTGAGAGCCACTGGTATAGGGCAACTGTTCTGAACCCTGGATACACGTAACGTTTTAAAAAATACAGTACCCTGAGCCCACCCCCAGAAATTAATTCTTTCCTCCTTCCTTCCTTCCTTCCTTCCTTTCTTTCAACATCTTTATTGGAGTATAATTGCTTTACAATGGTGTGTTAGTGTCTGCTTTATAACAAAGTGAATCAGCTATACATATATATATATCCCCATGTCTCTTCCCTCTTGCGTCTCCCTCCCACCTTCCCTATCCCTCTAGGTGTTCACAAAGCACCAAGCTGGTCTCCCTGTGCTATGTGGCTGCTTCCCACTAGCTATCTATTTTACATTTGGTAGTGTATATATGTCCATGCCACTCTCTCACTTCATCTCAGCTTACCCTTCCCCCTCCCCGTGCCCTCAAGTCCATTCTCTATGTCTGCGTCTTTATGCCTGTCCTGCCCCTAGGTTCTTCAGAACAATTTTTTTTAAGATTCCATATATATGTGTTAGCATATGGTATTTGTTTTTCTCTTTCTGACTTACTTCACTCTGTATGACAGACTGTAGGTCCATCCACCTCACTACAAATAACTCAATTTCATTTCTTTTTATGGCTGAGTAATATTCCATTATATATATGTGCCACATCTTCTTTATCCATTCATCTGTCGATGGACACTTAGGTTGCTTCCATGTCCTGGCTATTGTAAATAGAGGTGCAGTGAACATTGTGGTACATGACTGTTTTTGAATGATGGTTTTCTCAGGGTATATGCCCAGTAGTGGGATTGCTGGCTCGTATGGTAGTTCTATTTTTAGTTTTTAAGGAACGTCCATACTGTTCTCCATAGTGGCTGTACCAATTTACATTCCCACCAACAGTGCAAGAACACCCCCAGAAATTCTGATTCAGTTGATCTGGTATGAGGGCTAGCATAGTTATTTTTTAAGTGCCCCCATGTGATACTGATGTGCAGCCAGAACTGAGAACCATTGATGTGGGGGTAGAACAGAAATTTGGAATTTACTCCGTATTAGCCTCTGCAGCTTGCTTTAAAAATAAAACCAAAGTAATGCTTCTTTCTCCTAAAAGTTGGACAAAGGAAAACTTACAGTTATATTTTGCTTAACCAGGGTTTTATTGAGTAGGCAGTCCCCACTTTTCATGGCATGGCACTAATAAAAACTCTCTCATAAAAGCAGGTGTTCTAAAGCCAGTGGTGTTTTCCCATAGGAACAATGTCATATCTGGGTGTTAACTTCCTGATCAAAGCCCTGGCATAAATAAATCATAGATGGGACCAATAACGTGTCATAAAATCAATGATACAATAATTATAAACCTCTGTGGTCATTTAAAATAATAAAATTATGCTCCAAGTTCAGTAAAATCAGCATAAATGTAGTACACAAGCTAGCATCACCCCCAGAGGTCTTGGTACTATAGAAAAATGCATGTGGTCATAAGAAACAGTTTCCTGGATCTGTTATGTAATAAGTATTAACACTATTTGTATGCACACTTAGAGTTTGGAGAGGAAAGATTTAGATAACCTGCCTCTAAAAATGCCCAAGGGGGGCTTCCTTGGTGGCGCAGTTGTTGAGAGTCCGCCTGCCAATTCAGGGGACATGGGTTTGTGCCCCGGTTCGGGAAGATCCCACATGCCGCGAAGCGGCTGGGCCCGTGAGCCATGGCCGCTGAGCCTGCGCGTCCAGAGCCTGTGCTACGCAATGGGAGGGGCCACAACAGTGAGAGGCCCGCGCACAGCAAAAAAAAAAAAAAAAAAAAAAAGATATTTCCCTGTTGGGCCTCCCTGGTGGCGCAGTGGTTGGGGGTCCGCCTGCCGATGCGGGGGATGCGGGTTCGTGCCCCGGTCTGGGAGGATCCCATGTGCCGCGGGGCGGCTGGGCCCGTGGGCCATGGCCGCTGGGCCTGCGCGTCCGGAGCCTGTGCTCCGCAGCAGGAGAGGCCACAGCGGTGAGAGGCCTGCGTACCGCAAAAAAAAAAAAAATGTCCAAGGAAGTCTTGATGGATGCCTTTTCCCTCAGCAGCCTTACCTGGAGTCAGCAGTGCGTGCTGCTGGTGGAGGTGGTGAGAATGTGGGTGCTTCTATCCCTGAAAAGCATTTTTTCATGAAGGGACTGATCCAGGATTTCTCCTCTTGACCTTAGTTCCTTCAAAGTTCTGCCTATTAGCAGAAATACAGGGAAGAGAATAAGTGATGTGATCAGTACACTTCACATTTGACTTAAAAGCTGCAGATTAATTGTTAAATCATTAGGGCCTGCTTTTTAAGAGAGGCACTTCAGATGTTCTCTTTGGGTTGGCCGGTTGGCACAGGCTTGTGAGAACCTGGGCAAACGGTTGGTGGAAAAAAGTACTAAATTTGGTGCCAGAAGACCCAGTCCAACCTGGCTGGCTCCTTACTGCCCCTGTGGCTCTCAACAGGATACTTCTCTGAGCTTCCATCTCCTTTCCTGCAGTGTGAGCATGAACATACCTAACTCACAGGATTGGAAGGACTGAATAGAATAATATAGATAATTGTACCCAGCATAAGAAGCTTTCCATGAAAGTTATTTTAAGTAGCTGAAATATTGATTGGTGAAACAGACATGAGGAGTCCTATCTGTATTTTGTCTTCTTGCCCCTGGAGTAGAAAGCTTGCTTCATGGTGAGCACCCAAGCAGATAGTTCTGGGAAGCTGGGGGAAGTGATGGGGAAGTATGTTTCTCACCCTGCAAATCCTTCCTGGGGAAAGAAAGTAATGTTCGCAGTCTGGGTCGTTAGGAAAGGCCCAAGAATGGATGGGGTTTGAAGTGTGTTGTTGGTGTCCTACCTGCAGCCAGGTGTGCATTTTGACTCAGAATGCATTGTCAGTTAGGGATCTTGGTAACAATAGGTTGCTCAGTAACTGAAGTGTTGTTTGGACCAAACTATTGTAGCAAACTTTTCTTGGCAGGTATGCCCTGTTGATACTGAACTCCGTGTGCATTGATAGTTTTATATCAACTACTGTAAAATAACCACAGGTTCACTGTGACTCAAATTAAGCCACAGTGACGCAGGTTATACAGGTACTATATTCTAGGAATTCTAAGGCAATTATCAAATAAATGTACTACTAGAGAAAATTATTGCCTATTATATTAAATTAGTCACAATTTTTTTTTTTACTAGCTCAGGATTCTTCTCCTTACTGCCCCTGGAACTCTTGTCTCAAGAATACACTAAGTTCTTTAACTAGAAATAGTTCTTTAAGCTCTAATATGCTTAGGAATTCAAAGCAAACTGAAGGAAAATAGAAAATGATTAAGGAACATAGTAATCCTCTAAGTAAGTTTTTCCATGGATTCATAGAACCCACAGAATCCATAGACCTTAGGGACTATCTAGACTACTCTCTCCTCCCTGTGGAAATTCACGCTCAGAGAGGTCAAAAATGTTACATTGGACATTCATTCTCCTCACTATCATTACTGTGCTTTTTCTTCTACCTCACATAACCTCTAAAAGTTTTCTCATAAAATTTGTTTTTTAAGTAAAAAGCTAAGTTCAGGAACAAAACATTCAGTAATTTTTCATTTTCTTAAAGAAATCCACCAACCAAGATAATTTAATCTCTTCTTGGTCTCCTTTGAGACACATTTCCAAATAGCACTGATGTACGGTATGATCCAGCATTTCACTACTGGGTATATACCTCAAATAATTGAAATCAGGGACTCGAACAGATATTTGTACACTGACACTCATAGCAGCATTACTCACAAATGTCAAAAGCTGGAAGCAACTCAGGTGTCCATTGACAGATGAATAGATAAAATGTGCATCTATATACACAGTGTATATCTATACAATGGAATATTATTCAGCCTTACAAAGGAAGGAAATTCTGACACATGTTGCAAAGTGGAGGAACCTGGAAGACATACAAAGTGAAATAAGCCAGTCACAAAAGGACAAATATTGTAGAATTTCACTTATATGAGGCACCTAGAGTAGTCAGATTCATAGAGACAGAAAGTAGAATGGTAGTTGCCAAAGCCTGAGGAATTATTGTTTAATAGGTATAGAGTTTCAGTTTGGGAAAATGAAAAGTTCTGGAGATGGATGGTGGTGATGGATGTACAACAGTGTGACTGTACTTAATATTACTGAACTGTGTACTTAAAAATGGTTAAAATGGTAAATTTTATGTTATGTATATTTTATCACAATAAAAAAATGTGTTGGATAAAAAAGGAGGTGACTTCCAAATAAAGTCAAGCCTTTGAAAAGCTTTTTTTTAAAAAAAACAAAAACACAAAACACTGATAGGAAGGGAACTCTGGCTGTTCACTGATACCTGAATGAGATGAGTCTGGTGGAAGGAATGCTGACCTGGGCTCTGTCTAATTCTCTGTCTGTCGTTATCCAGCTCTGTGACCTACCCATCTGGCCATTAGTTTTCTCATCAGTAAAGTGAAGCTGTAGGCTGGTCCATCTCCAGCCTTCCTGCCTGCTCTGGAATTCTGTGAGTGTTCAGGTCCTTAGCAAAGAAATACTTGTTTAGGAACAACTGCCTGTGAAGATAAGGAGCCTGGCACACCTGTGATATGAGGGGGGCAGACCAGTTCTCTAGAACTTGTTCTGGCCAATGCTTGTCTCAGGCATGTTTGAAAATACAGTAAGCATTTTATCAGTCCATCTTGCCTCCCTGCTCTCTAGGCAGGACCAGAACTCCACAGAGTTGTCAGATTCCAGAGCTATATCTTGGGGTCCTGTACCTGCTTTGACACCAGCCCAGAGTTTGGGGCTGTTTCTCTCAGTGCTTTTGACTGAGCCCTTGTAGCATCAGAAATCTATTTCTTTATCACTGCCTCAAAGATGGGGGCTGTTCCTCCCAATTTGTCTTTATTTTCAGTAATCCATGGGAAAGGTTCTCTCTAACCTGAGTGTTCATCAACATATGAATGGATGAACAAAATGTGGTATATCCATACAATGAAATATTATTTAGCCTTAAGAAGGAAGAAGATTCTGAAACATGCTCCAACATGGATGAACCTTAAAGACATTATATGAGTGAAATAAGCCAGTCACAAAAGGACAAATACTATATGATTCCACTTATATGAGGCACCTAGAGTGGTCAGATTGATAGATACACAAAGTAGAATGGTAGTTGCTAGAGGCTGAGTTCTTTCTTTTAGGCTTTGGAGCATATAGTTTGGTACCAAGTTAATCCTTCTCCTTAGGTTTCCCATAGACTGGAGCTTTGCTTTTACTAAGCACACAGAGATTGATTGACAGGCTGAAACTTACCTTTAACACACTCTGAGTGCCATGCGTGCACAGCTTGTGGGTGTGTTAGGTGAGAAGAGGTATAGACAGCCTAGCATAAAAAATAGAAGCCATTGACTGGGCTAGTTGCTTATGTGGATTATTGTCCATCTCTTCACAGAGCTGTGGGGCAAGCGGTGGCAACTTCATTCCTCAGAAGAGGAGACTGGGCTTCGGGAAGATTGCCACTCTCCCAAGGCCACCAGCAAGAAACTTTAGATCTGAACTTACATCTGTCTGACTGCAAAGCCTGTAGGCTTTCTGCTATACCATGCTTCTTAATATAGGACGGCATATAACCGTGCTATTCAATAATTTAGAGCTGAAAGATTATCTCCAATTCAAGAAGGCAGTAGTAGAATCACTAGCTGTCCCTTTTTATAATTTTCCTTGCTATAATGCTGAGACCTGAACAATCTTGTGACTGTTGAGCCATGTTTGTGATAACCATAACAAAGAGTAGAACAATTCCTCAGTGGCTTTATGTGTTAGGACAGTAGAGTATTCTCGCTTGGGTAGAGGAGAAGAGTAGTGGGCTGCTTATGAGAGGGTCTCAGGTGGTTCAGAAACTATTGTGGGAGTCTAATGTTAGCCTAGTTCTTCATAGGCTGATTTATGGTTTTTCAGGAATGCTTACGGTGTGACCAGATACTCTTCTCATTTTGTTTGCACCTGTGTGTTTTTAAATAATTGTGGCTCTTAATCTATTTTTAACTTCTACGCTAATTTATTATGGGATATGACCTGGAGTTAAGCTTCCCCTTCCCATTCCACTCACTAGTTATTCAGTTAGACTTTACAAGTCAATATAAGAAATAGAAAGAATACTACTTGGTATTTACTAGTGGAGGGTGTGTCGCCTTTGTGTGTCCCTCCCTTCTGCCCTGGCCCCATATTTTTTCCTAAGGTTGATATGGTAAATGACACATAATTGGTGTTCCATGGGTGAATGGATGGATAGATGAAAGAGCTTGCAGTTTTTAGAGAATCATTGTTTATAACTTTGGTAACATCTATGCTAAATGAATACAATGCAATCTTTTTTTACTTTTGGTATTGGGGAGAAAAGCAGATACTCAATTGCAAAATTACCTAGATATTCTGTATATCTAGTGTTTTGGGGGGTGTCATAGTTTGATGGTATCTGAAAGCAATAAAGTGAGGATTGCTTTTTATCAGGATTTTTTATAATTTGATGAGTGGTTTGTCTATGTGATCATGCGTTCAAACAGAGGGCAATAATAGTAATGACTTTAGTAGGTGGAATTCAGTATGAGAAAGTACACCTGGGTGTGATGATGTTCAAAATTAAAGGTGCAGCCACTTCCATCTCCAGACACGTGAATGATCCATATCATATATCAATATATGTATATAGGAATATCACACCCTCCCGTATCTTTCCTTCTCATATTTTCCCATTCTAGAAGAACCCCCATTGTCAAACCTGCCCTTTATTCTTTCTCTTTCCCAGCACCTCTGCCTGAGCAATGCTCTAGTGGGAGGAGAGAAGAGGAATTAGGAATGTGGAGGCTTGTTCCTGGAACTATAGCATCCCTGTTAAAACGTATTTTTCTGTTGAAACAATGTTAGGGAATAGGTTGTATGATACTGTAAGCTTTTAGTGGCTTACATTGTAATGGCTAGTTAGGATAGTTAAGTGCATTTAAAAATCTCATTCGTTTCCCATGGTAGTCTCTCCCTTCCCACCTTGACAGTCCTACTAAAGGTGAACCTACTGCTAGACTGATAGGTCCTATGAAAGTTGGGCCTCTAGGTGATGTCAGCTCACTCTGATGTGCACTGGCTCAGTCATATTTATCTGTGTGTCAGCAGCTGCTACTCCAGTGCCTGGCACATAGGACATGCCCCCCAGAACCTGATGAATTAGGTTGAATTTAAGAGTGAAACTTTTACCTTCTCTATTTTCATCCTTGTCAGTTTCTCAAGAACTTTCTTTTTTTTTTAAATTTATTTATTTTAATGTATTTATTTTTGGCTGCATTGGGTCTTCATTGCTGCACGCGGGCTTTCTCTAGTTGCAGTGAGCTGGGGCTACTCTCCGTTGTGGTGCGCGGGCTTCCCGTTGCGGTGGCTTCTCTTGTTGCAGAGCACGGGCTCTAGGCACACAGGCTCAGTAGTTGTGGGTCGCGGGCTCTAGAGCGCAGGCTCAGTAGTTGTGGCACACGGGCTTAGTTGCTCTGAGGCATGTGGGATCTTCCCGGGCCAGGGCTCGAACCTGTGTCCCCTGCATTGACAGGCGGATTCTTAACCACTGTGCCACCAGGGAAGCCCTCGAGAACTTTCTTAGTTAAGCTCTTTATTAGTGCTGGAATTTGGATTTATTTATTGATCCCTTTATTTACTTACTCACCAAACATTTGTTGATCACCTACTATGTGCCAGGTGCTACCAGGCACTTAAAGCATAGCAGTGGACCAGTGCAATTCCATGGCCTGCTCTTCTTGGAGCTTATAATCTGACCATTGTCAGGAGGGCATTCACTGGGTGTGGGGTGGGATGGTTTTCTGTTAACTGCTGCTATTTTAGAAATGCATATACTGACTTTGAAATACCCTATGTGTCTGGACGTAAAATCTCTTTTCTTACCTTGAATATCAGTGATGAAAAAGTGACTTTTACGGTTATTCAAGTGTCCTTAAAAATTAATGAAAAACAAGATGTGGGCAGTTTGCTTTTACACAGTCTTTGATTAGAGAGTAATTCTTATTTACCTTCTTTTAAAATGAAGTCTTAAAATAATAATCTGAGGTATTAAAAAAACCTTTCCCAAATATTCTGCTAATAAATTATTAATTTCTGAGTTTTCTATTCAGGCACACTTTTCCTTGTGCCTGGGACTAATTTAGTTGCATATTGTTTCTATTCATAGCTCCCCAGTCTTAGGTAAATCTGAGAGTATTTACTGGTGAATAGTTTCATCTAGTTTCATATGGGAAAAAAAAACAATTAAAATCATGAAAAGGAAAGGTAAGAAAATGACAGTACAACAAAATCAGCAAACTAAAGGGTGATTGGGCTGGTGGCTGGGTTGGAAGAAAATGAAAAATTTTCTTGATATTCTCTTTGTGGTGCAAGATTTCTTTCCATAGATTATATAATTTACATGAGCTATTTGAAGGGATTACGTTCTTAACAGTTCCCTTAAAGCTCTTTATTATGTATAGCCCGAAGCCTTTCTTCACACTTGTTTCTGGATGCTCTGTAAAATGTAAAGGGGCTTTCAAGATAAAAATAATTCTATTTAAGGATTTTGGGGTTATTCATTTCTGTCTAAAAACAAAAATGCTTAAACAGTACATTATGTCAGATCTGCCTGTTTAAGAGATTTGAGCACACCTGGTAGCAAAGAGGTTTAACCTAGTTTCTAAGATGAAAACTCGAGGTGGAGGAAGGATGAGGAACAGTCCAGGGTGAGTTGCAGAGCTGGTTACCTTTAGCCTACTTTCTCTGGGATGACGCACTTTATCCTTCCAGGTCAGGCAGACTCCTCGGCCCATGCATTAAGATTCCTGGTTGCAGGTAACAGAAACTCACTTCATCCAGCTTAAGCAAAAGGGGGCTACTGTTTTGCCTACTTAACCACACTGCAGGATAAGCTGGATGAAGTGGGTTTTAAGGACGTTGAGAACCAGGAACTTGAACACAGCTGAGTATCTCTGGCTTCTCCATGCTTTCTCTCCACCTTTTGTCTCTTTTAGTGCTGGCTTCATTTTTCTCTTACTGCAGGTGGGCTGCCTCTACATGGAAGGTAGTACCATGGATCTGGGAGGAAACAGGATCCCTTTCCCCCAGGGAAGAATTCTGATTGGCCTGGCCTAGGTCACATGCCCAGGACAGTTCATACAGCCAAGGGGATGAGGTAGGCTTGTATCACTTGTCCAGGGAGGTCACACAGACATTGCCTTGAGAGAATTGTTATAAACAGACAGCCACAGCAATTTTTTGCTTTTTTAATCCACATGGGATCCTGTTCCAACAACTGGTTAAGATTCTTTCCCTAATTCATGGAACATGTTTTAAAGTCTTTCTTCTGTTGTTTTTGTCCAGTTCTGGACTTTATGCCCAACTGAACTTTAGGTTCCTCTTTCATTTTATTCTGCGTTTTCATAAGAACACAGGCTAGCACCCTGTGCTGTAGTGTGTTCTTGAGAATTATGGTTGACTGACTGAATACCACTAGAATATGTATATTGAGGCATAAAATCATAAAACTTGAGCAGTGAAAGAGGTCCTTGATCCCATCTGCCTTCAGTTGTTTCACATATATCATGGGGTTTCCTAAACACAAAGGACTCAGAGGTAAAGAAGGGTGAGCATTTCTTCGAATTTCTAAATATGGGCCCTGTTCTAGGAACTGAGGATGGTGGGGTGAAACAGAGAGAAGGAAAAGTCCCCTCATGGACCTTACATTTACAATCTAAGGGAAAATCTTGACAGGCTAACTAGGATGCCAAATTTCTTTGAGTTTTGGATAAAATCATACCAGTTTAGAGCTTATCTTTTAAGAATGGACTGACGCATGAATGGATCTGAAGCTCTGATTGTCAGATATGTGTTTTGGGATAACTGTTTAAGAAGCAAAACAAATTATTAGTAAATGATGTTTGTTCAGCAGATAAAATCTTTTGAAATACAGCATTTGTTGGAGAAAATAAATAAAAGGAGTACTTGATGGTGCGAATGACTAAGAGCTCAGTCTTTTAAACTGACAGATTAGGCTTCAGACCTCAGCCTTCCACTTGCCAGCTTAGTAACTTGGGCAAGTGGTCAGAGCCCTTTTAGCCTCACATTCTTTAGCTATAAAATGAAGATATCTACTTTATATGATTTTGGGGTGAGTATTAAATGAAAGTTAAACAGTTAACTTTTATAAAAATCACAATTTTTTTATTGTAAAGTATACACAATATAAAATTTACTTTTGTAACCATTTTTAAGTGTACAGTTCAGTGGTATTAAATACATTCATATTATCATGCGACCATCACCACCATCCATCTTCAGAACTCTTTTCATCTTGCAGAACTGAAACTGTATACCCATTAAACAACAATTCTCCACTTTCCTCTCCTTCTAGCCCCTGGCAACCACCATACTACAAACAGCTACTTTTTTATAAATGGTAGGATCTCAAAAATGTTAGCTGTTATCCCTCTAGATCAGGAGTCAGCAAACTTCAGCCACAGGCCAGATTTGGCCAGTAGCCTGTTTTGGTAGGGTCCTTGAACTAAGAAAGGTTTTTATATTTCTAAAGGGTTGTAAAAACAAAACAAACAAAAACAAAATAAAGAAAAATATACCACAGAGACAGTATGTAGCCCACAAAGGCTAAAATACATATTTACTATCTGGTCCTTTACAGAACAAGTTTTCTGACCCCTGTTTTAGATCCCATATGCATTTTTAAAAATTAATTAATTAATTAATTATTGGCCACGTTGGGTCTTCGTTGCTGCGTGCGTGCTTTCTCTAGTTGCGGTGAGCGGGGGCTACTCTTTGTTAACTTCTCATTGCGGTGGCTTCTCTTGTCGCAGAGCACGGGCTCTAGGCACGTGTGCTTCAGTAGTTGTGTCACGCGGGCTCAGCAGTTGTGGTTCGCGGGCTTAGTTGCTCCTTGGCATGTGGGATCTTCCCGGACCGGGGCTCGAACCCGTGTCCCCTACATTGGCAGGTGGATTCTCAACCACTGCACCACCAGGGAAGCCCCCCATGTGCATTTTTAAAAATCATGGGGTCCTTTAAGAGTTTGATTTAAAAATGTGTGTGTGTGTGTGTACACGTACCCTTCCACATATATATCTTACGGGGGTATATGAACATCTATCCTAGATCATGAATTCTGAATGGGGCCGTGTTGCCCTTAACAGGGTGAAATTGGTTCTTGGGGGGAGAAGAATCTTAGATACTATATAATTTGCAGGCTTCCAAAGGGCCACAAGGTATAAACAGATATATAGTGTTATCTCTGGCCTTAAAATTTCTTGCGGGAGGGGAAGCGGGGAAGAGTGATTAGAGCAAATGTCTACATAATTAGGCTCATTAGGGGAACAATAATGAAAAAAGGTTTGAGAAACTGCCCAAGACTAAATTCTGGAAGACAGGGTGTGTGTCTTATTAGCCTCTGAATATTCCAGCGTTTAGCACAGGATCTAGAACATTTTCTTCAATCCGTTAAATTTGTTACAGCATAGTTAAATGAATGAAACCTCTGATCTAGTTCAGTGACCCATTCAATCCAGAAATTGCTTTCCCAGCAAACTCTACAGCACTGGAAATTAAAAAAAAAAATTCTTTTTAACCTTTAAGAAGTTTGTCAAATGATTAATCTCTGTGATAGCAGACAGATGCTTCTTATTAGACTAGAATTCTTATTATTTTTTTTTCTTGAGTTTGTTATTGACACAATAAAGTGAGTGTAGGTGTTGAAGTGTAAAGACCTCTCACCCTACATCTCCATGCAAGGCTCCTCATGGTCAAGTCAGCTCCAGATTGGAAAGAAAGCACAGGTGTATCACTATTTTACCTGAAAAATAGAATATATAAATTTTGAAAGCAGCCACTGAAGTGTCAAAGACTTGGGTCATCCTGATCTCACCTCACAGGGAAGGACTGTGTCTTATGTATCCCTGTATCCCCAGTGCCTAGCATGTGATGGGGTGGTTAGTGAATGTGTTTCTGTGCTGGCTGTACTGGTGCTATTTCTGCACATGCTTCATTGTACCCCAGAGTTCCTTCTATTAGCAGTTTTCTTTGCCCCAACTTTTTCTCACTCACAGACTCATTCCTGTAGATACAGTTCCCCCTGTCTCACTTTGGTCCCAAGTACCAGTCGGTCTTTCTACCACTGTTGCAGGGTTTGATGATGATAAATAACAAGGGGCTATTCAGACAGCATTCAGTGTGCAGGGACGGTCTTCATGGCCTAACCAGTGCTGACGGAGTCGTGCCCAGCCCCGTGGTTGATTTAGAGCATGGTGTGGTGGAGGATAATGAAAGAGGCAGTGCCAAGGATTCATGCCTCCTGCTGGGGTGGGAGCTGGAAGTGGTGTCTGGGGAGAGGGACCTTCCATTCCAGTCTAGGCTCTGAGGGAACAGCATAGAGATCCAGCATGCCAGTGTTCCTTAAATATCTCTACCACCATTTTCCAGGGGAATCAGGAGATAGCCACCAAAGTCACCTCAGTGAACACAAAACTTGTCTCCTCTTGTACTTTTTTTTAACATTTCTGTTTCTGACCCCACTATATATATGTTTGCTTTAGTATAAACATATCAAAAATATTTTAAAACTTTACATGGAATTGACATTCCACAAGAATGAACTACGTTCATCCTGTACCCTGAGCCCACCACTGTGATTTGCTGGGAAGACTTACATCATACATAGAGAAGCATAGTTGAGCTATTGGCTGGGAACAGAGAGGCATTAGCTGCTTTGGCCAGTCAGATCTTGGAAACTGAGATATTTTCACATAAAGTGATGTAAAGCAAGAACCAGGTGCAGAAGCAGTGGCCTGTGGTTAGAGTGACAAAGTGACAGCCCTGGTTTATGTGCCTGAGTTTGTAATCAGCTGATGGCTTGGACGCTCTGAGTATCCTTTGTCCTGCCCTCAAGGATGAGAACTCCATTTGCTGACTGTGGCAATCTCAGTGGCCCTGGGGCCACTGTAAGTCCCACCACTATAAGCCCTTCACCTCTACGGGGCTCCCTGCAGTCCTGGAGAGGCCCACCACGTTCTCCCTGCTGAGTGCTGGGG
Source organism: Mesoplodon bidens (assembly GCF_964165515.1). Lineage (NCBI taxonomy): Eukaryota > Metazoa > Chordata > Mammalia > Artiodactyla > Ziphiidae > Mesoplodon > Mesoplodon bidens. Next base: position 101,559,929 of record NC_138161.1, on the reverse strand, counting down.
TGGAATTATTCCTTTCGTGGCCTTTTCAGGGCAGAAGCATCAGTCTATTTTCAGTAAGAATCCAAATGCTCAGAACCTATGTATGTGAAGGACATACTTTTATTGCTCTTCATGGAGCAAGAGGGTCGACTCTTGGTTTATAAGTATCTCAGGTGTCTCAAATCTGAATCAAACGTATAATAACCTTTAACTTGGTCATTATAGTTTCACCATGACATTTTAGTGGAATTAAACTTGAACTAAAAATTACGTAATTAATTACAGCTTCTAATTGAGTCCAGTCTGCAACTTGATAACACAAGGCCCACAGCTGACAGGTGGTTAATCCCTACTGCATAACTTCTTCATATGTGTTCCTTAAGATAGGATTTAAAACAATAATCACAACAACAAGACTTTTGGTAAAAATCTCAGGTGGGTGCTATTTGGTGACCAAGCTAGAAAGCCAGTGACCTCCACCTCCCAGCCCTCAGCCTGGGGTCCTGGTTGACCTTCCTGGAGGCTCCCCTCTACTGAATTCCTGCAACCCTTGAGTCTTGTACTTTGAATTATTCTAGTCACTGTATGGACACAGTCAGTCATGTAGCTATTTTCAGACAAGACCAGTGTAGCTGTGCCCATTGATTTACATTCTGAGCTTCTGGTGATGGAGTAAAATTACTAGGAATAACCATTTTTTGATGACCACCTTGTAAGTGCTCTGGTGGAGTAGAAAGCCCTTTTCAAGGGTTTTTCCTCAAAATTAGTGGGTGGTAACTATATAAATGAATGTGACCTTTCAAAACATGACACTTTAGAGAAAGACATGATCAAAAGATTAATTCCAAGCAGAGATGTGATGGTCAGTAAAACCTATTTCAAGACTTATGCACGTATGGTGCCACTGGCGTAGTTGAGTGTCAAGGTAGTAGAGAGAAGGGGTAGTCAAACAGACCAGTGTAGGAAATTAGTTGTGATCCCAAGCAGGTTTTAAATGTCCTCAACTGGTTTTTACTCATCCAGAAGAAAGGGGGGAGCGCTAATAATTCTCTACGTAATTAAAAAGTTCCTGGCATGTGAAGTTCCTGGCACACAGACGGTGTATGTATGTATGTATGTATTTATTTATTTATGGCTGTGTTGGGTCTTCGTTGCTGTGCGCAGGCTTTCTCTAGTTGCAGTGAGCGGGGGCTACTCTTCATTGTGGTGCCTGGGCTTCTCATTGCGGTGGCTTCTCTTGTTGCAGAGCACGGGCTCTAGGCATGCGGGCTTCAGTAGTTGTGGCACACGTGGTGCACACGCTTAGTTGCTCTGCTGCATGTGGGATCTTCCCGGACCAGGGCTCGAACCCATGTCCCCTGCATTTGGCAGGGGAATTCTTAACCACTGAGCCACCAGGGAAGCCGTAGAGGGTGTTTTTAAAAGTCCTCTCTGCTGGGGCAATCTCTTCCACTCTTCCCTCCCCAAAAGAAGAAGGAAGGACATGTCTTACTCTACTGAGTCAGGGTTTAAATTTAGCAAGTTCCCAGAATCAGTACATACATGTTTTAAATGGTTATGGGAAATATGCCTACTATTTGAAATGAGCTGTACTTGATTCATACTTTTTAACAATTTGTAAATTCTGCCTGATACTTAAAAAAAAATAGATTTTTTTTTTTTAGGCAGCTAATTCGTTTCTTAGTCATACTGTGAGCCCCCAGGACCTAATCCCACGAATGCGGCTCTGGTTAGAGCTCTCCATAGAGCCTTTAATGCTTCAAACCCACTAACCTCATTTTGCACATTTCCCCAAAATAAGCACACACATGTGTGCGCAAGCACACATATACAATTTATGACCCAACTTTTGGGAACAATATTAAGACAAACAAAAAAAAATTCTTAGAAAGCTGTGAGATACTTAAAATAGTTTGATTTTTAAATGGTTTAGGAGCTTTTCCCATAAGACTTGGTGCTCACTGCTATAAATAGAGGCAGGCATGTGTGTCCAGAGTAGCTCCTCTCTAGCCACAGTGCTTAAGAGGATCAAGAAGTCAGTTGTATTATCTTATAATACACTTATAAAATATTTGTTCCACGAGTGATAAATGAATGCATTCTCCTTTTAGTAAATAAGCAAATAGGTAAAACATAATCCCCCTTTAACTCACCACCCCTAATCCCAGACCCCTTCATCTCTTTGCAAATGTAGGCACCGTTTCCTTTTGGTATCTGTCCTTCCAGACCTTTTCTCTTCTTTTACACATGCGTATATATATCCAGAGAAAATACATAATGAAACTTTCGTTTTAAACAAATGTTGTTATACTAAGTGGAACATTCTGGAACTTGCTTTTTTCACTCAACAACATGTCCGGGAGAATTTCCCATGATCTGGTTCATACATTTTAACCTCTGCTGACTGTTCTGTACTGGCTTGTTTCACCATTCACCTGCTGATGGGCAGTTGGTTGTTTCCAATTCCCCAAAAGATGCTGTGATAGACATCTTTGTAATATCCTATTTAAGTACACGGGTGAATATTTCTCTAGCATAGGTAGTGAAAAGTGGAATTGCTAGGTCATAAATTATATACCTTTAAATTTGAGTAGTTAATGGCCAGTTGCCCTCCCAAGTGAAATGGACACTATTTTTCACACTTCAGTTTCTTGCCCAGCTCCTCTGAAGTCACTTAATTAAGAAAAACTTTGCAGAGGACAGTTATGGTGGTCTAGAGTAGACGAGTGCTTCTTAAACCATTATGTACAGACTACCTGGGGATTTTTTAAAAATGCAAATTATGACTCAGTAAATTTGAAATGGGGCCTGAGATTTTGCATTTCTAACAAACTTCCAGATGATACTGATGCTGCTTATTAGGGACCACACTTTGTGTAGCAAGGATCTAGAGAACAGATCTCGCTCTAGCTTGTTTCCGCATATTGCCTGGAAGTTGTTGTTTGTAATGGATGTGTGTGTCCATGCATTAATGCATGGACATGAGTGTGTTTCTGGAGGAAGCTGTATTTTGCTATAAGAATGTGAATTCTAGTCCCAGATGGCTTGACTTTTATAAATTTATTTATTTATTTATTTTTGGCCGCGTTGGGTCTTCGTTGATGCACGCGGGCTTTTTTTTAGTCGTGGCGATGGGGGTGACTCTTCTTTATTATAAATTTATTTATTTATTTTTGGCTGTGTTGGGTCCTTGTTGCTGCACGCGGACTTTCTCTAGTTGTGGCGAGCGGGGGCTACTTTTCGTTGTGGTGCGCAGGCTTCTCATTGTGGTGGCTTCTCTTGTTGCAGAGCACAGGCTCTAGGCGTGCGGGCTCAGTAGTTGTGGCTCGCAAGCTCTAGAGCACAGGCTCAGTAGTTGTGGTGCACTGGCTTAGTTGCTCCACAGCATGTGGAATCTTCCTGGACCACGGCTCGAACCCACGTCCCCTGCATTGACAGGCGGATTCTTGACCACTGTGCCACCAGGGAAGCCCGGGGGCTGCACTTTGTTGTGGTTGCGCGGGCTTCTCATTGCAGCAGCTTCTCTTGTTGTGGAGCACGGGCTCGAGGCACGCGGGCTTCAGTAATTGTGGCGCCCAGGCTCAGCAGTTGTGGCACGTGGGCTTAGTTGCTCCGTGGCATGTGAGATCTTCCTGGACCAGGGCTTGACCCCATGTCCCCTGCATTGGCAGGCAGATTCTCAACCACTGTGCCACCAGGAAAGCCCTGGCTTCGCTTTTAAAGTTAAATCCTGTGGCAAAATCTTGATGGTTGTAGAAACTGAGTGGTGGTGCATACAGATTTGTTGTACTATTCTTTCTACTTTTGTGAAGCGGATTTTGTAGAAATGTTCACAATACAGATTCTGAAATAGAACAAAAGAAAGATTCTTTGAAATTTGAGTTGCTTCTAAAGATTTTCAGTTTGGTACATGCTGCTACACCTTTCCTAGATTTCCTCTGGTGGATCATTTGGAAGTATTTATTTTAATCAGTGGTGTATTTTGACTCATGTGAGTTTTAATTTTAATATATCAAAGTATTTTTAGAAGTTTAAAAATAACTCTGAAAAGAGTTTTGTTCCAAATCTGCCTACCTTAGCAGCTGCAGTCAAACCCCCCTCGGCCTTTCCCATTCAGAGAGGATCCCACAAATTATGATAGAGATCATGCTCATTGCATGATGGTGTGTCTGATAGCATTGGAGGCACTTTAGAGTAGCACCGGCATCAGAATGCCCATGTTGGTTCATTGGTGGTTACTTGGAACACTGTTGAGCAGGATTTTGAGGTCTTTTCAGGATTCAGCAGAAAAAGGATCTGTGATTAACTAGCGATGTCTGTCAAGGTGTGCTGGATTGGAGAATGATAGCACAAATGCTATGTATTGGTTGACCCTGGCTCAGTGAAAGCACCTATTTTATAGTTGAGAAAGTGAATTTAAATGATCTGCCTTGGGTTTGCAATTAGCAGAAGAGCTAATACTATAATAACTAGGTATCCTGATTCCTAGTCTAGTTCCCTTTCTATCACTCCACCCTGATAATGGGAATCTAACTATGCAGAAGAGTATTTGCATGTTGAAACAGCTTGGTAGAGTAAGAGCCATTTGCCTTTTAACTGGGCAATCTTGGGTAAATCAGGTAACCTTGAGGAAGGGTATAGTTTCTTTTTATGGAGGTAACTATTTCTTTTCTTGCTTTGGCCACTAGGAAGCTCAGAGCCAAACTTGCAACTTTACTGTAAAAACTCTGTAGTCCTCTTTGGCCTGCATAATTGTATTCTAATCCCATTTTCTCCCGCAACCTCTCTCTGTATGATCTTCTAATCTAATACCATATTTTCTTCATATTTCTTCTAATACCATATTTGTTTCATTTTTATTTCACTGTTTTATTGTATGTCTTTACCATAAGCTGCCTCAAATATTTGTGAAACAGATGGTATATAAATAAAGAACATTGGAATGTTTGAAAAAGTTGTTATTGACATGACTAATGAGGATGAAAATAGTGCGGCAGTTCTGAGAAAATGTTGGTGATGTGTTGTGGCACTTGATTGGATGCTTTTTGAAGGTCTGGATTGCACCTTTTGAGTCTGTATCTGCTCTTTCTTTCTCCCTGGTCCTGTCATCTCGCTGACCCATCCATCTTGGTCTCCTCCACCTCTCTCTCTTTCTATGTGGCTTTGGTGGCACCCTGAGCAGTGATGGCTCATCTCTACGTCCAACCTCCTCACCCAGTTTCATAGATGCACACCTGTGTTTCTGACTTCCTTCTTACCACATGGCACCACCTGAAGGTCCCACAGGTACCTTAACTCAACATCTTCAAAACTAAGCTCAGCATAATCTCCCCAGAACCCTCTCTGCCTCGATCCCAGTTGCACTACCATCCCATTACTCCAATCAATAACCTTGTGCTGACTCATTTTTTACTCTTTTCACTCTCAAGTCCTCTACATCTAATCAGTAACTAAGACCAGTCACTTTAACTGCTAAATATTTGGGGAGTTTATTCTCTCTGCTCCATCCTTTCTGTAAGCTACTTTGAGGTTTTTAATCTATCCTTGCTCACTTTGGGGGTTTTATTACTGTAGTAATTGCCACTCAGTCTCCTTCCCCTTTTGTTTCACCCATTCCAGCTGATCCTTTCTCCTAAAGTTAAAGATCTACATTTATCTTGAGTCTAAGGTTCAAGTTACTTAAGCCTTTCGTACACTTGCCTTTGCTAAGCTTATTAGTCTTATGTTTTGTCATTGCCCAGAATGACCTTCCCTCTCCTCTTCCTTTGGTGCCCTTCAGTCTGCTTTTTAAGGCTTGGCTCCTTTTCCCTTTCTTGGACCTCTCCAGGCTTCTTGCTTCTGTGCAGATCCTGTACAGATCTCTGTTAAAACCACTCTGTGATATATTGTTGCATTTGATTGGATGCTGTTTGAAGGGCTGGATTGCACCTTTTGAGTCTGTATCTCCAGTGTTTAGCACCATATACATGGCACACGTGGTAAGTTCTCATTAAAATGTTTGCTGAATGAAGGCATTGCAATTCTTGGAATTCTTTTAGAAAACAAAGCTAGTGATGGTAATCACATCAACAGCTGTTGCTGCCATCATTTACGTGAGCTCTTACGTGCCAGGTACTGTTCTGAATGCTTTACATGTTTATCTTATGTAACATCTGCATAATCCTGTGCAGTCAGTACTGTTATTATCCTTATTTTACAAATGAAGAAACTGAGGCACAGAGCTTAAGTAACTTGCTAGAGTTTACTGATAAGTGGTGGAGCCCAGACTTAAACCCAGGCTCTCTCTTCATCATCACATATACTGCCCGTGAGACTTACTTGTTTATCTGTGGGAAGGCAGAGCTTTGCCCAGTAGTTATTTCTTGAAGTCACTTTTACTTTCTTAGTCTGTAATTTTACATAAGTGAGGGAAAGCAAGAGGACATTTGAAACCTGGTGAATGTCAGTGATATCATGTAAGCTCCATATCACAGGCTCCCCGCTTCCCTCCCTTCTGCTCTGAACCCTCCACACTCTCCCAGCTGTGAGAACTAGAATAAAGATGCTGCCACAGTTCTTTACTCTTCTAGAAAACACACATTCTGGAGCTCCTCCGGAAAACTGTGTTTAGCACTGTCTTAAGGAGTGGTAGAGAGTGGCAGGCAGCTCTCACCCCAGCCCATCAAAAGAGATTTGTTTCTCCCCTTCATCAGCAAAGTCAGGACTTCCTGGAGGGGAGGGCCGGAGTGAGAAGAGTTCTGAGCTGGTGAATGAGAGCTGAAAAAGTGTTTGCCTTTGTCAGATCACTTACACGAGTGTGTTCAACACATTAAAAGTGTGACACAAGGGCTTTTAGGGCACTTGTTTTTAGAGTACTCAGACCACAGGAAAGTAAGATTTAAGCTATTGAGTTCCATAATATGAAAGAAAAAAAAGTTTAAGTATTTAAGCCTAAGGAGTTACATTGAGGAATTAAAACAAGAAAGAGAAGTTGGCATGAGAAGATGAGGTGATAAAACAAATTGTAGGAAACCATAGGGATAAGGCCAGTTGCTCATTTATCTACTTGTGATGATATTTCTTTCTACCTTATAAATAAGCTTCTTCTTGGTTTTCCCTAACTTGGTTTTTATGTTTGGAATTTAAATTTATTTAAGGTCTTTTTTTGTTGTTGTTTTTTTAAACTAAGATTTTAGACATAAACACTGAATCTTACTGCCATATATTTGGGGAAATGTTCTATTTTAAAAAAATCATCTACTTCTTGATTATGTCTCCATTTAAATGTATAATCTGGAACTTGAATTTTATGTAGGAATAATTGATATTTATTTAGCATTTCTGCTTTAAAATCACTTAGAAGTCTAATAGATCATTTTTTCTTAGCCAGAAACTCAAGCTCTATAGTCTAGATGTTACAGTAGTGATTGTTCTCCCTTAAGAATATAGAGAATAGGACTGATCTATTTTACTAATCACCACACAGAGCAGTTAAATGGCTCAGTTACAAGAGCTGGAACAGTATCTAGGAGGTATAAAGATTTGGCCAGCTGTCTTTTTGCAGTTTGTATGCTACGCTGGTCTTTGCTTTTTAATTTCTGTAAGGGGATTTGGAGGTGTATGACATTGTTTGGCCTCCTGGGTAGCAATCACGTGTTTTGCCTCTCTTGGGAACGTGATTGGTCCGTAATAGAGTCATCAGGCCTCCCTGAGCACCTCTTTATTCCCTTGCTGACATCATTTAAATCCTAGAGCTGGTGAACCAGGAACGAGGTCTTCTGCCCATTCATTAATAGACGGCCTGGCCGGTGACATTATTGAGAGCAGACATTTGGAAGGATAAAAGAGAAGGGAAGAAAGAGAAATAAAGGGATTATCCCATTATGACGATAGTAATGCAGTGCACTCTATACAACAGATATAGTACTGAAGTGCTAATGTATAAAGCGAAGATGAGACTTCAGTGACAGAAGCAGGGGGAATAGATATTTGGGAAAGGATGAATTTGGAAACCTTTCAGGTACTGTGTGGAAGTGTGGTAAAGACCGAACTCTGCAGGACTGAGTCTTCTCTCTTAAGCAAATAGAGTATGTACACTGAATAAAACTTAGAATGGGGAAAACTAAGAAAGGCTCACAATATGCACTATTCAGCAAACATTTTGAGTATCTACTATGGGCTAAGCTTTATCTTAGGCACTTAGGATATAATAAACACAAAACACAAAAATCTCTGCCCTCGTAAAGCAAACAATTCAATGTAGGGAAGCAGAAAATAAATACATGAAATGTGTGATTTAGAACCATTTGGTTCCAAGTAATAGAAGCAGAATCAAGCTAGCTTAAGCAAAAGGAATTGCTCTGAGGTCGTTTCTGATTGGCTCTGTTTGGGACAGAAGTCTACTTCTAATCAGTCGGATATGGTCACAGAGACAGGGTTCCAGGGTATAAACATGGCTTCCAAGAGCCCACCCCTGGGATGAAGAAGCAGTTCCTGAGGGTGTAGGGTGCAGTATGAGCTGCTGAGAGTCTCAAAAACTATTATAAGCTGTTATGTGTCTATTATAGGTTCTCTACCTTTTCAGTTCCATTGTTTTCTTTAATTACCAAGAAGGAGTTTTACAATGCAAGTAAGCTCATAAAATTTGAAATGTACTATCTTAAAAACTCCAAATATAAGACTACTTCAAACTGTAAGTAAGTAGAAGGAAAAATGAGAGCACAGGAAGAAGAGAAAAAGGTTGACTAACTGATTGAGATTATTGAGAAGAAACTTTAGCCAGAACCTTGGTTATCCAGAAGGTTTTTGGAAAGTGGAAAGTTTGCCTCAAGGGAATGTTTTAGCAATTTTGGGTAGCAGTCTTTCTAAAATGGATTTCTCACTTTCCTGCTTCTTGCGCAGAGTATAAGGAATGTACTTTAATTGTAATATAGTGGTTAACTAAGGCTCTTTTCCAGTTGTGGAGGCCTGTTTGTCCCTATTCTAAATGGTCTTAGACTTCTTTGCTTTTTAATTTCTGTGACTGTGTCTTGGAATTTGAAAACGTTTCTACAATGTCATCTGTTACCAGTCTGTCTCTCCTGCTTGGTGACTACCTATAGGAGCTCCCCTCCTCTCACAATTTATATTTGCTGCTAATTAAGCCATCTCCCACTTGGATGTGACAGGTACTGTGGGAAACAGTAGACCTCAGGGTGAGTCTTGAGTCTGCTAACTTGCCAGGTTATACAAACAAGCCACTCAGCTTCTCAGAATCTTCTCTTTTTAATCTGTAACCTTGGAATGAATGGGACTTTCTCTACAGGGATACAACTAAAGGAGCAAATGAAATATTTGTGAAAATACTTTGCAACACATAAAAAACTCTGTAAATGTAAACCACTACTACTGCTCACACTAGCATGATGATCTCTGTTCCCTGGTTTTGCCTGTCTTGCCACATCCCGCTTTCCCTGAGAGAACTAGAGAGTTTCCTGTAAATCACCAGATATGTCCCTGGGGTTGGCTGGCCCTACTTGACCTGTCCTGACTCCTAACTCTGTGGTTGTACTCCTGAAGAACAAAGATACAGGCTTCTTTTTCTGATATCAATTATATACCCACCACCACATCCCCTCCTTTGAGACATAGATTCTCTTGGCATTTGAGCCTATGCAGGAAACAGCCTCCCTGTTGTACTTACTGAAGGACGTGGAGAAAGGGGTCATTTTCCTTCTGGGGGTAGCTGGACCTTAGGCAGTTTGTGTAGGCCTCTAGTCTACAGGGGCTGAATTTGGAAAGAAAAATGTAGTGGCTGCCACTATAGGTGTTGGCACTTTGTTAGAGATAAAATATGGAAAGATGGTTCATTCATCCTTTGTTTGTGGGTTTTGCCTAATAGGCAGTAAGCATGGCAGAGACATAGCGCTCTTGGTTCGTGTGGTTTTGTGACTGAGACAAAATCATTCCTAATCTTTTGAGGCCATGGTTTCTCTATCTGTAAAATGGACTTGAGAGCAAATCAAGCAATGGCCTTAAAACTGAATATACCCTTGTTTGGTCATGGCATTCACCAATTAGGAGTTACTGGTTCTTAGAAATGTTTGCTGTCTCCTCATGACTTTATTTTTGTGGATTTGACCTTTTAAAGATGCTTATTGATCTGTCAAAAGCCTCAAAGTGAAAGCGTGATGCTCCACCACTAGGGGGCATTGCTGCCTTAGTCACATGATTTAAACCTACAAATTGCTGGATTTGAGGCTCCCTTCAATCCTCCACTTAAAATTTCTAGTACTGTATTTCTTTATATATGCTAAATATATACAATAATACAAAATACAATTAATAACTATATTTAAGTAATATTAAATAATCTTTTTAAAAGTATTTAAATTAACTTAAAAAATAAATATTTAACATACAGTTCTTCATCATCATTTTCTTGATCTTTACCAAGTTAACCTGAATCCTGGAGTAAAAAAATCTGTCCCAGCCACATAGCACAGGGAGATCAGCTCGGTGCTTTGTGACTACCTAAAGGGGTGGGATAGGGAGGATGGGAGGGAGACACAAGAGGGAGGGGATATGGGGATATATGTATATGTATAGCTGATTCACTTTGTTATAAAGCAGAAACTAACACACCATTGTAAAGCAATTATACTCCAAAAAAGATGTTAAAAAAAAAAATCTGTCCCAAAGGTTTGTGGTTTGTCATCAACCTTAAGGTTAGCTCAGCATCATAGCACCTCTTAACAACATATCAGTGTCACCCAGGTTTCTTCTCCCTGCTTCATTTATGGAGATGCTGTGCATCTGGCCTAGGATGTTTTAATTAACAATAGAGATATTCTTGGGAAAGTTTTAAACTTTCAACTTCTTCCTTTTTTTTTTTCAACTTCTTCCTTTTTTTGCAAAAGGTTGAGAGCTAAATAAATGTTTATATAGTGTCATAATGCCACTAAGAATATAAGGGCACTTTTGTCTCTTTTCCCTCAGTTATAAGGAGCAAGTCCTTTTTCTGTCACCTGAGTAGAAAGATGAAGCAGCCCCTCTTTGTGTTTTCCTCAAATCGGAGCATATTGTTTTTCTTTTTCATAAAGTATCAGAGACATACATAAGAACTGAGGATCTGACATTCGTCCAAATTTCAGATTATTTTTTTAGGATAAATTCCTAGAAGTGGAATTACTGAGTCAAAGAGTATAAATATTGGGACCTTTGCTAGTTATTGTAAAATTGCTCTCAAAAAACGTTGTACAATATATACTACCCCCAGCAGTATATGAAAGTATTTTTTCACTGTAACAGACTCCAGAATTGGATTTCTCATTTCAACAGTCTTATTTTTTTAATATTTTAGAACTATAAAAATTTTTTTTCTAGATAGAGGATATCAATTAACCAGTATTTCCCAACACTTATTACTATCCAGGTGAGGTATTATATTTAAAAATGATTCAGTGGGCTTCCCTGGTGGCACAGTGGTTGAGAGTCCGCCTGCCGATGCACGGGACACGGGTTCGTGCCCCGGTCCGGGAAGGTCCCACATGCTGCGGAGCGGCTAGGCCTGTGAGCCATGGCTGTTGAGCCTGCACATCCGGAGCCTGTGCTCTGCAACGGGAGAGGCCACAACAGTGAGAGGCCCACATACCGCAAAAAAAAAAAAAAAAAAGATTCAGTGGTCCAATAAATTTTCAAATGTTGCATACTTGTCCCTTTCTTGGAGATTTATGAAGCATACATGTGTATTAAGGCTCTGATAAGTCCTGCAGTAAAGAAATCTGCTTAACTTGGTATTTTCCAATTTTATTTATTTAATTACAGAATCCTTTTCTAAGAGTTACATTTGGTAATATCTCATGGAAACAGGATTGTACTTTGGAAGATGGTGATGATGATGAAGATGGAAGTTGTTCCAGAAGTTTTTAGGACTCACTATAGTATTATAAGGATTTCTTCTGACTTAAGTTGTTTTGGTTCATGAGCCTAGTTCTGGAAAATAGAACCCACAGGAGCTTGATTAAGCTTAAAAGAATCTGCTGAGGTGTGTAAATAGACACAGAACTGTTGGGCAAATTGAAGAAACAGACTCCAGGTTGAGATTCCAGGAATTCCACTGAACTGGTCTGCCAAGGGGGCTGCTGCCTCTGTCAGAGCTGCCTCTGCCAAGATGGGAAACTCTGAGTCCACGTTCATGGGTCTCTACCCTAGCAGGAAGTGGTGCTAGGAAGTGTAGTGTTTGGGATCCTCTTTTAGGAAGGAAGGATTTTACACTAGGGTGAACTGTCAAATATGGAGAGAATGTTTAAAAGACTTTGGTTAGCCACAGTTGGCTGACATCCAAGAGAACACAGTTGTATAATGTGAGCACCTCTGGACATGGGTCAGAAAATTGGAGTCTAGTCCTGGCCTAGCCACTTAGCAGCAACATGACCTTGGGTAAATTCACTTTCAAACTGTGTTCCCATCTCTAGAGAGGCGATAATAATTCCTGCTTATGCAACTCAAAGGCTTGGAGTAAAGATAAAATAAAAGTTATGAGTGTGAATGTACCTGGAAAAACTATAAAGTATGAAATAAGTGAAAGGTATTTTCACACCCCAGATATATCTCTAGACCAGTGGTTGGCAAACTTTTTATGGAAAGGGCAAGATAGTAAATATTTTTGGCTTGTAGGCCAAAAGTCTCTTTCATACCTGCCTAACTGCAGAAGCAGCCACAGACAGTATGTAAGTGCATGAACATGGTTGTGTTCCAATAAAACGTTATTTATGGACTTAAATTTGAATTTCATATAATTTTCACGTCATAGGGTAGTATTCTTCTTTTGATTTTTTTCCACCATTTAAAAAATGAAAAACATTCTTAGCTTACAGGCTGTACAAACACAGGTGGCAGGCTGGATTTGGCCTATGGACCATAATTTGCCAACTCCTGTTCTAGGACATTATACTTAAAATAAATAAATATATATATATATGTGTGTGTGTGTATGTGTATATATATATATATGTGTGTGTATGTATATACACACACACACACACACATTTTTTTTTTTTGGCCATGCCATGCGGCATGCAGGGTCTTAGTTCCCCGACCAGGGATCAACCCTGTGCCCCCTGCAGTGGAAGTGCGGAGTCCTAACTACTGGACCGCCAGGGAATTCCCTTAAAATATTTTAAAGTGTACAGTTGTGGGGGGTTTTTCCTTAATGTAGTAGCAAATAAATATGGGCGTTCTCGGGCTTCCCTGGTGGCGCAGTGGTTGAGGGTCCACCTGCCGATGCAGGGGACATGGGTTCGTGCCCCGGTCTGAGAGGATCCCGCATGCTGCGGAGCGGTTGGGCCCGTGAGCTGTGGCCACTGGGCCTGCACGTCCGGAGCCTGTGCTCCGCAATGGGAGAGGCCACAGCAGTGAGAGGCCCGCGTGCCACAAGGGAGAAAAAAAAAAATATGGGCGTTCTCTGATGATATTGTCTAAATAGAGAGTGTACCGTCTTTATTGCTTTTCAGGTTGGACTTGATAGGTGAGAACGTTGTGAAGGGTGAGGTTTCTACTCAGCCATTAGGCTCTTAGAACCTCTGCATTTCTCCTCTTCTTGTCCTGTGCCTTTGGTTTGGGGATAGGCGGGCGGGGGCGGGGGCAATCAGATACTTCTTTTATGGGAAAAGCTAACGTTTGCATTGGGTGGCATTCCCTTTCCGTGCCGCAATCCATGCTCCTCAAACCCATCCCCTTCCCTCCTACGGAGTGTTCTGTATTTAGGTTTATAGATTTGCTGCCTTGTGGATGGGAATTTACCCTCCAAAATCTTACTGTCACTGTAGGCTCCTTATTGTCATTGTAAGCTCATTATTTGTATTGGAAAACCAGAAACAGAGTGTTTCCCTTGTTCTCAAGTCCCATAGAATTTCCTTCTGTCAACAGAAGTCTGAGATTATTTATTTATTTATTTATTTGTGGTACGCGGGCCTCTCACTGTTGTGGCCTCTCCCATTGTGGAGCACAGGCTCTGGACGCGCAGGCCCAGCAGCCATGGCTCACGGGCCCAGCCACTCCGCAGCATGTGGGATCTTCCCAGACCAGGGCACGAACCCATGTCCCCTGCATCGGCAGGCGGACTCTCAATCACTGCGCCACCAGGGAAGCCCTGAGATCATTTTTAAGTAAATCAACTGAGGTAACAGTGTATACTGTACAGCAGTTACAGCAGTGTGCTTCTGAACCAGCTTGGTTTAGAAGTCCTTGGTCATCCAAGTACTTCTCCATTCTTCCTTTCATTTAAATTTACCCTTCTCAACTTTTCTCCTTCTAGATGCGGGCAGAGAGTAGTGGGTTGTGTAGATATGTTGATATCTAGAAATGGAGAGCAGTGAGATGGGGGTGGCAGTGAGGTGGGCGGGGGAGATGTGGGGGTAGGAAAGGAAGAGGGTGGTTGGGGGTGATGTGTTTACCTTCCTGGGTGCACCTGCCACTTGGTGAATCGGGCGAGGCTGTGGTCACCTTTGGAGGAGGGTGCATGTCATGAGTATATGTGTGTTCATATGAGCTTCACTTTCTTAGCTGCTGCCATATAGACTAACTCTGGGGTTTACTGATTCAAAGAAACTATATTTAATTTTGCTTTGCCTGTATCCCTTTTATTTGGGCTTTACTAAATATAGCTGGATGGGAGGGAGGGAGGGAGGGAGGGAGTGAGGGAGGGAAGGAGAAAACAGTGTGTAGAGCAGAAGTTAAAACACCCAGAACTTTGGCAGCTTTGGGACAGAAAAATAAAACTTTAAACCTGCTTTCTATTTTGAGGCCATCACAAGATGTTTTGTGCTTACGTTCATTCCTAAGTCATAAACGGGTAGGAAGGACTGGGAATTAAGTAAGTTATCGCTTGAAAAATATTAATTTGAAATTGAGTTAAAATTAGCAAAGGGAAGAAAGAGGAGGAATAAAACATTGGACTCGGCCTCTTTGGAAGCAAAATAATAAGCACCTCGTGGGGGTAGAAGAGGCATGCGAATTTCCTTCCAGTTTTTGGCTTCTGCTCCTGCACAGAGCCCCGTTGTCTCCGAGTACGGGGCAAAGCTGAGAGCTGTGAGAACTGACTTGGCAAGTAAAGCCTGTCAGTGAATTTTGACACAGGTCAACCTCTTCTTGAGGCTGTGATCTCAGAGTTGACATGCATTCTGACTAATAGGCAGTAGCTGTCATACCATGAGCTGTTTTATCGTAATATGATTATCACATACTAGATGTAGTAATTGCCTATTTTTAGGCATTTCCCTATTGGGAATCGTGCACGATGAGGATGGTCTCTAGGAAAGCTTTCTCCATTCTCCCTGAGATAAGACCTCCCTTCCTGGAAACCTGCTGGTGCTTTGCAGAACATTCTCTCCACCCCCAGTGAGGTCTTTTCAGCTTGACTGAACACTGTTAGGGATGCTCACTCCTAGGCTTTCGCCTTGGGCTTCCCTCTCAGGTGCCACTTGCCCCATAGGACATGTTTGTGGGTCTGCCCTAAATAGCCGGACTGTCCTCTGACTTGTGTGGGTACAGAAATATAAGCAGGAGCAGCTGTGAGTGTGTGCAAGGAAACCTCAGCTGGTCACTTGCATTCCCAGAAAGTGCACTTTGTACTTAGCCCACCTTGTAACCCAGCCTTCCTAAAGCATAGCCCTGATGATGTCACATTCATGCTCAAAAATCTTCCGGAGCTATATACATAGTGAGGAGATGGAAAGGAAATGTGCCAGAATATTAACAATGGTTTTCTCCTGGTGTCGAGCTCCTTCCCGGTGCTTTTTATTTACTTTGGGGTTTTTAGTCTTTGCCAGTTATTTTTACAATAAAGGTATAATACATTTTTTTGAGAAAATGTTGTTTTTATAATGATAAAAAGTACCATTTAAACACCTCCCAGTTGCTGATTATAAATCCCCTTACCCTGACATTCAAGGCTTTTGCAATATTGCTCCAATCTCTCCCACCTTACCTCCTCCTTCTTCTGCCCTACACTCCAAGTTATAGCAAACAGAGCTGCTTATGTTACCAAGTGCTTCTGGCACTTTGCCTTTCTTATGCCCCTCTCTGCCTATCGATTTTCCATTCTTCAAACTGATTTCACCTTCTTTAGAGAGTATTTTTCATCACATGCTCTTGTAAAAGACTTGGGAAAACAGAAAAACACAAGCAACAAAATCCTTAATGCCACTTCCTAGAGATAACTTCTGTTAACATTTTGATATACGTCTTTCAGAAATATTTTTGAGTTCTGCAGCTGAGAGTGATCTAGCACATATTGAATGTGCCAACCCTAACCCTAACCCCTATTCAAATACTATCAAAAACATGCTTACTCTCAGATAAGGTGTTTCCCACACTCCTGTCTCTTTTTCACATGTTAAACCTAAATTCTCCACAACACAGTAAAACAAAAGAGACACCAACAGGCAAATTTGTCTTCATGCAGGCTATTCTAAAACTACAAGTCAAGGTGGAATCCCTATTGCAGTTTATCACATGGAAGAGGAAGTCCCAGTCCCTTGCTCTAACTGTCAAGTAGCTGTGCACCCTAGAATAACACACTTTCCACTGTGTGCCCCCTTGGATTTAATACAGGAAATGTTACTTTGACAAGTTGTGCTTTCATGTTCTGAAACATGCTTGCATGTTGTGCTACAGCGGTGTTTAAACCAACGTGGTTTTGTTGCAGTGGAAATATTTCAATTAATGTTTATGGTTAGAACATATAAACAAAACTTGGGTTGAAATTAGTTGATTAATCGTTGCATTCCTGGGTGCAGGAAGAGTTTTGTTGAACTCTATCAAGAGAAGGATTAGTGTCTTCTGCCTGTGAGGTCCTTCCAGGCAACTTTTCCTTGGGAAAGCCTGGATTTTAATGTTACTTGGTACAGAAAAATATTCTGAGCAAAACAATCAATACCACCAAGTAAAATGTGCTGAATAGCCAGCACTTGAAATGGGGACGAGTACATCACATTTCTAGCAGTAAAGCTTCAGTTCTTGGTCTCTTAAGTTCACACACACACGCATACACACCCTCTTAGTAAATGCTGTAATCCCAGGATCCCAGAGTGTGATACCTGCCATGTCTCTTTTCTTTCTGTTTATTTCCCCTGACCATTAACTCTGTTAGGTTTAGTTCTGTAAACCACTGAATCACCAGCTTTTTCTTTACAGAATCTGCCCCCACACTTACACCTCTTTTTTGTATGTGCAGGAATAAACTTTCCTCACCCATGTCACCTTTTATGCATTCGTATCCTTTATTAGGAGTCCTAGGACAGTATTTTTTAAAATACCAGCCTAAGCATCCATCATCAAAAGAAAATAATCATAGCCAAATGGGAAAGATTTTCCTAGGCTTTTAAGATATGATAGAATATTACCAGAATGTCTGAAAGGAAACGTTACACATTTAAATCTTTCCTTGTTCCAAAGAAGTATTTGAATAAAGTACAAAAATTCTTGAAATATAAGCAAAAACAAATGAACAAAGGGAAAATTCAGGTCAGAGGGAAAGTTTGATCAGAGAAATGTATATGATAATATGCTACACAGTTACAAAAGTTGGGCCACAAATTCAACTCTGGGCTTCCTGACGGCTAAAGCAAAGAGAAGCAGCTGATCCTCTGCTCCCAAATTAGGGGAAAGAGGGAGAAACCCCTGCTAAGGAATCTTGTTGCCATGAGTGTCAGGTACCCCTAGTACCTTCTGGGACAGTTGCTGCCTTGGTTGGGGGGCAAGCAGAGCCCCAAACAATTTTAAAACAGCATAGTGTAGAGTAAGAATGTCCAGAAAAGGCAAAATCCATAGACACAGAAAGCAGACGGGTGGTTTCCAGGGACTGGAGAAGGGGAGATGGGGAGTGATTGCTAATGGGCCTGAGGTTTCTTTTCAAAGTGGTGGAAATGTTCTAAAGTTAGATAGTGGTAATGCTTGCATAACCCTGCGAATATACTAAAGACCATTGAACTGTATGCTTTAAATGGGTGAATTTTATGGTATGTGAATTATATCTCAATGGAGCTATTATTCTTAAATTTTTTAAATTGCAATTATAAAAGATGGTTAAATAGCATACTGAAAAAAATCAGCTCATGAGTCTAAGATTCATGTCTTCCACGAGATGTGCACATCTTAGGGGCAGTGTCACAGCTGAGGAACTGCTTTAAGGGGGATTGGGTCATATTGGGTAGAAATTGTACTCTGCAATTTCTAAGTTTCTTTCCATTGTGAACATTCAATTTTTGACCACCTGTAAAAAGATGATGAGGTTATGAGATAACTTGGGATGTATTTGAACATATTTGATAGTATAAAAGAATTACTTTTCATTGTTAATGTATGATAACGGCATTGTGGTGATTTTTTAAAAGGTCTTTATCTTTTAGAGATACATACTGAAGTATTTCTAAATAAAATGCTATTATTTCTGAGTAGCCTTGAAAATAATATAGTAGATAGGGTTTAGATGAAACAAGATCGGCCATATGTTGATAACTGTTAAAGCTGGATTCATTACATTATCTCTTTACTTTTGTGTAAGTTTGAAATTTTTCATGATAAAATGTTAAAACAGTTTTTATCATTCTCTGTTAACTACAAAAAAAAATCTAGCAACATAGCTAGGGTACTTGCTCATGAGAAATTATGCTATTTGCAGCACTTGTCTCATTTGCTGATTTATGGGTGACTTCTGAGAGATTGGAAGCCTGGGTACTGGCTCGAAGTCACACGTATAAGTAAGCATGAAATTCTAGTAAGGTCATCCACAGCTTTTTCAGCCTTCCCTGTGCTTCTCAGATACTGCATCATGGGTTTGTGAAGGGAATAGCTGCCACTCTTCAGAAAGGCAGAGGAGAACTCTTATCTCTTCTCTCAAGGGTTTTTGCCTTTTACATTTCTTTGTCTCCTAATTTGGCATTTGAGTGCTAAAGTACTTAAATGTAATATCTTCTCAGGTGGGGAGCTAAATTTTTTTAGCAAGATGCTAAAGAATAGAATTTATCCTTGACTTCCTTGTGAACTTGAAACCCATGGGATGAAACCATGTACACACATACCCCTAAGACTGAAAATGGGTGTGGAAAGGGGTAACGTTAACAGTGACATATGTTTGTGAATAAATACCAGCTTCTCTTTTAGTACTTTTTTTCAGGTACTCTTTGTTCTCAAGGGAGATTGAAACTGGGCACTTGTATTTCCTTCTCTGATTCTCAAGATTGGAATTCTTGTTTATAGAAACATTTATTACATTGTATCTCAGGTGTTACATTACACTAGAGGTACAGGTTCATTGTAACTGAAACTCATTCTTGTGTTCAGCACACATTTGTGTGTCTACTGTATATGGTAGGTATGTCCTCTTTGCAGTGGCCTGCTGGGAAGCTGAATTCTTACGCTAGTTTTGGATTCCTGGCATTATCTTCCCTAAAGAACCAACTTTGGTTTTTTGGAACAACAATGACTTTCTTGGAGTTTACAAGCCATTTAGCTCAAGATAAAATAGGTGAAAGAACTTTAAAGTGCAGTAGATGTTCTACCACTGACCTATATCCCCCCAAACAGTTTGAATCATTGAAAGCACCTAGTGACTACCATGTGACAATCGTTGGAGGTCTGTTTCACTTCATAAGTACTTTGGCGTAATGTTCCTTGTAATATCCATGAAATTTCAATGTTACTTAAGACTTTAAAGACAGACACAGAGTTCCGAGGCCTAAGATAGCTTTATATATATTCATCTTATTTCTGTCTTTAAGTCAGGGTCTCTCTTGAGCTTGTCTTGTTTAATATGCAGCAGTGCTAATTAAGCACAAAGCCCAGCACTTTGAAGACAACTACTGCTCTATTCTTCTCCTTTGACCATAGCAACAACTTTCCCCCTATGAACCTATCTGTGCCAAGTACTTTGCATACATTATCTCATTTAATCCTCAAAGCAACCCTGTGAGGTAGGTGGCTCTACCCTTGTTTTACAGAGAAGGAAATCAAAGCTGAGCAAGGTCAGATGTCTTTCCACACGACTAGCTGTAAAGCTAGGAATCAAAACCAGGTTTTCTTAGTTCCAAAGCCCATGCTTTTTCCTGTAAAGTGTGTTTCCTCTTCTTGTTGTTTGGTAAATATTGGCTGAATTGATGCATATTTTGGATGCGTGACAGATCTTTTGCATATCTCCTAAATTTATATGAGATGAAATGGTTATGAGTTTGTAAGGACTATCAAAGGCATTATATGAATGGGAATCTTTGACTAAACCTGTATTTTGTTATCTAGGCATAGGAAGGCAGAGGCCACCTCTACCGACTCCTGTTCCATTCAGAAGTGTGCTTTTTGCTGTTGCATCAGGGTTTTACAGAGTGCACTCAGTGCCTAAGGCAAACTGCTCACGTTCTCTATGGGAAAGAAAATCATTGTTCTTGGTCAAGTGACCAGTTAGCCCTGCTGGTTTTGGAGCACAGCTGTTAATGAAGGTTCGCCTCTCCTGTTAGCTTGGATGCATAAACGGCTGCTGTCACAGGCAGGTCAGGGTATGTGTGTGGAGATAGATTGGATCTATAAGTACGAATCAAAAATCAATCAGCAAAGATTTACTGAGCATTTGTGACATGCCTGACACTATGCTAAGAGTGCTGAAGGATTAAAATATAAGGACGTGTGACATACAGTCTCTCAAAGGTTTACACCTCATTGGTGCAGGTATGACTTACGGAGGGACAGAAAGAAGTTGAATTTGAGCTGGATACTCAAGTATGAATAAAATTCAAGGAAAAGGAGAAGAGTGGAAAGGCGGGAAGGACATTCCAAATGCAGGAAAAAGGTGTCAAGTATAGTTTGGAGATACAAGAGTGCATATGTAAATGTGCCCCTGGAATAGAATAGACCAGTTCTGCTAGGCCAGAGATATGGCTGGAATCATAGAGTATCTTGAGTGCTGACAAAGACATACAGATTCTATCCTGTAGCTACCTGAGTGTCTGATCGGCAGAGAAGTATATGATCAAAACAGGTGCCTGGGGCTTCCCTGGTGGCGCAGTGTTTGAGAGTCCGCCTGCCATGCAGGGGACACGGGTTCGAGCCCCGGTCCGGGAAGATCCCACATGCCGCAGAGCGGCTGGGCCCGTGAGCCATGGCCGCTGAGCCTGCGCGTCCGGAGCCTGTGCTCTGCAACGGGAGAGGCCACAACGGTGAGAGGCCCGCGTACCGCAAAAAAAAAAAAAAAAACAGGTGCCTGTGGGTGGGTTGGACTGACAGGTGGGGAGGCCAGTTAAGAGGCTGTGGATTTGTTTAGGTGTTTGGGTAATAAATCCTGAACTAGGGTTTTGGCTGAGGAAGCTGAAAGAAAGAGGCAGATGGAAGACATTGCGAAGAGAGAAGAAACAGAACTTGCTGAGTTAGTGACTGGATGTGCAAGTCTAGTGAAGGTAAGGAAGAGGAGCCCTCAAAGATGGCCCAGTGATCCTGACCTGGGGGTCTTAGGAGAAGAGCAGTGCTGTTTTATTAAATGTACTATGGAAGTCAGAAGAGGGAGGTAGGTTGGAGGAGATAAAGTTTTACATTTGAGGCACTGGTCCATCAACAGGAAATGTCTGCTCAGCAATGGGAGAGGATGGCTGTGCCCTGCTCCCTCCTCTGATTGGGCAGGCGCCCTATCTGCATATGATGCCATGGCAGACCCTCAGGTCCCCCCAGGCATGACTTGTTATGGGAAGTGATAAATAATTTAATGTTTGTAAGGGATATATGAGTTGATTCTTTCTAGATAATACGTGTGTGTGTGTGTGTGTGTATAAGATCTTTTCTCCATCTTTCCTAGTAACGTTGGTCCTCCCCAAATGGGAAGGACGACATATTCTTTGAAGGAATCCGTGAGAAATGAGAAGCAGGAGGCACAGACTTGGTGGGGCTGGTAGTGGGGCAGCAGAGTGCACCACTGCAGGTACTTGACAGTCTTCGGGAGTGACATCAGTACTGGATATCCACGAAGGCCACGACTGTAGGTGCTTCCTGAGGTGACTGCTGTGTGAGCCCTACACTCACAATCATCAGTTTTACAGGATCCCTTTGAGAGGCACAGTGTAAACAGAGTTGGACTTATCCTCACACAGGATCTTTGATTCTTTAACAGCGTTAACTGATTAGAATATACTGTGTAAGACTTAGATTTACCTCCCCCAACCACTCTCAGCCCCCTGCATTCTCCCTGTAGTCAATACAGAATTGAAGCATAGTAAATAGCTTATATGTCTTGATTTTCCCTCTTTTTATTAAAAAAAAAAAGTTTAACTGCTCAGACCCTGGGGAATATATGTAAAGTATATTCTGATTTAATTTAATTTCATTGACAAAATTAAATTTCTCACTAAAACAAAAATGGGGGGAAATGTTTCAGCTACATTGGAGTACAAAAGGGTAGGAATTTGTGGACCACCTGCTGTCCAGTATTAGAATGTGTAGAAAATTAATAGAAGTATTTTTAATTAATTTAAATGTTTTTCTTTGATTACATCAGTCTGCAAGTTTATTAGCTAATAATTCCTTCAGCTTTATCAGTCCAACAGTTCTGTCCTTGCACGTGGCCCAGTGATGGGGAGCAGCAGTTGTAAATATGCATATTCACTCTGCTGGGTCCTCAGCATACACAGCATGTGTGAGAGAAAAGGCTCCAAGGGGTTAAGTAAGTTATTGCCCAGCCGTGTCATGAATCCCTTTGCAGCTGTTAACATTAATGTTGTAGAAGAATATTTAAAAACTTGTACAAAACAGAAACAGATTCACAGACATAGAAAACGAACTTTCGGTTACCGAAGGGGAGAGGATGGGGGTGAAGAGAGATAAATTAGGAGTTTGGGATTAACAAACTCCTGTATATAAAATAGATAAGCGACAGGGTCCTACTGTATAGCACAGGGAACTATACTCAATATCTTGTAATAATCTATAATGGAAAAGAATCTGAAAGAGAAAAAATGTATATTTCTGCTGTGCACCAGAAACTAACACAGCATTGTAAATCAACTATACTTCAATAAAAAATGAAAAATGTATAATTTAAGAACTTGTACAATATACTGAGAAAGATTGCAAAACAATAACAAATAGTATGATACCATTTTCATACATACATATAGAACTGAAATAACATGCATCAGATTATTAACAGTGGTTATCTTGTGATAGAACCACCAGTGGTCTTAATTTTCTAATTTCTATATTTATTACTTTTATAATAAAAATGTTTAAAAAATGAAACAGAGTTTTAAAAAGATCATGTGCAGTGAATTACATAAATTTTAGAGGACATGCATGCATTCAGGTGCTATGGTGGTTTGCTTATCTTTGGATGGCCGAATTAATGATGGCCCACACCTTTCCTCCCTTTATTCAAAAAGGCTGTTTTTTGAAGAGTGGTGAAAGAATTCAGGGTGCCTGGAGGACTTCAGGTGAAAGTACTCCAGGTAGACTTCTTACACCAGCATTTATCGAGGGTCTGGATTGGAGCAGAGATACCAGTTTGACAGGAGGACCAAGGGATCCAAGAGGACTGTGAATGATGTTTTCTTGGGAGAAAGCTCTCTCTCCTCTCTTGGATATCTTGTTGAAAGGTTTGGGTAGGTGGGAGTTGTCAGTAGAGGAAGAGTTCCTGGATTACAGGTGATCTGGGTAGAGAATTCTAGACACCCTCAGTAAAAACTGGGCATCATAACATTGACACTGAGTTTTCTCTGTGTTAGACTTTGGGCTAAGAGATTTAGAAACCTTTTTATTTCATCGAATTCTTCCATCCACACTATGAGTTGTAGATATTGTTGTTATGGTTCCCATTTTATAGATGAGGAGCAGTGGCTCAAAGATTAAGTAACTTGCCCAAGGGCTCACACTTTAATAAGTGAAAGAGCCAAGATTTGAACCCAGGTGCATCTTATTCTGGAATTTGTACTTCTAGGGCATGGGATGCATGTCATCCCAGGTGAGATGGTTCCTAGGCTTCGGGAGTTGCTCTCCTTTGCTTTGGAAGGTCTCAAAGTCCAGAGAAGTTTGTAATACATAGATTAAAGATCAACAGATAATAAATTCCCAGTGTCAAAGGCAAAGTGTGGGCCTATGTGGGCATTTCCTGAAGGAGCCTTTCACAGTGCAGCTCTCCAGCGCTCTTGAGGGGATGTTCCCCACAGAAAGGTAAGCATCCTCTCACCTTTGTACACCCCATGTAATATATAAGCCAGGACATGCTTCTCAAAGTATAGCCCCCTTAGCATCAACTGGGAACTTTGTTGGAAATGCAAATTCTCAGGCTCACCCCAGATCTACTGTGTCAGAAACTCTGGAGGTGCGTCCTGTGTTAACAAGTCCTCCTGGGGATTCTGATGCATGAATTGAGCTGAGATGTAGTCCCCACTTTTGAAGAGTTTAGAGTCACCTATTAAATCAGCAAGAGGGATAAAAGCCAAGATGCCATTGTGGTTTTGGTGTACTTTTAATTTTTGTTAAAGATGTGTGCTTGCCTGATTTATCTCAGGAACAGGCTCTTTTCTCTCTGAGCCAAGCTAATTCATGTTATTGGCTTGATGTCAGGGACCTTTTTAACACAGTGCAATTTTGCTAATTGTAATAGTGCTTTCTGCCTTTCAATGAGAGATCATATCCTGGCTAATTCCATGTCCAATTGTAAGTCCAATTTTTTTTTCACGCTTGTTAGTGAAACATCTTGAAGTTTTTTCTCAGTTACCCAGAGGAAGAAGTGATGGTCCTAACAGATAAATCTGCATTCAGAATGTTACTAGTTTCCAGAGCTTTTCAATATGCATTTGGGAGGAAGTGGCCCAGGAATTACCCATAGACATTCTAGGATAGACTGTCACAGAGTCTGTGTGAGGAACAGAGGCCAGTCTCCATTCAGAAAAGCAATTAGACCGTTCATTAATTGTTTATACTTCTTATATCAACCCTAATTGCTTGTTTGAACTTCGGACTGCAGCATACATTATTGTCATTAGTGTCTAATCGGTAATTATGTGTATTAATTTCTCTGTGTTGAATCTTCAAGTGTTGACCCCAATTTCTTGGTTTTTTTCCCTCCTGACATTTATTTTTAAGGCCAAGAGTCTAATAAATAAACAAATAAGTAATTATCCTTTACAACACAGCCTTGACATGTACGTGATTAGGTTAAATACCATTCTCAGTATAGTCACGCAGGAAAAGGGGGAAGTTCTTGAATTTCTATACATATTTTAAAATAATTTTCATGGCTAAAGAGAGGTAAGAGGACCTTATGGAATTTCTGAGGTTATCAGTGACATTGGAGTTCTTTGTTTCAAGAACGTGGGGGACAGGTTTCACCAGATGGGACTTAGGCTAAATTTTGAAGTGGGGACAACCAGCCCTTTTGGAACCGGGCTGTCACAGTGCGGGCAGTGTGGGGAGGTTGGGGCAGGGTGACGGTTATATACTCTAAATCAAGAGTTGGGGAATTCAGCCTCTAATGATTGTTACCTATTATGCCTTACTGGTTCCTACTGTCTGTTGGGGATTTTTAAAAATAAAACAAATTCTATAACCTGGAAGAGAGCTTCTATATAACCCATTATTGGAGCAGGGAGAAAACTGATATTTGACAAGTTTGACTTCCCACAATAGTAACATCAACAGGCTTTGTGGTAGACTTTCCTGTTTGCCAGTTGCTGCTCTGGTGTTAAAGCACAGTAGTTCTAGTTGACTGACACACTGAGACAGGCAGGTAGTACATCATATATCTAATGGTCTGTCCATTACGCCAACCCACTATTCCTTCCTCTGCCATTTTTGCTGCTGCTGAGAGCAGTCTGAGTAGGACTCCCTAAAACAGTGACAGGAAGGGAACTTTTATGATAACATTTGGGACGCTCCCAACCTGTTAAAGAAACTAAAGTCGTCCATAGATTTTTTTTTTTTTTAATCTGAAAGAACAGAGCACCTTGACCATAAATACCAAAGATCTCCAAGCCCGAGGATGACGACTGTACCAAAGCATAAATGTTAGCATCTTAAAATCTAAATGTCTTCAAAGCAGAAAAAGGGTACCTATTTATAAATTATAAGTTAGAAAGCTACAAGTAAGCAGATAATTAATTTTGGAAGCATGAGAATCTTAGAAAGTTAAAACATAGTAATTCCATTGATACGTAGCTGGGTAATTATCCTTAACTCCTAGTGATTCGGAAATTATTAATGTTGGCATTTTCTATGTCTCTGACTTATTTCCGTGTTTTACCTGGTTTTTGCTTTTGTTTATTTTTGATTTTGCTTTTTGCCCAATCATACTTCGAAAAGAAGGCAGGCCAGGAATGAAAAAGAGCCCACACTCAAATTTAGCATGGCCACATTTGGATACCTAGATCTTTACAGACCTAACTTTTCAACTAAAAAGCATCAAAGAGATCCTTTTCTGGTCCTGCTTCCAAACATTAGCGTATTTTCTCTTCTTCCATAAAATTTTTCAGGTAATTTCTACAGGAGTCCCTACCTTGAGAGTGTATCATTTAAATGAAAATCTAAATAAAAGTTAATAATAAATAGGTATCTTGCTTGCATAATATGTTATATGCTTCTTGCTGGCTTCAGCCTCACTTCTACTCCACTCCCATATACAGTCTTCCTCACAGAGGCCCACAAAGCTTATAAATCAAATTATGTCTCATACCCATGTTCGTGAGAGCTGGCTTTTTTTTTTTTTTTTTTTTTTGTGGTACGCAGACCTCTCACTGTCGTGGCCTCTCCTGTTGTGGAGCACAGGCTCCGGACGCGCAGGCTCAGCGGCCATGGCTCACGGGCCCAGCCACTACGTGGCGTGTGGGATCATCCCGGACCGGGGCACGAACCCACGTCCCCTGCATCAGCAGGCGGACTCTCAACCACTGCGCCACCAGGGAAGCCCAGAGCTGGCCTTTTTTGATCCAGAAGGGAGAGACATTCAGTTTGAGCTAGGGTTCCAGTGCTAAAAAGACTGATCCTTCTGAATTATGATACTCTAGCTGGACTCCCCAGTACTGCTCAGGACAATAATGAATCATCAGTCTCTGCTGCTCCTGGGAGGACATGGAGTTGCTCATGTGAGAAGCAGCTCCACGACAGAGCAGCTCCTGCCACTGGGAGCACCTGCCTTTGAGATCACTGATGTTTGGAGCCAGCAGGTTTTATGTCCACGGTTGCTGTGAGCAGTCAGGTGCACTTCGGCTTCGGCAGCTCTGAAAGGTGGCTTCCTATCCCTTTGAAGGCCCCCACTGACTCTGGATGTCCCCAAGCAAAATTTGTCGTGCCACATAGACTATATTTTAAGTTATATGAAAAATGGGCTTTTTTTTTTTTGAATCAGCGATTAGATTAGAATTGACTGGGGATGGGAGGTGGATTTCCTAGTAAACTGTAGCTAAACATTTTTGCATTTTCAAGTAGGTTTTGGAACCATTGTCTCTGGAGTCCTAGTTGATAGGATAGATTTGTCTTAAGTCTACAGTGGTTTAGTTGTGGTTCTTCCTGAAGGAAGGTCATCTTACTAAAAGTAGGTTCTTGGCTACTTCAGTTAGCAAGGATTGTAAAGGAATGGACGTGGCCTTGCCAAAAAGAAAACTTTCAGACCACCCACCAAACCAGAGGTAGGCTAGGACTTTTTTCCTATGTACAGCCTCCCACAGCTCATTTTTATTGCCACCCAGTGGCATTTGCAGTATTAAATGGTGCCAGTGATATTTCAACCTGTTGGGAAACAGCTAAACTGTGTACTGCGACCAGAGCTATTTGTTTGGTCAGCTCCTTCAGGCTCTCATTTTTGTGACCAGTGTTTTGTTTATGAGTGTCTTCTCCTCTATGGTTTCCGGCTTCAGTGACCAGGGGTGGGAGTTGCGGAGGCTCGGGGGAGAGGGCAGACAGAAGATGGTTGGACTCACTTCATTTCCTGAATCATGTTCAGCATTCTTCTGTGTCTTGGTTCCATCTTGGCCAGGCAACACTTCCCACTAGTTTGTCAGACCAACTTTCCCAGCCGCCTCTGGGGGCAGGAAGGAAAACCACACCTTGCTCTGTGTCACCAGTTAACAGACAGAGTTTTGTTCAGTAAATATTTATAGAACCTCCCTACTAACCTCGAACCCTGCAACCTTGAACCTTTGAAAAGTTTATTCTCCCTGCCTGGTCTCCCAAGGAACTGTTTGGGCCTAGGCAGTACACCTCAGGGGGACAGCGATGGGGCCCTTCATCTCAGACCAGACACCGCAGAAACACATCCCTCCTGATCTCAACCCTGAACTTGGTGGACTGTGCCCCATTTTAGGGGGCGAGAGTTCATGGGAAAGGGTCAGGGATGCGTTGTCTTTTACTATTATCCCCTTTAATTTGTCAGGTTACACCTTTGTGATCAGAGGAAGTGTAGAGCAGCATATGGAGAGGAACAAGCCTCTGACCCAGTGAGTATCTCCTGGCTCTGCACACAGCAGTGGTAAGGTTGTCAACCTCCATGAGCTGTTCCTTTTCCCTGCAAGAGAGATTAGTGCCCTCTGGTAATTTTGGAAATAAGTTAGATACACCCTGAATATCCAACGATAGGGAATTGGTTAAATACACTAGGGTTTATCTTTGCTAAGAAATACTATGTTGAATTTTTAATACTGTACAAAATATGGTATGTTGAAGAAAAAGAGACATCACGGAAAACAGGATTCCAATTTTATAACAACAAAGAAGGGAAAGCATCAAGTTGTTAATAGTTTCCTTTGATGGGATTATGGGAGATTTATAGCCTTCTTTTCTTATTCCTACACCGAACATTTATTACATTTGGTTTTTTGTTGCAGACTCTTATCTATCATACCCAAAAGTACATAAAACACATATATGAAGTTTAAAGAATGAGTCTAAAGTGAATACCCATGTCACCACTACCCAGGTCAGGAACATTAAAAGCAACATTACTTTTATCATTGGAATACTGACAATAAAAATGTTATTAAAATCTGCTTTTCCTGAGCCCCTCACATGGCTATGGTAGGAATAAAATAAGACTGTATATGAAAGTGCTTGTGCTTATTAAATCTTTTTTAATCATTTTTTAAACATCTTTATTGTAGTATAATTGCTTTACAATGTTGTGTTAGTTTCTGCTGTATCACAAAGTGAATCAACTATATGTATACATATATCCCCATATCCCCTCCCTCTTGTGTCTCCCTCCCACCCTCCCTGTCCCACCCCTCTAGGTGGTTTAGTAAATCTTAAAATGTCCGTCGAGCATAAGGAGTTATCTCTCCTCTAAGGTGCCAAAAATGACAAGAGCACATGAGCAATAAGTCATTGCTGAAGTCTGAGGCTGCTTGTGTCATACAGAGATTTGCACTGCAAATGGATCATTTATACCACTTGTCCTATCTGCATGTTCTTCCCTCACAGGAAAGCCCTGAGGCACAGTCTTGGGCACTGGGAGAAGTATTGGTGACTGACTTGATGTGAAAACCTCTTTCCTCCATTTCAGGGTGAATACCTGGGTTGCTGCACATGGTGGAGGGAGGTTGTGTGTATGTGTTGATGGGTTGGTTTCACCACACTCAGAATTCCAAGCAGTAATACTTTTTTTTTTTTTTTGCTTTATTGTTGAATTATCTAGTCTTTCATTGTTTGATGTGAAGTTCAATTGGAAGCAGGCAGTGAATTAATCATAATTTAATTTTTTCACCTGTTACTGTTGTCAAGGCTGCTATATAATTTGTGGGGTAAAATACAGAATGAAAGTGTGGGGTCTCCTGATCAAAAAAAAAACAGGAAAAAGTGTCATTAAAAGTACTAAAATATAAAGCTTTTTCCTTTCTTCCATGTTCTCTATCTTGACTTGTCATGATGTATTTTTTATTTGCTATTTAATGTCATTCTAAGTGAAGGAATATTAAAGATTTTCATTATTATTATGAATTTTTACTGTTGACTTTTATATCTTGCAATGCCAGTTTAAAATGTAAATATGTGGATTTAACTCATATGTGAAATCACCAGAATTATACAATTTGTATTTTGTAGCTCTTACATTGTTCTTACTAGAACAGTGGAAATACTGCACAAAACTAACTCAGCTGTTTTTATTTCACTTAATGTGTGCACATTCTACCAATACTCTACATGTGGCTTACTGATAGTAAGGATTAATGGAAAAGGGACTGTGGATTGCCCTATCTTTTCCTTTCCTTTTACCATCATCCTTTCAATGTAAGTGCTTGGCTTGCATAAGAAAGTAATGTGTGTAAGAAAGGATACTGTAGTCCTTCACTGGTCATTCATGTTTCTTAGAATGTCTTTGCCTTCTCTCTATGTTCCAAGCAAGTTCTGGTTCCAGTGGAAAAAGTGACGTCTTGGGGCTTTACCTCCACTTACTGTGATGTGAAGACATCACATGCTTGCCTTGTACTTGCTCTGAGTCTTGCTGAACTCGCACATGTGGTGGGCCCACCAGAAATCTCTGCTTAAAGGGCATCACAAATGCTCTGTGCAAAGAGGGGGACAAAGAGTGGCAACATGCACATTACATATGTCTCCTGCTCACACACGCTCCGTCCTTTGGACTTTACTTACAAAACACAAATTCAAAGACAAAACATAAGAATTTCTGCGTGGTGACAGGAGAGCATTAAACCAAGTGTTGGGGGCCCTTCTGAGCACAGGACCTGTGTGACTGCACAGGTCACATGCCCATAAAGCCAGACCTAAGTATTGTTATTTTTGTAATCCTTATGATTGGATCTTGAAAACCTTCCCATGGCTTTCTATTCTGGGTTATGAGTCCTCCTTATCTGGAATCTCATGGGGCCCAGAATTCTGTCCAGCGTGAATTCCAGGTTTTCTTGACAATGACAAATAGCAGTTATTCATGGTACAAAGCACTGCTTGCTATTGATACCAATTCATTCTTTCATTATGTGTTTATCAGTCAGACACATTTGCCCATGGATCCTGAAAAGGAAAGAAATGAAGTTGAGTCTAAAAGTCCAGGATTTTGGAACCAAGTCATTTTGCTGTACAGCAGAGATGGGCACAACATTGTAAATCAACTCTACTTCAATTTTTAAAAAAAGCGAAAAAAATAAGTCCAGGATCTTGGGATTTAAGAAGTTTAATAAACAAAATTTATAATCAGTACCTTCACAATTGTACTTCTGTTGGCAGATGTTACTGTTGGGTTTATACACTCATTCATGGGCTGGTAAGATGTTTGCAAACCAATAGTTTCCTTTATTTTTTTTTGAATTTTTGAATTTTATTTATTTATTTTTTCTACAGCAGGTTCTTATTAGTTATCTGTTTTATACATATTAGTGTATACATGTCAATCCCAATCTCCCAATTCATCCCACCACCACCACACTCCCCTCCCCACGACTTTCCCCCCTTGGTGTCCATACATTTGTTCTCTACATCTGTGTCTCTATTTCTGCCTTGCAAACCGGTTCATCTATACCATTTTTCTAGATTCCACATATATGCGTTAATATACGATATTTGTTTTTCTCTTTCTGACTTACTTCACTCTGCGTGACAGTCTCTAGATCCATTCATGTCTCTACAAATGACCCAATTTCATTGTTTTTTACGGCTGAGTAATATTCCATTGTATATATGTACCACATATTCTTTATCCATTCGTCTGTCAATGGACACTTAGGTTGCTTCCATGACCTGGCTATTGTAAATAGTGCTGCAATGAACACTGGGGTGCATGTGTCTCTCTGAATTATGCTTTTCTCTGGGTATATGCCCATTAGTGGGATTGCTGGGTCATATGGTAATTCTATTCTTAGTTTTTTAAGGAACCTCCACACTGTTCTCCATAGTGGCTGTATCAATTTACATTCCCACCAGCAGTGCAAGAGGGTTCCCTTTTCTCCACACCCTCTCCAGCATTTGTTGTTTGTAGATTTTCTGATGATGCCCATTCTAACTGGTGTGAGGTAATACCTCATTGTAGTTTTGATTTGCATTTCTCTAATAATTAGTGATGTTGAGCAGCTTTTCATGTGGTTCTTGGCCATCTGTATGTCTTCTTTGGAGAGATGTCTATTTAGGTCTTCTGCCCATTTTTGGATTGGGTTGTTTGTTTTTTTTAATACTGAGCTGCATGAGCTGTTTGTATATTTTGGAGATTAATCCTTTTCCATTGATTCGTTTGCAAATATTTTCTCCCATTCTGAGGGTTCTCTTTTCGTCTTGTTTGTAGTTTCCTTTGCTTTGCAAAAGCTCTTAAGTTTCATTAGGCCCCATTGGTTTATTTTTATTTTTATTTCCATTACTCTAGGAAGTAGATCAAAAAAGATCTTGGTGTGATTTATATCAAGAGAGCGTTCTTCCTATGTTTTCTTCTAAGAGTTTTATAGTGTCTGGTCTTACATTTAGGTCTTTAATCCATTTTGAGTTTATTTTTGTGTATGGTGTTAGGGAGTATTCTGATTTCATTCTTTTACATGTAGCTATCCAGTTTTCCCAGCACCACTTATTGAAGAGACTGTCTTTTCTCCATTGTATATCCTTGCCTCCTTTGTCATAGATTAGTTGACCATAGGTGCGTGGGTTTATCTCTGGGCTTTCTGTCCTGTTCCATTGATCTATATTTCTGTTTTTGTGTCAGTACCATATTGTCTTGATTACTATAGCTTTGTAGTATAGTCTGAAGTCAGAGAGGCTGATTCCTCCAGCTCTGTTTTTTTTCCCTGAAGACTGCTTTGGCTATTAGGGTATTTTTGTGTCTCCATACAAATTTTAAGATTTTTTGTTCTAGTTGGGTAAAAAATGCCACTGCTAATTTGATAGGGATGCATTGAATCTGTAGATTGCTTTGGGTAGTATAGTCATTTTCACAATATTGATTCTTCCAATCCAAGAACATGATATATCTCTCCATCTGTTTGTGTCATCTTTGATTTCTTTCATCAGTGTCTTATAGTTTTCTGAGTAGAGGTCTTTTACCTCCGTAGGTAGGTTTATTTCTAGGTATTTTATTCTTTTTGTTGCAGTGGTGAGTGGGATTGTTACCTTAATTTCTCTTTCTGACCTTTCATTGTTAGTGTGTAAGAACGCAAGAGATTTCTGTGCATTAATTTTGTATCCTGCCACTTTAGTTTTCTGGTGGCATCTTTAGGATTCTCTATGTATAGTATCATGTCATCTGCAAAGAGTGACAGTTTCACTTCTTCTTTTCCAATTTGTATTCCTTTTATTTCTTTTTCTTCTCTGATGGCTGTGGTGAGGACTTCCAAAACTATGCTGAATAGTAGTGGTGAGAGTGAACATCCTTTTCTTGTTCCTGATTTCAGAGGAAATGCTTTCGGTTTTTCACCATTGAGAATGATGTTTCCTGTGGGTTTGTTGTATATGGCCTTTATTGTATTGAGGTAGCTTCCCTCTATGCCCACTTTCTGGAGAGTTTTTATCATATATGGGTGTTGAATTTTGTCAAAAGCTTTTTCTGCATCTATTGAGATGATCATATGGTTTTTATTCTTCAGTTTGTTACTATGGTATATCACATTCATTGATTTGCATATATTGAAGAATCCTTGCATCCCTGGGATAAATCCCACTTGATCACGGTGTATGATCCTTTTAATGTGTCGTTGGATTCTGTTTGCTAGTATTTTGTTGAGGATTTTTGCATCTATATTCATCAGTGATACTGGTCTGTAATTTTCTTTTTTTGTAGTATCTCTGTCTGGTTTTGGTATCAAGGTGATGGTGGCCTCGTGGAATGAGTTTGGGACTGTTCCTTCCTCTGCAATTTTTTGGAAGAGTTTGAGAAGGATGGGTGTTATCTCTTCTCTAAATGTTTGATAGAATTCACCTGTGAAACCCTCCAGTCCTGGACTTTTGTTTGTTGGAAGATTTTTAATCACAGTTTCAATTTCAATTTCTTTTTTTTTTTTTTTTTTTTGCGGTATGTGGGCTTCTTACCGCTGTGGCCTGCCCTGCTGCGGAGCACAGGCTCCGGACGCGCAGGCCCAGCGGCCATGCCCATGGGCCCAGCCGCTCCACGGCATGCTGGATCCTCCCGAACCGGGGCACGAACCCGCGTCCCATGCATCGGCAGGCAGACTCTCAACCACCGCGCCACCAGGGAAGCCCCTCAATTTCATTTTTAATCACAGTTTCAACTTTGATTGGTCTCTTCATATTTTCTGTTTCTCCCTGGTTCAGTTTTGGAAGGTTATAACTTTCTAAGAGTTTGTCCATTTCTTCCAGGTTGTCCACTTTATTGGCATAGAGTTGCTTGTAGTAGTCTCTTAGGATGCTTTGTATTTCTGTGGTGTCTGTTGTAACATCTTCTTCATTTCTAATTTTATTGATTGAGTCCTCTCCCTCTTTTTCTTGATGAGTCTGGCTAAAGGTTTATCCATTTTATTTATCTTCTCAGAGAACCACCTTTTAGTTTTATTGATCTTTGCTATTTTCTTTGTTTCTATTTCATTTATTTCTGCTCTGATTTTATGATTTCTTTCCTTCTACTAACTTGGGGTTTTGTTTGTTCTTCTTTCTCTGGTTCTTTTGGATATAAGGTTAGATTGTTTATTTGAGATTTTTCTTTTTTCTTGAGGTAGGATTATATTGCTAGAAACCTCTCTCTTAGAACTGCTTTTGCTGCATCCCATAGGTTTTGGATCATCGTGTTTTTGGTGTCATTTGTCTTTAGGTATTTTTTGATTTCCTCTTTGATTTCTTCAGTGATCTCTTGGTTATTTAGTAACATATTGTTTAGCCTCCATGTGTTTGTGTTTTTTATGTTTTTTTCCCCTTAATTTATTTCTAATCTCATAGCGTTGTGGTCAGAAAAGAGGCTTGATATGATTTCAATTTTCTTAAATTTACCAAGGCTTGAATTGTGATCCAAGATGTGATCTATCCTGGAGAATGTTCCATGTGCACTTGAGGAAAAAGTGTAATCTGCTGTTTTTGGATGGAATGTCCTATAAATGTCAATTAAATCTATCTGGTCTATTGTGTCATTTAAAGCTTGTGTTTCATTATTAATTTTCTGTCTGGATGATCTATCCATTGGTGTAAGTGAGGTGTTCCCCACTATTATTGTGTTACTGTTGATTTCCTCTTTTATAGCTGTTAGCAGTTGCCTTATGTATTGAGGTGTTCCTATGTTGGGTGCATATATATTTATAATTGTTCTATCTTCTTCTTGGATTGATCCCTTAATCATTATGTAGTGTCCCTCCTTGTCTCTTGTAACATTCTCTATAGTCTATTTTATCTGATACAAGAATTGCTACTCCAGCTTTCTTTTGGTTTCCATTTGCATGGAATATCTTTTCCATCCCCTTACTTTCAGTCTGTATGTGTCCCTAGGTCTGAAGTGGGTCTCTTGTAGACAGCATATATATGGGTCTTGTTTTTGTATCCATTCAGCAAGCCTGTGTCTTTTGGTTGGAGCATTTAATCCATTCACATTTAAGGTAATTATCAATATGTATGTTCCTATTACCATTTTCTTAATTGTTTGGGGTTTGTTTTTGTAGGTCCTTTTCTTCTCTTGTATTTCCCACTTAGAGAAGTTCCTTTAGCATTTGTTGTAGAGCTGGTTTGGTGGTGCTGAATTCTCTTAGCTTTTGCTTGTCTGTAAAGCTTTTGATTTCTCCGTCAAATCTGAATGAGATCCTTTCTGGGTAGCGTAACCTTGGTTGTGGGTTCTTCCCTTTCATCACTTTAAATATATCATGCCACTCCCTTCTGGCTTGTAGAGTTTCTGCTGAGAAGTCAGCTGTTACCCTTATGGGAGTTGCCTCCTATGTTATTTGTCATTTTTCCCTTGTTGCTTTCAATAATTTTTCTTTGTCTTTAATTTTGTCAGTTTGATTACTGTGTGTCTTGGCGTGTTTCTTCTTGGGTTTATCTTGCCTGGGACTCTCTGCACTTCCTGGACTTGGGTGGCTATTTCCTTTCCCATGTTAGGGAAGTTTTCGACTATAATCTCTTCAAATATTTTCTTGGGTCCTTTCTCTCTCTCTTCTCCTTCTGGGACCCCTGAAATGTGAATGTTGGTGAGTTTAATGTTGTCCCAGAGGTCTCTTAGGCTGTCTTCATTTCTTTTCATTCTTTTTTCTTTATTCTGTTCCACAGCAGTGAATTCCACCATTCTGTCTTCCAGGTCACTTATCTGTTCTTCTGCCTCAGTTATTCTGCTATTGATTCCTTCTAGTGTATTTTTCATTTCAGTTATTGTATTGTTTGTCTCTGTTTGTTTGTTATTTAATACTTCTGGGTCTTTGTTAAACGCTTCTTGCATCTTCTCGATCTTTGCCTCCATTCTCTTTCCGAGGTCCTGGATCATCTTCACTCACTATTCTGAATTCTTTTTCTGGAAGGTTGCCTATCTCCACTTCATTTAGTTGTTTTTCTGGGGTTTTATCTCGTTCCTTCATCTGGTACATAGTCCTCTGCCTTTTCATTTTGTCTGTCTTTCTGTGAATGTGGTTTTTGTTCCACAGGCTGCAGAATTGTAGTTCTTGCTTCTGCTGTGTGCCATCTGGTGGGTGAGGCTCACCAATAGTTTTCTGAACTTATCTCCAGAGGCTATTGTAGTATTTTGCCCATGTGCCTATGATAGAACAATTCCTCAGAAAATATCCCCAAATTCTTTCCATTTGTAACTAATTTTGCCAGACCCTTTAGTAAGTGGAGGCCACAAAACTTGGTAGTTAAAGAGTCTAAGCTCTGATTGGGCAGACCTGAGTGTGTATCCTGCCTCTACCTCTTACTAGGCATAAGACTAGGCAAGTCATCTATGGCTCTGAGCTTGGTTTCCTCACCTGTAAAGAGGCAGTGATAAGAATAGCTAGCTCAAAGGATTTTGCTTGATGATATACAGAAAATGGGTTAGTTTGATGTTTGGCACAGACTAGGCATTCAATTTTAGCTATTATGCTTATTAGTATAAAACTGAAAAAAAAGACTTCAAATGATGATGCTTGTAATTAGAAGCTAAATAAATCGGATAATAAATATATTATCAGATTAATATAATAATTAGACTAGTCTCGTTCTATTGGTAACCCAACAGATAGAAATTAAATGCAAAGAAGAAAATGGTGCTGGTCTGTACCAGACTGTGAACGTTTTGAGATGGGAAACGTGTCTTTCATTTCTGTATCCTTAGCTCAGTATGTAGTAGGTGCTTGTTGATTAAACTGTGAACTTATAAATAGGTACATATTTTATTTTTCACTTCATGTGACATTTATCCTTCTAAATTTACAAACAAACCAAGCGATCTGTTTTTCAAGTCAGTAGAAATTGCATGGGCTTAATGTGGGATTTTTGTGTGTGAGGATCCCATTTGCTTTTTGACAATTGGAAAAAAGAAAAAAGGTAGGAAAAAACCAAACAGACAAATTTGAGTGATATGTTTACTTTTTAAAAAATTTTTATTTTATTTATTTTTATTTTTGGCTGCATTGGGTCTTCGTTACTGTTCGCGGGCTTTCTCTAGTCGTGGCGAGCGGGGGCCACTCTTCATTGCAGTTGCAGGCTTCACCTGTTGCGGAGCATGGGCTCCAGGCTCGTGGGGTCAGTAGTTGTGGCTCATGGGCTCTAGAGTGCAGGCTCAGTAGTTGTGGCACACAGGCCCAGCCGCTCCGTGGCATGTGGGATCTTCTCAGACCAGGGCTTGAACCCGTGTCCCCTGCATTAGCAGACGTATTCTTAACCACTGCGCCACCAGGGGAGCCCCAGTATCTTTACTTTAATAAGGATTGGACAATTGGTAATTTTCCATACCTGAACACAGGCTTGACTTGTGAATCCTGGGCTCAGTAGCAGATGGCCTGGAGCCTTAGCTGCATTTGGGCTGCATTGTGGGGCTGGACAGAAACCGCAGCTCCGTGTGGTGGCTTACCTGGACTCAGGGGTTAGAGCCTTCCCCTATACCTCCCTGGCTGGAGAAGCTTTGCCCATCACAGGTGCAGCATCAGAGATAAGCCTCTGCTCCTGGCCAAGCTCAGGTGCATTCCAGCAGGTGGTGGAGAAAGCCAGGCTGTCATTTAGATTCAGGGGAAGATCTGTTTGCCTTTGATAACAAAGCATTTAGGAAGATATTTGAGCCATAGGCACAATTTGAAAGGCTTAAATTTTAAAAGAAAATAATAAAGTAATTCATAAGCCATTTTCTAATAATTGATAAGGGACCAGAGGCCCCTTTGTATGTGGTTTTCTGCCAATTCTATTTAAATCCTCTGTAATGTAAACACTGGAGGATTAGTGACCTAGAGAGGTGTTTTGGGCTTTGAAAATTCTGGGATAAGTTAGAGGCTTTTAACTAGTACAGTTTCAGTTGCCCCCCCCCGCCACTTCAGTGTGCTGCTAAAATCCATATTCTGCAAAAGTCTGTTTTTCAGAACAGTTAAATCCCAGAATGGGTATTTATATCTGCTACTAATGACATGTGAAAACACATAAAAGGGCAGCTTTTAGGTGTGATTTTATTATTTGAAAATTATCTGATGCCATTAATAAATTCTTATGCTTTTTTATACTATTTTAAAGTTGGATTTTGTGTAGATCCAGTTGATTTATTTTTGTAGGAATGGAAAGTTATTTATCTCATTTGTATACCTTCCCATCTTACTTGAGAAACTATTTAAGGACCTTTAAGGATTAAATATCCTCTTAAAGCTTAAATTTAATTCTTCAAATTGCAGTATAGCTGACATATAACATCATATTAGTTTCAGGTACACAACGTAATGATTCGATATTTGTATATATTGTGAAATGATCACCACAATAAGTCTAGTTAACATCCAGCACCATATGTAATTACAAGATTTCTTTATCTTGTGATGAGAACTTTTAAGATTTACTTTCTTGTCATCTTTCAAATATATAATACAATATTATGAATTATAGTCAGCATACTATATATTACATCCTCATGACTTACTTATCTTATAAGTGGAAGTTCATAGCTTTTGATCCCCTTTACCCATTTTGCTCACCTCCCACCTTTGGCAACCACCAGTCTGTTCTCTGTATCTATGATCTTG
The DNA here is from genome assembly GCF_964165515.1 of Mesoplodon bidens. Taxonomy (NCBI): domain Eukaryota; kingdom Metazoa; phylum Chordata; class Mammalia; order Artiodactyla; family Ziphiidae; genus Mesoplodon; species Mesoplodon bidens. The sequence continues at coordinate 101,520,924 of NC_138161.1, read as the reverse complement.
GTTTTTTACTTATATGTTTGTCACATACATGGTTTTTCACTTATATGTTTGCCACATGTAAGTGAAGTCATATAGTATTTGTCTTTTTTACTTAGCATTATGCCCTCAAGATCCATCCATATTGTCGCAAATGGCAAGATTTCATTTTTTTTATGGCTGAGCAATATTCCATTGAGTGTGTATGTGTAAACACACACACACACACACACACACACCATATTGTCTTTATCCATTCATCTGTTGGTGCACCTTTAGGTTGTTTCCATTTCTTGACTATGCTGCAGTGAACATGGGAGTGCAGATAGCTTTTCAAATTAGTGTTTTTGTTTTCTTTGGATAAATACCCAGAAATGGAATTGCCAGATCATCGGTACTTCTATTTTTAAGTTTTTGAGGAACCTCCATGCAGTTTTCCAGAGTAGCTGCACCAGTTTACATTCCCACCAACAGTGCACGAGGGTTCCTTTTTCCAACACTTATTTCTTATCTTTTTGATAATAACCATTCAGACAGTTATGAGGTGATATGTCATTGTGGTTTTGGTTTGTATTTCCCTAATGATAATGATGTTGAATATCTTTTTATGTACCTGTTTGTCATCTGTATGTCTTCTTTGGAAAAATGTCTGTTCGGATCCTCTGCCATTTTTTAATAGAATTGTTTGGGTTTTTTGTTATTGTTTTTATTGAGTTGCATGAGTTCTTCATATATTTTGCACATTAACCCCTCTTCACATATATGATTTGCGCATATTTTCTCCCATTCATTTGGTTGCCTTTTCCTTTTATTGATGGATTCCTTTGCTGTGCAGAAGCTTTTTAGTTTGATATAGTCCCACTTGTAAATTTTTGCTTTTGTTCTTTTTGCTTTTGGTGTGAGATCTAAAATATCATCAACAAGACTGATGTCAAGGAATGTACTGCCTATGTTTTCTTCTAGGAGTTTTATGGTTTCAGGTCTTACATTCAAGTCTTTAATCTATTTTGAGTTAATTTTTGTGTATGGTGTAAGATATGTCCAGTTTCATCCTTTTGCATTTGATTGTCCAGTTTCCCCAGCACGACTTTTTGAAGAGATTGTCCTTTCCCTATTGTATATTCTTGGCTCCTTTGTTGTAAATTAATTGACCGTATATGTGTGGGCTTATTTCTGGGCTCTCGATTCTGTTCCATTGATCTATGTGTCTTTTTTTTTTTTTTTTTTTTTTTTTTTTTTTTAGTACATGCACAGACTCTAGACACTGCTATACTTTTTTAAAATTTTTTATTTATTTATTTTTATTTTTGGCTGTGTTGGGTCTTCATTTCTGTGCGAGGGCTTTCTCTAGTTGCGGCAAGCGGGGGCCACTCTTCATCGCCGTGCGCGGGCCTTTCACTGTCACGGCCTCTCTTGTTGTGGGGCACAGGCTCCAGACGCACAGGCTGAGTAGTTGTGGCTCATGGGCCTAGTTGCTCCATGGCATGTGGGATCCTCCCAGACCAGGGCTCAAACCCGTGTCCCCTGCACTGGCAGGCAGATTCTCAACCACTGCGCCACCAGGGAAGCCCTATGTGTCTGTTTTTATGCTAACCCCATGCTGTTTTGATTACTATAGCTTTGTAATATAATTTGAAATCAGGAATGTGATGCCTCCAGCTTTGTTCTTCTTTCTCAAGATACCTTTGGCTATTCAGGGTCTTTTGTGGTTCCATACAAATTTCAGCGTTGTTTGTTTTATTTCTGTGAAAAGTGTCTTTGGAATTTTGATAGAGATTGCATTGTATCTGTATATTGCTTCGGGTAGTATGGATATTTTAACAATATTAAGTCTTCCAATCCAAGAACATGGAATATCTTTCCATTTTTTTGTGTCATCTGCAGTTTCTTTCATTAACGTCTTATAGTTGACAATCTAATTTTTAAAGTTTGTATTCAACAAAATGGCTTCCTACCCATTTTTGTAAAAACAAAGTCTTCTGTGAAGGAAGCAGGAGTAATCATGCACCTTCTATTGTTGGATAAAGTAGCAGGAAGATTGCTGATTACTTTTTCCGTGGACAGAAATGCAACTGCAAATGATAGAGATGAAAAAAAATAAAACTACCCATGAGGCTTAAACCTGGATTGCTAAAACTCTATACAATAAAAATATTTTCTGGGAGAAGATGATACTGGCTGCAAAGACACAACAGAATCCTCTGCCTGGGTGACTCTCCTTCATTCTCCCTTCTCTGGTCCAGACGCCCTCATCCTTCAAAACCCAACCGAGATGTCACCACTTCCTTGAAGCCTCCCAAACTCCTCTCTGCTGCTCCTGGCTTCCTCTTCTGTGTTGCTTTTGTACTTTACACATACTTCACAAGGAAGGCGCACTTCTCACAGTGTCTGTAATTGTTGGTGTTTATCTTTTTCACTGGATTATGAGCATTTAAGGGCAGGGTCCACATCTGTTTCACCTTTATCTAACCCCCAGTATATTGCCTGGAAAGTAATAAGCACTCAGAGATTCTCCTGAACACTTAACAACCATAAGGCAACACGAAAATAGATGCAAGTGGAGATATTTTGTGTTGGTAGAAATGAATTTTAGATTTTCTCATGTTTTTGTTTATGATTTATAAAAGCAGTCCATTAGATGGGGAAAAAAGGTAACACCAATGTTGGCAATGGGGTGCTGATGAGAGTATAAATGACACACCTTTTCTGGCACACTGTTTGGAAATTTGAAGCTTAAATATGGGCACATGCTTTGACCTAGTAATTCTGTTTCTTATAATGTATTCTAAAGAAATAATGAAGAATTCATCCTGTTATGACATTGAGCATAATTAAAATTACAGCAATTCTACGGCAAACATACTTAAAGGGTATAGCAGCAACAGCTTTCTGATTTTATGTGATCCAAGCCAAATTCCTAAGAACTTGGGATGATAATGATAACTTCTTAAAGTCCTTGTCCTTGTTTTATTTTATTTTATTATTATTATTTTTTTATTTTTTTGCGGTATGCGGGCCTCTCACTGTCGTGGCCTCTCCCATTGCGGAGCACAGGCTCCGGACGCGCAGGCTCAGCGGCCATGACTCACGGGCCCAGCCGCTCCGCAGCATGTGGGATCCTCCCGGACCGGGGCACGAACCCGTGTCCCCTGCATTGGCAGGCGGACTCTCAACCACTGTGCCGCCAGGGAAGCCCTGTCCTTGTTTTATGTTCTCCCATATCATCCAGGCCGTTGTCTTGCATATAGTACATGTTCAGTAAATACTGAGTGAATAAATGAGTTCCTTAAATTGAAACAAAAAGCACCAAATACATTGAGTAATGTAACCTTACTCTTTGCCACCACCAGATTTAACAACTCTTATTTGACATACTTGTCTCCAAGCTTATTTTTCTTTGTGCTTTTTAAATTATGCAAGTAATATGTGCACAGATCTATCGTGCACAGTACTTTAAAATCTGCAAAGCGATTTTAGTATTTTGTGTTCTCTTGATCTAATCAAAAGAGGTCTCACTCTCATTTATTTGATGTAAGGGACAACTGAGCCTGGGAGGAGAGCCAGGATTAGAACTACCACAACTTACTCCTGCTCCAATATTCTTTGTGTTATAGGAGGTTTTGGAGAACTTTTAGGAAACAAGGAGTACCTAGAATGTTTATTTAGGGAGAGTGTGCATCAGTTCCAGAAAGATGTTGACAGATGAGAAAGAATTTAAAGAGGAGCCAACACTGCGGAAGGAAGGACATAGGAGAGATGAAAGGAGCTAAATATGTATAGCTTGGCCAAAGGATGATTAAAGGGGATATGATAACAGTCCCTAAGAATGTGAAGGATGTAAACATCATGGAAAGAGAAAATGTATTTAGAACTGATCAAAGCAGTATATAAAAAGAAATAAAAATTAATGCTAAACATCATGAAAAGCTGTTTTCATGGAGAGACTTGTTAGCTTCTAAGTTAGAATCCCAAGAGAAGTATCCACAGCCCTATATAGGAGGCATTTATGACTGAACTATCCTGCCTACATTTGGGGAGGGCTTTTCCAGTTCTAATTTTGATGGCTGAGATCATGGCCCTTCCTCATATGGATTTGTCACCCAGTTCTGATTGCACAGTTTTGCATATCGGGGTCAAAAGAAAGAGTTATGGTCTCGTAGAAGCCAAACTCAGGCACGTCCCCAACGTCATGCAGTCCAACCTTGCAGAGACTGTCCTTGCAACCTAAATTAAAACCCTAAGAGTGGGGCTTCCCTGGTGGCGCAGTGGTTGAGAGTCCGCCTGCCGATGCAGGGGACACGGGTTCGTGTCCCGGTCTGGGAAGATCCTACATGCTGCGGAGCGGCTGGGCCCGTGAGCCATGGCCGCTGAGCCTGCGTGTCCGGAGCCTGTGCTCCGCAATGGGAGAGGCCACAACAGTGAGAGGCCCACGTACCACAAAAAAAAAAAAAAAAAAGCCCTAAGAGTTTAGCTGATTAACTCCACTCTCAGAAGGTGACAGATTCCTCCTTTCATGGTGCCCCCTGCTGGAAATTTCAGGTTGTGAGCAAGATACAGAGGTGCCTGCTTACTGTTAAATTTAACAGCCACAGTGGGTAAGCAAGTGAGAACATTCCTGAGGGAGCCTAGGAGGCAATGTAGTCTTGTCCTTCAGATGCAGTAAGACAGTGCCATTACACGGATGGGGAATGATCTTGCATGTATTGTGTGTGTGTGAAGTTGTGTTCCCAGAAGGGGCGCCAGAGCCCATGAGATGTCAAATAAAATCTCAGGTCAAAGCTGTAAAAGGTATTCACCTTTCATTGGAATGTAGCCACGGAATTATCTCTGCCCACAGGAGTCAGGCAAGAGAGGTGTCCAAACTAAACAGAAACTTAGAGGTCAGTCTTAAAAGGAGGAGTGTGATGTTTGGAATGGGAGGGGATCAGAGGTCTGTGGGGGCCCTTGAAAGGAGCTGGAAAGAGTGGGCTACCCCACCTCCAAGCCCACATGATCTCTAGCGAAGCTGGGCCCAATGCCTTCTTAGGCCTAGAAGTGCCAAAGTGATTTCAACCAGGTGTAGGAGCAGCCAGCCTTACTGCTCTGGTGAATTCTTTTTTTTTTTTTTTCTTTTTTTTGCGGTACGCGGGCCTCTCCCTGTCGTGGCCTCTCCCGCTGCGGAGCACAGGCTCCGGACGCGCAGGCTCAGCGGCCATGGCTCACGGGCCCAGCCGCTCCACGGCATGTGGGATCTTCCCGGACCGGGACACGAACCCATGTCCCCTGCATCGGCAGGCGGACCCTCAACCACTGCGCCACCAGGGAAGCCCCGCTCTGGTGAATTTGATCTGTCAAACTGAACAGGACTGGAAAAGGTGGTCTGGGGTCCCTGAGCGTCCTGTGACACTACCATGGAGAAAAACCTTCTGAGAGGGAGGAGAGATGCTAATAGACCACCCTTGCTGGAGTAGCCCAGCGTCCTACCACATCAGCTGAGCTAGGACTTGCGTTAACAACATGGAGGTATGTAGTCTGTAAACTTATCTCCCCCCTCCCCGCCCCCGCTTTTGCAGTCTTTTCCTTTTGTGTCACTCTTCCCAGCCCCATTTATTCACTCATTTAACTAAATTGTTGAGCCCCTCCTGTGGCCAGTTAGAAGCCCATGATGGTAAGGGGTGAATTATCATTTTGGTAGTAGGAACGAAGAGGAAATGGTGGATTTTTAGAGATATTTAGGAGCTATGGATGTGGGATTAGGGGGATGCTGGTTAGTATCAGGGCTGTGACTACAGCCTGGGTCTTCAGGTTTCTAGGGCAGGAATCTTTCCTCTCTGCTGTGTAAAGATTTTCATCTCCTCCCAAAGGAACTCTGTAATATACCTTTTCTTTCCTGTCCATGGACTTGGCATTGAATTAACCATAGATACACAATGTCATAAAAGCAGAGGTAGGAGAACTATATACTCCTTAGCAACTTATATTTATGCTCTAAATTCTTTTAGATATAATTTGCTGTGCATATAGATTATTGAGGGATTTAAATGTATTTTCAAGGGTACATATTGTCATAAAATGCAATGTGACATAAAGCACATAAAATTAATGTTTTCTTTTAATAACTACTGTAATTAATAATTTTATCTGTCCTTTTGAAACAAGGACTGCCTTTTGTAGCTTGAGAGCTTACTATGTTATGTGTTCTTCTGTGTGGTGACTGTACCTTCATTATTACACCATGAAGTGGGTGCTGCTCTCCACAGAACAGAGAGGAGACTGCCACACACCGGGTTTGAATAATTGGCCAAGGTCACAGGGTTAGTGGCAGGACTTGGATTTGAACTCACACAGTCTGGCTGCCAAGCCCAAATCCTTGACCACTGTGCTACACTGTTTCTTATGAGAGAGGGCCTTTGGAATTATTTAGCCTGAATCTCATAAGATATGGCCAAAGACATTTGAGATTATAGTTAATTTCCCTGTTGTAAGCAACACTTAAAATTATTCTAGTCCGTGTTAATGCTGGCTGGAATACTGTGGACAAGTGTCAGTGCACTTCTCACCTCATTGGAAACCCATAAAAGTAACTGCCAGGTGTTAACATACACTTTTAAAAAAAGAGCTTTAATACTGCAGAGGTGAGCAAGGCCTCCTGATCTGCCCAGTGTATGATTCTTTGCTCAGAAAAAGTAGAATGGATTGATAGAGGCACTGTATGATTGAGGTATGGGTTTTGACTTTGCTCTTATAGGGAAATAAAGGAAATGTATACAGCATTGGGGAATCAGAGGATATTAATTTGAGTTTGGGCTCCGACATTTTTATCCCTCTGCCCTTGGCGAAGTCACTTTGCCTCTGAGTGTGTTTCCTCATCTTTAAAATGGGGTTGGTACTTTTCACCTTTCCCACCCTGACAGAGATAGTGTTAGAATTATATGAGATAATGTGGGTGAAAAAGGTTTAACCTACATCAGTCTGTGCAGATGCTCGTTACCCCTGAGGGTCAGGAGTGGAGAAGACATACCCGAGCAGAGGTGGGCAGCTGCCTGGAGGAACTTGAGGGTTTCCTTTGATTACTGTATTAATAAGGAATTGTGCACCCTCTTGTGGTGAAGTGAGGGGGTTAAGGGAGTTTTCTGAAAAGTACTTGAATATTGTTATTGTGGGGTTTTTTAAATTGTCACCAGAAATTCTTTCCCAGTAGTGAATGTATGCAGTCTTTCTCAACAAATCCTTAAATTGCAGTGTGAATAAATTGCTTAGTCTTTACTGTTTTCCTTGCAGTAAAAGATGATACATTTTTATCTACGATCTAAATATATGTTATGTTTTCCTCCATTTCTTTCTTGTTCCATTCATAGAGAGCCTTGCTAGGTTTTCTGTTTTCCTACTGTATTTATTTTGTTTTCCTTTGTGGTGTTTGCATTTACTTTTTGCCCTCTGATTTAATATCTGTTAAAATTTTAATACACAGTTAGGGCTTTCTCTGTTGCCTGTGCCAAGGGGCCTCTGGCACCCAGCACAGAGTAAATGCTCAATAAATGGTGTTGCATGGATGCTGACAGTCTTCTTAACCATGCCTCAGTTTCTTTCCTCCTTGTACCCATGGCCACCCCCTTTTCCTTGACATCAGTTTTCCTGAAACACATAGAAATAAATTGAGGAAGTATGGCATTTCAGTCCTTTAACATTATTTTTCTGTTTCCTCTCAAGTAAAATGAGGGGGTGAGAACAGGTGATTTCCAAGATTCTGACTCTGTAGGGATAAGGAAATAAGATCATCTAATTTGGCAGAGCTTAAGAAGGCTGTGAAATGTCTTGTCTCTGTCAGCTGTATTATATCCTCAGTTCCTAGGTGAATAGAGGGAGAAGCAGCAGAACTAGGTAGAGTAAAAGGAAAGGCAGAAGGAAGGGAAGAGGCAGGATGAACAACAGGATAAGAGAACATTGTGTGTTGACGGGGGGAGGTGAGGGGGGTTAACAGGACAGTAGCAGCATTCCAGAAAGAAGCTGTAACATCCTGAGCTATGTGAAATTTTTTCATAACTTATACACATTGTGTTGTGTGTCATGCTCACAGGGGATTATCTGATTCAACATCCTTTATTCCCACACATTGCTTACATTAAATTTTGGGGGAAAATCTTTTTCTCTAATTGAGTTATGAAGTCCCTGATCATATAGCAGTTCAGGCTACAGCAATGATTTTCTAACTGGCTTTATGTGTCATTTTACTAAAAATTTCTTCTTCAAACCTGGGTGCTTAAAAACATTTTTGTTCGTTTTAGAGAGCTTGTGTCACTTGTATCACAGAGGGAGGCCGGTGTCTGCAAAGAAAGGGCCCTTCGGTATGGGGAGGGTACAGGGGGAGCTTGCCTTGGATTTCGTCTTAGTTTACAATTCACACCGATGAAACTAACAGGAGGTGTGATAGTGAGTCAGAATGTCAGTTGAATAACATACTGAGAAGCACTCAAGAAACCTGCACTGTTCCTCTTGGCTAGCCAGCAGCAGCCTTCCCCTGGGGAAGTCAGGTTGCCTTTGGAAGATTGCTTGGTGCATGGTGGGGAGTTCGTTGGTTTCATTAATTGAACGGATCCTTTTTGAGTTTCACTCTGTGTGCCAAGTACTGAGCAAGGTGCTGGAATTAAGTCAAAAGTCTAGCTTTCAAGGCCTCAGATTCCCAACCTAGAGTCACGTAAGCAAATATCTGAATGACGAGCCTGGTGCTTTAGAAGAGGGCATATAGGGTACTTGGAGGCAGAGAGCAGAGGGGAGTACCTCCTGCAGTATGGCTCCTTCAAGGGGAGTAGGCGTTCCCAGGGCAGGAGAGAGAGCAAGTATTCGCTGGGAACTGCGAGGAATTGAGAATGATCTTTAATGCTCATTAAGCCATAAAGCCTGATGAGGAATTGGATCCTTGAAACTTGCTTGCTGAGAAGTCCATGAAATTCGTGGTGGCTAGTCATGATGCCCTCTCACCTGGAAAGTGATGCAGATGCATGGTCTATTCTTTTGGCTTCTCTTCTTCTAGGTCTTGTGCTGTACAACAGTGATTTTCAAACTTTTGGTCTCTGGACCTCTTTGTGCTCTTACAAATTATTGAGGACTCTGAAGAGCTTTTGATATTTACCATATCTGAAGTTAAAACTAAGAAAGTTTGAAAGTATTTATTAGTTCACTTTAAAATAACAATAATAAAATAATCGCATGTTAACATAAATAACATTTTATTTAAAATAACTATACAGTTGACCCTCAATAACGAGGTCTTAGGGGCACTGAGTCCCTGCACAGTTGAAAATCCGCATATAACTTATAGTCAGCCCTCCATATATGCCTTTCGGTTCCTCCACAACTGCAGTTCTGCATTTGCGGATTCAACCAACTGCGGATCGTTTAGTACTGTAGTATTCACCACTGAAAAAAATTCACATATAAGTGGACCCATGCAGTTCAAACCCGTGTTGTTCAAGGGTCAGCTGCATTTCATAAAGCCAAAAAATTTAGTGAGAGTAGTGGTGTTTTTTACCTTTATGTTTTTGTACATCTCTTTAATAATCTTGCTTAAGAGAAGGCATTTAGATTTGCGTATCTGCTTCTGCATTCAATATGATGTAATGTATTAATTTGTTGAAGTATATGAAGAAAATCTGGGCTCACCCAGATACATAGTTGGAAAAAAGAGGAATATTTCAATAGGCCTTTCAGATAATTATGGATATTCTTTTTTGATACTGCACCAAAACTTGACAAGTAGTCGTTTCTTAAAGGTTAGTTGCGGTATGGTACCTGAAACCATATGGATGAAATTTAATGTTCTGTTACATGAGAATCTCTTACTAATGCAGGGTTTTGTAACATTATACATTAGTTATTTGGAAAATATTGGTTCACTGGATTATTCAGATCTTCCAAATGTTGACATGTTGTATTATACAGTATCAAAAAATCACAATCATTACTACCATGTCCAGTCTTATCTCTTAAAGTCTTTAAATATTGGGAAGCTGAAAACTAATAATGGTAAATACAAGTTTCCCCAAATTCTTATTTTTGCTTGAGAGGTCACATTTCATCATTAGCAACAAATACTGTCAGTTGTTTTCCTTGAAGAGACAGGCTCACCTCATTCATTTTCAAGAATATGTCAGATACCCAATTCTGAATAGCCATAGCTGTCAGTGGTTCTTTCAAGTAAAAATGGTGAATTCTGAATAGCCATAGCTGTCAGTGGTTCTTTCAAGTAAAAATGGTGTTCTATGAAGAAGGCCGCTATTTCAGCTCAAAACTCAAACAACGACACAAATGCCTTGCCTTGAGACAACATCTTACTTCAGTATGCAGAAGTGCTTTATGTGTACTTTACATTTTGTCATACAGAATATTTTAAAAGATCAGTACTCCAGGGTCAAGATTATTAAAAATTAATAATTTTTACTGCTTATCAAGGACCCCTTTACTGAGAATAATAGCAATGAGAATACCATGATTATTAGTACAGTTTGGTGCCATTACCTTGATTCTTGTTAAGGTTCCAGCAGTTTTACCCACCATTGCTTTTGCACCATCTGTGCAAATATTAACACAGTGAAAAGGCAAATGACTTCTTGATATTATCAGGAAAACAGTTTTAGCCTTGTGGAACCCCTGAAAGAGTGTTGGGGATCCTAAGGATCTGCAGGTCACACTTTGAGAACTACGTGGGTTAGTGGTGAAGAGCATGACGCAGGGTGTAGATTGCCTTTGTTCGAATCCTCCTTCTGTTGCTGATGAGCTGTGTGACTTTGGGAGGATATTGAGCCTCTCTGTGACTGTTTCCTCTCTGTAAAATGGGTGTAATAATAGTACCTGCCTGATTAAATGAGTTAATCTGCCTAATAGTTAACCCATTGATCGGTATTGGTGAAATTAATACCTGGTTGATTGGTTGATTGATTATCTGAAGAAATAAAGGCAAGGTTTGCCCAGAAGCTGTCTCCTCTGTCTGTATTCTAGGATGCCTGAGATGGCCACCATTATCATTCCTTCTTTTTACCCTTATGGTGGTAAAGTATGTATTAACTGAATGAAAACCTGTATGGTAAAAGGGGTAATGTATTAGCTAACAATTTAGCAGAGATTGGCACCTCTTGCCAACTGAGTCAAGGCTCTAATGGAATGGAGAAGGATAGTTAGTGCTTGATGAAGTGACAATGGTGGGGGAGGTCCAAGAGCAGTGAGGGGTCCTTCAGACAGCTGGAATGTAGCCAGAGAGTACTGAGCAAGGGCTCTTTGGGGAGGGGAGGAATGACACAAACTCCCGTACACTGGAATTGGTCCTGGTCTCTTCTTTCTTCTGTGAATTGCAAGCGTAGTTCAGGCATATGTTAATGTAAGTGCCCCTCCCTACACATTCTCCAGTTCTGAGGTGCAGCCATCTCTGGGGCAGTGCAATAAATCTCATTAGTTCAGACCTGACTAATGTTGAACTTGTAACTGTTTCGAGGTAGACAGTGCAATGCACAGAAACCAGCATGAGCTCTGTAAGGAGGCATGTCAGGTCTCAAATCCTGGCTCTGTTATCATAGCCCAGCTCTGTGGCCTTGGGCAAAGGATTGAACGTTTCTAAGCCTCTGTTTAGTCTCTGTAAGATGGAGCTGCCAGTACCTCTTGTGGAGGCATGAATGTTAAATGAGATAGCTGATGGTAGGCACTCAGTAAATATCTGTTACTTTCCCCATGCTGGCTTCAGTTATCTTAAACTCCTTCACTGTTGATGTATAATAAGGGCCTAGCTGCTGTTCAAACCATGTTATCATTGCTTTTTTACTTTTATTAAAAAACTTGAGTTTTTAGAAAAAGTTAGATGTGGTATTGGAAGAGCTGCGATGCCACTTCTTCTCCAGGGATTTCAAGTAACAATTCACAAAGCCGTACCCCCTCCTCTGCTGTTTCTGTGGACCTCTGAAGTGCTCTGATCCAGAACTCCTATGCTCCATAGTACTGCCCGTTTGGTCAACAACTCAGCCTGGGAGTCACCCAGTTGCTCTGTCTTTGAGGCCAAGAGTCTCAGTCCAACCCAGCCACTTTGATGCTACGTCTGCCCAAGTGAAGAGGCAGGAGGAAGACGTGTGAGGAATGGCTGGCACATGGCCACCGCTCCCAGGTCCTTCCCCAAACGCCGGTTTCCTCCTGGTTACTACCCAGACTGACTCTTCCTCAGTGCCCTGATCGCCCTCAATGTTCTTAGAATCCCCATTGTCCTTGGAATTTCTTTTATTGTTTCTAAAATCTGGGTGGCTGCACCTTTTTTTTTCCCCCCATATCCCCTTCTGGAGTTTTAGAGAACCTTATGGTTGTTAATGAATCTATTTTCACAGCCTCCCCAGAAACAAGCCTCTTCTGTGTTACAGATCAAAGAACCTATTACTGACACAAAAGGAATCCAGCCAACTGGCCTTCCCCGAAAGGAAGGCAGGTCCTGTTCTAATCTTGCCTCAGCTTTTGACTTGCTGTGTGGCCTTTGTTTCCTCATCCAACGATAATATCTACCTGATAATATCTACCTCTCAGGAATGTTGTGGAGTTCAACAAATGCTAAGAACGGTTCCTCAGAAAGGCTGAAAGATAGGTGTCAGATCTACTGCAACGCCAGGGAAGGCAAAGCGTGTTATGATAATTTACTCTGTGCTTTATCTTTGCGAGGTTGGTAAGTGGAGATGCTCCTGTACCCACTTTATACCCTTAAAATGTGCATTTCACCATCTCATTTTAACAGTTCCCATCCACTTCCCTTCCAGACTCGTAGGAAATTGTCTCTCTGGTGTGCTAAGAGTTATTTCACTCTTCACGCTTGTGTGCGTCTGATTCCACTTTTGGTTGGGGCAGAACTGCCCTCCTGTGACCCTGGGTCCCTTCCTAATCTCCTTTTTGGTTCCGGCTTTTTTTCCTCAATATTTTGTCCCTTTGACCTCTCTGCATTTGGCATTAATCATGATCATACCTTTCCAAAACTTAATTGTGATGTTCTACTCCCAGGACCCTGCCTCTGTGACTGACCAGACCTGGTCCCACTCATCTCTTACACCCCTAAATAGAGGCTGAGGTTAAGACCTTTTCTCAGCATAATCTCAGAAGTAATCTCATCCATTGTCAAGGTTTTAAACAAAACCAGTGTTCAACTTCTGGTCCTAAATTTCTAACTTCATGCTTGATACTTCCTCTTAGATTATCCGAACATCATGCAGATTCAGTATATTTTAAATGGAAATTATTTTCTCTCCTCTTTCCCTACTGCCCACCAGGAAAATAATTAGTCCCCTTTCTGGATGAACCTAATTATGTTAGGGGTTCTACCGTTAGTTCAAATCTTGGAGTCATTTGAACTCTCTTTTCTTGAATCCCCACATTTAATCTGTTCCCAGTAAACACTCCCCCTGCCCCAGTATTCAGGTTTGCATCATATAGAGCCTGCTCTGTGGTATCAGTGGTTTCTTACAAGGGCTCCCTGCCACCAGTCTCAAGCCACTACAGTCAGGTTAATCTTCTAGAAACCTTCGTCTTGCCTTTTCACCACTCTCAAATTCTTCCATGGCCCTCTATTGCCTTCATACAATCATAGTGATTATCTGTTGCTGCTGTGTAACAAGCCCAAACTAAGTGGCATGAAAAAACCACCACTGTTTTAGGTTCATAGATTCTCCGGGTCAGAAGTTTGGAAAGGGCACAATGGGTTGGCTTTGCCTCTGCTGTGTGATGTATGGGGCCTCTGCTGGGAAGATTCAAAGGCTGGAGGGACTTGACATCAGAGGGCTCACTTGCTCACATCTTCAGTGATTTGATGCTGGCTGTCGGATGGGACCTCAGCTGGAACTGTCAGCTGGAACAGTGGTCTCTCCATGTGGTTGCTTGTGCGTCCTCCCAGTATGGTGGCTGGTTCCAAGAGCAGGCATTCCTAAGAGGGGCAGGATGTGATCTAGCTTCGGGAGCCACACAATATCACTTTCACTGTGGCCACGAGTCTGTTTGGATTCAAGGGAAGGGAACGTAGAACCCCATCTCTTGTGGGAGGAATGTCAAAGTCACATCATAAGAAGAGCATGTGGGTGATTTTGTTGCTGTCATCTTTGGAAAATAAAATCCATCACGGGGCTTCCCTGGTGGCGCAGTGGTTGAGAGTCCACCTGCCGATGCAGGGGACATGGGTTTGTGTCGTGGTCCGGGAAGATCCCACATGCCGCAGAGCGGCTGGGCCCGTGAGCCATGGCCACTGAGCCTGCGCGTCCGGAGCCTGTGCTCCCCAACAGGAGAGGCCACAGCAGTGAGAGGCCTGCGTACCGCCAAAAAATCCATCACAAAGTCTAGCCTGATGTGGGAGCTCCTTTAAAATATCGCCCAGCTTTTTAAATTTTTTTAATTGAAGTATACTTGATGTACAATATTATGTTAATTTCAGGTGTACAGCAAAGTGATTCAGTTAATTTTTTCAGATTATATTCCATTATAGGTTATTACAAGATACTGAATATAATTCCCTGTACTATACAGTAAATCCCTGTTGCTTACCTATTTTATGTATAGTAACCAGCTGACCTTTTTTTTTTTTTTTTGCGGTACACGGGCACGAACCCGTGTCCCCTGCGTCGGCAGGCGGACTCTCAACCACTGCGCCACCAGGGAAGCCCCAGCTGACCTTTTAAATAGAATATGAGAGCACCTACCATTCACAGAACACTTCCTGCGTGGCAGGCACTGTGTCGAAAGACTTCCTGTGCATTCTCATCTAATCTAACAATTCTGAGAGTTTAGATGAGGGAACTGAATCAGGAAGCTTAACCTAGCTTTGTCAAGGGTCACCCGGTTAGTAAATAGCTAAGTGGGGTTTGAACGCAGAACCTTTGACTCCAATCCAACCTCCATGCTATCCTGTCTCCACTTCTGTCAGGGCGCGCAGATGCAGGGAGAGAGAGAAAAGAGGATAGCAGTTATAAAACTTACCAGGAATCAGGTTTAGTTTAGGCTCTGACCTCCCCACTTGGCCAGTTGCAGTCCTGGAGAGCTCACAACTCAAGGAAGCAAGACTCTCGTTGTCTGATGGCTCAGGCCAGCTTGGTGCTCGGACCACACGTGGTCCCAGTGGACAGGAAGGGCTAGGGGGTTATCTCGTGACTGTCTCTATGTCTCCCTCCACAGGCCTGGACTGGGCTCTCTGGGAGGCTCTCTTCCTCTTCTGTTCTCTCCTGTGGGTTCCTATCTGGTCCTAGTGCCCACTTAGGACTCCTTGGCTCCAGCACGTGTTTGCTTTGACCTCATGCTCACTGAAGCCCCATTTAGAGTTACAGATATTTGTCTATGCGTAGTTTGCCTTCTCTCTGGATTTGGCTCAACTGGATTCCCTGGGGTTGCCTAGCCTGAACCTGCTTACCTGGGCTGCCTCCCACCCTCACTCATGCTGTTTTCTCTGCAGGATGCATGTCCTTTGTCCCCCTTCTCTACTTGATGATGCTGACTCTCTTTTCAAGACTCAGCTCAGGTTCCTACCCACCTTCCTCAAAGCTGGTTATGGTCCCTTCTCTGAGCTCCCACAGTTTCTTGTACATTCTTCTAGAATGGTTTTTGTCCCATTCTGTACTTGTCTGCTGTTTAGTTCCATGTCACCCTCACTAGTCTGGGAGCTCCAGCAGGGAAGAAACTTGTGAGTCATTCATCTTGGAGCCCTCGGTGCCTGTTAAGAGCTGGGCATATCAAAGACCCTCAGATCCTCCTGAGGAGGCTGGTGTGGTGCCTGGAACACCAGTGCTTTTTTTTTGCGGTACGCGGGCCTCTCACTGTTGCGGCCTCTCCGGTTGTGGAGCACAGGCTCCGGACGCGCAGGCTCAGCGGCCATGGCCCACGGGCCCAGCCGCTCCGCGGCATGTGGGACCCTCCCGGACCGGGGCACGAACCCGTGTCCCCTGCATCGGCAGGTGGACTCTCAACCGCTGCGCCACCAGGGAAGCCCCACCAGTGCTTTTTATGTCTGTTAATGGGTTCATGGGGGTGGATGCTGCCAACAGAGACATGGAGGTGGGAAGATGATTCAGGGATCTGGAGACTCAGAAGATGTGGCTTCTCATCTAAAAAACTTTGGACAAATCACTTCTCTGGAATGCAGTGTCGTTTATTTATGAGATGAAAGGATTTCCTTAAGCACCTTCCCAGTACCTTCCTAATACCCTGTGAAGATAACTTTAAATGATAAGCTTTTGACTGTAGACTGCCATGGAGCTAAGCAGTGAGTTCTATCTATTGAAAATATGACCCGATGTTACCATTTCCAAAGGATAGAAATTTGGTTATTTGTGCAGTTTTGACTGTGCCCTGGTGGTAGGCTGTGGCTGACTAGATTTGATGGAATCATAAACATGGCCACAGTCCATGAAGCCTTTCTCCTTCCCACATAAACCTCAGTGGATCCTAATTCTCAAAGTCTCCACTGGATTTTATTGTCTTCTCTCCAGTTTAACCAACAAGAAACATTTCAACGATTTTCAACTCTTAATTAACAAAAGCAAGACAGAATGACATATCCCTTTGGGGACAAGACAAAACGATTTTTATGGCTAACAGTTTTCCCTTGTAATGAAGTCTGGTCTTGAAAACACCCTAACATAGTAGGTTCTTGTAACTCGATTATAATTACATAATTATGTATAATAATGTGTATATGTTTTATGTATATGTATTATGTATACATGTGTATGTGTGTTTATATATCTGTGGGTGTATTTACATAATTATACAGCATCAGGCCTGAGTTCTACCCGCCAGGCCCGATGTAAAGAGGCCATTCCTGTAGTTTTCCAGTGGGCTGTGAGCACAGCTGAGGGTCGTTTCCTGGAGTCTCTCTGCAGCCTCCACCAGACTGATTATTCTTAGTTTGATTATCTTAGCCTGGATCATACAAGCCTCTCCCTTTACTTCCCTGTCTTCACCCTCCCGCCATATCACCTATATCCAAGCTCACTATACCTCCTCCAGAAAGCACAAAATGACACAAATTTGAAAACTTAAACCTGCCAGCGTTGCCCCTCAGTAGAGGTTCACTTTGCAGCTGGCTGGTGAAGGAGGTGTGAAGAAAGTGGTGAAGAAAAGCAGTGCTGTCTTAAGGTGTGATTCAGTTCTTGTTGCAATCACTTTAGTTTTTAAAACTAATCCACGAAGCTCTTATCTTGTATCTTGCTCCTGTAGTGTATCCTAACAGTGTCTTCTTGTGCCTCAATTTCACCCCCTACAAAATGGGGGTAAACAAACACTGCCACCCGGAGGTTTCCAAGGGCTGCCAAGGAGGCAGCGTGAACGGTTGGTGAATAGAAGGCATTATCTCCACCCAGAAGAAAAGCACCTCCCAGACAGACCACAGCACTGTCCTGCCTTGCCAAAGGAGGCTTCTCTGTAAGCAGGAGCAGTAACATGGGCGAATTTCCCCAGGCTCTGTTGGTCCTGATGACAGAGGGAACTTGCTAGGTGGGTGTTCATGTCTTTTCAGATGAAGGTGAGGAGGTGGGGGACAGAAAGGAGGAAGACAGGTGCACGAGAGACTTGCTTGAGGTTTCAGTTGATTAACAGTGTTTTATTAGTCTGGAGGAAGCCAGCACGAAATTACAGTTTTTAGAGAAGGAATTGATTTCCAGTAAAATTTGCTAGGGTAGCAAAATTAAAAGTTTTCACGATAAAAATAAAATTCAAGGGAATTCCCTGACGGTTCAGTGGTTAAAACTCCGCACTTTCACTGCTGAGGGCGCTGGTTCAATCCCTGGTTGGGGAACTAAGATCCCGCAAGCCGCATGGTGCGGCCAAAAAGATACATACATACATACATACATACATACATATATATATATATATATATATATATATATATATATATATATATAGTGTGTGTGTGTGTATATAAAATTCAGGGAGAGGAAAAACCCTCAGTTGGAGGGAGAAAAGAGTATGAACGTTCCCTTTCATATGTGACATTAGCTGGCTAAAATTCACACATTAACTTTTGGTAATTTCAAGATGCCTAGGGCATCTCGTTCTATTGACAGTACACAGGAAGTGGCAATTGGTAGTGCTTTGTGACATCTACTTGTTCACGTGCACATGGGTGCATGGTCGTGTACGCACACACACACACACACACACACACACAGCTTCGAGGCTTTCCTGGTGACCTTTCTTCTCTCTTCTTTGCCCAGAGTACCCTTGGAGTAATTTGCCAGCCCTGTACCAGCTGCACTTTGATGTGGCTTGACCGTTTGTGGACTACCTCTTCACCTCTTCACTCTGCAGTTACACCCTGTTTGGTTTCAGAATTTGTTTCTGTTCGTACAAAGCATAATCCCAGCCCTGCAATGTAGCCCAAGGTGAGCAATTCTAAAGCTCTGAGCCTCAGTTTCCTTATCTGCAGAATGAAGTTGTTCTGAAATCTGAAACTGAGGTTCTTCCACAACCTTTTGAGGATGTCAGCTGTAAGGTCTCATTCCCTCCATAACTGGGTGGGAGGAGTAGCTTCCGCAGCATGACATCTGAGTGACCTGTCAGCGTCCTCTCACATCATCCAGGTAAGAGCTGCTGGGAGCAACATGCTTAGATTCCCAGTGGTTTGCTGGAGGAGCCAACTGTGTGCATCTCTTTGCAACTTTTGTTTGATGACATCACGTTAGTGGCTTTAAATTAGCTATGGTGAGAGTATTTACATTATGGAAATTAACAAAAGCTACACATTGCCTCCCCCTCGCCACTTAGTTTAAGTATATACCAGTGCTTCTCTCATTTGAGTTTCTCTCTATCAAAGCTCACTTCTTTGTACTCTAGCCTTCACCCCCCACTCAGCACTCTTGGTTGCTTCTTGGTTGCTTCAGGGTCATCGCTGCCTTCTCTCTGCTTAACCTGTAGAAGCGTCCATGCATATGAGGCAAAGCACATGAAAGGAGAGCTGTCATAGGTATTGTTGAGCCTAGGGCTGCAGCAAATTTTCACACCACTAGTGGTAGCCACTTTTTAAATACCTCTATTCTAGTAAACCCAATCCACTTTGTCTTTTATACTATTGTTAGTCAAAGATAGGTAGTATCTTATAGTTTTGTAGAGCTTTGTCACACCCCACTATCTCTGCCTCATGAATAAGTGGAATTATGAATGACTGCCCTGCTCAGATGCCGGCAGTGATCTCCCTTAGCCTACTATATTAGCACAAACTCCTCACCCTATTAAATAAGGCCTCTGCAGTTGTCCCAACTCAGTAGTCATCTGTCTCCCCAGTAGATGTACCCTGTTTTCCCTTGTCCAAACACAGTCTGTTATTTCCTCTCCCCACCCAAGCTCATCTCTGACCATCACAATCCTATCATGGTCCACATTGATACCACCTGCAAGGCATGACTGGGGCC
Organism: Mesoplodon bidens; assembly: GCF_964165515.1. Lineage (NCBI taxonomy): Eukaryota > Metazoa > Chordata > Mammalia > Artiodactyla > Ziphiidae > Mesoplodon > Mesoplodon bidens. The sequence continues at coordinate 101,501,569 of NC_138161.1, read as the reverse complement.
CCTGGTTTCCCAAGGACATGGCTCCCTTAAGCTGCGAAAGCCAGCAGCTTTCAAAGGACTGGGAAGCCCAGAATAGCACCCCATAGGGGTGGTTCTTGACTTCAAAAGATGCAAGACCGTTATCTCTTGTGTTACCCTGCCCCTTGTCTCTTGTGTTACCCTGCCCCTTGTTCATCTCTGCTTCTCCAGTTTTGATCATGGCTTTGCTCTTCCCTTCTTCCTGCTTCAGTTTTCCACTCAGATTTCTTCCTACCCATCTGCCAGTTCCAGGAGGGAGTTTCTGACTTAATTTCTGGCAGAGTTATTGCTCTGGCCCTTGAATTATGCTCACACCCTCTCTTGGCCCTGATCTTCTCAATTTCAATGTCTGGCCTCCCGAGTCCAGGGCCTTTTTTTTTTTTTTTTTTTTTTTGGTAAAGAGCAAGATAGTAAATATATTAGGTTTCTTGGCCCATATGGTCTCTGTCACACCTTCTCAACTCTGCCTTTCTAGTGGAAAAGTAGCTATAGACAGTATATAACCAAACAGGAGGTTCAATAAAACTTTACTTACAAAAACAGGCTTTGGACTGGATGTAGTCCACCAGCCATAGTTTGCTGACCCCTGCCCTAGTCAAACACCTGTTAATATCTACTCCTGACACTTGTTCATAAAACTGTGTGCCAGTCTGAATATGTGATGTTTATTAGCGTAGCTTGTGCAAGAGATCCTGTCTGGGACATGCCCAGCTGGGAATCCTGCAGCCTCAGAGTTTAAGGGTTCCAGAGAACATACTTGTCCTGTTTGCTCGACCCACAAAGGAGCACTGATTCAAAATGGGCAGAAGCACTTGTGTTATGAGGGCCAGTATGACATAGAGAAACATTTCCCAAATTTCAGCCATCTGTGTACTGCTTTCATCCATTATCTCTACACCTGCCCTGTTAACTACTTAATGTTGTCTTTTAAAGTGGTCCCCCTTTAAAAAACTTAACCTAAGTTTACTTTTAAAAGAAACTTTATATTATTTATATAATTGAAAAACCAGTACCATTTGCAATAAATAGAAAGTAACCATAAAAATGAAATATACTGAAAGCAATGTGTTGTTATTAAATTCTAGCTACCATTGCTTGTTAAGGTTCTGAGCCTAACATTTTTTTATTTTTAGAGGGAGGAGGATTAGTATTGGAGAGGTGTTAAAGACTTCCAGCCTCAGACTGTGAGTTTTTCCTTGATATAAAAAGAAATATTAGAAAATAAATGCAATGTGGTGCACTGTTTTTACTGCTGGATTTACGCACCTCCTGCAGACATTACATGGAACTCCGTGTCTCATGTGACACCTAAAAACCCCTAGAAGGACAGGATTAGTGACTTGGGCATCAAACAGACCTGTGTTCACATTCCTGGCTTCACCTTAGATTCCCCAGCTGCAAAGTAGGAACAGTACTGAGCCCAGCTTCATTCATAGAGCAAGTAGGAGTCAGGTATTGGCTTTCTGGGCCCTGCTGGACACCAGTGTGGGGCTTTTTGTAGGCACTGGAGTTGGTGTTGGTAAAGCACCCAGCACAGTGCCTGTCCCTTGCATGGGCACTATTGTCCTTGGAACCCCTGTGAATTCAGAATCTCTCTTACAGTTCTTACAACAGTATCTATGAGATTTCTGTAATTGGTCCTATTGCATCACAGCTGAGAGACCTTGGGCAAGTTACTTAAATTCCCTTCTGGTCCACTGACCAGTGTGAGAATTAGGTGAGATGACGTGTGTAAAATTGCTTTGTAATGGTAAAGTCTGCACCAGGTTTATCATTGGCAGTACCTTGGGCGGTGGGTTTTGTTGACCTGTCTTCCTCGCCTTTTGGACTGAGTTCCCTGGAGGGCAGAGACCGTGGTGTGGGCCTCTGTCTACATCTCCCCCCTTTGCATTTGCAGCTTGTGCAAAACTGTCCATGAAGGGAATGGAAAATGTCATTCCTGTTCATTCTCATTTCCTTCTCTCCTCTCCCTCCCAAGAATGGAATTTTTGGCTTTATAAACTAAGGAATCTCAGTGGTACCTGCTTCCCATCCAGAAAATACTAGTATGGTAGGCTAGGCTGTCCCCACCAGCACAGGCCTGGGATGAAAATGTGTCTGCTTGTCCTCTGTTGACTCCAGGTGCTGCTTGGATTCCTGTGTGTCACCTCCTGCAGTGGCATTCTGCACCATTTGCCCTTTAGCTGGTTAGTTCTCTGCTGTTTCAAAGCTCACTCTCCACCTCCTGTGATCCTGCTGATTCATAGTCTTTCCCTTAGAACTCTTGTTTGTTATAGATGTTTTTACAAGTTCTTAGCCATGGGGTTCTTTTCTTCTAGCCTTTACAAACCATTTTTCTTGGCTCACAGATGAAAGTCTGTCTATCCATCTGTGTCATTGAGTGAAGATTTCTAAGACTTCTCTTGAGTCCTATTCTCACAGTAAACCACTCACAGCACAGAAATTCTTCCTTTAAAGGTTTTTTTGCCTGGACAACTTAGTTCTTGTACACATTTCTATAGGAGGAAGAGGCATCTTTACTGTCCTTGAGGGAAGAGAGCAGGCAGGACTGGAGAACTCTCGACACTAAGGAGGATTGTAGGAAGAGACCATCTGGCCCCAGAGAAATGAAATAACCTGCCACAAATAGCCCAGTCACATATCTGGGTGGTGGCCCCGCGCCCATCAGTCCTGATGCCTAGTCTGACTTTCTGCCCACAACCTCCCAGTAGACTGGGGTCTCAAGCACTCAGGGAATGAGCTGCCTCTTAGAGCTCCATGGCCATCAAAGGGCTGCAAGGATCTTGGTCAGAGACAGAGGGGCCCTTTTACATTCAGATGACCTGGGCTGATCAAAGTGAATTGAAATGAGAGGCCCGATTACATGAGCTTAAAGGGCAACCACGCCTGCTGTCTGTTCACTTGTGTATAATCATCCCTTGAAAAGAAAAGTGCTGGATGGTGGGATGAACAAATCACAGTGGTGGGGCAGAGTCTGGCTGGGCTGCAGAAATGTAAACAGTGGGTTGTGATAAATGCTATGAAGAAGACACTAGCTAAGGGCCGCAGGGGCACTGACCTTGCCCGCCGGGGCAGCTGCCCCTCAGTTAAGGTGAAATATTGATCCTGGCACCTGATCTTAACCAGACATGACCTAGAAATGAAGAATGTCCCCTTGTCCGCATTCTGATGATCATCCAGCACTGACGAGGTTGGCTTCCTCGTGCACCGCCATGACCCTGAGTAAATACCCTCTCCTTAACCAGATCAGGGAGCTTGAGCAGCCAGGGGCGATATTCTCCCTGCACTTCTCCTCTCCACCACCACCCCAAAAGGAACGTGGGAGGTGAACCCCTTATGAGGATGGGTTGGTAATGTAGGTATGGTGACCAACCCAGCAGTCCTGGCATTCAAACTAAGGCAGCCTACTCCCCAGAGAGCTGTGCTCTTTGCTGTTAGAAGAGGCAGAGGAGAGGCCTCTGAGTTTTGTTTCCTGTTAAATATAGAAAGAGGAAAAGGAAGAAAAAGAGGGAGATTCTTACTCAACACAGCGTATTTGTAAGATTGCACTACAGACCAAAGGCAAATCAGTTAAATCAATGTTTCTTGGATAGATGCTGTAGAAAATATTAATAAAAGAATTCAAAACATATATTGGGCAGAAAAATCATTATTAGAATAAGAAAATACTCTTCTAAGGGCATAACTTTGATGGAGGCATTATTCATCTGGATTAAAAAAAGTTCTAGTGCATTCATTTAAAAAAATCAGTGGTGGTATTTAATCATACCTTCCACTAACCTAAAGCATGCTTAATTTTTTTTAATACATTTATTTATTTGGGGCTTCATTGGGTCTTTGTTGCTGCACGCGGGCTTTCTCTCGTTGCGGCGAGTGGGGGCTACTACTCTTTGTTGCTGTGCGCGGGCTTCTCATTGCAGTGGCTTCTCTTGTTGCGGAGCACGGGCTCTAGGCATGCGGGCTTCAGTGGTTGTGGCTCGCGGGCTCTAGAGCGCAGGCTCAGTAGTTGTGGTGCATGGGCTTAGTTGCTCCACAGCATGTGGGATCTTCCCGGACCAGGGCTCGAACCCGTGTCACCTGCATTGGCAGGCGGATTCTTAACCACTGTGCCACCAGGGAAGTCCCTTAATTTTTTTGTGTTACGCGGGCCTCTCACTGTTGTGGCCTCTCCCGTAGCGGAGCACAGGCTCCGGACGCGCAGGCTCAGCGGCCATGGCTCACAGGCCCAGCCGCTCCGCGGCATGTGGGATCTTCCCGGACCGGGGCACGAACCTGCGTCCCCTGCATCGGCAGGCGGACTCTCAACCACTGCGCCACCAGGGAAGCCCGTCCCTTAATATTTTTGATGGATCTATTTGTTACACTCTCAAGAGGTGTGGTGAATACCTGTCGGGGACAGAAGAGTATTTTAATGGTAGTTGACAAGGTGCTTTTATTTTCATCTAGAGGCACTTAATTTGTTGGTTAAGTGTACCTGGCAGCCCCGTGTCAAAGGGAAGTGAGGAATTATCAGTAGACTGCCCCAATGGTGAGGTGCACACAGCTACAGGAAAGGATAGAATTATACTTGCACCTAAATTCTCAGGGCCACAAGGTTGTCTTCTCTGAGGAAGGGAGTCAGTTAAGAAGAAAACTGCTTCTGAAAAGAAAGTTAACGCTGATGGCTGTGTTTACGTTGTCTCCCAGTCTCTGAGTCTTGGTGAAAGGTTTATCACCTTCATGGTCCCTGGAAGCGTCCTCTGCTCCTCTCAAACCAAGTACCCTTGCTGCCCTGCCTTTGTACACCTCATTCCCTTGATTTGAAAGGCCCTCTGGACCCCTCTGCACTCTCTACTTCTCCTTTGCTCTCCTGGCTCACTCTGCCTGTACTGCTCAGACTCAGCTGAGGCATCACCTTCCCTGGGGGCCTTGCCAGGTTCTCCTCCTGTCTGCTCAGCCACTCGGCACCCTCCAGGCACCCTCCAGCGTGGTGCAGGCCTGTCTCATAGCAACACTGCATGCAGGGTGCACTGGCTATCTTCCTGCCGGACTGTGAGCTCCTCATGGTGGGGAACAGGCTTTTCACCTGTCTCTCTGGTGTCCAACAATACTCAGTGAGGGTTTGTCGAATAAATGAAGTGAATGAAGTTAATCAGATCAGGAGTCACCTGCCAGAATACAAAGAAGAGCAGGGAAGAATTCTGTGGAGTTTCCCAGAGTGGGTGAGGTGGGTAGGTTCTTTAGCATATGAAAAACAATCAGCTTCATTCATAGTTAAAATGCAAAAAGAGGGCTTCCCTGGTGGCGCAGTGGTTGAGAGTCCGCCTGCCGATGCAGGGGACACGGGTTCGTGCCCCAGTCTGGGAAGATCCCACATGCTGCGGAGTGGCTGGGCCCGTGAGCCATGGCCGCTGAGCCTGCGCGTCCGGAGCCTGTGCTCCGCTACGGGAGAGGCCACAACAGTGAGAGGCCCGCACACCGCAAAAAAAAAAAAAAAAAAAAAAAAGCAAAAAAAGATAGTATTTTTCACCTGTAAATGGGCAGAAATCAAAAATTGGATAGCTGCGTTTTCATGTGTGGAGAAGCAGTGTTGCATTTGTATGTTGACATTACAAATGCACAGCCTTCTGACTCAGTGATTCCACTTCTAGGAGCTTGTCTTCCAAGATACACTCACATGTGTAAAATTAGGTAGATAGACAAGTTATTTGCTACAAAATTTTTGGTTTTTTGGAAATAGCAAAAGGTTAGAAACGTATGTCCATCAGTAGGAGACCAGTTAAATAAATTATGGTATATTCATAAAGTTGAATGTTACACAGCTGTCAAAAAGAATAATACAGTTCTGTGTATGGATGTGACACAATCTCCAAGTGACAAAGCATATACAGAGCACTAACATTTGTTTTTGAGGGAAAAAAGAATACACAGTTGACCCTTGAACAGGGTGGGTTTGAACTGCATGGGTCCACCTATACATGGAGTTTTTTCAATAAATATATTGGAAATTTTTTGGAGATTTAGGACAATTTGAAAAAAAATCCCTCACAGATGAACCGTGTAGCCTAGAAATACCAAAAAGATTAAGAAAAAGTTAGGTATGTCATGAATGCATAAAATATATGTAGATATACATGTAACATACATAATATGTGTTTATGTTATTAGTAAGGCTTCTGGTCAACGGTAGGCTATAGTAGTTAAGTTCGGGGGGAATCAAAAGTTATAAGCAGATTTTCAGCTGCACGGGGGGTGTGGGTAAGTACCCTTAACCCCACAATGTTCAAGGGTCAACTATATACATATATGCTTTTGTATAGAATACTCTGGAATGATTTTTTAAAACTGGTATCAGGACTGGAGTCCTGAAGGATAGATACAGAGAGCAAATTTTTCTACTATGTTTTTTCTGATTTGGTACCTTTTGAACTTTGTGCAAAGAATATGAACAAAGAACTTTTTATTTCTAAAAAGTTAATTTGTTTTAAAGAAACCAGTTGAGTGATAGATACGTGTCCAATTTTGCTGAGATCTGCAGAATCACTATATAAAATTCACTAGGAAGAGCTCCATGTAATATAAACACTTTTCATCCTGATGTCTCACCACAGTCCCACCCCGCCTGTCCCCCTTGCCTTTGAAGTCTCTCTTACTCACCTGTTGCCTAGACCATTGGACTTGGAAAGGGCCTTGGACAGTTATCTAGTGGTTTATGCATTTAATCAAGCTAACACTGTTGCTTTTCCAATAAATGTTTCATGTCTTTTATATATATATATTTTTTTTATTTTTTATTTTTATTTTTTTGGCTGCATTGAGTCTTCGTTGCTGCACGCGGCCTTCTCTAGTTGCGGTGATCGGGGGCTACTCTTCGTTGCGGTGCGCAGGCTTCTCATTGCGGTGGCTTCTCTTAGTGCAGAGCACGGGCTCTAGGCATGTGGGCTTCAGTAGTTGTGGCTCACGGGCTCTACAGCGCAGGCTCAGTAGTTGTGGCACACGGGCTTTGTTACTCTGCGGCATGTGGGATCTTCCCAGACCACGGCTCGAACCGTGTCCCCTGCATTGGCAAGCGGATTCTTAACCACTGCGCCACCAGGGCAGCCCTGTATCACGTCTTAAGTTTCTCTCACCTGCTGCTAAAGCATGTTACTTTAAAAATATGAATGTAGGCTTTACAGAGTTGTATAGATCAAAGTTGCAATAACAAGTAGAGTATCAGTACAATACTAATTAACCAGCGTCTGAATTGTGGGCCAGAGCTCTGTTTCTATGTAGTGGAAACCTAAGCTTTGATACAGTGGTTTATGACATCAGTGGAATTCCTTGGAGGCAGTTATAGTCTGCTTATTCACAGTCCCGAGCCAAGACCTATATACACCTGTAGGAAATAGACAGGCTCCTACTTAGCTGTGCCGTATACTCCATTCATAGTAAATTTCAGGAAATAACATTATACCTTCAAAATCCAGACACCAGAGATTGTACAAGAGTAACCCTGGCACTAGTGAAAATGTAAACATAAGGCTTTCTGCAATAAGGTAGAAAAGGGAAGAAATGGGATAAATTGTGGCTGTAGGGGTGGGTTGTGATATAGGTAGAGTCACAAATCCACTTTTTTTGGATTGTAAGCCATTCAGTTATAAAATAGCATGGACTCTGTCGGCTAACTTATCTAGTGGGTTGTTAAAAACTGTGACTGAAACAAAATGCAAGATTTGTTTGGATGATTTTTTTTTTTTCATTCAGTCTCTGTAGCCTAAGGTCCATGGAGAGAGACACCTGTTCTTTCTGCTCCTTACCTTTTCTTTGTGACAGTTTTGTTTTGCTGCCAAATGGAGTGAATCTTGGGTTTGGAAAGAAGCTTGTCTAACTGGCTGTCATCTTATCTCAAGTGCCTCATGTTTGAGGCATCAAGCAGGGAGGTTAAGTGACTGGCCCAGTATCTATCCAACAGCTTTGCCTGAAGTGGAGCCAGCATTCAAACCGTGGTCTCTGGCTCCCTGCTCAGCACATCTCCCACTCTGCTTCTTGTGGTGCTGAAATAGTGGTGGCCTTTGGTAACGATAAAATGTTTTATTAGGGGTGGGGAGAATTATTAGGTTAGAAAATCCAGGGACTATATTTAAATTTATATTTTTTCTTAAATCATTGTTCTCTTCTAAGAAATCAAGGCCTTATGGACATTAGTAAATAAAAGTGTTTGCATTTCCACAAGTATCTATGCTTGACTATTACAAATTTCATATTTCCCACCAAGGAACAAAAGTACTCTCACTTGAGCACAATAATCAAGGTGCTCTTAAATGAAGGAGAAGAATAATCCATCAGTTTGCCAATTGTACATTTTAGCTTGTGAAATTATCCTGAAATGGGTCCTTTTAAGCCTGAATCCACAGGTGATTCTTTATCACTTCAGTAGCTTCTCTTCTAGTTCAATGCTGGCTCCATGCAGTGCCTTCTAATTGATTATCTGATTGTGACTCATCAGGTGAAGTCAGATCCATTCACATTTCATAGGAAAACCAGGCACCAGCTCTCCTGGGCATATCAGGACCAATGCTGGGAAAAGGAGTTTGAGGGTGCTTCTGTCAAAATAACCCTAATGCCTACCTGTGTAGGGTGCACTACAGTTTATGGAGCGTTTTCTCATAATCCCCTGGGGTTTGGTGAGGGACAAATGAGAGGAGAGTGCAGGAGCTTATCACAATGCTAAGGAGACTGGGACTCCGAACAGCTAAGGGGAGGCCACCGACTGAACTCTCTTCCCTCCCTCATTCATGCTGCTGAGGACCTGGCTCCCAACAAAGAAAGGAAAGAGGGTCCTGGTAGTAGAGGGCAACCATGCGCTGCTTCCAGGGAAGGGGGAAGAGAGAGGAAAAGGAATTTGAAGCTGTGGTAGCAGGACCTCCCTTGGCCACCTGCTGAGCCAGGTAGGTGGTTCACCTTTATTCATGTCAGCTGTTGACTCCTATATAGGATACTTCCCAGTATTGGGTCCTCCTGGGGCCCACCCAGCTAATGATGCTGGTTTGAGAGGAAGTGATGAAAAGTCAGGAACCAACTGAGACAGATGCTCTGTTTACTGTCTTTGTAAGACAGGGAACTCAAAAGACAGTGTGAACCAGCAGCTGGGAAGAATTCTACTTTTAAGTGCCAGAGATCTTAACCCTATCATGTACATTCATTCATTCCTCAGATTTCCTGAGTGACTGCTGTGTCCACATCACCAGGTTAGAGCTGTTGAGCTGCAGGGATAAGGATAGGATGTGCATAGTTCGAGAAGGATATGAATCTTGCATTTCGATCGGCGCCACTGGAAAAATTTCTCTAGGCAAAAGTCTAGTCTCTCAAAATTGGTTATAAATCAAATTTGTGTATTTGCAGTTATCTCCCTACTAATTTGTCTTATTTCAGAATTGATGTAAAAATATCTTAAGATGAATCCTCATTAGGATGATGAATGCTTTTAAATATAAGAATAATTTATATGCCATCTTTCCCCAGTTCGTCTGTTTTAAAAGTTGGCTATTTGACAGTAAAATAAAATAAATTTAAAAAGGGGAATTCTCTTGCCGTCCAGTGGTTACAACTCTGCACTTTCACTGCTGAGGGCCCCGGTTCAATCCCTGGTCTGGGAACTAAGATCCCACAAGCTGCGTGTGCGTGGCATGGCTCAAAAAAAAAAAGTTGGCAATTCTAGGTTTTAAAAAGTCTCACTGTATTCAAATCATGTAACATTAGCTCTAAGAGCTAATGATTTTTCTTTCTTTTTACATCAGCACTTTATGAGATATCGAAGACATTCACTGATTTGTTTTTCTTTGCATGCTGTGATTTTATTTTTTTACTGGTGTTGTGTGAGAAGTTTTTTCTGACTCCTCTCCCAATTTTGAGAAATAACTTTTCCTCTGGTCCTCTTATTTTCTCCAGAGCTCCCCTTTGTGTAGCAGAGGAAATCTCAGCGGGTTAAGTGCTAAGGGGCAGACCCGGGTGGGAAGGAAAGCTTCCCCTTTGTGGCGGTGCAGGTGTTCCACTGCTGTTACACACAGAAATGCCTGCCTCAGCTTTAACTTCCCCACGGTGGTTGGAAACAAGGACTTGTGTGATGCTCTTTACTACCTGCAATTACAGTTTAAGGATACTGTGCAGAAACAGGTGTTAAAGGACATTGGGTTCATGTCTAGCTAAAACCTAAAAATATGACTAAGAAAATGCAGGAATAGCCTTTTTCCTTGAGGATATAATTGATTCAAGGGACCAACTCTAAAGTACATTCTTTATTGAAGTGTACATGTTGCATTAAACATGTAAAGTACATGTTTTATTGAAATTAATTAGAGAGTTCTAGGGTTGCTGAGGTCAGTGTTGTCTTTTCTGTTTGTTTACTCCCTAGAATATAAGCAGCATGAGGACATTTTTGTTTTGTTCACTACTATACCCCAGAACCTAAAACAAGTGTGTGGCTAGTAACAGGTGCTTAGTGAACATCTGTTAAATGAATTTGGAAAAGCTTTTGTTTTAATCTTAGAAATCATCTTATTTCCCCAAGTGAGATAAAATGTCCAGTTTTTTTGTTTTTGTTTTTGTTTTTGTTTGGTGGTACGTGGGCCTCTCACTGCTGTGGCCTCTCCCGTTGCAGAGCACAGGCTCCGGACGCGCAGGCTCAGCAGCCATGGCTCATGGGCCCAGCCGCTCCACGGCATGTGGGATCCTCCCTGACCAGGGCATGAACCCGCGTCCCCTGCATCGGCAGGTGAACTCTCAACCACTGCGCCACCAGGGAAGCCCTAAAATGTCCAGTATTTAACCTCCAGTCAGAACATTTGGGTATGGGTAGTTCGGATTGTTCATACTACCTAACCTTCAGTGTGGGTGAGATGTTCCTTCTGTGTGAGATGGTGAATGCTATTTGATGTACATAGCATGGGAAAGGAGTTCTTTTACGAGGGAGGACCCCCTCCTCCCTTTCTCTGCTTACTTGGGATTTAGAGCTATATTAGAGATGAACTTAATTTTTCTTAATCATCCTGACTATAATGAATAAGATCAAAGTCTTTCATAACTGCTGGGAGTAGTTCCTTCTTTTCAGAAGTAAAATGGCTATTGGTTTATCACTCATTCCCAGACATTGAGGACTCACAGCTTCTGGCTTGAATTTTTGTTAATTGTGAAACTGTTTCTTCAGTATGTCAGGGCATGCCATTGTACTTGTTGTCTTCAGGGAAGAAACAGCACCTCCACATGAGTCACTACATCCAATCACAGGAAGGGTTTGCAGTGGCTACTGTGTCGGGAAATGTCTTCCCCTGCATTTTCCAGTCAACAGCCTGTTGCCTTGAGCTGATAAGCATAGAGTGGAGTGAAAGAAATTGGCTTGGTTGAAGACCAGTCAGTGTCTTCACTAATCACGTGTTCTTCTTATAGTTGGAACACAGAATATGGGGTGGAGTGTGCCAGGAAAAAGAAGCCAGCTGTCAGCAACACATGCTCCTGGTGAATTTGCTGATTGCTGAGCACCTGCTCTGTTCCAGATGCTACTTGAGCTGAGGAGGGAAGAAATGAAAAAGGCACAAGTAAAAAAAAAAAAGGAAAAGGACAGAGTTGAGTGCTGTTTGGAGAACTCGAGAAAACAATTATTTGAAAGTGAATTGGAGAGATCCTGAAAGGATGGCACAGTTGTTGGTGACTAGGCATGTGGCTTCATTTTCCTTTATAAAGATGGTTTTGTATTTACCCTGCACCACACAAGTAAAACATTTATATACTCAAGTTGTAACTTATGTTGCATCAAGTTTATGTATGTTTTTATCAGGGCTCAAAATATGATGTGTAAGTATTTGTTTTTACCCTGGTTAGTCATAATTACAGATAATGAATTGAGGGCCTTATAAGGGTCACTAATCACTTCATTAGAAACAGTTTGTGGCTTCCCTGGTGGCTCAGTGGTTAAGAATCCGCCTGCCAATGCAGGGGACACGGGTTTGAGCCCTGGTCTGGGAAGATCCCACATGCCGCGGAGCAACTAAGCCCGTGCACCACAACTACTGAGCCTGCGCTCTAGAGCCCGTGAGCCACAACTACTGAGCCCGAGTGCCACAACTACTGAAGCCCATGCGCCTAGAGCCCATGCTCTGCATCAAGAGAAGCCACCGCAATGAGAAGCCCGCGCACCACAATGAAGAGTAGCCCCCACTCGCTGCAACTAGAGAAAGCCTGCGCGCAGCAACGAAGACCCAACGCAGCCAAAAATAAATAAATAAATTTTTAAAAAAAGAAGAGAAGCACAGTTTGGTTTTGTTAAGTGGCATCTTCGTCACAGCACAATAAAATGCTTTCAGTTCTTACATGATTCAGATCTTGAAAAGCTGGAAGCTGACTTTGAGATCTTTCACTCACAAAGACTCAACCTTACCTCTCAAGATCCCACCCTCCTGAATCCAGATGCCTGTTTGTACTCAGGCACACTTGAATGTCCTCTCCTTCTGAGAACTTTGTCTCCTGTCTGGGATTCACCCCACCCTTCTCCATTCAGCAATCCATATTTTGGGGAGGGTTCTCAAACTCTCTCCTGCCCCATGAGATTCAGCACAGTGCTGACTGGGGCCAGTGATGATGAGCAAAGGCTTACTAGGCTTTCAGGCAGGCACAGCTCCCAGTCCTGGGCCAGGAGAGCTGTCAACCAGGAGTCAGCTGACCCTGTGAAGGAGTTCACTAATTAATACCTTTATTGCCCTCTCTGAAGGGCATTTATATTAAATAAATCTTCTGAGGAGCAAAGGGTGAACCACTATAGTGAAATTTCGAAAATAACCCTTCCTGGGAGAGATGTTTTTGGTCAGAGTCTACAGTGAGGTTGACAGTGAGAGGGAAAACCTGGAAACCTGTTCCTAAGACTCATTTTCCTAGCATTTGCCTGAGGTGGTACATCTTGTCCAAAATTCATTGAACTGAAGTATATACATGAAATGTAAATTTTGTCATTGGTGACTTGACAATTCGAGTGACATTTTAAGAGCAAAGATTTAAACTTGTAGACCACGGTCAAAAATATTGCTCCCAGCTGTGAGACTGGACAGGGGATTCATCAGTACCTCAGTTTACTTATCCGAAAGTGAGGATAACAATCCTTACTTCATAGGGGAGTGGTAAGGCTTAAATGGGATGCTTAGCACCCATTAATGTAAATGATAGTGGTGGTTTGGGGAAAGCTTCCTGCTAAAAACAGTGTGACGAACATGTTGGGTATCTCTCTGAAACATTAATAAACTCATCAAATAAAATAACTTGAAGGATGAGAAAGAAATAGTGTTCAATGAAGCCCATGGAGAAATTCGGGTAAAGCTAGAGTTAAAACTGTATTTCATTCTCTCTGTTGTCACAAAATGAGTTAACAAGTAGTATGGTAGATGGAAAAGATGGTGTTATCTGTAGGAAATTGTACACAAACCTTGGTAAGACTGGTCACGGTTTTCCTACGTCAGGTTTTTTTTTGTTTTTGTTTTTGTTTTTTGCTTTATTTTAAAGTACTGAAGATGTGTTTGACAAAGAAAAATATTTTCCCTGAATAATTATTTAGATTTTTTAGTGTTCCTTCAGTTCAGATATTTCTATTTACCACTACTTCAGTAAAAGGAGCCCCCTTCACTAAAAACTGAATAGGAATCAAAAAAGAGAAATTTTAGATATTGACTTCCTTTTTAAAGAGCTAAAATATTGAATATCTGAGGAATGTGATTACCTACTTCACTAGAACAGTGTGTGGTGGTTTCAACCTACAGTCAAGCATACTGATTCCTTTTAACAGGAGATGATTTTAACCTTTCTAAAGGGTTTGTAGAATCCTGCAGTTGGAATGAAACTCAATGGTCATTTAATGCAAATTGTACTCATTGTACCTGACCCACTAGGGAAACTCCTTCACCATCTTGCCCAGGTGGAGCAGCCTGACCTGTCTTCTCATGAACATCTCATCATTATCTAATTACTTTTCTCCTTCTACCTCTTTCAAGAACAATTAAGAATTCCTGATGTTTTCCTCAAGAGGGAAGTCTGGAATTGTGTTGGCAACCTCTTAAAAAGTCAAGGCCTCTTTGAGAGGGGCTCGGACGTAAATAAGTAAGTTATAAAGTCTCAGACTATTGCTTTATCATATTCACTGATTTCCTTTCTGTGATATTCAAGCAGTAGACTTTCAAGAGATCCTGTCTCTGAATTCTCATGAAGCATGAGTGTGTTCAGGCCACTTGGGGGTTTATGGCTTTGTGGCCCTGAGTTTATAGAGCAAGGGAATTTACTGGGTTCATAACTACAGTTCTCCTGGCTCAAACCCTTCGCAACAGGCCACCACAATAATATCTGATTTAATCCTTATATGATTTGGCCCATAACACTGCTAATATTCACAAGGACTTTACTCTGATCACATGTTTTTCTCCCTAAAAAAAAACCCCAAACCTCTTTTTCACTTTTCAACGGTTTTTATGTGGAAAGCATTTGGTTTTCTAGTAACTGTTACATTTATTTTAGATTCCATAGCGGCAGATGCAGTTGTTCTTAATAATTTTGTAACAAAGTGACAACAGTTAGTTTCATTGATTTTTTTTTTTTTTTAAGTCATGCCCTGTGCCCTCTGTGTGTATGTGTGTGAGAGAAAGGAGAGAAAGAATGAGAGGCGGGTAGGGGAGGGGATTACTGTAAAAGGCAGCTGAGTGCTGGATAGAAGATTGGCGGAGGCTATCACTGGTGATTCATTTGCTTCCCTGATTCGTTGCTAGCCCTAGGTCCTAGTTCAGTTTAGCACAGGATGTCCCTTGTACAGAATGTCCAGAAGTTTTAAGGGGAACTTTTAGAACTAATGAGGAATGGGAAGGAGAGAAAGTACCTCAAACACTTACTAATGAGGACATGGGATGCAGGGGAATCTGATTATAGCACTAGAGGGGGGGTGCGGCCAAGAGCTCTGGTGGTTTCAGCCTTGGCTCTGCCACTGCCCTTGGAGTCGGTTAGCACACCTGCCTCTAGATAATGCACCTTCCATGGTGCTTTGATTTCCTTGCAAGATTAAAACCACAGTGTCATCTGATGGAGCTCAAAATTGCTATGGAAACAGATGGGACCTAGTTGGGTAGGATCTCTCATTGAACCCCAAAGGACTCTCTTATAGGATCCTTTTGCTTCCTCTGTTGCTTCTCGTGCCCAGTTTTCCCGGAGATCTTCTGATCCTTAGCTTGCCTAATTTTCAAATGGAATCTGAGATCCTATGAGGTGGGTGTCCACAATATATGTTAAGTCTTCCCTACTCAGGCCCCCAGCATGGTCAGTGCCTGGGCTAGAGTTCAGACTTGTGGTTAATTGACCGTATGCCTAAAAGCTATGGCATTATCCACCTCACAAGCAAACAGGTGTTTCACACACACACACACACACACACACACACACACACAGAGATGTGGAGTGGTTCTTCAAAATCAGAGATTCCTTGACAATTAAATATGATTTTACTTTCCCAGCTGATTGCCCAGATACTTTAAGCCACCGATTCTACCATACAAAATAACTTGTGCCAGGTCCTTGAAATTCATAACAGTGGACATCTAGTTTTATCTGAAATTCACTCAGAGCTTTCCACTTCCTCTGGGCACCTACAGTACAAAGATAGTAACATATTCATGAAAAGTACCCTGAGGCACTTACACGTTGAAGAGCCTTCGGTGAGCTGTGGTTAAGTGTTTTTCGTTTGTAGTTCAGGTTTGATAGTCCACGTGTGTATACTGTTGTCAGCAATTAACCAGAATATAGAATCCATCAGAGTGGCCAGTTCCTCAGCCAAGCAGAATAGCTGTTGGGCTATATTATTCTTTTCCTGGATGTGTAGAGACTGAGCTACTTGCTCTTTTCCACTGAACACACTTACTTGAATATGAAAGTGGGAAATTCTGAGTTCCTGAATCCCAGAGCCTTGGGGAGAGAGCCTGTGTGTCTATATTAATAGCTTGACTGCAGGTCTTATTCTGTTTTCAGTTAAATTTTTTTTTTAAATCAAAATCATGTTCCTTACTGCCTTTGTTTACTCTTGTTTTTAAGGTGGACTGAGCATGTTGAGGGCTCAGACCTGGCACGCATATAAACTACAGGTGTGACAAATTATTTTGGATGGAAGGGTAAGAGCCCAAAGTTTAGAGCAGTTGCTGGGGCAAGAGGGTTTAAAGATAAAGAGATGGGGAACGGGACAGTAACAGGGTCATGAATGGGAATTTGGATGTGGTGACAGGGAGTCATTCAAAGAAGGCAGAAACAACCGTCATATTTGTGTTTTAGAAAGTCACTAAGTGTGGGAAGGATGGGAAAGGAGGGGAAAGTAAGACAGACGGCAGGCCAGCTAGGAGCTGGCTGTAATGGTTCTGGGTGGAGAGGATGAGAAATGTCAATTATGTATTTTTAGAGAAGCTTGATTTCCTTTCTAAACTAAAGGAACGGTGAGGTTATTCTTTTTTTTTTTTTAAGGAACAAAGCACTATTTTCTTAAAACCAATCACTTTCCTAAGTTATTGTGTAAGTTGGGCTTATTTGCAAACAGGGCACACTTTTATGGATTTCAAAGGGAGAAAGATCCACATTTGTTGTTTGAGACTGAGCTGAGCACTGGGTTTCTTCTCTAAAGGAAAGAGGGGGAAAAAGCCTTCCCTCTCCCCTTTACTACCTGGCAAAGGAGAAAAGGACAGCCTGTGCCCTCCCAGGTAGGGTCCAGAAGGTCCACATCATAAACAGACAACAGCCAGCAATAGCAGTGCTTTTCCCAGACCCCAGAGTTCCATGTTCTCCTTTTCTGCTATGCGCTTGGCCTCTTGCTGGACGGGAGACTAGTAAACAAGAAGCCTGTCCTTGAGGAAATTTCCAATCCAGTGAGGAGAGGACCAGCGCCAGCAGATAAGTAATTATAGCAAAGAGGGAGCTGTTATAAAAACTTAAGAGTGCATAGAAACAACTGTTTTTTGGAGATGCCCTGGAATTGTCTGCAGGTGTGAGCTGGGTTTTGCAGAGCACACAGACATCCCTCCCAGGGAAAAAGGGGTTGGGCATCCTGGGTGCCCTGACAAGCAGGCACAGTGTCCAGACGATGCCATGGAAGTTAGCGGATCTCAAAGATCCTGGTCACTCCTGATCCTGAAAGACAGTCTGTCAGGATGTTCTCCCAGATGACCTGACTGAACTCCAGTGATCTCCATTTCCCCTTTTTGTTTCTGGGTTCTTTTTCTTCCTTTCCATCCTGGTCTAAAATTAGAGATGCGACACACTAGCTTTTTAGAGAACCCTGCTTAACGAACGTTCCAGTTACTCAATTGATTGCCTGATGTGCAGTCCTCACACCAGATATTACAGGGAAGCATCATTGTTTTAGACCCATTCAGTTAGGATTTGGGATCATCTGGACTGGGCAGAGTTTGATTGTTTACACACTGTGAACAAAGGGGTTTGCCAAATAAATTAATACTTTGTTAAATAAGATTTCAAGAAGGATACCTAACCTGTTGATAATTATGGAGAAAATAAGAGGGTTTTTCTCTTTTTTTTAAAAGCAGGTTCCAGGATACTTTAAAGAAATGAATCTTTTCGATTCATGAAAGCAGCCCTAGTAGGAGTTTTAAGTGTTAATTTTTTAAAGTAAGTAAGACATGAACATGTCATTTTTTTAAAAAAGCAAGCAAGACAGAAGCAGCTAAAATAAAAAGTACATGTCCTGTTTTACCAACCAAATGTTTGTAGCTACCTTTTTCTGTGCATTTACATATATACACACTTAATGACATATACTTTTGTTTTGTGCTCTTAAAAAACAGATCAAACCTAATCTGTAATTAGCGCTCATCTTATAACATTATGCCTTGAACAGTGTCCTATGACCGTGGATACATGTCTACTTCATTCTTTTTTTTTTTTTTTTTTTTTTTTTGCGGTACACGGGCCTCTCACTGTTGTGGCCTCTCCCGTTGCGGAGCACAGGCTCCGGACGCGCAGGCTGAGCAGCCATGGCTCACGGGCCCAGCCGCTCCGCAGCATGTGGGACCTTCCCGGACTGGGGTACGAACCCGTGTCCCCTGCATCGGCAGGCGGACTCTCAACCACTGCACCACCAGGGAAGCCCCTACTTCATTCTTTTTAACAGCTGTATAATGTTCAGTATTGTGGCTCTACTATGATTTACTTATTCATCTCCCTACTTGTGGATATTTAGATTATTTGCATTCTTTGTCATAACAATGCAACAGTATCTTTCTCTATTCAAATCTTAGTGAAATCTTAGCAGAAATTTCTTCCCATAGGATTTCTATCAATAAATTCTTGCTTAGCAGTTGTAGTCAATGTTTATTTATACTTGGAGATAACAAAAATATTTTTCTTTAGAAATATTCAATTTTCTTGTAAATTATGATGCCTTTTCTATAAATAGTTAGGCTTGTGACACCCTTTGTGGAGCATTCCATGTAGCCACTGTATGGGATGGTGTCAGCAGTTTTATTATGAACTCTTGCCAAAGGCAGTGTCAGGAATGAGCCTTCATAGCACAGAAGCAGAAATTAGTTCCTGGTTCTTTTTTCTCCTTCCTATCCTGACACAAGATTAGAGGTTCTACAGAATGGCTTGTATAGTCATTTAGGCAGCTCTGGTAAAGCATGAATACGTTCTCATTTTAAAAAAAAAATAAAACAAGACAGAAGTAGTATATGGGATCTAGAACAGAGGGATGGTCCCCCTTAATTTAAAAAAAAAAAAGATCAGAGGAAACAGGAGCCCCTCAGTTCCTTTATTATTTGTTTGTTGTTTCCCCTGTCTGTGTACTTCTCTCTCTGTCTCTCTCCTTTTTCCTCTCTGCATGAATTGTAACATTTCTTTCTGTGGCTATTGCCCAGATTAAAGCCATGGAGAAATGTGTGGCTGCATATAGCAACTATTTGATACCTCTTACACAAGAAGGAAAGGAAAAGTAATGGGACTGCACTTTGGCCACCACATCTCTTCTCTTGCAACCCCCAAAGGCGATATTTATGGGATTTCAGTGCCAAGCCCTTCCATTGAAATGACCTCTTCTAATATTTAAATGTTGATTTGTGTTTTCTTTCTGGGATCTAACATATTCTCCAAAGATAGAAAAATTCTTATCTTCGTATTTCTATTCTTCTTTCTATCTAATTTTAACCCTTAAGTAAAAATAAGAAATGATCTAAATCACTCAAAGTTATCAGATGTCTTGGGAAAAAAGAAAAATCTTCTGAATAAAAAGGCAGGAGAAGGCCCAAATATCCATCAATAGGGGATGGATATTTGGTACATCCAAGTAGTGTAAAATAGAATGAGGATGTTCTCTATCTACCAGTGTAGAAAAATCTTCAGGACATTACTGTTAGGTGAAAAAAACAAGGTTCAGTGAGTGTGCAGAATATGCAAATATTTCTGTAAGAAAAGGTGAAAATAGGATTGTATATTTGTATTTACTAGTATTTGCATAAAGGAACTGAAGGTTACACAAGCAACGAGTAAGACTTTTCATGGAATACCTCTTTAAAGTGTCCTGATTATTGAATTAGGACTGTATTACCTATTAGAAATAAAAATAATTTTTTAAAAGGAAGTTCTGCATTGTTAGGTAAGATCCTCTTTAAGCCTGCTGTGTACGTATTCCACCTCTCATGTTTGAGCCTAGGTACCTTTTGGGGTAGGGTCACTTGCAGGACCATGTATCTTGAGGAGGAAGGGAATAATTCTATAATTAGAACATGCGTGGCAATTTAAATTCTATTTTGGTAGGAAATTGAAAAGGCAGATTTGCATCTAACTAAGCTGTTTCTTTAGCTTGTTCAAATTTCTTGGGTTTGTTCTCTATTTTTTTCCTCAAAGTAATTGAAGGTTTTATTTATTTATTTATTTATTTAAAACAGCTTGTTTTATTTTATTTATTTATTTGTTATTATTATTATTAGGCTGCATTGGGTCTTCATTGCTGTGCGCGGGCTTTCTCTATTTGCGGCGAGTGGGGGCTACTCTTCATTGTGGTGCGCAGGCTTCTCATTGCAGTGGCTTCTCTTGTTGTGGAGCACGGGCTCTAGGCTGAGCACGAGCTTCAGTAGTTGCAGCACACAGGCTCAGTAGTCGTGGCGCACAGGCTCAGTAGCTGTGGTGCATGGACTTAGTTGCTTCACAGCATGTGGGATCTTCCCGGACCAGGGATCGAACCCGTGTCCCCTACATTGGCAGGCGGATTCTTAACCACTGTACCACCAGGGAAGTCCCTAATTGAAAGTTTTAAAACAAGCTGCTCTTTTTTTGTCTTCTTTTAATTTTTTAATTGCAGTATAATTGATTTACAATAGTACGTTAGTTTCAGGTGTACAGCATAGTCATTCAGTTTTTTGTGTGTGTGTGTCTTTTTTATTGCAGAGTGTATTCCATTATAGCTTATTACAAGATGTTGGGTGTAATTCTCTGTGCTATACAAGTAGGGCGTTATATAATGATAAAGGGATCAATAGAAGAAGAGGATACTGCACTCATTAACATTTAGGCTCCCAGTATAGAAGCACCTAAATATATAAAGCAAATACTAACAGACATAAAGGGAGAAATTG
Source organism: Mesoplodon bidens (assembly GCF_964165515.1). NCBI lineage: Eukaryota > Metazoa > Chordata > Mammalia > Artiodactyla > Ziphiidae > Mesoplodon > Mesoplodon bidens. The sequence goes on along the minus strand of NC_138161.1, from coordinate 101,480,951 downwards.
CCGAATGGCTTAAAACAAGATGTTCTTGATTCACAATCAAAATCCCTTGCTGGTGTCTTGGTGAACATAGTGAGAAAGTAAACTCAAACTGTGGTCTTAAGCCTGTTTGTTGTGTCTGTGCTTTTATCTTTTACAGGAGCAGGAAAATTCAGATTCGAAACATCCCTCCTCACCTGCAGTGGGAGGTAGGCCAATGTCATTTCTATATTTATTATCTTCCTGCTCTCTTGCCTCATCTTATTTTTTAATGGGTTAATAAGGGATTTTCTCCCTTTTTTATAGTTCCCTTTCACATTTAAGAATTAGAGGTCCTCAGACTTTCCCTTCTTCAGTGCCCCTAATGTGCATGATCTGCCCTGAGTTTGGGGTCAGATTTGTCCCTTTCGTCATGCAGGATGTGCACTTTGATCCCTTATGTTCTGTCTTCTCAGAAACCAAGCATCAACAGACAAACTGTGAAACAAAATACATACCTTGCTTGTGATTTTTATCCCATGATTTTATAAAAGATTTTTACCTTTCTAAATTACGATTTGGGGAAAAATAAAATAAATGAAAAACCCATAAGAATAGAGGGTTCTTTGTTAGTTTGAGCAAGTTTTTTGTTTATTTTGAATTAGTTGCTATGAATAACAGTTAAGACATATTTTCGGAGTTGTAGAACTTCTTACAAGATTGTTACCTTGAAATAAAATAAGATAGAATATGAGGAGTGGCTTTACTGCATTATTGAAAAACATACTGCCCCATGTTCCCCAACCCAAACAAAATCAAAATAGCCTTAAAGGAAACAGAATGTTTTGTCTAATGTTTTTATTCCTTTAGGAAAAAAAATTTTCATTGTGGAAAATTTTGAACATATACATATCTCATTACTTTGTAAAATAAGGAGATCCCTAAAGGAAAGGTGAAGGAAGAAGGTTAAATCTTCCAGGCAGGAGAAGTGATCTTTGTACATTATTCTGCTTCTCATTTCAAAAGCAGCAAGTGTGTTCCAACCATCATGATGAACGTGATTGTTAACAATTACTAAGGCTCTGAAGCTCTGCTCTGTTTCCTCAGTGAACAGATTACTTGAGAGCCAATAAGCAAATGAAAGTCCTGTGCATTTATTCAGTTCTAGCTGCTTTTATGGAAGACCTGAAATTCTGACAGCAAAGCTTCTTTTTCAGGTGTTGGATGGACTTTTGGCTCAGTATGGGACAGTGGAGAATGTCGAACAAGGTAATAAGTGACGAAATTAACCTATTGAATTTTGAGAGGGATATTACCTGTTATTTCTTATAGGTCGGGTCAAATCCACGGACAAATAATAAGTTCAAATTCCTTTGAAGCAAGCTTCCTAGAGTGTATGTTTGTATATCTGTTTGTGAGAGATATCTATATCCATCTGTCTATATCGATTTTTTCAAAGAATGGTTTTCAGGCTATTTTTCTTACACTCCGTAATGTACTCAGGCACTGGACAAATGCTGTCAGGGTGGGGGAAGCTTAATTCACTTGGAAGTAACTGGATTTACATTATTACAGCTTTTTCCTCTTCCTGGTTAAGAATAACATATCCCTAATATCTTGGACTGAGTGTTTCTCAAGGTGTAGGACTCCTACCCCAGAATCGCCTGGAGTGCTTGGGAAAAATGCAGATTCCTAGGGCTCACCATAGACAGACCTACAAATTAAGACTCTATGGGGGAAGAAGTCATGAATCTGTACGTTCAACAAGCTCCCCCAAGTGATTTTTGGGTGTACTCATTTGAGAGCCTCTGTCTTAGGAACAATGCTGTAAATCCCCAGAAAACACATATTCTTTTTCCTGTCGCCCTTATTTTTGTCTTCTAAAACATGAAGTGCTATGATTTTTAAAGAAAAAAAAAGGGTACCTCAGCTGATATCTTGTGTAGCTATTTAAGAGTCCCTGAAAAGTAGATTCTAAGCTCCTGATAGGACAGGCAGTAACATGATAAAGATTATTTTTGCATTGACCTAGAAAGCAGACTATGAATTCAGTCACTTACTGACTGTGAGCCCTTGTAAAAGTCACTTAACCTTACTGGCTCAGTTTCCACATGTGTATATTGGGGAGAATGAATTTACCCTTCCTATATCACTGAATAGCTGGGGCAGCCAGAGAGAACCTGAATAAATATTTACAGACAATGGAGTCATACATAATCGTTAAAGTTCACTTAGGAAAAATCACAGAGAATCCATTTTCTCATATGCAGTCTGTTTTATCTGCCAGTATAATTAATATAATAGTTTTAAAGCAGTAGTTATTCAGATGCTCTCCACTCCTGAATATTAAAAATATTATTAGTCAATTTCATACTGCTGACTGCCCATGCCCAAAGGTGAAGGGAAAGAGCTCAGAAGGAAGACATGATTTACAAGGATTCTGTTTCCTCAGTTCTTGTTATTCCCCTCAAATGGAAAAGAAGACATTCTAATAAGGAATGGATTTAGTAGGCAGGATGACCTTCCAGACATGAACCTGTAAAAGTTACTAACTAAGACCATGTTATAAACTTAGGACAATGCCATGCAAGGAAGAAATACTCCAGGTCCCTGGGGGCAGTTCACAGCTCCAATGGCACCTGTGCCCTGAGAGCACCCAGTTTCTAGCTGCCTCACAACTACGGGATAGAAGTGCTGGGCTGTTGTTTTGTTCTGTTTCATAGGTGATTCCTGATTCAGCAGGAAAACATTTTCAGTAGGATTTTAAGGAGAGCTTTCATGTCCAATGAAATAAAGTATTTGAATGGAGCTCAGTTTTTCCCAGAATCACAGGTCTGATTTCCTGAAGACAGACGTCTTTCAAGAACAAAGAATATGACTAAGGAGTAGAACAAAATCTGAGAATCTGAGACTTCTAGTGGATAGCTTTATTCAGGAGGTTCAAAGCCAGCCCTTCTCCCGTTTTGGAGTCTTCAACCTCATCTGTAGCACTACAAAGTGCAGATATGAGGCCTCGTAGCATTCAGTGTGTCAGCACTGAAAGAGGATGGTTGTGGGCTGCACATTCCCTATTTTGCACTATGAGGACCTCTCTGTGTATTAGAGAGCAAAACGAACAGCCCCAGGCCAAGGCAAGGGCTGGGCTCAGCACTGGTGACACGTAAATCTCAGTGGCATTCCTTCCTGAGGATTATGCCTCCCCTCCAGGTAAGGGCTGCAGCTACTTTGAAGTTATTGGATAACAGTGATCTTTAACCTTCTTGAGAATCATATGGAAATTATAAGCCAGAAAAATCCACGTACCCACAAATTTGAATATTTGCAGGGAAGTGGGGAGGGTGAGTAAAGAGTTCCTGAAGCTCTAACATGGATTCAAGATTAAGAATCCCAGGACTTCCCTGGTGGTCCAGTGGATAAGACTCCAGGCTCCCAACGCAGGGGGCCCGAGTTTGATCTGTGGTCATGGAACTAGATCCCCCATGCCTCAACAAAGAGCCTGCATGCAACAGCTGAGATCCTGCATGCCACAACTAAGACCCAGCACAGCCAAATAAATAATTAATTAATTAATTTAAAAAAAAAAAGATTAAAGGGCTTCCCTGGTGGTGCAGTGGTTGAGAGTCCGCCTGCTGATGCAGGGGACACGGGTTCATGCCCCGGTCCGGGAAGATCCCACATGACGCAGAGCAGCTGGGCCCATGAGCCATGGCCGCTGGGCCTGTGCGTCCGGAGCCTGTGCTCCACAATGGGAGAGGCCACAACAGTGAGAGGCCCACGTACTGCAAAAAAAAAAAAAAAAAAAAAAAAAAAGATTAAGGATCCCTGCACTATAGGGTTTTATTATTATTTTGAAAGGCACCTCTATTGTGGTTTTCTTGAATTATCCCCACCTTAATGTTGTTAATTCCAAGTCTCCCAATAGCTTAAATGTTTTAGTGGGGGAGGATTTGATTTAGTTATGTTTACTGGTTTTGGGGAAACCAGTATTTTTGGTTTAAGTTTACTGACTTAGATTGAGAAAGTTTGTCTTGCTGTTTGAATTCTTTTTTTGTTTGTTTTTGTTTTTGTTTTTGTTTTGTTTTACGGTACGCAGGCCCCTCACTGTTGTGGTCTCTCCCGTTGCGGAGCACAGGCTCCAGACGCGCAGGCTCAGCAGCCATGGCTCACGGGCCCAGCCGCTCCACGGCATGTGGGATCTTCCCAGACCGGGGCACGAATCCGCGTCCCCTGCATTGGCAGGCGGACTCTCAACCACTGCGCCACCAGGGAAGCCCTGAATTCATTTTTAATGTCTGACTTTGGAAGAAGAGGCAAGCAATTATGAATCAAGATAAACCAACTCACAAGAGTGATCCCTTATTAACCACTCTTAGAGTTTATGTGTTCTCTTCAGTCAAGTGGGTTGGGATTGTCAACTTTCTTTATTCATTGTACACAGTTACTAGATTTAACTCACACAGTCAAGGAGGTCTATCAGAGGGGAACAAAAATAGTAATAGTTCAACCTTATCCATGAATGAAAAATTAAAATTAAAATACTTTCTTTTTTATATTTTATACATATATCCAGTTATTTTTAAATAAATGCAAATTATAACAAAACTCATAGTGGTACAATAAATTGATACAGACTTTTAGGAGAATAATCTGAAAACAGTCATTAAAAATCATTATGTTCTATTATCAATTATTTTCTTTCTAAATTACCCTAAAAAAATAATTCAGAAGAACACAAATTAAGTGATATTTGCAACAGTGGTGATTTTTATCAACACTCTTCAGAATAGCAAATACTGAGAATAACCCATTTGTCAACAATTAAGGAATGGTTAGGCAAAAGTCATGGCACATTTACTTGCTGCAATTTTATGTAGGCATTAAAAATGAAAAATCCAAAGAAAGTGTGCATATACATATACACATGTAAAAGTGTTGATAAAATAAGTAAAAATGTAGTTTTGAGTTGTATATACAATTGATTACAAATGGGTATATACAGTTGATTACAAATTACTATGAATGTGCATGAATAAAGATAGATAGAGATTCAAGTAACTCTAAGAGATAGGGCAGTGAGGTTTTTTGTGCATTTTTCTCTAAATAAGTTTATTTACATTAGCCAGAGGGTGGCAGCTTTTTTTTTTTCTATGACAATGTAGTTTTTGCTTCTTTCCTAGTCAACACAGACACAGAAACTGCCGTTGTCAACGTCACATATGCAACAAGAGAAGAAGCAAAAACGTAAGTGGATTTGGGCTTATTTCCCTTCAAATCTGGGCGTAGGGGGGAGTGGAGCTTGTCTTTGAATTCCATTGAGTCCTGTGTTTATAAACCTTTTCTGAAAAGATGCAGACCTTTGACACATCAGTGGAGCCCCAGGGCATTTATACCAGAGTGTCTGTTTGTTGATTGTACAAAGATTTTTATCTTGAAAAATGTTGAGCCTTGGCATCAAAACCGAGGTGGGAGCTGCATCTTGATAGAGTCAGGAATAGAGGGCACCACGTCTGTGACATTGTGTCCACTAGAGTCTGCTTTGACGGCCACTAGGAGCCACTTCCACCTGGAGCTTCCTCCATGCACCATGAGGAAGAAGCCCAAGCCCGCTTCTGTCCAAACTCATTGAATGGATGCTGAAACCTCATATTCCCTCTATGAATATTAAAAGAGGGATCCACCTTAGTGACATGAGCCCAAGGGAGCATTGTCATCTAGGAGTGGTTCATCAAAGAGCACCTGGCTCAGGTTCTTTTTCCTACTCACATTCACCTCCTAATCCCACTCATGGCTACATTGCTTCAGTGATGGTTAATTGTGAGTTTGGCTGTTAACACACATGGGACTGAATTTTTTTTAAAAACAACAACAACAAAAACAAGTTCCTTTTTGTAGAGGGTCCATGAAGTGCCTGTCAGGTCATTGTAACTAGACTTATGGTCACATGTGGCATAACATCCGTATTGGTTATATGTCCCAGGATTATACTTTTATTTCTTTTTCAAGGTTTCCACACCCATGAATACATGGTTAACCCATTCTCATACCACTAGTTTTCAAAATGTTAATGTTGCATTGAAAAAGGCAGTAGTCATTTGCTGTTGACTTTTGCACACGTATGTAAGCAGGATACATATACCAACAACTGAACCTTTACAGTTCTTGTCCATCTGCTACTTAGGTAGGCCCTTGGTACATAATATTACTTTGTTGCTTTTATTGAATTCAAAAAGTGCTGCTTTGTAATAAATTCATAAACCCTAAACAATAACCTTGTAGAAGAGGGTTAATTTTTTCACATGCTGCCAAAAACGCGTGAAAAAATGGTTGCACTTCATGTATAGTTTTTAAGATGCAATAGTGGGATTTATCAAATTGATAAGTCTTTTAAAATCATAATACTTTGTACTTCTGAGGATTCAAGGAAACAAATGCTCTCTTAACTGCTATGGGATAGTACATGTTGAAACCTTTCCAGAAGGACACTGAGCAATAATGGCTTAAGATGTTAGAATTCTGCCTACTCTCTGACCCGGCAATTCCATTAGGAATTTGTCCTGTTCACAAAGTTGTAGTTGCAAAGATGCCCATGACAACACTATATGCAGTAGTAAGAGATTAGAAACATATATATATATATATATATATATATATGAAACAGTAGAGAATCAGTTGCAAAAATGATGGCAAATCAATAGAATGTTAAACAGCCAGTAAAAACTAAATTGCAGGATATTTAATCACTTGAAAACTGTTTATAGAGTATTAACTATTTTTAAAGGTTATAAAGTAGTATGTATGGTATTAATCCATTTTTATACATAATAATATATTTATATTTAAGAAAAATATAGGATGGGCTAGGATGTTTTTCTTATTTGTGCTTATCTACTTCTGAATTTTCAGTAATAACTGTATTACAATTAACTGTATTACAATTAAAATTTTTTAAAAAGGGACAATTTTATGCCAGTATTTACAAAGCGTTTTTGATGATAGGGATACAGCCTTGAGTGGTGAAAAAAAGCAGACTGGCACATTGTATATCAAGTCTGACCAGGCTTACACATTGTAATTACTTGTTTAATTTGTTAACCACAAGCTCTGAGTTAGCAGACATGGCACGTGTCTTGCTCACCGCTGCATCCTTAGTGCCGAGGACGGCACTCACATAGGCAACTAGTAAAGGAGAGTGAATGAACCGGTGACCGAAGACCCTGGGGGGTCTTCGCCAACACTGTTCTCTAACAAAGCTCACTTGCCCCTGCTGCATTTCAGAGCCATCGAGAAGCTAAGCGGGCATCAGTTTGAGAACTACTCCTTCAAGATTTCCTACATCCCGGATGAAGAGGTGAGCTCCCCTTCGCCCCCTCAGCGAGCCCAGCGTGGGGACCACTCTTCCCGGGAGCAAGGCCATGCCCCTGGGGGCTCTTCTCAGGCCAGACAGATTGATTTCCCGCTGCGGATCCTGGTCCCCACCCAGTTTGTTGGTGCCATCATCGGAAAGGAGGGCTTGACCATAAAGAACATCACTAAGCAGACCCAGTCCCGGTACGTGCCTCCGGGGCTTCCTTTGCTTCCTTCTGAGGGGTTCCCTGAGTGCTGGTGGGTCCCGGCCATTCCCAGGTTGCTATTGCTTGCATCAGCAGCGGGGGGCTGTGCTGTATGGGACTATGGCTTCTTTAAACGGAACTACTAACAGACTAACACAAAGCCCAGGGGCTTTAATGAGCTTTCATGCCAGTGACCTAAAGGTCGTTACCTGAAACACTAATAGTTCATAAACAAGGTACTAATGACCTCACAGTCAAGAATTGTTTTCATAAGCTATCTGATACCTGTGAATACATCTACATGTTTTTAAAACAACAGAGGTATGGGGCTGAACTTTACGGGACCCTAGAACCCACGTATCTTAGCTCTTGCCTCCTCTCCTGCGTCAGAGCCCTGGGTGGTAGTCATTCTTTGAGACCACCTAGGGAGTCTCACAAATAGCTACATAAAGGAAACGGGTGAGTCACTGTTACATTGAGCAATAAATAAAGTACACTAGTCTTATGTTTAGTTTTCTGTCTGTTTAAGGAGACTGAATTGGTAAAGGAGTTGTAGTGGATAAAGTGACTTGTGAGGTTGTTGAGTTTTGTGTGTTCATAAGACCACAGCATGATGTAATGAACAAAGCACAGGTCTTGAAAACAAAGACCCTTGTTCAAGTTTTACCACTTAATAGCTGTATGATCTTAGAAAAAACGTTAAGGTCTCTGAGCAGCAATTGCTTCTTCTGTAAGCCAGGAGTATTGTGAGAATTAGGACAGTCAGGCAGATTGAATGAAATAATTACTGTGAAAGCACTTAAATTACAAAGCACCAAATTACTGACAAATATTTGTTATTTACATGCCTAGTGCATTTTATTCAGGATATTGAGTGTCTTGTAACCTGAAAGAGAAAACATTGTTTTCTGCAAAGTGACTGAGTTACTTCCAAATAATGGACACTTATATGAGTCCCAGAGTTTAAAATCAGAGGAGTGAAATGGTGAGATAGTACAGGGGGCAAGTACTATGTGATGTTTCCTTTATTTTAATATCAGTCCCCCCCCCCTTTTTTTTTAAAGCTTCAAGTGAGCTTTATTAGGGGGCGCTCCCAGGTGAGGTTCACTGGTCCGAGAGAAAGGGGCCAGAGAAGTCGCCTCCTCAGTCCCCTTTTTTCCCCCTCTAAGTTTTTTTCACTGAGAAAGTGATTTTTATTTGTATGTCTTTTTGTTCCAAAGATTATTTAAAGTGGCTTTAAAAATGCAGCAAGGTTAGGGACTTCCCTGGTGGTCCAGTGGTTAAGACTCCATGCTTCCATTGCAGGGGGCACTGGGTTCAATCCCTGGTAGGGGAACTAAGATCCCGCATGTCGCACAGTGTGACCAAAAAATAAAATAAAGTAACTAAAAAAAAATCATTTAAAAAAATGCAGCAAGTTTAAATACAAGTGAGTTAGTTCTCAAAGTGTGTGCCCATTTTTTTAGAAATAGGCCAGAGACTTGGATTTGGGCTTTCTGACAGCCAAAGTAAAAAAGGATACAATCAATTATGTGATTTTGAAAGTTAAAAACAAATAGAGCCACAACTACCCAAAGAAGTCTCATAAAGTCATCAAGCTTTTGAGCCATTAGTTTTTTTTTTTTCTTTTTTTGCGGTTCGCAGGGCTCTCACTGCTGTGGCCTCTCTCGTTGCGGAGCACAGCCTCCGGACGCGCAGGCTCAGTGGCCACGGCTCACAGGCCCAGCCGCTCCGCGGCGTGTGGGATCTTCCCAGACCGGGGCACGAACCCGTGTCCCCTGCATCGGCAGGCGGACTCTCAACCACTGCGCCACCAGGGAAGCCCTGAGCCATTAGTTTTTAAGAGCCTGGAAGAAGGCAGGCTGCTGGTGGCAAGGAAACCAAAAACTTAGGCAGAGAAGGGGCATGCCTCTGTTTTCTGTCCATACTGAGATACATAAAGCTTGCTTGAATTTGGTTTTTAGAGTTGGATTAACATATGGCTTTTAAAAGCTGCAATCAGTTCAGAGACCGGCACTGTGCCAACGTGCAGTATTATCCTGCTCACTTTACTCTTCGCTTCTAAGATCATTGGAAAGACTACACAAAATACTTCATTTACCAAACTGGCTTCATTACCACGTTGCCTTGGTGCCTTTGCCCAATGGCACTCCTGTAAGAAATATTCCCTTCTCAGTGGAGCTGCCAAGAATTTGGGTTTGGCACAAGACCCCCTGCACTGCTTGCCGCCTTCTTGGAGAATGGCATTGGTTGCAAACGTGCTCATGACACTTCCTGGTCTGTCTGTGTCCTTGCTGTACATTGGCCGATGCGACGCATTCTTGGGACTAGGATCCAGTCCCAGATGACGCTGTGCTATGGTTCCTGATTCTTTTCCTGCAGGGTAGACATCCATAGAAAGGAGAACTCCGGGGCTGCAGAGAAGCCTGTCACCATCCATGCCACCCCAGAGGGAACCTCTGAAGCATGCCGCATGATTCTCGAAATCATGCAGAAAGAGGCTGATGAGACCAAACTGTAAGTTTGCATGCAATGCACAGACCACTCAGCAGAAAAAAAGATTAGGTTCTCATTCATTTAACCCAGGAAAGTTTTAAAAAGCTGTAAATCTATTTCTCAATAAAGAGAGTAGGGGAAAGATTAATTTTCAGAAATTTGTTCCTAAAGAGAATATGGTGGGAAATAGATCTTTTATGTTTATAACATGGCTGCTTCTCTACTTGTATGTTTCTCTTGGTGATCCTAATGCTTCCATCACTCACTGGTAATAATTATTGGTAGGAACCTATAGACCCATGCTGTCCAGGACCATGCAGTGATGGAAATGTTCTGTATCTGCACTGTTCAATATGATAGCCACTAGCCATGCGTTCCTGTTGAGTGCTTGAAATGTGACTAGTGCAATGGAGGAACTGAATATTTTATTTTATCCATTCAGACTTAAATAATTGCATGTATGGCTAATGGCTATCATATTGGACTAGGCAGATAATAGAAAGTGCATTGTTGTCAAAACCATCATTTACTATGCTGGAAAAGGGTTTTGTCACCATGCTCCCAAGCCACTTGCACTCTTAAAATTGGATTATGTTTCCTTAAATAGTAGAAACTGGTATCTGAGTGGCTACTTCATTCTTCTTTGTTTTTCTCTCTCCCCCTGTCCATTTCTTTTACAAACTATTTCTTAGGATTCCTGAGTGTTGTACCAGTTTGAATGACAAATACCGTTCTTAGTAACTTGTATAATTTAGTAATACAAATTTATTAATTTGTATTATAAACAAATTAATGGTAATGGAATAGGCAATATAATAAAAAAGGCTCTATGTTTGTTTGGCAAAATCCACTTACAGGCATGTGTGGCAGTTTTATAAAGAAGCAGTGAGGGATGAATTGAATATAAAACTAATTTAGCAAACAATGTCAAATAATAGTGTTCCAAAACCAAGAAGATGAAAGTAGTTCCTAAAAGAAAAACATTGCAAATCTATTCTTAGATTTCATAAGGGACTCTAACCTTTCACTTAAAAATTATTTACTATTTGGGGCTTTTGAAACCCCCCAAATGCTGTGGCTTAATTTGAAGAAGCCCTTCCCTCATCTAAGTTATTGAGAATTTTATAAATGTTATCCTCCTTGGTCCTGTGAGCTAGGTGTAAGCATCTTACAATATTCTGAAGAACCAAAAAGACTGATGTATAAATTGGATTCTTAAAGTATTTGTGTAGAGCCAAGATAGAATTTGACTGTCTTTGAAATACTTTTTTTTTGAGTGCGGCACCTTGCTGAGCACTGTGCTGGGTTGAGGCTACAGCCCTGAACAAGATCCAGTTCCTTTTTTTATCCAGTGGGAGAGACATCTGCTAAACAAATAATTACACCAGTAAGTAATTAAGCACAGCTATGAGAGGTACTACAGTGGAAAACAACTGCAGGTAACTGGAGGCCCTAATCAAGGTTTTAGGGGGACAAGAAGAGATTTGAGGATTTCAGAGAAGGCCTCCCTGTGTAAGTGACATTTAAGCTGAGACCTGAGGAAGATGAGTAGGAGGTGGAGGATGGAGGAGAAGAGGGATTCTAAATTCTCTTTCTATTCATTTACCAAATATTTATTGAGTACATACTGTCTGTCAGGCACTGTTCTATGTGCCAGTGGACAAAGCTGACAGAAAAACCCCGCCCTCTGTAAGTCACATTCTAGTGGAGCTTCTTCGAACATCCATGTATTCTGAGGCAGGAGTAATGCATCTGTCCAATGCTTTTGGTCTCAAGTAACAGAAAACAGAACAAGTGGCTTAAGCAATAAGAAACAATTATGATGTCACATGATTAGAAGTCCTTATTATGTGAGAGTGACTGAAAGGTCAGTTGAATCATAGACTAAAAGGCCCATGACTTTTCTTTCTGCTTTACCTTCTTCAGGGTATCTGATACTCCCCTGATGATGACAAGATGACTGAAGTGATTTCAGACCTTGGATCCCCACAGAAAACTATTTAAAAGTTGAAAGAGAAGGCATCCTCTCCTTGTTCCCCACCCCCCTTTTTTTGAACTTTTTTTATTGTAAAAAAAACACCACCTATCATAAAATTTATCATCTTAACCATTTTTAAGGGTACAGTTCTGGGGCTTCCCTGGTGGTGCAGTGGTTGAGAGTCCACCTGCTGATGCGGGGGACACGGGTTTGTGCCCCGGTCTGGGAAGATCCCACATGCCGTGGAGCGGCTGGGCCCGTGAGCCGTGGCCGCTGAGCCTGCGCATCCGGAGCCTGTGCTCCGCAACGGGAGAGGCCACGACAGTGAGAGGCCTGCGTACTGCAAAAAAAAAAAAAAAAAAAAAAAGGGGGGTACAGTTCAGTAGTGTTAAGTGTATTCACATTATTGTGAAACAGATCTCCAGAACTTTTTCATCTTACAAAACTGAAACTCTGTGCCTGTTAAACAACAACTCCCCTTTTCCCTCTCCCTCCAGCCTCTGGTAGCTACCATTCTACTTTCTGGTTCTGCGAATTTGACTGTTTTAGAGAACTCAGATAAGTGAAATCATACAGTATTTGTCTTTTTGTGACTGGCTTATTTCACTTAACATAATGACCTCAAAATGTATTCATGTTGTAGGATTTCCTTCTTTTTTAAGGCTGAATAATATTCCATCATGTGTGTATACCACATTTTGTTTATTCATTTATCCATTGATGGAGATTTGGGTTGCTTCTACCTCTTGGCTATATGAATAGTGCTGTTTTGAATATGGGTGTACAAATATCTCTTTGAGACCCTGCTTTCAATTCTTTTGGATATATACCAAGAAGTGAGATTACTGGATCATACAGTAGTTCTATTTCCAATTTTTTGAGGAACCTGTTTTCCATAGCAGTTGTACCATTTTACAGTCCCACCAGCCTTTCACAAGAGTTCAAATTTCTCCACATCCTTATTAGATATATGATTTGCAGATACTTACTTCCATTTCATAGGTTGTCTTTTCATTTTGTTGAGTGTGTCCTTTGATGCACAAAAGTTTTTAGGTTTGGTGTAGTCCCATTTGTTAATTTTGCTTTTGTCAACTGTGCTTTGGTGTTATATCCAAGAAACAGTAGCCAAGTTCACTATCGTGAAGCTTTCCTCCTTTGTTTTCTTCTAGGAAAATTGTACTTTCAGGTTGTACATTTAGGTCTTTAATCTCTTTTGAGTTAATTTTTGTATATGAAATAAGGGTCCAGCTGCATTCTTTTGCAAGTTTTCCTAAGATAATTTTCAAAGACACTGTCCTTTTCCCATGATGTAGCCTTGGCACCTTTGTCGAAGATCATTTGACCATATATGCAAAGATTTATTTCTGGGATCTCTATTCTTTCCTGTTGGTTTATTTTTCTGTTTTGAAACCAGTACCACACTGTTTTGATTACCATAGCTATGCAATATGTTTTGAAATCAGGAAATGTGAGTTCTTTTTCAAACTTGTTTTGATTATTCAGGGTCCCTTGAGATTCCATATGAATTTTTTTTTAATAAATGTATTTATTTAGTTTATTTATTTTTGGCTATATTGGGTCTTCATTGCTGTGTGTGGGCTTTCTCTAGTTGCAGTGAGCGGGGACTGCTCTTCGTCGCGGTGCACAGGCTTCTCATTGCAGTGGCTTCTCTTGTTACAGAGCACAGGCTCTAGGCACGCGGGCTTCACTAGTTGTGGCACGTGGGCTCAGTAGTTGTGGCTCGCGGGCTCCAGAGCACAGGCTCAGTAGTTGTGGTACACGGGCTTAGTCGCTCCATGGCATGTGGGATCTTCCCAGACCAGGGCTCAAACCTGTGTCCCCTGCATTGGCAGGCAGATTCTTAACCACTGCACCACCAGGGAAGCCCCTCCATATGAATTTTACAATGAATTTTTCTGTTTCTGCAAAAGTTGCCATTGGGATTTTGATAGGGATTACATCAAATCTGTAGATTGTTTTGGGTGGTGTGGACATCTAAACAACTTTGGGTCTTCCAGTCCATGCATCCAAGATGTCTTTCCATTGATTTCTGTCTTTAATTTCTTTCAGCATTGTTTTATAGTTTTCAGTGTGTAAGTCTTTTACTTCTTTAATTAGGCTTATTCCTCAATACTTTATTCTTTATGATGCTATTATAAATGGAATTATTTTCTTAATTTCCTTTTCATATTGTTCATTGTTAGTGTATAGAAACACAACTGTTCTTTGTGTGTTGATTTTATATCCTACAGTGTTGCTGAATTAGTTTATTAGTTCTAACAGTTTTTTGTGGAATCTTTGTTTTCTACATATAAGATCATATCGTCTGTGAACAGAGATAATTTTACCTCTTCTCCAACTTGGATGTCTTTTATTTTTTTTCCTTAGCTAATTGCTCTGGATAGGACTTCTAATAGTATGTTACATAGAAATACTGAGGGCATCTTTGTTTTGTTCCTGATCTTAGAGGAAAACCTTTCAGTTTTTCACCATTAAATATGATGTTCACTGTGGGCTTTTCACAAGTGGCCTTTATTATGTTGAGGTAGTTTCCTTCTGTTCCTAGATTGTTGGGTGTTATTAATCATGAAAAGTTGTTAAATTTTATCAAATGCTTTTTCTGTATCAGTTGAGATGACCATGTGGGTTTTGTCCTTCGTTCAGTTAATGTGGTATATTATATTGATTAATTTTCATATGTTGAACCATCTTTTCATTTCAACTTAAAGGGCTCCCTTTAGCATTTCTTGTAGAGCTGCTCTGACAGTAATGGACTCCTTCAGCTTTTGTTTATCTGGAAAAGTCTTAATTTCCCCATCATTTTCAAAGACAGTTTGCTAGATGCAGTATTCTTGGTTGATAGTTTTTTTTTGTTTGTTTTTTGCGGTACACGGGCCTCTCACTGTTGTGGCCTCTCCCGTTGCGGACACGCAGACGCCAGACGTGCAGGCTCAGTGGCCGTGGCTCACGGGCCCAGCCGCTCTGCGGCATGTGGGATCTTCCCGGACCGGGGCACGAACCCGCATCCCCTGCATCGGCAGGCGGACTCTCAACCACTGCGCCACCAGGGAAGCCCGATAGTTTTTTCTTTCAGTGCTTTGAATATGTCATCCCATTCACTTCTGGCCTGCAAAGTTTCTGCTGAGAAATCCATCCATAATCTTATGGAGACTTCCTCATATATTACTAATCACTTTTCTTTTGCTGCTTTCAAGATTTTCTCTTTGACTTTAGACACTTGGGTTAGTATCTCAATGGAATTCTCTTTCGGTTTATCCCAGTTGGATGTTCTTGGAGCTTCTTGAATCAGTATGTCCATTTCTTTTCTCAGATTTAGAAAGTTTTCTGCCTGTTTTCTTTGAATAAGCTCTCTGCACCATCTCTCTCTTCTCCTTCTGGGATTCCAATGATGTGTATTTTGATCCATTTGATAATGTTCCATAAGTCCCTTAGCCTTTTTCCACTTTTTTTTTTTTTTTTTTTTTTGGCTGCGTTGGGTCTTCCTTGCAGCGTGCAGGCTTTCTCTAGTTGCGGTGAGCGGGGGCTATTCTTTGTTGCGGTGCACGGGCTTCTCTTTCTGTGGAGCACGGGCTCTAGGCGCGCGGGCTTCAGTAGTTGCGGCATGCGGGCTCTAGGGTGCACAGGCTTCAGTAGTTGTGGCACATAGGCTCTAGAGCACAGGCTCAGTAGTTGTGGGGCACAGGCTTAGTTGCTCCGCAGCATGTGGGATCTTCCTGGACCAGGGATCGAACCTGTGTCCCCTGCATTGGCAGGCGGATTCTTAACCACTGTGCCACCAGGGGAGTCCCTCTCTCCATTTTTTAAAAATTCTCTTTTCTTTTTTCTCCTCTCATTTGATGATTTCACATGACTGATCTTCAAGTTTGCTGATTCAGTCTTCTGCCTGATCATGTGTGCTGTTGAACCCTTTTAATGAATATTTCAGTTCAGTTATTGTGTTTTTCAGTTCTATTATTTCTGTTAGGTTGTTTTTTAATAGTTTCTTTTTCTTTGTTGATATTCTCACTTTGTTCATGCATCATCTTCCTGATTTCATTTAGTTGTCTGTGTTCTCTTTTAGGTTATTGAATATCTTTATGATCACTCTTTTAAAGTCTGTCAGGTAGCTCATAGATCTGCATTTCTTTAGGGTCAGTTTCTGGAGTTTTATTTTGATCCTTTGATTAGGCCATGTTTCCATTTCTTTATATGCCTTATAATTTTTTGCTGCAATTTGAGCATTTGAAAAAAAACACCTCTCACAGTCTTTGCATACTGGCTTTGTTCAGGAGAAGATCATCACTAATCAGTCTGGCTGGAGGTTCTAGGACCTCTCAAACCATTTCTGATCTCTTTCACCCTCTGGCTTCTGACTATGGAACTGCAGCTCTAACAGTTCACCTCTGTTTTCAGCAGCTTCCAGACTCTGGCACCAGGCTTGTCAACTCTAAGTCAGGCGAGACAGAAACCAATCACTCGGGCAGCCCCCAGGCAAGCCAGAACGTGGGAATCATGGTCCAGTCTTTTGTTTCTGTCCCAGGGGAGGATCCCTGGTATGGAGGATTTCCTCCCAGTTTCCCCTTGCTATACTGTGTAAGGGGAAGGAGCATGAAAGGCATGCCAAATGCCACAAAATTTCCTACCCCTTTTACTTGAATCCCTTTTTGGTTTTATAAAAGCCTGGGTGCTATAGCTTCTCACCTGATCTCTAGAGTTCTCAGAGAGATAGTCTAGCCTATCTTTTGTTGTCAACTTGGTGTCTCTGTGGGAGTAGGAGGGCCTGTAGCTTCCTAGTCTACCATCTGACTGATGTCATTATCCGTTGTGCCTTTTTTAAGAGCAAGGAAAACCTTCCTGAAATCACCCAACAGACTTATTCTCATACCTAGTTGGCCAGATCTCTCTCTTGGACCCATTTCCAACCAGTCACAACAGGGGAGTATAATTACCGTGATTTGGCGTGTGTTAATCAGAATTCACACACCAGAGTTAGTGAAGGACCCAGCATCTCATAAAGCCCATGGTCACTTGGTACCTAAACAAAAATGGCTTCTATTTGTAAGAAAAAAGGAGGGTAATAGCTCTTGCGAGGCAACAGTTGTGTTCACCTTAAATGTTAAAATGTTGCTTGTGTCTTTTAGAGCTGAAGAGATTCCTCTGAAGATCCTGGCCCACAATGGCTTGGTTGGAAGACTGATTGGAAAAGAAGGCAGAAATTTGAAGAAAATTGAACACGAGACAGGGACCAAGATAACAATCTCATCGTAAGCCACTTGTTCAGATTAATTGTGCCCAGTAATGGAGAATTTGAGCATTTTGATATATCCAACTCATTCATCTGCTTTAAAGTGGGAATGTAATCATAAGTGATATGATTATATTCAACACCATCAAAACAAATACATAAATAGTTACCAGTCAAACATTTTCTACTATGGATTTGATCTAAGTCACTACAAAGATTTGAGATAAGATGGCAGATATTCTGTGCCACAGCGTGTGGTGTCTTCTCCCTGTCTCCTCCACCAAGACTTGTTTGTGATCCTTCTGGGATTTTATTTTTCCTTTTGAAAAAAGGAAATTTCTCTCTTTTTCCTGGTGGCCAGCTTGCAGGATTTGAGCATATACAACCCTGAAAGAACCATCACTGTGAAGGGCACAGTTGAGGCCTGTGCCAATGCTGAAATAGAGATTATGAAGAAGCTGCGTGAGGCCTTTGAAAATGATATGCTGGCTGTTAATGTAAGTGCCTACTGCTTTCTTCTCCACTGGTTTTCACATGTATTTTCAGGCAGGATCCAAGCCTCTCTAAGAATAATTGCCATTCAGAAAGTGAAGAAGCACTTTAGAATAGGTATGCAGAGTTATTCATGTCTTCTTGGGGCAAGGGCATTAGAATAATCAGGAAACGAACTAGTAAGTGATGATAAGTGCACTGGACAAAATAGTGTGAAGTCAATAAAATCACAACTTGGAAGATTTTAAAATGAGGAATTGCTTATGATGTACTGTTAATTAAGAAAAGAATATATAAAAGTATATGTAACTAGGGTTATAATTATGTAAAATAATATGGGTCAAAATGCCTGGAAAGCTATATATAAAAATCAAAATAGCTGGTATGTTAGAAAAGTGAGATTTTTTCCCTATTTTCCGATTTTAAAAATACATACTTTAAAAATAACTTCTGATTTTCATCTCTCACTGATCTGTTCTTTTATTTTTTTTAATTAATTAATTTATTTTAAAACTTTATTTATTTTTGGCTGCATTGGGTCTTCGTTGCTGCGTGCAGGCTTTCTCTAGTTGTGGCGAGTGGGGGCTGCTCTTCGTTGTGGTGCGTGGGCTTCTCATTGTGGTGGCTTCTCTTGTTGTGGAGCAGGGGCTCTAGGCGCGCAGGCTTCAGTAGTTGCGGCACATGGGCTCAGTAGTTGCGGCACGCAGGCCCTAGGGTGTACGGGCTTCCGTAGTTGCGGCACGCGGGCTCAGTAGTTGCGGCTCACAGGCTGTAGAGCGCAGGCTCATTAGTTGTGGTGCACAGGCTTAGTTGCTCCGCGGCATGTGGGATCTTCCCGGACCAGGGATCAAACCCATGTCCCCTGCATTGGCAGGCAGATTCTTAACCACTGCGCCACCAGGGAAGCCCCTGATGTATTGCCTCAGCTCTAATACTTCTAGCAGACTGATTTGGGTTTGTTCTTCCTGTTATTACTACTAGTTCCAACATTTTAATGGGGAGACACCATTCTAAAGTTCATTCAGAAATCTTAAAAATATTTGTCCATCAATCAAAGCACAAACTCAGCTCAGAGGAGTAAATTTTTTCATTTTTTATGATAATGATTTTCAGGAAAGGATACTATGATAAGCTCTCATATGCCCATAATCCAGCTTCAACAGTTATCAACTCATGGCCTGTTTCGTTTCATCTGAACCTTTATCCATATCCCCACCCCTCTTGGATGACTTTGAAGAAAATCCCAGACTTTGTATATAACATTTCACAGAAGAATAAATGTTGTCGAAGGACTAGGTAGGTTAAACGCAGCCCCAGTTTCCTCACTGCAGCACTTTCCACAGGACCTTCTTACTCAGGTCAGTACTCTCTCTCCCACCTCACCCCAAATCCCCCCTTAGTAGCCCTTGTCACATCATAATTACAAGGCACGAGGAGAAGACTTCAATGTGAACTTCTCCCCCGTTTGTGTGTATTTGTCTGTGAAAGTATCATCCACTGATCTCATTTTCTTTTTTTGGGATCTTGATCTCTTATGATAAACAGCTCTTTCCGTGAACACCTGGAAATGCTACAAAGGGTCTGGGTGCTCCAAACATCCTCCCCTGAGCATATATATCACTTAGGTTCATTCATGTCTGTGCTAAAGTCATGCATTGATAGGTGAATAACAAAACTACTAGATCTTATACATGAATGGGATCAAGGTTAAGGATCCTAGCTCTCCTATTCCAGACATTCTAAAAGAAGGCAACTTACTGGGTGACCCTAGAGCCACAGATAAGAAAAGAGAAAATGTTAGAGATTTGCTTAGCGTTAGGGGGGCAGTGGTGGGACAGGTTGGATACAGGCCAGGGTGGGCGCTGCGTCATCCCTCTGCCTCTGAAGGGGCAGCCTACGTGAGCATCCCCATGTTTAAATGTGAAATAAGCAAGTGAGATGATCATGAAGCTGGCAACTAAACGGTAAAGAAGCCAAGGTTGTGAACCATTCTGAATATGGATAATGGAGTTTACATAAGTGGTATCTTAGTGAAGGGTCTGATCTTTCCCTGGATAGAGTTAGGAAAAACTATTAATCTAATATGTTTTAAACATATTCATTCATCAAATATTTATTGAGTACTTACTATGTACCAGGCACTGAGCTCACAGCACTAAATAGGACAGTCTCTGTCTATAAGGAAATTGTGGTGTAAAAAGGGGAGAGGCAGCTACACAGGCCATTCAGATACCATGTGCTGCCTGCTGTTGTAAGGAAACGTGGGCATGTTAGGAGAGCACCTTGAGCTGAGGCCTTTGGGGTGAGAGAAGGCTTCCTTGAAGAGGGGACACCTAAGCTCAGGTGAAACCCACATGACGAGTAGGATGTAGCCAGGTGAGGAGGGAGAGAAGCACATTTCTTGCAAGGTAGACAGTGTGTGGGGGGGTCCGGAGGAGAGAGGAGGAGGACTGGGCAGAGTGGAAGTAAAGGGTTAGCAGGAGAGATGCTGGTGAGGTGACCTGGGTCCCCAGGAAGAGCCTTGCTTGCTGTGTTAAGATGTGTAGACACTCCCAAGGCAGCAGAGAACCTTTGAAGGAAAGCCACAGTCAGGTTGAGGTTTGGAGAGCTCACCCCTGCAACAGGGTGAGGAAGAGGTCCACGGGCCCTGGGCGGAGCCGATTGATTAGGAGACCCTGGTGCCATCCAGACGAGAGATGGAGGTTGACCCAGGCAAGCTGGACCTCTCAGGTCTCCTCCCCTCAACTTTTTCTCCATTTTTATTCCCAGCAACAAGCCAATCTGATCCCGGGGTTGAACCTCAGCGCACTTGGCATCTTTTCAACAGGACTGTCCATGCTGCCTCCGCCAGCAGGGCCCCGAGGAGCTCCCCCCGGTCCCCCCTACCACCCTTTCGCTGTAAGTAGCTCAGCTCTCAAGGGTTTGCTCATACGCTCCTCCAGGCAGTAGCATTTCTCTGCCATGTTGAATCAGAGCCGGAGCCTTCATTTGGAGGCTGTGCTCATAAGGGATTGTAGAATGAATTCAACAGTTCTTAGGACTTCTTCCTAATGGACAGATTAATGTTACTAAATCATCTTCTAAGTATGTGCTCTTAAACATATAGTATATGTCATATCTGGGGAAGAAAGAGTCTACTAGCAAATTCATTAGCTAGAAGCCTACTCATTGTAAAAAAGGATTTGTTAGCTCAAATCAGAACCTTCATGAGTGTTGTTCACCTACTAAAATATTAGGGTACCTGGATGACTCATGTATAAAATTCCCACCTGTGTCTATGACTTAAATTCATTATATTCTATTAATAGGCAGTTTTTAAAAGAAAATAACACACAGTGTTTAGACTTCTAAACACTTAGCACAATGCCTGGCATTTAGTAGATTCTCAGTAAGTATTTATTGTTTGAATCATAATTAATAGTGGCAGAAGAAATGTGAACTTTATGTGTTTTCTGCTTGTTCCATTCTCAGGCATCATTCAGGATCAACAAATTACCAAATTAGGGCTCAGGATACTTGACAGCTTTCTTTTTTTTTCATTTCTAATTCTTCTCCACACATACT
This sequence comes from Mesoplodon bidens, assembly GCF_964165515.1. Classification (NCBI taxonomy): domain Eukaryota; kingdom Metazoa; phylum Chordata; class Mammalia; order Artiodactyla; family Ziphiidae; genus Mesoplodon; species Mesoplodon bidens. Next base: position 101,459,671 of record NC_138161.1, on the reverse strand, counting down.
ACTTATTTTTTGAGCAAACTAATTTTCTCCTAGTGTTTATACTGTTTAAATGGGAAGAATCAGGTTGGAGAACATTAACTTAACCACTTCTTTCTTTTGAGAGGTGGTCTCTGGTGTAGTAGGCGTTGCAATGTCCGAATTCCTAGTAACTCTTTGGGTCTCTGTAGAGAGGTGGGATGAACTCACCGTGCTGTTTTGTCAACAAAATACAGGCATGAACTTGCACCCACATCCTTAGTCACAAAAACATACACATTCTGTCATCTTGTTTATATACAGCTCTTCTGAGTCATTTTAAAATCTCCATACCATAGAGTTATATACATTTTCCCTTAAACTAAAGGATAGGGCCCAATATTGAGCCGTGTGTGTGTGCGTGTGTGTGTGTGTTAGAGGGAACTGGGAATATGGCAGGAGGGAAATGGCAGCTGTTATAGTCATGTAGCTGCTCTAAGGAGGGAGAACAGCTATGAGAGGTGCATGTCCCCGTATCTTTGCTGAGATTTGAAAATGACCGAGCCCAGTACAATGAACTGGCATTTAGACACATCTCATTTCTTGGGAGAAAGACTGTACATACTGCTCCACAGAAGATAACTTCAAAAGCCTCTCAACCTAAGTGACGTAAATGGTGGGAGAAAAAAGATACAATACAATAGACCACTTCTAAAATTGATAATCTAAAAGAGAGGTCCGCGAACGACAGCCTGAGGCAGCCCACCACTTATTTTTGTAAATAAATACATCTGTGAATGTTTATTTACGTACTGTCTGTTTGCTTTCCTGCTGTGATGGCAGTGTTGAGTAGAATGCAGTAGAGACCCTGAGGTATGCAAAGCCTAAAATATTTATTTGGCTCTTTACAGAAAGTTTTGCAGACCCCTGAACTAAAACAAAAAGAACTTTTCATATGATAGCAGAATATTTTCTAAACTTGAAAATAGGTTTTGCCACTTTGAAAGCTTCCTTCACATCTGAGATTTTTTACTAAAACAGTAGAATAATGATTTTACTAAAATAGTAATGATTTTACTAAAATAGTTTCTGTTCTTTATAAAATAGATTTTAAATAAAATTTCTTCTTTTAAGCTAAAAGCCATGTAGTTCTGATCTTGAGCCCATAGGTCAAGATTAGATTCTAATCCAAAGCACACAGTTGCCCCAAATCTGAAACAATACAGCTCCTGCAGACCCCTCTCTCTGACAGCTGCAGAACGCAGGGCAGGCATGGAGGTGGCCATCGCCACCCACCTGTGCAGAATCTAGAGCCTGTACTGCAGGATTGAGGGCTTCCCTAGTGGGCCCAGGCCTCCTGAGAAGGCTAGGGTAGGATGGGGTGGTGGGGATACTTCAAATACTTATAAAATATTACTGCTTTCTTGTCACAAAGGCATTCAGATTTCAAGGAACTAGGTTATTTCCTGGTTGCTTTTGTGCATCACAAAACTCTAGTGCTTTTGCTCTTACAGAGTGAAGTAAGTCAGAAAGAGAAAATCAAATTGTCGCTTTTACGTGGAATATAGAAAAGTGGTACAGGTGAACTTATTTGCGAAGCAGAAATAAAGTCACAGATGTAGAGAGCAAACTTATGGTTACCAAGGCGGGAAGGGAAAGTGGGAGGAATAGGGAGATTGGGACTGACATATAAACACTACTAAGCATAAAATAGATAACTAATGAGAACCTACTGTATAGCACAGGGAACTCTACTCAATGCTGGTGACTAAGAGCTTTTGCTCTTAGCACCAAAGGTCAGGAAGTCTGTGCACCTCTTTGCAGCTGGCTCACACGTGCACAAATTGGTCTCTCAACTCTGGAAGCTTTTAATGTATGTATGTAGGTATGAAAATTACTATTATCATTTTCTGGTTATAAAGTAATATTTGCAAAGTATTTAAGAAGCAAATAATACGAGTGCAAGTTTTTTCTTAATCTAGAAATAATCAGTGTTTCTATGTATATGTATGGGTATATATACAATTTATAGATACATGTATAATGTATTAAATATATAGGTGGGGCTTCCCTGGTGGCGCAGTGGTTGAGAGTCCGCCTGCCGATGCAGGGGACACGGGTTCGTGCCCCGGTCCGGAAGATCCCACATGCCGCGGAGCGGCTGGGCCCGCGAGCCATGGCCGCGGAGCCTGTGTGTCCGGAGCCTGTGCTCCGCAACGGGAGAGGCCACAGCAGTGAGAGGCCCGCGTACAGCAAAAAAATAAATAAATAAATAAATAAATAAATATATAGGTGATGTGTGTGTGTGTGTGTGTATTCCAAATTTTCACTCTACAATGGAAATCCTTGTATATATATCTTGGTTCTTTTATCCAGCTATTTTCTCAATAAATTCCTGGAAATAGAATTGCGGAGCCAAGGAATGTATAAATTTTATATATAACTATAAAAAATATAAATATTGATAAATTTTGATACATAAAGAATGTACTACTTTTCCTTCCTATCTGGTATGTGACAGAGAGGTGTTTTTTTTCTCCTATACTCACTACCAATGTAATTATTCCTTGCAATCTGATACTTTAAAGGGTACTATTATGAGATTTAACACTTTGGGGCTTATTGGCCATTTTTTTCCCTCTCTAATGAATTGTCTTTTTGTATCCCTTGCCCATCAGTCTATTAAGAGGCAGTATAGATTCTGGAGTCAGGCTGCCTGTGTTTGAATCTCTGCACTATATCACTTGTTATTTTTAACAAACTTGGGCAAGTGACTTAACCTCTTTGTGTCTCCATGTCCCTGTCTATAAGATGGGGGTAATAATAGTACACATATCATGGGGTTGTTAAATAAGTAAAAACCTGCACACAGTAATTGCTATATAAATCTTAGCTGCTATTGTCATTTACCGCCATCTTAATGATTTATAACAGCTAATTACATATTAAAGCTGTTAACCATTTGTCATGTTGTAAATATCTTCCACCAGCTTGTCATTTCTCTTTGCTTTATTTGTGGTGTCTTGTGCCATAGTAAATTCTTTTTTTTGGCTTCTTTAATCTTTTTACCTTTTTTTTTCTTTTTTAAATTAATTTTTATTAGAGTATAGTTGCTTTACAATGTTATGTGAGTTTCTGCTATGCAGCAAAGTGAATCAGTTATACATATACATATATCCACTCTTTTTTAGATTTCCTTCCCATTTAGGTCACCACAGAGCATTGAGTAGAGTTCCCTGTGCTATACAGTAGGTTCTCATTAGTTATCTATTTTATGCTTAGTAGTGTTTATATGTCAGTCCCAATCTCCCTATTCCTCCCACTTCCCCTTCCCCCCTTGGTAACCATAAGTTTGTTCTCTACATCTGTGACTCTATTTCTGCTTTGCAAATAAGTTCACCTGTACCATTTTTCTATATTCCACATATAAGCGATAATTTGATTTTCTCTTTCGGACTTACTTCACTCTGTATGACAATCTCTAGGTCCATCCACATCTCTGCAAATTGTGCCATAGTAATTTAAAATAGATATTTTTTGAACAGTCGAACTCTGCTGTGTGAAGTAAATAGTAAATGTTTCCCTTCAGCCTTCCTTCTCTTACCCACATTTCACCCAGCAACCACTCCCCAGAAGTATAGCACTGTTATGTTTTAAAATATGTTTTATGAGCATATATAATCCTATAATCATATTATTCCAAAACAAATGGAATCATGCCACACACAATGAATTACTGTGTTTTTTATTTGTTTGTTTCCATTTTTTACTTACTATGGGCATCTTTCCATATTTAGAACTAATTCTCTTTGATGGCTACATAGTATCCATTGTATGAAATTTACTGTAATTTTTCTACTGAGCATACTATTTTTCTACATTTGGGTTATCTCTAGGCTTTCTCTGCTACAAATAGTGTCAAAATGAATATCCTTATACATAAATGTGTGAGTATATCTAGAAGTAAATTCTAAGACTGCAATTATTGCATCAAAGGGGAATGTATTTTAAATTTTCACATTTCCCTTCAGCAGAATTTATGCAGAAATTTTAAAATTAAGATAGTTAAATCAGTGATGTTTTCCTTTATGGACTTCTGGGCTTTGATGTTATGCTAAGAAAAAGCCTTCTGCCATCTAAGACTATAAAATATTCTCCCAAGTTTTCTTACAGTAATTTTTAGTTGTTGCTTTTGGGGGATCATAGTTTATAATTCACAGGGAATTTATCTTAACTTATACTCTGAGATAGGGATCTAACGTTATTTTTTTTCCAAATAGATAGCCAGTTTTCCGAAAGTCACTTATTAAGAAATGCACCATTTCATCACTCAATTTGAAATGGCAGCTTTGTTGTTCGCTTAATTCCCGCTGAGTCATATTCCTGGGCTCTGTTCTGTTCCATTCATCTTTTTGTCTACACTGCAGTTACTATAGTTTTATAGCGTCTTTGACAGTTTCAACAATCTTTTTTTTCCTCAAAGGTTGAATTGGAAAGATGGTCAACTTATACTATACTTGGGAAAGTTAATATGTAGGAATTTTCTGTTCCTTGATGATTTGATACAATCCATCCATAAAAATTCTGGGCCTAGTACCTTTTGTTTGGAGAAAGATCGATCATTTATAACCTTTTCAATTTCTTATATTTTCCTATGAAAGTATTCATCTCTCTTTTCATACTTAGTGACACAAAGCTGTGCAAAGCAAACCGTTGCCTTTTAAAGCTGCGAACTTGTGAATATCTCTCTCTTTTAATTCCTAACATCGTATATTTCCGTTCTCTTCTTTTTCTTAATCAAATTTACTAGGGATTTTTCTTTTAATTTTTAAGGAGTTAAGGGTTTCTTTTTTGTTATCCTATAATTGTTTCCTGTACATTTTGTACTCAAAGAATGTTATTGGAACATCTCTGATTTTTGTGGTCTTGCTCATGCATGATAAAATTTTGGAAATCATGGGCACTTGGAAAGATGTACCTTCTCTGATGGACTCAAAGTTGTGTTTATGGCTGTAAAATCAAGCTTTTAATTGGTGGCTTGTATCCTCTATATAATTATTATTATTATTATTATTATTTTTTTTTTTTTTTTTTTTTTTTGTGGTACGCGGGCCTCTCACTGTTGTGGCCTCTCCTGTTGCGGAGCACAGGCTCCGTACGTGCAGACTCAGCGGCCATGGCTCACGGGCCCAGCCACTCCGCGGCATGTGGGATCTTCCCGGACCGGGGCACGAACCCATGTCCCCTGCATCGGCAGGCGGACTCTCAACCACTGCGCCACCAGGGAAGCCCTATATAATTATTTTTATCTCTATGATTTACTACATTTTGAGAGCAGTTTACTGTTCTCCCACTATGATTATGATTTTTCAAATTCTTTATTTCTAACAGATTTTTGTTTAATATATTCTTATTATATTACTCCATAAATAACCTGGAATTTTAGTACAAATTATTAAATTTTCTTAGTCAATACACAATCTCATATTTCACAGTTATTTAGAATTAACTAAATTTTTCTTACTGGTTTCTTTGCTCACTACAGATGGTTTCTTGTATTCCATATCCTCTTATTTTTTGAGTTATTTGTTTTCGTTTCTTTGTTTTTCTGCAGTAGTTCCTCAAACAACTTTTTTTTCAGGAATAATTATGTAAGTAGTATAATTTCTAAGCTTTTCTATACCTGAAAATGCCCCCCCCCACTTCACATGTGAATGAAAGTTCAACTAGGTATCTAAAAATTCTAGGGTCTTAGTTCCTTTAGAACTCTGAAAACATTATTGCTACCAGTCTGATTCTCTTTCTTTAGTAGGTAACTTTTTTTTTCTTTTGTCTAAGTTTTTTGCCTTTTGTAGTATTTTACTGACACCCTTGGAAATCAGAACTCTGACTCAGAGCCCTTTAATCTGAACATTCAAGTTTTTCATTGGTTCAGGAAAACCTTCTGCATCTGTAATTAATTTTAGCATTGCTTCTCTTCCCTCCACTCCATTTCCTCCTGGAGTTTCCACTTTATGGAGAGAGAGTAGATCTTCCCACTCTGCTCATCATGTCTGAGTTCTTCCTTTTGTTCTGCGTGAGTTAATCTTCTTGTGCACTGACTGGCTTTTCAAGAGTGTCCATGCTGCTATTTGTATGACTTCTATTGAGTTTTTACTCCACAAGTCATGTTTTTAATTTCTAAGATCGATCTAGTTCTCTGATTGGCTTCCCTCATAGCAGTCTACTCACATATTAAAGCACTGCCCTCTTGAATCTCACTGAGAAATAAAGCAGACTTTTTAAAAAAGGTCTCCCTCTTTCCTGAATTAATTCACTGAGGTCATTTTCTTGCCTTGCTCAGCTTTGCTCCCCTCTTTCATACTGCTGATTCACTGTATATGTCCAGTGAGTTTTAATTGTCCATTCATGTACTTAAACTCAGCAGAGGGCGTATTAGAATCCTTAGGCGAGCCTTATCATAACTACACCAAGGGCCCCACCTGAACTAATAAATTTGGAATGTTCCAGAGGAGGGCAGTGTTGGGTTAAGATCTTGGGATGCAGAGTCAGACACAGAGATCTGTGCTCAAACCTTGGCTCCACCTCTTGCTAGCTTACCAATTCCTGGTCCCCCTCAGCTTCTGAGCTGGTCCTCTGAGAGCTCACAGGGGTGATAGGCAGGGGCTGGAAGGAGGCACTGGACAAGCTGGGATAGAATGGTGCACCTTCTGAATCTTGAATAGCTCTGCCCATGACTCTGACCAAGTCCACTCCCTTCCTCCCATGTCCGTATCCCTGGTTCCCAGGGAGAGCACCTGCCATCTTTATAACATCACTCTGTCATCACACTGAAGCTAGTTATATTTTTGGACATAATTTATATGCCTGACCCTTGCCCTCTTTACTACCCCTTCAACACCCCTCTCTCTTTCTGCTCCCTGATTTCTTCATGATTCAGAATATCACCTAAATGATACATCAAATGGTCATACACAACAGCTAGGAACCGAGGACCCTGCAATTCTTCCAGGAAAAGCAGGCCCAACTTAAAATTGAATTCCATTCTAAATGTTCATGAGTATGTTTGATATATACACCTCTGCTACCCCCAGCATAGTCAAGCACAGAGGAGACGCAGACACTAGTTGCCCTCAAACAGAATTTGAAATGAACCAGTGGATAATAGTGACCCCCTGCACCCTTGCTGCCTCTCTTTTTGGGGGAGCATACCTGGCAGGGGCACCTTCACCATAACCTCTTCTCCCCCGCATACCCCAAATCATAATTCTTTTGAAACACTCAAAAGTAAAGTAGCTTCTCTCTCATAAAATAGCTGGGGACCCTCAAGCTGAGACAGTAAAAGCCCAGTTGCCATTTTAGGGCTGTGGTTCCATACCGCCCGCCCCACTCTGGGGCCCCAGTGTGTCAGCTGGCTACACCCTGCTTTCCCATTAAAGAGAACATTTATTTAAGTCATCAACAGGTTACTTTTTTTTTTTTTTTTTTTTTTTTTTTTTTTTTTGCGGTATGCGGGCCTCTCACTGTTGTGGCCTCTCCCGTTGCGGAGCACAGGCTCCGGATGCGCAGGCTCAGCGGCCATGGCTCACGGGCCCAGCTGCTCCGCGGCATATGGGATCCTCCCGGACCGGGGCACGAACCCGTATCCCCTGCATCGGCAGGCGGACTCTCAACCACTGCGCCACCAGGGAGGCCCAACAGGTTACTTTTTGATCATTATGACTAAGCTCCTCTTCCAGTTGAGGTTGTGGACTCCATGTAAGCATGGGGGTGGGGGGAATGGAAAGTGTGCTCTGATAAGTGATAAATAAGTACTCATTTAACAGTCAGTAGTTCAAGCCATACAGTGCCTGATGATGGATTCTCCATTCCTGTGACCTCACTGAATGAATGCCATGTAACGTCCTTCAGGGGCATCCACTGTACTTTGGGTCAAATCCACATCCAAATCGAGGCCCACAGAGCCCTGCCTGCGTGATCTCACACTACCTGCCTCCCCATCCCATCAGGCTGTTCTCTCAGTTGCTTTCACCATACTGGCCTCTTTTCTGTTTTCCAAACAGACCAACCCCTTTCCTAGCTCTGCACCTCTCAGAACCCTGCTTAGAATGTCTCTTCCCTAGTGCCTTGCATGGGGCTCCATCTCCTCCGTGGGTCCCAACTCGGAGGTCACCTCCTGCAAGAGGCTTCCCAGACCCCTCCAGCTGAAGTTGCCATCCCACTCCTCGTCTCAGCAGCTACCCTTCCTCATATCCTCCTGTTCGTTTCTTTCACATGCTTGTCTGCCTCTCCAGTAGAACCTGAGTTCTGTGGTGGCCGTGACCCTTTCTGTCTCAATAGCTGTGTCCCCAGCACCTAGAACAGTGCTTTGCTCAAATATCTTTTGGATGAATGAGTAAACAATTGAACTCCCACAACAGTATTGTAAGCTCTGGATATTATTTTAATCCATTTGTGGATGAGGTTCAGAAAAGCTGAATAAATTATTCCAAGTTGTATAGAACTAGTGATTCAGACTCAAGTCTTCCGGGTCTTCTGACTCCAAAAACCAACTTATATACACAAAGGCTAATGACAGAGCCTCAGCTAGAAACAAGTTCCTGATTGCCGAGTTTTGGGGTTCTTTCTCCACAACAGTTTTCCAGCTGTAACTCATGAATAAAAAGAGGACTGGGGAATTATTTCTTTTTATCCTTTTATAGTTCATCCCCTCCCCTCACCCAAGTGGTAGATCTAAATTTGATACAGTGTTTATATTGGGAGTATTTGAACCCAGAATGGAGCTACACTTGTGGTTTGTCAGTTTTGAGGCCAAATCACAATTCAAAAGAATTATTTCTGCTGAGAGCTGAAGGAAAAGCTCTCCAGGTGAGAGGAGGGCAGAAGCATCCTTTCCCCAAGGTTGAGCTTTGTCTGAGCAGAAAAGCTGCAGGACTTCTCCCTGACCCGCCGTGGCCCAGGAAAGGGACCTGCACTGAGAAGGGTCTGGAGCTGATGCTCTTCAAGAAAGAGGCAGGCCCCAAGTGAGCCCAACGTCTTCACTCAGCTTCCTTTCGAAAGTGGACGTCTGACAGAAGAACAGTGATCTCACGGCCCCCTCTTGTGGCCCTGAGGTGTCACTGCAGCCTCTTTCCAAGCCGCGAGAGCAGAGGCTTGCATTACAGGATCGTTCCCTTCCTTTGGCAAAGCCCTGTCCCCTGCGGGTGCTGTGGACACTCAGAGCACCCTTGGAGGAAGTTCCCCACCGTGTTCACATCTCTTTTCCCCTGAAGTCCGCTATCCAAACTCAAAAAGAGGAATAGTTTCATTTTTGTCCCTAATGAGTCCGAAGGCAAAGTTGTGCTCTGGAACTCAGAATCCAACAGGACATTCAGGAGACAGAGGGTACCAGGAGATTTGCTCAAGGACCCTCAAATGAAAGCTAGGTCCCCTAACTCCAAGCCTCCAACTGGTCAGTGTCTGACCACTGCTAGACGGCCCCTCAGGGATTGGTTCCATGGTGCCCAGAGCTGTCCACCTCCCTTCCTGTAATAGGCATGTCAGCATTTACTTGGCCTTATGTGTAAAGCACAGTGAACTAGACATTGCTGACTCTACTTAATGTCCTGCCCATAAAATATATAAATGCAGATGTATTCTTGTCTTGCAGGACTATTGTGAGGATTAAGAGAGCTTATGGGGAATTCCCTGGTGGTCCAGTGGTTAGGACTCTACGCTTTCACTATAGGGGGCATGGGTTCGGCCCCTGGTCGGGGAACTAAGGATCCCACACGCTGCGTGGCACAGCCAAAAATAAAATAAAATATTTTTTTTAAAAAGAGTTTATGGATAAAGTATCCACCACAATGTCTAAGACACAGTAGGTACTCAATAAAAAGCAGCTACTTTAAAAATTAACGCTACTTTCCTAATAGCTCTGTTTTCTTCTACCACATCTGCCTTCCTGTCCCCTGCTTCCGCCTCCCCCTCCACAATATGTATTTATTCATTCATTTTCTCTCCTCAGTTTCGTTTTCAATTTCTCTATTCTCAGTCTCTCCATTCCTTCTGAGATTCTCTGGGCACTCACTGATCTGACTTGCCAGGAACACTTTGCTTGTTTAGAATAACTCTTGGATTTGTCCTGGCACTCTCTGTTCCTTTAATCTGTGGTTCATAATTCCTCAGAAAATAGAAACCACTGGCGCTTCCTCTCTGCCTGAGGGCAGGTTAAGAAGTGCGTGTGCATGTTCCCTCCTCTGGTGGGTTCCTGGGAAGCCTAGACCATGACTCAGCTTGGAAATGATGAATATCTAGCCCAGCCAGTGCTCCGTGAGGGAAGGGAGCAGAGATCTGAGCTGCAGAGGCACAGGTGTGCCTTTAGGACAGCGCGGCCCGGTGGTGGTGGTGCCGGGAGCCTTTGTTGTGTGTGGGAGTCTTGCCTCCCTGAGTTTGGTGAGCGGCCCTATGGGCTCTGCTGACTGACCGTTTCTCTCCTGCTGCAGACCCACTCCGGATACTTCTCCAGCTTGTACCCCCCTCACCAGTTCGGCCCGTTCCCGCATCATCACTCAGTAAGTGCCCACAGTTCAGCCCCATCTGCCACTCGTCCCTCTCCTGTGGCCAGTGCCTCTCAGTCCTTGGCAGACTGACCAGTGCGTGCTCACGGTGTGCGTGCTGGGTCCCCTGGTTCCAGGCTGTCCTGGGAGTGACACATTGCAGGGCATCAGCACACCAGACCACCCAGCACTCAAGTGCACTCAGAGGCCCTTCAGCATCCTGCTGGTGCTCACAGATCCCACAGGTGGCTGGAAACCGGTACAGAGGAGCAGTCAGCAGGTCGGAGTAGGAGGTGGTGTTGGGCTAAAGGGCAGAGTCTCCAAAGTTCTGTAACAAAGTCTAGCAAGTGGGCTGTGTCCTTCCCACAGACCCCTACAGACAAGAACAGCAAGGGCCCCTGGCAGGCTTGCCTGTGTCTCTCTAGGCCATCCCCTCGTGGCCTGTTGAGGGCAGGTTTAATTACAGTCTCGTTTTGAACCCAGTTCCCCTCCAGTGAAAATGCCGCTCCTGCCCACTAGGTGGGAGGGCAGCTCTCCATTTGTGCTAACAAAGTGCCTCAGGCCAGGTGTGCTTAATAGCTACTGATTCCTTGGATGAAGACACAGGAGAAATACACATCACATTTGAACTTGACAGAAGGCCCGTGGACAGACAGCTTGCTGTGTCCAGCAAATTCAGAGCTGCTCAGGAGGAGTTTGCACTCTAGTGGTTGTGTAGTTAGTGTGGATCCTGTTCAAGTTCATCCCTCCAGCTTCCCCCCTGCAGCGCCCCAGGCCCCAGAAGCATCCCAGGCAGCATCCGGCCATTGCTCCGTTACTGTTGAGTGCCTGAAGGAGCAGCCCCGGTAGGAATGATGTCGTCTGTCTTGTCTTGTCTTGTCCTGTCCTTCCAGTATCCAGAGCAGGAGATTGTGAATCTCTTCATCCCAACCCAGGCTGTGGGTGCCATCATCGGGAAGAAAGGGGCGCACATTAAACAGCTGGCCAGATTCGCCGGGGCCTCCATCAAGGTAAAGCCGCTCTTGACAGCTGCCGCTATCCCACCCTCTTCCACCCCCATCTCCACCCCATGTCCCTTGTTCCTTCTGTCCATCCCGGGCAATTCTTACGCCATCCATAAAATCCTACAGGACCTGGAAAGCCTGCCTTCAGGACTATTCCCATGTGCACTCATCTTTACCTCTCTCACTCCTTTTTTGTTCAACTAACAAATGAATAGGAAAAAATACTAGTAATACATAAGCCAACCCGGTCCTCTTTGGGCTACCATTGTCCTCAAGATAAAACAAAGGCTGAGGACTCTCCCAAGTGAAGGGAGTGAGCCTAAGGAGAACAATAATTTATACTCAGCAATTGTCAGTGCTTTGATGCTTTAGTTAGTCTCCATTTCAGAAACCTTTGAACTTTGAAACAAATAGTTTGAATGGAAAACTTGAAAGGCAGATAAACAAAAGCCGGTGACATAACCTGAGCTGCGGCCTCGGGGTTGAGGAGAGGGGTTGAGGAGAGAGGTCAGGAAGGAGTGCCCCTGATTCATGCACTGGCCGAGTGCAGACACAGCTGCAGTTACATTCCCACCGCCTGTCTCCTGGAGTACAATGGGAAGAGTCGGCAGAGAAGCTGAAAGGGGAGGATTATTCGACCCTGGTCCTGCTCCAAGCCCAGCTATCAGCGCTGACTCACGGGCAGAATGCTGAGCACGTCCCAAGCCTCGTGAAATGCTGTCGGAAACAGAGTTCCTGTTGTTACGTAAAATAATTTGCTGCCATGGGACAACCCGGAATTCCGAACAAGAAGTCTCATGACTTGGAGAGAAAGAATGCTTACACTTTCTCCCTAAGAAGAGCTGGAATTTCTCCCACAGCAAGTGTGCTGGAGAAAAAACAAAACAAAACATTCTGAGTAGTGCAGAACAAGGATTGCAGCGAGACCATGAAAGAATTTTATGTAGGTAAATCATTTCCCCTCTCGGTGCTCATTTATCTCACCTGCAAAGTGTGCAGATTGGAGGAGAGCCTGAGGTAGGGGCAGACGGTGGTGGAGCACCCCGGGGCCTTTGCACCCGGCAGGCTTGTTGCAGGTGAGACCCCAGCCCAGGTACTGATGGGCTGTGCTGGGCCCGCCCTCTGTGTGGGACAGGTAAGGTATGGACAACCACTGGGCTGGCTGTACCCTGAGGGCCATTCTCAGTGTCCGGTCCTGTGGTCTGAGGTGCGATGCAGCGCAAGAGACAGAATGAGACAATTTCAACTAAAAGGGACTTGAGGGGTCGTCTCATCAAATCCTCTCTTTTTCCCCTGAGAAAAGGGAGACCGAGAGAGGTAACGGGAGATGGCCAAGGCATGCTGGTGGCAGGACTGGCTCTTAGATAGCAGTTCTGCCGACTTTAGGCTACAGGGCACTTCCCAGGACTAATCGCAGCAATAACTCTCCACTTACCATTGCCCATAAGGAACTAGGGCCCAGTGTTTCATTGACGTGTCAGTGGCCACAAAGCTAAAGAATGTGAGAGCTGAGGTTGGACTGGGCTATCCTATTTTTGGTCCAATGTTTTTTCAACCTGAGCAACCTGAGTGCTACACCAGAGTCATTCCAGCAAGACTTTGGGAAGTAGAGAAGGATCAACCCCTTGGGCTTCCCCCACAGCATCCCCATAGTCCCTCTATGTCCCAGCAGAGTTGAGTGGTGGCATGACTTCTGTGATAGACAAAGACAGCAGGGGACAGAATGGGCTCTGGCTCTCTCCAGAGTAGTAGAGAAAAAGAGGAATCCAGGGAAGCCAAACATTTGCAAGAGACATTTCCTACTTTTAAAATCAATCTGGTTTTTGCTAGATTTCATCTTGACAGGTCTCTGACAGCATCTGTCTCTAAAGGTGATGATCTCACTAATTCCAGAGAACCACCCCCAATCCTGCTCTGCCAGTCTTCAGGGGCCACAACTAGAGGCACATTTGATGCTGCTGGGGCGGGGGGAGAGCTTTACACCAACACGTGGGAGCAGAGTGCTGGAGGGGGTTGGGCTGAGTTGGGATCGGGTGGTGCATGCAAGAGATGCTTCAGTTACAGGCAAGAACTGAGCCCCCGTCGCCTGCCTTTCCTGCACATCGTCTGGCCGACAGGCTTCAGAATGCCACACAAAATTCCTGATCCTTGTTTCAGCCCTGCTCACCCGTGATCTTGGTGGTCACCTCATCTTTCTGCGTCCCATTTGCTTCAGTCATAAAGTGGAGTCCTCGTTCCAGGTCCTCTCAGGGAGTTTGCCTGGGGAGTGCCATTCCAGAACTGCAGGAGCACACATACGGCTCTCAGAGTTCTGGGCTGGGCTGTGAATACCAGGTAGTGGAGAGATGGGGGGCTTTCTTTCAGGATTGGAACAAGGCAACTGTGAGAACTGATTGGGTCAATGTGAATTATGAATTAGCCTTTCAGCCCTTCTTGATTTGGGTGGATAAGAGCTGGGAACCACTGTGTCCATGCTCCTGTCACTCTCATTTACTCTTGGAAATAAGGAGCAGATTTAATGCCACCTGTGGATGTAGAAGTAGAGATGAGGGTTCCCGCCAGGGATCTTAAGGGCCAGTCTGTATGCAGCCTGCTGGTGGGTCTCAGTCCCCTGGACACATCTGTTTTTTTGGCTGAGGCTGCTGCCCTGCAGTTGAAGGCTGGTAGGTGGTCTGCCCACAGCAAAGGGAAGACCCCCCCCTCAGGAAGCTCAGTGGTCGGTGACCTGTGTCTCACGTTCATCCTCGTGCCACTAAGTAGTCAGGGCCAGATCTTCTTTGAAGGTCTCATAGAAGAGTCTCTCCTTTCAGAGTGGGCAAGGTCAGCACAGGCCTTGGGTCTGTCTGCACGGTAAAGCTGGGACAGCGACACAGGACCCTGAGGCCTGCAGGTGCAGCCTGGCTTAGGACATGTACTGAGAGAAAACTAAAACCCTGTGGAGGTGGAGGTCTTCTTGCGGGAGCCAAGACTGAGACACAGTGGTTCAGAGATGATAACTTCAGACACGCCCCGTCAGTGGTGAATCATGTTCACGCTGAACAGTTCAGTCTCGGGGATGGGGTCTCTGGGTGGTGTGTAGGTCTTTATGAGGTGCATTTGTGTACTAACCTCACTCCTGGCTCATCCCTAAGTGCCTGGTGTACTTTTAGTTCATTTAAAAGTAACTTTAGGGGAATTCCCTGGTGGTCCAGTGGTTAGGACTCCACGCTTCCATTGCAGGGGGCACAGGTTCCCTGATTAGGGAACTAAGATCCCACAAGCCACATGGTGTGGCCAAAAAAATAAATTTAACTTTAATTATGCTACATTGTATTTAATTTTAAAGCTACCTTAAAGGTTTTTGAAATAAGGCAGGGTATGCAGGGGAAAAAATACATAAAGAGGATCTAACAAAAAAATGTTGGGTTGTTCCATCTTGAGTTCTGCTAAAAAAGATGTCAGAGTCACAGAGTGAGAGCTAGGAGGTTTTGAGCTTGCCAGGTTCAACTGCCGTGTCTCATCTGTGGGGAGAGGAGGGGTTTGTAGACGCACACTGGAACCAGGGTGTCCTCATTCTTGCTCTGGTGCCGTCAGTTGATTCGTGTGCTACAGAGGAGCTGGTCCTAGTCACACCTGTCGCTAACAGCCCTTTCTGCAGGCTGACTCCAACTTAACTCCTCTGTGGACCAGCCCTTCCTCGCTCTGGGCCCTTGGTGGGCTAGTGGAGCTCCTTGGTGAAAGGAGGCTGGTCACACTACTGGTGGGGGTAGGGACAGGCAGTAAGTACTAACTTGTTTCCAACTATTCTTGGGTGGCCAGAGACCCAAATTTGATACTGGGCGCTATGGTCATAATCTCCTAAGACCCAGGGTGGAAGCAGCAGGGTCAGACAAAGCACCAGGTACAAAGGCATGAGTCTTATAATCTCTTGCTAGTGGGTGTGCCATCCTCTTAGACAAGAAGGAGGAGCTCGGGGAATAGAGCCAAGCAGTAGCATTTCCCTCTTGCTTTGTGAACTGCAGATTGCCCCAGCAGAAGGCCCAGACGTCAGTGAAAGGATGGTCATCATCACCGGCCCACCTGAAGCACAGTTCAAGGTCAGTGCCAAGAACCCCCTCAGCCCTGCAGCCCTGCAGCCCTGGATACAGGGCAGCCTGTTAGGGAAGGCTGAGGGCCTTTAGCAGGTGCAGCTGCCCCAGAGCCAGGTTCAGGCTCTTCTTTGGAGGCCCAACCTCCGTTTCCCTTCCTTCTATAGTCCCCACTCTCCCCTCCAGGCTGCTCCCTCTGTGTGGAGCCCTCCGTCCCTTCTTTCCCGTGGAAAAGTGGACTCTGTCAATGCCCAGTTCAGATGGCATCTCTGATCCCGTTGGTCGTGGTTTTGAAGATGGGGCATAAACATGGGTGTGAGGGGAAATAGCACAGTTTGTTGGAAGTGTTGGTGGGGGGAGGGTGGTGCATTGTTTTCATTTTTATTTTATATTGGAGTATAGTTCACTTACAATGTGTCAGTTTTAGGTGTACAGCAAAGTGATTCCATTATACATATACATATATCCATTCTTTTTCAGATCCTTTTCCCATATAGGTTAGTACACAATATTGAGTACAGTTACTTGTGCTATACAGTAGGTCCTTGTTGACTATTTTATATATAGTAATGTGTATATGTTAATCCCAAACTCCTAATTTATCCCTCCCCCCCACATTTCCCCTTCGATAAACATGTTTGTTTTCAAAGTCTGTGTCTGTTTTGTAAATAAGTTCATTTGTATCATTTAGATTCCACATATAAGTGATATCATGATATTCATCTTTCTCTGACTGACTTCAGTTAGTATGATAATCTCTAGGTCCATCCATGTTGCTGTAGTGGTATTATTTCATTCTTTTATATGGATGAGTAATATTCCATTGTGTGTGTGTATGTATATATATATCTCTTTTGGTTGGAGCATTTACATTTAAGGTAATTATCAATATGTATGTTCTTATTGCCATTTTGATAATTGTTTTGTATTTGTTTTTGTAGGTCTTTTTTTTCCCTTTTTTTTTTCTTCTCTTGTGATTTGATGACTATCTTTAATGTTGTGTTTGGATTGCTCTCTTTTTTGTGTGTTGCTGTTGTAGATTTTTGGTTTCTGGTTACCACAAGGTTTTGATGTGTGTGTGTGTGTGTGTGTGTGTGTGTGTGAGAGAGAGAGAGAGAGAGAGAGAGAGAGAGAGAGAGAGAGAGAGAGAGATGGTTTAAAGTTGCTGGTCTCTTCATTTCAAATGCATTTCCAATATCCTGCATTTGTACTCTCCTCATGACTGCTGGTTTTGGTATCATATTTGTGTGTGGATGATTTCCTACCTTTACTGTATGTTTGCCTTTACCAGTGAGCTTTCCCATTCGTAATTTTCCTGTTTCTAGTTGTGGGCTTTTCTTTTCCACCTAGAGAAGTTCCTTTAGCATTTGTTGTAAAGCTGGTTTGGTGGTGCTGAATTCTCTTAGCTTGTGCTTGTCTGTAAAACTTTTGATTTCTCCATTGAATCTGAACAAGAGCCTTGGTGGGTAGAGTATTCTTGGTTGTAGTTTTCTTCCCTTTTACCACTTTAAATATATGGTGCCACTCCCTTCTGGCCTGCAGAGTTTCTGCTGAAAAATCAGCTGATAACCTTCTGGGGATTCCCTTGTATGTTATTTGTTGCTTTTCTCTTGTTGCTTTTAATATTTTCCCTTTGTCTTTAATTTTTGTCAGTTTGATTAATATGTCTCAGCATGTTCCTCCTTGGGTTTATCCTGTATGGGATTCTCTGTGCTTCCTAGACTTGAGGGAGTGTTTCCTTTCCCATGTTAGGGAAGTTTTTGGCTATTATCTTTTCAAATATTTTCTAGGGCCACTTCTCTCTTCTCCTTCTGGAACCCCTGTAATGCAAATGTTGGTGCATTTAATGTTGCCCCAGAGGTCTCTTAAATTGTCCTCATTTCTTTTCATTCTTTTTTCTTTATTCTGTTCTGTGGCAGTGATTTCCACCAGTCTGTCTCCCAGCTCACTTATTCATTCTTCTGCCTCATCTATTCTGCCTTGGATTCCTTCTAGTGTATTTTTCATTTCAGTTATTGCATTGTCCATCTGTTTGTTCTTTAAATCTTCTCTTTGTTAAATATTTCTTGTATCTTCTTGGTCTGTGCCTCCATTCTTTTTCCAAGATCTTGGATTATCTTTACTATCATTATTCTGAGTTCTTTTTTCAGGGAGATTGCCTATCTCTAATTCACTTAGTTGTTCTTCTGGGATTTTATCATGTTCCTTCGTCTGGAACATATTTCTCTGCTGTCTCATTTTGTCTGACTTTCTGTGTTTGTGGTCTCCGTTCTGCAGGCTGCCAGATTGTAGTTCTTGCTTCTGGTGTCTGCCTTAACCCCTGGCTGAGGTTGGTCCAGGGGCTTGTGCAGGCTTCCTGGTGGGACAGACTTGTGCCTGCCCATGGGAGGGTGGAGCTGGGTCTTGTCCCTCTGGTGGGCAGGGCCATGTCAAGGGGTGTGTCTAGAGGTGGCTGTGGGCTCAGGATGACTTTAGGCAGCTGTCAGTGGGTGGGGCTGTATTCCCACCTTGTTGGTTGTTTGGCCTGAGGCGTCCAAGCACTAGAGCCTGCAGGCTGTTGGGTGGGGCCAGGTCTCTACCAAGATGGCGACCTCCGGGAGGAGGCATACTCACGCTGAGAAGTATTCCGTGGGGCCTCCGCCACCAGTGTCCTTGCCACTGCAGTGGGCCACAGCCAACCCCTGCCTCCCCAGGAGACCCTCTAAGACCCACAGGTAGGTCTGGCCCAGGCTCCTATGGAGTCACTGCTTTGCCCTGGGTCCCAGTTCACATGAAACCTTGTGTGCACCCTCCAAGAATGGAGTCTCTGTTTCCTCTAGTCTTGCAGAGCTCTTGCACTCAAGCCCCACTGGCCTTCAAAGCCAAATGCTCTGGAGGCTACTCCTCCAGATGCCAGATCCCCAGGCTGAGGAGCCTGGCATGGGGCTCAGAACTCTCACTCCTATGGGAGAACCTCTACAATATAATTAGCTTCCAGTTTGTGGGTCACCCACCTGGTGGGTATGGGATTTGATTATATCGTGAAAGCACCCCTCCTGCCATCTCGTTGTGGCTTCTTCTTTGTCTTTGGATGTAGAATATCTTTTTTGATAGGTTCCAGTGTTTTTTGTCAATGGTTGTTCAGCAGTTAGTTAGTTGTGATTTTGGTGTTTTCGTGAGAGGTGGTGAGCTCAAGTCCTTCTATTCCACCACCTTGACTCCCTTCCCCTGCATTGTTTTGTTATTGCCTTTTCACCCCTAGGAAAATTATAACTTGAGTTTTCTAAACGTCAGAAACATTTATTTGTAAAAGTATAATTTGTATTAAAAATATTTAAAATGTGTCTGAAAAAAAATTAACACGTGTAAATGTTCAAGAACAATAATCTTTCAACTCATGAATGGATAAACAAAATGTGGTATATCCACATAATAGGATATCATTCAGCCATGGAAAGAGTGAAATTCTGATGCATGGTATATCATGGATGAACCTAGAGGACATTACACCAAGTGAAAGAAGGCAGACACAATAGACCACATAATATATATTCCATTTATGTGAAACATCCAGAAAAAACAAATCCAGAGACAGAAGGGTAGTTTAGTGGCTGCCAGGGACTAGGGGAAGAGAGGAATTGGGACTATCTGCTAATAGGTATGGGTTTTTATTTGGGGGAATGGGATGGAAATGTTCTGGATAGCAGTGGTGGTTGCACAACCTAGTGAATATACTAAAAACCACTGGAGTGTACACTTTAAAATGCTGAATTTTAAATTACGTAAGTTATATCTCAGTTTTTTTAAAAGTTCTTTTAGGGACTTCCCTGGCGGTCCAGTTGTTAAAACTGTGCTTCCACTGCAGGGGGCACGGGTTTGATCCCTGGTTGGGGAACTAAGATCCCACATGACATGCGGTGCAGCCAATAAATAAACAAATATATATATATGTTTTTAAAGTTCTTTTAAAAAGAACAAAAAGCTTTTGGCTACACTGGCTCTGGAGTTAAACATCAAAGAGCAAATCCCATCAACACCACCCTTGCCTTCATCCTTTAATAACCGGAGGCTTGAACATATTGTGGTGGGAGGAAGTTAAGAATTCCCTGAAAAAATTCATTCAACCAAACATTTACAGGTGCTCAGGATACGGAAATAAGACATGTAGTTCCACCCTGACCCTATACACAGAAAGCTTCCTGTGCGATCCATGTGCAAACCTGAAGACACGGGAGTGTCTGTGCATGTCTGCAAGGTGCACTTCTTGGGTGTGGCAGGCACGCACCCACCGGGTCTGAGCGAGCTGAGCAGACCCCGGGGAGCATGGGGCTGGGGCTGTACCATTGCCTGGACTCACTGGTTCCTGTAATAGTGCTGCTAAAGCAGGTTGACGTGTCTTGCTCTCTCAGGCCCAGGGGCGGATCTTTGGGAAACTGAAAGAAGAAAACTTCTTTAACCCCAAAGAGGAGGTGAAGCTGGAAGCCCACATCCGAGTGCCCTCCTCTACAGCCGGCCGTGTGATCGGCAAGGGCGGCAAAACCGTAAGTGTGCTCTGAGCTGGCTTCGTCTCCTGGCCTGACTTCCCTCAGACCCCCACTGACTCTTCAAGGACAAAAATGTAATTAGCATCATCCAGAGCTGAGGGCCCCAAATCCACAGTGCTGAGCCAGACGCCGAAACACCGGGGTCCTGGGTCCAGGAACACTGCATCTAGACTAGGTGCTGGGAAGTGAAGACAGGGAGGCTGCCTCCTGCCCCTGTAAACCCACACACACAGCAGCAGGAAAACGCTACGGAGCAGAGCCCCGCCCAGAGTGTACAGACGTACCTTTTGCAGACATTCTGGGTTCCGGTTCCCGACCACTGCAGTGAAGCAAGTCACAGGAATTTTTTTGGTTTCTCCCTTCACAGGTGAATGAACTGCAGAACTTAACCAGTGCAGAAGTCATTGTGCCTCGTGACCAAACACCAGATGAAAATGAGGAAGTGATTGTCCGAATTATCGGGCATTTCTTTGCCAGCCAGGTACCTGTGCTGTGAGGGTCCAGTCTCTCCTGCTAATCTCTTTGCAAGTCTCTAAGTTCTTGGTGACCTGTCCGGTGGCCCCAGGCCGTGCACACACACACACCCACCCTGACCCCCATGCACAGATGGAACAGGGCAGGGGCAACTGTTCCTTGCTCACCACTGCTCTCCCAGGCCTGCTGGAGGAGCCTGAGGAAGGGTATAGAGCTTTGGAGTCAAGCCAGCACAGTTCAAGCCTCTGAAATGCTGAACTGCGGGCTCTCCTGTTCCCTCGTCCTCCTGCTCAGGCCTCAGTCACAGCCTTCCCTTGCTGGGAGCCATATACCAGGCAAGGGCCACCCTTGGGCCGAGGACCAACCTAGGTGCCAGAATTCCACTATTACGGGTTAAACGCTCACGTCAGGAGACCCTTGTTTCTCTTTCCTCTCCTCCGCTTCACTGTGACAACCCCCATTAGGACTCAGGGCCCCACACAGCTGCTTCTCTTCCAGTCAGAAGGGCTAGTGACTCAGAATCACGTGACCTGGTTCTTTTTGATGCTTTTTTGTTGTTGTTGGGGGAAGGGGTTGGGTTTGGGGATAGAGCAGTCCAGTCCCTGTCCCAACGAAGTGGAGGCAGTCTAAGCCAACACTGCAGGTTTGTCTGAGCGTCAGCCTGCGCTCTCAGTGCCATGCCTTTGCCAGGACCGGCCATGCAGCTGTGCCCTGCACCCCACCAGCACCCTTTGAGACCCCTATAGTCCGAGCCCAACTACACCACCCGTGGGGCTCTCCCATCCCAGCTCTTCCAGTGTCCCGGGCATGGGTCTCAATGGCTGGGCTCCTGTAGGCGTTCAGTCTGCAGGGTTCTCCCTGCAGTGGGAGCAGCAGGGTGGGTGAGGGGACAGGTTTGGGTTCGTGTGTTTTCTCCACTTGTCCAGGGTAAAGTGTCTGGGCCAGTTTCTCACTTTCTTCCCATCCCATTGACTGTCCATCTTCCCATGCCATACACCACTGTCTCTGCAGTAACTCTAGGAAGGCGGGGAGGAGGCGAAGCGTTGGACATTGGAGCATGTGGTGGCTGGGAGGGAGGATGCCGTCTGACCTCTGCAGGTTCCCTAGTCACTGATGCCCTGGTTCTGCCTCCTGGAGTCCCACCCTCTTACCCTCCACCCAGCAGCCTCGGCGGGGTGGGGGTGGGGAGCTCTGCCACTTTACTTCCAGGCAGAAAAGGCCTGGAGTCAGGGCCTCAGTAGGTAGATGACACTTTTCTGAGTTTACCGCCTCCTTCCCCCAAGTCCCAGCCCCGCTTCCCCACACCCCACTGCTTGTCCTCAGAACTGGGTTCCTTTTCTCCCCTGTCCCCCTCCTCTCCCTTGCTGCAGACTGCACAGCGCAAGATCAGGGAAATTGTACAACAGGTGAAGCAGCAGGAGCAGAAATATCCTCAGGGAGTTGCCTCACAGCGCAGCAAGTGAGGCTCCCACAGGCACCAGCAAACAACGGATGAATGTAGCCCTTCCAACACCTGACAGAATGAGACCAAACACAGCCAGCCAGATCGGGAGCAAACCAAAGACCATCCTGAGGAATGAGAAGTCTGCGGAGGCGCCAGGGGCTCTGCAGAGGCCCTGAGAATCCGGGGGGCCAGGGAGGAGGCGGGAGGGCAGCCGTGCCAGGGCCCGGCCTCCCAGCTCCCCCAGGGCCTCTGCAGGCTTCCCAGCCATCCACTTCACCATCCACTCGGGTCTCTCCTAACCCCACCACGCTATCCCTTCTAGTTGAACTAACATAGGTGAACGCGTTCAAATCAAAGCAAAATTCACACCCTTTTCTTTTTGTGGAAAATTGTCTCTGTACATGTATGTACATATTAGAAGGGAAAGATGTTAAGATATGTGGCCTGTGGGTTACACAGGGTGCCTGCGGCGTTAATATATTTTAGAAATAATATATCAGATAACTCAACTAACTCCAATTTTTAATCAGTTATTCTTTCTTCTTTTTAAAGAGAAAGCAGGCTTTACTAGACTTTAAAGAATAAAGTCGTGCTTTGGGAGTTCTAACGGTTTAGTAAGGAGCTTCAAGGCCACCCACTCAAAATTCACCCGGAGGGAAATCTCATCGAAAGGACACTCACAGCAGTTCTGGATCACCTGTGTATGTCAACAGAAGGGATACCGTCTCTCTGAAGAGGAAACTCTGTCTCTCTTCATCCCTGTCTAGCTCACACACCCATTTCTCTTTGCTTCACAGGTTTTAAACTGGTTTTTGCATACTGCTATATAATTCTCTGTCTCTCTCTGTTTATCTCTCCCCTACCCCCTCTCTCCCTCCCCGTCCTCTCCATCCCCTCTTGTTAATTCCCTCATCCCTCTGTCTCAATTCCCATATCTACGCACCCCCCAGGCAAAGCAGTGCTCTGAGTATCACATCACACAAAGGAACAAAAGCGAAACACACAAACCAGCCTCAACTTACACTTGGTTACTCAAAAGAACAAGAGTCAATGGTACTTGTCCTAGCATTTTGGAAGAGGAAAAACAGTAACCCATCAAACCAACCAACCAAACAAAGAAAAATTCCACAAAGAAAGAATGTATTTTGTCTTTTTAATGTTTTGGTGTATAAGCCATCAATATTCAGCAAAATTATTTCTTTCTTTTAAAAAAAAATATGGAGGAAAATAGCAATTTACACGAGGTCGTTGGCCCAGGGCGTTAAATTTACAGATTTTTTTAACGAAAAAAAACACACAAAAAAAAGCTACCTCAGGTGTTTTTTACCTCAGCACCTTGCTCTTGTGTTTCCCTTAGAGATTTTGTAAAACTGATAGTTGGAGCATTTTTTTATTTTTTTAATAAAAATGAGTTGGAAAAAAAATAAGATATCAACTGCCAGCCTGGAGAAGGTAACAGTCCAAGTGTGCAACAACTGTTCTGAATTGTCTTCCGCTAGCCAAGAACCTATATGGCCTTCTTTTGGACAAACCTTGAAAATGTTTATTTAAAAAAAAAAAAGTGACAAAGAAAAACAGAGAGAGAGAATATTGGAGATGTCCTGAATTTCAATAGGGTACGCGCCATTAGGGCTTTTTGCGCTAAAGGATGAACATGTACTGGTTTATGTGAACAAGCCATTTTACCACCAGACTGCAATGCCAGTTTCCTCTACTGCAAACAGTGTTCTGTGACAAAAACAAAAACAAACAAAAAGAAATATATCCAGCTAACAAGATCCTGGTGTCTTGGTCTCTTATTTTACTAAGTATCACCCATCCCAAAGTGTCAGCTGAATTCCACCTCTGAGGGGACTTCAGGGAAATGGGTGGCATATACCGTCAGGACTGGGAAGCTACACTGAGGAGGCTGGCTTCTCCAGGCAGGTCTTTGGGAGAATTTAAACTAGGTCAGTGGTGCTCAGACTGTGCTCCTCAGACCAGCAGCACCAGTATCACCTGGGAACGTGTTAGAAATGCAGGTTCTCAGGGTCCACCTTGGGACAGAAATTCTAAGGGTGGAGGGTGGGCCCGAGCAGTCTCCGTCAGTGAGCCCTCTGAGTGATTCCGATGTACGCTGAGGTTTGAGAACCAGAGAACTAGAGGGCTGGATACTGACTGCACAGTAACTAGGTAAGGCCATCCCCTATCTTAAGAAACTTTAAGCCTGGCCAGGGAAAGAGCTTATTTTTATGTGGGGGGAAGGAAGAGGAATATGCCTGACAATTTAAGGGAAGAGGTACTTCCTTCACCCCTCCCCAGAAGCCCAATTATAAGTATGTCAGGAGATGTGGTGAGTAGGCCTGGACATCCGTTCTATCCTGGTTCGTTTCCCTCCAACTTTGCCTCAAGACAATCTCGTTTTCTCCAACATGGAGCTATGGGAAGGAAGAGGTGTGCAAATTGGAAGAGGATTCCAGCATAGAGGGAGAACTTAAAAACATGAGAAAAAGGATCGCTAGATAGAATAGAAATTTGGAGGGGTTTCAACAGAAGAGAGGATATGATGAGCCCTAGACAGAAGGCATCTTGACAGGTAGCAAGGGTAGAAGAAAACACTGGACTTCTAAGGGAAGCAGGGGGAAATTGATAACCTGGCATCAGCTAGGATGTGAATGACTCGGTGACTGAGTAGACAGGGATGGGATATGGACTTACGGAGTATGAAAGCATTTGGCCTAGTCTTGTTCCTGCATCCCTGGGGAAGGGCATGGGCGACAGAGGCATCCCCGTGTGAACGATGATGAGGGAAGCCCACAACTGTAGGAATTCAGAGACCAGCCTAAATTGTACATATGCATCCAAATCTTTCACTGTCTTAAAGCCTAATGGAGATACCTGTGACCTGCTACCGCTAATGTCTAAACCACTGCTAGCAAATCCCCTGATGTTTACTGTCAGTTGTTGCCGCCTTTTATTTCTTCTCTACATTCCCCTCAAGGTGCTGGCGAATTAAAATTTGAGACTTACCCCATATGCATGTTAATTTTCTATTCTAGCTCACATCAGCCACGTAAGTCACTGTCTCTCTAGAAGCCGTGAGTGCTCTTAACAGCTCTTGCTCTCACAGAAACAGCCAACATGAGGAGAAACCTCATGGAACAACTATATTCTAACTTGACCTCGATCCTCCTGTGTTCTCTTGTAAAAGCAGGGATCCAAGGTACTTGGTTTGTTCCCATTTTAAGATCTAACCTAATCTCAGATGTGGCTGACAATAAACAGTGAAGAATATTCCCTTTTGCCTCCAGTAACCTCTAGTGATCAGGGCAAACTCTGAATGAAAAACCAAACTCAAACGGATCCCTGTATCAGTTTATCTGTAATTGCAACACTTCCTAATATGAAAGATTCCCCTGACTCCTGAATGTCCCTGATTCTCAATAGCTATAAAACTGCTCCCAGTCACCCTCACTGAAACTGGCAAAACCTTTTCTCAACTCTAAATTCACAGAACAGCAGTACTGGGAAAGGATTTTCGAGGTCATTTGGTCCACTTTCCTAATATGGAATAATGTCCTCGAAACTCTCTCCAAAGTCTGGCCACCCCCCAGCGAGGAGAAACGCGGCTCCTAAGGCAGACAGTTCTGCCGTCACACAGTCCAGCCTCATAGATCTTCCTTCCACTGATCTGAAATCTGCTCACCCCACAACCACCACACACTGAATCTGCTACATGTTACTTAAGACAACTCCCCTAATGTTTGAAGACAGTTGTCTAGTTCTCCCTTTACTCAGTTCCTCCAGTCATCCCTCATTGCTGGGACTTGCTTTCCCTCGGCTGTGAAAAATCATTGTGATGGAATACAGCCCCACCTCCTGCATCCTGCACCTTCAAAAGCCCCAGTAACTGGCGGTCAGCATGGGAGGCCTTGCTAGGCAAACAGAGCAAGGGGCTGTGAAGGGAACTTAACCAGGGCGTTAGCTCAGCTTTGCCCTAGGGCAGGCCTAAAGGCAGGGGTGGGTGCCTCTTTCCCTGTACCAGATCTCTACCAGTCTCACTTTCTCATCAGGAGAATAAGAAAGCCCAGGCCCAGAGGTTTTCTCCCTGGTTGCCTGTACACTAGCTAAATAACCTTGTGCATATCACAGCCTCTTGGAGGCCTGTCTCCTCATCTGTAAAATAAAAGTTTGAACACAACAAAGTCTTTGATCTAACTGATGTATAAGAGGGGACTTCAAGTCAAAAATGGCTTCTGTTTAGCAGCCTTCAATGTTCCTTCTTACAATTTCTCATTAAACATCAAGAAAGGGGGCTTCCTGGTGGCGCAGTGGTTAAGAATCCGCCTGCCAATGTAGGTGACACGGGTTCGAGCCCTGGTGCGGGAAGATCCCACATGCTGCAGAGTAACTAAGCCTGTGCGCCACAACTACTGAGCCTGCACTCTAGAGCCCGTGAGCCACAACTACTGAAGCTTGCACGCCTAGAGCCCATGCTCCACAACAAGAGAAAGCACCACAATGAGAAGCCTGCGCACTGCAAACGAAGAGTAGCCCCCCGCTCACTGCAACCAGAGGAAGCCCACACACAGCAATGAAGACCCAAAGCAGCCAAAAACAAATTTATATATTTAAAAAAAAAAAAACAACATCGTAGGGCTGGGCCAAGAAGGAGTAGGAAGACCGTGAGCTCACCTCCTCTCATGGGCACAGCAAAATTACAACCATTTACAGAGCAACTATCAATGAGAAAACCCAGAAGACTAGCAGAAAAGATCTACAACTAAAGATATAAGGAACCACAACAAGATGGGTAGAAAGGGTGGAGTTGCAATATTGTCAAGACCCACACCCCTGGGGGGGGTAACCCACAAATGGGAAGATAATTACAATTGCAGAGGTTCTCCCCAAGGAGCAAGTGGTCTGAGCCCCACATCAGGCTCCCCAACACAGGGGTGCACTACAAAGATGAGCCCCCAGAACATTTGGCTTTGAAGGCTGGTGGGGCTTACTTTTGGGAGATCCAGAGAGACACTACTCTTAAAGGGTGCACACAAAATCTCACATGCTCTGGGACCCCGTGCAGAAGCAGTAATTTGAAAGGAGCCTGGGTCAGACCAACCTGCTGAACTTGGAAAGTCTCCTGGAGAGGCAGGCAGCAAGTAGAGCTCACCCTGGGGACAAAGACACTGACAGCAGCCATTTTTGAGAGTTCCTTCTACCATGGGGACACTGGTGCTGGCCAAGTGCCATTTTGGAATCCTCCCTCTAGCTTGTTAGCCTCGGGACCCAGCCCTACCCCCTCCCACCAGCCTGTAGGCCCAAGTACTGGGTCCCCTCAGGCCAAGTAACTAGCCATGTAGGGACACAGTCCCACCCATAAGCAGCCAGGCTGCCTTAAGACCCCCGTAGCCCAGAGCCATCCCTGAAAACAGCTCTGTCCACCAGAGGACCCAGGACCTGGGCCCAGACACTTAGTACACAGGCACTGCACTCAGGACTTCCAAGACCCTGCAGCCAGAGACCCTGGGAGCCAGCTCTGCCCACCAGTGGGCCAACACCCCAGGACCTCCTGGGCACTGACCCCACCCACCAATGGGTAGACAGCAGGAAGAGAACCACCATGCCCCACAGCCTGCCTTGTCAGGACTCAGACAATACACCAGTAGGACAGCACCACCCTCAGGAGCCCCAAGCTCCAGCCCTTTCCATCAGCAGGCCAACATCTCCTTTGGGACACCTTGGGCGCCTCAGCCAGAGGCCTTCAGATCCAGCCCCACCCACCAGTGAGCTGGCAATAGCTCTGGGAGCCCCTGGGCTCTGGCCCCATGCATCAGCAGGCCAATACCACCTCTGAGATACCATGCACTATTCAACCAGCCACCCCGGGATCCAGCCCCACACACCAGTGGGCCAGCACTGGCTCTGAGACACCCTGGAACCTACAGTGAGCCATTTCAGGAACTGGCCCCAACCACCAGCAGGCCAACACTAAATCCAGGAATGCTGGCTCTGCAACCACCCACCCCAGAACCCAGTTCTGCCCAAGAGTGAGCCACCACTAGCCCCAGGGTTCTCCAGGCTTCTGTAGCCAGCCACATGACCTGGCCCTGCCAAACAGTGGCTGGCAGCCTCCACACAAGGCAGACCCTGGCAACCAACCAGTCCAGGGGTCAGCCACTCCTACCGGACAGCCCACAATAACCAGCCCTCTATAATAAAAGGACCCACACAGCCCACATAGGTTAGGAGCACATCTAGAGCATATAGTACTGGTGACCAGAGGAGAGTACACTTCTGGGATGCATAGAATGTCTTCTACAAAAGGCCACTTCTCCAAGGTCAGTAAACGTAACCAACCTACCAGACACACAGAAATAAAAACAACAAATTCAGAAAAGTTAGGTGACAGAGGAACATGTTATAAAGAAGGAACAGGATAAAACCCCAAGAAGAGCTAAATGAAGTGGAGGTAGGCAATCTATCAGATAAAGAGTTAAATTTTTACAATCATAACGATGATCAAAGAACTCAGGAGAAGAATAGATGAACAGAGTGAGAAGTCAGAAATTGCTGGGAATTCCCTGGCGGTCCAGTAGTTAGGCCCTGGTTCAATCCCTGGTCAGGGAACTAAGATCCTGCAAGCTATGTGGCATAGCCAAAAAATAATTAGAAGTTTTAAACAAAGACTTAGAAAATATAAAGAAGAAGCAATCAGAGATGGAGAATACAATAACTGAAATGACTGAAATGAAAAATACACTAGAAGGAATCAACAGTAGATTAAATGATACAGAGAAAGGGATCAGTAAGCTGGAAGGCAGAGTAGTGGAAATCACTGATGCTAAACAGAAAATAGAGAAAAGAATAAAAGGAAATGAAGTCAGCTTACAAGACCTCTGAGACGATATCAAAATGTTATAGGTGGCACCTCCCTGGTGGCACAGTGGTTAAGAATCCACCTGCCAATGCAAGGGACACAGGTTCGAGCCCTGGTCCAGGAAGATCCCACATGCCACAGAGCAACTAAGCCCATGTGCCACAACTACTGAGCCTGCACTCTAGAGCCCACGAGCCACAACTACTGAGCCCATGTGCGACAACTACCGAGCCTGTGTGCGACAACTACCGAAGTCCGCACGCCTAGAGCCCGTGCTCCACAACAAGAGAAGCCACTGCAATGAGAAGAAGCCTGTGCACCGCAACGAAGAGTAACCCCCACTTGCTGCAACTAGAGAAAGCCCAAGCGCAGCAACAAAGACCCAACACATACAAAAAATTTTTAAATAAAATAAGTAAAATAAATTTATTAAAAAAAAAAAAAGTTATAGGTGCCCCAAAAGGAGAAGAGAGAAAGGGGCAGAAAATATATTTGATGACACAATAGCTGAAAACTCCCCAAACCTGGGAAAGGAAACAGACATCCATGTCCAGGAAGTACAGAGAGTCCCAAACAGGATCAACCCAAAGAGGACCACACCAAGACACACTGTAATTAAAATGCCAAAAATTAAAGATAAAGAGAGAATATTAAAAGCAGCAAATGAAAAGCAATGAGTTACATGCAAGGGAACTCCCATATGGCTGACTTTTCAGCAGAAACTCTGCAGGCCAGAAGGGAGTGTCATGATATATTTAAAGTAATGAAAGAGAAAAACCTACAACCAAAAATACCCAGCAAGGCTTTCATTCAGATTTGATGGAGAGATCAAAAGTTTTACAGACAAGCAAAAGCTAAAAGAGTTCAGCACCACCAGATCAACTTTACAAGAAATGTGAAAGTGACTCTCTACATGAAAAAGAAAAGACCACAACTAGAAACATGAAAATTATGAAAGGAAGGAAAGCACACTGGTAAAGACAAATATACAGTAATGATAGTGAACCAACCATGTAAAAAGCTAGTAGGAAGGTTAAAAGACAAAAGTAATAAAATCATCTGTATCCACAATAAGAAATGGATACACAAAACAAAAAAATGTAAAATATGATGCCAAAAACAGTAATCACTAGATGAGGGGAGTAAACATGCAGGGTTGTTAAAATGCATTTGAAGTTAAGAAATCAGCAACTTAAAATAATCACACATATATAGATGGTTATATGTAAATCTCATGGTAACTACAAATGAAAAATCTATAATAGGTACACAAACACACAAAAGAGAAAGGAATCCAAATATAATACTAAAGATAGGGGTTTCCCTGGCAAGGTTAAGGCTCCATGCTTCCACTGAGGAAGGGGATGGGGGTTCGACCCCTGGTCGGGGAACTAAGATCCCACGTGCCGTGCGGTGTGGCAAAAAACAAACAAAAAAATCCTCCAAAAAACTAAAGATAGTCATCACATCACAAGGGGGGAAGAGAGCAAAAGAAGAAGAAAGGAACAAAAATGAACTACAAAAACAACCCCAAAACAATTAACAAAATGGCAATAAGTATATACCTATCAATAATAACCTTAAATGTAAATAGACTATATGCTCCAACCAAAAGACACAGTGTGGCTGAACAGATACAAAAATAAGACCCATATATAAGTTGCCTATAAGAGATTCACTTCAGATCTGGAGGCACATACAGACTGAAAGTAAGGGGATTAAAAAAAAGGTATTCCATGCAAATGGAAATCAAAAGAAAGTCAGGGTAGCAATACTTATACCAGACAAAATAGACTTTAAAACAAAGACTGTAACAATAGACAAAGAAGGACACTACATAATGAACAAGGGATCAGTCTAAGAAGAAGATATAGCAATTGTAAATATATGCACCCAACATAGGAGGAGTTAAATATGTAAAGCAAATATTAACAGGTACAATGGGAGAAACTTATAGTAACAACAGTAGGAGACTTTAACACCCCATTTACATCAATGGACACATCATCCAAACAGAAAATTGGTCTTAAATGACATGTTAGACCAAATGGACTTAATAGATATATATACAACATTCTATCCAAAAGCAGCAGAATACACATTCTTTTCAAGTGCAACATGGAACATTCCCCAGGACAGATCACATGCTAGGCCACAAAACAAGCCTCAGTAACCATATTAGGCATTTTTTCCAACACAACATTAAGAAACTAGAAATTAGGGGTAACACAGGAATAAAGACACAGACCTACTAGAGAATGGACTTGAGGATATGGGGAGGGGGAAGGGTAAGCTGTGACAAAGCGAGAGAGAGGCATGGACATATATACACTACCAAACGTAAAATAGATAGCTAGTGGGAAGCAGCCGCATAGCACAGGGAGATCAGCTCGGTGCTTTGTGACCACCTAGAGGGGTGGGATAGGGAGGGTGGGAGGGAGGGAGACTCAAGAGGGAAGAGATATGGGAACATATGTATATGTATAACTGATTCACTTTGTTATAAAGCAGAAACTAACACACCATTGTAAAGCAATTATACTCCAATAAAGATGTAAAAAAAAAAAACAACTAGAAATTAAATACAAGGAAAAAACTGCAAAAAAACCCCACAACACATGGAGACTAAACAATACACTACTAAACAACCAACAGATCACTGAAGAAATCTAAGAAATCAAAAAATACCTGGAGACAAATTAAAATGAAGACACAACACTCCAAAATCAATAGGACACAGCAAGAGCAGTTCTAAGAAAGAAGTTTATAGTGATGCGAACCTACCTCAGGAAACAAGAAAACTCTCAAATAAACAACCTAACCTTATACCTAAAGGAACCAGAAAAAGAACAAAGAAAACACAAAATTAACAGAAGGAAAGAAATCATAAAGATCAGAGCAGAAATAAATGAAAGAGACCAAAAAAAACACACCAACAACAAAAGAACAATTTTTAAAAAGTCAGTGAAACTAAGAGCTGGTTCTCTGAAAAGGTAAAATTGACAAGCCTTAGCCAGACACATCAAGAAAAAAGAGGGCCCAAATCAATAAAATCAGAAATAAAAAAGAAGTTACAACTAACACCACAGAAATACAATGTACTGCAAACAACTATATGCCAATAAAACAGAAAACCTAGAAGAAATGGATACATTCCTAGAAATGTACACTCTCCCAAGACTGAACCAGGAAGAAGTAGAAAATATGAACAAACCAATTACCAGTACTGAAGTTGAATCAGTAATTTTAAACCCCCCAACAAACAAAACTACAGGACCAGAGGGCTTCACAGGTGAATTCTACCAAACACTTAAAGGAGCATTAACACCTATCCTTCTGAAACTATTCCAAAAAAACTGCACAGGAAAGAACGCTTCCAAATTCATTCTACAAGCCCAGCATCACCATGATACCAAAACCAGACAAACATATCACAAAAAAGAGAAAATTACAGGCAGATATCACTGATGAACATAGATGCAATAATCCTCAACAAAATATTAGCAAACTGATCCAACAATTCATTAAAAGGATCATATAACATGATTAAGTGGGATTTATCCCAGGGATGCAGGAATAGTTCAATATCTGCAAATCAATCAAAATGTGATACACTATATGAACAAACTGAAGAATAAAAGTCCATATGATCATCTCAATAGATGAAGGAAAGCTTCTGACAAAATTCAACATCCAATTACAATAAGAAAAACTCTCCAGTAAGTGGGTATAGAGGGAACATACCTCAACATAATAAAGGCCATATATGAGAAACCTAGAGCTAACATCATACTCAACAGTGAAAAGCTGAAAGCATTTCATCTAAGATCAAGAACAAGACAGGGATGTCCACTCTCATCACTTTTATTCAATATAATATTGGAAGTTTTAGCCACAGCAATCAGACAAGAAAAATAAAGGAATCCAAACTGGAAAGGAAGAAATAAAACTGTCACTGTTTGCAAGATGACATGCCACTATACACGGAAAATCCTAAAGACGCCACTAAAAAACTACTAGAGCTCATCAATGAATTCAGTAAAGTTGCAGGATACAAAATTAATATACAGAAATCTGATGCATTTGTATACACTAACAATGAACTATCAGAAACAAATTAAGAAAACAATTCCATTTACCATCACATTTTATTCCTAGAATAAAACACCTAGGAATAAAACTAACTAAGGAGGTAAAAGACCTGTACTCAGAGAACTTAAGACACTGATGAAAGAAATCAAAGATGACACAGATGGAGAGATATACCATGTTCTTGGATTGGAAGAATCAATATTGTGAAAATGACTATACTACCCAAGGCAATCTTCAGAATCAATGCAGTCCCTATCAAAATACCCACAGCACTGTTCACAGAACAAAAACAAATAATTTTAAATTTATATGGAAACCCCAAATAGGCAAAACAATGTTGAGAAAGAACAGAGCTGGAGGTAACTTGCTCCCTGACTTCAGACTATACACAAAGCTACGGTAATCAAAGTAGTATGGTACTGGCACAAAACCAGACACATAGACCAGTGGAACAGAAAAGAGAGCCCAGAAATAAACCCACACTCCTATGGTCAATTAGTCTACAACAAAGGAGGCAAGAATATACAATGGAGAAAAGACAATCTCTTCAATAAGTGGTGCTGGGAAAACTGGACAGCTAAATGTAAAAGAACGAAATTAGAACATTTTCTCACACCATATATAAAAATAAACTCAAAATTGATCGAAGACCTAAATGTAAGACTGGAAACCATAAAACTCCCGAAAGAAAACATAGGCAGAACACTCTTTGACATAAATCAGAGCAGTGTTATTTTGGATCTGCCTCCTAAGGCAAAGGAAACAAAAGCAAAAATACACAAATAGGACCTAATTAAACTTAAAAGCTTTTGCACAGCAAAGGAAACCATCAACAAAACAAAAAAGACAACCTACATAATGGGAGAATATATTTGCTAATGATATGACCTATAAGGGGCTAATATCCAAAATATCCAAAATACATAAACAGCTCAAACAACTGATAAGCTGATTAAAAAATGGGCAGAAGACCTGAATAGACACTTCGGCAAAGAAGACATACAGATGGCCAATGGGCACATGAAAAGCTCAACATCAGAGAAATGTGAATCAGAACCATAATGAGATATCACCTCACACCTGTCAGAACGGCTATCATCAAAAAGAACACAAATAACAAATGTTGGTGAGGATGTGGAGAAAAGGGAACCCTCATACTCTGTTGCCAGGAATGAAAATTGGTGCAACCACTGTGGAAAACAGTTTGGAGGTTCCTAAAAGAACTAAAAATAGAACTGCCATATGACCTAGGAACTCCACTCTGGAATAAATGAGAACATTAATTCAAAAAGATAAATACACCACAATGTTCACGGCACTATTTACAATAGCCAAGACATGGAAGCAACCTAAGTCCATCAACAGATAAAGGGATAAAGAAGATGTGATAGAAACACACACACACACACACACACACACACACACACAGAGGAATATTAGTCAGCCATTTAAAAAAAGAATGAAATTTTGCCGTTTGCAACAACATGGATGGACCTGGAGGGTATTATGCTTAGTGAAGTAAATCAGAGAAAGACAAATACTCCATGTTATCACTCATATGTGGAATCTAAAAAATAAAACAAATGAATATAACAGATACAGACTGAGATATAGAGAACAAACCAGTGGGGAGAGGGAAGTGGGGGAGAGGGGCAAGATAGGGGTATGGGATTAAGACTTACAAATTACTATGTATAAAATAAATAAGCTACAAGGATATATTGTACAGCACAGGGAATAGCCAATATTTTATATAATAATTTTAAATGGAGTATAATCTATAAAAATTTTAAATCACTGTTATACACTTGAAACTAATATAATATTGTAAATTAACTATATTTCAATAAAATAAATTTTTAAGTCATATTTTTTCCTAGTTGCAGTGCATTTCAGGGTAACCAAATTAGTTGATATGAAGTTTTTCTTTTATAGAAGAATTCAAGGTAATTAACATAGAGAAATGATAGAATTAGAAAATCACCATTTTGTACCTCTTAATAATGGATCATCAATTAAATTTAAAACCAAGAGGAGAAAGATGAATAGGAACTCTGACAGCCTGAATTACAGATCAATCTTAGCACCAGTAAGTGGAACAAGCAGACATTATGCGTCATTTGGTACAATACAGTATGACCACTAATGAAGTATCCTTGCCTAATAAATTCAACCTGAATCTGATCAAGCCTCTAGATCAAGCTTACCAGTTTACATGAAATACAAGGGATAGAGGAAGCAGTTAAAAACCACCAAGGAGTTGTAAGCCAAATTTAGAAGTGGGATTTTCCACAGGAACACCCGGTTTCTCTAATAAATAATAGTACAAGGAAGGAGACTACTGTTGAATAAAAGAGACTCAAGAGATATAATAACCAACAGCAACGTGTACATTTTACTGGATCCCATATTACTGTTCTGAGACTGCTGTAACTACCACAGATTTGATGGACTTAAACAGCAGAAATTTATTCTCTCACAGTTTTGGAGCCAGAAGCCTGAAATCAAGGTGTCATCAGGGCCAGGTTCCCTCTGAAGGCTCTTCCAGCTCTGGTGGCTCCAGGCTTCCTTGGCTTGTGGTAGCATCACTCCAGTCTTGCTTCTGTAGTCTCATTGCCTCTTCCTTTTTTTTTTTTAACTCCAAACACAAGGTTATAAATTAGAAAGCAACAGGGCTTCCCTGGTGGCGCAGTGGTTGAGAGTCTGCCTGCCGATGCAGGGGACAAGGGTTTGTGCCCCAGTCCGGGAAGATCCCACATGCCGCAGAGCGGCTGGGCCCGTGAGCCATGGCCGCTGGGCCTGTGCGTCCGGAGCCTGTGCTCCGCAACGGGAGAAGCCACAACAGTGAGAGGCCCGTGTACCGCAAAAAAAAAAAAAAAAGAAATAATTAGAAAGCAACAGAGCCTGTCCAGCCAATCATTAACACTTGGGTGTCTTTTTCCAGATTTTGTTTATACCTAAAAATGGGTATAAAAATAAACACTGCCTAGGCCCATTTCAACGCCTCCGCCTTATCCATCTCAAAACTGTCTGCTTCTTTCTTATGTGGCATGTGATTGCATTTATGGTGCACCCAGACAATCCAGGATAAATTCCTTTTCTCAAGATCTTTAATCACATCTTTTGCCAAAGAAAGTAATACAGGTTCCAAGGATAAGGATGAGGACGTATGTTTTAGGGGGCCACCATTCAAACCACTATATATCCTGATTAGAAGAATATAATAGAACATTTTAATCATCAGGGAAACTTGAATGTGAACTATTAGATGGTACTGGCAAATTCTTACTAATTTTGTTATGTGTAAAAATGACAAAGGCTTTTTTATTAAAGTTATTATACGTTAGGGAGACATTCTTAAGTATTTAGGTAGAAAGATATGTCTGGGTTTTGCTTTAATATACTCCAGACCCTCCCCCTCCCATGAAAAAAAGGTGAATCAAGATTAGCCACATTTTAGTAACTGCTGAAAGGTGGTGATGATTGTTTATATCTTAAAATTTCCATAATAAAAAGTTTTTTGTAAAGTAGTTGAATAAAAATAAAACTGTCCACTAAAATGAGACATTAAATCCTTCAGAATGAACTTATCCAGAAGACCTACACATGAAAAATATTATAAAACTTAAATCAGTGGAGGTACAAGTCATCAGCCTGTGCCAGAAGAAAAGTCAAGATACTAATGGGTGATTTTTATCTCTGATTTAAAAAAAAATACATGTTACTCTAATTTAGAAATTTTAATTCTAAGAACTTCTCCTAAGAGAATAACTGAAAACACTGCAAGACAGTATGTCTAACAACACTTATTAAATAAATTGTTATAACCATATGCTGGAACACTACATGGCAATTAAGATGTCAATATTGCCATGAAAATATGTTCAACATAAATTAAGTGGAAAGGGGGTTATATAGCCACATAGTATGATTCCGCATTTGTTAATAACAAAAATATATATATACTTGCACAAGCGTGCACAACACACACACTTATTAATACACACATGACAGAGTACATACCAAAGGCCAGGATATATACCAGAATGTTAATGTTAAGAGTTATTAACTCTGGGGCTTCCCTGGTGGCGCAGTGGTTGAGAGTCCGCCTGCCGATGCAGGGGACACGGGTTCGTGCCCCGGTCCGGGAAGATCCCACATGCCGAGGAGCGGCTGGGCCCATGAGTCATGGCCACTGAGCCTGCGCGTCCGGAGCCTGTGCTCCGCAACAGGAGAGGCCACAACAGTGAGAGGCCCGCGTACCGCAAAAAAAAAAAAAAAAAAAAAAAAAGTTATTAACTCTGGGTGGTGAGTTTACAGAACTCTTATTCTTTAACTTTTATCAGTATTTTATTTTTCTACCATGAACACCTATTACTGATAAATTAAAGAAAAATATAAGTGGCACCACAGACTATGATCACCACATGCCCTTAAGGAGGCAGTGTGTGTGCTTGGCGGGGGTGGCCTGAGATGGGGTGAGGGGATACTTCCCCAACGTATATTTGAAGCATATGCTTCCAAGAACTCTATGTTGCTTCTCCTGGCACGTGCCAAACTGTATTTCACAAAACAGTTCCACAGGTGTCAACACAGAGGGCTCAACGTCCAAGTTTTTAGACACACTAGGTTAAGACATTAATTTATTACATTTGCCATGCATCCCCAGGAGGAAAAGACATGGTACACACATTCACTGGGCCATAGAACCCTTTGTTTTACATCCTACGTGGAAGTCATAGGACTTCTACTGAACATGTTTCACGAAATTCCAATGTAAAAACCTGCAGAACAAGGATTGTTTAACCATGTATTTCCATTGAGGGTCTGAAAACTTCTGGCCCGTTTTCCTAGATTTAGATTGATTCATTTCAAAACAACCCCACGTTTGTTGTAGTTTTGTGGTCTCAAGCATTATAGTTTTGCATTTTGTTGTCAGTTCATTTAGAGCAGTGTTTTTCAAACTGGATTTCTATCCGTTAGGGGGTTGAGAAATCAATGTGGTGGTCACAACTCACCTTAAAAAAATGTTTGTTTAAAGAAAACTATCAGTGTAGTAAGGATAAGTAATGTTTTTTGTAAAACTTTTGTGTCCATGTATAATCACATAATATATGCATGTGTGTATTGGTCACAATATAAAATATTTATTACTATGAGTTGCAATCAAAAATATTTGAAAGCCACTGAATTAAAGAGATGAATTTATTGATAAATAGATAAAATCAACACCTATTTCAAATACCCAAACCCTTCCTTGTATATATTAGATAAATTAAAAAAAAAAAATCACCAAAGCAACACAGACACCTAGATCCCCAACTTACAAACAATTACCAAACTTTTGTTTGAATATTGGGTACCTAGAGCTTTTCTTAAAGAAACTATCATAAAGAGATTAGGTTCCCAATTAGTTCATGAAAGACAATTTTTTAAAAAAAATTTTATTTATGTTTTTGGCTGTGCTGCTCGGCTTGTGGGATCTTAGTCTTAGTTCCCCAACCAGGGATTGAACCCATGCCCTCTGCAGTGAAAGTGCAGAGTCCTAACCACTGGACCACCAGGGAATTCCCTCAGAAAAGCCAATTTAAACTGTGTAGCTTAACTATAGTACTAAGGTTGTTACAAACTTAAATTTCTCCACCATATTTATTTATTTATTATCTGAAGTTCAATATATCTTCAAGGGCACATTCTCCCTGCACCCACACCTTGGTCCCAGCACCAAGCAATGCCTCACAGTGCAGGCAAACATCCACCATTCAACATGGCATTCCCCAAGCTGTGCTTAGGAGGAAAAGATCAGAAGTTCTAATAGCCTTAGGTAACTGAGGTAGAATAAGGGGCTCTCCAGACATCTTCCATATGCCCCAAGTCTGTTTCCCTCCCACCCTCCTCCTGGCTCAAAGGTCAAAAATGAGAAAGACATTTGCTCACCAACAGTTGTGGGTTTTTTTTTTTCTTCTTCATCAATCTTTAGGAGAGACTGCCTACTAGAAAAAGAACAATGGTTCACTCCACCTTTTTTTCAGACCCCCAAACTACTGCAATAAAATATATAGAGAGATACAGATATCTTTCTCACTGGCTTTAATGTTAATAATTTGCTACTGATAATTAGCAAATTATCAGTAGCTGGCTGCTTTTCTCATAAACTGTTTAGGTATTAAAATTCTATTACCAACAAGAATCTGTACAGAGAAATGTCAGTGCCTAGAGAAGCATGGCTGTGTTATCTCCTATTAAATTCAGAAACTCAGGGTTAAGTAGAATGGCATTCTCCAACTTGACTCTCTGTTCTCATCAATTCATTATGTCCTAGAAGATTATTAAGAGCTATCCTGAAGCATCACATTAGTGGAAAGCTCAGTGAATGCTGCTCTAAGAAGCCCCTCCAAATACTTGTAATACAAATACATTAACCCCCAGCATCACTCATTTGGGCTGCCATTCCTAAAAGGATTTACCCCACATGGAACAAATCTTAAACAAGGTTCTAAATTCTCAGGTGAAACCTACTAGTGCCAAGTGGGAACCAGGCGTTCAGTGCATTGCTGACCCAGTAAATCTCTGGCCTTTCTTGGCTGTGCCCGCTGCCTGATCCCAGTACTCACTGGCACAGCTCCAGAAGCCTCAAGAAAGGAACGGAGGCTGCAGGCAGGGTTCTCTGTACAGCCTAGGCTTGAGGGAGACTCAGCCCAACTGGCTCACTCTTTAATCATCACCTAAGCACACGTCCTCTGGTTTGACCATCAAGTAGGCAGGCACAGCGGTTTCAATCCTCACCACAGGCCCCAGGTCTTATACCAAGATTTTTACACATCTCAGGGAAAACTGCCTGCAAGAGTATGCCTCTGTAGGGCTCCCCTGGTGGCACAGTGGTTAAGAATCCACCTGCCAATGCAGGGGACACGGTTTCGAGCCCTGGTCCAGGAAAATCCCACATGCCACGGAGCAACTAAGCCCGTGCACCACAACTACTGAGCCTGCGCTCTAGAGCCTGCGAGCCACAACTACTAAGCCCATGTGCCACAATTACTGAAGCCCGCGCGCCTAGAGCCCACGCACCGCAACGAAGAACAGCCCCCGCTCACCGCGACAAAGCCCACACACAGCAACGAAGACCCAATGCAGCCAAAATTAAATAAATTTAAAAATAATTTTTTAAAAAAGTATGCCTCTGCGACCAGAAGCCAGGGCCTCCAGATGGCAGACATGTTGATTCATAGCTAACAGATGCCCAGTTTTTCTGGTTTGACCTCTTACTTTTGTGAACGAGGAGAAGTGTGGGAGGTTTAAGTAGGGAAAGGGTTAGAAATCAGCGTATACTTTTCAGGTTCTGCCAGACAACCTTTTATTACATCAGAAAAGCAACACTAGGCACTAGATCTTGCAAAATATGTTCTGACCAACTCTAAACTTTCTGAAATTAAATATGCGTAACCACTGTAAGGTTTTTAATGAACAAAACAGTTAAATACAAACTTTCATAGGCAAAATAGACTACTGTATAACTGGCAACCTCAGAGCCAAGTACTAAATTTTCTTGCAGATTTCAGTGGCGGTGGAATGGGGAGATGTAAATACTAATGAGTACAAAACTTAATTTTGGCTTTATATATAGAAAAAAGAACTTTGAGGAAAATAGCTTTAAACTGAATAGTATCTTTTGAAATAAACAGCCCAGGCCAGCCCTTACATATCTGAGGCTTATACTCAACCAGATTTGGGATGAAAATGAAGATTTAGGGTTTACAGTGACTTCAAATCCAGTTTCAAGAGTAGCCAAGTCACCTCATTTCCAGAAAGGGAAGTCTCTTTAGGATGACCACGACACTCTTCTGAAGACACTTGGATAGCCAGAGTTCCTTGGCCATAGTTCCACTTTTCCACGACACCGTGCCAATGCTGTAGTGTGGAACTTCCTCTGAAAGGCAACCAGAGCCCTACACCACAGTGTTTCTCCTGGCATTTTCAAGCCTCAAAAGAAAGAAGACCTCCTGCTTCAAGTCGGCAGTTACTGCTCCAGCTAGAGAAGCTAATTAACCCTTCCTCCCCCCACTGATTTCCCTCCTGATCTTCAGCAGGGAGTGGCAGCTTAACATTCCTTTCAGAAATAAATAGTTCAAATGAGAAATTTAGAGTTAACTTTAAAAGAGCAGCAGAAAACAGCCACTGCCCATTATGTCTGCAAATGAGTGAGTGAATGAATACACGTGAACAAACACACAGAAAAATCATAGAATAAATCCTGTATTTCCCACATTCACAGGGAAAAAAAAAAACTTAAAAAAAGTATTAATTAGCGTTTGTTCTTGTGTGGGTTGATAGTCCAGGGCTCTGAGCAGGCATGGCCTTATAAACAGGATTGCAAGCAGCCCTCTACACACCAAGTCAGGACTAGGGTGCAGAGAGGGGCCATCATGCACTTCTAACAGCTCAGTACCTGTGAGAGAACAGAGGTGATGCAGGGACTTTTTAACCCACAATGCATGAGGTATATGGAAACGTCCATCTGTGAAAGAACCACCAGCAGCGGGAGGGACTGCGGCAGGGCGTTCTCACAGCAACTGCTGATGAAGGATTTCCCACACCATCTTCTTCCGGAACAGAGGCATCTGGTGCTGCAGAGAATCCACAAGTAACACATACATCACATATGAAAGTGCCCAGCGTCAACAACCTTTAGTTGTAGCATGTAAATAAAGTAGGATGTCAATGTCCTTTGTGTAAGCCTTGACTTTTCCACATCATGGTACAGACTTACAAAGCCATAAAAAAAGGTTATTTGTATTATTATATGTATCATAAGCATTTTTACGTGTTAAGGAAAATCAAAGCAGGATGCAGAATTATACAATAGAGTCCAACAACAACTTCAAAACAAAAACGTGTACCAAAAAGGGAAATAGCTAAGTGGCGGCACAAAAAGTAACTTTTCTACTTACCTGTATTTCAAAACATTCTAAAATGAACATATTCTGCTCTCTTATGAGAAAAACATGAAGTCTATTTAAATAAAGAAAAAAACAAACCTGCAAATTACTCTGTGCTATACCAAATGTTGTCCATGGCCAATTCTGTTCAAATAGCAACTTCCCCCCTTCAAATCTCATGTGATTAGGTTCAGAGAATAAATAACTCCTTCTTTAGAAGCATCAAAGAATTAGATGCTTTTCTTAATATATTATTCTGCTTTAACTGATAATCACTACATGGTCCAATTTTCAAAACAACAACATGCAAGACAAATCCAAAATCACCTGTAACTCTTTTTGATGAAATCAGATACCCTTGAGGTACTCCTGGAGTTTCCTTATAAGTAGTTGGATATACCATTTTACTATAAACTAGTGTGAAGAGGCCTAAAAAGTCTTAACAGGGGGCTTCCCTGGTGGCGCAGTGGTTGAGAGTCCGCCTGCCGATGCAGGGGATACGGGTTCGTGCCCCGGTCTGGGAAGATCCCACATGCCGCGGAGCGGCTGGGCCCGTGAGCCATGGCTGCTGAGCCTGCGCATCCGGAGCCTGCGCTCCGCAACGGGAGAGGCCACAACAGTGAGAGGCCCGCGTACCGCAGAAAAAAAAAAAAAAAAAAAAAAAAGTCTTAACACATGGATTCATAAATTATTTTAAATAGCTCAAAACATGTAGTAAAAAATTACATATTTATTCTTAGTAAAACTGCTGAAGCTAACCAATTGTATTAATTCAGCATGGGAGCCCTAGTTAGTCCATGTTGTTCAAAAGCTTAGAATGGGGTTATTATTAGTCCTACTATTCAATATGTACAATTTGGTAGCTATCAAAATGAGGTCTGTTAAAGCAAACTATTTTTTAAAGGAGGGTGTCCTTGGTTGTAAAAAGACTGAGAATCCACTATTACAAACATAAATACTCAAGAGTTCCCAGCATACTTGAATTTCCACTCAAATGCAGAGCTATGGAGAACCAAAAATAATCAGAACAGAAGGGAAAATCAACATTCATAGTTGTATCTTTGACCTGCAGCTTAAGTTCTCACAAGGCCTGATTTCCCCATGCTGTTACATATTCTGATGTGCCTCCTTCTTTGGCTAAAAATATTAGTAATACTCAAGAACCAGTGAACACTGGAGTTCAGAGATATGCAAATTGCCCCACTGGTCACCAAAGACTAGGATAAACGTGAGAGCAGATACAGTGACAAACCCTGATACTAGCAAGAGTAGGGCTATGGCCAAGGTTTACAGCAATAATAGTAGCACAGCTACCATTATTAACAGCTTAATGTGTGCGAGGCACTGGTAACATGCTCTGAGTTTATCTTGTTTAGTAACAAGTAAATGGATGAGGAGGGGTCTCCACTCACCTGAGTAAATGTGATAGGTTTGTCCCTAGAGATATAATCTGCATATTTACAAGTAAACATTCCACAATCACTCCCATTCAACTGTTGAGGAATCTCCTAAAATTACAAAAAAAGGAGAGGAAGGGGTGAAATTTCATCAAATACAAACTCCTTTGACTTTTTCTAAATATTACTGTGGATAAACAGTATTATAAAGGTAAATGTTAAATCTGGTATTACACAAACACACACACACAAACACAATTAGTCTTTATGTGGCATAAAAACCCAACCCATGACATGGAGTATGTGAGCCTCATGGAAAACGTTTTTTAGAAGGAAAGAGAAAAGCAAAGTGAGAGTTCCATCTCTCACCTCTCATATAAAGCAAACTGAAAGAAGGTTTATTACCAGGAACAGGAATTCTAGTCAGAATTGTTTCAGAGGCATTCATAAATTTTGAAAATGCCTAAGTGTGGTTCAATCAGAGATATGCTTACAGTACAACTAACCTATTTCCATACTGCAGAGTCTGACTTGTCTTCCCTAGCCGGAAAACTAAGACTACTG
Source organism: Mesoplodon bidens (assembly GCF_964165515.1). NCBI lineage: Eukaryota > Metazoa > Chordata > Mammalia > Artiodactyla > Ziphiidae > Mesoplodon > Mesoplodon bidens. The sequence continues at coordinate 101,415,818 of NC_138161.1, read as the reverse complement.
CTTTGGACCCCCACAGCTGCAAGCAGGAGAAAGAATAAAGCCTCTTTATAGGGTTTAACCAGTTAGGAAATCTTGCCATGATGTTCAGTTCTGTCCTGAAAAAAACAACACTACTGCTTGCAAGCAGCACTTAAAGGCACCATAAACCAAAGGTGGTGGATTCCAAGCCCAGATGAAGTAAACTCACACAATCCCCAAGCCCGTGTCGCACTAATCCTTGCCAGCCCCTTACACCCTTTGGCTGTCAGTTATAAGGGGAATAAGAGTGTAAGAGTCTAATTCCACTGCTGGAAAACATACTAGATGACAAAAACTCAATTTTTATTCAAAAAAATACACATGATTATTGTAAAAAGGAAAAGATTGAAAATTCACACCACCCATACATATGGTAGGTGCCTTGAACTTCTCTCCTGAGCCCAGCATCTCTCACAGAGTGGAGAGAACTATAGACTCCACCACACACACAAATGAAGAAAATTTGTCTTCTTTATTACATTTCCCATTCCAGAACACAGTTACTCATCCTAACAAACTCTTCTTTCATCTGTGCTTTCCTCAGGAAATTTCAACACTTACTCTTCTTCAACTTAGAAATGAAAATGCTTTTGGATAAAGATAGTCAAGCCATTATATACAGGTTAGGGCTAAAATTGAACTCATGTAGCTTACTTTAAAAAGGAGCCATTAGGGGACTTCCCTGGCGGTCCAGTGGCAAAGACTCCATGCTCCCAATGCAGGGGGCATGGGTTCCAACCCTGGTCCGGGAACTAGATCCCACATGCTGCAACTAAGAGCTCACATGCTGCAACAAAAGATCCCACTTGCAGCAACTAAAGATCCAGCACGTGGCAATAAAGATCCCACGTGATGCAACTAAGACCTGACACTGCCCAATAAATAAATAAATAAATAAATAAAATTTTTTTTTAAAAAAAAGAAAAGGAGCCATTAGGGCTAAAAGACATATGCTTTTTTTTTTTTTTTTTTTTTTTTTTTTTTTATTGCGGTTCGCGGACCTCTCACTGCTGTGGCCTCTGCCGCTGTGGAGCACAGGCTCCAGACGCACAGGCTCAGCGGCCATGGCTCACAGGCCCAAGCGCTCTGTGGCATGTGGGATCCTCCCGGACCAGGGCACGAACCCGTGTCCCCTGCATCGGCAGGCGGACTCTCAACCACTGCGCCACCAGGGAAGCCCTGCATTTTTTAATTAATTAATTAATTAATTTTGGGCTGGGTTGGGTCTTTGTTTCTGCAAGCAGGCTTTCTCTAGTTGCAACGAGCGGGGGCTACTCTTCGTTGCTGTGTGCATCCTTCTCATTGTGGTGCCTTCTCTTGTTGTGGATCGCAGGCTCTAAGTGCTTGGGCTTCAGTAGTTGTGGTGCATGAGCTCAGGAGTTGTGGCTCACAGGCTCTAGAGCGTAGGCTCAGTAGTTGTGGTGCACAGGCTTAGTTGCTCCGCAGCATGTGGGATCTTCCCGGACCAAGGCTCGTACCCATGTTCCCTGCATTGGCAGGTGGATTCTTAACCACTGCGCCACTAGGGAAGTCCCATATGTATGCATTTTTAAGCCCTGAGATTCAAATCTGGCAAGATCCAAAGCACATTCACAAATAGCACACCTGACTGTTGAGGACTCACAGCATCAGACCCTTAAGATCTAAATATACAAATTTCTCAGGTAAGTTTTGAACAGGAGCTTTCAAATTTCCATTAATGCCAACCAAGAAACGTAGCTGGCTTGAATTTCTTGTGTTGTGTTTTTTTCTCAATTTTTTGAGACATGCAGATACTTAACATTTATAGTTTAAGAAACAAGATAAAGGCTTAAAAGCAAACAACTTGGTTAAATGAATTTCTGAAGATTTAGAAGTGATCATTCTAAAGATGTAAACCTCAGGAGAATGCATGCCTAAGGATGAGTGAGTAAGGGGAAGAAGGAAGCCAAGTCTAAATAATATGCTACTGACAGGAAATGCAACAAAGTATTTGGAAATACAGATGATCACCACTTACATGTGGCTTCACGCTGTAGTGGGTCCACTCTAAAACATTCAGGTCAATATTTCTTTTGGTCTTACTTTCATCCTGCAAATACTGACTGAAAAAACAGCAAAGAAGGAATATACTGATGAATCCCTGTGGAGACTTAGCATTATGACTACACAGACATTGTGATGTTTAATAGACCTGACATTCTCAAAGCCATCTCTGTTAGATTTTTAAAAATATGATTGTTTTTGGCTTTTTACCTTTTATTTTGTGTTTTTTCTGATTACAAAAATTATATATGGTTATATTTTAAAAATTGAAACATAATATGTAAAATGCAAAAGACCCCATAATAACCACTCTGGAAATATTTACTGTTAATGGTTTGCTGTTTGTTCGTCTAGTTCTCTGCTCCACCCCACTTTAAAACACACATTTTATTCTATTAAAAAAAAGTACTTCATTCTATAACTTGCTTTTTCTCACTTAAAAATAGATATAAAACAAGACATCTGGTCTGGAGTCTTTAAAAAAAGGCACTGCCATGGAAAAAAAAAAAAATGTAGGAGACTATTCTAAACTAAAGGAGACTAAAGAGACATTACTTACATGCATGAACCCTGACTGACTTCCTGGATTAGGAAAAAAAAGCTATAAAAGATACCTGACGATATCAGAACATGAACCATATATTACACATTAGTGGTTGTCAATTTTCTTAAGTGTGATAATGGCACTGTGGTTATGTAGAGAATTTCCTCATTCCTAGGTGATATATACTTAAGTATTGAGAGTGATTTAATTTTATCCAAATCTCCAGAGGGTTATCAAATTTAACGCAGGCATCTCAGTTCTCACCCTAACCTGCATAAAAGGGAAACCAGTGCTATGCTAGGGCATGCGCTCACAACGGGAGCAGCAGCAATATCACCCCGAGAGAGGTGACAACTGGTTCTTAGAAGGCAAAAATCTTAGATATTTCAATGGTTTGTAGCCCTCTAAAGCTCAATCCAACAAACAAAAAAAGTCTCTCCCTTAATACTATTTTCTCTTGTCATGGAGAAATTAAATTAAAAAAAAATTTGGAGTGGGGAGGTGATAATGAAAAAAATTGAGAAAAGTTGGACTAGGGGCATCAGGAAAGGGAGGGGGCCTCAGATACCCAAAGAAGCTGAACTCTTCATATATTGAAAAAGAGAGAGAGAGGGGAAAAAAAGTATGAATGTTATAAAAGTATGGTTTTTTGGTATCCTATTATAAGCAACAGACAAAATTTTGCTGTATGATTCCAATGAAAACATTCATAAGTATGTGATTATATGTATGTGTATGTGCACACGTATGTATGTATGCACATTTTACATACATCTTAAGCAGAAAAGACTAGAAGGAGATAACTGCTTTATAAACAATTTGGTGTATCTTATGATTTTAAAAAATTTCTTCTCTATATTTTTTATTCAAGATAAACACCCATAAATAAAAAGGATCTTTTACACTAAAACAACATCAAAAAAGAAAGAACTGAATTATTGTTAACTTTTTTCACATCATTCAACAAGAGTTCCTTACTAAAGTATCCTTATTAAAATTATCCAAGTATCCTTACTAAAATTAAAAACTGGAACCTGCATTTGCTTCCAGTGAGCATAAGGGTTTCAAAATAGACTTGTTTCACTGATTTGCTTCCTCTCTGTGAAATTCTTGTCATCACTTTACATAGCTAATAGATGACTATGCTTTAAAGGCAGGTTTCTAGCAATTACTATTAAAACAGTTACCTACAAACCATGTTTCAACTTAAAAATTACCTCCAGGTTCTATGAGATGAACCGAACCATCACACAAAGCACAGAGACATCAGTGAGTGGGCTTAAGAATTCAGAGTGTATCAATCCCAGAGAAATCTAATTCAAATCACGGGATTCTGATCAAATATATTTTACATTATGACATATGACAAACTTGTTTTCAATGATGCTATTAAATAAGATTTCTCAGTTAAGATCAGATTTTGAGGTTATTTTTAGACAAAAAGATGGATTCAGGTCAAGTTGTGAACAACTAGGAAGATAGCTCTCACTACACATTAGACTACCATCCACCAGAGGATGGAAAGAAGAAAGGCCACTTAACAAAGGGCACACTAGGCAACACTGAAGTTTTTAAGCCTTTACTTACAGGAGAATCTCACAGATCCTGTGGCCCTTTTGTCCCATAGAATCCAGATATTTAAGACACTTTTTTCTTAGGTCTATCACCTATAATGGAAAAATGCAACATCCAGAAACAACCATCACAAAAATGAGAATTTTATTTCTAAAAAGATAAGCATTTTAAAAAAATATATGTACCAACATGAATGGATTTCTAAGACACATTTTTCATAAAACATCACAGATGATATGAGCTCCATGGCTATAAAATTATATTTTTCTATTCCTAGAGAAAGGCACAGAAACTTATTCCTTAAAACATTAGTGGTCCTCTCAGAGTGATGAGACTTTTTTTTGCCTTTTTCTTTATACCTTTACTACAATAAACCCGTTATCATCTTGTAAACAAAAGTAATAAAATAACCCACGTGCACTAAAATTCTTTCCTATTAAAAATCAAAGCTCCTCCACTACACAGACTGTCTTGTAGCTTTCTAAGTTGTTCAACTCAAGAACTAAGAAGGGACTCTGCAGAGTATGCCTTTAACATATACTACGGGACTCTCACTAGACAGAAGAGTCGCCTTCATTACCAGCACACTTCATTTTATTGTGCTTTGCAGACACTGCATTTTTCACAAATAGAAGGTCTGCGGCAACCCTGCATTAAGCCAGTCTATCAGCGTCATTTTTCTAACAGTGTTTGCTCACTTCATGTCTGTGTGTCATATCTTGGTAATTCTTCACAACATTTCAAACTTTTTCATTATTAATATACTTGTTATGGTGATCTGTGATCAGTGACCGTTGATGCTACTATTGTGAAAAGACTACAGCTCACTGAAGGTTCAGATGATGGTTAGCATAAAAAGTATTTAGCAATAAAGTATTTTTTATTAAGGTACGTAGATTGTTTTTTAGATATAGTGTTATTGCAGACTTAATAAACTACAGCGTAGTGTAAACATAACTTTTATATGCACTGGAAAACCAAGAAATTGATGTCACTCTCTTTATTGCGATATTTGCTTTACAGCGGTGGTCTGTAACTGAACCTGCAATATCTCTGAGATATTCCTGCATTTAACAGAACAGTCATTATCCAAACTCCAACAATTAAACCTCTCGACTTACCACCAGGCTCCAATGTACCTTCCGATGAATAGGCACCAGAATAAGTTCCTGTTCAAAGAGATTGACCCCTTTGGTCCATCTTTTCACTGCTTGGTAACCCCCAGACTTTAATTTCGGATAGAAGAAAGTACTGAATGCATAAAGTGCTGGATACCCTTGTTTTTTATTTCTTTCCACCAGGAGATTCATGTAAAAATTAATGACCTGTAATATCAAGAGAGTAAATGTTAGAATATGGCAAGTATATTATCAAAACTAGATTTCTACCTAACTCAGTTAGGATGAATTAGAAAATAAGCTGAGGGAAGGGAAGGTACTAAGGAAGGGGATAAAAGGGCTGTCTATGACAGAAGATGGAAAACAAAAAATGATCAGTGCAGGGACTTCCCTGGTGGCAGAGTGGTTAAGAATCTGCCTGCCAATGCAGGGGACACGGTTCGATCCCTGGTCTGGGAAGATCCCATATGCCGCGGAGCAAATAAGTCTGTGTGCCACAACTACTGAGCCTGCATGCCACAACTACTGAAGCCCACGCACCTGGAGCCCGTGCCCCGCGACAAGAGAAGCCACTGCAGTGAGAAGCCAGCGCACTGCAACAAAGAGTGGCCCCCGCTCACCACAACTAGAGAAAGCCCGCATGCAGCAACGAAGACCCAAAGCAGCCAAAAATAAAACAAATGTATTTTTTAAAAAAAGATCAGTGCAAAATGGGAGGGATTAAGAAGGAATGAGACTGTACTTTTGAGGCATATGAGTAAGAGAGACAAGAGAAAGAACTCAAGGAGAAAGTCTGCAACAATGAAAATGTATATGTAACTATATCACACACAAAATATACAAAAATATTAACTGGAAGTGAATTTTACTATATATAAATTACACTTCAATTAAAAAAAATTAAATGGAAGGAAATACACCAAAACATTAGTATTTTGTTTATTTTTGAGTTGTGCCACTTTCAAACGATAATGTTTTTCCTTCACTTTTCCTGTATTTTCTGAATTTTCTATAATAAACACATTTATTTCACATTTATAATGTGAAACAGAAACATTCTAATTTTACAAGAATGTGTTTATATGTCACTAGTTATAGCGGGGAGGAAGGAAGGCAAAGGGAGAAAATGCAGGGGCTGAGCAGCTGGGTAAAGAACCAACTGGGAAATTGGCAAGAACCAAGAGCTAGCTTTAGCTAAATACATAAGGATACAAGATGACAATTAGGCAAATTTTACAGTTATCACTCAAATGAAATAAAGAAAAAAATCACATAGTGTACATACAGTGATCAATATATTCCTTTATTATTGAAAAAATAAAATGGCTCCTATAAGAATTCATCTAAAATAAAGTATCGCTTGCTTCCTTCCATTTATCAGCTGCACCCAGGATTTATAAAAATCTCACTGAAGACTAGTAAATGCAGTGGTGGATGAAACAAAGCACAAATGCAGAAGAGGGAAACATTGCTAATTAAAGGCAGCAAACAATCAGAATTAATCATGTTTTTAAGGTTTAAGATGTTTTTGTTTTAGATAAACTAAAGCTGCTTTACCAGCCACCCCCCAACCTTTTTTTTTTTTTTTTTTTTTTTTTGCAATACATGGGCCTCTCACTGCTGTGGCCTCTCCCGTTGCAGAGCAAAGGCTCTGGATGCGCAGGCTCAGCAGCCACGGCTCACGGGCCCAGCCACTCTGCGGCATGTGGGATCCTCCCAGACCGGAGCACAAACCCGTGTCCCCTGCATCAGCAGGCGGACTCTCAACCACTGCGCCACCAGGGAAGCCCTACCAGCCCCTTTTAATTGTGTAGAAACCACTATGGTTACAGACAGAAAATGGTTAAGCATAATGATAGTCAAAGGGGGAAATAAAGACAACTTACTTCATCATTGAGCCAGTGATAGTTCTTCAAGGTCTGGATATCTCCTCGAGTGATTCGTAATTTGAAAGCACTACTTAGGATCTCATCCTGTGGGCCATGGCCTAGAGCATTACTGATTTCCTTTTCCATGTCCTGAATTACAAAGTCCAGAGGTTGCTACTTTAATATGGAACCACTATCAGATACTGAAAGTCTGAGATTGAAAAAAGCTTTTCATCTCTGTTAATACCTGACCCTTAAGAAAAATATACCATCAAAGACCTACTAAATTGAAGTAGGAAAGGATGTCAATTTAGGAGCACAAAGCAATCTTACTACTAATGGTTATAAAAAATGTTAGTTCAATTATTAGCTTCTGAAAACAATAATTTGATAATAATATTTAAAGTATACTCTCAATTATCCCACTACCATGTGGGATACATGAGCCAAACATGTACCAGATGCTTGAAGCACACCATTAATCCCTGCTTGTGGGGAGAGTATTATCACCATTTTATAGAAGAGGTAAAGCTCAGAGAATTTTGGTTACATGGTCAAAGTCATATAATGATTAAAAGGCAGAGACAAGATTTGAACCCAGGAGTGTCTAACTCCTCAGCCTTTGCTCCCTTCACAACACTATAAAAGCATTTTCATACTTTCCTTATCTACCTCCTGAACTTTTATTTTAAAACATCAAAGTAATAAAATTAGGAATCAAAGAGATCATTCTATCCACTTTTGACATGAAGAGAGTAAGCAGAAACTAGAAAACTAGGCAGCAGTCTAGCAACTGAGTCCTTATTGAATAGATGGCATCATTCTCAAGAATTACAAAGAGAAATGCATATTTAAGCTATAAGCCTGAATCTATAAACCAAAGAGAAATTATTTTATCCAAATATTTTCAATACTGTCCCCACCACTAAACAAAATTTTGCAGTTTTATGGATCTCTCTCTCTCTCCACCTGCATGCCCAACATATAGTAAGTGCTCAATAAATATTCACTGAATAGGACTGACTACCACAACAATGGAGAAGGAGTCAAGATGTGGGCTCACCTTTAAAATGAGAATTTTTAACTACTTTCATTTCCTTGTCTTCTATAAGTTTTTACTTATAGAAAGGTTTCAAATACAATAATCATTGAAAGGGACATTTTAGTGAACCATAATCGCTTAACAAAAACCTCAATGAAGGGGAGTTCCCTGGCAGTCCAGTGGTTGGGACTTGGTGCTTTCACTGCCTGGGCCTGGGTTCGATCCCTGATTGGGGAACTGGGATCCTACAGGCCGTGCATCTCGGCCAAAAATAAACAAATAAAATAAAATGTTTAAAAAAAAAAAAAACTGCAATGAACTCCTTCCTAATGTCAAACCCATACCGTGTAACTCAAAATATTTTAAGTTTAGAAGAAGAATCTACAAAGAACCCATTATATTCCAAGATATGTGACAATTCTGTCTACTCACATTTGCTGAAATTAATCTAATCCCTTAGGCCACTTTCACAGATCACTAATGATCAGTGTAGCCAGTGACTGACCAGCCCTTGGGCCTGATTTCCTTCATACATACATTCCGTAGCCTGGAGAAACTCTTCAAAACAAAACATTCACTCAAGTCTTAAATAACTGAGGTTATTTAAAAACATGCCCCTTATTCTGATCATCACAAGAAACAAGAAACAATACCTCTGTAAGTTCAAGAAGATCATCTGTCCTTTTATCCCTCTCTTTGCTTGAGCAATTTTTTTCTTTTGTCTCAAGTATTGACATCTTCCTCCTGAGTAAGCCACTGCTTCCACTACCCAGGCGGAGTCGGGCTGACACTTCTTCAGATAAGTCAGGTTCCAGCTGGAGTCCCCTCCTCTGATCAAAAAAGTTCCCATATTCTACTGACATGTTTGATACTTGCACATATAAACATACATAACACATGAAATATAAAACAGCACCATTATCTTGAAAGAAAAGAGAATTAGTAAATCCCCAAATGAGTAAAGTAGATTAAGCATATCTGCCTGTCCCTGGAAGAGGGAACAAAAATTGTTCAAGACCCTGGAAGAGGGAACAAAAATTGTTCAAGACCTAAGGCTCACAACAGGACACCTCAATTATAAACCATGAAGGAGAACATTTGTTTTCCCTGGAGGTAGCAAGAAAAGTATTTTCAGTTTTCTTATTTCAATTAAAAATAATATAGTTAAAAGACATTTTGAAAAGCTTTAAAAAAGCAAAAAATATGACCCATAATCCCACCACTCAATATAAACCACTTCTATCCTTATACCAAGTAAACTTGTTCTACTTCATCCTTTTAAAAAAGTAATTACATATTATAGAAAAATGCACAAAACATTAATGTGCCACTTAATATTAACACCTATGTAACCACCATTCAGGTCAATAAACAGAATTTTGCCAGCAACCCAGAAATTCTGATAAGAATCTTTCCTTATCATGACCCTACGTAACTGTTAATACTGAACTTAAGTCATCTGGTAGGCAAACTTATCTAAACTTAGGAAATTTATTTAGAAATAGAGCACTGGACTAGAACTACACTCTCAACACACGTAGCCAGTGAGTGTTCTTTACTATAACTAACTGCCAGGTATACTGGTCCTAGGAAACCAGTAGCTGCTGGCCCTTCCACATGGTCCCAGATCGCAATGCCTTCAGGTTCAGCAAGGATAGAAGCAGGACGTAGTCTTTAGCCAGGTAACAAATACATTAGAGAAGGGAACAACCTAAGACTTAGGACTTAAGATTATGACTTAAGACTATGACTTAGCCTTAAGACTAGTTCTTATGAAGATATCAAATGGGAAAAGAGAATCTTGATCAGACTGATACTTAACACAAAGCAGTTCCCTAAACTTTGGTATTTCTATTACCTAAAATATGAAATACTCTAAAACTTCAAGTTTGCATTTAGTTTAGGAATATAATTCTTTTGGATATGGAGTGCTTAGTAAAACACTTTGCCACTATTATTTAAAATGTTGGTACTGCTATGGAGATCACTGGGACACTTCTTATTCTGATACTTATATAGAAAATGTAAAATCCAATTAAGCAGAAGATTGGTGATATTTTCAACTAAATATGAAATCTTGAATCTGAAAAGTCCTGAACAACTATTTTCCCTAAAGATGTATGGTTTTAAAAAATTCTCCAAAAGAAGCCAGGCAACACAGATAAGGGTTGGGATGGAAGCAAGTTAGTCTCTCTTACAAAGGTCGCTACAGCACAGAGATAAAAGTCTTGCAACTCAGAAGAAAGCCAAAGGTGTGTATCCTCAATGCCTGCTGCTTCTTCAAAGAAAACAACGGAATTAGAAATCAAAGTAACATATATCATCTTTCTTATTTTTCATGGGCCCAAAATTTTAACATAAGTCAGGTGAAAGAGTAAAAGACATAAGATTTAACTAGGGTTTCTACTTACACCTTCATTTTCTAGTCTGATTCCAACTGCCTTCTCTGTATCAGAAAGTTTCCCCTTTGAACACCTGAGGAAAAAAGTGAGAGATTACAGACTGGATGACTGTAATCTGATACATATTAAACTAGTTTCAGAAAGATTTAATAATTGTAAACAAATATTGCCTTGAGTTTATATAGTCCTCTAAACCAAAGGTTAGCAAAATTTTTCTAAAAAGGATCAGATAGTAAATATCTTAGCTTTGCAGGTTGTTTTTTTTTTTTTTAGTGGTACGCGGGGCCTCTCACTATTGTGGCCTCTCCCGCTGCGGAGCACAGGCTCCGGACACGCAGGCCCAGCGGCCATGGCTCACGGGTAGAGCCGCTCCGCGGCACGTGGGATCCTCGCGGACCGGGGCACGAACCCACGTCCCCTGCATCAGCGGGTGGACTCTCAACCACTGTGCCAACAGGGAAGCCCAGCTTTGCAGGTCTTATGGGTTTTGTCACATCTTCTCAACTTTCATTGTAGTTTAAAAGCAGCCATAAGTAGTATGTAAATGAATGAGCATGACTGTGTCCAGTAAAACTTTACTTACAAAAACAGGCAGGTGGACCAGATTTGGTCCATGGGCCATAGTTTACCAAACTCTACTATAACTGAACCAATATCCAAAATCCTAAGGCACACAGAACTGCCTTCACTGTTCATATATTAGAGATGCTGATCACCAGAGATGCCCACCACACCCACGCTCTTGTCTAAGCAGTACCTATGCCTCCGAACCTCTAATGCCTAGGGGAGAAGGGCACCCTCCCAAGCTAGCGTGGACATCTGACACAAGAGCTACCTAAGTACCCACACATACTGACCAGCTACCAGAGCTGAGAAGAGTTCACAATTCCTCAGACATGGTTACTCATAAATATAGTCTATAAAGTAAGAAAATAATATGTCAAAGAAAACTTAGAATAAACTGAACCATGTACCTCTTTTCACTTCTCACTGAACACAGAGGTCCCCTTGTTTCAACAACTTTATCTGTGAGGATGATAAAAAAAAAAAAGAAAAAAAAAGCGTTTCCTTTATTAATCAATCATATAGCTGGAATTTCAATTTATGGTTTCCAAAGTATCAAAATATTAATTTACATTGAAATGCTAAAATGGGTTCCAAAGACATTAGCCTCCATACGAATTAAGTTGCTTAAAAACGCATAAATCTCTTTCTCCTTTAAATATAATCTTTAGTGTAAACTGACTAATATCTGCTCACCTGGTAAGCTATCATTTAGTGTCATTTAGTGAACAGCAAGTAGAGAAATACAAGGAAATTAATATAAGGAATACAAAGAAATTAATTTTAGGCTCACAAAATATACACTACGATATAGAAGCTAGAATAATAATCAAGAGGTATTTTATAAATTGGCTTTATTTTGAAATAGCTTTTTTACTAAACTACTGGTACTGGTAGGCCCCTATCAATGCCCTGGGGTCTGATAATGTTTTAAAGTTTGGTACACTATCTTTTACTAGTATGTCATTTTTCAATTTTATATGCACTTGAACTAAGTTCAATATATTAAGACTATTAAGATACAGCTAAATCTGGGAACTCACATTGTTTTGGAACAAACTGGGTTGTTTTGACTCCATGACTTTGCTCTTGCCCCCAGCCTTTGGTCTTTAATGTGTCCATCTGACTTCTTTGAGAACTTAGAAACACAAACAGTGAAGAAGATCAGATACAAAAGGAAAATCTATTGTAAGTATTCATTATCTCTTTCTGGTAAGCTTCTCCAAACAGGAGTTATTGATAACCCAGAAATGTCAAATTACAAGAGAAAGGACGCAACATAGCATCCATCATCTGGGACTAGGATAAAAGGAGTCTAATCCTGATTCTAATATTCCAGCCAAGTTACCTAACCTCCAGTTTCTCCATTATAAAAGTGGATGTTCTTGGGGCTTCCCTGGTGGCGCAGTGGTTGAGAGTCCGCCTGCCGATGCAGGGGACACAGGTTCGTGCCCCGGTCTGGGAGGATCCCACATGCTGTGGAGTGGCTGGGCCCATGAGCCATGGCTGCTGAGCCTGCGCATCCGGAGCCTGTGCTCCACAACAGGAGAGGCCACAACAGTGAGAGGCCCCGCGTACCACCAAAAAAAAAAAAAAAAAAAAAGGATGTTCTCAATCCCCAGCACCACCTTGACTGAAAAATCTCAGCATGATAACACCCAAGTTAAAAGAGGAAAAATTTTAAACGATATACTGAAATGGATCCCAAAACAACAAATTAAAAGAACATAAGAAGAAAAAAGAACAACCAAAAAAACATAATAAGCAAAACAGTTTGAGGATTTTGCTGACATGACAAAACCAATAGTTCATGAAGTATACTGCTGCTTCCAACAGTGGCTAGTCAAAATGGAAAAAAATACGAACATTCTGATTGACTAAACTGAATTTCTTTTTAAATAAGTTTGTTTATTTTTTGGCTGTGTTTGGTTTTCGTTGCTGGGCGTGGGCTTTCTCTAGTTGCAGTAAGCAGGGGCTACTCTTCAACGCGGCGCACGGGATTTTCACTGCGGTGGCTTCTCCTGTTGCGGAGCACAGGCTCTAGGCGCGCGGGCTTCAGCAGTTGTGGCTCACGGGCTCTAGAGCACAGGCTCAGTAGTTGTGACACACGGGCTTAGTTGCTCCGCAGCATGTGGGATCTTCCCGGACCAGGGCTTGAACCCGTGTCCCCTGCACTGGCAGGCAGATTCTTAACCACTATGTCACCAGGGAAGTCCCTGAATTTCTTTTTAAAGTTCACAAAGTTAAAATTCCCAAAGTTAAAATTCTTGTTATTTCTGCATTCAACAAGCTAGACAGTCTTGTTACTTCTTCACCCTCAACTTACTGTTAAATAATTTCTGGGACTCCCCTCTGTGTATTCTCACACCGCTTGTTAGAATTATCAAGTAGACCTCAAACCTGAGCTCACATATTTTTTGTCCCCTTGTTTACAGGGAAATGAAAGGCCAGACATCAATTCCTTCTGCCATTCTCATCTATTTGGTCAACTCAGCACGGTTAATTAACACGCAGTCTTGTAAAGAAAACTTCTTATGACCTGGGATGATTTTAATCTTGTCTCTAGAGTGGAAGATTTCCAACTGTGCTAAGATGCATCCACTAGGATGCCTCAGAGACTATGTGTACATGGCAGGGGTGGGGGCGGGGCTGGGTGGGAGGAGATGAAGGGAGGGAAGAGCCGGGGAGAAGAGGGGGAAAAAGAGAGGAAGACAGAGGTCATGAGAAACGTGTGTTGGGGAGGTTGAAAAAACTCTCTGCACCCAGGGAACCTGACTTCAACCAGTGATTCCACTTTTCTGTATCAGAGTTTTATGTAAGAGTTCACTTGAACAAAGGACTCTTAAAGCTAACAGAAAATTCTATTTTGTAAAACCACTGTTCTATATAATCCATCAGTACAGACAAATTACAGGGCTCGCTCTCTCAATATTAATCTCTTTTTTCAACAAAGCCCTTCCCACCAATCTCTTCTCCAAAAATAAGGAAAAAGATGTCTGGCAAAGCATTTATCTTGGTAACGCATCTTTACCTATGATGAGTCGAAGTTACAGGAGGAACAGAGTTTCCATGACCACCTTCTTTAAGTCGCTCCAATAACCTTCGGTATTTCTCTCTCTCCTCTTTTTGAACACCCTAAATAAAAGAAAGCATTTAGATAACTACCAGCACAGCAAACCTATAATTAAATCATAAACAAAGACTAAGAGGTCAAATGCAGCTCACAGATGTGTTTCATTCACCAGCAGTGTTTTTGTAATTTTAGTGTTCAATTCCTTTAATTTTAATTACCAACTTTACAAATTAGAAAGAAAAATCCAATAACATCTGGTCTCTTTTGAAACACTGTATCAACAATCTGGAGCTATGTAAGACTATTTATTCCCTTTGGTCACCTATTCACTCCAGCCCATTTCACTCATTTACATTATCTGCTAGACCTTGATAGCATCTTAGTTTTGACAGTGAAACTGGGTTAACCACAAAAAACTCAGCAGAAATAATCCACTTGCATATTCAGAACATTCAGCTTCCAAAACAGAACTGGTCTCACCAAAGTCACTAATGACCCTCCATGGCCAGATCCAATGGACACATTTTCAGCTCTTCTGTCACTTGACCTCTCTCTCCAGCATCTCACCCTGCTAACCTCGCCTTGCCTTCCTGGACAATACACTCTCCTGATTTCTTTTTTTTTTTTTTAGTATTTCTTTATTTTTTTAGCTGTGTCGGGTCTTAGTTGTGGCACGCGGGATCTTTGATGAGGCACGTGGGATCTTTTGTTGAGGCGTGCAAGCTTCTCTCTAGCCCTGGCATGTGGGCTCCAGGGCCCGTGGGCTCTGTAGTTTGTAGCACACAGGCGCTCCCACTGAGGCGCACAAGCTCAGTAGTTGTGGTGCATGGGCTTAGCTGCCCCACAGGATGTGGGTTCTTAGTTCCCCAACCAGGGATCGAACCTGCATCCCCTGCATTGGAAGGCGGATTCTTTACTACTGGACCACCAGGGAAGCCCCTCTCCTAATTTCTTATCTTCTCAGTCTCCACTGAAGATTATTTCTTCTGCCTCCCTGTAAATGTTGATGGTTCTGCCCATTATCTCTTCTCACACTACATACTCTCCCTGAATAATCTCTTCAGCTCCCTTGATTTATCTAACACCAATATGTAGAAGATTCAGCAATATGTCCCTAACCCTGCCTTCTTCTCAAAACTCCCATATATCCAAAAGTCTATGGGACAGGTCTTCTTGCGTGTTTCACAGGCACTTTAAACAATGTCCATAACTGAAGTCATCACCTTCCCCTAAACACATAGGGTATCCTGGTCAGTGACACATATTTATCCAAGATTGAAATCTGGGACTCAGGTTCTTCCATCTAACCTTATTTCACACTTAACCAGTAAGTATGTCCTTGCTAATACTACCTTCTAATGTTTCTAGAATATGGCCTGTGTATACCCCATATATATCTGCTCAGTCCCATCCCTTATTTCTCATCTAGGAGGTACTGAAGCCTACTTTAATACCTCTCCTTAAAATCCCCTCCAGGGCTGCAGTCCATTCCTTTCTCTGCCTACTTGCTTGCTGATTACAACAATTAATGTGTAAGCTCCTAGAGAACAGGGACCATATTTTATTCAATTCTGAATTGCCGAAAACTGGCACAGCACCTGGGACCCAAATAAACATTTCTTTGATGAACTAAGCTAAGTGGCTCAGAAAACCATCTAGCAAATTGCAATAGGTGATGGACTGGGGGAAATGCCAGAGACAGGAATAGTTCTAAATTCTCCTGGAATAAGTGAAGACTTCAAGAGGGAAGGGAAGATTGTTGATGAAGACATCATGCTAGGTGCCCTAAAAATGGAAGGAAAAAGCAGACATGTACACCATTTACTTCCCTTACTTAGTCACAGTTATTACAGCTTATACAAGAAACAAGTTAGAATAATTCAGACACCCAAAAAGAAAGAATCTATAATCGTACCTTTTCCTAATATGATTCCTTTTTCTTTCCTTTACCTGAAAATTGACTACATATATACAGAAGAATACATATAAGCATTGGAGTCAAATAGGGGCCAGATATAGAAGGGAGACTGGGAAATTTACAGTCCCTGTACCCATTTATACCTTTTGTATTTTGTACCACAGAACATATACTATTTATCCCCCCCCACTCAAATTCCTAAAATTGCTTTTAAAAGAGATCAGGCTAAAAGGGCTTACCTCCTCCACAGTACAATGGGGACGCCTCAGACCCTTGCCACCCTCTTCAGAAATCATCTCTGTTACAACCTGTTCCTGAGGCTTCCACGTTAAGGAACTCTCCAGATTGCCTTTGCTATGGCGACGGCCACCTGGTCTTCTATTACAGGCTTCTGAGCTCAAAGTAAAACTGAGAGGAAAAAAAAAAGAAAGTTATTCCCAAATGGCTTTAATTGCTGGAATTTAAGCTCCAGACAATCCTGTGATTAAGCTGTCTCAGGTTAAGCTTGTTCCTGGCAAATCAGACAAACACCATTCACAAAAATTAGATCTCTAGAGCAGAGGGCACCCCAGAATTCTGCTATGGAATGTCTATTCCCAGTCACCAGGGCTTCCACATGAAAGTCTTTGCCTTCTTCCTCATGCCCAATTTTCCAACTCCAACTCTGGCTTAGCTCGCTACTACACAACATACCCTCCTCTGGTACTACACTTTTCCTTTAGTCATTTGGCACCACTGAAATTAACTATTGGTGTGACTGATTAATTATTGGTGTCACTGTGGGACTGCATCCCACACTAAACTTTAAAGTCCATGAAGACAGAGATTTCATCGTTCCACCACCGTATCCTGGTACATGATCTAAGCCAAAAGGCACTCAATCAGTATCTGCTGAATACTAAATTAATAAATGCTAAAGAATGGGAAGCCATGAAGCCCTCACCTAATCACTGTTGCTGGTTGATAGAGCCTGCCTCTCTTGCCATTACCAATAATGGAACAAACTGACATCATACCTCTCTTGATGTGAGGTTTAAGAAAGGACACATCACATATGCAGTATTTTTACCAAAAAATTTGCATAATCTAAAATAAACCATGAGTAAACGTCAGACAAAATTAAGGGATTCTACAAAAGCAATGCTTTGTACTCTTTAAAAATATTCATGCTATTACAGACAAACAGAGGCTGAGGCATTGTTCCAGATTAAAGGAGATCAAAGAGACATGAAAATTAAATGTAATACATGATCCTGCCCTGAATTGTGGGTCAGAAAAAAATAATCTATATAATAGAGAAATTTAAATAAGATTATATAATAGTACTATATCAATGTTAAATTTTCTGATTTTGGTCATCTGTGATTATGTAAGTGAATGTCCTCATTCTGAGAAATAAACACACTCAAGTACTTATGATTAAAGGGGCATGAGTCTAAGACTTACTCTCAAATGATTCAGAAAAAAATATTATGTACATATAACAGAGAATGATAAAGCAAACTGGAAAAATGATAACAACTGGTGAATCTAGGTCAAATGTATTCACCTACAGAGTTTCAAAATACTGTACATGAAGCAAAAACTGACATAACTGGATGAGACAAATAGTCAAGTCCACAATTACAGTAAGAAACATCAACACTCTATACTCATCAATCAATAAAAAAGTAGACAAAAAGTCAGTAAGATCTGTAAAACATTATCAGCAAACTATTAATAACTGACATTTACAGAACACTCCACCCAACAATAGCAGAATACACATTCTTTTCAATGAACATGGAATATCCAGACTGAATATATTCTAGGACATAAACAAATGTTAACAAATTTAAAAGGACTGAAATCGTACTAAGTATATTCTCTGACCATAATGAAATTAAACTAGAAATCAGTAACAGAAAGATATCTGGAAAGCCCCAAGTATCTGGAAATTAAACAATATAATTCTACCCTTCTAAATAATCACAGGTTAAAGAGGAGGAGTATGAATGAAGAGTAAAATGAAGAGTATAAGCCTGATTGTAGAATTAACCTTAGTTTCAGCTTAACCAGTTTTCTCATAATTATATTCAGATTATTGATCTTTTCAGGAATACTACATTAGGTGATGATGTCCTGCTCAGTGCAATGTATCTGGAGGCCAGGATGTGAGTTTGCCCACTGTGGGTGATTTAAACTTTGATCCTTTGGTTAAGGTGGCGTCAGGCAGGTTTCTCCACTCTGAAGTTACTATTTTTCCCTTTATAATTAGTAAGTAATTTGTGGGGAAAAATTCTGAGTTTATGTAAATATTCCATACTTCATCAAACTTTTACTTACTAGTTTTAGCTCAACTGACAATTCCTGTATATATCAGTTATTACTGTGATAGTTAAAAGATGGTGATTTTCTAATTCCATCATTCCTTCTACACTTACTAGTTGGCATTCTACTATAAAGACCTTTTCCTCCCACACTATGTACTTATTTATTAACATGTGTATTCTTGTCTTTATTCATTTGATGCTTAAATTGTCCCCAACTGGCCAGTGAAAGCCCCTTCAAGTTTCCTCCTGTGTCATGTTGATAATGTCCCCAGGTTTTTAGGGCTCCTTTAATTGCTGGCACAGGATGTTCCACAATCATTTTTTACTTTATCTCTCCTAATCCTACAATCAGCCGTTTAGCCACCTCCAGGGAGCCTTACTTTTTATAGTTAGTGTCTCATTTTCAAACATGAGTGGACAGCCAAGGATTACCAGGTATTTGAATAAGAACTCATAAGAAAGATAAAACCAAAATAAACCAAAGGGGAGGAGAAACTCAAAGGAAGCAGACAAAGCAAGGAGGAGAAGAAATTTTAAAATAATTAACAGCTTTAGAGAGATAAGAAAAGATATTGTATCTCTATAATAAGAATTTGATGGTTGGAGAAAGAAAAAGCCATGGGGAATAGGAAATGGGAGGATGCTTACAACTTAAAAACTATGAAGCCAAAAAAAACACAGAAGTATACATATATGTTTATCTCGGTGGTAGAAGATTTTTTTTAAAAAAGGGTAAGGACAAAAACAAAAGAGAGTATATACAAAAATTAAATTAGATCAATCCATAAGGTCCACTATCCAAGGAACAGAAGTTCCAGAAAGTGAGAACACAGAGAGAAGAAAATTACTAATAAAATAATAACAGTTCATTGTATACATGATTTCTGCACTGTTCTGAATGCATATTATACTTCAAAAAAAAGTTTAGAAGTGAGTGACAATTCTTTTTTAAAAGGTTTTAAAGGGCATTCCCTGGCAGTCCAGTGCTTTCACTGTCGAGGGCCTAGGTTCAACTCCTGGTCAGGGAACTAAGATCCCACAAGCCACATGGTGAGGCCAAAAAAATAAAAATTAAAAATAATTTTAAAAATTAAAGGTTTTCGGGCTTCCCTGGTGGCGCAGTGGTTGAGAATCTGCCTGCTAATGCAGGGGACACAGGTTCGAGCCCTGGTCTGGGAGGATCCCACATGCCACGGAGCAACTAGGCCCATGAGCCACAACTACTGAGCCTGCGTGTCTGGAGCCTATGCTCCGCAACAAGAGAGGCCACGATAGTGAGAGGCCCGCGCACCGCAATGAAGAGTGGCCCCTGCTTGCCACAACTACAGAAAGCCCTTGCACAGAAACGAAAACCCAACACAGCAAAAATAAATAAATTAATTAATAAACTCCTACCCCCAACATCTAAAAAAAAAAAAAAAAAAAAAAAAAAATTAAAGGTTTTCAAAATCAGATTATATAGGCATATGATATGGTAGAAAAAGTAACACACACTTGAGTACATCTCTCACCAGCTGTATGATATTTGGCAAGTTACTAACCTCAGAGTACTTACTTAACAAGATTACATAATAGAATAAAAGTGAGAATGCCTAGCAAGAGTGAGCACCTAAAAATTACTAAGTTTCCATTTACAGAAAGGCAGAATTTAACACTTACCCAAAGGAAGGCAGGACTCTGCGTGGCTGATCTCGAGTTACTGTCACTCTGATCTTCGGATAGTCACTTATTCCATTAGGAGATTTATTACCTATTTTTCAAAACCATTTGTAATTATAAAAGAAAAACAAAAAAACACACACAAAAAAAACTGTGAATAGTCTGCATTAGAAAAGAAAATCTGGAATTCCCTGATGGCACAGTGGCTAAGAATCCGCCTGCCAATGCAGGGGACACAGGTTGGAGCCCTGGTCCAGGAAGATCCCACATGCTGTGAAGCAGCTAAGCCCGTGTGCCACAACTACAGAGCCTACGCTCTAGAGCCCGTGAGCCACAACTACTGAGCCCTCATGCCACAACTACTGAAGCCCACGCACCTAGAGCCCGTGCTCTGCAACAAGAGCAGCCACTGAAATGAGAAGCCCGCACAGCACAACAAAGAATAGCCCCCACTCGCCGCAACTAGAGAAAGCCTGCTTACAGCAACGAAGACCCAACGCAGCCAAAAATAAATTAATTTTTTTAAAAAAAGAAAAGAAAATCTGTGAACAGTCTATACTGTAGAACTAAATGTCTTATTTTTCCAAATTCTATTACTTTCTAGCACACATTTTGTAAAAGTTAAAGGAAAAGCAATAGTGTTTAGTCTGTCTTTGTTCTCAGGTAGGTAGTAACAATTCATAGGAAAGCTTTACTAGTTTTGCTTGCTGGGGCCAACAAAAGGCATGAAGAACTCAATGATTATAAACTCTGTAATCTAATCAAATTGAGTAAATTTTTCAAATTGTTTCTTCTTCTCAAGAAAACGTAAGTATTTTTAAATGAAAATCTGCTTTGTTACTACATTTCCCTGGAAGCTTCTAATACTTGTGAGATGGTTACTATACCTCAAAAAAGGGTAACAAAATTTTCGTCAGCCACATTATCTGCTGGAGCTACTACAGGGGTTTGGAGTCCCTAAGGACTCCAAAATGCAAAGAGGTCTAAAGCTCAAAGCTTTTTCTTAAGTCAGTAGCAGCAAAATATGAACTGACCTGCATTCGTTTGTAAAATCTGACTTGAATCAATGTTTAATCCTGTTGGGGTTTTTTAAATAATATTCAACAACTGAAAAATGTGGAATTCCCAAACATATCTCCAGCATTTCCGATTTGAGATTGTGGATTTCTTTATGTAAGAAATCTGCCCTAGGAATACCCATGCTTCTCTGACTAGGCTACACAAACCCACAGAAATATAGTGCTGGTACTTCAGGCACAAGATAAATCTACCATCCTCTCTATATGTCAATTTTCTGAACCCACAACTTCTCTAAAAGCTCTTTTTCCCCCTTCCTCTCAAACTTTACAAGCTTATCTGTGCAGCAGAGATCACAATCATTTTCAGGACTCTGGCTTCTTCCTATTTTTCCCCACCAGAGCATTTTATATAGTATATATAATAATTACAATTCAATTTCAGGGTCTAAGGATGATATGGAGGTTCCTAATCCACAAAACCATGAGAACTGGGCACCCAAGGTTGTTCCCCCATCAGATGATGTCCCTCAAAGGCAGGGTTCTATTATTTTGTTTTTTTATTATGTTGTTATTTGTTTTGCTATTTTGTTAGTAAAGGTTTTATTATTCTATTATTTTGTTTTGTTATTTTGCTACTAAAGGTTTTATTATTTTGTTATTCCTGATAACTTAGCACAGTGTCTGACAGAGTAAGCTCTCAGGTAACACTTTTTTTTTTTTTTTTAATAAATAAGCCCTGATCTAAGTCACATTAAAGACACTGATAAAGCAAACAGGAAACATTAACAGTAAATTCAAAGACAATACTAAAGGAAAGCTATTTGCTTTTTAGAATGGTAGGGAGAATATATCTGTGTTCTCATCCAAAGCCAAATCAGTGTTTTCCTTTCACATTCCCAAAACTCAGAGAACAGAGGCAGAAGGAGGCAGGGGAAGCAGAAATGTTCTTGACCACCTCACCCAGTTTCAGCATGTTGTTCCAGGATCCGGAATCTGTCAGTTCAGAAGATGAAGAGTTCGAAAATACCTTAAAATCAAAAAGAATCATCTCTGTATTCACTCTTAGAATTTAAGTAAGTCTTAATATGAAAAAAAAATCACTCTATTAGTGATGATTTAGTTACCTCACAGAAGAAATTTCATCAATAAGACCAAAGGTTTAATTTGTGAAGACTCACAAAATGATGTAAAAAGTAACAATTCCAGATTCTTCACACATACTTAAACAAGAAAACCAGATGTAGAGTTGACTCTTGAACAACAAGAAAACCAGATGTAGAGTTGACTCTTGAACAACAAGGGTCTGAACTCTGTGGATCCAATTAAATGTGGATTTTTTTCAACAGTAAATACTAGTGTACTACATGATTACTGGTTGGGAATCCACGGATGCAGAACCTCAGATATGGCAAACCAAGGATCTGGAAGGCCAACCATGTGAGCTTTTGACTGTGTGGAGAGTTGGGGCCCATAACCCAAGCATTGTTCAGAGGTCAACTGTATTAGTAATTAGGCTCCTTATAAATATTTTTTAAATGTGCAATTTCTTAATCTTTCATTTTTGGGTCTCTATCTCAAGGCTAATTAAGACATGAACATTTCGGAAAGAAGTCTTTCTACATGTTAATTCCTAAAAAGAGAATATTTCTAAAATTTAACTTTAATGATTAAGTACAAAGACCAGTAGCCCCAGTGAAGCCTTATCCCCACTGACCTCTCCTGAAGGGACCACATTCCGTGTTCCATTACAAGCAGAAGTCACCATGGGCTTTGTGGTCAGCTGGAATGGGAATCCAAATAAGCTGGCAGCATTGTAGAGACTGTTTTTCACTTGATGAATAAAGCAACCTAGAAAGTGTAATATAGATTACATATACATATATAGAGTACTTAAACTTTTAGCAAAAAAAAAAAAAAAAAAGATTATATCTTAGAAAAGGCCTCTCTCAATTTTTATTAGAAGTCCTATCTTCAACCACTGAGAGAGAAAAGGTACCTGTAAAAATAATTTTTCTCGTATCTGAATAACTGTAATTCCAGCATTAGCATTTTGGGGTTTTTTTAGTAAAATATCTAGGAGGTTACAAAAGCATGAAACCATCATTTTAGCAAATCACATACTGATTCACCAAAAAAAAGTCCTGAAATCACAGCTTTTAAGCAATGAGTTTCCCAAAATATATACTGTAAAATAAATCTTTCCCAGAGACATAAGGGCATAACTTAGACAACCTGGAGCATATAGTTACTAGGTATGGCAGAATTCTAGGAAGCATTACCATTTACTCATTGGTTTGTCCTTACTTCTCAGGCAGGTTAACAATATAGTTGTCCTAAACAACTACTTACTACCTTGGCTATATCCAGGATGGAAATTAGTGAAGTATAAGATATGTGGCTCCTAAATGTCTAGGAGCAAACAAAGCTATGCCTCTACTGGAGAAGATGTGTTGGAAGATCTCAGACTCACCCCTCCCTGCCACCAAAAATAAAGATTACAAAATAAGTAAGTAAATAAATAAGGGGGAGGGGTAGATTTCAATGCTTTCCCCACTTCCTCCTTTTATCACACTACCCCCTTCTCACTTCCTTCACTGCTGATTTGTTTTCTACAATTTCCTTTCTATTTCCTAATTAAGGTTTTCTAAAGCACTAGTTTGAGATAAAGGGGTCATCATCTTAACCATATTCTGCTTTAGAGAAAAATACCCTGAAAGTGAAATGGTGGCTTTTAAACATCAAGCACTCCAGAACATATAAGATATAAAATACTTTCCAGAAAGATAGGGAATAACTTAAACAACAAGAAAGATGCGCTAGATGGGTAAAGCAGAATCCAATTTGAAGTAATCTGTCACTATAGAATAGTTAGAAGTACCAAAATTTGCAAATGCCTTGTTTCTCATTTTAGGAACTGGAGAGAATTCCAAGTTATCCCTCTAATAACGTTGAGGGATATCACTTACATTCTACTGTGCTGTAAGTGGGAGAAAAAGAACTTTAGGGATTGGTGCTTATCATCCAGATTGGCATCCAGACTCCAAAGGGCAGGAAGTACTCGTAATAACATAAATGCATAATAAGTGCGCACAAAAAGTATTGTGATATTTATTTTCCCATAAGTTTTGTCAAAATCTGAGTATGCCCCAAAATTATGTCCAAAGATCTCATTGATTAAAAAAAAAAAGCAGGCAGGAAGGCCCACCTCATCTGTAAAATGAAGATAAGACCATCTTATTTTGCTGAGACTAGACTAAGTAGATTGCTTCAGATCCCTTTCGTCTGTAAGATCATGAGTCTGCAATTCTAAGCTGCTTCTTTTCACGCTTCCTTTTTTTCTCTCCAAAGCAGCCAACAGACTCACACTGTCTAATATAGGAGCCAGTATCCACAGGTAGTTACCTAAGTTTAAATTTAATTAAAATTAAATTCAGTTCCTCAGTTGCACAGCCCCACTTCAGGTGCTTAATAGCCATCATCTCAGAGAGTTCTATTGGCCAGCACTGCTACAGACCTCTACAAACTCTACCAGGAAGTATTATCTCTGCTACCCACTGCTTCCCCCTTGGCTTGGGTTCCCTTCTATAGTTTCTAGTCAGAAAATCTTAATATATATTTCGTGGAGATCATGGATGGAGAGAACCTTAACATACCAGAATTATTTCAGGAACCTTCTCTAATACCACCATCAAAGTTTTTTGCTTTCTGTTTTTAACCACATACAGCTGTTTATTTATATTTTTCTATAAAATTCACTTTTTTCTGCTAAACAAATGTATTTGTGAAAGGTAACTTTATATTACTACTGTTGATGGAAAGCAAACTTATTTGCCTTATGAAGAAATGAAAACAACAATATTAAGTTCTAGCTGGGCCTGTTAAAAAAGGGAAGATTAGCATGTATTAGACAAGTTTTAAATACATACTAGCATTAAATCAACATGTTTTCTGCTTAATCAGAAATTTAAAATAACTGAAAAGGATACAACATTTTTAGTTTATAATTCAGATGATACTTAATGTTATGACTATTGTATCTCCTAAAATCATTTATTTCTTGAATTGGTATCTATCCTGTGCTTTGGGAAATACTGTCCTAATGAATTTAGTAAAAATTCCTGGCATTCAAAGTCCCTCTGTATTTTGAACTCTCTCTTTGGTCAACTTTTTCCCTAAGTTCTATTTGCTGTTTCCTGAACTACACAATTTCCCATACTGTTCCCTCTGCCTAGAATGTTTTTCCTTCCTATTGCTCTCTGTCGATACCCTATCTATCCTTCAAGACTCATTTCACATATTAGATCCTTCATCAAATATTTACTGAGACTCTTAACCAGAAGAAAACTGGACAGTATTTTGTTACTACCTTTTTTATATCACTTATCATATCGTCCTAGACTTAGTATTATTTATGCACTTGTCTTAAAACCCCCCACTATATAATCATACACCCCCTACAATTTTAAGGTCCTTAAAAATAGAGACCCTGTCATACTCATTTTTGTATTTCCTGTGGAACCTAACACATTGCTCAACAGTAAGACAGGCTCAGTAAGCACTCACTAGATTTAAATGAAGTCTTAACACAGACATGTCCACTCTTTACCTCATCCGGAGGTAGATTCAAATTCACATGTATTTTTGAGAAAGAGGAAAATATTACTATAGTATTCCACTGTGCCTTTTCCCTTTACTCTAATCTAGTTTTATTCTCTTCTACCAAGCAATGTCTAGCCCTTCAGATATAGGGAAGTAAACAATTTGAGGCAACAGATTACACTGGTTCACTCAGCTATCCAAACTAGATGACTCAGTTTGAAGTAGTTTTTACAGTGTTTTCTCCCCAAATTTAAAAAGCACCTTTTCTTTATAGGAAGATTCGGAAATGTGAAATGCACTTTCAACATACAGGCTTATTTATCTAGAAAGATACTTACGTTTCTGCTAACACTGGTTACCTCTAGAGAAGATAACTGAGTAGAAGAGGGACAGGAAAGAGACTTACTTTTCACTGTATGTACTTTTTATCTTTTGAATTTTGTCCACACATAAACTTTTCTTATTTAAAAAACTAACTTTTAAAATTAATATTTAATACCTAATCTTGGTCTTTTGGCTGGTATTTCATCAGTGTCCACTGTAGAAAGCAGAGTGCTGAAAAAAGAGAAAAGAGATATATATGCATATATTCATATACACACATATGCACTCCTACAAGTAAGCTTACTATTCATGCAACACACCCCCTTCCATTCACTTTATCATAAAATGAGATCCAACTAACGTTTATGCTATAGTAGGCCTTTATTATTTGAGGATGTAACACTATGGTTTCAACTATATGAGATCCAAAACTCCCTATTACATAATAATCTGTAGTCTGTCTAAAGTACAAACATGAAACTGGTCAGAAATCACTTAACTAGTAAATAAATATAGGTAAAAGCTTAGGACTATGCTATTTCTTTTCTCTCCAGAAATGATTTAAGAACAAATAATATCCTTTTGAAAGATGACACCCTCCCCAAAGAAAGTCACTTTCTACTTCAGATAGAAGTAGACAATACAAGAAGCCTCAAAAGATAGTTCTCAGCCAGAAAAAGGTGTTATATTTAACTGCATTTTTATCATGGAAACTATGTTATAGTGATAACAAAGAATTTGGAAATTCAGGAAACTTTTTGGACCTATACCTCAAGAATGTTAAAGGTTCATGGTATAATCATCCTTCTAAAGATGATTATGAATGATCATATTTACAAAAAAAATGAACAGAATAAATCCCAGGAGAATACCATTCAGTTCATAACTTTAAACATCCCAACAAGACTTCCTATCTTCATCTGGACTGAAAACTGGCTTACATTTAAAAGAGTCGTTTTAGATAAAGAATGTGGTAAAGACCAGGAGTTTGACCTACAAGCCACTATTTCCCTGACCAGCAGAGATTCGCAGTAAAAATAAAGGACAGGAGAGAGGAAATTAACATTTCCTTATTCAATAAATATGTGCCAAGTGCCTATCACGCACCAGCCTCTGCACAAGGCCCTTGGGTCAGAATATACAAACACTACCCTTATATACCCTAAGCATCATTCTAGGTACTTTACAACTTGTTGTCAAATGATCCTTATATCAACCCTACAGAAAGGTAAAAGAATATGTTAAAACCTTGCCCTCTCTGGAACACATGATGGAATTTAGCTCACAGCCAATTCATCAATGATCTGAATTCTTAGACTCATACATTAAGTAATCATCTTGATTTCTCAAGCTCCAAGAAACCATCCTCCAATTATCTTGAGGCTTAATAAAAAAAATGAAATTAACACTTGATCATTAAAAGTTGGGAGGTTATGTATAGAATTGGTATGGTAGTTTATTCTCTAGATTATTTCTTAGGGAAGGGAGAAGACACTATGAAATGGGACAAACCAACAAGTAAATGCTGAGAACAACTTTTAGTTTCCCCAAAATTTTAACTGAATTTTAGAGTATTGACTAGTGATCTTTTTAAAGGAATGAAGTACCTACTTTTTTTTTTCTCATACACTAATTCTAAAGCACAGAATCACTCTCCCTCCCCAGCAAAACACACACACACACACACACACACACACACACACACACAGTTTGACAGTTGTTTCAGAACAAGACAGCTGCTGTCTCTTGGTGCTAAGAGAACAGTAAGTGTAATCGAAAGGGCTTTGGGCAAGCTGTGAATCTCGCTTCCCTTAACTGCACTTATTGCGCACAGATGACACTTGGGAGTGTGCTTTGTAAACAGGAGCCACACAAAGACAGTATTCCTTCAGTTTTCAGTTTTCAACCTAAGAGCAGCAAAATATGATACAGCCCCATTTGTTGACAGCAACCAGCTTGGACTCTGACAAGAAAGATCCTAACCATCACCGACCACTATCTCCTTCCATCATCAGGATTCGCATCGGCACAGCGCGGAGGAGCTACTACGTCACCAGGGCATCCGCGACACGCACCTCTACCGCCTCCGCCCAGCTACCTGTTTCTGCCGAGCGGGGCCTGCCTGGCTGGATCAGCGCTTTGCCGGCAGAGCCTGGGGTGGGGGAGGGGAACAGACAGGCCGGCGCTCGGCCCCCTCTCCTCTCACCTGTTCGAGCGCCGCCTCTTCAGGAGGGCCCGGTCAGGGGGCACCGGCCGATCACAGAAACGGAAAATGGTGCCGAGAATCCTAAGCAGCCATTTGTACATACCAGGCCCAAGCAGCAGCGGCGGCCGACACACCCCGAGACGCAAACCCCAGAGCTGTCGCCGCCGCTGCCGCCTTCGCTGCCTCGGCCACCAACGGCAAAGATCTCCAACGGCAAAGCTCAGTCGCCGACTTGTGACGCGGTCCTATGGCCCACAGATTCAACGTCACCCGGGCTACAGGACGCCCCCGCTTGCCACCGCTTCTGACGTCACGTCCTCCCGCCCGACCGGAAAGCATCTTCGCCCTCAACCTGCGCAGGCGCAACCTAGGTCCCCACCTCCCGAGCCTAGCAACCAGAATGCCTGCGGGATGATCCCGGCCCAATCGCTAACGACATCGCAAGGGCTGTGGGCGGGGTTTTCTCTTCGGCGGAGCCAGTCCTGAGACTGCCCGCGGGACAAGGCCCACGGGCCGCACGTGAGAGTTCTCCACCCGGGAGGGAGCGCTCCCAGCACTGAAACACAGTAGGTGATCAGTAAATGTTTGAGTGCACCAAATAAAAGTTAGTCAGGTTAATTAACAAACGTTTACCCTGCTAGGCGCCCTTTACTTTTCACATACTTTCTGTCCGGTATTTTACACGCAGTCATCTTCATTTCTCCCAGCAACCGCAGGCGATGCGGAGCCTTGTGCCCATTTTTAATAAGGAAATCCAGGCATAGAGCGATTAAGTAATTGCCTAAAGTCAAAAAGCTAGCTAATGGCACAGCTGGAATTTGAACCGCAGTCTGTGTAACAGCGCCACAGTCCCTCGCCCTTGAAGTCCGTCTACTGGCAGAAACATGATTACAAATTACAAAATAATTGGCTGTAAGTAAACTATACTTCAATTAAATTTTTTAAAAGATAATTGGCTGCTGTGATAAAGGTGGGTAGAAAGTGCAGTAGGGCTTCCTTTTCCGGTCAGCGACCTGAGGTGACCTCTAAAAATGGTTCGCTATTCACTTGACCCAGAAAATCCCACAAAATCATGCAAGTCGAGAGGTTCAAATCTTCGTGTTCACTTTAAGAACACTCGTGAAACAGCCCAGGCCATTAAGGGTATGCATATCCGAAAAGCCACCAAGTATCTGAAGGATGTCACTTTAAAGAAGCAGTGTGTGCCATTCCGTCGTTACAATGGTGGAGTTGGTAGGTGTGCCCAGGCCAAACAGTGGGGCTGGACGCAGGGTCGGTGGCCCAAAAAGAGTGCTGAATTTTTACTGCACATGCTCAAAAATGCAGAGAGTAATGCTGAACTTAAGGGCTTGGATGTAGATTCTCTGGTCATTGAGCATATCCAGGTGAACAAAGCCCCCAAGATGCGACGCAGGACTTATAGAGCTCATGGTCGGATCAACCCATACATGAGCTCTCCGTGCCACATTGAGATGATCCTTACTGAAAAAGAACAGATTGTTCCTAAACCAGAAGAGGAGGTTGCCCAGAAGAAAAAGATATCCCAGAAGAAATTGAAGAAACAAAAACTTATGGCCCGGGAATAAATGCTGCAAAAAATAAATGCAAATAAAAGTAAAAAAAAAAAAAAAGAAAGTGCAGTAGGAGCCAGAGAAAGGAAAACTGTCGGCTAGGGAAGTTAAGGAAAGGGCACAACTAAAGGAAGGCTTCACAGAAACTTAAGGATGAAAAGCTACCTATGGCCTACTAGTAGCTACTAGTCCCCCCCCTGAGCTGGCAGGGAGTGCTGCTAATTACTCTCCCTCTCTTATCTAGAGGTCCTACTTCAGGTTAATTATCAACAACAGAAAAGGACCCGCCCTCTTACTAAAGGAAAATCCAGTCCCCTGGCCCAACACTCCTGGGAATCCTCAAATGTTTTCATGCCCCACGAATCCATCCCTGGATGCACTTGATCCTTAATCTGTGATTCAGTTAAGGTCAGATTTCCAGATTTGCTTGAACTTCAACACAGGCACTCCCCAGTAAGCCTCATCATTTGCTCAATAGACATTCTTCCTAGATTCTTTCTGCAGCAAGCCACCCAATAGAGCCCCAGAAGCAACAGCTACCCACCTGTGGCTACCACCACACTGGCCTGGGGGGATGGGGGCAGGCCCTAGAGGGTAGAAGCAAATCCTAAGTGTGAACATGGGCTCTTCCCTCAATTCCCTAAAATATATCTAACACCTGGCTGTTACAGATAGTTTGGGAATAATAGGAGAATTATTCATATAAAGCTGAGAAGATTCAGAAGTGGCTATTACCAGTACAGCATCTATAGCCCATCGCCTCCCAAAAGGATTCTGGGCCCCTCAAGGTCATCTCTCCACTCTTCTCAACAACTTCTACGTGTTACCAACAGAAGATAATTTCCCTTCCACATTTGCGTCTACCCATTTCAGGCTGGACTCGCAAGTTAACTTAAAAGGAGATTACCACTGGCATTATTATGCAGGGCAGTTCAGCTGTGTCCCAACTGCCCATTCCACTATAGATGTAAGTCTTTGCTTTTGCCAAACCAAGAAGACCACTCAAGTATTGGGAAGGAATTCTCCAAAACAGAAGAGTGGTCTTCATTAAAACATAAATCAGAAAACTGCAAGCTGCTTTAGTTAGAAGAGCAGCTTCTCCCAGGTTCTGGCCACGAAGATTTAAGAAACATTGGCATCAAGTCTCAGAGCAGACTACTACGACAGCAGAACACATTTTTTTTTTCTTTTCCGGCCTCATTAAGAGCACCCTCACATACCCAATACTGAAACATAGGTCACCCGCCATGAAAAGTGGGAGGGCTTTGGGATTACAAACCTCAATCCGAATATCTGGACCTCATCAGCAAACAATAACTCTGCCAGCCCCTCTGCACACATACACCACCTTTGTGTCCTCCTAGTTCTCTAGTCACCCTCTGAAATGGAGAAAGAAAGGGGATTCAGCCTTACAGTCGCTTCTGCCTGGGTCTCTTCTGCCAATTGGTGCCTTCGATGTCCTGTCGTCCACAGTAGAGGCGTGGACCACTGCCCATCCACTGACCAAGGAGTGGGATTATCCTTAAACCCAAATCCACTACTGCGGGAGCCATTCCCAGACTCAGGAACTCTTCACTGGAGGCCCAGAGGAGAATCCCAAAATCACACGGAGTAACAAAGATGCTGAGATTTCTGTCCTTGGTTTGGATAACTTGCACCCATGTACCGCCAGAGGAGCACAACCTCATTGCTTCAGTTTTCATAGGGTATCCTAACCGGTTACGCTAATTTTCCAAAAAGACCTCTTCCTCCTCCTCCTGCGGAGATCCTCTCCTTCAAGCCTTTCCATGGCCCCTCCCCCATCTTCCTCAAAACCTACCTCCCCTCCACAGAACAATGAAGACCCAGCCCTCTAATCCATTCTTTAGTCTTGCAAATTTTCCCGTTGCCAGCATTCTCAAAGTGTTAAAAGATTTCCTACCAACTTTTGCTGACCCCTGTCAGAAGAGAGATCTGGGCCATTTGACTGAAGCGGGGTATGAGCCCATAGATGAGGTGTTGTTGGTTTGGGCCTAATGTGCCTAAAATCTAACATAATTCACCACCATGAAAATTGACTTCTGGGGACCAACTCCTCTGGTACTCAAGAAAAGCGAGCCCTTCTAATAATGTGACTTTGATCTTATTCAGTCTGTCCAGTAACTTTGGCCATATTATGCCAAAAGCAAGTACAGCTTTCCGTGTCCTAGATTTTATTACAAAATTTGCTCACATCAACTACAAATGGCTTGGCCTGCCTCATGTAGAGAAATAATAGCATCAGGCCCTACCTAAGCCTATTTCCTCATCTGCAAAACAGAGTTCACCAAACCCGTCTCAGATCTGTGGGCGCGTTAAATGTGTTGATGTGTATGAAGGGGCTACTTCAATGCCCAGCATAGCTAAGTGCTTAATGTTTCTCTTCCCTCTCTTTCCTTCTCATATCCAATAAGTCATTTAACTTGCCAGTTCTGCATCCTATGTTTTGTACAGATCTGCCCATTCCCCTCTCCAAATGTTACCAAGACTGTTAGCCTTGAGCTCTAATCCTCCCCCTTCAGCTGCAGGGAGGTGTTATCCTAGTCTTACCGGAAACCACCAGAAGAGAAAAACAAGAGCCCACCAAACCAGTTAGAACCAACTACGTCCAAGGTGGTAGAAAACCTGACCTTCAGTAGACCCTCATTATATGCTCACTGTAATACATTTGCATGGTAAATAACACACCTGATAGTTAACAATTGCCATAGGAAGAGCCAGAACAGCCCATAGAAGGACTGAAAACGGGTGTTATAAAACGGGTGTTGTCCCAGTTCCTAGCATACCACACCTCTGTTCTCAGATAAGTCATAAATATTCCTCCCTCTCTTTTTTTTTTTGCTGAGCTGCTCGGCATGCGGGATCTTAGTTCCCTGAACAGGGAGTAAACCCATGCCCCCTGCAGTGGAAGCATGGAGTCTTAAGCACTGGACCTCCATAGAAGTCCTCCTCCCTCACTTTACTCAGTTCCCTCCTTTTACATCGACCCTCCTGTATATGTGGTGTCTCAAGCAGGTTGAGAAGTTGATTTTCTTTTTTCTTTTTTTTAAATAAACATTTTATTTTGGAGTAATTTTACATTTACAGAAAAGTTACAGAGAATACAGACTTCCCTTATACTCTTCACCCATTTGCTCCTATTACATAACTATGGTACATTTATCAAAGTAAGACAGTAACCCTGGCACATTACTACTTTTTTTTCTTTTTTGAATTTTATTTTATTTTATTTTTTATAGAGCAGGTTCTCATTTGTCATCCATTTTATACACATCAGTGTATACATGTCAATCCCAATCGCCCAATTCATCACAACACCACCGCCCAGCCCCCCTGCCGATTTCCCCGCTTGGTGTCCATACGTTTGTTCTCTACATCTGTGTCTCAGTTTCTGCCCTGCAAACCAGTTCATCTGTACCATTTTTCTAAGTTCAACATATATGCGTTAATATATGATATTTGTTTTTCTCTTTCTGACATACTTCACTCTGTATGACAGTCTCTACATCCATCCACGTCTCTACAAATGACCCAATTTCATTCCTTTTCATGGCTGAGTAATATTCCATTCTATATATGTACCACTTCTTCTTTACCTGTTTGTCTGCCGATGGGCATTTGGGTTGCTTCCATGACCTGGCTATTGTAAATAGTGCTGCAATGAACACTGGGGTGCATGTGTCTCTCTGAATTATGGTTTTCTCTGCGTATATGCCCAGTAGTGGGATTGCTGGGTCATATGGTAATTCTATTTTTAGTTTTTTAAGGAACCTCCATACTGTTCTTCATAGTGGATGTATCAATTTACATTGCCACCAACAGTGCAAGAGGGTTCCCTTTTCTCCACGCCATCTCCAGCATTGTTGTTTATAGATTTTCTAATGATACCCATTCTAACTGGTGTGAGGTGATACCTCATTGTAGTTTTGATTTGCATTTCTCTAATAATTAGTGATGTTGAGCAGCTTTTCATGTGTCTCTTAGCCCTCTATATGTCTTCTTTGGAGAAATGTTTATTTAGGTCTTCTACCCATTTTTGGATTGGGTTGTTTGTTTTTTTAATATTGAGCTGCATGAGCTGTTTATATATTTTGGAGATTAATCCTTTGTCCGTTGATTTGTTTGCAAATATTTTCTCCCATTCAGAGTGTTGTCTTTTCATCTTGTTTATGGTTTCCTTTTCTGTGCAAAAGCTTTTAAGTTTCATTAGTCCAATTTGTTTATTTTTGTTTTTATTTCCATTACTCTAGCAGGCAGATCAAAAAAGATCTTGCTGTGATTTATGTCAACGGGTGTTCTTCCTATGTTTTCCTCTAAGAGTTTTATAGTGTCTGGTCTTACATTTAGGTCTCTAATCCATTTTGAGTTTATTTTTGTGTATGGTGTTAGGGAGTGTTCTAATTTCATTCTTTTCCATGTAGCTGTCCAGTTTTCCCAGAACCACTTATTGAAGAGACTGTCTCTTCTCCATTGTATATCTTTGCCTCCTTTGTCATAGATTAGTTGACCATAGGCGTGTGGGCTTATCTCTGGGCTTTCTACCTTGTTCCATTGATATATATTTCTGTTTTTGTGCCAGTAACATATTGTCTTGATTACTGTAGCTTTGTAGTATAGTCTGAAGTCAGGGAGTCTGATTCCTCCAGCTCCGTTTTTTTCCCTCAAGACTGTTTTGGCTATTCGGGGTCTTTTGTGTCTCCACACAAATTTTAAGATTTTTTGTTCTAGTTCTATAAAAAATGACATTGGTAATTTGATAGGGATTGCACTGAATCTGTAGATTGCTTTGGAAAGTATAGTCATTTTCACAATATTGATTCTTCCGATCCAAGAACATGGTATATCTCTCGATTTGTTGGTATCATCTTTAGTTTCTTTCATCAGTGTCTTATAGTTTTCCGCATACAGGTCTTTTGTCTCCCTAGGTAGGTTTATTCCTAGGTATTTTATTCGTTTTGTTGCAATGGTAAATGGGAGTGTTTCCTTAATTTCTCTTTCAGATTTTTCATTACTGTATAGGAATGAAAGAGATTTCTGTGCATTAATTTTGTATCCTGCAACTTTACCAAATTCATTGATTAGCTCTAGTAGTTTTCTGGTGGCATCTTTAGGATTCTCTATGTATAGTATCATGTCATCTGCAAACAGTGACAGTTTCACTTCTTCTTTTCCAATTTGTTTTCCTTTTATTTCTTTTTCTTCTCTGATTGCCGTGGGGAGGACTTCCAAAATTATGTTGAATAATACTGGCTAGAGTGAACATCCTTGTCTTCTTCCTGACCTTAGAGGAAATGTTTTCAGTTTTTCACCATTGAGAATGATGGTTGCTGTGGGTTTCTTGTATATGGCCTTTATTATGTTGAGGTAGGTTCTCTCTATGCCCACTTTCTGGAGAGTTTTTATCATATATGGGTGTTGAATTTTGCCAAAAGCTTTTTCTGCATCTATTGAGATGATCATATATGGTTTTTATTCTTCAATTTGTTAATATGGTGTATCACATTGATTGATTTGCATATATTGAAGAATCCTTGCATATCTGGGATAAATCCCACTTGATCATGGTGTACGATCCCGTTTTATGTGTTATTGGATTCTTTTTGCTAGTATTTTGTTGAGGATTTTTGCATCTATATTCATCAGTGATATTGGTCTGTAATTTTCTTTTTTTGTTGTACCTTTGTCTGGTTTTGGTATCAGGGTGATGGTGGCCTCATAGAATGAGTTTGGGAGTGTTCCTTCCTCTGCAATTTTTTGGAAGAGTTTGAGAAGGATGGATGTTAGCTCTTCTCTAAATGTCTGATAGAATTCACCTGTGAAGCCATCTGGTCCTGGACTTTTGTTTGTTGGAAGAATTTTAATCACAGTTTCAATTTCATTACTTGTGATTGGTCTGTTCATATTTTCCATTTCTTCCTGGTTCAGTCTTGGAAATTTATACCTTTCTAAGAATTTGTCCATTTCTTACACGTTGTCCTTTTTTTTTTTTTTTTTTTAACTTATTTATTTATGGCTGTGTTGGGTCTTCGTTTCTGTGCGAGAGCTTTCTCTAGTTGCGGCGAGCGGGGGCCACTCTTCATCGCGGTGCGCGGGCCTCTCACTGTCGCGGCCTCTCCCGTTGCGGAGCGCAGGCTCCAGATGCGCAGGCTCAGTAGTTGTGACGCACGGGCTTAGTTGCTCCGCGGCATGTGGGATCTTCCCAGACCAGGACTCGAACCCGTGTCCCCTGCATTGGCAAGCAGATTCTTAACCACTGCGCCACCAGGGAAGCCCCAACGCGTTGTCCATTTTATTGGCATAGAGTTGCTTGTAGTAGTCTCTTAGGATGCTTTGTATTTCTGTGGTGTCCATTGTAACTTCTCCTTTTTCATTTCTAATTTTATTGATTTGAGTCCCCTCCCTCTTTTTCTTGATGAGTCTGGCTAAAGGTTTATCAATTTTGTTTACCTTCTCAAAGAACCAGCTTTCAGATTTATTGATCTTTGGTATTGTTTTCATTGTTTCTATTTCATTTATTTCTGCTCTGATCTTTATGATTTCCTTCCTTCTACTAATTTTGGTTTTTGTTTGTTCTCCTTTCTCTAGTTCCTTTAGGTGTAAGGTTAGATTGTTTATTTGAGATTTTCCTTCTTTCTTGAGGTAGGCTTGTATAGCTATAAACTTCCTTCTTAGAACTGCTTTTGCTACATCCCATAGGTTGTGTATCATCATGTTTTCATTGTCATTTGTCTCTAGGTATTTTTTGATTTCCTCTTTGATTTCTTCAGTGATCTCTTGGTTATTTAGTAACGTATCATTTAGCCACCATGTGTTGTGTTTTTTACGTTTTTTTCCCTGTAATTGATTTCTAATGTCATAGTGTTGTGGTCAGAAAAGATGCTCGATATGATTTCAGTTTTCATAAATTTACTGAGGCTTGATTTGTGACCCAAGATGTGATCTATCCTGGAGAATGGTCCATGTGTACTGGATAAGCAAGTGTAATCTGCTGTTTTGGGATGGAATGTCCTATAAATATCAATTAAATCTATCTGGTCTATTGTGTCATTTAAAGTTTGTGTTTCCTTATTAATTTTCTATTTGGATGAACTGTCCATTTGTGTAAGTGAGGTGTTAAAGTCCTCCACTGTTAATTGTGTTACTGTCGATTTCCTCTTGTGTAGGTGTTATCAGTTGCCTTATGTATTGAGGTGATCCTATGTTGGGTGCATATATATTTATAATTGTTATATCTCTTCTTAGATTGATCCCTTGATCATTATGTAGTGTCCTTCCTTGTCTCTTGTAATATTCTTTATTTTAAAGTCTATTTTATCTGGTATGAGTATTGCTATTCCAGTTTTCTTTTTTTTTTTTTTTGCGGTACGCGGGCCTCTCACTGCTGTGGTCTCTCCCGTTGCGGAGCACAGGCTCCGGAAGCGCAGGCTCAGCGGCCATGGCTCACGGGCCCAGCCGCTCCACGGCATGTGGGATCTTCCCGGACTGGGGCACGAACCCGTGTCCCCTGCATCGGCAGGCAGAGTCTCAACCACTGCGCCACCAGGGAAGCCCTCCAGTTTTCTTTTGATTTCCATTTGCATGGAATACCTTCTTCCATCCTCTCACTTTCAGTCTGTATGTGTCCGTAGGTCTGAGGTGGGTCTCTTGTAGACAGCATATAGATGGGTCTTGTTTTTGTATCCATTCAGCAAGCCTGTGTCTTTTGGTTAGAGTATTTAAGCCATTCACACTTAAGGTAATTATCGATATGTATGTTACTATCACCATTTTCTTAATTGTTTTGGGGTTTTTTTGTAGGTCCTTTTCTTCTCTTGTGTTTCCCACTTAGAGAGGTTCCTTTAGCATTTGTTGTAGAGCTGCTTTTGTGGTGCTGAATTCTCTTAGCTTTTGCTTGTCTGTAAAGCTTTTGCTTTCTCCATCGAATCTGAATGAGATCCTTACTGGGTAGGGTAATCTTGGTTGTAGGGTCTTCACTTTCATCACTTTAAGTATATCATGCCACTCCCTTCTGGGTTGTAGAGTTTCTGCTGAGAAATCAGCTGTTACCCTTTTGGGAGTTCCCTTGTATGTTATTTGTCATTTTTCCCTTGCTGCTTTCAATAATTTTTCTGTGTCTTTAATTTTTGCCAATTTGATTACTATGTGTCTTGGTGTGTTTCTCCTTGGGTTTATCCTGTATGGGACTCTCTGTGCTTCCTGGACTTGGGTGGCTATTTCCTTTCCCATGTTAGGGAGATTTTCAACTATAATCTCTTCAAATATTTCTCAGGTCCTTTCTCTTTCTCTTCTCCTTCTGGGACCCGTATTATGTGAATGTTGTTGCATTTAATGTTGTCCCAGAGGTCTCTTACGCTGTCTTCAGTTCTTTTCATTCTTTTTTCTTTATTCTGTTCCACAGCAGTGAATTCCACCATTCTGTCTTCCAGGTCAGTTATCCGTCCTTCTGCCACAGTTATTCTGCAACTGATTCCTTCTAGTGTATTTTTCATTTGTTATTGTATTGTTCATCTCTGTTTGTTTGTTCTTTAATTCTTCTAGATCTTTGTTAAACATTTCTTAAATCTTCTCGATCTTTGCCTCCATTCTTTTTCCGAGGTCCTGGATCATCTTCACTGTCACTATTCTGAATTCTTTTTCTGGAAGGTTGCCTATCTCCACTTCATTTAGTTGTTTTTCTGGGGTTTTATCTTGTTCCTTCATCTGGTACATAGCCCTCTGCCTTTTCGGCTTGTCTATCTCTCTGTGAATGTGGTTTTTGTTCCACAGGCTGCAGGATTGTAGTTCTTTTTGCTTCTGCTGTCTGCCCTCTGGTGGATGAAGCTATCTAAGAGACTTATGAAAGTTTCCTGATGGGAGGGACCAGTGGTGGGTAGAGCTAGCTGTTGCTCTGGTGGGCAGAGCTCAGTAAAACTTTAATCAGCTTGTCTGCTGATGTGTGGGGCTGGGTGGGGCTGGGTGGGTCCCCTCCCTGTTGGTTGTTTGGCCTGAGGCGACCCAACACTGGAGCCTACCGGGGCTCTTTGATGGGGCTAATGGAGGACTCTGGGAGGGCTCACACCAAGGAGTACTTCCCAGAACTTCTGCTGCCAGTGTCCTTGTCCTCTTGGTGAGACACAGCCACACCCCGTCTCTTCAGGAGACCCTCCAACACTAGCAGGTAGGTCTGGTTCAGTCTCTATAGGGTCACTGCTCCTTCCCCTGGGTCCTGATGTGCACACTCCAAGAGTGGAGTCTCTGTTTCCCCCAGTCCTGTTGTAGTCCTGCAATCAAATCCCACTAACCTTCAAAGTCTGATTCTCTAGGAATTCCTCCTCCCATTGCCAGACCCCCAGGTTCGGAAGCCTGACGTGGGCTCAGAACCTTCAATCCAGTGGGTGGTCTTCTGTGGTATACGTTCTTCAGTTTGTGAGTCACCCACTCAGCAGTTATGGGATTAGATTTTATTGTAATTGCGCCCCTCCTACTGTCTCATTCTGGCTTCTCCTTTGTCTTTGGATGTGGGGTATCTTTTTTGGTTAGTTCCAGTGTCTTCCTGTCGATGGTTGTTCAGCAGTTAGCTGTGATTCCGGTGGTCTTGCAAGGAGAAGTTGATTTTCAAACTAAGTTCCTACTTCTCCATTCTCTGGCCATTGATTAAAGCCTGTGCTATTGGGCTTCCCTGGTGGCACAGTGGTTGAGAGTCCGCCTGCCGATGCAGGGGACACGGGTTCATGCCCCGGTCTGGGAAGATCCCACATGCCACAGAGCGGCTGGGCCTGTGAGCCATGGCCGCTAAGCCTGCGCGTCTGGAGCCTGTGCTCTGCAACGGGAGAGGCCACAACAGTGAGAGGCCCGCGTACCGCAAAAAAAAAAAAAAAAAAAGCCTGTGCTATTTCAGACTTAGCATCCATTTTGTTACTGGCTGTGTAAATCCGAATGGAAAAAGAACCCTCCCTGCTAAGGCAGGGGGCTTTGTCTGGGCTAGGGCCCAAGTCGGGGTGAGGTAGAAGATAGATGGGCCCCTGGGCCAAACAGCTGTGTTTCTCAAGTGGAGTAAAATTAAAGCTTTGTTCTCACCCAGACACTCCAAGGACAAAGCTAGTGGCAGAAGCTGAGCTCTGCTGAAGTAAAGAGATAACATGACCACTGCTGAGGTCAAAGAAAATTTCCGTCTGCACATGCACAGGAAGGCTCCTTGGGGATCAAAAAGGAAGGAGGTGCCACCCCATAACTAGTGTGGATGTGCACCCACAGACCTCTGCGGTGGGATCCATCTTAGCAAAAATTGCACATGTGTAAATTGGTTCAAGATAGCAGAGTAGAAGGACGTATGCTCACTCCCTCTTGCGAGTGCACCAGAATCACAACTAACTGCTGAACAATCATCAACAGGAAGACACTGGAACTCACCAAAAAAGATACCCCACATCCAAAGACAAAGGAGAAATCGCAATGAGACGGGAGGAGGGGTGCAATCACAATAAAATCAAATCCCATAACCACTGTGTGGTGACTCACAAACTGGAGAACGATTACACCACAGAAGTCCACCCACTGGAGTGAAGGTTGTGAGCCCCACGTTAGGCTTCCCAACCTGGGGATCTGGCAATGTGAGGAGGAATTCCCAGTGAATCAGACTTTGAAGGCTAGCAGGATTTGATTGCATGACTTTGACAGGACTGTGGGAAACTGGAGTCTCCACTCTTGGGGGGCATACACAAAGTAATGTGCACATCAGGACCCAGAGGAAGTAGCAGTGACCCCATAGCAGACTGAACTAGACGTACCTGCTAGTGTTGGAGGGTCTCCTGCAGAGGCAGGGGGTGGCTGTGTCTCACCTCGAGGACAAGGACACTGGTAGCAGAAGTTCTGGGAAGTACTCATTGGCGTGAGCCCTCCTGGAGTCTGCCATATCGCCCCACCAAAGAGCCTGTAGCCTCCAGTGCTGAGTTGCCTCAGCCCATACCACCAAAGGGAGGGAACTCAGCCCCACCCATCAGCAGACAAGTGGATTAAAGTTTTACTGAGCTCTGCCCACCAGAGCAATACCCAGCTCTACCCACCACCAGTCCCTCCCATCAGGAAGCTTGCACAAACCTCTTAGATAGCCCCATCCACCAGAGGCCAGTCAGCAGAAGCAGGAAGAATGACAATCCTGCAGCCTGTGGAAGGAAAACCACATTCACAGAAAGAGAGACAAAATGAAAAGGCAGAGGGCTATGTACCAGATGAAGGAACAAGATAAAACCACAGAAAAACAATTAAATGAAGTGGAGATAGGTAACCGTCCAGAAAAAGAATTGAGAATAGTGATAGTGAAGGTGATACAGGACTTTGGAAAAAGAATGGAGGCAAAGATCAAGAAGATGCAAGAGATGTTTAACAAAGTCCTGGAAGAATTAAATAAAAAACACCTAGAAGAATTAAAGAACAAACAAACAGAGATGAACAATACAATAACTGAAATGAAAAATACACTAGAAGGAATCAATAGCAGAATAACTGAGGCAGAAGAACAGATAAGTGACCTGGAAGACAGAATGGTGGAATTCACTGCCGCGGAACAGAATAAAGAAAAAAGAATGAAAAGAAATGAAGACAGGGCTTCCCTGGTGGCTCAGTGGTTAAGAATCCGCCTGCCAATGCAGGGGACACGGGTTCGAGCTGTGGTCTGGGAAGATCCCACATGCCACGGAGTGGCTGGGCCCGTGAGCCATGGCCGCTGAGCCTGTGCGTCCGGAGCCTGTGCTCCGCAACGGGAGAGGCCACAACAGTGAGAGGCCCGCATACCGCAAAAAAAAAAAAAAAAAAAAGTTAATTAAAAAGTGCTTCCCCAAACTACACTTTAATCAAATTCTAGAATCATCTGGGACCCTTGTTAAAAATGAAGTTTGCTAGGGCCCTCTAAAGGTCTGATTAAGTAAGTTCCCAGGAAACCACTGTTTTACATCACCAATTGTTTGTAAACTCTCCAGCATCATTTTGTATAGAGTATACCAATGAACTTACTGTCAGTGTGCATATCTCATTTTGAGTTATAATTTTCATTTGTTAACTTGGCATAGGCCTTTCTGTATTTGTATATAATGCTTGACTATTTTTTAAATCTTTGTCAAGGGAAAAGAAACTTTAATGGTTGCTTTGTGTAAGGCAAAGTCAACCCGAAATAAAGTGGATGAAGCAGACTATTAAGGCCGGTGCAATTTCCCAGGTGTAATCATTCATGAAGGTAAGAAACTCTGCTTTCAGGATATTAAAAAAATGAGTTGGTTTACACTGAATTGTTGGATAACTGTTTAAAGCTTTTGCCTTGATCTTAGGGATATGGATGCTCAGATACTCCATCTGTTCCAGGATTCGATTAGATATATTTCAACTTTGTTAATAGCTTTGTGTGTCTCTCACATTCAAAGTATTAACTGTACCATTTAAAAAAAAGAGGTATTTCTACTACCATCCTCAAATAGTAAGTTCTATAAATTTATTATGTGCTATACAAAGTACTACCATACTCAAGATTTTTAAAGAGTGCTTCCTTGGTCCAGGTTTTCCTTGACCGTGGCTTTCATAATCTTGTAGTTCTGCCATGTTCCTTCTTGAGCTTGTCCTTTCTATACAAAAGAGTCCCAGTAAATATCTCTTTACAACCACAACAACCACAACAACCACAACAACAAAACTCTTAGAGGAATACATAGGAAGAGCACTCTTTGACATAAATCACAGCAACATCTTTTTTGACCCATCTTCTAGAGTAATGGAAATAAAAAACAAAAATAAACCAATGGGACCTAATGAAACTTAAAAGCTTTTGCACAGCAAAGGAAACAGTAAAAAAGATGAAAGGACAACCCTCAGGATGGGAGAAAATTATTTACAAACGAAGCAACTGACAAAGGATTAATCTCCAAAATATACAAACAGCTCATGCAGCTCAATATGAGAAAAACAAACAACCCAATCCAAAAATAGGCAGAAGACCTAAATAGACATTTCTCCAAAGAAGACATACAGATGGCCAAGAGACACATGAAAAGCTGCTCACCATCACTAATTATTAGAGAAATGCAAATCAAAACTACAATGAGGTATCACCTCACACTGGTTAGAATGGGCATCATCAGAAAATCTATAAACAAGAAATGCTGGAGAGGGTGTACAGAAAAGGGAACCCTCTTGCACTGTTGGTGGCAATGTAAATTGATACATCCACTATGAAGAACAGTATGGAGGTTCCTTAAAAAACTAAAAGTAGAATTACCATATGACCCAGCAATCCCACTACTGGGCATATACCCAGAGAAAACCATAATTCAAAAATACACATGCACCCCAGTGTTCACTGCAGCACTATTTACAATAGCCAGGTCATGGAAGCAACCTAAATGCCCATCGACAGACGAATGGATAAAGAAGATGTGGTTCATATATACAATGGAATATTATTCAGCCATAAAAAGAAATGAAACTGGGTCATTTGTAGAGACATGGATGGACCTAGAGACTGTCATACAGAGTGAAGTAAGTCAGAAAGAGAAAAACAAATATTGTATATTAACGCATATATGCGGAATCTAGAAAAATGGTACAGATGAACCAGTTTGCAAGAAATAGAGACACAGATGTAGAGAACAAACATATGGATGCCAAGGAGGGAAAGTGGCGGGGTGGGGGTGGTTGTGGGATGAATTGGGAGATTGGGATTGACATGTATACAATAATATGTATAAAATGGATGACTAATAAGAACTTGCTGTATAAAAAAATAAAAATAAAATAAAATTCAAAAAATAAAACATTTCTATACAAAAATAAATAAATAAATAATTTTTTTTAAAGTTGCGCACACATGTTGGGGAGGGTCCTGGGACCAGTCAGGTGTGAAAAAAGAAAAAAGATAATTAGCCACAGGTAAACAAAGGCCTGGAAGGACTGTCCTATTTAAATATTAATTTAAATCACCTTGTTACTGCATTCTTTGTTCAGGACGCCCATAAGCTTTCTCTCTGGGTATGTATTTCTGCCTAGTTTCTGTCTTAAATAAACGAACTGTTTATGCTCTGTGTGTTCTCCCATACCTTGTACTGTGTCGTTAATAATAAACTTTTTACCTTTTTTTACAGTTTTTGCCTCCTTGAAACATTCTTGCTTTCAACTGGGAGAAAGGGCCAGGGCCACTTTGTTTCTAGCCTCTAGTCCCTGGTGGTCTAGCGGCTAGGATTTCTGGTTTTCATCCAGGCTACCCAGGTCCAATTCCTGGGCAGGGAACTAAGATCTCTCTTCAGGACTGCTCACTGCTGTCTCTCCGAGATCAATTAGACCAACTCAGTAACACAAACCCATCAAAATCACTGTCTTTCAGGGCCTGATCATTTCTCACACCATTGCAATAGCTGCCTCTTCTTCTACCCTGTCCTTCTTCTATGTATTTTCAGGATCTCTTTTTTTCTGTCTTGTTTTTGTTGTCATTGTTGTTCTTTTGTTGCCTTTTGTTGTTGTTGTTAAGGAAGGTAAATTTATATTATTGTTGTTTTAAAAAATTTTTTGTCTATTTTATTTGTTTGTTTGTTTGTTTGTTTGTTTATGACTGCATTGGGTCTTCATTGCTGCCCCATGGGCTTTCTCTAGTTTTGGCGAGCGGGGGCTACTCTTCGTTGGTGGTGCGTGGGCTTCTCATTGCAGTGGCTTCTCTTGTTGTGGAGCATAGGCTCTAGGCGTGTGGGCTTCAGTAGTTGTGGCACGCAGGCTCAGTAGTTGTGGCTCACGGGCTCTAGAGCACAGGCTCAGTAGTTGTGGCTCACAG
Source organism: Mesoplodon bidens (assembly GCF_964165515.1). NCBI lineage: Eukaryota > Metazoa > Chordata > Mammalia > Artiodactyla > Ziphiidae > Mesoplodon > Mesoplodon bidens. Next base: position 101,371,181 of record NC_138161.1, on the reverse strand, counting down.
GCTTAGCTGCTCCACGGCATGTGGGATCTTCCTGGACCAGGGCTCGAACCCATGTCCCCTGCATTGGCAGGCGGATTCCTAACCACTGTGCCACCAGGGAAGCCCTGTTGTTCGTATTTATTAAGGAAAGTAATTTATAAGTTACATTTCTAGTTTTCTGTTACTGAATCACTAAAAATGGTTTGGTTGATTTTCACCAAATTTGGGAGGTTTGTTTGGAGTAAGTTTGATTTAAAATATGTGGCAACGCTAAAGTTTACTTTGGATGGCCCTAGGGAGAACCTCAAAAAGAGAGACAGGTATTTCTGGGAGCAGCTGAAACTGAGGTGCAGGCAGAAGAGGAGGAAGCCACCTGGTAAGAAATACTCTCCTAATTTAGACAGCATGAGACCCTCAAATGGTTCACAATGGTTCCAAATGGATGCCCAAGCCAAAAGTCACAAGGATAGACCTTCCAAATGCCAGGGGTGGACTCTTCCATAGAGTCTTGCACAGACAAATTTGTGTGCATGCTCCAGGGAATAATTGTCCAATGAAGGTGCAGGATTCTCATGACGAATGCTTGGGAAGCCAGCTAAATAAAAGTAAAAACCTGACTCTAATATCAGTATTTTAAAACAACAGTTTAAGGTACAAGTAAATCTAAAAAACATGGTACCAATGGACTTTAACTATTAAACATTCCCCTGAAATTTTTGTTGATCTTTTTTTTTTAATGAAATTTTAGTGAGTAAAAAGCATTTTGCCTGTCTTGCCATTGTGCAAGGCCTTGCTAGAGCAGTCTCTCTTTGAAATGTTCTGAGCGGCACTCCAAAAACAAGCAGTTACTGAGAGCAGTGGACTTGCACTGATTTTGTTCAATACATTGTTTGTAAGGAAGTCATGCTTTCTAAAACAAAGTAACTCTATTCAATGAAAAAATACTTCTTAGGGTAGAAAAGAAGTATGTGGACATTTTCTTTCTTGTTTTGTAATGAACTACCAAAAAAATTATTCACATAATAATGTTAATAAGTTAGCATAAATATATTATTTTATATTTATATTATTTATTACATTTATTATATATGATCATATATTTATATTTGTATTATTATGTAATAGTAATACGTTAACATATAAATAGGTGAACAAGAAAAAAATCTAGCTCCCATTGTCTTGAAGATAAAAAGCCAATATCCTAAGCATGACATAAAGTTCGTCACAGCCTGTCTTCAAATTACTTTATCAGTTCCTATTCATACACACCGAACTCTCAATCCACACTTCTTTCATGCTTCCAAGTTCATTCCCTCTGCCTGGAATGCCTTGCTTCCTCCTTCTTCACCTCGTAAACTGCCGCTTAGTCTTTGAAACCCAGCTCAAAAGACTCTTCCTGTGTGAAGCTTTTCCAATGGCTCCTCCCTGGGATTCCTAGCACCTCACTGCTTTCTTCTCAGTTCTCCTATGGAGTGTGTACCCAAATCTCTATATTATATTGCATTGTAGTAGTAGTAGCAGCAGCAGCAGCAGTAGTAGTAATAGCAGTAGAATTAGTAGTAGTGGTAGTACTGTGTCTGTCTCCTTGAGGGAAGGAGCCATCTTCTACTTTTTCCTTATTATATTTTTAATGGAAGCTCAAGAAACGTTCAGTAAACGAAGGAATGAAGAAATGAAATGGGGACTTCCCTGGTGGTCCAGCGTTTAAGACTCCGTGCTCTCAATGCTGGGGGCCCGGGTTCGATCCCTGGTCAGGAAACTGGATCCCACATCCACAACGAAAATCCTGCATGCTGCGACTAAGACTCAGTGCAGCCAAATAAATAAGCAAATAAATATATTTTTTAAATGAAATGAAACAAATACATAGATTTGGAGAAAGTTACCCTGATCTCCTTATAGAATATGGCTCAAGGAAACAGACTTATCTTTCCAAACCTGGACCTCAAGTGAGAAATGGCAGCGCCACTGATGCCAATGAAAAGACAAAAGGACATTATAGTGAGTCATATACCAGCTCGGAGCCCTAGACCAGGGCTGGAGGGGACACAGTTCAACTTTTCTGACTGTTGAAGTCAAGGAGAGTTATAAAACCACCTCCCCTCAGTTCCATTACACTTCCTTACCTGTTTTTCCTGTCCCTCCATTTGGAAGCTTGCCTGCCTCTTTCTACTCTGCTCTCTGTAGCAAGTGATTTCTAGGTTAAAAAAAAAAAAAAAAAAAAAAAGCCAGTACATAATACTAAACTGGAAATGAGGAAAATTCTAATGTTCTTGAGTTGTCATTTATCAGGGTCATAGTACTGAGAAAACTGACCATTATTCATCCTTATCTAGCTGATGAGAAATGAAGAAATGGTTTTCCTTAGAATAACTTTGAATAAATGTTACCATTCATATGGTTAAGAGTTGGCAGATCATTTGGAATTTTTAAAACCTTTTATTTGGAAATAATTACCAGTTCATAGGAAGTTGAAAAATAGTACAGGGATGTCCCTTGTACACTCACCCAGTTTCCCACAATTGTAACATCTTATATGTTACAAAACCAGAAAATCAAACTATCAAAAAACTATCAGAAATTGCACTATCAAAGCCAGAAAATCGACTTTGGTACAATTCATAGACCTTACTTAGATTTCACCACTTTTAGTTATTTTTTTGCTTAACAATGGTGTGTTAGTTTCTGCTTTATAACAAAATGAATCAGTTATACATATACATATGTTCCCATATCCCCTCCCTCTTGCGTCTCCCTCCCACCCTCCCTATCCCACCCCTCCAGGCTCACCACTTTTATATGCACTCATTTGTGTGTGCGCGCGTATTGGGGGGGAGGGGTTCTAAGCAACCTTATCACACGTGTAGATTCCTGTAATCACCACCACAATCAAGGGAAGGAAATAATCCACCTCTCAAAGACTCCTTGTGCTACCCCTTTATCACCCATTTTCTCTTCAGCCCTTCCTCACTCCTTCCCCAATCCTTTAGAATGTTTTATGTTTTTTTATATTTGATATTTTTCACTACCCAAAAAAGAGGGGATGAGTTCTCCCACTGATTCTTGTGCTGTCCTGAATGCTGGAAGTAGAAGGGAGCACACAGCTAGGAAGTTAGGGGACTTTCTGTGCCCCCAGCAGGACAATCATTAATAGTAACACAAAGAGGCCTCCCAACGGAAATGATTCTTATTCCTATAATTGGCTAGTTTCCAGAAAAATGTACATTGGCTCTGTCTAGATAAACACTTGGCATGGTACTAAAACTGATAGGAATTCAACAAATTTTATCAGGCAAGTACACTGAGCCAACAGGGGCAATGCATTCCATAACACGTTCCTAACAGAATGTGAAACAATTCTCCATTTGTTCCAGAGGGCAGTTTTCAAATTAGTAAAGCTCACTGCAAATGGAAAAAAAAAAAAAAAAAAACTAACAGGCCACCTATTTGGTTTTCTTATTTATGTATCCTTAATTTAGTTCTCCAAGCAGGAGACAAAATATCAAACAGACAAGTGCTGGCTAAAATTATTCACCTGAAACATCACTGCTAAAAGGTCCTCTTCATTCCTACATTCCCACAAAGTTTGTCCACCTAATCCTTCTAAGTACTGTGTGGCTCACCTTCTGAGGGGAGGAAAAGGTGCAGACTGTGTGACCAGTTAGGTAATAACAACGGTTACCAAGTGGTGAGTGCACTTACCCTTGGTAGTAGGCACAGTGCCAAGAACTTGACATACAATATCTCATTTAATCCATATAACAACGTGGTGAGATGTGTAGTTTTATCATCTTCATTCTACAGTGGAGAAAATGAAGAGTTAGAGAACTTAAATGTTTTGGTTAAGGCCACTCAACTAGCGAGTAGAAGACATGGGATTTGAACCCAGGTCAGTGGACCACTGGTAGGGAATCTTGGCATTCATTAGGTCTGAGGTGTGTCATAGAAATCCCTATACGATACTTTTAAAAGCTCCCCCAGTGATTCTGATGTATTGCTTACTTGGAGAGCATTGCTAGAATCTACTTCCTACAAGGAAGGGGGTGCAGGTGCAGAGAATTATATGAGTATAATTTCTCATATAATTTCTCACACTTATATGAGAAAAACTGATAAACTTACGAGAGACGCTGTCACTTCATAAACAATGCTAAATGACTAGTGAATTTTGCCTATGCTTTGGATGAAAATGTAGTCTTAAGTTGTTTCTGCATTTATTCATCTATTTTTCAGTTCTTCGGACCACCATCACAAGCCTGAGTAAGTGTTGCAAGTACTTCTACCAGAGAGAGAATTAAATTACCGTGTAGCTATGGAGCACATATTTACTTACTTCCAAATTTGAGGTGGATGGATTCTGGTCTTGTTCTCTATTTAAAGCTTTTTCATCTATTTTTCTTTGAAGAAGAAGAAGGAGAAGAAGGAGAAGGAGAAGAAGGGGAGGAGGAAGAAGGGAGGGGAGGGAGAGGGAAGGGGGAGGGGGAGGGGAGGGGAGGGGGGAGGGGAGGGGAGGGGGAGAAGGGGGGAGGAGGAAGAAGAAGGAAGAAGAAGAACTAAGAGAGAGATGGGAAAAAATAAAGATGTATAGTACCATTTTAAAAGTTGCCTTTAATCTGAAGCATATTTTTACAAATATAGGTACTTGATTAGACTTAAAATGTTCTTAATAAAATCTGAAGACTGCCCTCTGAGAAACAAGTGTGTAAATGAACACAAAGAGTAGTTTTGTATACACAGGTCAACAGAAGACTAACTGGATTTGTTTCATTCACAAAAACAAGAGGGGAAAATGTCTCAAATCACACTTGATTTCAACACACCAAGCCAAACGGCTAATAAACTGCCCACAAAGAATGAAACTATTTTGAACTCATCATTCTGCACATACATAATATCAAGATATGCATAAAATTGTGTAAGCAGAAATGTACCTGACCTTTTATTGAAAAGGGGAGGAGTCACATATCCTGAAAGGGTTGGGACCCGCCTGCAGTCTCTTGGCAACTTCCTGTTGTCACCACACCTCTGGGTTAGTTATCTGAGCTCTCTCTGAGGGGAAAGTCTGAGACTCCGGGAAGGAAATCATTCTTCTTGTGAATGCGACACACACTGTCTCCAGTTTCCATATGCTGAGATTATACTTCCTCATCAGTTTGATGTGCTTGGTGAGATCAGGTTGGTCATATATTGAATGGTTTTCTTAATTATTTAAAAAATATTTAGTGTAACTGTCATTTTATCATCCCAGTTCCTTCACTGGACTTTTTAAGTTTCACACAGCGATTTTTCAGGAAAGAAGATATGGATTAAGTGAAATTTGAATTCTGAAAAAACTTCATTTTTCCTCAGTAGTAAAAGAAACTATTATTCCTTTGAATTAGCCTGTTCTTCTGATGTACAAAACTTAAATATGCTGAAAAATCTAGTATTTTTTCTTTCATAGTTCATTTTTCTGTGCCTTTCCACTTCTATGAAATAAGATCATTTATTTTCTGAGAATTTTAAATTTTATTTTATTATAATATCTAATACAGAGAGGACAGGTTTTTACAGCTTTCATGCATCGTGTTTATTTAAATTATTTTTATTAAAAAAACCATGATTTTATATGTGTAAACCTCTTGGAATGGTGCCTGGCATATTGATTACTTAAAATTGTTAATCATAATGGAATAAAAATTAAAACAGTAATGTACACAGCAAGGTAATAAAAATAAAGTGAACTCCTTTTTTTGTTTTTTAAAGAAAAGCTCAACACTTCTCAGCTTTTTAGGAATCCAGTACTTTTTCACATAGTTTATTGTAATGAAGACTGGTACAATTTTTCTGAAGGGAACTATGTTATATATTAGGACCCATAAAAATGTTCATGCCCTTTGAAACTAGTAAAACCATTGCTGGGAATTTGTTCTAAAGAAATATCTTGTAAAAGAAAAACAAAGAACCTATTTACAAAGAATGATTCTAACTCTGTTATTTATAATAAGTTAAAACTAGATACAGCAGAAATGTTCCTACATACAGGAATGGATAAAGTACAATGTAACAACTTTTAAAAATATGTAGCCTTTAAAATAATTCTGAAGCTGTGCAGAAATGTGCAAACATGTTTATAACATAATGCAAAGTCAAAAAAGCAGAACTCAATTTTGTAGATAAACTAAGATTACAACTATGCAAAAATGATGTGTGTATGCCTGCAAATAAAGTTTAGAAGGGAAATGGAAAATTGATATAGCTGTATTAGGATTTCAGGCTTATAAATAACTTTTTCTTAATTTGTGCTTTTGAAGTTGATTTAATAGTAAGTTAAAATTAAACTAGTGATGATATTTTAAATTGAGAATTCAACGTTTTAAAGTTTGTGTGTATTATCACTTAAAAAAAATTTTTTTTTGTTCGTGAGGCATGGGGTATCCCCGGCCCCTGAGGGGACCAGGGATAGAACCCTTGTCCCCTCCAGTGGAAGCACGGAGTCTTAACTACTGGACTGTCAGGGAAGTCCCTAAAATTTTAAAAAATAAAATAAATTTAGAGATAGCTTAAGGGGAGTGGGAACTAACCTTAACACAAAAACCTGATGGTAATCTGTGAGTACTTTCTTCCAGTCTCCCATTATATATCTCAGTTTACAAAGCTGGAACTTAATTTTTTGTGACCCGCCTTTTTAAAAAAATGTATTTTTTAATTAATTTTAAAATTTGAAGTATAGCTGATTTACAATGATTCAGGTGTACAGCAAAGTGATTCAGTTCATATATATATATACATATATATATGTATATATACATATTCTTTTTCAGACTCTTTTCCATTGTAGGTTATTACAAGATACTGAATATAGTTCCCTGTGCTATACAATAGGTCCTTGTTCATCTATTTTATATATAGTAGTGTGTATCAGTTAATCTCAAATTCCCAATTTATCCCTCCCCAACCTTTCCCCTGGTAACCATTGACCTGCCTTTTTACTTAATGTTATCTCATCAGTAAAGCCTTGTTTTAAGTCATTCCATAAGACCCACTGCTGCATGACAGAATCTAAGCAGATAGATATACATCACAATAAACTTCCATAGCTAGAAAGAATAAATATAAAAAACATAATTATAGCTGTAAGCTAAATCCGTACTTCTCAGTATCTGAAAAACCGTGAACTGAGAACTTTCATGGGGGAGGGTGTTGAATAATATGCAGAAAGTATCGATCACAAATACATTGACTTTTTGTTTTTGCCTTCCTTGGTTTGCAGTCCAAAAATTAGCAAGTGATTAAGATGTGACTCTGAAATCCCAAGAATACAAGTCACTTACTTTCAGAGATTTTTATTTTGTTGTTCTAACCTTTGTGAAATCACGATAGGAATGTTTGCCGTACTCTTACTAGTGTACAAAGCAATGGCTAGCAAACTCTAGTGTGCACTGTAATCATCTGGGGAATTTGCTAAAAATGCAGAGACTCTATCTCCAGAGATCCAAACTCTGGGTCTGGGGTGAGGTCCTGGAATCTGCATTTCAAACAAACTCGCGAGGTGTTTCAGTTTGTAGGTGGTTCAAGGAACACAGGCTGATAAGTATTCTTCTAAATTAAGGCTGCTTGTCATAAGTATTTTATTTATTTATTTATTTTGGGCTGCGTTGGGTCTTCCTTGCTGTGGGCAGGCTTTCTCTAGTTGCAGCCAGCGGGGGCTATTCTTCGTTGCAGTGTGTGGGCTTCTCATTGCGGTGGCTTCTCTTGTTGCGGAGCACGGGCTCTAGGCATGCGGGCTCAGTAGCTGTGGCCTGTGGGCTCTAGAGCGCAGGCTCAGTAGTTGTGGTGCACGGACTTAGTTGCTCTGAGGCTTGAACTGGTGTCCCCTGCATTGGCAGGCAAATTCTTAACCACTGCACCACCAGAGTAGTCCCTGTCATAAGTATTTTTAAAAGTTACTCTGCCATCGATATTTTGTCCTGTGGCAACTTGTGTAAAACTAGGTAGATATTTTCCTAGAGAAAATAGCTCAGTGCCAAAATTAGAGAGAGAATTGTTTCCTCGGATATTGGAAGCTCTCTTCAGATTGATTTATAACTCTGTGTGTGTGTGTGTGTGACTCATCCTTCTCCAACACAGAGGAGACAAAGGTGAGTGAGGGGGTGGAGTGTGAATGTGCATATTTATGCACATGATTAAGAGATGAGAGTGAGGAAATCAGGCATCTCATTTGTTTTCTGGGTTATATCCTAAAGAAATACAAGCTGGTGGTTAAACGTAAAGATGTCCTTCCAACCAAGAGGGCATTTGGCCTGTACGCTTCTTGCCTGTCTCCACCTTGGGTAAAAGAGAAACAAAGATATTCCAGCAGTTTGGGCTCTGGCCAACTGTGAACCCGTCACAATCTGGCTCAGGATGGATTTTTAGTGCCAAATTCAGTGTGGTTCTCTGCATTAAAAAAATCAATAGAATTTCATTGTAGGGACATGTCACCTCCCCCTTCTCCTTCTCTCTTCAAAGTAGGAGTCCAGCTCATTTTCTAATCTCTCCAAGTCAAAGTTTCTGGGCTAAAGAGATGTTTATTTCTGAGACTTTTTGAAGTTCCTGCAGAACAGTGTTTACAGGCAAGCCTAAGAGTGTGCTCAAACGTGAGTTTCTGGAAAGCTCCTAACTCCATCAGTTAACATGTGGTGAGCTGTGTGTCCTGGACACTGACTGGCATCCACCACCCGGCAGGCAAAATACTCAACAGTGTATCCCTTAATCTAGGTCTGAATCTCAGTAAATATTTTCAGGCTGCATGGAGTCAATATACCTGTCTGTGGACCTCTGTTCTAAAGAAGTTATTCATACACATTTGTGTCGTGTTTGGAGGTGGGGATAATGAGAGCTTGAGCCCGCCTCGGAGCCCAAAACTTGACATGAAAGAAGTGTGAGTCAGGGCCCTGGATATGAGGCAGCAAGGTGAAATTAGGTGGAATTTCACCGCTGTCACTGGGGGTTGGAAATTAGTAGACTAAACTTCACCAACCATGGGTCTGAGAGAAACTGATAATTTCCTTTTTTTTTTTTTTTTGCGGTATACGGGCCTCTCACCGCCGCGGCCTCTCCCGTCGCGGAGCACAGGCTCCGGACGCGCAGGCCCAGCAGCCATGGCTCACGGGCCTAGCCGCTCCGCAGCACGCAGAATCCTCCCGGACCGGGGCACAAACCCGTGTCCCCTGCATCGGCAGGCAGACTCCCAACCACTGCGCCACCAGGGAAGCCCGATAATTTCATTTTTAATAAACTGACTCAGCCATATTGAGAGGTTTTGCTCATTGACTCTCATAGAATCTCAGAACCATCTCTCTTCTCACCCCACTCACAATTGCTTCATTGGTGGCTTATTTCTATCTACAATTCCATCTTCTCTCTTCACAGACACCTCTTTGGATATGAATGAGGAGTTTCCTCTTTCTGCAGGAGTTTTCCCCCAATCAGAGTTGTGGGAGCTGAAATCATTCCTACAAAGGCAGGTAGAAGCTAAAAAGTCAGAACTGAGCATGACTCTGAGATAGCATGGGCAGCTTTATTTAGCTGCAGGGCAGTGTGTCTTGCGAATACAGAGCCAAAGGATCCCTTGGAAGTTTCATCAGAAAGGAAGCAAGGTTGTCAGTGATCAGTCTGAGGGAATCACACTTTTCTATCCAACTGGGACTCATATAAAATAAGTCAATCTAGGGAAACAAATGTCTCCCTGTTTTCTTGGCTGTAGCCTAAAGAAACATAGCTGGTGGATAAAAGCTAGGGATAATCTTTCCAACCAAGAGGGCATTTTGTCTAACCAACTCAATTTTATGTGGTAAAGGTAAAACAAAATAACAGCTATATTAATCCCTAAGTCTGAGAATAAGAGTGATTTGTTTTGCACAGGAACAGCTACAGTCCCTCCCTCACAGCCAACAGACTGACCAGTGTGGGTGGCGGAAGGGCAGGGGTGCTTTATTTAGTCTGCGGTGGTAGAAAATGAAGGTCTATCAACCTCAGTTTCCAAGGGGAAAGAAAACAAATTGGAAAACTGGGAGCCTGATTTGATTGCGACAGAAAAAGGGAAACTTCTGCCCAGTCACCTCCAAAAGACTTTTCGTCTTTTTTTTTTTTCACTGTTTCCATGAAAGCATGAAATTACAGGAGCCATTTTTAAGAAACAGTTTTATTGAGATATAATACACATACCATACAGTTCACCCACTTAAAGTGTTTTTTAATATATTCACAGATATGTGCAACTGTCACCAGTCAATTTTAGAACACTTTCATGACTCCAAAAAGGAACCCAGTACCCTTTAACTATTGCACCCCATCTCTCCATCTCCCCTCATCCCCCAGCCCTAAGTAGCCCTAATCTACTTTCTGTCTCTATAGATTTCCCTATTCTGGACATTTCATATGAATAGAGTCATATAATATGTGGTCTTTTGGTCTTTCACTTATTGTATTGTTTTCAAGACTCATCCTTATTGTAGCATGTGGAACTATGTTTGTTAACTAACAGGTATTTAATAGCAAAAACACCCTGATTGATATAAAGGTGAGAAAACACCTATCTGACCAACATTCTAATTACAAGAGTAAAGTATGGTTATTTTCAGGTCTTTTAATTAAAATTTAAGAAAAAGGAAATTTCTTGATATATTAATTTTTTTAGATTAGGGTTGTCTTTGGTTTGTAAGAAAGTCCTGGAAATTTGTTTTCTTAAGTAGATGCAAGAGGCATCCTTTCAAATAAGTTAGTTTGCAGATCTTAGAATTTCATTTCTAAAAGGAATGCTAGAGTTAGCTAAATGGCTAAGGAATGAGGAACCAACACCTCATTTTAATATGAGAAAACTGATGACCCAAATAGGTTGTTTATTTTATCTTGTTAATGACACAGCCAGAAACAAACACAGTTCTCTGGCCAGGGAGAAGCACTGTCACCTGTATACTGGCTAATAAAGCTTCCCTTTTCCAAATCCTTGGTTGGATTAAGGAAACTAAAATGATGGAAGGGGGATTTCCCTGGTGGCACAGCGGTTAAGAATCCACCTGCCAATGCAGGGAACATGGGTTCAGGCCCTGGTCCGGGAAGATCCCACATGCTGCAGAGCAGTGAAGCCCATGTGCCACAACTACTGAGCCTGCGCTCTAGAGCCCACGAGCCACAACTGCTGAAGCCCACGCGCCTAGAGCCTGTGCTTTGCAACAAGAGAAGCCACCACAATGAGAAGCCCGTGCACTGCAGCAAAGAGTAACCCCTGCTCTCTGCAACTAGAGAAAGCCCGCGCGCAGCAACAAAGACCCAACACAGCCAAAAAAAAAAAAAAAAAAAAAAAAAGATGGAAGGAAGGAATTTATTGAGCACTTATTTTATATCAAATCCCACACTGTGATTTACTTATTTTATTTAGTCTTCATAACAACCCTAAAAGATCGATACTATTAACCAAACTTATCATCAACATCATCATCATCAATTACTAGTTTTTTGGCATCTATTATGCATCATGTAATGCTTTAGATACTTCATAGGCATTTTCTCTCATTCTCACATCAGTCCTGACGGCAGGGCTGGGATTACAGTGAGGTGAGTGAGGCACTCACTAGGTGCAAAATTTAAGGGTGGAAGGGACACCAAAATAGTCATCAAGATCAGTCATATTTATGACTTTATAATGCAATAAAAATATTTTATTTTTGTGATATTTTAATGCAACATTTAAGTGATATTTTAATAAATAAATAATATTTTACTACCATTTAATGTTTAATGCAAACTAGTCTGCATATCATTAATAATGCATATTATAATGCATAGATGATATTTTAATGCAATATTTTTAAAAGATCAAAAATCATTGCAAATATATGATGAACAAAATGTCAAAAATTTTAATAAGATATACTATTGATTGTTTTACAAGTCTGTGTTATTGTACAACAGGAGAAATCATCTCCACTTGGCTGGAATTCCTGGGTCCATGACAACTCACTTCGTTGCTAGGCAGTTTATAAGGGTTGACAATGGTGTATGAACAGATTAAATAATGAAGGTCTATTTTTCACTTGTTTCAAAATATGGGAGGATATTTTGATAAATATATATTTATATAAATATGTATATTTATATGGTGTGGTTTTTCTTTTGCCTTGGGCTCAATATGGCTCTGCAAAGCACTGCCTGACAGACTGGCACTACTATGATCATTTTACACATGCAAAACTGAGACCTAGAGAGGTTGGGTAATTAATTACCAGAGGTCACATAGCTAGTAGGCAATGGAATTGAACCACAAACCTAGGTTTGTCTCCAAAACCCAAGCTCTTTCCAAAATTGTGTTGTGTTTTTGTTTAAGACATTAGACCAGGGTTGGCAAACTTCTGTAGAGAGCCGGATAGTAAATATTTTCAGCTTTGTGGACCAGTGGTCACTGTTAAACTACTCATCTTTGCCTTATAGCAGGAAAACAGCTATAGGCAGTACGCTAATGAGCATGGCTGGATTTGGCCTGTGGGCAGTCATGCATTGGATTATAAGAAAATATCTCAGGCACAAATATGTTATATCTGAAGATGCTATAGCCAGATTTCCCTGACATCCTACTTGAATATGTTTCTTTTAATTTAACAGAGGGAAGACAGTAAATGATAATCAGGCCTGCCCTACATAGGGGTCTGAATTCATCACTGGATGGCAGACATCACCCATCCAATTGTAATTTTCCAGTTGTCAACAGGAAACAGCATTTCAGAGGGACTGAATTTCAAAGTAGTCTGAAGAAGAAAGGCAGAGTTTCTCCTGTTTCAAATAAACTCTAGTAGAAGAGGTTAAGGTTTAGAAACCAGTTTAACACGTTCTGTGGTTCTTGATTGGGCTGTTAAAAGTACCTCTAAGCAAACTTGACTTTGTAACAAAACAACAAAATAACCAACAAGAGGTTTGCTTTCTGAAGGCATACATAGTAGTTAATCATTTTAGTAATACCAACATAAAGTAAAATGTAAAGAACTATATTTATGAGGGTGAAGCAATTTAACAAATTTGCTATTCACATATATCTAGTCCTTGCATGTTCTCCAAATTGCCTGAGAATTTCAGGCCCAAAGACAAGACAAGTTCCTGAGCTTGGTGCTGGGGACGCAATACTAGACTAAAAACAATACAGTGCCTGCCCTCAGAGGAGTTTAAACTAATTTGTAACATGGTCCAAAATAAGATAAGTGTAATGTTTTCTTTTTAAAATGTTATTAATTCTGAGAGGAAAAGGGTTAATAACCTGAGGCAATTTTAAACAAAGAACATTGGAAGTGGAGTGCATGACCCATTGTTGTTTGCATAAGATTTTCCAGGCCTGTCACCTACAGATATATTTTTACATAGTTTCAGACATAATGCATGTGCCATTTCATACTTCATTTATTTTATAAACATTACATCGTACACTCCTTATAGTATTTATAAGGCTCATTCTGAATGGCTGAATAATGTGTTAACAGGTTGATATTCATTTATTCAGGAAACATTTATTGAAGCCAACTCCAAGCCAGGTCCTGTTCTTGGCACTGGGAACATAAGAATGGATAAATGGACAAATAGATCAGTCATCTTGGAGCTTCTGTGCTAGTGGGGGAAGTTATTTCAGAAAAGGAAAGAATGCTTCAAGTTTGTGGTAGGAAAAAGACAAGTAACGTTTAAGGGGAAAAGTTCTCTGGAATGGAATTCAACACAAGAAGGAAGTAGGAAAGCATATTATTTAAAGCCAGAGCATCATTTAGGCCAAGGAATTCATTTACAGATATGAATAAACTTAGGAACTATATTACCCACTAGCCACTTTTTTTTAATTGAAAAAAAAAGAAAAGAGTCAACTTTAATTATAACTAACCAAACTGCATCCAGGAATGTCTCCAAACAATCGAACAAAAGAAAAACGATAAAATTGTCCTATTGAAGAAAGCAAGAGTTTCTACCAGCCCCAGAGCTTCTGAGGGTTAAGCCAAGAGCAGCTCATTCCTGAGGCTGGTTCTGTCCCCCACTCAAGTTTCTCATCCCATGAGCAGAGTTGGGGATGGGTGAAGGACCATCCACTAGCCTGTCTTGAAAAGACAGCAAGAGCCAGTCACCCAGGGGTGAATGGAGAAGGCTAGGAAAAGAACTCACTGTGAGCAATAATCTCGTATATTATAGAACTAGAACTACATAGCCAGGGAAATATGGTCCCAGAAGATAATTTTTATATACACTTCATCTTTATTCACAGTAGTTCATGTTCTGTAAAGGCGCTACAAGCACTGAAGTAGCAGTTACTGAACCATTGCTCTTAGAGGGAATATAGGGTTAGGTTCCTGTGAGCCTCTGCTTATGACATTTTAGTTGACCGATCAATACATAATCTTATTTTATGTGTGTTTCTGTTTAAAGATACCTTATTTAATATATATTGTTGGGCTTCCCTGGTGGCTCAGTGGTTGAGAGTCTGCCTGCCAATGCAGGGGCCACGGGTTCGTGCCCCAGTCTGGGAGGATCCCACATGCCGCAGAGCGGCTGGGCCCGTGAGCCATGGCCGCTGAGCCTGCGCGTCCGGAGCCTGTGCTCCGCAACGGGAGAGGCCACAACAGTGAGAGGCCCGTGTACCGCAAAAAAAAAAAAAAAAAAAAAAAAAAATATATATATATATATATATATATATATAGTTTTTGGCTTTTTAATATTTATTTATTTATTTATTCATTTATCTACTTTATTTATTTTGGCTCTTCCGGGTCTTAGTTGCGGCTCACGGGATCTTTGCTGCAGCATGTGGGCCCTTAGTTGTGGCATGCGAACTCTTAGTTGCGGCATGCATGCGGGATCTCGTTCCCTGACCAGGGATCAAACCAGGGCCCCCTGCATTGGGGGCATGGAGTCCCACCCACTGGACCACCAGGGAAGTCCCAATATATAGTGTTGATTTGCTAACGTTGAACTCATGGCCAGCACTATAACTCATACCTGAACAAAGCTTATCTCACACTCACATTTTCTCTGTAAGTTACATCACAGCCTTCATGAGTTTAGAAATGCCAGCCAGCACTTGAGGACTGTGTCTGGGGGATTTTAAACAGTGAAATCACCAAGAAAAAGCACAAGAAGCAAAAAACATGGCAGTAAGAGGCCAGGTAAAGGACATTTGCTATGAGAGCTGAAACAAGAAGGCAGAGTGTTGCCGTGTTTGACCTCAGCTGAGAGTGAGGTGTGGGGCAACTCAGATTTTTTGCCACTCAGCACCTAGCCGTGAATAACTGCAAAAGCCCCTCAAGTATTGATTTTGGGGGTTACAAATACATTTGGGTTTTATTTTAGTTCTTAGGTAGAGTGTTTATTGCTGTGCTTTATCACAGATATTCTTCTTTTAATGTATTAAATATTATGTAATCTTTTTATTTATTAAAAATAAGAAAGGTTTGGCCCTCAAGGGCTCCCAGTCTGCTGCTGAGGTCTGAGTGGCAATCACACTCCTCTTCCATCTGGGTTTCAACCAACTGAGAAATTGACCCAGGGCTAAAAGTATCAGCTTTATTGTTGGCATAGTTGGATTTGAGAAAAGTGGAGGTCAAATCGTTTTCTCCTAATGCAAACCAGAGGTCCCCTGCTGACCTCTCCCCAAGTGGCACGGTGTACCTGCCACCAGGGAGGAAGAGGAGGGAGAGAAACCACTGAAGGGAAAAGGAGAGAGGGGGCGGCCCTCCTTCCTGGGGAGTGGAGTGGATATCCCTTGGATGAGGCACAGCCAAACTACCGGGATGCCGAGCAGGGGTGATAACCTCTTGTTTTGGGGTGTTACAAATAAATTTTAACGAGTAGGTGAATTCACAAGTATGAAATTCACGAACAAAGAGGATTGACTGTATTTTGACAGTGTTTGTGTGAGTGTGTGTGTATGTGTGTGTTCTGAAGAAGAGGTCAAGGAGGATATACAATACAGGAGGCAATACAAGTGCAGTGACTTTCTTATCTTTCTTGGTAGGGAATGAGGAGCTAGAATAGATACAGTAAATAGAATAGAAGCTCTCTGTGATTGATACACTAGGAAATAGAGGCTTAAATTTTATTTTTAAACTAAAAAAGGAATCACCAGATGAACTAAAAGTAATTTTATAACTAATAAAAATCAGGAGGTAGAGGGGAGAAGTATTGAGTGTGCTAATGCCCTCATCATTTATAACAGAGGGTCATTAGATACTGTCTCGAGTTACTAAAGCAACGACTAGAGCAGAATAAGGAAAGACAACTGTTCTGACAAAGGTCAGCAGCAGGACACATGGCAGAAGTTAAAAATATGCCCTACAACAGTCTGAAATACAGTTTCCAGGTGCCCAAAACTCTTTGCCAGGAGTTCACATTGGAGGTTAAATAAATCTGAATAAATATTGCTAAGTCTGGAGCAGTTCTGCATGTAGTCTATTTCTGACCTACAGGCTACACATTGACATCCCATGAAATAGAGATTTAAGTGTTTCATATAAAGTTATAAAGGTCAATGCCAGGAAAAATTAAAGCAGGCTATAAACATCCCAGTATGAGAAAGAAAATATAAACGGAATAAAACAAAGAGAGACAGGGCAATCCGTGTAGCAAAAGCAATGGCCTTTTCCAGAGCACAATGCTGTTATAAAAATAACTAAGACATTTAGAAATACTTGAAGTCACAGTGGTTCTATCAAATGAAAAATAAAAATCCATTTGTTCTGCCCTTCTTGCCTTTCTGTAACTGTCAATTTTAAGGGCTTCTAGTAAGGACTCAGCAAGCCAAAAAGATTGGTTGAACCATTCCATAGTCATTAAAGTTGGCAGTTTCTGCTGAAAAATAGCTCTGGCCCCAAACTTCAGGATGCATCTCTGAGCCTTCCAAGTACTCAGACACATGGTTTATGACACATTGACATAATATTGCTCAATTGGTTCAAAATGAACAAACCCTAGTAATTAAGCAGTCCCCTTCTTTGGAAAGGGATCTCTATCTTTTCCAGTATGACCTCATTCATAATTAATCTCCACCGCATAAATTTCTTGGGCAGGTAGGTAGCAAGTGAAAGATGACATAATTTCCCCAGGCCACCTGGTGAGTCAGTCACACAACCAGGAACAAAACCCAGTTTTACTGATGGCTAAGACCTAGAGGCTCAGCCCTACCATGTGACTCTTCCTGTCCAATAAAATGACTAATTGAACAGTCAATTATTTACTCTGGGACTTGTTCTACAAGCACCAGATAAGTTTCAGTCCGTGTTCACCTGGGGCAAGTCATCTACAGGAAGAGAAAAATGAAAGGGGCCAACAGATGGAGAAAATATTTACATAGCTGAATAAGTCCTGGGCATCTAATGCACAGCATGGTGACTATAGTTAACAATATTGTATTGTATATTTGAAATTTGCTAAGGCAGTAGATCTTAAATGTTCTCCTCTCACACACATAGACACACACACACACACGCACACACACAAGTTAACTACGTGAGGTGAATGTGTTAACTAACCTTATTATTGTAATCATTTCTTAATATATATATTAAATCATCACATTGTACCCCTTAAACTTACACAATTTATTTGTCAATTATATCTCAATAAAGCTGGGGGAAAAAAGACAGTATTTACATTGGGAGCATGCTTTACTGCACAGTCTACTGGATAGTACAGAGTAAAAGGAGGAATGTATGACTTTGGGCCTCAATTTTTAGCCACATCTTTTCTAGGGTGAGGCATTTCAAAGCCTCCTTAATTTCTAACCTTCTATTTGAGCTTCTTTTGCTCATTCTATTTTGGAAGTTCACTCACTCCTAAGTACCAGAGCCTTTGCAAGAAGTTTCAAGTAAAAGTATCCATGAATGGACCCAGGTTGTGAAGGAAAGGTAGGGCCCCCAGGATGAAGGCCACTCTGAGGCTCAGAATAAGGGAGGAGCAATTCCTGGGTGTGCAAGTGCAGATTCACTGAGAATAGGGGCCCAGGGCAAATGGTTCCTAAATTCTTATTGGAAGAAGTCAGAACAGATGTTTCCCAAGGCACTCTTGTCTTTTTTTGGGCCAGTTGCAAGTCAACTGTCTTCCCAGTCTGTTCCCTCTCCTGAAGAATGGTCATGGTTAGGGCCTTGCCCCCTCTCCTGAAAATCCTAAAAGGCCACTTCCAGCTTGGAGCTAGGGATTGTCTGCTGCTCCAGTTCACTTCGTACTTGGCTGCTCTCTCTCAATCAAGCAGGATGTGTGTGGGGGGTCACAATAATAGTAATAATAATAAATAATAATAATTATTATAATTTAAAAAATAGTCCTCTCAGTCATCATATTATTGTATCTGGATACCAATGTCGATCAGAGGTTTACTTTTTTTTTTTCATTTATTTTTAGCTGCGTTGGGTCTTCGTTGCTGCACGCAGACTTTCTCTAGTTGTGGTGAGCGGAAGCTATTCTTTGTTGCGGTGGGCAGGCTTCTCACTGTGGTGGCTTCTCTTGTTGCGGAGCACGGGCTCTAGGCGTGCGGGCTTCCGTGGCTGCAGCGTGGGCTCTAGAGCGCAGGTTCAGTAGTTGTGGCTCGCGGGCTTAGCTGCCCTGCGGCATGTGGGATCTTCCTGGGCCAGGGCTCGAACCCGTGTCCCTTGCATTGGCAGGCAGATTCTTAACCACTGCACCACCAAGGAAGCCTTAGTCTCCTTTAATGTAGAATATTTCCACTCTTTCTTTGTCATTTATGACATTGACTTTTTTTTTTAAGAATATAGGTTCTTTTTTAAAAAAATAGAATATTCCTCATTTTATGTTTGTCTGATTTTTCCTCATGGTTAGATTCCAGCTATGCATTCCCTACTAGAATACTTCACAGGTGAAGCTGTGTCCTTCCCAGTGCATTACAGCTATAGGCAGATGATATCCATCTGCTCCTCATTGGTGATGTCAAGTTTGATAACCTTGTCAAGGTATTGTTCACTTTCTCGATCTTACAGTTACTATTTCTTCCCTAATCTCTAATGAGCAATCTGTGGGAGACACTTTATATATTTTTTTTAATATTTATTTATTTTGGTCATGCTGGGTCTTAGTTGCAGCACGTGGGATCTTTAGTTATGGTGTGCGGACTTCCTAGTTGCAGTATGCGTGTGGGATCTGGTTCCCCGACAAGGGATCAAACCTGGGCCCCCTGAATTGGGAGCACAGAGTCTTACCCACTGGACCACCAGGGAAGTCCCTGTGGGAGACACTTTAAAACCGTACAAATATCATGCTCCTCCTCAAGATCCACATCCCCACCCCAACCTCAGTTTAGCATCCATTGATGATTCTTGCCTAACCAATCTTTGTTATGATGGTTGCAAAATGATGAATTTCAACTCCAGCATGCATTCCACATTTATCAGTTTGCATTCAGCATTATATTGTAAGAGTCCTCCTCTCTTCTCCACTTAG
This sequence comes from Mesoplodon bidens, assembly GCF_964165515.1. NCBI lineage: Eukaryota > Metazoa > Chordata > Mammalia > Artiodactyla > Ziphiidae > Mesoplodon > Mesoplodon bidens. The sequence goes on along the minus strand of NC_138161.1, from coordinate 101,351,771 downwards.
GTATTGTTTCTTTGTTTATTTATGTATTTAGTTGTTATGGAATCATGGATTCCTGGCTTTCAAAGGCCTCTCATTCATTACTCTCCTTAATTATTTTGTCCTCAAGCTATCCCAGATCTGGCCAGCAGAAGCCCCTTCAAGCTGGTTCCTGTGTCCCTATAACATGTTTTTAAACACTCTCTTTCTGCCATAAAACATTCTCTTACTTTCAACTCATCTTAAGCTGTTCCCATTACATCCCCAGGCTTTCCATTCTTAGAGCCTGGTCAGCAGGACATATGCTTAAAGGTGGTGCTTGAGCAAAGAAGGAGAGAGAGAGCCCAAGAAAGGCCACCATGGTTAACAGTTTCAGATGCTTCTGAAAGGTGCAGGGCAAGGCGCATCATGTTCTCTACCACCGTCCCAGGTGGGTGCTATAGACAAGGAAAGAGATGCTTGGACCCCACAGATTCTGTTATTGAGTCCTCTACCATGTGCTGGGCACTGTGAGGGATACACAAGATTACAAGACACCATTTCAGGGAGACTGGTCTAGTGGGATAGACACATATGTACAGAAATACCCATAATACATCCCTGAAAATGTCTTCATTGTGCTGTCAGTGTGGCACATAGAGGGGTTTGGGGAGTTCTGGGTTGAAGGACAGGCAGTAATTATGGCTGGGAGAGTCAGAGAAGGCTTTGTTGAGGTGGCTTTTGGGTTAGACCTTGAAAGAGGGTAGGATTTGGAAAAATGGTTTTATTAGTGAAAAAGAAGTTACTACTTATGAACTCCGAATCAGGTCTGACTTTACAACTTCATTCAACTAGATCCAGCCTCTTGCTAGGTGCCGTGAGGCACATAGAAAGAACTCCAAAGAGTGTAGGACAGCACTTTTGCTTGATGCCCAACTAAGGAAAGAACTGTCACAATGCCATCTAATTTTTATTTTCAGACACAGATGAAACATGTCCTTCATTTACCAAACTGAGCTTTCACAGTGCAGTGGTTGGAACGGGACTAAATGTGAAGTTGATGCTCTACACAAGGAGAAACCCGACCTGCGCACAAGCCATCAACTCCACAGTTTTGGGGAACTTGAACGTGAACAAGAAAACCATCTTCACTGTCCATGGATTCAGGCCGACAGGCTCTCCTCCAGTTTGGACGGAGGACTTAGTAGAGGGTTTGCTCTCTGTAGATGACATGAACGTGGTTGTTGTTGATTGGAATCAAGGAGCTACAACTGTAATATACAACCATGCCTCTAGAAAGACCAGAAAAGTGGCAATAGTCTTGAAGGAATTTATCGACCAAATGCTGGTAAGGGAAAATTCTCTTAGATGATTCAGGGCCAAATTGAAACTGGCTCAATATCTGGATATTTAAAGCCAAGAGCTAACTACAGTGACCAGAAGGACTATTTTTGCAATGTTTTGCAAATCTGAATAAGCCCCAGGGAAGGTGAAGGGAAGGGCCCGAGGCAACGCCCATGCGTATGGTTGTGCTGGTTGTGCACTGCACAGGGCACCCATCTAAGAGAGCACCATTGTCATTGTAGACATTGTAGATTTATATGTCTATCATGATAATTTTCTAGTGAATGACAGCAAAGTGTCCTGAGGAAGGGGCAGCTTTTTCTAACTCACATAAAGGTGTCTAATGGGTATGAGAGGTTCTGTCTAGGGGTTTCCTGGCTTCAATGCCTAGAGTTTCCTCAACTTCTATAGCTCTTCCTTTTCTTAGAAATGCCAAAAGTTTAGTGACCAGATTATCCAAAACCAAAACTGATACACATGGTCTGATGAATGATTTGTGTGTATGATTTATATTTTCAGAAGACTTACAAAGATGAAATAAATCTTAAATTAAATTAAATTAAATCTATCTCATGAACTGTCCTTTTTATGAAAAAAAATGTGACTTGACATCAGGACTACTTCAGAGAGTCACACCTGGTGGCCACTGTGACCAGGGGTGACATAAATTTTACATGAGCTTCCTACTTAAGCCACAGACTTCGGGAAAGTGAATATTCAAATGACTCATGACTGGCTGGCCCAGGACTATGGTCAGTGTGCCCTGCCCCTTTCTTTCCTTCCTTCCCTCTCCATGGTGACTTCATTAACTGAGCCAGCATGGACATAAAGGAGTTCATCAAAATGTTTGGTTGCCCTTCTCAGTTGGGAAGGTTTTAAGGATGTCTCAGCTTGGTTTCTAGCAGAAGCATGAATGGAGACACCACGGCATAAAGGTGAAGGCGTAAGTGTGGAGTTGGACAGACCGGTTTGAATTCTGCCCTGCGCCCTCCCTGCCTGACCTTGGGCAGATGACTTCAACCCTGGGCTTAGTCTCCTCATCAGTATAATCAAAGGAATAGCATTTAGTTTGTCAGGGTGTTGTGACATTTCAATAAGATAATGGATATAAGGTGCCTAGAAATGTTTCTCCAAAGTCAACAGTTAGGAAATTTCTCCGGATGTTTTCAACTCCTTGGCCCCTCACAATTCATAATGATGGACCTCTTGAAATTGCAGGCAGAAGGAGCTTCTCTGGATGACATTTATATGATTGGAGTAAGTCTAGGAGCCCACGTAGCTGGGTTTGTTGGAAAGATGTACAATGGCCAGCTGGGAAGAATTACAGGTAAGGCTTCCTGTGCATGGGCACAGGGTAACAAGACTGCTCAGGGTGTTCCCTGGGGGAGCATGATGCAGGCAATCCTAGTCCTTGGGTTCAAAGCCAGCTCTTCCAATTACTTAACCTCTCTGAGCAAATGTCCTCTTGTGCAAAGGGAAGACCATAGTAGTAATTGACCTTAGCAATATTAAATTTATTATTTAATAAAATAGGTGCAAAGCACTTTGTAAATTGTATATGCCATAGAAAAGATTGGTGGTGACTTTATTTCTCTTATGGCTAGAAAAACAGCTACATCCCATGGGGATTTTGTCCCAAGCAGATGGCCTTCTTCCTTTCATTTAATCCAAGATAGTTTGAACTATATACTTAGTATATCCCCAGGCATAGCTGGAGCCTCATGATAGGAAAATGAAATGGGAATTACGTTGTCTGGAGCTTACTCTGTGAATATTGGCTTTCAGGCCAAAGCTGAATAAAAACCCTCAGAAACAACAGCAGGTGAAACTCCAAACAAAGATTCCCTTGCTGGGTTCATTTGCCTAGTGTTCTGTAACTTTCCATAGCTACAGATGAAGGTCTGAGGGAGGCTTTCTCTTTCAGAGACTCAAGGCTTCCATACCTTTCCCAGAATCGATCCTTACATTGAGATAGCTATTCCAAATCTAGGAAATCTGGAAGGTAGATGTGAACAGAGGGAGGGAGAGGAGAGGTAAATGATTCAAACCAACTACATTTGGGAGGTAACCTTTTAGAGCCACGGGTCTGAACGTGCTACTTAATTTGACATGTGGCCCTGGGCATGTCCCCACCACCACTCCCTGCCCTAAATCTCTTTGTCCCTCTCACATACACACACACACACACACATTGGCCGGTGTCTCTTCTAACTCTGGTACTTGAGGTCACATTCTTTTTCCTGGCTATTTTTTTTCTCACTTTCACCCCAAAGGCCAAGGTTGCCCTTATCTTATTTATTTGCTTTCCTAGGGAAGCAAAAAGCTCTTTTTCAATTTTTAAAAATTATTACTATAATGTTTTAGAAAGCAGTATGCCTTTACTTTTTAAGAATTCATTTTCCCTTATGGCTACAAAGGACAGATGGCTCAAGTGTGCCTGTTTTCCTTGTCTATTGGGAGCTTCTCCTCTGGGAGCTGGGACTTTCCCCAGTGGTGTGTTTAGAAGCTGATCAGCTCTCAAAAAAAAAAAAAAAAAGAAAAAAAAGATTTATAGCATTTGCTGACTTCCATGATGTAAATACTCCCACTGTGGCTGATTTCAAGCTACTGACCTGACATCACTGACCACACAGTTTGGGAAGAGATAAGCAAACTCTGCTCTCCAGTGCTGGTGCTGGGGGGCTCTAGCCCACCACTGCCTTATTCTATCTACCCCCTAACTTTGCTCCTCAGCTGCCCAGTGAACCTGTTCCCACAACTACTTTGGATGGGAATGCAGTGTAACCTGGCCTCTGACCATGGAAATTCCCTGAGCCAACCTCCCTTCCACCCTGGGCCCACGTGGCCCTGCTCTGTGACCTGGACTCAGCCAACGGTCTGCAGCTCAATTTTCTGTCTCCTCTGACGGACCCATGTTCTCCCAACTCCTCATCCTCTCTGAGCCGCAAAGTCAATCTCACCTGTTACTGAGAGCTGTTTCAGGGGAAAAGCATTTCCCTTCTCCACTCACCTTCCACTGCCCTGCCAGAGTGGGATCACTGGATTGAGGGGCGGGAATTTGGCCTGTTACCCAAGGCCATAATTCACTCCCAACTCCCAAGAACTCAGTGATTCTGCTTGTTAATTATCTAGACCAGAATGGCTGCTTCATCTCTTCCATTTCCCTTGTTTTCTTCTGCTCTTGCTTCTCCTTTTGCTCTCCAGGCACATCTCCTGGTATTACTTTTCATTAATTTCTTCAACAGAAGATGGCAGAAATGAATGGGTTAAAAACATTTCAAGTACCTACATCACTTGATAATACATTAAATTTGATTCTTGCAAAAATCACCTTGGGGTGCTGGATACAATGCCGACTTGCTGAATTGGAATCTCTGGGCTTGGTGTCCAGGAGTCTGTACTTCCTTTATTTATTTATTTTTTTTGGCCACGTTGCGAGGCATGTGGGATCTTAGTTCCCCAACCAGGGATGAAACCCGTGCCCCCTGCAGTGGAAGCGTGGAGTCCTAACCACTGGACCACCAGGGAATTCCTGGTGGTCTGTACTTTTAACCAGAAGATGCAGGTGGTCTGAACACCATACTTTAAGAAATGACCACAAAGCTGTGTTGTCCAATATAGGAGCCACAAGCCACAGGTGCCACTGAGCACCTGAAATGTTGTTAATGCAAATCGAGATGTGCTGTAAATGCAAAACACACACTGGAATTTGAAGACTACGTACAAAAGAAGGGTATTAAAAAATTTCAAATTTTTTATATTGACTACATGTTGAAATAATTTTCTGCTACACTGGGTTAAATAAAATGTATTATTAAAGTCAACTTTCCTTGTTTCTTTTTACTTTTTTAAAGTGGTTGCTAGAAAATTTTAAATTATATATGTGGCTGACATTATGTTTCTATTGGACAGCACTGCCTTGGAGAGTTAGTTCATGGTGACCTTGGGGATGGGAGTAAGAGGTCCCTGAAAACGCATGCAAAATGTGTGACATCTGTCCTGGGGAGAGGTCCAGAGCTTTTAGCAAATTCTCAAACTGGTTAATCTTGTAATCAAAGCCAGGGATCACTAGCTAGACACTTTTCTGGCAATCACAGAGCAATAAGAAAGAGCTCCATTTTGTCATTTTTGTTTCTATTCTATAATAATTTCAATATTCTGGATTCAGATCCCAGAGTGCTTTGGTAAGTCTTCTGAAGTAGCAATTAATTCTACCTCTATTTTGCAGATAAGGAAACTGAGGTTCGGAGAAGTAAAGTAACCTGCTTAAGATCACACAGCTGGTTAATGCTAGGTTTGGGGTTCCATGTCACATCCATCTGACTCCAGTGGTCTCTGCTCACACAGAATATGCAGCTTTTTTTAGGGCAGTTTGTGATTTTTGGCTGACGGTGTAAGCTGATCATTTGCTATGACTTATCTCTAAGGAGATCATATGTCCACGTTTACTGTGAGAGTCCTCATTTGTGTCTTCTGTCCTGGCATAATTATTAATAGCAGCCTTATCACTTTCAAAATTGCCCTGGTTTGGATTTTATATGGTAAGCCAATATATCTGCTGTGGATCTGGAGGTTGCTATAAACTGAGGCTCTCACTGTTCATTTTCTCAGACTGGAAATGGTGCTGTTTCATGTGAGGAGGGGGAGGCTTCCCCAGCAAGGTCTTTCCAAGGTTATGAGTTTCTCATTCTGTGCAGAGAATATCCTGTGGACTTGGGTACCTGGGTGTTGATCCACCTCCTCCTCACATCAGTTTCAGTTGGGAGCAGACAGAAGAGGAAGAAAAGCTGGGGGGTGGGGGGTGGGGGGGAACAGAGGGAGATAAAATAAGGGGTCAGATAAAGACATGCCTCAAGGAAGCAAGGGTGTTGGCCAGGGAGAAATGGAGAGATTGGGGTTAGAACCAGGACTGCTGAGGCAAAGATGCTATCTCTTGGATTTTATACCATGGCGGGTGGGGGGGGGATAGGGGATGTCATTTAAAATGACCTTCATAGATTAAAAACTTGGAGACATCCCTTGAAACCTTTTTCACTCCAGGTAAGTTTCTAGTTAGCAAGGTCTTTGGGATCCTCTGGTGTTTTGTTTTTAGTTTGTGGTTACATCATCATAGGAGCTGCTCTCTTGTTTTTGCAGATGTTTCATAATAATGGTGAGGAATGTCCAGCTAACATTGACCAAGAGCAAGAAATCAGTTCAGGCATTTATGGGGTGGGTTAATTCTGCAGGAACTGGCACCCATTTAATTTCCCTCTTCCATACCTAGTCTAATACCTGGCCTGACCAGTGAGTCTCACACTTTCCCACTCAGTTTGCCAAACCCAGTTCAATGAAACCAAAAGCTCGACAGAGAGAGGTGGTTGCATTGTGAGGCTGTGGCCCTGGCTAAGACACTTGACCTCCCTGAACCTCAGTTCATTCATCTGTAAAATGGGAATGACAATAGCTACCTTTCCTCCTTTGTGATGCGGACCAGGTGAGCTGGTAAATGTGAATAAAAATGGAAACAATAAAGGAGTTTTTTTTAATAACAAGAAAGAAAAGTTGAGTGAAGTTTCTAGATTATTTAAAATGAGATAAAGATAAGTACAGTGTCTGCTTTTTATATGCACCCTTAGATGCTTTTTTCCTGAGGAACCAGCTTATCCCCGTCCCTGGTCCCCATATGTCTGTGCACTCCCTGCCGTGGAGCCCTGCACAAGGTATAGTACACCTCCAGATGGAGTCTGGATGAGTTCTCAGGGGGTGCTGTGAGGGTAACCACCTTTAGTGTGGGAAAAGGCTATACAGGGCTGTGGAAAGGAGCCTGACACAGCAGGATGGGAATGTGAGTGCTTGCCCACCCGAGGATGCCCCGCAGCCTGTGAGCCATCTTCGTGGGGAGGGATCCAAAGCCCGGCTGCAGGTGACTCATGGCATGGGGCTGCCAAGCCGACTCTGTTTTCCTTCCAGGTCTGGACCCTGCAGGCCCTTTATTCAATGGGAGACCTCCAGAGGACAGATTAGATCCCGGTGATGCACAGTTCGTTGACGTCATCCATTCTGACATTGATGGTAACATTCCTTGTGGGTCAGTGACCACCCACACCCTCACCCCCAGACTCCCAAAGAGTCTCCCCCTAGGGGGATTGTCATGCAGGGATGGATCAGGTTCCTCTAGATTCCCTCTTTTCCTACCGGGCAAGTTTCCAAATCCACAAGAATACTGAAGGGAAGCTGCTTTAATGCAGGCACCCAGGATCTCCTGATGGAGTAGAGGTGTGTTTCCCATTGTCTCCTGTTATTTTTAAAGTGATCATCTTGACCAGTCAAGGACAGGCTTATTTGCACACCATGTGGACAAATGTTTCCATAAGTACAACTGGGTTTGGATGCATGATTCCCTGTTTTTGTTGGTTCTTTGTCATTATTTCCTTAAGCTGAAAGATATGTTTAAGTGTTGTGTCTCTCCACACAGAGCATTTCTGAGCCACCTATAGGTCTCTAGCTCTCTGTGGATCTTCCTGGCTATTTCTATCTTTCATGGTGCTGATTTCATTTCTGGGATTGGGTACATGGCTTGGGGGTTGGGCTGATGTTACAGATGCGTCTTTATATCCAGATGTCTGGGAGAAGAGCTGGAGTAGGAACTTGGGGGAGGGCTGAGGGGACAGACCATAGTGGACATTTAATAGTACATCTCCTTTGTGATACAACCACCTGAAACACCCTTGACTGCCTATTGTGGGCACTCTGGTGTGGTATTCAGCAATTGTTTGCCTTAGAAGAAGTGTCCCTGTGAAGTAGCTGTGTTCTTACTATGCAGTTTGCAAAGTATTACCTTACTTAGGTGCAGTACCTCAATGATATTTTAATGCTTGACGGCATAGAGTAATTTATTTTTTGTTCTTGGAGAGGGCAAATTTTGAAGGAAAAATATAAGCTTTGCAGTCAAGGCAGAGGTGGACTCAAATCCCAGGTTTGGTGCTTTCTGGTGGTATCATGTTTGGTCCATAAGTCCTCCAAGCCCCAGAATCTTCATCTGTAACTTACTTCATCTGAAGTTACCAATGGCTACTTTTCAGACATTGTGAAAATTAGAAGAAATCTGTGTAAAACCCCTAGTGTCACACCCACAGACACATGTAGTTTCCTGAACATATAATAGCTATTATCATGATTGCAATGATACACTATATATGTGTGTGTGTGTGTATATATATATATATACATATATATATATATGTATATATATATATATATATATATACACATACGTACATATGTATAATCTTTTTTTTTTTTTGGCCACAATACACAGCATGTGGGATCTTAGTTCCCTGACCAGGGATTGAACCAATGCCCCCTGCAGTGGAAGCGCGGAGTCTTAACCACTGGACCACCAGGGAAGTCCTTGTATAATCTTTTAATCAAGCATTTTACTGATTAATTTGGAATTACAAGGTTAAAGAGAATAAGCAATTATTAAATCTATAATTTTCTAGGTCCCCATTTTCTAGAAGAGTTTCCAATCTTTTAACCATCCTAGATCCCCAAATTTTAAAGGTTTCTCCTACTAAGTAAAGGTTCATTTTTTCCTGTTTCTTATTCATTAAAGACTTACACAAATGTAATTAGAGGCTCAGGAAGCACTTAGCAATGAGTGTTCCAGCCAAATATAAACATGAAACATATCATTTTATCAGCCATGCAGTGAATGAGTGACCAAACTCTCTTACATTTTCAGAAATATGGGAAATAAATTCTGTTACCAGCTTCATAGTCTCCTACTTGGAAATCACTGCTTTCTAACTATCTGGCTAACTTTGGACAAAATATTTAAATAGGTTTAACGACAACAACAGCAGCAAAGACAAGAATGAGACAATCTCTGCCTATATCCTAAACAGGCAAATGAGCTATAAGATGGGAAAAGTTCAAAGCAGTATAAAAGCATAGTATATTGTCTTTTAGCACTGGGCTACAGTGAACCATTAGGAAACATAGACTTCTACCCAAATGGAGGATTGGATCAACCTGGTTGCCCCCAAACAATATTTGGAGGTAAGTGCAGATACTTTATATTTTGTAAAATAGTGGTTTAAAAAAGGCGTATTTTAAAAATCTGATATTCTATGTGAAATTGTTTTTAATCAAAAACAAATTTCCTGAGAAGATAGAGGTGGTATAAATATAAATTATAAATTAAACATTATTACTCAAATATACTACTTAAAAAATTACCATATGATTAAAAGCGATTTTGAATTATTTCTCTCTCTTGAAAAGGTGTGTCTTTCACCTAGAAATTACACATTTGGAAATCTCTCCTAGAGAAATAATGGAAAATGTAGACAAAAATCAGAGTGAAGATATTCAACATGGCTTTGTTTATAATAGTTAAGTTTTTAGAAATAATCTAAATGTCCAACGTAGGAAAATTATTAAATAGTATGGTGCATCCTACACAAAGGAATGTAATTCTCAAAAACCATATTGTCAGATTAATGAAAATGCTTACAATATGATGTTAAGTGAAAAATACACAAATTAAACAGTATAATCCCAATTTGTTTTTTAAATGTATATTTGTACATGTGTAAGTGTAGAAAAAACACTAAACATAAGTGCTCCAAATAATTATTAGTGGTGATCTCTGGATGTTGGATTTCTAGGTAATTTTTGCATCATAATTTGCTATTGTTTTTTATTTTCTAAATGAGCATGTATTAGTTTTATAATGAGAAAAAACTCACAAAACAAAAATGGGTAGTTGGAGGGCAACATTAAAGTGTGGTGAGGGACAGAATTAAAAAAACCCACCCTGGGCTTCCCTGGTGGCGCAGTGGTTAAGAATCTGCCTGCCAATGCAGGGGACACGGGTTCGAGCCCTGGTCCGGGAAGATCCCACATGCTGCGGAGCAACTAAGCCCGTGAGCCACAGCTACTGAGCCCGTGTGTCACAACTGCTTAGGTCCGTGCACCTAGAGCCCGCGCTCCGCAACAAGAGAAGCCACTGCAATGAGAAGCCTGCGCACCGCAACAAACAGTAGCCCCCGCTCGCCGCAACTAGAGAAAGCCTGTGCGCAGCAACAAAAACCCAACGCAGCCAAAAATTTAAAAAAACCCAAAAAACAACTCCCCCGCCAAGTGCTCTGAATCTGTATTTCACCATTGTTAGAGAAAATTAAACTATCATGGAAATAATTCTAGAAAAATATGATCTTGTTACAAAATGGTAGCTGTATATGGCTCCATGGGAATGATGTAGTGTTTGAAAATGATCCAGGTGAAATGGCATAAGTAGGGCCAATCATATTGTACCATAAATGGTGTGTATTCAAATCCCGTCCTGTGTGCTGTAATGTAACTACATCCATGAGCAGCCAAAGATAATGTGCTTTGCTTACAAAGGACATCCTCTGTAGCATTATTAACTTCATTGTTTCTGCAAGTGGAAGTTCCAGGAACAATAATTAAATGTCGTCTTGTCAGATTTTACTCCAGTCCAGCTTGGCCCCATGCTTCTCCTCTGTCACCCAGTTTATTTCTTTATGTCCTCCACTGATCTCTTCTATGGGCATATGTGGACTCCGGAGAAAGAAGAAACATCGATCTGACTCCAGCTCCCAGTGCCTCTCCAAACTACTAGCTCACAATCACAACTCCTCTTTCCATGGGGTTCACTGTCTGCTATTGAGATCCTTACCTCCTTCAATTACCCATCTTTGGGACCCAGTTCCTGTTTCTGAATGACTTCATTGTCTGACCCATCAACCTTCTGATGAACCTCTCTGATGTTTTGTACTGTAGTCCTTCGTCAGCTCCAACTCTTCTGATGGCCACCTCTGTGCCTCATCAGCCTCCTCTCTCACCATCACATCACATGGTACCCACCAAGAATTAACTTGAGGCTTGTGTCTCACCTCTTCTTGCCCACTTACAGCTTCCAGTGCCACCTCCTATTGTTCAGCTCCTCTCACGTCACCCTTCACCTTTGGAGCAGAAATGGAGCCCCTGCCACTTGTCTGCTCTCATGAATGCCCTGTGCACCCCCAGACCCTTAGGTCTCTGCCATGTCAGCCCCCATCTTTGCTTGGGCACATTCTGGAGAAGTCATGGAGTCTTGTTGATCAAGTACAAGGTCCAGGCAAACTTGTTAACTTCTCCATGGCCCCCAATAATGCCAGAAAAGCCTCATACGCATCTCTTGCGGACACCCTATGGTCACTCCTCGTGTTTCTATTCCAAATACCGCCCCAGCTATAAACCCTCACCTCTTAGAGGTGAGCTAGATTTGACTTTTGTACCTAGATCAAGGTCCCACCTGAAGAAGCCATTTTATCTATCCTAACCTTAGATCACAAAGTTGGTCTTTACATTCATTTCCCCATCTGACCCAAGGTGGAAGCATCCCCCATCCTTTTTCACAACTATCTCCTCTACTTGCCCTCATTGGGGATCTTCCTCTACAAATTGCTCCCCAATGCCATCTTTCTCTTATGTATTTACTGATTTAAATGTGCTTGCCTTCTGCTGAAAACCTCCAGGGGATCTCTGACTACCACTGACATTTCCTCTTCCTTTCACTGACAAAGGAAGGACAAAGTCAAGTCCTTTAACCTCTCTGAGTCTCAATGTCCTGCTAGGTAAAATGGGGGTAATCATGCCTATCTTCTTGTCTCCCACCATTTGTCAGCATGAATCCTGATCTATTGGTTTTATAAGGATTAAATGGAATCAAGTACTTTGAAGCTGTTAGCACAGTGCCTGGTATGTAGGAGACATGATAAATTATGTGTATAAACAATATGCGAGGCACTATTTATTACTAAATGCTACAACTGCTCTACTCTTTGATCATTCCTTTTACAACCCAGGAATGCAGTATTTTAAGTGTGACCACCAGAGGTCCGTGAACCTGTACCTTTCTTCGCTGAGAGAGAACTGCACCATCACCGCGTATCCCTGTGACTCCTACCGGGATTATAGGAACGGCAAGTGTGTCAACTGTGGCATATCACAGACGGAGTCCTGCCCCCTTCTGGGTAAGTCCAGCACGCAGTTTCCCACTCTGATTAACAAAGAGCTAATTTCTGGTAGAATCCTAGCACCATTTTACCATCTAAAAATGGGCCTGAAAATCCTGTGCTTTTAAAAAACTTACTTAGTTTTTTCTAGCCAATTTGTTCTGTGAGGTACTCTGGGGTCTCCTAATAATAAAAAATGTTAGAAAGGCAATCTAAATGGGATTTCATCCAGAAGGTAGTGCCACATCCCTGGACACTTTATTCTAGCAAGGAAAAGAAGGTTCCAGAAGAGTTTCCAAGCTCACCCAGGCAGTCACCTTATGTAGTCTGCTCCTGTGGGGACAGGAGCACCCTCTCCAGGCACACAACCTCTCTGCTGGGGGAGGGTTTGGCAAAGCAACCCCTCTAACAAATTGTGTCTGTAAATGCCCTCATGCCACACTCTGGTGCTGTGTGCATGGACACATACCGGGGTGGGTTGGGGAAACAGACACCGTGGAGACTGCTTGGATATTTGCTAAGGGTTAGTGGAAATATTCCGGGTGGTGGAGACTTTGCAACTGGATGGTCATGAGAATTCTCTAATTGTACCCAAAAGAAAGACTCAAGTTAACATCAGGGCATGCTATAGACAAGGGGTTCTCAGACTTGACTGTGCATTTGAATCATCTATGGAGCTTTTAAAAAATACTGATGCCTTGGTTCCACTCCAGATCAGTTAAGTCAGAATGTGGAGGCCACTCCCTAGTAGTGGGAACAGAGGAGAGAGAGAGGCCCCAGGGATGGCGCCCAGCCTCATTCCTGTAGGCACATCACGAAGGAGGACGTTTCCCTGCCTGTTGACAGAGTAACACAGCAATTTCAAGTTCTCTGCACTTCAGGGGCCCAAGCACAGTTCTTCAAGAAAGCACATCGCTTTCCAAAAGTGATGCTGTTCTAGGTATAAACCTGAATCTGTTTAAAATAATCTAGAAAATGAATTGTTGGAAAATATCAGTGCTATTTTTAGTCTACCCAGTGTGTGTCACTCCCCACAATCCTACCCCTGCTACTGAGGACCAGGGCTGGTGATGTAATGTCAATAGATAGGGGGAAAAGCCACTGGAGGGTCCTTTGGCAAGTGGGTACGAGGGGGATTGTCTCAATGATGGTGGCAGTCAAACCTGCTGTTCTCACTATCTCCTCCATTGCTTTTACATTTATATAATACATGTTAATGTTACACTTTTCTGACTTATTTTATAGGCTACTATGCTGATAATTGGAAAGACTATTTAAGGGAGCGGGATCCTCCTATGACTAAAGCGTTCTTTGACACAGCTGAGGAGAAACCCTTCTGCAGTGAGTGGTGAATGTGCTTGCTTGCTGTTGCCCAGCTCTTTTATTTTTGGAATGGCTGAGTCTCAGCTTCCTGGCTACTTCTTGGCAAATGAAGGCCATGGTGAAGCATGGACTTTGGAGTTGGAAGGATCTAGGTTGAATCCTGACTCTCCTACATAATAGCTGTGTGACCAAGACATTTAACCTCTCTGAGTCTCAATGTCCTGCTTGGTAAAAGGGGGATAATCATGCCTATCTTCTGAGTTATAAGGATTAAAATCTCAACAAATCATAGTTGTTAGCTTCACTGGATGGCCATTCTAATCACTAAGATCTTCCAGAAAATTTGCTTGAGCCCCAAGAGACGTGAAATTGTGGTTAGGAAAAATCAGGTGTCAGCCACATCTATGGGCCAGTTCCAGCTCCAAAACTAAAACAATGACCTTCTAAAGACATTGAGAGGTTGGGTATTCAAGATGGGAGCTAAATAGGGCAGCAGATGATCAGATGCCCCAGGAAGCAAGTAGGAATTTTCCTGGGCAGATGTACATCTTACAATCTTATCCCCCTTTTCACTTTTCTTGGGAGCAACCTTTATAAAAGAGGTTGCAGATCACCAGGTTTCCCTCCTCCTCTGGAGGCATGAGTGGCAGCCCAGGGTTTGGTGTCTGCCCAATCCAAATGGGGCAAGCCCCTGAGTAATAATGGGCCATGAAATGGCAACCCCATGGCTGACCTTATTCCCTAGTGGGACTGTCATTTCCCTGAGCCTCTTTCCCCTTCTCTGCAAGTCTGACCAAGAGATGGCAAGTCTGACTATCATGGTGGGATCCCCATCTTCCCAGAGCGTCCTTGACCTTGGGGAGCAGAGAGTAGGGAGGAAGAATAGTTCTCTGGATACGTTATGTGCTCTTGTTTATCCAGTAGGAATTAATGAATATCCATAGGTATTACTGCTGGGATTACAAAGAGGAATAACTATCCCTTCCTAGTTATCGTTGTAGTATATTTTAGCTTTTTTAAAAACCCCACAAGACATTATACAGGCAATATTTGTATAGATGTACACATATGTTTACCACTTTTTGGTTATCATTTTTCTTGCATTTTGTAAATAGAGTAAAGTGTGTTAACTGATGATGAGAGAATACCAGAGCATGATAAGAACGCTGAGAGGGACCTGACTTAGTCTGAGGGTCAGTGAAGCCCTTCTGGAGGGAATGCATTCAGCTGGAACCTGAAGGATGAATTGGCAAAGGGGGCAAAGTAAGAGTGTCCAAGTTGGGGAAAGGCCCAGAAGCAAGAGAGAGCATGGCAGTGCAGGTGGTGTGGCATGACTGGGGAAGAGATGAGGGAGGCTGGGTAGGCTGGTGGACATGGCCCAGATTGAGGAAGACCTTGACAGCTGTGGAGGGTCTCTACATGGCCCCCTATTTGGTTTATTCTAAAATGGGCAGGGATTGAAGTGAACCAATCATACTTGGCAGTAGGCCATGAGATTTCAGTCGATAAGGTGGAAACACTGATCCAAGAGTGATGCCTACACGTGGCAACTGCATACCACTGAGTTCTGCCATCACTCAGGCCATCTTTACCAAAGAGAATAGAAAAAAATATTAGAAAATTCTGCCCTGGACCTTTGCAGAAAAACTAGAGGAAGAGAAGAGGAGACTCAGTTATTAGGGAGGTTGGGTTTTTACGAATTGAACCTTCAGGAAAGCAGTTGGTAATATTCTTCTCTTACCATGTTCTCTCCCTGTTTTGTAGTATATCATTACTTTGTGGATATTATAACTTGGAACAAGAACACAAGAAGAGGATCCATTACAATCAAATTGAGAGACAAAGCTGGAAACACCACAGAATCCAAAATCGATCAGTAAGTTGGGCTGGGATTCTTTACAGCTTGCTATTTCTTTTTTTGCTCAGAAAAATTAAATCCCAAACATATCTACTTTTTAATTATAGGTCTGTATGTGTCTTTGTCCTATAAAATATATAAAGGGATATATTGCTTAGTTACTCCTTGTGGCTCTTGATCTTTCAGGCTCTTTACAAATGGAATTGGTACAGGAATCTTTTTCCTTCTTCCTTCTTTCTTTCCTTCCCTCCCTCTCTTGCTCCTTTCCTTCCTTCCTTCCTTCCTTCCTTCCTTCTCCCTCTCCCTCCTTTCCTCTCTCCTCCTTCTTCCTTTGCGTAAACATTTAATTTCAAAAGTCATCCCTGCTAGCTATAAATGATTTAAACAGTAAAGAAGTATGTTACATAAAAGCACAAACCTTGCCCCATCCCAACAATCCCATGCCCAAAGGCACCCACTCACATACACACGTTCCTATTCTTTTCTGAGCTCATAATATACATATATACATAAAACATATATATATACACCTCTGAAACTCAGAAAATCTAATTTGCAATAGAAAATTGGAAACTCCCTAAAAATCCATTGATGGAGAAATTGTTAGTTCCCCTATAATAAAATAGTATTCAAACATTGAAGTTATTTATAAAACATATTAAATGAAAAGCTTATAATGTACTAAGTGAAAAAATGCAGGATATAAAATTATATAAAGTATAAAATTAGCTCAACACTGTAAAAATAATGAAAAAGAAACATGCCAAAATATGTTAGATTGCCCCTTGGGTGGTAGGAATATGAGTGCTTTTTAAACTTTCTCTTTACTTTTCAATTTGCTGTGCTGTTGTATATATATAGTTTTAAAATAACGAATAATTTTTTTAATCTGTTACTTCTATAATCAGGAAAAAGGGGGAAAAAACGCAAACCCTTTAGTGTAAGCAAAGGAATTTGAGGCTCCTTTCATTCATTTACTTAGGAGATGTTTCCTGGGTCCTATTATCTACTAGACACTTGGGTTGTCTCTTGGCCTCATCCATAGAGTACCATGTAGATTGTCATCTGAAACTGGCAATCGCCTTCTGGGCTCACTGTGTAGATAAATAGGGAAGGTGTGGGTGTGGGGTTTGGAAGTGACTTTTTTTTTTTTTTTGGCTGCACCGCACGGTTTGTGGGATCTTAGTTCCCTGACCAGGGATTGAACCCAGGCCCTCAGCAGTGAAAGCGCAGAGTCCTAACCACTGGACCGCCAGGGAATTCCCTGGAAATGACTTTTTAAAATGCATCCCTGGATCATAATAATAACAGCCTTTGTTTATTGAATCAAGCACATTACAGACATTGGTTAATGTAATTCTCACTAAAACCCTGTGAAGTGGTATTACCATCCCTATTTTTTTTAATTTATTTATTTTTATTTGTGGCTGTGTTGTGTCTTTGTTGCCGTGCGCGGGCTTCTCATTGCGATGGCTTCTCCTGTTGTGGAGCAAGGGCTCTAGGCGCGTGGGCTCAGTAGTTGTGGCTCGCAGGCTTCAGTAGTTGTGGCTCTCAGGCACTAGAGCACAGGCTCATTAGTTGTGGTGCATGGGCTTAGTTGCTCCGCGGCATGTGGGATCTTCCTGGACTAGGGCTCGAACCCGTGTCCCCTGCATTGGCAGGCGGATTCTTAACCACTGCGCCACCAGGGAAGCCCCTATCATCCCTATTTTATAAATGAGGAAACTGAGGCTCACAGAGGGCAAGTGGTTTGGCTAATATCACACTCCCTTCAGCGCCGATGTCCCCAAACCCATAGTGGGGCAGCATTTTCAGGGAGGGAACCACTAAGGGGCCGCATCCTGAGAAACCAGCCTCAGGTAGTTTATAGGCATCAATGAGGAAGGTGGGCAGAGACCTCATCTGGAGAGTCCAAGAAACAGCAGGGGAGATTGTGCAGTTATATGAGGAGCACTCACTAAGCAAAATTTGGGTATTCGTGCCAATATTTGGTTACATATTTGCTTTACATATGTCTTAGAAATTTGAATTTCATATAGCGAATTTCTCCCAAGTAGGAATTCCTAAAGTTGGAGGCTTGTTTCTTGTTTCTTGATTAAGATAGAGACCTTAACATCTTTATTTATTTATTTATTTATTTTGTGGTATGCGGGCCTCTCACTATTGTGGCTCCACGGCATGTGGGATCTTCCCGGACCGGGGCACGAACCCGTGTCCCCTGCATCGGCAGGCGGACTCTCAACCACTGCGCCACCAGGGAAGCCCAACATCTTTATTTTAGTCATGCTTAGTCATTCCTATTTTAGTCATGTTTGTGAAAAAGTCATCACCGATCAGAGAATATATGGGAGAAAAGGAAATAGTTGTTCTATTTCATGGTAAGATTATGGATACTTTTCTCTTTTTTGCCAGGTAAACTTTAACATTTTAGTATTTAGTATTTTTATGATTTAAGAAAATGGAAATAATAATATTAGAATATGTACCCTGAGCTTATTCAGTCTTATCAGTCTATGGGTTACAAATGAAGTCACATTCAAGGATATTATCTGCCTGTTGACTCTCCCTGTATATGTGTTTTAGATATATTTCTTTTTTTAACCTTAAAAAAATTGAGATACAATTCACATACCATAAAATTCACCGTTTTAAAGTTTATAATTCAGGGGTTTTTAGTATATTTACAAAATGTGAAACCATCAGTACTATCTAATTTCAGAACATTTTTGTCATCTCAAAAAGAAACCCCATACTTATTAGTAGTAATTCCCCATTCCTCCCTCCTGTCCAGCCCCTGCCAACCACTAATTTGCTTTCTGTCTCTATAGATGTACCTATTCTGGGCATGTCATATAAATGGAATCATACAATATGTGGTCTTTTGTGTCTGGCTTTCTTTAAAATTTTTATTTATTTATTAATTTATGGCTGTGTTGGGTCTTCGTTGTTGCACGTGGGCTTTCTCTAGTTGCAGCGAGCGGGGGCTACTCTTCATGGAGGTGCACGGGCTTCTCATTGTCGTGGCTTCTCTTTTTTTTTTTTTTGCGGTACACGGGCCTCTCACTGTTGTGGCCTCTCCTGTTGTGGAGCACAGGCTCCGGACGCACAGGCTCAGCGGCCATGGCTCACAGGCCCAGCCGCTCCGCGGCATGTGGGATCTTCCCGGATCGGGCACGAACCCGTGTCCCCTGCATCGGCAGGCGGACCCCCAACCACTGCGCCACCAGGGAAGCCCTGTCGTGGCTTCTCTTGTTGTGGAGCACAGGCTCTAGGCACGCGGGCTTCAGTAGTTGTGGCATGTGGGCTCAGTAGTTGTGGCTCACGGGCTCTAGAGTGCAGGCTCAGTAGTTGTGGCACACAGGCTTAGTTGCTCTGCGGCATGTGGGATCTTCCTGGACCAGGGATCAAACCCGTGTCCCCTGCATTGGCAGGTGGATTCTTAACCACTGCACCACCAGGGAAGCCCTTGTGTCTGGCTTTTTTTTTGATTTGCATGTTTTCAAGATTCATCCATGTGTAGCAATCAGTACTTCGTTCCTTTTTATGGCTGAATAATATTCCATCGTGTGAATATTCTACATTGTATTTTGATCCACTTACCTCTGGCCCAGATGCACCACTGTGCTCACACATACCACATTTTAAATATCCATTCACCAGTTGATGGATATTTGGGTTTTTTCTACTTTTTGGCTATTATGAATAATGCTACTATGAACGTATATGTACACGTTTTTGTGTGGACATATGCTTTCATTTCTCTTGGGTATATACCTAGGAATGGAATTTCTGGATCATAGAGGACTTTGTATTTAACCTTTTTAAGGAACTCCCTGCCAAGTTGTTTTCCAAAAGTACTGCACCATTTTACATTCCCTCCAGCGATGTATGAGAGTTCCAGTTTCTTCACATCCTTGCCAACACTGTTATTGTCAGTCTTTAAAAGTTGTTTTTTCTTTTTAATCATGATAAAGAAGCATATGATAAAAAACCCCATAAAGTTTACCATCTTAATCATGTTTAAGTATAAGTTCATTAGTAAGTATATTCACATTGTTGTGAAACAGCTCTCCAGAACTTTTTCATCTTGCAAAATCTGAAACTCTATATCTATTAAATAACAATTCCCATTTCCCCCACTCCCTATCCCCTAACAACCACTATTCCACTGTTTTTATGAATTTGACTAATATAGATACATCATATGAGTAGAAACATACAGTATTTGTCTTTTTGTGATTGACTTATTTCACCTAGCATAATGTCCTCAAGTTTTGTCCATGTTATAGCATGTGACAGGATTTCTTTCCTTTTTAAGACTGAATAATATTCCATTGTGTGTATATATCACATTTTGATTATCCATTCATACATGTCTATCTTTTGTTACAGCCATTCTTGTGGGCATTACATGATATCTCACTGTGGTTTTGATTTGTAATTTCCTAATGATTAATGATGCTGAGTATCTTTCATATACTTGTAGACCATTTGTAGAGCTTTTTGGAGAAATGTCTATTCAGATCCCTTAGCCATTTCTTTTCCTTTTAAACAGACTTTATTTATTTATTTATTTATTTATTTATTTATTTATTTATTTATTTATTTTGTGGTACGCGGGCCTCTCACTGTTGTGGCCTCTCCCATTGCGGAGCACAGGCTCCAGACGCGCAGGCTCAGCGGCCATGGCTCACGGGCCCAGCCGCTCCGCGGCATGTGGGATCCTCCCGGATCGGGGCACGAACCCGTGTCCCCTGCATCAGCAGGCAGACTCTCAACCACTGCGCCGCCAGGGAAGCCCTTTGGTAGGTTTTAATCGTTCCAATCTTTTGCTTTTTTCTGTTTCTTTTTGCCGTATACAATCTGGGTCCCATCAGGGTCTGGTGCAGCGGGGAGGCGGCTGCCTGCTCCCTGCCTGCAGGGCAGGGGTGCCCCGGGCACGCGGCTCCGCTGGGAAGGTCGCTTTGGTGGTCCCATGTCCCAGCACTCAGTCCTGCGGGCCTCCCCACTCTCACCCAGCCCGGGCAGGAGGTGCCCCTTCCCTGCAGCTGCTGCGCAGGCGCTGTGTGGACCCGGCAGCTGCACTGCCCCACCAGCCAGGATCCATCCTCCGCCCGCAGCTGGCGGCCATAAAACCTGCAGCCCGCAGCTTCCCCCACCCCCCTTACAAATGCCTTTATTATTATTATAATTATTTCACTATGTGCGGAAATTCTTTGAGGATCTGAGGAGTAGATTTCTCCAGAAAGAGTTTGCGTTTGCCCGTCAAGTTACTGGAGATACCATCCGAGACCACTTTAATTTTTAAACTTGAGGTTTCTCAGACCACAAGTAATTTGAATTTAGCTGCTGACCCATGTGAAGGGCACTCAGCCCCCTAGCTCCTCACAGCGCTAAGACTCTAGGTGGGGGATTTTCTGTCACCTGAGGTGGTAGAGGTTGTTTACTTCAAATTCATGTTTAGTTCACTCTTCCCCCAAAGTTCTCCTATTCAACTTCCGACCTTGAGGGGTCCATAGACTTTGTTTCATGTCCTACTGCACTGCAAGGCCATGAAAATTGAAGCTCAAGGTTACAAAGTTTCAAAGAAGACCAACAAACGGTGATTTCAGGATTCCTATCTATTTGGATTTCTGCTTTCACATAGTTTGAGGGTTTCTCAGTATTCTTTCCTTTCTTCTTAGTTCAGTGCAATTTAAAAGGTTTTTAGTTTTGTTTTTTGTTGTCTGTAATTGTATCCACTATTATGAATGCTTTCAGGGTATTTAGTGCACCATACTGCCAGAACTCACAGTTCACTGGCTCTCACTCTATTTATTCTTTTTTATTTTTTTTTTGCGGTACGTGGGCCTCTCACTGTTGTGGCCTCTCCCGTTGCGGAGCACAGGCTCCGGACGCGCAGGCTCAGCGGCCATGGCTCACGGGCCCAGCCGCTCCGCGGCATGTGGGATCTTCCCGAACCGGGGCACGAACCCGTGTCCCCTGCATCGGCAGGCGGACTCTCAACCACTGCACCACCAGGGAAGCCCTCTATTTATTCTTGTATGAACCCAACGCTTGGTTAGTGCCTCCCCATGTATTTCCAGACATCCTTCTAGGAGGAAGAGAGCATCTTACCTCTACTCATGGACAACCCTGATCAGCTCCCGATCTCCTTTTTCTTCTCCCGCCTTCCTAGTACCCCCACTGGGTTCTGCCATCTGCAGGTGGCATCACCTTCTCCTGGAGTCCCTGCCCTTTCCTGATTCCATAGCTGCCCTTGGAGAAGTGGGAAGGGATCCCTTTTTCTCTTGCTACACTCTGATCATGAGAGGACCAGAGTGGTGCTGCTTATAACCCTTTTTGGTTAAACCACACCTTTCCTATTAGCTTTTTTTTTCTCTTTATTGTGGAAAATTAAAGTTTACAGAAAAGTTGCAATAGTACTAAGAGACTGTTCTTTTTCTGAACCATTCTACAGTAATTTCCAACATGCTGCCTCATCAACCCTAAGTATTTTAATGTGTATTTTCTACAAACGAGGATATTCTCCTACATAACTACAATTGACCATCAAAATAAGAGAAATAATATTGATACTACCGTCTGATCCTGAGACCCCATTCTAGTTTTACTAATTGTCCTGATAATGTCCTTTGTAGCAAAGGGATTCAATTCAGGATCACTGGCTGCATTTGGTTTTCCTGCTTCTTTAGTTTTCACTTTGGAACAGTTCTTCTGCCTTTCCTCGACTCTTTTGACTTTGACACGTTTGAAGACTACAGGTCAATTATTTTAGCATGTCTTCAGTTTGGGTTTGCCTGATGTTTCCTCACGATTAGATTCAAATCATGCATCTTTGGCAAAGACACCACAAAGGTGACGTAATGTTTGTCTCAGTGCATCCTATTAGGAGGCTCACAATTTCGATTGCTTCATTAATGTGGATCAAGTAATTAAAGTGATTTCTGCCAAGTTTCTCCACTTTAAGGTTACTGTTTTTCCCTTTGTAATTAACTAGTATTTTGTGAGTAGGTACTTTGAGACCATGTAAATGGTCTATTACTCCTCAAACTTTTACCCACTGGTTTTAATGTTTTGTGGTTGAATTATTACTCTGATGGCTGCCATATGGTGATTTTTCTAATTCAACATTTAGGAAAGGCATTTTTTTCTCATTTATTTATTCATTTATTTGTTTCATGTCCAAATATATCAATACAGACTCCCAGATTTTTATATTTTATCAATGGGGAATTATAATCAGTTACTATCATTATTTATTTATTTTGATATTCAAATTGTCCCAAATCTGGCCAGTGCCTTTTTTTAATGCATTTTTAATTGTGGTAAAAAAAATATAAGATTTACCATTTTAATCATTTTCAAGTGTATAATTCAGTAGCGTTAAGTATATTCACATTATTGTGAAACAGATCTCCAGAACTTTAAAAAATATATATTTATTTATTTGGCTGCACCAGGTCTTAGTTGCAGCACACGGGATCTTCTCTGTGGCATGTGGGATCTTTTTTTTAGTTGAGGCATGTGGGATCTAGTTCCCTGACCAGGGATCGAACCCAGGCCCCTTGCATTGGGAGTGTGGAGTCTTAACCACTGGACCACCAGGGAAGTCCTTCCAGAACTTTTTCATCTTGCAAAACTGAAACTCTATACCCATTAAGTAACAACATCCATTTCTCCCTTCCCCCACTCCCTGGCAACCACCATTCTACTTTCTATTTCTATGAATTTGACTACTTTAGATATGTCGTATAAGTGGAATCAAACAATATTTATCTTTTTGTGACTGGTTTATTTCATTTAGCATAATGTCCTCAAGGCTCATCCATGTTGTAGCATGTGACAGGATTTCCTTTCTTTTTAAGGCTGAATAATATTCCATTGTAGGTACAAATCGCATTGGTTTAATCCGTTCATCCACTGATGGACATTTGGGTTGCTTTCACCTCTTGTCTATTGTAATAATGCTGCTGTGAACATGGGTGTTCAAATATCTTTTGGAGACCCTGCTTTCAATACTTTTGAGTATATACCTAGAAGTAGAATTGCTGGATCATGTGGTTCTGTTTAAAATTTTTTTTTTTTTAATTTTTTGAGGCGCCTTCATACTGTTTGCCATAGTGGCGGTACCATTTTCAATTTTTCAATATCCTTGTCTACACTTGTTTTCTGTTTTTGTTGTTTTCACAGTAGCCACCCTAATGGGTGTGATTCTATATTCTTTTGAACATCTCCACCACTCTTTGAGTGTTTGCTTACTTTTGGCACACATGTTGTTCCAGGATCACTTTGTACTTTCCCTGCCCTAGCCCTGGAATCAACCATTTCTCCAGGCAGCCCTAGTTCCATTTTGTGGAGATGGTATTTAGAAACCAAAATTTGGGCAACCTTTTGGATTAGTTTTACTTGTGGCACTTCTGCTCTGCACAGTGAGGCTGGGGTGACAGGCACCTCCTCACCCCCATCCCGACCTCCAAACTAAGGATTCATTCCTAGAGAAAACATTTCTCCACAGCCTATTCTTGCAGCTCCCCAGAGGGACAGTACCCAGGTGAATCTCCCTAGTGGATACACCTTAGGCTCAATTTGGGATTCCAATTGTAGGAAACATCTCCACACACTTGAAAAAAAAAGTATTGGAACCTGGGTTGTAGCTGTTTTAAGGTTTCTCTTGAGGGCAGAACTGAAAATATATATGCTTAAGCACAACTTCTAAATTAGTATCTAGGGACTTCCCTGGTGGTCCAGTGGTTAAGACTCCACGCTCCCAATGCAGGGGGCCCGGGTTCGAACCCTGGTCAGGGAACTAGATCCCACATGCTGCAACTAAGAGCCCGCGTGCAGCAACGAAGATCCTGCGTGCCGCAAGTAAGACCCAGCACAGCCAAATAAGTAAATAAATATTTAAAAATAAATAAAAAAGAACTTATAGGGCTGCTTGCATTAAAAAAAAATAAGTTAGTATCTAGTGTGGCTAAAAATATACCTGTGCCTCTAGCAATGCAGTTTAATGGAAAGACCATAACTTTGAACTCAGCCAGAACTGGGTTTTAATCACTGCACTGCTACAGAGAAGCCCTGTGACCTGGGTGAGCTTTAGCTTTGCAAGCACCTGTTTCCTTGTTTGTAAAATGAAGACAATAATACCTTGCAGAATTTTTCAGGGGATTGGAGAAATGTGTCAAGAGATGAGGATGCCGTCTGGCCTATAGTAGGCAGCGCATACCTTTCCAATGTCACAGCATCTCATCAGTCCTGGGGTCAGCAGCTTCACTTATGCAGTCCCTTGGAATCCACTGGACTTTGCCCATGAAAGTCGGCTACTGCAGGCTATGGGGTCAAGTGGCTACTTGCTGATGAGTGATTTTGTAGGCTTCAAAACTGTTTTCTTTCATTGGTAATTCATATCCACTTAAAATATATTATTTCTTCCTTCCAGTGAACCCACAACATTTCAGAAATACCACCAAGTGAGTCTGCTTGCAAGATTCAATCAAGATCTGGATAAAGTGGCAGCCATTTCCTTGGTGTTCTCTACAGGCTCTGTAATAGGCCCAAGGTACAAGCTCAGGATTCTCCGAATGAAGTTAAGGTCACTTGCCCATCCAGAGAGGTGAGCTGAGGCAACGTCTGACAAGCCCCTGTTTTCCAAAGATGTTATTGGTTCCTGTCCAATCTGCTTGGTCTTACGTTTTAACAGGACTTCATCAATCATAATGAAAGAAGTGAGGGGTTTTCCAAAACTAGACTTGATAAAAATAAGTTGCCCAGTAATCCAAGAAAAATTTACTGGTATGCACTTAAAGACAAATGGTCCAATAATCCAAAGAAACAATGTCGTTATATGCTTAGAGTTACACAATTCCTCCCTAATCACTCTACCCACGCTGCTTGCAAACTGATAATTTGTTGTAGAAAAGAAACCCTCAGGGGCTTCCCTGGTGGCACAGTGGTTGAGAGTCTGCCTGCTAATGCAGAGGACACGGGTTCGAGCCCTGGGCTGGGAGGATCCCACATGCCGCGGAGCAACTAGGCCCGTGAGCCACAACTACTGAGCCTGCGCGTCTGGAGCCTGTGCTCCTCAACAAGAGAGGCCGCGATAGTGAGAGGCCCACGCACTGTGATGAAGAGTGGGCCCCGCTTGCCACAACTAGAGAAAGCCCTCGCGCAGAGACGAGGACCCAACACAGCAAAAATGAATGAATTAATTAATAAACTCCTACCCCCCCAAAAAGAAACCCTCATATAATTTGGCCAATTGATAAAACACAGCCTAGCATTAAAAAAGGTACAGAAAATTTGGAATATTTTATTCTATTGATACAGGATACAACTACTATATTAATGTTAAATTTGATAACTGCACTGAGAATGTGCTTGTTCTTAGGAAATACACACTGAAGTATTAAGGGGTAAACAACCTATTCTCAATTGGTCCAGAAAAAATAAACTGCATGTGTGTGTGTAGAAAGAGAGACAGGCAGAGACAAAGAGGGGGAGAAAGAACAAAGCTGTGATGGTGTGTGTGTTTTGTGAGTAATGCCACTCCTACATATATTCCTAGTGTTCAATCTGTGGACAGAGACAGGAAATGATGTGAGCAGTTACTACTTTATGTTTATAAATCCCTTTTTCCTGAAGGTTTAGGATACCTCAAAACATTTAATAATACAAGTTTTTTCTTTTTTTCCTAAGAGGATAGTCATTACATCTTTTTTCTTTTTCTTTTTAATTATTTATTTTTGGCTGCATTGGGTCTTCGTTGCTGCGTGCGGGCTTTGTCTAGTTGCAGTAAGCGGGGGCTACTCTTTGTTGTGGTGTGCAGGCTTCTCATTGTGGTGGCTTCTCTTGTGGAGCACGGGCTCTAGAGTGCAGGCTCCGTAGTGGCGCATGGGCTTAGTTATTCCGCAGCATGTGGGATCTTCCTGGACCAGGGCTTGAACCCATGTCCCCTGCGATGGCAGGTGGATTCTTAACCACTGCGCCACCAGGGAAGTCCCTTTCTATTTGTTTTTAAACCTAGTTGAAGTTATATGGTAAATAAAATGTTACACCCTGATTTTTTTGCTGTTGTTGATGTGGCTTTGCTTATTTAGCACAAGCATTTCCCTAGAACATTAAAAATAATTGCTAAATAATTTTATATCTGAAAGAGATGATATAATTTACTCTACTAGAATGGGGTATTTTTCTTATTGTACTGACAAGCATATTTCATCTTATTTTCACAGGCCCCAGTTGTGTCGGTATGATCTTGTACTGATGGAAAATGTTGAAACAGTCTTCCAACCTATTCTTTGCCCAGAGTTGCAAATGTAACTGTTGCCAGGACACCAGGGTACCAGTAACATCAAGAATACTACAACTACAGGATTTTTAAAGCTTCACCTCGCCTTCTCCTCAAGGCATAAAAAGTACGGAATAACCAGGGGTTTTTTTGTTTTGTTTTTTTACAGTCATGTCCTGTGGATGTCATATTGCAAAATGTCAAGTCACCCTGGATTATGAAACGGTCCTGGGAAGGGAGCCCCTAAATAGGGCAAGTCAGAAATCGCCAGGCTCCTGACGGCGCAGCACCTTGTTAGGCCGTGTCCTGGGGCCTCATTTGTTCCGAACTGTCGATTCTGCTGCCTGTCACTTGGGCATTTCTGCCAATCACAGTGGCCAGCCAAGCATCTTAAGGGAAGGACTGGCTGGAGACATCACTCTGGACTCGACCCCATGTTCCCTGTGCCAGATCCCTCCAGGCTCTGCACAGAGAGGGAATGGCTTCCTGCCTTGTTTAAAGTGGGGCTGGTGCAGGAGGAGGTGGGGACAGACCAACAGCCAAGAAGGCAGCTGCTGGGACTAGTGGATGAGGGAAGAAGAGCAGATGAAGCAGTGGGGCAGCCTTGCTCACAGGGACAAGGGATAGAGTGAGAGGCAGGAGAGAAAAAGCCGAGCTTGTTTTTCACTTAAGGTGAAGAAGCATCACTTTACATGCAACCCTCATTTTAAGCAATACTTAAGCAATGTTTTTTCTTTATTACCAATGTAATCTGTACTTACTGAAGGAAATTTCAAAAATGCACAGATGCAAAATGAAAATATGCCATCCATAATCTCACCTGTTAGAGGTAATTAATGTTAACCTTTTGGAGCGATGCTAAATAACTTGTTTTGCCAACATGTGAATTCAAAGCACTAACCTGTTTGCTCTTGGAGCACCTGAAGCTTCCAGTTTGAGGAATTCTCAGGCTTCCCTAGGAAGAGGTGCGATCCATGAATCTGAAATGACAACAGCAGCCAAGTCAAGAGGCCCTCCCAAGGGCCAAGGTCAGAGAGGTCAGAACCACTTGAGGTCAGATGCCCAGGGTGGAGACAGAGCCAAAGGGGTGGACACCACCCATCCCCCAGCTGTGGCCACTGCAGGAAGGTTCCTGGGATTCCTGAGTCATAGGTCCACTAACCTCCTCCCCATCCAAGTGACTGCTCTTCTACTGCTTTCTGTGTGGAGAGCCGTATTTTAAAGAAACAGACTCTCTGTTTCATAAATGATGGAACTCTGTAAATGTAATCCAGTGTGGCACACTTTATTTATACCTATATAGCAAATCCAGAGTCTATTCCACTTAAGTGAGGGATGCCTGCAGCGAATGTCTGAACAATAAAAGGAGTAAGTCTCAGCGATGCTCCTGCCCACTTGCACGTCTTTTCAGCCATCCTCCTTCCCACGTTTCCTCAGCAGTGGTGGATACAGAGATCCCGGTGCTGATAGGTCCTGATTTCTTTTTTAGAGTTTTATTGGTCCTGTATTTTGATTAGCACAGTCACTTCTTTGTGCTCTTTGCCTTCCTTGGTAAGCAGGGGATCAAAACAACATCAAGAAAATGCCAGGAATAGCATTTCTATCAATGTATAAGCTCCTCAGGCCAGTGGGTGTCTCTGAGCTTCTCCTGCTGGCGTCTCCTAGCACAGTGCCCGGCTCACTGGGGAGTGGGTGGGTGGGTGAACAAATAGATAAATGAAGGAGTAAAGGAAGGAAGTTTGTTGCCTGGAATGGAGGTGAATTCAATGCGTTTCATGTAACAGTGATCAGGTGAAATGAAGGCAGTTACAGGTGTGGCCACTCTCTTCTCACAATCTTTCTCCCAAGGCCCCTGGAACTTTTCTCTCTGTCTCTTGTTACCCTTGTCTCTCTTCCCTTCCTTTTGTCAGTGTATTTGTCTAAACACCCAACCCAAGATGCAATGAAACTGCAGCCTACCCTGTTCCCTCCTGTCTTCACCAATATTTCCCACTCCATGTTTGGACCTTAGCTGGATGGTCACTTCCTCAGGGGAGTCTTCCTGGCCCTCATTTCTCCACAGAGCCCACTGGACCTGTCCTTCCGTAGCACTGTTCACTGTTTTAGCTGCGGTTTTTTACATTTATGTGTATGATTATTTGATTACTGTCTGTCTGTCTGTCTTCTCCACTAGGCTGCTCTGCCAGGCAGAGGCCGTGTGCCTAGTGTGGTGCCTACAATGCAGTCTGTGCTCAGGAAATACTGATTAAATGAACACTCCCCATTATCTTGTGAGCCTTATGGAGCCATGTTCGGTTGTGAGGAAAGACCAGGCCTCCACCCCCAGCCACAGCCCATTTCCCTAGAGGTGCCCACCCTTCGCTGCCTTAGACCTCTCTCCCAGGCACCTTTGTTACTCTTGTCTCTGTTATCTCTGGAGGCCCACTGCCCACTTCCCAGGCTCCCTGGGAAAATGAGAGTTTGGCTCTTGTTTCACTCCTCTTCGCAACTTCCAGGTGGTCCCAGTACCATCCTTTAGCAAGCCCACCTGTCCTGAAGCCTAGGAGATTTTGCTCTCCCCAGCTCCTGTTTTTGCACCTCAGCTAAAACCCTCCAGGACCCTCAGGCATTCCTGGGTGACTCCAAGCCAGGCTTGCTCTTCCACGACTCCCTTCTACCACCCACTCTGTATGTGCTACCATCGCTGCTTGTATTAAGCCATACTGTGATATGTTTCCACGTCTGTATCTCCTCCAAGACTGTGAGCACCACAAAAGCAGCTGCTGCTTATTTGTCTCTGCTGCCCTGGCACCTAACACAATGCCAGGCACAAAGCAGGTGCTCAATAGATTGTCTGTTGAACAGAATGGAGTGGATTTGTCCTTAGAGACTTGAGGGAGCCCCCTGCATTCTGTTTTAGACATCAACACACTTATTCCCAAAAACTAAACTTAGAACCTCCCACCCTCAGACCCCTGCCCCATGTTCTCATTCCTGACCTGGGATGCCAGCAACAGAAATCCACTCATATTTACCCAGATTTTATTAGACAGAGGACTTGTGGAACCCCGGGGAGAGCTGAGCCGTCAGACCTCAGGAAGGGCAGGGATGGGGATGCCCTGGACCTTCAGCAATGAGAGTCCATAGGCCTTTACTAACCCTCGTGCTCTGCCATGTATCTCTCTGACTCAGCTCCCCTCCCTCCACAGGGCAGCTGTGGATCATTGGGGTCCTTGGGACCATTGGGTCCTTGGCCACTCACTTACTATGTGGCCCAATCCCAAAGCTCAGGGAGAGGATCCAGCCCTCAGATCCTCCTCCTGGGGCAGGTGTCCATGCTGTTCCCATTGGTTGTGATTGGAGCGGGGATGGGGAAACAAAGCCATGTGGTCTGATCAGAGCTACTCCTTTCAGTTGCTCCGTGCAGATACAGTTAAGCCAGGAAACGTGGTTGAGCCCGAGGATAAAGACCCATGGGGAGTGGCTGGCTAATTTGCTCTCACTAGAGCCTCTTGGCTTTTCTTCCCTCCCACTCCCCTGAACCACTAGCCCCTATCTGTTCCCCAGTCCAGCATGTGTCTCTGGTGAGGGTTGCTGCTGTCCTTTACAAGCTGCCTGGCATGTGCTGCAAGTGAGTGGCCTCAGGGGAAGCTGTACAGCCTGCAGGCGGTACACCGGCTGGTTAGAGCTGGCTCTGCAGGTGCTGGGTTGGGGGTCAGGAGGGTTGGGGAGAGGCGGGCTGAGAGTGGGGAGCAGGGCCCCTTCCACAAAACAGACAGGTTGAGCAGGAGGAATCAGAACAGGAGGCAAGGGGGGTAAGTCAGGAGCAGCAAGCAGGGGCTTGGGCAGTGAGCCTGTAGGCAATCAGGTTTGCATCTCCCAGAAGAGCTCTGTCAAAGGTCCCTTGTCACCTGGTGTTGGCCGAGTCCCACAACCCCTCAGGTCTCCTCGCTGGATTTTCCCATGGACTCTGACACTGTGCACTGGTTCCTTTCTAACAGTCTTTCTTGGGCCCCCAGTGCACTCTTCCCCCACCACCCTATCTCTCATCCAACATCCCTGAATGAAATCTTGTTCTCTTTCACCAGTTCCACTATTTTCTTACCAGGCTTCTGATCTCAGTCTTCTCTCCGAAAAAGGCAGTGTAGGGTAAGAGGTTAGGCTCTGCTGTTTGCTGGGGTGTGACCTCTGTCGACTGACTTCACTCTGCCTAAGTTTCCATTCTCTGGACCGTAAAGTGGGGGCTGTTAGGAGCCCCTGCCTCATGAAGGTTGTTATATAATAAATGCATTCGTGCGTGTAAAAGTCTTCCTGTGGGGTGAGTGTGCCTAGACTCAGTGAATGTCAGCTGCTGTTACGTTCCCTCTCATGGTCTCCCTAAGAGCCCTTCCCTCCTCCCATTTCAACTGTCTCCTCTAGACAGATGACCTCTAAATCTGAATGTTCAACCCGAGCTCTGGATCTTCACCTGCTTGTTGAGAGGCAGCGTAGGGCAGAGCAAAGATCATGGGCTCGGGAGGGGCCGATGAGGGCTCAGTCCTGCTCAGCACTCACAGCTGTGGGCTTCATCAGCCCTCAAAGTGACTCCATCTGAACACCTGCTCAGGCACTCGTCCATAAGAGGGATGATGACACTTGCTTCTCTGGAAGCTTAGCCACGTCTGTTTCCTCTGTGGCACCAACGTGCTCTATAATTATAACTCTCTCCATCCTCTCCCCCAACCAAAGGCAAAGTGAAGTCCTTGAGAGCAGGAGCTTTTCTTCTTGTTCTCTGCTCTGCACACTTCTAGCACAAGCTCGATATCGTTATTCATTCACTTTCTCTCCTCCTGTACTCCTCTGACTTCTCAAAATCAGCACGTTCCACACCAAACAACCAACCATTTCCTCTGCAGACCCGGTCCATTAATTTAACAAACTATTATTAAGTGCCAATAATAAGCCAAGCACAGGGCTAAGAGTGGATAGACATGGGATGGTGAGACCTTGTCTCATTTACAGAAGTGTTCACTGTCTCCTGAGGAGATGAATGATGACACTGGAGCACAGTATTTGCAATCACAGGAATATAGACACTCCGCAGGCAGCCCCGAGCACAGAGAAGGCACAACCTTTCTGACTGTAGGAGCTGAAGAAGCCTTCTCAGAGGAGATGACAACTGCCCTGGGTGTTGCTGAAAGAGTAGGGATTTTCAGGCAGAGAAGTTTCCCAGGGAAGAGTGTTGTCAGAGGCACAAACGAACATGGTGCATACACTGTGCATGTTTAGCTGGAATGGGAGACTTGAAGGGAGAAAATGAGACTGGAAGGCTGAGAACATTTCCCCACATTGTAAACTGGAAAATTTTACACATACACAGAAATAGGAGAAATGGTATAAAATCCACCTCCATGTGCTTATCATCCAGCGTCAGCAATTATCACTTCAATGGCCAATCCTGTTTTATTTATATCCCTACTCACTACACTCCCATCCCATTATTTTAATGCAAATCTCAGACATTGAGTCATTTCATTCATAAATACTTCAGTATTTTGAAAAGTATATCTTTTTTTTTCTTCTTACAAATGAGTCATAGTATAGTCTAACACTGCAACTTGTTTGATTTTTATCCTAGCCATCTATCTGGCTACTGTACTGTATCAGGATACATAAAGTTGTCTCCCTCTTTCAGGAAGCTACTTAGTGTTCCATTTGTGAATATACAATAATTAACCTCAATAGTCCCCAAATGATGGGCATTTAGGCTGTTCCCAATATCCTCATATCAAAACACAGTTGAGAGAATACCCTTGAACATACATCTTTGTCTACCTACAAGGCATATCTATAGGTTAAATTCCTGGACGTGGAATTGCTAGGACTTTGTGCACTTTGACTTCTGACAGGTGCTCTTTATTTGGCCCAGGAGGGGCTTGGAATGATACAAGGACGGTTTCTGTTTTCCAGGCTTGTGACATTTTGGAATCCTCTCTGTCATTCTCCATTTAATCAGCTATATCCTACGAACTCAACTCCTCCGAGTCTGTCCGCCTTCCTCCCCACTGCTGTGGTCCTGGCTCAGGACTGATTCCTTTCTCACCAAGACGGTTGCTGCTACAAACTCAGAATGTAGTCTAATCCCCTGCCAGGGCAACACATCCTAAAATGGGAACTACATCATTCTCTTGCTTAAACGCCTCTATTGGTGTCTCCCCACGTACAATATGTATATTAAAAAAATCCAACTCCTTAGCTGCCTTTCCATGCTTTCCAGTTTGTTCCCACCTTCTCACTCATTTCTCACACACCTTTAGGCTTCACGGAAACTGGATGCTAGTGCCTTATTGGGGCCCCCAGCTCACCTTCTCCCTCCTGTCTCTGTTGTGGAAATCTTGCTCATCCTTTATGGTAAACTCAAACCCCACCTCTTCCATGAATCCACTCAGTGCAAGACCACTAGTTTTGAACCCAGGGTGACTTGGATTCTAATCGTGACTCTCTTGGGGAATGTCACTTAATCTTTCTGAGACTTGGATTTTTCATCTGTTAAATAAAGACAAAAATACCAACCTTGCAGAATTGTTGTGAGGATTAAGGATAATGGGCACATAGTAGGCGTTCAATAAAAGGAAATTCTCCTTATTTCCGTGGTCGCTTTGACTATTCCACCGCACTGGATTGGAGCCGCTGGTTCTACGCGGGCTGCATTTGCTTTGTGTTACACCTGGTGGTCGACAAGGCCGTCTTGACCACTAGGCTGCAAGCTCGCTGTGGGCAGGGCTGGTGATTCACCCTGGACCACGTACCGCCTGGCAGAGAGCCTGCAAATAAGTGGAGAACGAGACAAACGTAGGAAAAAGATATACAGGCGGAAGGAGGGCAGACGCAAGCGCACAGGGGCTGCCAGACAGCTTTCTGCTGGACTCTGGAGCCAACTGCCAGCGCAATCCGAGCCGGGGGTGGGGCCAGGATATGGGGGCGGGGCCTGGAGCGGACCCCCGCCCCTGTCCGTCCACTAACGCGCTCCGCTGTAGCAGTCCGCTGGCAGCGAGGTTCCTGGCGCTGCTTCCAGGCTCCTCTGCGGCGGGGCGGGTCCGGGTGCTGGCGCCGAGATGCGCCCCGTGCTCGGCCTCCTCCTGGTCTTCGCCGGCTGCACCTTCGCTCTGTACTTGCTGTCGACGCGACTGCCCCGCGGGTCGACACTGGGCACAGCCAAGGAGGCTGGAGACAGGTGCGTGGCGGCGGTGACGGGGACCGGGGTTCGGGTCAGAGGAAGGGAGCCAGGTCCGAGGATGGGGTCTGGGAATCGGATTTTCGGGTTCCTGGATCGGGGGCTTGGATTTGGGGCTCAGTTCTGGGACTTGAGATTGGGCCGCGTCTACACGGTCTTGGGCAGACCGGGTGGACGAGAGCGGGGCCTGGCCCTGTCTGGGACCTGCGTGCTGCCGGCTGCGCGGGAGTGCTGTCTGGTGTCTTTGGGGTGGTGATTTGCGGAGGGAAACGCGGCGCCTTACCTTGGGCGGATCCTGCTGGAGCACCCCTGTTCCCGCCATTGGATCGCCTCTTGAGCGGTGTTCCCGTCGCCTTCCCAGGCCCAGCCCTGATCCCCGTTTGCCTCCGACCTTCGCCTCTTTGTGGACCCGCAGCCCCTTCGTAACGACTGCTCTCAGCCTCACTCTATCGTCCTCCCCGCTTCACTTCACTACACTTCTGTCAGGTCTGCCCTTGGGGCTTTATAAAAGGCATCCGGTCTTCAGGAGAAACGTTGATGGACAACTTTAAATTATTCACTAATTAATTATCTGCTGTCTTTTCTTGGCTGTCTCTGCTCTTTTCCTTTTACTCCCTGACAGGTTGAGGCAGGAGGCAGTACACGTACCTACCGGGCTGATTTGTCGTGATAAACCAGCATACTGTTTATAAAGTTAATGGAAGTGTGTCAAGGATGTTACTGATGTTTGAATATTAGGACAGCTGTTTTCAGTGACTGTATTCTTTTACTCTAGCTGGGAAGACTCTGCTGTGGGTGTTAGACATACTAAGAGAAATATTCTGATGAGAACCAGGAGGGTTTGCTTATAATTGATCATTGATGGATTTAAGAGTTCAGCTGGCAAAGGCAAGGTAGCCTTTACACTGTAACCCTTGTACAGGGTTCAGAGTGCACTGAGGATCATATAGAGAGGCAGGGTGAAAAGCAGCTCTTTGAAAGGGTTGGTTCCAAGCCTGACATATTATCAAGAAGATTATGTTTATGGTATGGACAAATATACTTTCCCAGGGAATCTTTAATTGGCTCTTTTGTGACTGATAAAGCAGTCATTTTACCTAGTAACTTTGGAGCAGTGTGAAGTTTGAATTGTCCTTGGCCTAAAGCTTAGGGGGAGGGGGTACTCCTAGAAAGAAAGGCAGTTTAGGACGTTTAGTACTTGCCTAGAAATTAATCCATTTGCCTCTTAAGAATAGTTCATAAAACCTGAGAGCTAAGAGGGAACTTAATGATTATCCACCTTCAACCCCTCATTTTTCCGATAAGGAAACTGAGGCTCAGGGACTAGCCTGAGATCACACAACTGGACAGTAGCAGAGTTGAGATGCTATGCCAGGTCCCTTGCTTCCAAACCAAGGCTCTTCTCCTTGCCTCTGCTGTGTTATATCAGGTCATCCATTTTTCTGGCCTCCCATTAAGTGTGTGTTCCCAGCAGACCAGATGATGGGCACATTTATAAACCTACTTTGGAAAGAAGACACAACAAGTGACTTTATTAGGTATTAGGCTGATCTGGACTCTTGTTTCCATCTGCTTTTCCAAATCTCAGGTCACTGTGGTTCCCCTCGGACCTGGCCGAGCTGCGGGAACTCTCCGAGGTCCTTCGAGAGTACCGGAAGGAGCATCAGGCCTACGTGTTCCTGCTTTTCTGCAGTGCCTACCTCTACAAACAGGGCTTTGCCATCCCTGGCTCCAGCTTCCTGGTCAGTATCCTGCCCTCCTCCTGTGCCTGCCTCCTGGGAATCCACCTTCTATCTTTGTAGAGGGGCCCTTAGGCTGCAGATCCTACAGTCCAGAGGACAGACAACTGTGGCTACCATTTGTTGACAGCTTTCCCTGTGTCAGGCACTGTCCTAGTTGCTTTACCTGCAAGACCTTATTTAATGCTCCTAAGAGCCAACAATGGGCACTTTTATCCACATTTTACAGTTAAGGAAATGAATCGCGAGAAGTTAAGTAACTGTCCAGGTGACAAGGCGAGGAGGGGGTTGGGCTGAGGTCTGAACCCACATCCGCCCAGCTCCAGGGCCTGCCTTTCCTCTCAGGTATGCTGCTTTTGTTTCTAAGGATTTGATAGGTGTGGAGCACTGTCCTTGAGACCTCTCCCCCTCCGCATGTTGGTGTTTCTTTTAAAATCTGTTTTCTCCACGAGTCTGTGAGTTCCTTGAGGTCAGGACCTGTTCCTTATTCTCAGCCTATGTGCTTCTTTGCCTGGCACAGGGTAGTGCCTTCATAAATGTTTGAAGTCTCCCTGTGTGGAGAGGACGAGTCATTCTGGTTTTCCAGGTGGCCCCCTGGCTCTCGGGAGCCACAGTGTTAGACCTGGGCTTGTGCTTGGGCTCTTGGATGCTTCTCATCAGTTGCCATCTCACGTGATACAGAAGAATCTGTGCTGTCCTCCCAGCAGCATTTTAAGCTGGTTGGTATAAATGTATATATCTGTTATGGCTTTGGGTAGGTTTGAATCCCAGCTGTGTAACCCTGAGCAAGTCATTTAACCTCTCTAACGCTGTTTCCTCATCTGTAGAACCGGCATTCTCCTATGTAACCCCCTAGGATTGTTACACGGGAGGATTAAATGACACAGTGGGTGCAGAGGGGCTGGCACGGTGATGGTGCACTGCCTGGCACACAGCAGCCCTCAGCACTTGCTGAATGATTGGGTGACTAAGCAGGAAGACTTGAAAGCTTCCTTCTGCCCTGCTTCTCCCTCCGGCCCCAACATTCAGCTCAGGCTGGATCCGCCTAAGCAGTTTTTTAGAAACTGGAAGAAAAGCAAACACATTCTGCCAAGAGAGATGGGGGTGTGTATGGTGCTTGAGGTCAGGGACTGACTCCTGGGGCTGCCCCTGTACCTCTTTCTCTCTTGAGCTGATCCCTCTTCAGGGCGAAGAGCCAGCTGCTACCTGGAGGTGAATCCTGTCTCTGCCTCGTGTGACTTTGGGCACGATACTTAATCTTGCACCTATAGAAGGGGTGAGGATGGTATACTAAACAGGGTCATAGTGGGGATTAAATCAGACCTGTAGTCAAGCACATAGTAGGTGCTGAGGAGATCCCTACCTTCTCACTTCCAGGTTCCCCTTTTACTTTCTCTTTTGGATCCCATGTTCGGCAGGATGATGTCTACCAGCCAAACTGCACTTAGGAAGTATTAGTTCACTTTTCCATTTTTGTCAATCTAAGGCTTTTTTGAGTGTCAGCTAGAACTCTGGTCAACATGGAACCCCCAGTGGTAGCATTATAGAGAAGTAATTCCTGCAGGCAGGAAAGACATGAGACATTTTCTAAAGCTTATGAGGTCTTACTGAGGGAAAATTCATGGTTTGTGTTTATTTAAAGTAGCAGAAATAACTTGTGAGCTTCACTGCTGCCTCTTCCCAGGCCACCAGGGCTGGCAGGGCCTTTCACAGCCCAAGTGGCAGGCTGGGGGCTGTATACACAGATTTCCCCGTTTAATTCTGTCTTGCCCGCTGAGGTTTTAATCTTCTTCCCAGTTTCAAAGGTGAGGAGACCGAGGCCGGGGCTGTAGTTCCCAGCTCCTTCATCACTTTTTTTCTTTAAAAAAATTATTTATTTTTGGTTGTGTTGGGTCTTCATTGCTGCACATGGGCTTTCTCTAGTTGCGGCGAGCAGGGGCTACTCTTCATTGCGGTGCGCGGGCTTCTCATTGCGGTGGCTTCTCTTGTTGCGGAGCACAGGCTCTAGGCGCGCAGGCTTCAGTAGTTGTGGCATGCGGGCTTCAGTAGTTGTGGCTCGCGGGCTCTAGAGCGCAGGCTCAGTAGTTGTGGAACATGGGCTTAGTTGCTCCATGGCATGTGGGATCTTCTGGACCAGGGCTTGAACCCGTGTCCCCTGCATTGGCAGGCGGATTCTTAACCACTGCGCCACCAGGGAAGCCCCTTCATCACTTTTCATTCATCTCTTTGGAGTGGGGGTTAGGTTTTCTCCAGGAAAATCACTGAAGGAGGAGGGAACCTAGGACTCTTGGGCTCCAGGACAAGATGGCTGGTAGCTGCCAGATGTTCTCATGGCAGAGGATTTGTTTTCTTTGCAGAACGTTTTAGCCGGTGCTTTGTTTGGGCCATGGCTGGGGCTTCTGCTGTGCTGTGTGCTGACCTCGGTGGGTGCCACGTGCTGCTACGTGCTCTCCAGTGTTTTTGGCAAACAGCTGGTGGTCTCCTATTTTCCTGACAGAGTGGCCCTGCTGCAGAGGAAGGTAAGGCGAGGGGGTACATCTAAGTGCCGGGCCCCCAGAAAGTTACCACGTGGCCCTGAGGGGAGTAGGGGCAGAGATCTCCCACAGTGGTCCTCTGTCCTGCCTCAGGATGTCCCAGGCGTCCTGTTGGTGTCTCCAGGAGACGCAGATCTGAGCTCAAATCCCAGCTCCATCACTACCAGCTCTGTGTCTTTGGGCAGGTTCCTGACTTTTCTGAGCCTCAGGTACCTCCATTTTAAAAATGAGGAAAAGAATCTCTGCCCTGGAATTTATAGAATATGTAAAGTATGTAGAACAGTGCCTGGCACCAACAGATTTTCAATACCTGGAGACTCTTTCTGCTTCTTAATGGCCTTGTCTTCTTTGGCTACAGGTGGAGGAGAACAGAAACAGCTTGTTTTTTTTCTTACTGTTTTTGAGACTTTTCCCCATGACGCCAAACTGGTTCTTGAACCTCTCGGCCCCAATTCTGAACATCCCCATCGTGCAGTTTTTCTTCTCTGTTCTTATAGGTAAGACGTGGTGTGTAAGTTTGACTCTCACAGTTGTCCTGGGCATGTGCCTGCCTCTGCGAGCACAAGCTCATGAAGAGCATGGAAAGGCCTTATCTAAAGTAATTGTTCCTGACTGCAGATCTACTCGGGCTTGAACATGAAAACCCATAAAAATACTTCTGGAAAAAATAGGGATTGTTCATTCTGTAACTGTATTTAATGCCTATTGTGTGCCAAGCACTGTGCCAGGCCCTGGGATTAGAAGAGTAATCTGTGTAACACACACATCTTGGCTCATAGTAAGGGCTCAGTAAAAGCAGAGTTGGAGTGAGGGGACGTGGGCAGAAGGCAAGTGGAGGCAGGGGAAGGGTCAGAGCAAGGGGCTTCCTGTTTGGCTTTGGCCCCTGTTTTGATTAAGATCTGCCTTAGCAAGAACTGGTACTAGTGCGGTTCCTTCTTGCCTTTGGACAATTGTATGACCTTCAACAAGCTCCTTACCCTCATGGGCCACTTGGCTAAATGAGGGGCGAGGACTAGAGCAGTGTTTCTCTA
The DNA here is from genome assembly GCF_964165515.1 of Mesoplodon bidens. NCBI lineage: Eukaryota > Metazoa > Chordata > Mammalia > Artiodactyla > Ziphiidae > Mesoplodon > Mesoplodon bidens. The sequence goes on along the minus strand of NC_138161.1, from coordinate 101,312,496 downwards.
AGTATGAGCTTTGAACCACTTCCATCTGAATGGTAAAATTGCTAACAGCCTGTAAAATCACTGACTATTACTTTCTCCACACTGGAAGCAAACCACCCTCTCTAAGCCTAAGGCAAGGATCGCCTCTCTTAACCCTTCTTTAGAACATGGAAGGGAAGGCTACTCAGGGCTCTAGGTCAAACATGACAAATCTGTGGTTGAGCAGCTGCTATTAATAGGGAATTCCTGACAGAAGTTGAGATCTTAAATTGAAGCAGAATCTACCACAGCTAATTCTGTCAGACAGGCTTTTAGACAGCATGCCTCAGCACCTCTGTTAGCAGCCTGTAATCACCCAGGTGGCACGAGGCTTGGAAAGACTCCGGAGACCGAGATTCTAGTTACCCTTCTGAAAAGCTGTGTGACCTTCATGAGTCTATGATCTTGAGGCATCATCTACTAGAGGAGTGGATCATCAGGGGGTCCCAAACCAATCAGAATCTTGGGAGCGGGGGTCAGGAGAGGCTGTTAGAATGCAGGTTCCTGGGTTCTACCCCAGACCCAGGTAGCCAGAATCCTTGGGGTGTTACCTGAGGATGTGTTTTTAACAACTTCACCAGGGGTTTGTTATACAACCAGCCTCTCTAGCTACCAGTCAGACTTGTGGGATCCAGTGGATTTGATGACCTCTTACAGACAGTACAGAACATGAATAGTACTACTGCTTCTAAGAAACCTGTTTTTATCACAGGCATACTGTCAATCTCACTATGCTGCTGCTTCTCTTTACTTTGGCTGTTGGGCGCTCAGAACCAAATTTGGGGACACCTCTAGCAAATGAGTGAACTTTATGCATTTTTGCTTAAGTACTAACTGTCCTTTGTTTATTCTTCTCTCATTTTGTTTTATTCTTCATTCATTTTGTTTTTTCCTATTTAAAAAAATGTCTCATCTTAACTGTAGTATATATATATTTTGTGAACCATCTCAAGTCCTTTTGCTGAATGAGACAAATGTATGTGGGAAGTGAGGAAAGGAGGTGAAAGAGTGGAAAAGAAGGGAAAGAGGTAATATGTTTAGAGGCCAGGAATTGGGCAAAAACAGTACAAAACTGGAGTCACTGTTGTGAATTCCTGGTGACATTTCTGAAGGACTGTTGTTCTTCATTTTCCTGCTCCCCAGTAACAGGCTCTTTCCCTTTTCTTCTTCAAGGTTTGATCCCATATAATTTCATCTGTGTGCAGACGGGCTCCATCCTGTCAACCCTGACTTCTCTGGATACTCTTTTCTCCTGGGAAACTGCCTTTAAGCTGTTGGCCATTGCCCTGGTGGCCTTAGTTCCTGGAACCCTCATTAAAAAATTTAGTCAGAAGGACCTACATTTGAATGAAACAAGCAACGCTCATCATCTAAATAGTAGAAAGGACACCTGATATGGATCCTTTGGTTGCCGCCTCCCTGGACTCTACTGTTTATTTGTGTAATGGGCGTGGTCCTCTGAAGCCCCTCATTGTTTTTAAATTATTCTCAACAGGTGATTTGGACACTATTCTTCTGTGTGCACTGTCTTGTCCTGAAGGACACTCTGTGCTCTAGAAGGTGAATTATATCAGGTTCTCAAACCAGCCCTGATTTAGCAGGACACTCTGCAAAACGGATGGCCTCCTAGCAAATCCTATTTATATTTTACTGAATAACAAGGAACTCAGGCCAAGCCCTGAGCTGCTTCGGGAGAGGATGCTGATTGCCCTTGTCCAGGGTGCCTCTTCTGCACAGTGATCAGCTGTTGTGACAGGTGTTATCCTTTTACGTCCCTCGTGGACATGATTAGTGTAGATAATGACATGTGAACCCACATCACTGACACCACTCTTCATCTTGTTAGTCTCCTGAAGAGTGATCCTTCTGCACTGTTTTGCTGATGACCTACCTCTTCCATAAATCAGAGGAAACAAGTGACAAACTGTATAGAATTTCCATGTACAGCTCAAAAGCACAGTGATTGCTGCGCTGCTCTTTGTGTTCAGACGCACTGATGTTACCACATATGTCACATCTCCTCTTGGTTGCATGTCCTGACAATTCAGCTGATTGCAAACAGACTATTGAATATCAATGGAGCAAACTCTGTATGTTATGAATATATTCTGGAGAAGTTCTTACCCATCTGGATGGGCAGAACCCTTGACTCACTTGAACCAAATGACTGTCAGTACATTTTCTAGTCTGTCTGTTCTGTGTGGGAATCCCTCCTCTGTCTTGCTGGGACAATGGATTTAGTACACTCCAATATCATCCAGTATACCTCTGAATGCTTTTTTTCATTTTGTCATTTCCTGAGAATAACTGAGGGATAATTCTATTTTATCTTTTATTTATTTATTTTTTGCAGTACGCGGGCCTCTCACTGTTGTGGCCTTTCCCGTTGTGGAGCACAGGCTCCAGACGCGCAGGCTCAGCGGCCATGGCTCACGGGCCCAGCCACTCTGCGGCATGTGGGATCTTCCCGGACCGGGGCACGAACCTGTATCCCCTGCATCGGCAGGCGGACTCTCAACCACTGTGCCACCGGGGAAGCCCCTATTTTATCTTTTAATTCAGGTGAATTAAGGGGAAAATTTGGTTTTGGATTAATTTGTTGTGTTGTATTTTAATGATCTATGGCTGCAGTATTGAATTGGCACAGACCTGTTCATGCTTCCAAGGACAGAAGGGCCTTGGCACCTAAAATGACCAGCTCTGGGATCCTGTGCCCTACAGGAGTTCTTATCAGAACTGTTGTCCCTGGGCACCATCTGCTGGGTTTTTGATTTGGCTTGGCCAAGAATCTTGCCAAGGCTTTAATGTAGACCAATTGTTCTACATGAATTCTTGGGAATACTTCTGTTTAGTACAGAGAATGAATTTCCAAGCAGTGTTTTTTGGACATGGTATAATCCAAAAAACACAACAAGGACTTCATTTTTAAGGATGTGTTGCTTTAAAAGAAGCTTGATAACAAGAGTGGGAGTGAGGAGAATGCCAGCTGGACTTGGGAATCCTTGGCTCTTTGTGTTCTGAAGTAGGAGGAGGGAAGGGGAGACACAAGGAAGCTCTCTACACTATTGAAAGTATGGCCCTTTGCCCTTTATCCGGATCCTTGGATTTGTCTCTCTCCCATCTCGCCCGTGATTTTGCAACAATGTGCCTTATCAGTTGTGAGTTTACAGGCAAAGCAATTTCCCAAATAAATGGATATAAATATTCTGTGTGGTGTGTGTTTCTACATGTTGCTAACTTTCAATTCCCATTGCCAGTGGGAATCGGGATTGGCTGAAAATCAGACAATCCAAAGTGGTGTCTTAGCTTTCTACTCTCAAGCTTCTTACCAGTTGTATACACTGGAAGCCAGATTTTCATTTTTGCCTTTTCCCTCGTATGCATGCTTTATAGTAGGGTACTAATACCACAGAAGTAGCTGTAAGATGGGCAGCAGGAAAGTCATAGGGAAGAAGAGTGCCTGTCTAGGATATGACAGAATAATCACGAAGAGACGATAACAAAAGAAAATCATGGTCATCTCTTCCTTCTGTGGATGTGTCTGACGAAAGAGCCCCAGAAACCAGCTTTTCCCATCACCTATTCTTCCTGGCTGCGGGAAACCCAGTCATGTAAAATCCTCCTTTCCCGTAAGTTCTGACAAATACTGAGACTTGTGAAGGCAGCTCTCAGGACACAAACAGTACCTATAAGGAAAAGACAGGACAGAAAACAGTGAAGTACACTTTTTGTTTAATTCCATGCATTTGTTTGCTTTGATAGTCGCTCTTGTTCCCATCGCTGTACAATTGTTCAATACAAAGAGGGAGCCGGCATCAGAACCCACACAGGGAGCAGGGGAACTAACAGTACCGGAGACCTCAGAGGACACAGATGAGGGAGATCATTCTGAGACTTGACTACAAAAAAAGTTAATTTGCTCCAAATTGAAAGGAAGTCAAATTATTGCAATCAAGAATCAAAGTGGGTCGTCCCACTTCCAGACTCTGAGAAGTGGTCGCTCGAGGCGGTGAGCTACCCAGGCGATGCGGTCAATAAGGGACATCTTCCTATTAGCCTGCACCTTCTGGTGGGGTTCCCTCTGGCCTGCAACCATGGGAGGACCCTGTATGTCTGGTCACTGGGCAGCAGCCTGGGGCCAGGAGCCAGTGTGCCCCTGAGTGCTGTGAAGTGGCTCTAGAGAGTAGGCCTGGGATTTGGCCGGAAGTTTTCTTACAGTGGCCTTACCATCTGCTTGGGGGCTTGGCTCTGTGTGAAATCCTGCCAGCATGCCCTGGTTACATGACAGTTAACAAAAGCCTTAACCTAACCCTTTTGGGGTTACCCTATTTCTCAGAACAGTGATTTCAGAGCTCCCCTCTTCTGCCACCTGTCCCTGAGAAGTGTTCCAGGCTCCACAGGGGTCCTCCACTTGGCAGTCTAGTTCATTCCAGTTTGAATAGGTGCTTGCAGTACTGGCTGTAACATGCAAACAAGCAGACTAATGTGATTCTTATGTGCTAGTCTGTGAGGCTGCTAACATTGGCGATGTGAGTATATTAGGACATTTATTCTATGAAATCAGCAATGAAGAAAACTCTTGCTGCCTAGAAAGGCACTAAATTCATACTGACAGTACAAGTCAAAGTCTTGAAAAGAATGTCACGTTGTTTTGGTACATCAGTCTCAGAGTCTAAGGAAGAAGCAAGTAACTGGGACTTGTATTAACTTTCTGTTTATAGAAGGTGGTGGAGGAACATGCTCATTTAACAATGAGATGATGTAAATGAAGAGACATTTTGGAATTCAATATACAATTGGAATCATACTCCAAAAGGGCAGTGGGTGGAGGCACGTGGCCTTTTTCCTGTCATTGGTGCTGCCCCCTGATAGCCGTAGGGTGGGATCTATAAGGAGTACACTGGTATATCCTGTCATTCTCCCATCAGGGCTAACTCAAGATCTCAAACCACCTTAGGAAATTAATTATGAGGTTAGAGCTGGGACAGCAAACAGATCTCCCCTTGCACACCAATTCCAATCGAGTGCTAATTATGGCTCCAGATGCTGTGTTGTGAGAGATTCTGAGGCCATGTCCAGGCTCAGTAGGAAAGAATATGGTGGTCAATAAATAACATGGTCTTGGGTATCGAGGGTGGAGATGGTAGATGGTGGTATGAGGTGGTATTTTGGTTTCTGGCTTGGTAGAAAAACAAAATACAACATAACGCACTATACTGCAGAGCAGGGTAGGAATTCCTTGGAATTTGTAGAATTCAGTCACAGGAAGTTCAAGTAGAAACATTTTAAGGAAGGGGGGCAGATTGAGACAAAAGGGCATGGAAAAAAAGGGTAAATCTTTTGATCGATAAGAATGCATTCACACTGGAAAAACGTCAATGCTCCACAGTGGGAGAGGGCGTTTAAAATTGGGTTTGTACCAGGAAAACCCCAAACCATCAAATCTATTATTACTTAGGGTAAGAGGAAAATTTAGTACAATGAGGCCCTGAAGTGGAAGTCCAGTGTACTTATTAAATCCTACTAAAATATCCTTAATTCTAGAAGGATGGATTTGTTGATACTAAAGTTTTAAAATATGTGAACTTCAAGTTGGTCATACCAAACCATCATACAACACAGTTAACACCTTCACCTCCCTAGGTAGGTGCTCCCCACAATCTCGCCAACAGGTCCAAACTTTAGTGGTGGTAAGGTCTATTATAACTTCAAAGGAGGATGCAGGCTTCTCAGTCCCTCTGCCAAGCAATTTTAAGAGGAATTGTTATTCAGAGGACATGATCTAGAAATAGATAGGAATCAGAACCAAATGCCCATCTGCAAAACAAATAAAAACTCATTATCTTGCAGTCAGTCAAAGCCAGATGCTAAATGAACGTGGAATTCACTTCAAGGGGGTTAAACTTTTGATCAACAATGAAGCTTGAAATCATAGTCCTGTGAGTTCCTTAAAGCACTGCCACCCAGTTGTCAGACTGAAGAATTAGCTCTTAAATTCCCCGAGCTCTTCGTTCTACTCTTCATATGACTGTGGAGTTGTTCTCAAAGAAACACACACTAATTCAAAATTGTGCTGGTTATTTCAAGGCAGGCAGTGAAGGGTAGCCTGGGATACAGAAGGCATTTCTCTTTTAACCTAAAGACACTGTTCTCTGAAGCCTCTAGTCACTTCTACTAAAAAATAAGTAAAATGTTCAATGTGGAACTTTATTCAACTATTTTTTTAAAAATAAATTTATTTATTTATTTTTGGCTGCGTTGGGTCTTTGTTGCTGCGTGCGGGCTTTCTCTAGTTGCGGCAAGCGGGGACTACTCTTCGTTGTGGTGTGCGGGCTTCTCACTGCGGTGGCTTCTCTTGTTGTGGAGCTCAGGCTCTAGGCATGCAGGCTTCAGTAGTTGTGGCTTATGGGCTCAGTAGTTGTGGCTCGCGGGCTCTAGAGCGCAGGCTCAGTAGTTGTGGCGCACGGGCTTAGTTGCTCCATGACATGTGGGATCTTCCCTGACCAGGGCTCAAACCTGTGTCCCCTGCATTGGCAGGCGGACTCTCAAGCACTGCACCACCAGGGAAGCCCTATTCAACTCTTGACAATAGAGTGAATGACTTGAAGATTCAATACTGTCTGCTATGCTAACTTGCTCATAACAGTCAATCCAGACAGGTATATGGCATTACCATGACAGACAGTCAAGATGGGAATTCAAAAAAGTTATCAAAATTATGAGGTATTGGGGTGGGTTTTCCAGGAAGACCATCACTGAAAGGGTTAAGACACGTTAAGCTTCATGTTCCTCTTTGGCCACGACAGGTGGGCAAGACCTGGACACGCTGAAGGGTCAGTGTTTTATGTTGGACAGAAAGAGGACACAGAGGGACTTCCTGGCGGTCCAGTGGTTAAGACTTCACCTTCCAATGCAGGGGATGCGGGTTTGATCCCTGGTTGGGGACCTAAGATCCCACATACTTCGTGGCCAAAAAACCAAGACATAGAACAGAAGCAATATTGTAACAAATTCAATAAAGGCTTTATAAATGGTCCACATCAAAATAAATAAATAAATAAAGAGGACACAGAGTTGTAGCCTCTCTGTCTGTCAGAAGTAATGAACCAGAGAGATTCACAGTATGGTGTGGTCTGAAGTCAGAGGATGAAAAATATGGGCTTTCAAGGTACTTTTCCAGCTCTGTGACTAAGAGACTAAGCCTCATTCTAGAACTTCTCTTGTCTTGCTATGGGATGACATCACAGTTAGGCATTTTTTCGTCATGCCATCTCCTTATTTCCTTTTTATAGTCTCCCAACTAGGAGAAAAATGTCGGTTTTATGGGATTTATTAGGAAGGAGATTACAAACTATGCTGCCAGTTCTTGAAACTATCTACCCCACAGGCCCCATGCAGATTCCCTGTAGGCCTGTTCCTCTCAGGGCATTAAATAATTCTGTTTGTGCTTCTAATGTAGTCCCATGATTTTATTTCTTAAGAAACTCGAGAAAATGTACAGCTTTTGAACTCTTTGTCCACCACTCAGTCACCTGATGCCCACCTAGGAGCTTTTGCGATCAAGTCAAAATCACAACGTATCCACTGGACCTCAGGGCGGTACACGCATCCTCAGATGATTGTTGTTGTACACAGAAAATGAGGGAATACAGCTAAGACAAATACCAGGGAGCTCCCAAATGGCAGTTCCATTTTCATTCCTTCATAAAAATCCATCATAATTCATGGTTAGCAATAAACACAATCATTGTGCTACACCATAAACCACACTTTCTGATCGACAGAAAATGAGAAAGATAATTATAAAATAAAATAACAATGATAATAATACCATAACTTAAGATCTTTCATGTAGTCCAGCTACAGAATTTATACAAAATGGAATAATTTAATGAAACAATACTGCTCTCTGTATAAGTTAAATATTTTCCTTCAGCCTACCTAAGAGCTATAAATTACAGACACTAAATTTTAAATCAATGTCTCAACATAAAGTGTAAACAAATGGAGGGATCAAAACAAGCAAAAGGAACTGCTCTATATTCCCTCCTGCTTTTCCTTTTTGGCCGATGCAATCAGTGACACCCAGAGGAGGGTGATGTTTTCATTTGCACTGGAAATGGTTTAATACCTGTGTATGTCAGTCCTTCCTGAAGTCCAGTCCGATGCAATATCAGAGCGCCTAGCCACACTCTCCAGGTCTTGAGCTTCGAGGTTGTTTGGCATTAACGGATTTTGGAGACAGAGACAGGAACTAGGCCAACATCTGTTTTTATATAAAATTCTAGATAAAAATTTCCTTAAAGCCAAGGCACCATGAGGTACCTTGGGATGTTTCTCAGAGCCCATGACCCTAGAGACAGGAAGGACCTCATGCCTTGGACAATATTTTTCCAATCTCTGCTTAGCATCAGTTGTGCTTTCTATGAATTTCCAAATCCAATTATTCAAAACTACACTGATCCAAATACATGTTACAAGTAGCATTTAACAAAAATGCTATCGTGATAGGGGAGGGGTTGCCCTTTGCAAGTTGTTTATTTTGCCTTTATTCTGATAGTGGTAGCCAGTCACTACAGCTTCTGGGATAGAATGAGTTAACAAATAAAAACATGGGGGATGGTTTGGGATTGGATGTCGGGAAGACTGACACACCTCCTAGCTGTCTTCAAGGACTGTTCTGTTTAAATCAATAAAACTCTAGTAGACAAGCAACCTGGTTCCAGGGCTGGGTGATCCCATCTTCTGCACGTAGTTGAACTGAGACATTCTGAGAACATCCTTTTACAAATTCCACATTTGCTTTTCCAACACTGTTGGACATTCTCTTTTTGTCTTCTCCTTCTCTCCTCCTCAGGCTCTCCCTCCCCTGCCCCCTTTTTCCCTAAAAGAAGCGGCCAACAGGTGGAAAGGAAATAGGTCGCAGAAAACTGGCACTTGAGTCTGAAAAATCAACACATTGGTCAAGGTAATGCATTTGCCAAGGTAGTGACATTGACAGCATAAAAAGCAGAAAATTTTTCAAGGACAAGGTTGGACACTGTCTGTAAGTCTCACTACCAACGCTGCTCAGCATTTTAAAAATGAGATCAGCTTTGACATGCGCAGTTTTCTTTTTCCTCCTAGAGGAAGCACATGCCCTCAAAGGCCTTGGGTGCAAGTCTCTGGTCTCCAAAATTGTCTAGGTCTTTCCATCACCCATCTGGACAAGCTGGGTGAATTTAATGTGGTCTGTTCACAGGTTACCTGGAATTGCTTTTCTTTTGCTGTTTTTGTTTTCTAAAATGTTCAGTATGTCTTGCTCTGGCTCTTCTTCAGTCACTTATGGCCAGAGGAACTGGTCCCCTGTTCAAGCAGCAGTAATACCTCCTGGCTCCACAGATTCCCAAGGATGTTGCTCCTGAATTCCACTTCTGTTCTTTCCTCCTTTCTTTCTCTCTCTTTTTTTTGCAAGAAATTATTGTCTTTCTCTCTATCATATATAGTTCACTCTTTACAGTACAAAGTGTTAAAATGTCAAACAAAAATAAATATCAGTGTTACAGTAGCTAGAATATTCAATAAAATAGATCCCTGCCATTCTTGATTGAAATGTTCAGTGAGACTTAATTTCATTTGGATATTTTTTTCCAGAGATTTGTGAAGTCTCATGTTCCTGTTATTGCAGCTCATGTCTAGGGGTGAAAAAGATGGGGCAGCTCTCTTCCCAGACAAAAAAGCAGGGAGAGAGTGGGAAGAGTCTGGGGGTGGGATGGATGTGAAATGCCAGTATAGTCATGAGATCTTCAGGGTAGGTATTCTTTCATTACCAAGTAGCAGAGCTGTAGTGTTTATTGGTCCTAACTGTGGCATCAGAACGCTCCCCATCTGAAGAGTCACAGTCCGATTCTTCAAACTGCATAGGATTCTGCAAAGTCAAGACAACATAAGACCTTAATTCCTTTCTGCAATCACTCAGTAAACATATTTTGAGCACCTCTCACGTGACAGGCGCTGTGCTGGGTTGTTCGCTAAGATAAAGGAGATCAGGTCCTGTCCTTGTGGGGTTTACGGAGAAAGAAGACATATAAAGATGATGATGGCAATTATGACGAAGGTGAGGACAGTGATAACAGTGCCCCCAAAGCCCTACATATATTGTTTACTACATTCCAGGCACTGCTGTAAGTGCTTTAACATCTATTAATCCACTCAATCCTCACAACAACCCTATGAAATAGAGGCTGTTAGCATACCCATTTTACAGATAAGGGAATTGACCTACAGCGAGGTTAAGTGGCTTACCCAACGTCACACAGTGAGTTAGTGGAAAGGCTGAGATTTGCATCTAGGCGGTCAGATTTCAGGGTCTACACTTCCAACCACTATGCTATTGTGCCTCTCAGAAGGCAGTACAGTCTGTGAACTAAAGTGTTACATGTGCTTTGATAGCATGTAGGGGCTGGTGGGGACACAGAGGAGGGAGGCTCACACGCTTAACCAGGTTGGGAGATGGGGTCGGAAGTGATGCTTGAGTGAAATCTTGGAATGAAGGGTTCCTCAGCAGTTCCGTGTTTGTGCTTCCTTTGGAAGAACTTCCCCCATTTTGGGGGGCTCTGTTATCTCTGTACTTCTACTGACTTCATGGAGGCAGTTGTTTTATCTTATATACTACACGATGATTGTAAAGGCCCTAGGGACTTGAGCATATTCTAACCCAAAGAGCTCCAGGAAGGGAAGAGTGATGAGAGGAGAAGGGAGGAGAAGCCCCCACCTCATAGCCGCGGTCCTCCGTACACAGCTTGCCCAGAGACATCTGCGTCTTCACACGGCGCACAGCACACTCCTTGTCAGACAGCCCGTCTGAATGCGAGGATATCTCAATGGGGATCTCTGGCGTCTGGGACAGCAGGTCATCTAGCTTCTCTGCCAGGCGGTCTTCAAGTTTATCCACTAACTCCTCAGGGCTGTTTGAGTGGTCACTGGTATTTCCTTCCTCTCCGTCAGACACAGAGAAATTCTCAGAGCTAAAGGTTGAATACGACTGGCAGCTGCTGATACAGCGATGGGGCCTAGAACCACAAAGAACCAGAGGAACTTAGTCCCGGGAACGGCTACTTTCCTTTTTTTTTTTTTGGCATGCCCCGGGATCTTAGTTCCCTGACCAGGGATCGAACCCACGCCCCCTGCAGTGGAAGCGTGGAATCTTAACCACTGGATCGCCAGGGAAGTCCTTACTTTCCTTTCCTTGTCTGTCAGTCGCAGCCTTGGTGGGAGGTGATCTAGTTATTTTTCCTGCCCCTGAGGGAGAGTCAAATCCCAAAAGGTAGAAACTGTTTAAAGCAACAGAGAGAGAAATCTGAGCTTTGTTTGTTTTATATGTTTATGTGGCTCCACACAACGCTCCAAAACTGATGGCTACCGCTGGTCTTTGAGAAAATCAGCTGGTCTAATGACACTGTGTACACCTGTGTGGTATGGAAATGTTCACATTGAGAGTATGCTTCTTATACACAGAGAATCAACCACCTAGGTTCTCAAGGGTGAAAGAGACTTTGGAGAGTCTCTGGTCTGACTCCTGTCCCAGAGCAGAAAACTGGAGGCAGAGAAGGGAAGTGACTTGTTCAAGGCCACACAGCAGAGCTGGGCTCGGGCCAGGTCTGCTCACATGCCGCCATGTCCATCTCTACCTGCCTGGGCATGGTGGGGCATTTCTCATGGGGCAGAGTGGCCCAGAAGGCCGACCCCCAACAGAAATGTGCTTGGAAGGAACATTCACTCTGTGGCTGTGGGCGCTGCCCAGCCAGTTGCTGGCTCATTCCAGGTAACATCTGGGTTTAGCTCTGATGAGGCAAAGCTCCTGGGGTGGGGGGAGGGGATTTACAAAAGTTCCTCATTTCTTTTCCATTGTTTGCAAGAAGCCTAGTAAATAAGAATACTGTTAGCTTACGCTGACTTAACAAACAAAACAAATAAGAAAAAAGAAGACTGCCCTTTCCCTCTGTCATTGTCTGATCTTTCTGTATTTCTTAGTACAAAGGGATTTTGATGGCATATGATCTGAGTTTGGTTGATGGGCAGGCCAGGTGATGGGCTGGGGGCAGGGGTGGCATCAAGGACACATGAAAAGAGGCCAGATGGAGGAAGCCCATGTGGGAAATGGAAGTTAAAGTAGGATTCACACCTTCTCAAGGCTGGTAATCCAGGGGCTTCCCTGGTGGTGCAGTGGTTGAGAATCCGCCTGCCAATGCAGGGGACACGGGTTTGAGCCCTGGTCCGGGAAGATCCCACATGCCGCGGAGCAACTAAGCCCATGCACCACAACTACTGAGCCTGCGCGCCTAGAGCCTGTGTTCCGCAACAAGCCACTGCAATGAGAAGCCTGCGCACCGCAACTAGAGAAAGCCCACGTGCAGCAATGAAGATCCAACGAAGAGAGAAAGAGAGAAAGAAAGAAAGTCTGGTAATGCAGAAGGGAGACAGAGAGAAGAATGTTATAATATTAAAAGCAAAACCGTGAGGTAAAACCAAAATTTTGCATCATAGCAAGAAAGAAAGGTGGGAAGCCATCAGGTGGGCTGAATTAATGGTGGTCATAGGAACAAAAGCTGGAAGTAACATAATTGTGATGCCTGTAGAATGAGGTCAGAGGATGAAAAGACATTTTATTCGGGCTCAATGTCCCTGCATAGGAGAAAACACAGCGTCCAAGGAAACAACAAGACAGCAATGGCAATGTGGTAGGAATAGCTCAGGGGATGAGAACAGATTTCAATTTTGTGTACAGCATAGGGACCCAGAGTACAATTTACCAAAGTACTAGAAGTCCCTTGGTTTTAGGAAATTCCTGGTTCTGGGTAGGTACACAAACCTTCCTGGGGGATTCTTAATGGCTTCCTCTTCAAAAACAGATGCCTAGTAGCAGAAAAGGCCTCCTGGGAGGAAAACTACCTTCCATACTTCTACAAAAGGGCAGCTCTTAATTCTAGAAATGAGGGGTGTGGTCCTTCTTTAGTCCTATAAGCAAAGTTATTATTGCTGGCTAGGCAGGAAGCTATTTCAAAGGATGGGTTGAAGGAGGACTCGACTCATTTTATTATACTTAATTTGAGGTATAAAATCCAAGGCATGGAGAGTGCTGTGGATTTAATTGCATCCTCCCAAAATTCATATGTTGAAGCCTTACCTACAATGTGACTGAATCTGGAGAGAGGGTCTTTAAGAGGTAATTAAGGTTAAATGACATCATATGGGTGGGGCCCTAATCTGACAGGACTGTGGCCTTATAAGATGAAGATCTCTCTCTCTCTCCCCCACCATGTGAGGACACAGCAAGAAGGCTGCTGTCTGTAAGCCAGGAAGAGAGTTCTCACCAGGAACCTTGGACTTGGACTTCCCAGCCTCCAGAAGTGGGAGAAGTAAATTTCCATTGTTTAAGCCACCCAGTCTGTAGTATTTTGTTATGGCAGCCTGAGCAGACTAATATAGGGAGGTACACTAGAAATCAGTAAAATTACCCATAAAACAGCACAGCCATCTCTCATAAACTGCCCACTATATTGTCAATTATAACCTTGAATCCATATTTATTTTCCCCATCTTGCAGTTCCTATCTAGTGAATTTGGGTAAACTAGAATCTGCTCTGCATAGCCAGCTGCCAAAATGGGCAATGGTAGGTTCCAACTTCCCTATAAGCTGGCTGTTAGAAAGCGGCCTGTGATCGAACCAGAGGGCAAACTCAGGATTTTCCCTGATTGCACTGAAGGCAATCACATTTGTTTATTGGTTTTACCTCTGTCTTCGTGGAAATTCAACTTCACTATCTACTTCCCCTTCTTCCTCTTCAGAGGAGTCATCTCCACTCTGAGGAGAACAAGGAGGGAAGAGTCTTATTTCTCTTTCTCTCTCTCTCTTACACACACACACACACACACACACACGCACACAGTCCCTGTAAAAGATTTAATTTTCATCAAAGGCATTGAGTGGTAGCTTGCTGTCATTTTTAAACATATATCTCTTCATTCATTTAGCAACTTTCCCTGGGTGTCCATGATGAAAGGCCCTGAACTTGAAGAGGGGAAACCGGAGAAGAGGTCTTGGATTTTGGGGTGGTCTCTTGTAACCATTGTCACTTGTGGTTCTAGGTTCTGATACAGAGACTCCAATAAGAGGTGATCTTTCAGTTCTTCAAAGCCCAACAACTACTTTTTTCCCCTTTTATGTACCAATCACCTTTTCACTAATATTATAGTTATCTTGCTTACATCATCTCTACTACTAAGACATACATTATTTAGGGTCAGACCCCATCTCGTTGTACTGTATTCCTCCTCCACCATTAATACAACACTGCATACAAGGTAGGTGCTTAGCACACGACTGAGTCAGCATGTGGGCACAGATAAGAGAACTCTGGTTGGGACATCTGAGGCCTCATCATTGCTGGGGCTCTGTGGTTGATCTGGAAGGGTGGGTAAGTGTCCCATCTGAGAACATGATCTTCCCTGTGAGGGAAGATTCCATTTCCCTTCCAGGGCATAGGAACAGCCCCACTTCAGATCAGCTGTCATTAATGCATGGGATTACTACAATCCCTTGTGAGATGGGTAAGTGGGTCCAAATAACTGTACCAAAAATTGAGGATAACTTACCTTTAAAGTCAGTTCTGACAGTCCATCACTTTTACCCATTTGTATTCTGATGTGCTTTTTTGAGTAGGAAAGACAGGGATGGAGTTATCCTGACTGTGGAGATGAGCACGTCCCCCTAGAAGACCCCTGGGAGTGTATCTCAGCAGAGAGAAGTTGAACTGCTCTGTGGGAGTGTGGTTTTAGTGAGGCCAAAAGTAGAAGGGGTGTGTTCCGTGGCCTGCAGACCCACAGATGCCTCAAAATGGCATCAGGATGGTTCAGAGATACATGTTACTTGGGAGGGGACAGGGGAATGGGGTGATTGCTAAAGGGTGCAGGGTTTCTTTTTGGGGTGATGGAAATATTCTAAAATTAGTTGTGGTGATGGCTGCACAACTTGAGAGAAAGAATTCAGTTATACACTTTAAATGGGAGAACTGTGTGGTATGTGAATTGTATCTCAATAAAGTTTTTACCAAAAAATTACGTTATTGGCTTTAGGGGTCAGAGGAGCAGAGACTGACTTAGGCCAAATCCACTGCACTACCTGAAACACAATTTATTTCTGGGAAACCTCAGTCAATAGCAGCACTGTATGTGGAGGAAGAAATATAGTTCTGAGACAGTGGCCTTCAGCTTCAACTTCTTTTCTAGTAAATGCCTAGTTGACCAAAACATACTCATTTACATTTTAGACATTTTCATTCCTTCAACTGAACTTCTGATGAACGATGATGATATGAAACAATAGTTAAAATTGAGTGGGTGTTTTCTCTGTGCTAAATACTTTTCATACATAGTGTTATTTTTAACACATTAGCAAGATGAGCTCACATTTTTGGAAGGTTGCTACGTGCCAGGTCCTGTTCTAAATGCTTTATGTGTATTAACTCCTTTAATCTTCACATCGACCAACGAGACAGAGTCCACTATTAGCCCCATTTCATAGATTAGAAACCGATGTTCATAAAGGTAATAAGTGGAAGAGCCTGGCTTTGAACTCAGGTCTGACTCCCAAGTTTGGGCTCTTACCCACAAGGTAGGAGAGGTAGCCCGCCTCCCAGCTAATAAACCACAGGCAGCCAGTGGGCGAGGAGGAGAGGAACAGGTTTCAGTGACTGAGAACCGGCTGGATCATGACGGTTATTAATTAAGGCGATACTGTGAAGAAAGCTAGTTCCATGGGGGATTAATAGATGTTATTTTAAAAAGGCAATATGGTCAAATAGGTGAGGGAAGTGCTGGATTAAACAAGGTTATTGCATGATTTCTCAAAGCCTAGGATTTGTTAATGTGAGCTTAGGAAGCTCCAAGAGGGGACAGAGAATACTGTTTCCCAAACATGTTTTAGAACGGGAGCCTTCCTTCTTGCTACATCCCTTAGGACTAGGCTAGAGTAGCAGATTCCAAACTATTTTGATGACACGTTGCTAACATATGGCTATTTTTCTATTGATAAATTATCTACATTTGAATCAGTCCCCTGATTCAGGAGTTTCCAAAGTGTATTCCTTAGTCCATCACTTAGGCAGTGTGGAAAGTATTAAAAGTAAATAAACTGCTATTTATGCTTTTGTTATCTCATCCTTTTACAAAATGCATATTTTTTATGTACGTTTTATACTGCATAGAATATGACAGGCTCTGACATTCCTTGAAGGCAGTGACACACACCATGGCTGTCATCACACCTTACCTTCTGAAGGGGCCTTGTTTTTCGAGGTAGCGCTGGGGGGGTGATGTGATGAGAGGTGTTGAGGGATGATGCAGACCCACAGCCGCTGAATTCCTTTTCTTCCATTTTCTCAGAACCTTGGGCATTTTCCGAGAGGGGATTGTGTGCTGGTGGCTTGAAAAGGTTGGGGTTCCTCCCCACGGGCTCGGCAGAGGGGACGTCTAAGGACCCATGCTGTTCTGGCCTGCGCTGGAGGCAGGGGTCATAGGGGTCAGCCTGACAACAGCCCCAGGGGCCAGCCTGGCCCTTGTCGGGCTCAGAACTTTTCCAGCAATCTGCTGCCACGGCCGTGGAGATGAGGTCAGGGCTGGAGCCAGGCATCTGTCTTTGAGCATGGCTGCTGAGTGGGCTCCGCAGGGCCGCCGCGGGGCCAAAATACCTCAGGTTGTTGGCGCAGGTTGCAACGTCCTGTCCGTGCATATCGAGTCTGGGACGGTGACTCTGAGACGTGGCAGGAGGGGGTTGCTGGTGTTGCTGCTGCAGAGGACTATGGTGATGCGGAGAAGGGTATTCGGATTGAGCCTGGTGCAGGTAAGTGGGATGGGGTGAATTTTCCCGGGCTGGCTGGCTTTTTAAGATCGCCGCAAAGTCACTATGGCTGCCTCGGCTACTCCCGCGGCGGTGGCGTGGTTTGCTCCGATATCGGCTCTTGCTGCTGGAGGTGGACATTTTAGGACTTCCGGACAAAGGGGATGCAGTGGGAGCCACTTCCACACTGGGGATACCTTCAGATCTCAACAGATCTGGCCTGGTAGAAAAGAACAGGTTTGGTTTTAAACACATGAAGACACATTCAACTTTGGGGAAATGTATCCCAGGCCTTAAAATACACAAAATCTTTGAATCAGCAGTTACATACACAGGGATTTATCCAGTGGAGATAACGGATGTGCACAAAGATGTACGTTGGAAGATGTTATGTTAAAGCATTGTTTAAAATCGCAGAAAGCTAGAAACAACCTGATGTCCACTTACAGAGGATTCCCTTTATTCCTTCTGGATTTTATTCTGTACTTCACTAGCTGAGTACTCAATCTCCTTTAAATTCTAATTTTACCCTACAGGCTTCTTGACCTCTTCCTCATAGTATCAGCTCTCAGCTTGGTGCCAATATGCCAAGGCACAGGCATGGGTGTTTGCTTACAATCAGAAATCTGTCTGGTGATGGATCCCACAAGGGATCACAAAGGACAGAGGTTGGGGACCAGAGAAGGAAACCTCAGTTAATTAGACAAGAGGCTAAATTCAGGGAGTTTCGTCTAGACATGGTCCCTTTGAGGGCTGCTACTAAGTCATATCCACCTTTGCATGTGGAGGACACTAGCAAGGAGTCTTGCTCACAATAGGTACTCAATAAATGTTTCAGAAAGGGGCCGAAGGGGGTGGCAGTAGAGGAGGGGGAAGTAACAGAGAGCCCAGGAGGTTGCATAGAGCCAGTAAGAGAAGGGCTCATGTGGAACGACCCTGGTATTCTACTGTGTCCCTAAAGGGAGGAGGGCCTCTCTCAGCCCACTGGGCTAGTCACGTGGCTCACGTGCAGGAGGAACCCAGAGCCTGCAGGTAAACCTTACACACACCAACACCAAGGCACACAGGCAACCAATAAATGATTTCTGAACTGAAGAACTGATTCAGGGCAGAGACTCCAGGATGCCAGGTAGTATCGCTACCTCCTTCCCCCCAAAGAGTAGCCCCACCCTTCTTTTGGACCAGACAGACACAAATCAGCTGGAGATTTCAGAGCTGGAGGGCCCAAACTCTTTTTTTTTTTAAAAAACGACAGAATCCTTTACTCAAATGAATTATGAGAAACCCAATATATAAAATAGATACAGTAAGAGAACAGATTAGTGGCTGCCAGAGGTGGGGGTGGGAATAGGGGGTGGGCGATACAGGTGAAGGAGGTCAAAGGTACAAACTTCCAATTATGATATAAATAAGTCATGGATGTAATGTACAGCATGGTAACTACAGTTAATAATACTGTACTGTATATTTGAAATTTGCTAAGAGAGTACATCTTAAAAGTTCTCGTCACAAGGAAAAAAAATTTGTAACTGTGTGGTGATAGATGTTAACCAAACTTATTGTGGTGATCATTCTGTAATATACACATATGTTGAATCATTATGCTGTACACCTGAAATTAATATAATGTTACATGTCAATTATATCTTAAAAAACCCAAACCCAGATATAGTAGAACAGCTGAAGAGAGGAGGGAGAGCAGAAGCCCCTCCCCGTGGGGCTCCCCCTCCTTGTCCTCTTTACCCCCGCAGTGGCCTCAGAGACACCTCTGTTCAGGCCCTAGGGGGTCCCAGGCCTTGTAAGGAAACCACAGATGCAGTCCTGCTTTCATCCTATGTGGTGAAGAACCCCAAATCCAGCCAAAGTGGCTCCTGGTCTCACAGCTCAGTATTATTAGAATCCAGACAAGAAGTCTCTCCTACTTGACAGTCTGGCTTGTTGGACAGACAGAATACAGCTTGAAGGTGCGTACAAATCACTTGGGAGCTTGTTGAAATGACTGCATGGGTCTGGGATGGGGCCTAAGAGCCTGCATTTAGCAGCCACGCTCTCAGATGATGCTGAACTAAGGACTACCTTTTGAAGAGCCTCATAGGAAATCAGTAGGCGTCAGGCAATAGGAGATGGGTTTTTCTTCTCTTTCAGGAGAAGTTCAGTTAAAGGCTTGTCTTAGCACAGAAGTTCCAGGTATAATTGGTTTATGATGAGGCGGGTAGGGTACTATGCTGCTGTCAGCATCTTCCTGTCTCGGATTCACAGCTTTGTGGTCAGCTGGCCAACTTGTGGCACAGAAGGCATCTGGATCGAGGAGGTCCTGGGGCTTTTTACTGAGGAAAGAGAGCCCTCCAAGGCCCGGTTAGGGCATCTATCAATACTTACACAGTACTGGCTATGGCGGGATCTAAAAGAAAGCTATGGTGAAAGTGCCACTAAGTCAAGTAAAGGCTGTGTGTATTGAACCTGGCCGTGCAAAAATCAAAGAATAACGCTGAGACAGCACTTCACAGTTGACAAAGCAATTTACAATATATAAAACACAAGTTTCCTGCCATTACAATATCCATTTTACAGATGAGGGCACTGAGGGATCAGAGAGGTTAGCTGGCTTGTGTCTCTCACAAAGCTAGTAAATGGCAAAACTCACAACTTGAAGCCAAGTTTTTGGACACCAAGCAATAGTTCTTCCTCCATTCCAAGCTTCTCCATATTATGAAGTATTTAGATTATCTTATTAGACTATACTCACTTCTGATGGGCTTGGTGGATCCATCACTGAACTCCTGACTCTCTTTTCAGTCCCTAACTAAACACAAACAGAAACCAAGGCTAAAGGATAGTGGATGGTTTCTCCTCTCCGATCGCCTCAGTGAGCATTGGCCTTCTGACTCCATAATCACTGGACTGTCCAAGTAATCTGAAACATAAATCCTTCAAGGGGCAATCAACTGAAAGCATAACTCTCTGCAGCTCTAATACCTACTCCGGGTTGCCTTTCCAGACAAGTTCAGCTCATTGACTAAGCATCTACTGGTGCTGTCAAACTCTTTCAAATGCATTTCTCACAGGCAAAATAAAAGTAAACACAAGCTCACACTGTGAAAAATTAAACAGTACTATTTTCTCCCAAAGTGCTCTTTGTTTTAACTGTCTGAAGACCGCAGGGAGGAGCCAGCAGGTGAAGTCTGTGCCTCGTTTGTACACTACAAGAAGAGAGGTGCTGGGATTCCTGGAAGGTTTTGCCAGGTGCCAACTGAAAACAACTTCTCAGAGCTTGACCAGAAGATGGTCAGGCATGGTAAGTAAAAGCAAAACTGGAATTAATCCATGTAGTTATCCCTCAGTAGTTGAGATTTACGTTAGTCATGCTGTGCTGGAATGGTGACTGTTCTGAAAGCCTTAAAACACATGCTTGGTTTGCATTTTCTCACTGTCTTTATTCTTACGGCATTTAGCTCACTGCTGGGTCTACAACCCAGGTTAAGGGATATTTCCTTCTTTTGCTTTAATTTAGGATAGGGTCAACTCTCCATTCCTTGGGAGGAATGAGGCTCTAGCAGAGTCTGGTAATAAAAACTGACTGGAAGAGCATTCTAAAATTAAACTAATATAAGGAAAATGTGTTATAATTAGGGGAAAGGGCATCTTTTAAAGCAATTAAAAAACCCATTTTTTTTTGAGCAACTATGATTTCCTAGGTGATTTCACACGTTGTCTTATTTACACCTCATGAAAGTTCCACACAGGAGTGGGATGAGGGGAGCTATATAGTTAGACACAGATAATTATCAAAGTGCCTGCTTTTGGTTTTGGTGGTGGATTTACAGGTGCTTATTACATTATTAAAAAGAACTAACTAAATGAATAAATAAAAGTGGGACATGCATGGACCAATGTTGCATAAATCAAGAATTATGGTGAACTCAATTCTGTGCACCAGGGGTCAAAAAAAGAAAAAGAAATCTCACGTACTATAGTTACACCGTTTTACCCATGGGGTTGAGAGTGGTCAAGTGACATGATCCAAATCACACAGCTTCTAATAGGCAGAGCCAGGATTTGAATCCAGGTCTGTTTGGCCCCCAGTTCATTTCTCTTTTCACTATTCCATGCTAAGGTAATAAAAATCAATGCCTCAGACAGTAAAAACTAGATTCCTGGAGTCCATGACACACTCTCTCCCACCTGCCTAGGCCATATCTAGAGGCAAGTGCGCTGACGACGTGGTACCGTGTGGCCACACCCACCATCATCTGATCATGTATTTTAGGGGCATGTTTCCCCATTCATCTGAATATCAGGTCAGTACAGGTGCTCACCGCTTGGCCTGCATGCCAGGTCTGTGAGGCACACCTTTCCTCTTCATGAGTTTCTCCATGGCATTAGGGTGGATTATTGGACGGACAGGATGTCGTTTGTAGGTCCCAGGATACTTCTTCTCCACTGCTTGCTCACGCCTGAAGAATGACAGAAAAAGCTACGTCTCAGTCACTGCAGACAGAAAAGATGGGCAGAATGTTTTCACAGGTTAACTCCACCCAGAGATTCTGGCCACACTTAACAGATAAAGGCTATCTGAAGAATAGCAAGGAGGCTCTTCAGGTTAAAAAGGAAAAAAAAAAAATAATTCAAACTAACCTGACTTCATTTTTTTCTTCAGGTCGCAGAAGGACTTGGAGGCCAACCTTCCTGTCCCCAACATGCCTCATGAGACACAAAGCAGTGGCTGAAGTCCTACTTATTTTCAGCAGCTGCTGTTTTCGTCAGGACCCCAGGGTTTCTCACCATTCTCAGGAATACCCTGAACCACTTGCAGCAGCTGCCTTACTTCCCCAGGGGGCAGTAAGCTCCCATGCATCCACACCAAGCTCTTCTTGAAATGAGGACCCCTTTCCTAAGCCATTCGGCAGGTTGAAGTTGCAAAGGCTTGTCAAGCGCATAGTCCCCTAGAACCAGCTCTGTGGCAACTCCACTCAGCTGTAAGCCTCACCGGGGCGGGGACCTGTGCCCGGCACATGCCCTAAGGAATGCTGGGTGGACAAATAAAATAGCTGCCAGTTCTGAGTAGCAGCAACCTGGAAGAGTAGTACATTTTAGCCAATGGATAGACCCAAATCAGTCAGGACACAGTGGTCTGGATACATACTTGATTAGCTCCTTCTCCCGCATTTCTAGCTGCAGCATGATGGCACTCAACTCCATGTATAAATTATTAGCCCGCTCAAGTTTTCTTTCATAGTGCTCACGAATATCCAAAGCATGCCTATCAAAGAAAACACGGAAGCAGTGAAGCTGATGAATGTGAGGGAGAGCTAAGGTCAGCTCTAATGAAACAAGAACAGGATGGTTTATCTCAAAAGCATTTGCCCAACGGCCCTCCAAATTTAAGACTCCCTTGTCCAATGCAAAGACTCAGACAAGAGTGAGTGGGAGATGGGAAATCCAAGTTTTCCACTTAGTTGATTGTTAAGGGTCATATCCAGCCATATAGGATAGCCAGGAGGGCTACAGATAAAACTGAATGCAATTTATGTATAATTTATAGCCTTTGTCTATGCAGTATTGGCAATATCTTAATAAGAATACAGTATAATATATGTTAAGGGAAATATGCAGTTAAAGCACGATCACTCATCACTCATTTATACTTATCGACACTACAGATCCTGTCTAATCTAGTGGTTATCTGAGAACATGTGTTCTATCCCTTGATAAGACTATAAGCATCTTTTTTTTTTTTCCAGTACGCGGGCCTCTTACTGTTGTGGCCTCTCCTGTTGCGGAGCACAGGCTCCGGACACGCAGGCTCAGTGGCCATGGCTCACAGGCCCAGCTGCTCCGCGGCATGTAGGATCTTCCCGGACCGGGGCACGAACCCGCGTCCCCTGCACTGGCAGGCGGACCCTCAACCACTGCACCACCAGGGAAGCCCGATTAAAAGCATCTTGAGGCCAGGGACTACATCTTATAAACTTCTGACCTTTCATGTTACCTAGGACAGCGGCTGAATAAACAAATAGCATTGCTCCAGGAATCTTTGTTGCAGAGATATAATAAAGGAGGATAACAGAGGTGGGGGGGAGACGATAAAAAAGTGATATAAAGGAGGACCAACTTTTAAAGAGAATAACAATAACCAGCAGGAGTGCAAGGTGTGTAGAAAATGAAATGATTCACAACAAGGGTTCCTGCTAACATCTGAAGACCTGGGAATGAGAAGAGGTGAAGTAGGAGACATCAGCTGACCTGAGCTCTTCTCTGCGCCTTCGAATCAGTTCTTCATCTAATCGGTGGATACAAGTTCCTTCACTTTTGATCTTCTCAAAGTGTTTTTTTACTTCTTCTCTCCATTCAGCCTAGGCAAGGACAAATTAGATTTTGTTAATAGTCCAGGAGTTTTAATCCCTGATATAACCATAGGATCATGTGCAAGATTTTCCCCCCGTATGCTTCTACTAAAGAGCCTTATAGATGTTCAATAAATGTTATTTGATAGCAAAATATCTCATGCTAGTGTATCTGCACACCCCACCCCACTCCTCACCCCATTTTCTGTATTTAGTCCAGTACTCAGTGCTGTCTTTTCTAATTTTCTTTCAGTACTAGCCATAAGAAACATCACAGCTGGCACGCTAGCCATCATCTCTGGAACAAAAGAGCTCAATTTTAAGTCAGGATGGTGGCTGAGAGAGCCTGGCTAGAAAGAACAGCTCTGATAACCATATGCTACAAGCATGTGTCAGTGACAATATGATCATCTTTACATTTGGCCCAGAATTCCTCGTAGTCTTTGTTTATGAAAATATCTTGAGAAAATATTTGGAATAGAAGATCCAAGGGGCATGAACAGCAGGAGATGGGGATAAAAATATGGGGAATTATATGAGAATTTGGAGGTGGGGGAAAGAAAAGAAAAGAGAGAAGGGGGAGGAGGAGAAAGAGCATGGCCAAACATTTTAGTAGTCTGACAAAAATTTTAGGAGAGGGTTGGATATCTAATGTGTGATTTAAGTTGTTCAAAATGTAAGCCTCTTCCAATTTCCTAAACCTTTAGTAAAGCCTCTGACATTCACCTTGACTTTGGATGAGTGTTTTTATTTGTTTTGTTTTGTTTTTTTAAATCAAGGAAAGGTGCTGAACTTCATGCTTAGGTCAAAGACAGGAAAAAGATAAAGGAACAACCAAAAGATGGCAGGAATGGGGGCCCAAGCAAACAGAGTCAAAGTGTCCATGAAATTAGAAATCTCCCAGGAATTCACAGAAGTATTAAAAAGGACATTGGACTTTCCATAGGGCATGGAATTTCAGACCAATTTTATCTAAATTTTAGGAGGTAGGAACATCTCTGCAGGAATATCGTCTACAGACCATTTCTGGAAAAGCAGCTAAAGGAGACGCTTCCTCAAATTATGTACATACTACTATCCCAAGAAGCTAATGAGATTATCTAAAATAATTTCTAGTGAAGGCTAGATATGTAACCAAATGTTTCTAATTGTATCATCTTCTTCTAGAGCTATTCTATTACTTTTAAATATTTATTTATTTATTTATTTTTCCCCGTGTTGGGTCTTCATTTCTGTGCGAGGGCTTTCTCTAGTTGTGGCAAGCGGGGGCCACTCTTCATCGCGGTGCACGGGCCTTTCACTATCGCGGCCTCTCTTGTTGCGGAGCACAGGCTCCAGACGCGCAGGCTCAGTAGTTGTGGCTCACGGGCCTAGTTGCTCTGTGGCATGTGGGATCCTCCCAGACCAGGGCTCGAACCCGTGTCCCCTGCATTAGCAGGCAGATTCTCAACCACTGCGCCACCAGGGAAGCCCTACTTTTAGATTCATGTTAAAAGTGACCTCTCTAGATCATGGAAGAAGTTATGCTTAAGTAGTTGTGAAGTTACAGACATTTCTCCCCAAATTTGCTGTTTCTCATTTTTTAAAAAAGTCTTGATTGAATTTGCTACAATATTGCTTCTGTTTTACATTTTGTTTTTTTGGCCACGAGGCATGTGGGATCTTACTCCCCAACCAAGGATCGAACCCACATCCCCTGCACTGGAAGGCAAAGTCTCAACCACTGGACCGCCAGGGAAGTCCTTCATTTATTTTTATAGAGGAAATTATATTGCAATTATTTAGAAAGTGGTCATCCTACTTCTCTGTTTATAATACATTAGATCTTCACATATATATATGTTGAGTGACCATTGGGGAGATATTTCTGTTAGTCAGTTGACTTTCGGGCATCAAACCTGACAGACAACGTCATCAAAGAGCTGAGATCTAGAACACACTGTCCACTGTTTGGTAACAGTCTTTGACTGTATCTAAGCAGTAAATGCAGGTTTGGCTGAGCCCCAGGTAATGCTGTTCTCTCAGCCATCAGATCAAAGTCATGAAGTAGGAAGAGCATTTGAGCTTTAAGAGGCCAAAGATGAAAATCAAGAGTTGTTGGACCTAAGAAGGATAAGGGAGAGGGCCAAATGTGGGCCTTAAAGGATCCTCTTTTGTGAAAAACATGTCAGTAGATTCTACTCCAACACTTAAAGAAGGGACCAGGAAAAGGAATACCTTCCTCTGGTAGTGAGCAATCAGATATCACAGATCGGATTTTTTTAAATTCTAGAGGAAATAAACCTCCTGACATCTAGCTTATGGGAATGTGAAACTTAAAGAAAACCTTCTCAAGATTGAAACTTATTAAGAAAGTAGATTTCCCAAAAGAAGATTTCCCTGTAACACATCTACCTGTATTTCAGGTAGATGGTAATTTTGGAGTTCCATCACTATACTTAGAATCTTTATGTAATAGGAGAATGTAATAGGAGAATCTTTATGTAATAGGAGTTCCAATTTGCACTTAATGTGCAATTTAGACATTTCTGGGCATAACTAAGAAATGGAGGTGGGCATGGGAGGTGAAGCCAATTTGCACAGAGATTAAGGAGTCTCTGAAAGAAAACATAAGGGAAGAAGGAATCCTGTGTGATCTTGACCTATAACAAAGCCATCAACATAGGAGTGGAGAGGCATTTCCCATTTGTTCCACTAATACCTGTAAAAATTTGGGCCATAATCAGCACTATTCTGTGACCTTTAACAAAATGTAACTCAACAGGGAAAGGAACAATTCATTGCATAAACAGAACAATGTGCAACTTTGGAATATGGAGAAGTCCAGAGCTTCAGTAACTGCAAAAAATAGCAGCTACTGGTGGGTGATGGCAGTGCCTTAAGGATAAGGCAGCATCCACTGGATGCCAGCTGGGGACTGCAGCCTTTCAGCAGAAAACAGTACTAACCAATAAAGTAATACCCAGCAGATGCTTGGTGGAAGAGTGCTGTTCCAGCCAGAGTCACTGGAAAGTAGGGCAGACATTAATATGAGGCTGTTTGAGATCCCCCTGACTCGTTACTGGGGATTCCCCCAAACTGCATGTAGGGTGGAGGGAGGGAGTACGGAGTGCTTCACAAGGTACTTAAGTCCTGTGTAAGCAGGTAAGGGAAAAATACAGTGACAGTTGGGTTCTTGTCATGAATGGAATCCTCTTTATATCCCAGATAAGGCCTGGGAAAGGCTGTAACATCTAGAAGGTTTTTGTCTTCTCCAGTCTTTCAGTTATTCAATCAGTAGACTGAAGCTCTTGTACCCAAACCTTGCTTCTCTTCTCTCTCATAATATAAGTGTCAAAATGAAGCTGAATTAATATATCAATGGATAAATAAAATAGGGTATATCCATAAGTAGAATATTATTCAGTCATAAAAAGGAATGAAGTTGTGACATATGCTACAACATAGATAAACCTTGAAAACATGCTAAATGAAACCAACCTGACACAAAAAAACAACTATTGTATGATTCTACTTCCATGAACTATCTAGAATAGGCAAATTCATAGAGATAGAAAGTAGAACAGAGATTACCAGGGTCTGTGGGGAAGACAGAATGGGAAGTTATTGCTTAGTGAGGTAGTGAGAAATTTTTGAAAATAGATAATGGTGACAGTTTTATAACATTGTGAATGTAATTTATGCCACTGAACTGTATATTTAAAAATGGTTAAAATGGCAAATTTTATATATATTTTACCACAATTTTTACAAAGTAAAAAAAGAAGTTGAGCCAGCTCCAGCCTAGCTTGAGGAATAGAGAAGCAGGATGTTGACAGGCTAAGTAGTGGGAAAACATAGATTCTGAGTCAGAAAGGTCTTAGAGGTTGTCAAGTCCAAATCTTGATTGGCACGAGTCCTCTTTACTGTCTCCCCACGTACGTGACCAGCTTGTGCCTAAGCGCCTACTTGCTCATGATGAAATTACTATTTTTTTAAAAATTTATTTTATTTATTTTTATTTTTGGCTGTGTTGGGTCTTCGTTTCTGTGCGAGGGCTTTCTCTAGCTGCGGCGAGTGGGGGCCACTCTTCATCACGGTGTGTGGGCCTCTCACTATCGTGGCCTCTCTTGTTGCGGAGCACAGGCTCCAGACACTCAGGCTCAGTAGTTGTGGCTCATGGGCCTAGTTGCTCCACGGCATGTGGGATCTTCCCAGACCAGGGCTCGAACCCGTGTTCCCTGCATTGGCAGGCAGATTCTCAACCACTGAGCCACCAGGGAAGCCCCCGATGAAATTACTCTTAATGTAGAAGAGTCTGTCCCTATAATGAGCTATCTGTCTCTGCAACTCCCAGCCCCTGAATTTCTGGGTGGTGGCACTCAAAAGGAAACTAGAATGGTGCAAAGACAGAGGGTTGTGGAAGAGCTCAGAAGCAGGGCACGTGACGTACCTAGCAGCTGGGATCTGGGACCAGGCTAAAATGTTTTCTAAAGACTCATACCAAATGTAATTGAATACCAGGAGCAATAATTGCCTACTTGGAGAAATGGGTTATTGTCTAGGAATGAAGCAATAGCTTTGGCAGAATCTAATATTGTACTGAAATTGGTTGCTTTGTTCATCTGTTCTATATATGTTGCTTCCTTATACATGTGCTGTTGATGAGAAACAGATGAAGCATTTTCTCTCAGGAAGGAGTCAGCTGGGCTCTTGTCAGCACTCTTGACTGACAGTTCTGGGGGAAGGTGGCGACCAGCAGCTAATAACCATTGATGGATGACTGATGAGGAAAGGGTTTTGTCAGCAGGCAGGAGGCGAGGCTGCAGGTATAAAAGTGCTATCAAAAAGCAAAACTATGTGCTAAAAAACTAGTTCTTGCCCACTGGGGGAGGATAAAGTCAAAACACAATTAATTCCTATTTAATTGTGGAATTAAATAGGAATTTAATTTAAATAGGAATTTAATTGTGGATGGAGCTCCCTAGCTGCCATCTTATCCATCTCAGGAGTTCATCAGAAAAAGTACCCAGAATCTCTACAGTGGCATATACTCAGCAATAAAAGGAATGAACTATTGATATGTACCACCACATAGACAAATCTCAAATGCATTATGCTAAGTGAACGAAGACAGGCACAAAAGCCTACATATTATTCCATTTATATGACATTCTGGAAAATACAAAACCATAGGAATAGAAGACAGATATCTTTTTAGCAAGGACTGGGGCTGGGAGGAAGGGACTGGATACAAAAGGACGTGGAGGGGCTTCCCTGGTGGCGCAGTGGTTGAGAGTCCGCCTGCCGGTGCAGGGGACGCGGGTTCGTGCCCCGGTCCGGGAAGATCCCACATGCCACGGAGCGGCTGGGCCCGTGAGCCGTGGCCGCTGAGCCTGCTCGTCCGGAGCCTGTGCTCCGCAATGGGAGAGGCCACAACAGTGAGAGGCCCGCGCACCGCAAAAAAAAAAAAAAAAAAAAAAAAAAAAGGACGTGGAGAAAATTGGAATGATGAAAATGTTCTGTGTCTTGTTTGTGGTGTATATATTTGCCAAAACACATCAAACTCTACAAGTAAAAAAGGATGTATTTTATGTTTGTAGATTATACAGAATAACGTGACTTAAAAAAACCTTCAATCTTAAATTCCCAATTAGAGTTTGAGATGTCCTAGGTAATTTTATTTCTAGCTTCCTATGTAACTTTTTCCTTTTTATAGTAGCAGCAAATACCAAGGACTTTAGTTATTAGATTTTTATAACATGTCTGAGATATATGGCAGACACTGCTACATCTATTTTATATGTGGGAAAATAGAGGCCCAGTGGCATCCAATTACTTATCCACATTAATGGTGTAATGGTGACCAGAATCCAGGTCCCCAGACTCAAAGACCAGTGCTTCTCACATATATTAAATACCATTCCTCAAATAGCAACCCATCTTCTTTATAATTAGCAACCAGTAAATAACCATTTTCCCATTTCTAATAATAAAAACAAGGATAAATGGGTCTTAAAAAAAGAAAGAAAAAGTATCCAGAATGTAACACCTCCAAGGAGGCTTAATATTTATAGCTTTGTGGGAGGTGAATAATAATATCTTAACAATAGAACAGTTCTTTACAGTTTATAATGCACTTTCATGTTTATTATCTTATTTGATCCTCACCAAAACTCCACAAGGAAGGGAAGATATGGTTATCCTCATTGTTTAGATGAGTAAGCTGAGGTTTAGGGAAATTTAGTGACTTATCCAAGGTCACAGGACAGGGGTTTAGGCTCAAAATCTGTTACTTTTCCCAGTACCTCCCTCGTTAGTCCATAAATATTGGGTTGGCCAAAAATTTCGTTCGGGTTTTTCCGTAAGATGGGTTTTCATTCGGGAAAAACCCAAATGAACTTTTTGGACAACCCAATACTTTATTATCATTAGCCAGAGATAGTCTGAATTTCAGACTCAGAAACAAATCAGCTTGTAAATGCCCGAAAGATTCTAGGAACTAGCAAGGGTATTTTGAACTATTTAAGGAGAGGTAAAATTTTATGCTGGGAGAAAAATGTGGTAGAATTTATGAATATTAAAAGATGTCCAATGCACTGTTTTTCCCTTCCATTCCTTCTCCTCCCCTTCCTCTCCTTTTCATACTCTTGCTCTCAGAGAACCTTCTCTGAGTTTAATCTTAATGCTGCGTAAATTAATAAAAGTGAATTTACACAAGTAAGGATACCAACTGTGGGGACTTAATTGTACTACACAGTGTTTTATATATATGGTGGGTACTCAGAAAGTGTGGCACTGGCTTCAGAAGTGATATTCTGGGAGCACACAAGTAGAATCTGTTTAGAATTTGATGTCTTCCAAGTATGTACAGTTATACTCTCAATGGCTTGTGGCTTAGTATTCTCACCAAAAATTGCTTTTCAAAATTGTGGTACGTATAGTTTTCTTGTAAAGGAAGCAACGCTGTGATTGTAACCATATCTTAAAGTCTGAAAAATTTCCTAGAGAGTACTCACTATTATTCTCTTTCATTTCACAAGAGGACTTAAGTCTTCTTCTTAACAAAAGAAAATATATGAAAGATTTCTAATCCAGCAACCAATACCTACGTGTATTTGTATAGATAGGCAATAGTTTTAATAGTTCTAAGGGAATTTACCTGAATGCATATCAAAGAACATAGGAAATGTCATGAAGTTATCCTCTTATTTTCTCTAAAATCAAACACTTTACTTACATAAGAATCCCCCAGAAACACTAAAAAACTATAGGGGCAAGCCAGACTATTCAAAGACACAGTGTGGGGAGAGCTAAGTTTGTGGGTCATAGCGTGTTAGAACTTCAGGCAATAGAGGAAAGGTCTCTGATTTATTATTCCTTAGAAACTGAAAAAACCTTGTTCCTTAATTAAGATATTCCTCAATATCTGATGGGCGGAATATCTCTCTGTTTATCAGACACCAGAGAAGCAAGTACTCCAAGCCTCTGGTTGGGCCAGGTAATAAAGCATATTGGAGGACTTGTTTAACTCCCAGGGATGATGCCCCTCCCAGTCCAGTTTGCTTTCAATGCATACTTTCCTGGTAGGTAAACTCATCACCGATTGGAGTTGGGGGCTATTAGGAGTAGACTGAGACACTAATTGTTAATAATATTTCTTCTCTGAGAAGAAATTCTCTGAGAGTGAATCTTTGAAATCATACTGGAAGTCAATGCAGAGATGGGACTCATCTTGCAAAAATTCATTTTGGAAAGCGAGAAGAAATTTCTTCTGTATGAGAAGAAATTAGGTAATACTATATTTAAAATTCTATAAGCATAAAGCTATAATTTAAGATCATCACAATTATTTCAAAAGCCACAGTTTCATCCCATTTTACTCCTTTTGCTATTGCCTGGGTGTGGTAGGGGTAAGTAAGGACCTCATGTATACTGATTCCTCACAACTCCCTATCCATATTGACAGTGGTTAGACCACACTGATCCTTATGCCATTTACAGCATTTTTATTTAATGGTCACAAATTTATCAGTAATGCACCCATGCCTTACAACATGTGATGGCAGATTCTCTTGCCAAGAGGTGAAATCTATTTCTCAATCTGGGTTAGCCCATGACTTGCATTGGCCAATGAGACATTAGCAGCCACAATGCACACACAGGCTGGAGAGTCACGTGTGCACTGGGGCTTGCTCTCTTGCTGCATTTGGTACCCTGAGAAGACCATGTGAACAAGTCCAAGTTAGCCTGCTGAAGGATAAGAAGCCACGTGGAGGAGAACAGAGGTGTTCTAGCTAATAGCCAGCTAATCGCCGGACTTGTGAATGAGACCATCTGGAACCAGCCAGCCTCCCAGTCAACCTGGCAACTGACTGCAGACACGTGAGTGAGCCCAAGTCAAAGCCAAATGAAGAACCGCCCAGCATAGATTACAAACCCACAGAATCATGAGCTAAACAACAGCTTATTGTTTTAAGCCATAAGTTTTGGGACAGTAATGCAGTAAAGGCTAACAGATACATTAAATTATATTTTATTTGGTGCTACTAAGTGACACACTTAAAGTTAGTGAAAAGCCTAATTGAATCAACGGGCTCTCTCTGGGATTTAACTTTCCTCCTCTGTACTTTAGCTTTTCTAACTTTAAGGAAAGCAATATTTTTATGAAGGTCAGCAGTAATTCTAATTCAAATGTATGTACATACAGTTTTCATATCCTCTTTTCCTCTTTTCTCTCCAACAACTTCACCAGAACCCACTAGGAAGATGATATTTTAATACATGCTGTCTTCAAATAAGAGAATAATATATGTTAAGGGCTTAAAAAACTCCAAAAATGTCATATGTGTGAGGTATCATCATTATTGTTTCACGATGAATAGAGTTATATAATTGCTATCAGAATCAGAATACCCTTACTCCTTCTCACTGAGAGTTTCCTGTCTGTTTAGCAGCACCTGGAACAGTTTCCAGACTTACCTGAGACTTGAAGTAAGTTTCTTGTGGGGTGGCAAGTACATCCGCAGATGCGATGTCTAAATGCATGAGTGTCTGCCGAAAAGAAGGTCGATTGCGAGGTTTACTCTGCCTAAAAGTTAAAAAAAAAAAAAAAAAAAGCTTGTGCATTTGAGAAGTTGTGTCCAGGAGGATAAAGATTTTACTCTACTTTATAAAAAATATTTTTGACTCCATGTGTGGCTATGTCTCAGGCAGTTTTGATGTACTGAAGAGCAAAAGGAAAATGTAATTATGGGATACCTCTAATGATGAACTGGAAATCTCTAGGATCTGTTTTATAATAATTATCCCTTAGGACTGGTAAAGTAATGATAGCTATCATTTACTAAGGCCTATTATTTTAAGATATCACACCAAATTCTTTATTTATAATTTTTAATTAATCATAACACAACAACTCTATGAGTAGGTGTTACCCCCATTTTACAGATGAGAAAACTGATACTTGGATGACATACCCAAAATTACACAGATAAAAAAGGGCAGAGCAAGTATCTGAATCCAAAGTTCTCAAATTCCAAGTCTCCTAGACTTTACACAAAGTAAGGTTATTCACTCCAAATACATGTTAGAGACTTCCTTGCAGTTTTAAATATGGTTTTGAGGAAGAAGGTAAAAGAGAATATTGGGAGAAACATATTTCTTACCATGTCTGCTTCATAAGGATTTTGAATCCATCAGGGCAAGTGGAAGGAACTGGAAGGTGTAGGCTATTGCTTCCAACACCCCAAATAATGGCTGAAGAGTCTACATCTTTGTACGGGATCTCTCCTGTCAGCAGCTCCCAAAGCACCACTCCAAAAGACCTACAGTAGTACCGGGAACAAGTATAAAAGACATTTCAGAAAGACTGACTTGTATTTTAGTTATTCATTTATTAATTTTCAATTGAATATACACCCAGTTTTAAAATTCTAATATTGCTATAGGAAAAATAGAAACAGCCAGGAAAACTCTGAAAAAGAAAATTAATGAGGGGGTAACCAACACTATCAGATATTAAGACATACTATAAGGCTTCAATAATTAACACTGGTGATGAATAGTCAGCCAGAATACTGGAATGGAATAGAAATCCAGAAATAGACCCAAAACATATAGGAATTGAGTATATGAGAGAAGTGACATCTCACACCAGTGGGGAAAATATTGATTATTCAATAAATGCTGTTGGGAGAATTGGGGAAAAAATTAAATTTACACTTCATCTTACATCAAGGTAAATTCTAAATGTATCAAAGATTTAAATGTGAGAAACGAAATCATAAAAATCATCAAAGAACACATGGAAATTTTAAAAAAAGAATCTTAGAATGTTGAAGTCTTTTCTAATTAAGAAATCCAGACGCCATAACAGGAGAGATTGATAAATCAAACTGCTTAAAAGAAAATCTTGGGCTTCCCTGGTGGCGCAGTGGTTGGGGGTCCGCCTGCCGATGCAGGGGACACGGGTTCGTGCCCCGGTCTGGGAGGATCCCACATGCCGCGGAGCGGTTGGGCCCGTGAGCCATGGCCGTTGGGCCTGCGCGTCCGGGGCCTGTGCTCCGCAACGGGAGAGGCCGCAGCAGTGAGAGGCCCGCATACAGCAAAAAAAAAAAAAAAAAAAAAAAAAGAAAATCTTGATGTGGAAAAATCCCTCCACCATAAGAAAAACAACAAAAGTGAAAAGTACCTATAATTTATATACACAAAAGGATAATCTCCTTAATATATAAAATACTCCTGTAAATTGATAAGAATAAAAGATCAGAAAGCTTAGTAAAGGATTAGAGTAGTTCACAAATAAGAAATTACAAATGGTTCATAAATATATGAAAAAATGTACAACCTTATTTATAATATTAGAAGAGGAATGCAAATTAAAACTGCACCTAAGACACTGTTTTTTTACCTATATGGTTGGCAAAAAAATCCCAAAGTTTAACACATTTTATTGCTGAGACTGAAAAAACACTCTTACACATTTCTTTTGGGAACATAAATTGGTGTAATCCCTAATGAGGACACTTTGGTAATAATTACCCAAATTACAAATGATCCCACATTTCTATTTTATCTTATTTACTCTAAAATTACATGCAATTTTAACATATGCTATTTTGTTGGTTTTAAGTCTAAAAGTTACTAGTAGCCAATTTTAAGAATGGAAGAAAAGCAACTATAGGGAAATATACCAGTTTTTTTTGTTTGTTTGTTTTTGTTTTTTTTCTGCCAGGCCACACAGCATGGAGGATCTTAGTTCCCTGACCAGGGATTGAACCTGTGACCCCCATAGTGGAAGTGTGGAGTCTTAACCACTGGACCTCCAGGGAAGTCCCAAGGGAGATATACCGTTAATAGCAGAGATTTGTAACCTCAGAGGAAAAGTTAATGAAGATTAACTCCCCCTCCAAAAAAGCATAGCCCATCAGGGCTGTTTAATAAAAGGGCAAACAGCCCCATACACCTCAAATAGGTCTAAATCATATAACTGTATCACAGCAAAGTACATCACTGATATACTCAATGATGGTCTGAGTCACCAAGAATAGGTAAACTTTGTTTAACATATTTTATTCAAGAAGGTGAAAATTATGTAGTATATTTCAGAAAGACTTTTATACTAAATGGCTATATGAAGTGAACTTTTAGTTTTCCAGAAAGTTCAGCATATTCTCTGGGAGTCCCCCAAACTGATGACATACTGAATGGATATTCATCCTAATTCCTTCTCCCCCAATCCTTCTTACCAGGTGTGAGGATCATGCTGGGTACTACCTCAGATTATATGAGACTGAAATCAACCAGAAGTGAGTAATACTAAAGAATATTTTGGGAAAGTAGACGTGTTGAAAGAGGAAAGCGCTAACAGGGTGAAAGTGGGAACAGGGTTTCTGGTTGGCACAGATGGCACCACTCACCATATATCGACTTTTTCAGAGACAGGTTCATTCCGTATCACCTCTGGCGCCATCCATGCTACTGTGCCAGCGAAGGACATCTTGGTACTTTTATCACTAAGTTCCTTAGATGTACCAAAATCTGAAATTTTTACTGCATCTGTGTGAGTCACTAAAACACTTTAAAAAGAAATAAAGAAAACATCCAGATCGTTAGTATTAATGAAAATCACGACTAACCGGCAACTGAAGATTTTATTTGCTGCCCCCTACCTTGCAGAATTCAGCTCTCGAGTTCCAGTACTACTGGGGCATTAGCTACACACCACAAACAGCATCATTCATACTTGTGAGGTAGCATAGCATAGTGGGCTTTCTACATCTGGTTTTATCCTGCCTCCACCACTGCTAACTGTGTGACCTTTGCCAATTACTTAATTCTTCTAAGCCAGTTTTCTCATCTGTAAGATGGAGACAATTCAAGTCACAGTATCTTATCCACAATTCAAAAATCTCCAAAAATTCTTTATAAATATTTTTTCATATATGTAAAGCAAACTCAATTTATCCCACTTTGTGCGACTGTCAAAGGTTTTGCTGCAGATTTATGAATGTGGCTGATCATAGGATGTGGCCCCAGACTTCTCTGGGGGTGTAAGATAATGCCCTATATTACATTTCTGAAATCATCTGACTCCAAGAGCTTTGGATGAGGGATTATGGGTCTGTAATAATGGTCTCATAGAATTTTCATTTGAACTAAATGAGGTAATATATGTAAAGCACCCATCTCAATAAACATTGGTTTTCATCCTTGCTGGTCTCAGACAACTCAACAGGAAAAACACTTCTTTTAAAACACTGTTTAAATGATGGCCAACTAAAGTCATGCATGGGACCATGACACAAGGGATTCACTATTATAAAAGGCTAATAAGTATGCTGGGATTCCATTAATGTTGATAAGGAAAAGCAGGAATAAATTTAAGCCTAGGTAGATTCCACACAAGTCATGTTATACTTGTTACAGTAGTGATCTGGGTTGTGACTTGGGGCAAACTTCTTTTGCTAGCCTTAAAGTGAATGAAATCTAGTACCAGTCAAATCCAGAGAATTAGCATCCACACACACTAGACTGAGTTCACTTGAAATAACCTGTTTAGAACTTTAGAATGTTAATGAGTTAGGGTTTCAGAGGCTTAATGATATAGAGACTTAATTTTAACAAGAAGTCTTAATACTCAAATAGTATCAGAATCGAGGCGGCTAGAAAACAGAAAACTTCTCAATCTATCTCCTTCCTCCTCTATGTGAACCAGGAACTTGACATTTGTCCCCCTCCCTGCCAATGTCAGATGGCTCTCTACCAAACAGTTCATTGCTTATGATTGCTTTAGAATACCATCATCCATATCTTAACCCTGGTTTTGTATGTGACATATAAAATTTACATAATTTAGGAATTTTTATTTAATCATGTTAGTCTTGGTGAAAATGCGTAAGGATTAAAATATCATGGGATATCTGAGATAACTGGAGAATTGATGGTATCATATACGCTGAAAATAAAAAAAGTTGATAAGCTCCTAGTAAGAAAAACACTAGAAGCTTCCTCTTCTGTCTCTTTTGTTCTGCTCATTATGGGACCTGTTAGTATGACAAGAGGGAATAGACTAGAAAAGATACAACATTGGGACTTTTGTGAAGTCTTCTGAGACAAAGTTGGGGTCACACAGCCTAAAGATTTAACATAGGTAATGAAATCTCTCTTTACAGCAGATTGACCTTTGTCTTCTCAGTGTCAGCTTGGAACCCAAAGAGGCCAGGGCTGCTGGAGGTTCGGGATGGTACTGATAGCAGAGGGAAAGACTTACTGGATAACAAACTTATTGCTCTAATTTTTATTTTTTATTTTATTTTTTTAAAAGATTTATTTTATTATTTATTTTATTTATTTATTTTAGACTGCATCAGGTCTTAGTTGCAGCACTTGGATCTTCACTGAGGCATGTGGGATCTTTCGTTGCGGCGTGTGGGCTTCTCTCTAGTTGTGGAGTCTGGGTTTTCTCTCTCTAGCTGTGCCGCGCAGGCTCCAGGGCATGTGGTCTCTAGTTTGCGGCATGCAGGCTCTCTAGTTGAGGTGCATGAGCTCAGTAGTTGTGGCACATGGGCTTAGTTGCCCTGTGGGATCTTAGTTCCCTGACCAGGGATCGAACCCGCATCCCTTGCATTGTAAGGCAGATTCTTTACCACTGGACCACCAAGGAAGTGCCTGCTCTAATTTTTAAATGACAAGAGTTAAAGAGAGTAGCATGTGATTTACATATCCTAAAATTTCCTGAATTCTTCCTCTAAAATTAATTTTTTTTTTTTTTTTTTTTTTTTGGCCACTCTGCCTGGCTTGCAGGATCTTAGCTCCCTGACCAGGGATTGAACCTGGGCAGCCACTGGACTGCCAGGGAATTTCCTAAAATTAATTCTTAAGGAGAACAAGGTGGTTAAGAAGGAGGCCATTCAAAGAGGTCTTCGGCAAGTATTTTGTGTACTTCACGTGTGTGCAGTGGATGACAAAAGCAACAGATTGTGTGAAAAATGTGACCAGAAGGAATGAACACTATAATAAAGTTTATTTGCAAGTAAAGCAAGGAGAAGGTTGTTCAGTGAGCTAACTACTAATAATAAACATTGTTGAGAACTATGGTGATAAATAAGAGCTGCTTTGAAGTTGATAATCAAGGACAGATTTGTATCTTCCATGGAGAAGAGGCAGGATTAATTGTGAACCCCTCATCTTCACATCATGAGGGAGAATGCAGTGGT
Organism: Mesoplodon bidens; assembly: GCF_964165515.1. Taxonomy (NCBI): domain Eukaryota; kingdom Metazoa; phylum Chordata; class Mammalia; order Artiodactyla; family Ziphiidae; genus Mesoplodon; species Mesoplodon bidens. The sequence goes on along the minus strand of NC_138161.1, from coordinate 101,274,559 downwards.
CTGTGGTCTAAGTTCTGGGTTCAAGTCCTAGCTCCATGACTTTGGGCTCTGAGTTCTAGATTTTCTTTATAAAATGATATTTGTTATATCTATTCCATACATTTTTGCTAAGATCAAAGCAGATGTGATCATGGATATTTTTAAATGTTGTAAACCATGAAAGCACTATGCAAATATGTTTTTGGAAAAAGATGAATTCTTCTCTGCTTCTCTAAACAAAAATGTGGTGGGAAATAATGAAAATAATGTTTAAAAATAGGAGCTACACTGAAATATACTATTTAATCAATTCCTTTTCTTCCTTCATGCATTTTGGGGAACTGAATAAACATTCCTCTTGAAGTGGTTATTGGTAGCTGAAGAATCACTTTGAAAACAGGTTACTAGAAACAGCTCTGCTTCTCTTAAATAACCAATTTATATTATTTAATGGGCACTGTGAGCCTCATTACTACTCGTTTCCTTCTCTGCTTAGACTCTAGGAAGCTCAAAGCCAAATTCATAAGCCACCTCTAACAACTGTACAGAATCTTATGGCATACATTTTGTGAACAAGCTTTAGTTAACGTTTTTATTTTCTCTTTGCCTCTGTTTCTTATCCACTTTTATCCTGTTGTATACATTTCTGAAACTCAGTTTTTTTAAAATTGGTTTTTTGGGGGGAACACACTAGGAAAACAATAAGTCAAGCCTTCCAGTGGGAAAGTCTGGCATTAATTATCTGAGATGATGGAAAGTGAATACTTTAGTTAATATATTTTGTTTCATAGTTGTACAATTAAAAGGCAACAAAAAGGGAAAACTACTGTCGGTGCCTGGACATATCTGCCATATAGGTAAGTAGGTTAACAATAATCCCCCAAACATGCAAGTAGAGTTATCCACTGTGCTAATTTAAACTGAACTGAAAATATGATGTCCAGAAGCTTCAACTATGGTTGATAAAATTCCATATTTCAAAACAATAAAACAAAATGGCTGAAAAATTAGCTCCAGAACTCACTTAGGTGATTTGAGATCACGATGAATAATTTTATGGAGGTGTAAATAATTCATTCCACTTGCAATTCCTGTGGACCAATCTACTAGCAATCGAGGTGTGATCTTCCTGCCAGCTCGCAAAACCTCATAAAGTTGTCCATGGGCACAGTATTCCATGATGATACAGTAACATGGGGCCTGAGTACAAACACCCCTTTCAAGAAAACACAGACATGTACATGAGTACACACATACATATAAACATATATGTATACATATTTATATTTTAAGAATATTTAATAAATTTAATAATTAAGACCAGTTCTCTGTCCAAATTATTTTAAAAATGCATATAATCTTTCCTGATCCTTAAATTACCATTTAAATCCCTCTAGTCTACATGTTTCTTTGTTATGCACATAGACAATTTTAGTTTGTTTTGTTCACTTTAGATATCTATATGCTATGTTATATCAGTGCTTTTCCTGTGGGACCATTCCATTCTAGGACAAAGAGCACCTTTCTCTGAGACTTGTGTAGGTTGGATATTTTAGATTGTTAAGAATAATTTAAATATCTTCCTTTAAAAATTAAATGGAAAGTTTTATATATAGTGTACAGAGAGAATTCAAATAAAATATTGCTATTTTAACTATTTGTTGAATTTCAAATTACTCAAACTTAAGATAACTAGACTGAGGACCAAAAGAATCAATTTTCTATGTTATAGAGTAGCTGAAAAACATTTCTGTTTAGAACAAAAATAATGTTACACAATGTATTATACACCTATGCAGCCTCTATTTTCATCAATTCCTACATCTTCTATGAAGCCTTTCCTGATTATTCCAGTCTAAAAAAAAATCTATCTCTTCTCTAATTTCCTATGCTACATATTTGTTTTTTATATGCAATTTTTCTCTCCCTGTACAGATTATCGGTTCCTTAAAGGAAAAGGTCTTCAAGTTCTTTTCTTTCTACCACATAGCTTAGAAGTTCACAGCAAGTCCTTGACAAATATTTTTTAACTTCACCTGAAAGTTCTTTGCTGATAAGGCCTTTGAACAAACAAGTACAGAGGCAAGGGGTAGGAGGAAGGATACTAACACGAAAGAACATCCTCTATTTGTCAGGCATGTTTACATGTTAGTTAATTGTCTTATTTAATCTGCCCCAAACCATTGTACGATAGATATTATCTTTTCCATTTCTACAGGTAAAGCTCAGCGAGGAAAACTGACTTGTCCTAGGATCATACAACTAATACATGACAGAGCTGGGATTCGAATCCAGTCTGTCTACTTCAAAGCCCATGCTCTTTCCACTTAACTACGCTACACTGCCTCCCTTCCAGCTTTTAAAAGTTTGTATAGACAAGCATATTGGGGATTCCTATATTAATACTGTTATCCTATAAAAGTGGGAAAATCATATTAGCTCTACTTCACAGTTTTGTTTGAGAATCAGAAAAGAGAAGAAAAATTACCATGAGCAATTCTCTGTGTCTTATTTCTTAATGATACGTATGCCTTCCTCCAAAAGAATATCGTTATTCTACCTACAAGACTCCCAGCTAAAGTCCTCAGCTAGCTACCAATTTATGTCCTATCTCTTAGGCTGCTGTAAGTGCTGAAAGAATTTAGAGGTTGTGACTTGTGATCATGTGAAAGTCTTATAACAATGGCAGATTATGAATAAGTATAATTAGTTTTTATTTTCCCTGCCTTGATGTGCCTGTCAAATACCACAAAGCTATTTCTATTACTCTCCTATCATTTTCTAAGCTCCCCAGAATTCTCATCTTGATTTTTAAAGAAAAAATTTTCTTAAGTTTCTGTTACTTGACTTTCAGGAAACCTCAGTGGAGCACAAGTATACAGCAACAGACAATTTAATTTTTACTACAGAGAAATAATGAATAAGGGCAGAAATAATGTAATGTGCTTAAGAATATCAAAACAAATATTTGTTTGAAACTACTCAGCATCTTACTCAAGTATGTTTTAACTTGTCAAACAAACATTGACACATAAAGGGCCTAACAGCGATATGTTATACACTTTTCATCTTTCTTGACTGACAAATGAGAAGCAATCATTCCATCAGTCCTGTACTATGACAAGGCTTCTTAGTAGCTATAAATAACAGCTCTATAATCATTTCTAATTGCTACCTTTTCTTCCCTTTGGCACTCAATTTCATTAGGAACAGGCAGGTTGGGTTTTCTTAAAAGATTGCTTAAAAATTGGAAGAAAAAGAGAATATAGTATTCCTTTCTTGCACTTCCCTTCTGTACATGGTTCTTACTAACTTCAAAAGAAGCTGAAAGCACAGCAATCAGTATCCTGAGAGATGTACTAAAATCTAATCATGCCTTCATATCTTCCAGACGCTTCTGAATGATTCATTGGCCAAGCAACACATGGCACAGATGGCTGCAAACATAACACTGCACAATGCCTCAAGAGCATGGTGTAATGGGCCAGGGACACAGTCTCACTATTGTTTTCCATGTAGAGGTAAAGACAATTCAAGCATCTTCAGCCTACAGAGTTGGACACCAACAGAGCAATACTTATCCATAATGCTGAAAACTGTATATGCAGGTAAGAGGGTCAGAGGGTAAAGCAGGGAAAAGACTCAGAGGAAAAAGGAAGAAACAAAAGAAAGGAAGGAAAAATCAAGCTTCTTGCACTCATTCTCTGAGGACACATTTCTACCTTCAGTAACCCACGACATCCTGCTAGAAAGCCCTCTTACCTGAGATTCATAGCCTAGTTCACTTCGGGAGGCCAAAAAGCCATGCTCATCTATAGAACATTCAGCGTCTCAAACCTAGCATACCAGTGATTTAAGCTTAAAGTTTAGTTAAATAAAAGGCTCTTCCTTCCATTTACGAGGGTAACCATACTGTAATGATGATCCTCTCAGTGAAGTAAAATGAATGAAAGAAGTGAGCCTCTGACAGACTTGTCTGCTTAAAAATAATCCTCCTATTGTCTTGAGAAATTTATCATCTTGGGAAGGATTATAATTGGTCTCGATAGCATTTTGTTTTAGTTTCACATCCTCCTGGCCCTCCTAGGGCAACCAATAATAGAATCACTACAGCAACTGAAGTTCTCTCCCATGTCCTCTGCAGGGATGTTCCTTCCACAAGGAAATGAATCCAAGGACTTCATTTAGTATCCCAGTTGAATGCTTCTCTTCTTTTCACACTTCTTTCCCTTTCCGTAAGCGGTCTTGTTTGGGAGTCAAAATTCAACCTCAATACACATTTAAACCCACTCTACAAAACTTGTACCCATGATTTCTATTCCTTACTTTGGGGATATATTTCCAATTAGAAATTATTGCATGACATGTTTAGCTTTATAATGAGAGTTTTATTGAGGAAAGGATTCCTCTTGGGGGCTGGAGGAAGTCCCTCCTAGGTTAGGAAAAGGGAATTTATAAGTTATTCTACTTTTAGCTATAGGCTTATTGGTCATACTATTTTCCAGAATTGAAATATATATAAATTCAATATATATTATATAAAAATATACCAAGAATCTCTAATTTCTAATCTTTCCTCCTTCCTAAAGGCTTTCTTTCCTGTTCTTCACCTTTCTTCCTCTTAAGCCACTCATTATTCATTTGTTCAAGCCTAGGGCAAAATTTCAAGGCTGGTAAGAGAAGGAACTCAAGGGAAAAGTACAGGGAGAAGAGATTATACATATTCAGAGCTCAGCACTGCCAAGTTTGGTGCCTTCTACAAATTTACCTCTGAATCTTTCCATTTTGCTAGGGATCCCTGTTAATATTATGAAAATAAGGTACTAAACTAGAAAGATACATTCACATACTCTTGAAAACAACCACTTTGTGAAATAAATATAGCATTTAACTTACTATCATCATTAATTCTACTATTATTAGATTTAGAAAGCTGAGTGTTTGGCATTCCTTGAAAATGGATCTGGCAAAACCTGAGGCAGGGAGAAATACTCTGAAGGTATCTGTTATTACAAGTTAATATTTAAGAACGGACACTAATAGAAACTAGTAAGAAAATACATCTCTATTTACAAGGAACTAATTGTTCTCTGATCACTTCAGATGTTAGCTTTGTTTTCTTAACTGAATTTTAGGATGTTCAGGTTATCTTGAAGTAGCCTCTGTTATCCTACTGATAATGACATTGATTCAGCAGATCTGACTGCTTGGCAGGAATCCACCTTCTCCCTCTCTGTCCCTTCCAAGAAATATGTGCTCTGGCAAAAACAACTATTAAAGACTATAAAATCCTTAAAGACATGATTCTAATATAATAGTTCTTTGGTACCCTCCCAAAGCACCTAGCACAGTGCTAAGTCTGTAGAGTGTTCTTAACATGTCTTTCAAAGCAGGAACTTAAATGTATATACTGGGGGAAAGAAAATCTCTCTATTTCTTTAAAAAAAAAAAAAGCCTTGACCTACTTGAAAGCGATGATGTTAGGGTGCTTCAACTTCCTCAAATGCTTGATATCCGTCTCATTCTGCTCTCTTACTTTCTTGATGGCCACCTCCTCCGCTCGGAACTTGCCCAAGAAGACAGCTCCCTGGGCTCCACTACCCAGCCACTGCAGCTCTGAGATCTCCTCAAATGGCACTTCCCAAGTATCTAGGCACACAAGTGAGAAACAAGCTTAAAGAGATCTCAGTGGCCCCTTGTAGAATGCTCAGGGGCCATTCTACAAGGCCACTCTGAAGGGACCAACTTCACCATCACCCAAAATGACCTCTATCCTTTGTCTCTCACCCGGAAACTCTCCAAAAGATATAACCTTTCTATGGGTCTTGATACCATAGATAAGATATTCACACGTATTAGTTTGTATCAATTTTTAACCAGTGAAATTCAGCAGATCAGAGATCTCCTCCAATATAATCATCTGAACAAAACACATCCTGACACTCCCACAGCCCCACCTCCTCACTTGAAGCTTGCATGTTCAGTCAGTTCACCTATCTGTCTCTACATCACCATCCCTACCCCATCACCCATTATGTGTTGCTTTATTCCTCTTTGAATTTCTAGTGCAGGTTCTCAATTAATACTTGCTGAATGAATTTTCAGTGATACTCTCCTAAAGATCTAATGATGTATAATAATTAAATTAGTATTTACCTTTTATTTAGCACTCACTATACGCCAGACACTAGCATAGTGCTTTAGATCTGTCACGTGTTTAATCCTTACAACAATCCTATAAGTCTGGCCTTATTACGGTTATTTAAAAATGAGAAAACTAAGCCATAGGGTAACCATGCCTTAAGGAACTTAATCAAGGTCACATAATTGGTAAGTGGCAAAACAGGGCCCAGGACTCCAGAACTGGCTTGAGTCCAGGGACAGTGTTTTCTCTATTATACCACATTATCTCTCATGAAGTATTTGGGAGAGAGGGTCATTAGTCATGATATATTTACTCATATAGATGCAGTATTTTCAAGTTTCTGTTTTTCTTAAAGTTTAATTTCTTTTTGCACCAAAAATGTGATAGGGGTCATTTCTAAATGGTGGCATTATTGATGATTCATGTTATGTCATTTATCCTTTTCTGTATTAAAAATTTTAAATCATAAGCCTATATTACTTTTATTTTTATTTTTAATTGAAGTATAGTTGATTTACAATATTGTATTAGTTTCAGCCTATATTATATTTAAATGAATAAAATGCTATTTAAAATAGATCAAAAATTCAATCAATATGTGCTTTAATCTCATGCAACTTAAAAAGACGACTATAATCCATTGATTATACTTTTTGCCAGTGCATTATCACTGCACTGGTCAGAAATGAACATCAAAGAACTAAGAGCCCCATGGAGTGAGGAGAAGATGATGACAATGCTAAAGGTTATGAGAGATTCTTGTCAGATCACCAATCACTTAAAGGCCACTGTTTGCAGAACACTGAACAAAGTAGTGTTGAATCAGCTTTGAAGATATTCTGGTCTTGAAAGCAAATCAACTCACTACTAAGTCAATGAAGCAAGAGCAGAAAGAGTAGAAGGGAACTACATTTCCCTCTTTTCTAATTTTCTTTAACAGAAAAGAAATTCCGTAGATGCTTAATAAAATGTGGTTTCTCATTACAAAGGTTAAAACATGACCTTCAAAATATAAATACATAGAGCAGAAAAAATTATAGTGAGGGTGATTAATAGCATGGGCACTTGTCCCATTCTTCGGGTATGAGCAGTATTAAAGGTTTCTGCTCTACTGAAATTGAATAGATGCTATACAAAAACAAATCTCTCTACAATACAAATAGCTCACAAATATGAAATCACCAAAGAAACAAATTTGGGTGGAAACAGTAAGTTACAGACGACTGCTTTTAGTATCTTTACAGCGTCTAATGACTTTCATCCCTATAGGCTTATTCATGTGGCACACATAGGACACAGGTATTGATGGCACACTTAGTTTTACTCATTAGGGGTCCAGTGAAGAACTAAACACAGTGTCATTTTGACCATTCTGGGGGCTAAATAAAGTACTAGCACTGGATTCTGAGCAAGAACATAACTGGGCAATATTTCTCCAAATAACTCTATAAAAGCCCAATTTTTAATACATAATTACTAAAATTAGACAGTCTTTAGCTGTCTTTTTTTCCTATTTACGCAATCTTTATTTACTGTTAAGTACTAGAAAACATTAGAAAATACTAGAAAAAGCAGAAAAGCACATATTTTATCTGAAATCCCAGCACATATTCAGTTTGCATCTTCTCTTTTAGTCTTTGTTTATATGTATACAGCTATGTCAGAGTTGTATGTGATGTATAATTTTTTCTACTTTTTTCATATTATGTATTCCCCATGTATTTAAAGTTTTTATTATAAGCTTAATAGTTACTTACTGTACCCTCTTACCTTTTTATGTACTTGTGTTTCCACTTTTCTGTTTGCTAAGTTAAATTTGATACTTTTTTCTTTCTTTATATTACTTCCTCATGCTCAATCCTGAGATTAAAGAGTATAGTTTCCTGGTTCTTGGTATACATTCCAAGTTGCTATCCAAAAGGATTTTTCTAGTTTTTGCTGACAGTAGCAAAGTATGAGCAAGTCTCTTTTACTACAACTTTGCCAGCAATGAATGTTGCCGATTATTTTTTGGTGCTAATTTAATTAGGTATAAAATAGTGTTTTATAAGTTTGCACTACTTTAATTGCCAGTGATATAGGATATTTTCTCCACATTTGTTTAATACATCTTCTTTGTATGAATTATCAAATTTATCCCTTGTCCATTTATTTATTAGGGTCTTGCAGTTCTCATAAGCTCAAAGGAGCTTTCTATTTCTTTGGTACATACGAAGAGGCTTTTTACAAAAACATTTTTCTTTTAATTTTACTATGTTTTGAACAAGATATTTTTATAGTTGCTTGTCATTTCCTTTGCAATTTCTTCTACTGCCTAATCTATCTTCTAAGAGTGATCTACAGTTGATTTTTTAAAAGTTTAACCTTTACATCTGAAGTTTATTTTGTTGTATGGTATGAGAACTGACACAAATTAATTTTTTTCGTAGTGCTATTTAGTGATTCAAAAAACAATATGTTAAATAATCCTTTCTTTTTACATCATTTTATAATGTTTATATTGTAATTTACTATATATTTTATAAATAATTCCTATTATTTAGTATTTTTATAAAATGAGAAATAAATGAAGTATTAAAATACAAATGATAGGATGGAGGGACAAGATAGGGGTAGGGGATTAAGAGGCACAAACTACTATGTATAAAATAAATAAGCTACAAGGATATATTGTACGGCACAAGGAATGTAGCCAATATTATATAATAACATTTTTTTATTCTGCTTTTTTTAAAGATTTTTTTTGATGTGGACCATTTTTGAAGTCTTTATGGAATTTGTTACAATATTGCTTCTGTTTTATACTTTGCTTTTTTGGCCGCGAGGCATGTGGGATCTTAGTTCTCCGACCAGGGATTGAACCCGCATCCCCTGCATTGGAAGACGAAGTCTTAACCACTGGACCGCCAGGGAAGTCCCTATAATAACTTTAAATGGAGTATAATCTATAAAAATGTTGAATCACTACGTTGTACACCTGAAATTAATATAATATTGTAAATCAACTATACTTCAATTAAAAATAAATAAAATACAAATTATAAATATATTTGGCACTCAAATACCAAAGGTTGATATTATAATAAATAACAAAAATTTCCTTGACCAACAGTAGCTCACACCTGTGTTAATTCATCTATGTTCAACCAAATCTTAATTGTCCATGGAAAAATAAAGGGGCCGGAATTGGTAATTCAAGAACACAGAGTGTGAAGTAATACTTCAACCACCTTTCCATCAATTTTTTTTTACTAGAACTGACTACCAGAAGTAAAATTGATTCATGTGATTTAGTCCTCTCTGTCCATTTCCAATGTCCTGATCGATATCTAGTAGGGAGTCAAGGAACAAGAAAATGGCAGCAAAAAGAACGTTAGCAACAAGGATATACAAATTGGGGGCCTAGATCACTGAGGAACAAGATAACAAACCTTATAATGATGGAAACTGGCTGTGCTCCCTCCAGGGTTAGTCCCAGACTTTCTGCTGCTTTTACAGCTGTCCCATTGGTACTCTTCCCCAGCTTTTATCTTCTCTCTGATTCATCACTATGACTACTATCTTAATTCCAATATCCACCATGATCCCTAGGACTGAGAAAAAGCCACATGCCCACTCACTTTAACACATAAGTTCTCCTTTGTTTATTCAGACAAATCTATGACAATACTTGCTTTGAGACTGGGAACTATTTGGCAATAAAAGATTTCACATATTACCTTACTTACGCTTCACTACCAACATACTAAATGGGAGATGAAGATATCATTAAAAAATTTTAATCAAGTGAAATTTCCTCATAATACCAAATGCGGGGACACATCTGTTATATGTACTATCCTTTGGTTGACTGTAATCCAGGATTAAAGATTAGCTCCATGATCCCAGAGCTGACGAGAAAAAAACTACACTTAGTTTCAGGCTAGTGAATCTCTTCTACAGCCCACGGCAACACCTGCTCACGGTATGATATCCTGTCATTTGCTGAAGAGCTGGGCAGCTGCCTACCCTTGTAAGCTTAAACTGACCAAGAATGTGTCTTATTTGTTCCTGAAATAAGCCTTTCTGAAGGTCACATAATCAATCGGAACACAAATTAAATACAAGGTTACAGAACAATAAAGAGTTTTAAAGACTTCTTTTAACAGACATAAGATGTGTCTGTTAGTCTTCTTTATGAGTCTGAACCTCTGCGTTTGGATCCTGAGATCTCCAAATTGCCACCAAAATAATTATTAGACTGGACAAGTTAAGACCCCCAAAACCAAATGAGTTTATCACATAAGCAGATATTAGTAGGTTTTGTAGAGAAGAAGGAACTTCTAAAAAATAATAAATTAAGGGTGGGTGGTTATGGAATGACAAGTGATTTTTATTTTCCTCTTTGGATTTGTCTTTATTCCCAATTTTTAAAATAATAAAACTGTTTAACATAGGAGTCCCCAACTGCTGTGTGACAAGGAACAACTCTTTAATTTCCCTGAAACCTTAAGATCATAGAGGGAAAAAGAGGGTAGAATGTGCAGGGTATGGAGAGAAAACAGACAGACAAAACCTAGGGATTGAGAAAGAATGCTGTGGTTGACAAATCCTGGAAAGTATACCTGGAGTGGACAGATTTACAGGTAAATCCCAATATACTTATGGAGAAGGGGTATAGATGGGGAGTCTGGTATTGGTTTAAGAGAAAGTATTTCAGAGTCAATTTTTAAAAAATTGAAGTATAGCTGATTTACAATGTTGTGTTGATTTCTGCTGTACAGCAAAGTGATTCAGTTATACATATATATATACAATCTTTTTCATATTCTTTTCCATTATGGTTTATCCCAGGATATTGAATATAATTCCCTATGCTATATAGTAGGACAGTATTGTTTATCCATTCTATATGTCATAGTTTGCATCTACTAACTCCTAACTCCTAGTCTATCCCTCCCCCACACCCCCTCTCCCTTGGCAACCACAAGTCTGTACTCTATGTCTGTGAGTCTGTTTTTGTCTCATAAATAGGTTCATTTGTGCCACAGTTTAGGTTCCACATAAAGGTGATATATGGTATTTGTCTTTCTCATTTTGACTTACTTCACTTAGTATGATAATTTCTAGTTGTATCCATGTTGCTGCAAATGGCATTATCTCATTCTGTTTTATGGCTGAGTAGTATTCCATTATATATGTACCACATCTTCTTTATCCATTCTTCTGTCAGTGGACACTTAGGTTGTTTCCATGTCTTGGCTACTGTGAATAGTACCGCTATGAACATAGGGGTGCATGTATCTTTTTGAATTATAGTTTTGTCTGCATATATGCCCAGGAATAGGATTGCTGGGTCATATGGTAATTCTATTTTTAGTTTTTTGAGGAACCTCCATATTGTTTTCCACAGTGGTTACACCAACTTACATTCCCACCAACAGTGCAGGAGGGTTCCCTTTTCTCCACACCCTTCCCAACATTTGTAATTGGTAGACTTTTTGATGATAGCCATTCTGACCGGTGTGAGGTGGTACCTCATTGTAGTTCTGATTTGCATTTCTAAAAGAAAGTATTTCATATCGATAGATGAGTGGAGAAAGACAATGTGGTATATATATATCTACACACACACACACACACACACACTGGAATACTACTCAGCCATAAAAGAGAATGAAATTTTGCCATCTGCAGCAATATGAATGGACTTGGAGGGCATTATGCTAAGTGAAATAAGTCAGATGGAGAAAGACAAATACTGTATGATGTCACTTATATGTAGAATCTGAAAAATACAACAAACAAGTGAATGTTTAAAAAAAAAAGAAGCAGACTCACTGATAAGGAGAATAAACTAGTGGTTACTAGTGGGGAGAGGGGGAAGGGGCAATATAGGGGGAGTGGGAGGTAGAAACTACTGGCTGTAAGACAGGCCACAAGGATGTATTGTACAACACGGGGAAGATAGCTAACATTTTGTAATAACTGTAAATGGAGTGTAACCTTTAAAAATTGTGTTAAAAAATAAAATGAAAATAAAATAAAATAATACCTTAAAATAAAATATCAAAAAAAGAAAAAGTATTTCAGAAAAAGAAAAAATTGAATGCTTGGAAAAAATGGCTAATGGTGACTAATGTCAACTGGTAGTTGTGGAAAAGCTGTCAACAGTCTTGACTAAAATATATGAATACATTTTTAAGGGAGGGTCACAGAATCCAATATTCAGTTATAAAATAAATAAAACAGAATATCATTTCTGGTCCATATCATTCCTTTACAAAATTTCTTGATGAAAGAACTCATAACAACTGATCATTTACATAAGGCTGCAAAGATATGTATCAAAAGCTTTAAAGCAAAAAATCCTTTGAACCCAGCATACCTCTTCTAGTAATTTATCCTAAGGAGTAATCAAGATATGTGCGAAAATTAAGGAATGGACACATGTTCACTGCAGTGTGGCTTATAATCACTGAAAATAGTAAACAAATTATTAAGCAATAGAAGATTGCACTAGAAGTTATCAATGAATTTGGTAAAGTTGCAGGATACAAAATTAATATACAGAAATATGTTAATTTCTATACACTAACAACTAACAATCAGAAAAGGAAATTAAGAAAATAATCCCATTTACAATTGCATCAAAATGAATAAAATAGTAGGAATAAATCTAAGGAGGTAAAGGACCTGTACTCCGAAGACTGTAAGACACTGATGAAAGAAACTGAAGACAACACAAACAGAGGGAAAGATATACCGTGTTCATGGATTGGAAGAAATAATACTGTTAAAATGACCATACTACCCAAGGCAATCAGGAATTCAATGTAATCCCTGTCAAAATACCCATGGCATTCTTCATAGAAGTAGAACAAATAATTCTAAAATTTGTATGGAAACACAAAATACCCCAAAGAGCCAAAACTATCTTGAGAAAGAAGAACAAAGCTGGCGGTATCATGCTCCCTCATTTCAAACTATACTGCAAAGCTACAGTAATCAAAGCAGTATGGTACTGGCACATAGATCAATGGAACAGAATAGCGAGCCCAGAAATGAACCCATAATTACATGGGCAATTAATCTATGACAAAGGAGGCAAGAATATACAATGGGGAAAAGACAGCCTCTTCAATAAATGGTGTTGGGAAAACTGGACAGCTAAATGCAAAAGAATCAAACTGAACTACACCATATACAAAAATAAATTCAAAATGGATTAAAGACTTAAATGTAAGACCTGAAACCATAAAACTTCTGGAAGAAAAAATAGGCAATATGGTCTTTGACATCAGTGTTAGCAATATTTTTTGGATATGTCTCCTCAGGCAAGGGCAACAAAAGCAAAAATAAACAAATGGGACTACATCAAACTAAAAAGCTTTTGCACAATGAAGGAAACTATCAATGAAATGAAAAGGCAGCTTACTGAATGGGAGATGATATTTATAAATGCTATATCTGATAAGGGGTTAATATCCAAAATATTCAAATAACTCATATAGCTCAACATCAAACAAACAACCTGATTAAAAAATGGGTAGAGGATCTGAATAGACATTTATCCAAAGAAGGCATACAAATGGCTATCAGGCACATGAAAAGATGCTCAATATCACTAATTATTAGGAAAATGCAAATGAAAACAACAGTGAGATATCACTTCACACCTGCTAGAATGGATATTATCAAAAAAACAACAAATAACAAGTGTTGGCCAGGATGTAGGGAAACGGGAACCCTTGGGTACTGTTGATGGGAATGCAAATTGGTGCAGCCACTGTGGAAAACAGTATGGAGATACCTCAAAAAACTAAAAATAGACCTATATATAAAACTACCATATGACTCAGAAACTCCACTCCTGGGTATTTATCTAAAGGAAACAAAAACAGTCTTTAGAGACCTAAATGTAAGACCAGATACTATGAAACTCCTAAAGGAAAATATGCAGAACACTCTTTGACATAAACTGCAGCAGTATTTTTTTTTGATCTGTCTCCTAAAGGAAAGGAAAGGAAAACAAAAATAAACAAGTGGGACCTAATTAAACTTAAAAGCTTTCACACAGCAAAGGAAACCACTGACAAGACAAAAAGATAACCCACTGAATGGGAGAAAATATTTGCAAATGATATGACTGATAAGGGATTAATATCCAACATATATAAATAGCTCATACAATACAACATCAAAAAAACAAACAACCAGATTTAAAAATGGGGAGAAGAACTGAACAGACATTTTCCAAAGAGGAAAAGAAAATGGCCAACAGGCATATGAAAAGATGCTCAACATCAGTAATTAACAGGGAAATGAAAATCAAAGCCACAATGACATATCACTTCACACCTGTCAGAAAGAATGGCTATCATCAAAAAGAACACAACAAATGTTGGCGAGGATGTGAAAAAAAGGGAACCCTTGCTCACTGTTAGTGGGAATGTAAATTGGTGCAGCCACTGTGGAAAACAGTATGGAGGTGTCTCAAAAAACTAAAAATAGAACTACCATATGACTGAGCAATTCCACTCCTGTGTATATATCAGAAAAAACCAAAAACACTAATTTGAAAAGACACATGCACCCCAATGTTCATAGCAGCATTACTTACAATTGCCAAGATATGGAAACAACCTAAGTGTCCATCAACAGATGAGTGGACAAGATTGGATACACACACACACACACACACACACACAATGGAATACTACTCAGCCATAAAAAAGAACAAAATTTTGCCATTTGCGGCAAATGGATGGATATGGAGGGCATTATGCTAGTGAAATAAGTTAGAGAAAGACAAATACTGTAGAATATCACTTATATGTGGAATCTAAAAAATACAACAAACTAGTGAATATAACAAAAAAGCAGACTCACAGATATAGAGAACAAACCAGTGTTTACCAGTGGGGAGAGAGGGAGGGGTGGGAGAGTGGGAGGTACAAACTATTCAGTGTAAGATAGGCTCAAGGATGTAATGTACAACATGGGGAATATGACCAATATTCTGTAATAACTGTAAATGGAAAGCAATCTTTAAAAATTGTATAAAAAATAAAAAATTAAAAAAAAACAAGAAAAAACACTCTTTAGAAAAGATATCTGCACACTTACATTAACTGCAGCATTATTTACAATAGCCAAGATATGGAAGCAATCTAAGTACCCGTCGGTAGATGAATGGACAAAAAAGGTGTGGTGTATACACACACACACACACACACACACGCAATGGAATATTAGCCATAAAAAAGAATGAAATCTTGCCATTTGTGACAGCATGGACAGACCTAGAGGACACTAAGCTAAGTGAAATAAGTCAGATGGAGAAAGACAAATACTATATGATTTCACTTAAATGTGTAATCTAAAAAACAAAACAAATGAACAAACACAATAAAACAGAAACAGAGTCATAGATACAGGGAACAAACAGGTGGTTATCAGAGGGAAGGAGGGAGGGGGGAGGGGAGAAATAGGTGAGGGAGATTAAGAGGTACAAACTTTTAGTACAAAATAAATGAGTCAAGGGTATGAAATATACAGTGTGGGGAATATAGTCAATAATTATGTAACATCTTTGTTTGGTGACAGACAGTGACTAATCATGGTGATCATTTTGAAATGTACAGAAATGTCAAATCACTATGTTGTGTACCAGGAACTAATATAGTGTTGTAGGTCAATTATACTTCAAAAACAAACTCACAAAAAAAGAGATCAGATTTGTGGTTACCAGAGGTGGCGAGCGGGGGAGGGGGAATTGGATGAAGGCAGTCAGAAGGTACAAACTTCCAGTTATAAGATAAGTAAGTACTAGGGATGTGGTGTACAACTTGATAAATATAATGAACACTGTTTATGTTAATGCATGAAAGTTGTTAAGACAGTAAACCCTAAGAGTCCTCATCACAAGGAAAAAAACAGAGGATTACTTAATTACAATTACTTAAACTGTGTATGTTAATACAATTTAATATTATGCAGCCATTAAAAATGATGCTGAAAAAGTATACTTCATGATACAGGAAATGTTCACAGTATGAAGTAAAAAAGTGTTACAGAACAGCATGACTTTTTTTAAGCACACATACACACATGTATAGACTAACATAATATATACCAAAAACACTAATGGTGGTTATTGTCATGAGATTGGGGATCATAGATTATTTTAATTTTTGGGGGGGAACTTGTATGTTCCAAAATTTCTATATATATTACTTTTGTTCTCAGGAAAAATTGTTTCAACAATATAAATGAAGTTATAAAGGACACTAGTGCCATGTGTTCTCTTTACTTCAAAAGCATAAGGCTTGAACTGGAGTATATGAATATACATACTACACAATGATGGGAGTTAAAATTTTACTTTTTAAAAAGCTGTGGGAGGGGCTTCCCTGGTGGCACAGTGGTTGGGAGTCCGCCTGCCAATGCAGGGGACGCAGGTTCGTGCCCTGGTCCGGGAGGGTCCCACGTGCTGCGGAGCGGCTGGGCCTGCGAGCCATGGCCGCTGGGCCTGCGTGTCCAGAGCCTGTGCTCCGCAACGGGAGAGGCCACAACAGTGAGAGGCCCACATACCACACACACACACACACACACACACACACACACACACAAAATCTGTGGGGTCTCGAAATAATAATGTTTCTCAAGAATGGTTAGATATTTTGTTCTTTCCTCAAAATGTGAGCTTTCTGTGCCTGACTGTAAGATAAAAAAATTCCTTTTTACTACTACCTAAGGCAGGCCTGCAATCTTCAGGGGCAGTACCATGTGGCTTCTGTCTGGTTTTGAATTAGTCCAGTGACCATCAGACTTTTTGACTGTAAGAACTGTCAATAAAATTTTTGAATATGCACTCACTATGTGATTTATTTATAAATTATATACCTGTAAAACTTTATTAAAATACCAAATATATATGAAAACATGCATGAATATAGAAATTTAAAATGATGAGATAAAAGTAACAGAAGCTCTAACATCTTCTTCCTCACAACGTCATGGATTGTCTTATATGTACTCTACTCTGGACACCACTGGACTGTACAACCACAAAAGGTGGGCTTTGACCAAAAAAGACCAACCATATGTCAATCTGTTCCATTCAGAAGGTCTATAGGAAATTGATATGGGGTATTCTTCTGGCACTAGGTCTTTAATTTATCAAAGGTTATCCAGTTAATGGTGGTAGTGTGTTTACACAGGAAATATCTTCCAGGTCCATACTCTAGCTTACCTTGCTGCTGCAATTTGTAATCAGTGGAATATGCCTTCCCAATGATATTCCATACAGGCCTTAAGCATCCAAATAGTCCTTCAAGAAACCCACCACTGCCGCTGCCCGACCTGCTGAACTGAATCTTGATGTCTTCAGTTCCACTCGTGCCCTCTCCATCCACAGTGTTGCTGTTCCCGTGAGACATGGCCATCTCTGATTCATCTTGTTCCCTTAGCTGAAGAACGCTGTTCTCAAACTGGTCCCTGGAATCCTCGCTTACGCTTGTCAACACTGTTGTGGCGATGGGGCTGTTCATGCCCTCAGTTAGCTCTGTTTGCACCACCCCCTTTTCCTGCTGGTCCTTAAGAAGCTTGGGTGAAGGGTGGCTTCGCATAGGTGCGATGTCATCTTGTAGTCCATTGAAGGTGTTGTTTTCACTCAAAGGCAAGTGTGGGGAAGAGGAGCAGCTCAGGTGCTCCTGAGGGTTGGCCATCGTGCCATGAGTGTGCCCAGGGTCCTGAGAGGACACTCAGAGGATCATTAGGAAAGAGTTCTGATGTAAGAGGGGGCTTCAGAACCTGGGGAAAACAGGAGGAGGTCGTGAGATCACCCTTTCTTTAGTCATCCACACCACTACACTTCCATTTATAATAATAAAAACATTGAAACAAGGGGGATTGATTCAACAGTGGTGTTCATCCACATGAAGGAATACTGTGCAGCAGTTAAAAATCATGTTGTAGAAGAGTATTTACTAACATGAGAAAATGTTCATGACATATTAATATAAAAAGTAGGTTAGAAAAATATATACAGTGTAAGCCATTTAAATTTTTTATTATTTAAAAGGATACACAAACACATATACAAGAAAAAAAGACTGGAAGGATACATCCAAAGAATTAACAACAGTTAATTCTAGGTGGTTAGATTTGGGAGGGATTTATGTTGTTGTGTTTTTCGAGATATTCTAAGCATTTTGCATTAATATGTTTCTATAGACTGAATGGTTGTGTCCCCCCAAAATTTACATGTTGAAACTCATTTGTGATGCTGTTTGGAGGTGGGGGCCTTTGGGATGTGATTAGGTCATGATGGTGGAGCCTTCATGAATGGGATTAGTGCCTTATAAAAAAGACCCCGGAGAACTCCCTTCCCTCTTCTTCCATATGAGGACACAGTGAGAAGATGGCTGTCTATGAACCAGGAAGCAGGCCCTCACCAGATTATCAAATCTGTGAGTGCTTTGATCTTGGATATCTCAGCTCAGCCTCCAAAAAACTGTCAGAAGTAAAAATGTTTGTTGTCTGAGCCATCTAGTCTGTGGTATTTTTGTTATAGCAGCCTGAACAGACTAAGACATATATATTATTTTTATAATCAGAAAAAAATTGTTTCCCTTCCCAAAGGTATAAATATATTTTTGTTAGAAACTACATTCTGTGTTATTATAAGTCACTGCTGATATCTTCTGTTTGCTTTAGTGTCTTGTCCACTGGCACCTTTCTTTACTTTCTAAGGCATTCATTAAGGCATGTAGATAAACGTCTTGTGTATGTGACAGATAAATTCCTAAGATGTAAATTTTGTTTTACTGTACTGCACCAAATCTGGAGCAATGTGACCAAGCTGCAGCTCTTTAAACTTATTATTTGCTTCTGATCTGTCCATTAGCACCAATTTCTCAGAGCCACCTACCCCCTGAAAATAAAGACATGGAATTGTTCTAGATTCACCAGATCATGCAAAATCAATCTTAAACTTATTCAATGTATGTCTCTTATCAGAAATTTACTTTCTTTGCAAATCCCTATATAATAGTCCTTCCTTCTTTCACTTTGTATTAAGCATCAAGGATGTGCTAGAGGCCAGGGGATAAAGATGAGCTCGCAGAAGGGGCAAAAGACAGACCAACAAAGATTGACTGTACACTGCTTAACCAAGTGCTCTGGGAGCACAGAGAGGGGGGATAGTTTCAGGGATAGCTGCCCAAAGGTGGTAACTATTGATCTGTTTGAAGGAAGTGTAGAAACTCACCGGGCAGGCAGGAAAGGAGTGAGTGAAAGAAGAGGAAGAGGGTACTACAGGTTTGGAGAAAGTGTGAACGAGGGCATGGAGGGATGAAAATATGGAACAGATGAGATATCTTAGTGGCTGGAATGTAGGTTATATGTATATATACAGAGAAAGATAAGAATTGGAGAGAGTCAGGGGCTAGATTGTAAGTATGCTAGGCTAAGAGATTTGGATTTTATTCTGAAGGTGATGGGGAGCCACAGTATCCTATATTGGGGGTTACAAATAAAAATAGACCATTCTTATGTTATTAATTTCTCATCTTCATTACTGAGACCAGGGATTGCTAGGGAAGTGAGACTAGGCATTCCAGGTAGTAATGGGGAGCAGCAGGAGATAACTCTTGTAAAAGGTGGGCCAAGGTCAGAATACAGTGGACCTGTATGGCAAGCTAAAGTTTTTAGATTTTATCCTCAAGACAACAGAGAGTCATCAAGGAATTTTAAGCAAGGGAGTGATTTGGTCAGATTTGTAATTTAAAATCATACCCATAGCAGTAGAGGTTGGATTGAAGGAGAATGACTGAAGGTCAAGATATCAGTTAGGAGGAAGAGACCAAGTAAGAAATGATGAGGACCCGAACCAAGGCAGTAGCAATGGCAATGAAGAGGAGGGGACAGGTTTAAGAGGTAAAACTGGTAAGACTTAGTGACTGATAAAACATGGGGGTGGGTGAGGAAAAGGACAGGAGAGGAATACTTTCAGATAACTTACCTGGGATAATGGATAGATGGACAATGTCATTAACTGAGATATGAAATATCAGAAGAGATGAAGTTTTACAAAGAAGATAATTAGCTCATAAATGCAGACAGTTTAATGCCTACTGTGTGTTTCATTCACTGAACCAGATTTTTATTTATGTTATCTGATTTTAGAGACACTTTAGGGACTTCCCTGGCGGTCCAGTGGTTAAGACTGTGCGCTTCCACTGCAGGGGGAACCGGTTCCACCCCTAGTCAGGGAACTAAGATCCTATGTGCCGCGCGGTGTGGCCAAGAAGGAAAAACAATAAAAATAAAAAGACACTTTATAGAGAGGAATTTAAAGAGAATTATACATGGGAGCTTCTTTAGCTCAGGGATAGAAGTATCAAAATAATACAAAGGTGAACCCAAGTTAAATTTAAAACATTTTTATTAAATGCATGCTAGGAGCAGTACCAAGTTAAATTAAAAATGTTTTTATTAAATAAATGCTAGAACCACGCACTAGGCTAGGTTCTATGGGTACAGGACATTACTATTACCATTACTACTTTTTTTTTTTTGCGGTATGTGGGCCTCTCACTGTTGTGGCCTCTCCCGTTGCGGAGCACAGGCTCCGGACGCACAGGCCCAGCGGCCTCGGCTCACGGACCCAGCCGCTCCGCGGCATGTGGGATCCTCCCAGACCGGGGCACGAACCCGTTTCCCCTGCATCGGCAGGCGGACTCTCAACCACTGCGCCACCAGGGAAGCCCACCATTACTACTTTTAATGGTAAGGAAGACAAAGGGCTTTACAATTTACAGAGCCCCGTTTACATAATCAGCGATGTGATTACTCTCCAGAATAAAAAAACCAACAATCCGATTTGTAGTGTTTGCCAATTTCCCTGGTATAAATACTCCCACCAAGGCAGATTTTAAGCTAATAACAACAGCTTAACAACCTGCTTGCAAAGTTACTAAATATTTGACAGCTGGCTCTTAGAAACTGGCATATAAACCAGCACCAACTCCATAATCTTTGTGAGAGTGTCATTTTCATTTGAGAGAAGTAAGAAACTTCTAAGGCAACATATTGAGTAAAAGCGGTAGAGCAGGAATTAAAATCTAACTCAGAATTCAGATTCTCAAATTCCCTTGCCTTTTTTTAATGACAAGGCACCTCTTATGATAACCCTTCACTTTCTTAGAGTACTTTTCCTGTGACCTTGACCTAAACACCTGACTGCCTGTTTAAGGAAGCCAGAGCATGGAATGGCTATCCCTGTTTTTCCCAGAAGGACACGGAGGCCTAGAGAGAGGTATATGCCAAAGGTCACAGAGCCAGGACTGAATACCTTTTTTTTTTTCCTAATTCCAAACTCTCTCCTATACCATGTGGTCTCTGTAAGACATAGTTTCTTCTTTTCAAAGCTTATACACTACTTAAAGAGTTAATAATTACACCGAGGGAATTACCTCTTGCCCACTCCCACCCCCATGACATACGAGCCATATTCTGTTCTACAGGCTGTGGGAGAAGGGGAACAAGAATGGGGCAGGAGAAGGTAGACTGGGCTGACTGGACTTGAGGCGAACCTTTGCAAGGAAGATGTGTTTGAAACTGACAGAGGAAAGAAAGTCAGGAAAGAACAAGAGCATTAGCAGAGGCAGGGAAAAAAGGACGAGGGCATGTGTGGGAGGGCTGATCACCTGGAAATAATGAAAGAGCCAGCTAAGGTTGGAGAGTAGTGTGCAATAAAGGTAGCTCCTTCACATACGGGCTCTGAAAGCTCATGAAATAATGCAGATAATTCTTCCCTTTAAACAAATCAGAAAACTTTAACTGTTTGAGGTTAGGTTCAGAGGGACTTAAATTCTAGGGCATGGAGAAATTTAGGGGCTGGGAAGCTGCCTGGGACTCTAATGTTGGGGAAAAGAAAGAAAGAAAGAAAAAGAAAAGCTGCAACCCTTCGCTACAGCAACAGCTGTTTGCTGAGTTGACCGCCATTCCCCACCCCAATCCTCTCCACTTCCTTCCTTTTTACTCATCTCTAAGCTCTGACATTACTGATCCCCTCATTTTGCTTTCTTGCTGACCTCCTGCCACAACCTTGAGCTGCCTCTTGCCTTTGGCCTCTCTGACCTTGCTCTGCCTGATCTCTTTCAAGACTGCTGACTTCATATTTTCAGACTTGGCCACTGCCTTAGTCAAGTTGCTTCCAGTCTGTCTTTGCCGTTGGGATCCTTTACAGCACAGGGCATATATTATGCTGTTGGCTCACATCAGACTTGATAATGCAAATACCCAAATGTATATGTGAATGTCAGCCAAACACCTATTTGTGCAATTTGTTCTTTGAACCCAACTACAGGATTTTATATTAATTCCTGGTAAATCTGCATTTTGTCCATTTTTATTCTGAGTTTCTTCTCCCTGATGACCTCATATTGAAATGAGCTCATATACAAAAAGTTAGAAAAACATGTGTTTGCTTTGTAATCTCTTCCCATTTCTTTTTTCTTTTTTTTTTTTTTTTTTGGCCACGCCTCAGATCTCAGTCCCCTAGCCAGGGGTTGAACCCGGGCCATGAAAGTAAAAGCACCGAATCCTAACCACTAGACCACCAGGGAACTCCCATCTCTTCACATTTCTAAGAGGTTAATGGTATACATGAAGTAGACCTGTTCACACAGGCACTGGGAATGAGTCTAAAGAAGAGAACTTCAGCATGGTCATCACATTCAGTTTGATATTTAAGACATCAAGGAATAACAGGACCTTCAAGGAATATAGTCCAACCCACCTGTTTTACATATGAGAATCAAATCCCAGAGAGATTGCTGACTCGCTCAATACAACTAATTAGTGTCAGAGACAGAATGAGTCCTCTTTCTTCAACCTATGATCTTCCTCTAGTCTGGTTGTTTATTCAGACAAACAGAAACAAATAGCCATGATAGCATGACCACTGATGACAAAAACGATAATAATTCACTGTGCTATTCTAGGTGCACTAAAACCACACCCAAAGAAACACAAGCATCCATTTAGAGGGGTGGCCCTGCACCTGTTAACAGAGGAGTGAAGGGCACCCAGCTATTGGTGATTCAGTGGCTCTGAGAGCGGGCAGAGGTGATGGAAACCTCAAGGTGTGCATAGAGATATGTAGTCAGAGAGGCTTTCCTCTGCTCACCAAGAATATCAAGACCAATCGCAACCAACAAATGCAGAGAAATGGAGAAGCACAAGAACAAAGGGAAAGAAATCATCACCATGGCTATATTCAAACATGATCAGAGCTGACTCTACATGTAAGAGTGTAGGAGGATAAAAATATCTAAATTTTACCTGTGTTTGTACGTACACCCACGC
The DNA here is from genome assembly GCF_964165515.1 of Mesoplodon bidens. Taxonomy (NCBI): domain Eukaryota; kingdom Metazoa; phylum Chordata; class Mammalia; order Artiodactyla; family Ziphiidae; genus Mesoplodon; species Mesoplodon bidens. The sequence goes on along the minus strand of NC_138161.1, from coordinate 101,251,077 downwards.
ACTGCCACTGCACAGTGAAGGAGCTGGTAGGTGGAACCTAAGGGAACACAAGCAGCCCCACCATCTCTGCCTCTGTCTTTGTCCTCTCAATTCCTCCCTCTCTGTCCAGATTTGGTTCAGGTACCCTTTTGGGAACTGACTGTTTGGATATTTTAATTCATGAGAAGTCAAAGCTAGAATTCATTAGAAGGGGATAGAAAGGAAACGAGGCAAGAATTTTAAACACTGAGAGTCAAATGGAAAAAGATAAGGAAGAGCAGAGGGGCAAAAGGGCAAGGTTGGCGTGTCACCCTTATCAGTAGGAAGCTCTATGGGCAAGGCTGCAGGTGAGGTGATGCTGCTGCTTCCCTTACAAGGGCTCCTGAATCTGCCAGGAGCACAAGGTAGTGCTTCCGTCTCTGCCCTTTGGGAACACTTCCCTTGCCCTCAAAAGGAGGAAGTGGTTTGTGAAAAATTAGTAGGCAAGGGCTGGAGACAGCAGCAGATGTGCATTTGCCAGCGCACTGCCAATTTCTGGAAATTACCTTGGCTTCATGCCAAGATGGGTTCGGCACAGAGAAAAAGACGAGTGGAAGAGGTCATGTGGCCGAATGGCCCTTGAGTTCTTGTGTTTTTATTATATAATTCAATGTCCCCAAGTTGCTAATAGAGGATAATTCTATAATAGATCAGATTTTGAGTTTTACATCATAAATATGAATAAATCAAAGATTTTGGAAAATTTTGCCTCACAAAGTTTTCAGTATGACTAAAATTGAATAAAACTTGAAAGTAAGCTTTATTGCTGAGATTTCTTGATTGATGCTCACCTCTTCCAAAGCTGTCTTATCATTACTCGGCATTTTCTTTCCTTAAAATGAACACAATGCTGCTATCCTAACTTTCTGGTTATTTCTCTAAAATTCACATAGCAGTATTTAGAGCACAAGTGAGGTTTCTGCTGTTAGGGCATCATTCCCATTTTAAAACTGGGATTAAGTTACTTTTTCATAGTAATCACATAAAAAATGATCTTTCTAGGATAGAGGTCTATCACGGAGATCTTGATTTGAAATTAAAAAAAAATTAGATTGCTTTTTCTAATGGAATTGCAAAATTAATCAGATCAGAATAGTGGCCTACAATTGCGCCTTTACCCCTAACTTGCTCTCCTAACTGTGAACCCTCTACTGAAATCCCTATTTGAAAGGACAATAATAACCTCACATCAACCAAATCCACCGACCTACCTTGTCCCATCTTCTTTTTTTTTTTTTTTTTTTTTCTTTTTGCGGTACGCGGGCCTCTCACTGTTGTGGCCTCTCCCGTTGCGGAGCACAGGCTCCGGATGCGCAGGCCCAGCGGCCATGGCTCACGGGCCCAGCCGCTCCGCGGCATATGGGATCCTCCCAGACCGGGGCACGAACCCGTATCCCCTGCATCGGCAGGCGGACTCTCAACCACTGCGCCACCAGGGAGGCCCCCATCTTCTTTATAACATTTCATCCAATAATCATGCATTCAGAAATATTGATTCAGTGTCTACCATGTATCTATATTTTTGGTTAAGATTATGAATGTTTCATAATATTAAAGTATGCTGGAGCCAGCAAAAAATAAAAATTACAAACAGGCAACCTCCATGTTGACAGATTACTTAATGAATATTACTACCTATAAATACAACTATGACTAAAGTTAAAATAACTTTATAATGTAGGTTTTAAAGCAACTGACAAAGGATTAATCTCCAAAATTTACAAGCAGCTCATGCAGCTCAATAACAAAAAAACAAACAACCCAATCAAAAACTGGGCAGAAGACCTAAACAGACATTTCTCCAAAGAAGATATACAGATTGCCAACAAACACATGAAAGAATGCTCAACATCATTAGTCATCAGAGAAATGCAAATCAAAACTACAATGAGATATCATCTCACACCAGTCAGAATGGCCATCATCAAAAAATCTAGAAACAATAAATGCTGGAGAGGATGTGGAGAAAAGGGAACACTCTTGCACTGTTGGTGGGAATGTAAATTGATACAGCCACTATGGAGAACAGTATGGAGGTTCCTTAAAAAACTACAAATAGGACTACTGTATGACCCAGCAATCCCACTATTGGGCATATACCCTGAGAAAACCATAATTCAAAAACAGTCATGTACCCAAACGTTCATTGCAGCTCTATTTACAATAGCCAGGACATGGAAGCAACCTAAGTGTCCATCAACAGATGAAAGGATAAAGAAGATGTGGCACATATATACAATGGAATATTACTCAGCCATAAAAAGAAACGATATTGAGCTATTTGTAGTGAGGTGGATGGACCTAGAGTCTGTCATACAGAGTGAAGTAAGTCAGAAAGAGAAAGACAAATACCATATGCTAACACATATATATGGAATTTAAGAAAAAAAAATGTCATGAAGAACCTAGGGGTAAAACAGGAATAAAGACACAGACCTACTTGAGAATGGACTTGAGGATGTGGGGAGCGGGAAGGGTAAGCTGTGACAAAGCGAAAGAGAGGCATGGACATATATACAGTACCAAACATAAAGTAGATAGATAGTGGGAAGCAGCCGCATAGCACAGGGAGATCAGCTCGGTGCTTGTGACCGCCTGGAGGGGTGGGATAGGGAGGGTGGGAGGGAGGGAGACGCAAGAGGGAAGGGATGTGGGAACAGATGTATATGTATGACTGATTCACTTTGTTATAAAGCAGAAACTAATTTAAAAAAAAAGGAGGATTATAGAATATATAGATAGAACTGTGAACTTGAGCTGGTCCCTGATAACAGCACCAAGTATACAGTAAGCACTCAATAAAAGCTAGTCCCTTTTCTTCTTTTCCTTTCCTGTTACTTTGTGCCTTTCCCCTCTTTTTTTGGGAAATCTATGACTCTCCTTAAGATAAATAGTTCAGGAGAACAGTTGAAATGACCATTGAAATTATTTAAAATTACTATTTAAAATTCAAATTATGTTTTACAATTTGGGCTATAATGCACACTTTCATATTGTTTCCCAATCAACCAGTTCAGAACCTTCTATGCACTTCATCATATAGAGAGCAACACTGTGAGGGGCTAAGAGGGGAACCACTGGACGAAGATAGACCTGGATTCAAATACTAATCATTAACTTGATCTTTCTCTCTAAGCCTCAATTTCGTTATCCATAAGTGGTGATAACAACAGAATCCAACTCATAGAAGAGATTAGATGATTATATGAGATAGTGCATATATAATGCACTTATCTAGCACACAGCAAATCCTCAAGACTTGTTAGCTATCCAAATCTTTAACTAGAAAAGCTAGAATGAAAAGATATATGTCAATATGCTCAATATATATGTGAGATCAAGGGGCATGAAAGGAAGGGCAAAAAGAAGACAAGTGAGCTTTCTTAAAGAAAGTGGGAAAATGACAAAAGTGGGATAAGAGAGAGATAGATCAATATACATAGGAATTGAGGCACATTTAGCTTGTAACGTTCATTTGAAACTATAAATGAAAGCAAAAAGAATCAATAAACAGAGAGATACTGGGTCAAAAGGGCAAATGGAAGATGGAAAACAAGAGAGGAAAATCCCAAACGTATGCAACTTCTTTTTCATATTTAATTTCCTTTGTCTTTAATTACAGCAGTTATTTTTACATTCCAGGTTTCAATTAAATTGAAAGAAAAAGGGAAGGCTCTATGTAGCTATAATATTTGGGAGAATATTAATACTATGTAGTTCTAATATTTGGGAGAAAAAAGTATGTAATTCCCATGGTTTTAACATTGCTATATTAAATTAGGAGATAATTTTATTGATTCAAGAAAGTATCTCTGGGAAAAGACTGCTTATGTTTTAAACAGAAGAGCAATTAGAACACAGGAGAACCACTGCAGAACTGTGTTCCCAAAGGAGAGTATGGAATTTTCTTGCCTAGAGATCGACATGTTTCTACATCACGTTATGTACACAGGAAGACATTCTGTCTTTCAGGAACTGCTTAATTCTACTCTTGTCTCACCCACCTTCCTAGAAACATTATAGTTTTCAGGTAGCTTGCCTTCACTTTCTTTATGAAGACCTCATCCCTAGGTCAAAGTCTAAAAAGTTTGTTGTGGCTCTAGGCCTAGAGAACTTTGTACAATAGCAACTTCCCACAAGCTTAGAAAAATCATAAAAAATAGTCCTTAAGTGATAAATTGAACATTGTAGTAAAATGTGTGCTCTAAATTCAAACTCTCTGGTTTGAATACTGATTCTGTCCATGGGGAAGTTCCTTATCTTTGTGTGTCTCAGTTTTTGCAGTCAAAAACTTGGATAATAAGTGTATCTACCTCATAGGGTTGTAATGAGGACTAAATAAGATAATACTTGCAGAGTGCTTAACATATAACCTGGTACAAAGTAAGCACTTAACAAGGTTTTGCTATTTATACTTTAAATTAATAAACATTCTAAAATAAGAGTGTATTCTTTATTAATAATAATATCCATATTGTTAAAGGAGTAAGATCAAATGAGTACATATATTTTACAACAGTTTTGTCCTTGCTCATTCCAGGGATATAACCATAGAAAAAGGGAAACTTAAAGTTGTCCCAGAGGATGGCTATTTCCATTTTATAATGAAAAGACCATTTATTTCCAAGGAGTTAAGCAGAGCAGCTTAGCCCAGAAATAAGCAATGGCCCCAGCCTGAGGGATTTGACACCACTATTCATTGACCCCAGGTCCTAAGACCACTTTGACCCACTCTCATAAGTCGCCATGCTTTGTCTAGTTTGCAAAAAAAAAGGTTTTTTGGATGTAACTTGAAGAATTATAGATGTTGGGAGATTAATAAACCCCTAACTAGGAGAGAGTACAAGTAGCACGAGTAATTAACTTGATGTTGAGAATAAAAAGATATTTAATAATTACTTCTTAATAACATCATGATATCAACATATTAATAAATATTAATGTTAACATTTGTTTATTATGTCATATGTATCTTCCTTTGTAGACTGGGCATGATTCTAAAGAAAAAAATAAGCAGAATCTAATTAGAGGTTAATTCATATTCCAAATGTACTAGGGGTTGAACTGAAGGAAGCTTTTTTAGGCTGTAATAATCATTTTTCTGAATTAAGGTTTTTTGAAGTCTGTATGATGAGCGAGCAGCAGAAGCAGGCACTAACACTGAAGTTGGTGCAGGACCCTGTATTAGCCCAGACCCTGGCAAGAAAGAGATGCCACACTCAAATGGGGCAAATGACAAGAATTTATGAGACTACTTACAAAGGTGGGGGCAGGAAAAGCAACAGGGATGGTGCCATTCCCCAAAGCTAGTAACAGTCAAAAGGCTGTTAACTGAGCAGGGGAAAAAATTATTGCCAGAACCTGGAAAGCATAACTATAGAAGAAAGTCATCCAACAAGAGCTGTGGCTTTGGGAGAGGGATGCAACCAAAGTTTAATGACCTGATAGGGAGGGAGCCAGGGGAATTAATATTGAACCCCAACCTCACACTCCTCTGGCTCTCTGAGACCCTGCAGGTGCTTCACATTGGTTGAACCCAATAGAAAACAAGAAGGCAAGGAAGTCCATTAATGCAGCCTTCAGAGGCACAGAACAGAGTACTCTGAGAAGGACTGAAAATGGATCTGATTCTAAGCACCAGACCAGTGCAGATCCTCCTGCTAAAGGCAGAGACATAATGGCCAAACCTGGAAATGCAATGAGCAGAGCTAAGCCCCTGCTAGTAAGAGGTCTCCCTCTGGCTTCTGGATCTTTCAGTTTGGTGGGAAAACTTGAACTTCGGTGTCGGTTATGGGCTCTATAGCAGTTGGGTACCACTGGACAATCTGTTCTTTCTGCCTGGGCTGAAGTATGGGGAATATTTTCCCCTCTAAATATATAAAATACTATTTATTATATTCAGGTCATCTACGAGTCTTAGTACCATGTACTATGTTCCAAAAAAAGCATCTCATCAATGAAAACTAAATGATATCCACATTGTGATTAAATACTTAGAGTGGAGGCAGCTTGCTACACAGGGGTTCTGAAACAATGGGCTTCCTCGTGTGGTTTATGTGAGTCTTAAATGAGGTGAAGTACATGAAAGTGCTTTTCAAACCATGCAGTAGTATCCTGGTGCTGTCACTATTAAAACATATGGCAGCCATAGGGAAAGGATGGAGAGTGTACGGTTTAGTAAGAGTTGTTGTCAGGAGCTACTGCTCAGGGTTCTCAGCAGGTGAGAGTGGAAGGAAAATCTGTTTGATTTTATATTTTGAAATTATATTATGAAAGTTCTCTTTTCCCATTAAATTTACTGTTAGTGTTTGGACTGTTTAGTTGGACAGTGAAATATAACTGAAGTAGAGCTATGAATATAACACATTACACACTTGTTTTATACTATAGAACATGAAAATGAAATAATTCATTGCCAGCTTAGTATAACAGAGTTACTGAAAAGCATCAGTAACAGACTTCCAATGATATATGTGGAATTTCCCACAAAGCTGCAGATCCTACAAACTGTTCCTGGGCAAGTCCTGTTTGTTCCTGGCAGGCAAGAAGTTGTCAAGGGTCCTTCTGCCATCTTTGCATTGCTTTTTCAGGTCTTGCTTAGGAATGATAGAAACAGAGATTGTTAGAATTGGAGGGAGCAGTGAGTGGGTGATAATTTCTATTTTTAAAGAGAAACAACTCATCCTAATTAGTTTGTAAATTTGCTAGGGGTAGAATCCAAGTATTATTTATCTCTGTACCTTGTCCCTCTTCTTTTCCTCCCTACCTAGCCTCAGCACCTAGTACAGGACCTGTGTAAGATGATGCAGTTTACTTTTTGGATGAGAGAACTTCACACACACACACACACACACACATACACACACACGCAGAGCAATCTGATAAATAATACATTAATAACAATAGCTAAAATTTGCTGAGATTATTGCCAAACACTGCTCAAGACACTTTCCCTATATTAACTTTAATCCTCACAAAAACCCTTTGAGAAAAGTACTACAATTACTCCTATAGTTGTCAAAGCAGTTGGGGCATAGAGTGTTTAAATAACTCACCAACAGCTACTAAGTGGTAAAGACAGGGGTTGAACCCAGTTCCACTCCAATTCCAGAGCCTGAGCCCGAGTTGAGTCCAAGCCCATGATGTTAGTCACAACGTCCTACTGTCAATATATATATTTTTTTAAATTAATTAATTAATTTATTTATTTATTTTTGGCTGTGTTGGGTCTTCATTTCTTTGCGAGGGCTTTCTCTAGTTGTGGCAAGTGGGGGCCACTCTTCATCGCAGCACGCGGGCCTCTCACTGTTGCGGCCTCTCTTGTTGTGGAGCACAGGCTCCGGACGCACAGGCTCAGCGGCCATGGCTTACTAGGCCCAGCCGCTCCGCGGCATGTGGGATCCTCCCAGGCCAGGGCTCGAACCCATGTCCCCTGCATTAGCAGGCAGATTCTCAACCACTGCGCCACCAGGGAAGCCCCTACTGTCAATATTATAATGGGCTTCTATTTAATTAAGGAAGGTCGCACAGCAAAGGAAACCATAAACAAGACCAAAAGACAACCCTCAGAATGGGAGAAAATATTTGCAAATGAAGCAACTGAAAAAGGATTAATCTCCAAAATTTACAAGCAGCTCATGCAGCTCAATAACAAAAAAACAAACAACCCAATCCAAAAATGGGCAGAAGACCTAAATAGGCATTTCTCCAAAGAAGATATACAGATTGCCAACAAACACATGAAAGAATGCTCAACATCATTAGTCATCAGAGAAATGCAAATCAAAACTACAATGAGATATCATCTCACACCGGTCAGAATGGCCATCATCAAAAAATCTAGAAACAATAAATGCTGGAGAGGGTGTGGAGAAAAGGGAACACTCTTGCACTGCTGGTGGGAATGTGAATTGGTACAGCCACTATGGAGAACAGTAATGGAGGTTCCTTAAAAAACTACAAATAGAACTACCATATGATCCAGCAATCCCACTACTGGGCCTGAGAAAACCATAATTCAAAAACAGTCATGTACCAAAATGTTCATTGCAGCTCTATTCACAATAGCCCGGAGCTGGAAACAACCTAAGTGTCCATCATCGGATGAATGGATAAAGAAGATGTGGCACATATATACAATGGAATATTACTCAGCCATAAAAAGAAATGATATTGAGCTATTTGTAATGAGGTGGATGGACCTAGAGTCTGTCATACAGAGTGAAGTAAGTCAGAAAGAGAAAGACAAATACCATATGCTAACACATATATATGGAATTTAAGAAAAAAAAATGTCATGAAGAACCTAGGGGTAAGACAGGAATAAAGACACAGACCTACTAGAGAATGGACTTGAGGATATGGGGAGGGGGAAGGGTAAGCTGTGACAAAGTGAGAGAGTGGCATGGACATATATACACTACCAAACGTAAAACAGATAGCTAGTGGGAAGCAGCCTCATAGCACAGGGAGATCAGCTCGGTGCTTTGTGACCACCTGGGGGGGGGATAGGGAGGGTGGGAGGGAGGGAGACGCCAAGAGGGAAGAGATATGGGAACGTATGTATATGTATAACTGATTCACTTTGTTATAAAGCAGAAACTAACACACCATTGTAAAGCAATTATACTCCAATAAAGATGTAAAAAAATAAAAATACAAAAATAAAAATACATATAATAATAATAAATGCTAATCATCAAAAGTTAAAAAAAAAAGAAAGGTCTAAGAAAAATATGGACTAGACTCACATCTTACCTCTAGGTTAAGTTCTATATTTAGGATAAAAGGTAAAAATTCCTAGCAACAAATAAAGACAAGTGGAAAATTCTAAAATATGCCCACTTTCTACAGGGTTTACTCCATTCTGTTTTAATATTAAACCCCCATACTTGCACTGTCCAATATGGTAGCTTCTAGGCATATGAGGATATTTAGCCTAAAATTAATTAAAAATTAAATGAAATAAAAATTCAGTTTCTCAGGTGCAGTAGTCCATTTCAAGTGCTTAGCAGCCACATGTGAGTAATGGCAACCATACTGGCTAATACAAAATAGAACATTTCCATCATCACAGAAGGTTCAGTTGGACAGCAGTTTTCCATAAGACTCATTCATATTAACAGATTTGTTTGCTGTGAGAATTAATAAAGATTACTGCTTCCCTTTGTACATGGGAATTTGATAAATGCATAGAACTCCATTAGCTCCTTTAAAATAACAGGTTTGTTACCAAATTCTAGTAATGCCTGTGAATAAGGTGATTTAAGTACAGTTCATTCTAATGATGGTTCATCAGGATCAAATTAAAGCAGAGATTTTTAAAAAGGATTTTCCAAGGGACCATAGTCAGTTGTCTAAAATCATTAGAAGAGCCAAAGGATTCATTTTCAAATACCTAAGTAGTTTCAACAGTCATTTGTGGAGAATTTTAAAACTGAAATTGGATTGCTATTTTTCTCATAATTACCATTCCTTAAAGTTCCTAATCATAGGACTAGTGTAGGTGAAAGGCAGAAAAACTAGGGGAGGGCTAATGGAGGGAAGGCTGAACAGGACCAGAAGTTTCTACCAAATCACCAACAGCTCTTGTCACTTCTCAGAGAAAACTGTACAGATAACCAAGATAAAGACTCCAGGGGGAACAAGGAACTCTAGACTCTGGATCCAATATCCAATTTTAATAGAGAAGTAATTAAAACCGTATTAGTGAAAGATCCTATTGCTTTAGACTTTTACATTTCTCCTTAATATTGTTTTTGCTCACAGAAGCACAGCAGTTTTAATTTTTTAAAGTAATGATTCAATCAAGATGATATTCTAGAAAATGTATGATAGGACATTTTGAGCTTTACCAAGAATAGAAGTTTGACACTGGCAAAAATCAATCATTTTTCACCTGTCTCCTGTCACTATTTTGGAATGTGAATTTGACTTTGTGCTAGAGAGTAATCTAAATCCATCATTTAATTATTCATTGGTGTAGTTTCCATTTCTACTCCAAATATATAGCTCAAATTTGAAAACTACTAAAGGATCCTTGATGAGGATAAATATCAATAAATATTAAATATTTTTCCTAAGTGTTAAAAAATGTACAAGACAGTTCTAATGGAAAGAAAAATAAATGCAGAATAATCAACCATTTGTGAGAGTATACAGTCAGTATGTAGTGCCTCAATACAAACATTAATATTACAGAGGATAGAATTTAGACATATTTAGCTGCCTCCCTTCAGAAATTAAAATTTGAACTCATTACAAGTGTACATTTTCAATCACGTGTTCCTAAAAAGTTTTCTATGAGTCCATTTATATGAGATACATTTATAGAAAAGACATAACCATACAGAAAACAGAAAAGTGGTTAACAGGGAAAGGGTTGAGGGAGAGGGGACCTACTTGAGCTTTTCTTCCCTTTAATTCCAGTACTGAGATCTGCAAAAGGCATTCTGAAGGCAAAGTCCCCAAGCTGTCCTGAGCAACGGCAGAATCACCAGAATACATCAATAGCCTTCTGACAGGCTCCTTAGAAACTATCGGTGTTCTAAGGACACTGATACCTTTCCTGACACTTTTACTAGGATGCCTCGGACAAAGTCCAGTTAGTTGTGTAAGTTGTGGTAAGCTTTGTTAAAATGCAACCACATTGCTTTAGATTTATAAATTTCCATTCATGTGTATATTAGAATTAATTTTATATTTAGAGTCCTTTAACATCCTTTGTGATAGATGTACCTCTGGGTGTTTCTAAATGAAAGTTAATAAACATGAGTCTACAGAATAAAATGAGCAAGAGTTTAGCACAGTCAAGGTTACTTGTCCTTAGAATCTAAAAGCCACTCCTGGAGTTTCCTACGCCAGAATCAGTGTTGACTGAAGGTTGAGGTGAAGATCTAGGGTGAGGTGACAGAAAATGGTTAAGGAAGGAGACGTTAGTTATAGCCTGAGGGTTCACAGACAAACACATAATCACCTCCTGTATCCTTTCCCTCACTTACTGAGGCAAATCAAAGTGTCCTGATTAAATCTTTAGGGTTTCTAACGTCCTTTCGTGATTTTCTTCCCTTTCTAGGCATGCTTTCTATACTAATTTTTAAACTTTATTTTACTGGATAAAAATTTTGTGGGAATATACCCCACATCTCCTCTGGGATGATCCCACTCCACTGTATAGTTTATGACTTTCACTTGAAGAATTTTTCCACAGAGCCCATAAAGACAAGCAGTTTCATTAGAAGAATGGATTTTGCAATGGGGCATCAATTCAACCTCACTAGACTGAAATAAATTGAGCATGAAAATTTAAAATATGAAAACAAATAAATAACTAACTACCTATGAGGAATCACAGAGTCCTTATACCTAGTCAACTAAATGGCCTTCTTCTCATAATCACTGAAATGACAAGAGGGTGAGGATGGTCCACCAATTATACCAGTACCTTGGAAATTAACCCATTTACAATGCCTTGGACAATTCAGGTTTGGGATTAATGATATATTCTATTAGCCTACCCATGGGACAAAAGTAAAGACATGATTGGCTGTGGTCACAGAGAAACTCAAAGAAGAGTCTGATTATTTTTTATTATTATTTTTTTTGCGGTATGCGGGCCTCTCCCGTTGCGGAGCACAGGCTCCGGACGTGCAGGCTCAGCAGCCGTGGCCCACGGGCCCAGCCGCTCCGCGGCATGTGGGATCTTCCCGGACCGGGGCACGAACCCGTGTCCCCTGCATCGGCAGGCGGACTCTCAAGCACTGCACCACCAGGGAAGTCCCTTATTATTTTTTAACCCCAGTAGATTCAGGTTCTGATTCTGACTTATTCTCTTTTTCTCTCTCTCCTTACTTACAACTAGGCAGAATCAAGAGAAAAGATTCAAATTTCACAATAGCTAGGATTTAGTTTAAGAGTCAAAGTGGTAGAATAAAAATGTATTCTGGGAGGAGGAAGGAAAAATTAGGAGTATGGGATTAACATATACATACCAACATATACGAAATAGATAAACAATAAGGATTTACTCTATAGCACAGGGACTATACTCACTATTTTATAATAATCTATAATGGAAAAGAATCTGAAAAATATATATATATTTTGAAACATATATATATATATTTTTGAATCACTTTGCTGTATACCTGAAACTAACACAATGTTGTAAATCAACTATACTTCAATAAAAAGTAAATGAAAAAAGAATATATCCTTAAAATCACCCTATATCAGCTCAAAGAGATTGTCTTTATTCTTTTGTACATGTTTCAATCGAATTAAATACAACCACTGCTTTACCTGGGCTTAAAAAAATGTATTTAGCGTACTCCTAAATAGGCCTGCCATTATACTGGCTTTATTTCAAGTCTTTTCTTGACACGGCAGTATAATTTAATTAAGGGAAGGCGCTACGAAAAGAAAAGTTGAGAACTAAATTGCAGGCTAGGAATGGCTAAATTGAGAGTCAAGTGGTACCCTAGGCTTCCTGTTTTTCTGACTTCAAAACGTTTTAGGTAATTTTTCCTAACTACTCTGGGTCCCTCTAGTCTTTTTAACTTTTCTACTACTGGACTCTCACTACTTTTTCACCTAGGGTCACTACATTATACAATTCTAAGGGGCTTCATCCCCAATGACAGCCCTATTTTTATTATTTCTCTCTTCCCACAAATGTTTCTTAAAGTAGAAACTATTTCTAATAAGATCAACTGATTATTTCACTTTAGGGAATTACAACCAAGTGCTTTTTTTTTTGGCCACGCCATGCAGCATGCAGGATCTTCCCCGATCAGGGATCGAACCCGTGCCCCCTGCACTGGACCACCAATGCACTTAACCACTGGACCACCAGGGAAGTACCAACTAAGTGCTTTGGGGCAACAACACACAAGAAAATACTGTAAGGGAACTCGAGTTACCTTTCTAATTCACTCACTGCTATGGCCTATGTCCCCCCAAAATTCATATGCTGAAATCCTAACCCCCAAACATTATGGTATTAGTAGGTGGAGCCTCTGGAAGGTACTCAGGTCATGAGGGTGGAGTCCTCATGAATGAGATTAGTGCCCTTATAAAAGAGGCTCCAGAGAGCTCCCTAGCCCCTTCCACCATGTGAGAATAAAATGAGAAGTCTGCCACCCAGAAGAGGGCCCTCATCCAACAATGCTGACACCTGATCTCAGACTTCCAGCCTCCAGAATTGTGAGAAATGAATTTCTGTTGTTAAAAGGTACCCAGTCTGTAGTATTTTGCTATAGCAGCTGGTACAGATTAAGACACTCACTCAGTAAACATGCACTGAGCATGTGCCAGACAATGTGTTACCATGCCATGGATGATGGAATAAAGACAGTTTAGACAGTCCTGCCCTCAAGGAATATACAACCTATTGTGTCAGATAGGCAAGTAAACAAGTAACTAGAAAGCAAGGTGGAATTAAGAAAGGCTTCAAGAGCTGTATGTGCCATGACACGGCAGTGGGTGCGATGACTAACTCTGACTGAGACTATCAGAGGGAAGCTTCATAAGGAAGAGACACTCATGTAACAAAGTGGGACCCTAAAGGAAGAGTAAGAGTCATACCAGTGGGAAAAGGCTGAGGGATGGGGGAGGCAGAAGTGCTCCTTGGAAGAAGGCATACATTCTTATCAAAGAGAATTTCATAAAGAAAAGAATGGAAGGCAAGAAAATAAATGGCATTTTCCAGGAATAGCAAGCAGTTTGGAATAGTTGGAGCAAAAGGTACATGGAGGGCACGTGATCAGCACAGCTGTAACTATAGAGTGGTGTCACATCATGAAAGATTTTGAAGGCTGGGCTAACAAGGCTTTTTTCTCTCGCCAGAATAATTTGGCTTCTTAAAAACCGTTACTCATTACTTGTGTAATGATCAGAAAACTGCCTAGGCAAAAACCACAGGAATTAAAATCAGGAAAATATATAGCTTTTGAAATCATGGTATCACGTTAAATAATGTGTATATTAACAGCATTGTTTGGGGGCATAAAACTGAGGCAGAGTTTTCCTTAAGCCACTCTGGCACAAACACATCTTTCAGAGCCACTTCTAGAAATCTGATAGTAGACAGGAAGGAATAAACGTGCTGACCTTTGAGCAAAAAGGGGCATGTCACAGGAAATCAACGTACTGAGATGCACTGAGATCATCATCTAAGGGCTTCTGACAATTTTATACATGCTAATAGAACTGGCTACAAAATTTTCAGGGCTAGAGCAAAACGGAAAAGCAAGACCCCCTGTTCAAGAACTAGTAAGAATTTCAATCTAGAGACAGCAGAGCATTAAACCAAGAGCAGGGCCCTGTGCAAGTGCCCCCATTACACACCTGTGAAGCTGGCCTGACTTCCAACTCTAACTTTCAATGATAATCCAGTTAGTTTCCACAGCCTGATATGTAACAGCTCTCATATTCAAGTGTGAATTTTTGACACCAATTTACCCCCCCCCCCCACCAACGCCCAGAATTTATCCCATCCCCACCAATGTGTTTTCCTCTCCACCTTCCCTGGCAGTGTTGACTACAAGAAAGCCCTTCTTAGAGATGTGCTAACTCCTTCACTTGATCTTATAATGCCGTTCTTCTGCTCACTGAAAACTCAGGCTTTCGGTTCTTAATCATTTGTGTTCAAAATTTCCCTTCTTCATAAAGTCTTCACTAATAGGAGGTAAGGTAATAAGTTCTCAACCACATCCAGTATTTAATCTTAATTGATGCACTGTTTAGGCTACTATTTATGCAGAGTTTACGTATAGCTGCCACTGATGCTGCTAATACTGATGATGTGGTTGAATGCCTAGGTACGGTGCTGGGCACTTACTGTCCTGAAAATTCATCAGTGGATGATCCTGTTGCTATCTGATTTCCTTGTTCTTTAAAGTTTAGTCCTATTCCCCAGCATATTAACACTTTCCCCAAAGAAAAAACAGACGAAGGAGAGGGAAAATAATCACTTGGGTCAGACAATTTTGCTACTTGTTAATAGGGTTGGTAAGAAAAAACTGTTAATGACTCAAAAAAGGATTTGAAACAACAACTTAATTACAGCTCCTATATTACCTGTGCATTTTGTTTATTCTCCCTGACATTCAGTGGATAAACTGACCATTAGCTTTATCTATAATCAATAAGTTGGCTATCTTAGGCAATAAAATCAGAGAAGACACCATGTTTTTTTGAATTGCATTCGTACAATACA
The DNA here is from genome assembly GCF_964165515.1 of Mesoplodon bidens. Lineage (NCBI taxonomy): Eukaryota > Metazoa > Chordata > Mammalia > Artiodactyla > Ziphiidae > Mesoplodon > Mesoplodon bidens. The sequence continues at coordinate 101,235,842 of NC_138161.1, read as the reverse complement.
TATAGCCTTAGCTGTCAATAGAAAAAATTGAAACAGATCGTTTACTGTAGCTGTGAATTCTACTCAACCAGTTGATATGTGTATTATGCTGAGCCTTGTGCTTTGTGCTACATTAAAAAGGTGCATGTTTTCATATTATGAGTGTACTATTATCATTGAAGAACTTCAGACAAGACCCTCCTGCGGCTCTTAACCTGAATTTGGTTCAGTGCCGTCTGAGCGGGGTTAATTTGTTTAAACTTCGCCAATTTTAGAACAGCAGCAAATCTAAAGTCAGAGGCTCTCAACTGATTCGAATTAAACTCTTTGGATTAGATTACTCCTATTTGCTTTTGCTAGATTGGAATGATTTCAGTCTACTAATAATTTCCAAAACCCTGTATATGTAGCTGAAGTTTGGCATACAGTTTACCTTTTTCTCCATTTTTGTCTTTTTATCTTTGGTTTGAGAAGACCATATACCCCCATCCTGTGACTATGAGAAGGAGGGAGGTTTTTCTTTTTCTGTGCAGAAGGTCTACTTAGTACCTCAGGACACTGTGCCTCCTGAGCCACAGCTTAACAGCATTAGCAAATGCAGCTCAGCCAGAGGGGAACTGAACAGCAGCTGAGTCAGTCTAATAATTTACACTGGGGAAAGCCCTTGGAATTCAGAGGCACATTGCCCAGCTGGAGAGACAAACCTAATCTTTGCTAATGATGTTCCTCCCTCTCTTTCCTATCAGGGCTGGGCTTTTTACACATGCGCACATAATTATATATGCACACTCAGAGTCTAGTGAAGCCAAACAACACAGCACCCAGGATTAAATTACACAGTAAGACTACCAGGCGTCATCTGGCCTCTACCTCCTGTCTAATAAATGCTGTCCATGGTTCACATTGTGGAGCTGTTAAAGATCGTAAGAGTTCAAAAACATATACAGCTACATCCTAAAATTCAAAAGTGAAAACATTATGGTGATATTAAAAGTGATAATATATTACAATATTATTTGAGACTGAATATAGTAAGCTTGACTTCTTAAATTGACTTAAACAAATATGTATTCGAAAACAGACACATGGACTTTGTTCTAAAAAGGACTTGAGGCTACTGACAAAAATGCACACAGTACAATAGGTAAACAGGTGAAGGGAAAATTAGAATAAAATGTAAAAAAAAAAAAGGAAAAAGCCACCAAGGAAAAAAACAGTAGGCAAAAATAATTTGTATGCTAGCAACTGTAAAGATGGTTCACAAATTTGGACCAGAGCTTTCTGTGGATCAAAGTAAGGAGAAAGACACAATTGTTCAAGTAAGAGAAAACCATACCAATTGTCCAAGAGCAGTTTTTACAATACTAAGGCCCAAGAGGCTTTTCTTCTACTGATCCGTACAAAATGATAAAACAGCCTCAACAATACCCTCATAGCAAATACAGCAGCATTTCTTGGACAGTTTTTAGAGCACCTCTCCATTCAAGGTAAGTTTCCCAAGTATTCCAGAAAAGCAATACTTACAGTAAGAGATTCCAAGGAAATAGCTGAAATTCTGATTTAATGCAGAAAGGGATGGACTACATCTCCTTCAGGAAATCTTTCCCTGATCATTATTGATCACACTCAAGCTTTCCAAAAAATTGAGTAGCAAGAATTGCAGGTTCTATTCTCTGGCAAGAACCTGGAATGCAAACATTCTGGGTTTTCATGTAAGGGGTAGACCCATAAGCTTTAGGAATCAACCAAGAAGGAGAAAAAGCTGATATCTTCCCATGAAAATTCAGGAATATGACCAGAATTTATGCCTCAAAACCTCATTTCCACCTGGAGGTGGGCCAAAAAAACAAAAAAAACCTGACCGTGCAGTGGTTTATTTTTTTATTATAATGTTCTTCTCATTCTGATGAAACTGTACTTTTTTCAATATTTTTATAACTATCTTTTTACAGAACCCTCTGCAAATAGCATCAACTATTTTAAAAAGAGGGAAGCAATTTAATAGTTAATACCTCTTCTGATGGTTGTGAGTCACCATCTGGGGCTATAAATTATAATCGTGCTACACGGTAACGGGCAGAGGGCTGATCCACGAAGCTCCCCCAGGAGAAGCCGTCTATCAGCGCAGCCATCTAGACAAGGGACTCAGGGACAGGGCAGCTCCGAGGTCAGACAAGGGCTACAGCGGAAGGATACAGCGCAGTCAGATTTTCAAAAGCACCTCTCAGACACCCCCAGCCCCAATGCCATACCAAGTTTCTGAAATAAGGAAATTATAGAGAAAATTCTTACACTTTAAATACTGGCAATTAGAGGGGAATTTAGGATTCAAGAAGCTCTGGCCAAAAAAGGTCCTCAAGTGAGAGAGAACAAACAAGAGGTTCAGAGCTGCTTCCTCTATTTTTAATGAACTTACAAATGTTTCAAAAAGGAAAAGGTGACATTATTTACCACAGAATGAGAACTGAGACATTAACCTAGCAAGAAGAAGCTATGAGATTGTGCACACATGTGCTTGTATAAACTCGCACAGCCCCCAAACCTGGCGCCCTGGCGGCTGATTAGTGTCTTCTGCCTCTTACTGCAAACTAAGGGCTTAGCTGCTTTGGACTATTTACTCCAAATACAACAATTTCAAAGATGGTATAAGCAGGTGAAAAGAAGAGAGAAGACAGGAATAATCCTAATAAGAAGGAAAACAGTGCAGAAAGTCAAGTTTATAAAAATAATCAGAAAATTACAAGTCGAAAGAGAAATGTACAGTTAGGATACGTTCTGAGGCCTTACATTAAGCCTTAAAGGGCACCTGAGATCATTCTTAGAAAGAGAATACAAGTTAGAAGTGCTAAAGCAACTGGGTTTTTGGTATATGCTGCTTAAACACCTAACGCTTAGACCTGTCACATCTTCCAAGGTATTCAAGGACTTTTATAGACATTCTCACATCAGTTCTTGCAACAAGGATCTGAGAAAGGCACTCTTAGATTTGCAAAATCACAAACCTACACCTAAAAACTCCCATTTCTGTGAGGAGGGTGGTCACTTAGATATTTTCTACTCAGCTCATTCACTGAATCAACAAATACTTTGTTAATCACTCAGGGTGCTGCGTCTGTGTTAAGCAGTAAAGACAATACAAAGATGAACTAGACAGTGATCCTGGCTCTGGAGGAGCTTAACAGTCTAACAGAGGAGAAACATACGAATAAATGATTAATATGTCGTATCAGAAGCTCTCTGAAGGAGAGGGATACAAATTTTTGAAGTACAAAGAAGGGAAAATTGCTGTCCAGGAAGAATAAGGAAGGGGTATATGAGTCAGAGGAATAGGCATGCACAAAGGCATGGAGGTGTGAAAGAAATCATGCTGCTATTTGGGGAGAGGGGAAAATGTCAGCAGGGCTGGTGGGAAGTGATGAGAGATGTAGAAAATAGGGCTGGAAAAAATAGATTAGAGATTTTTTTTTTCCCCTATGGGCAGAGAAATATGGAGAAGTGAAGGGAAGTGACATGATTAGATTTGAAAGATGATTCTGTTTAAGGGTGGAAGACAGATGGATGGAGGACGGGAAAAAGCTACTGCAGAGAGAATGGAAAGCATCTGAGAGGTATCTAGAAGACAGAATTGACAGGATATAGTGACTGCTGGATGTGACGGTGAAAGAGGGTTCTCCAGTAGGGCAGACTAGATGCTACCATTGATCAGGTAGAAAAGTGCCAGCCAGGGACCTGCAGTGATGAGGTAACAAGCTAGGGTTTATATTTCACAAACTCTACCAGGCAAGGCAGTTGGAAATGGAATAAGGAAGTAGCTAAACTGAAACTGGGTCAAAGGGCTACAAATATTGTTGGAGAGACAAATACGATGGAAAAGTTATATAATTATTATAGTCAGGTCAGGAGAGTTATAAATTTCATGGACTAAACTTTATCCTTAGTTTGTTGATGAGTATTAGCCTTTTCTCAAGGGTTATTTTATCATTGTCCTTTGTCTCTTTCACGTTCCTCCTGAATCTACCTTACCTGAATCTAGCTCCTTACCTTCCCCCCACACCACACACGAATAATCTCCTGTCCTTCCCTCAACCCAAGCATGTTCCTTCCTTCAAAACCCTGTGTCTTCCATGAGCCACTTCTGAGCCCTCCTCAAAAAAATCGGTGATGGTTAAAGGATGTAACTGAACACAGATAACACACTACTTCTTTCATTTAATGCCAAATCCATATTCCCATTAGCTATTTATACCTTTATTGTTTCATTCCTTTTTTTTTTAAAAATTATTATTTGTTTATTTATTTTTATCTATTTATGGCTGTGTTGGGTCTTCATTTCTGTGCGAGGGCTTTCTCTAGTTGTGGCAAGTGGGGGCCACTCCTCATCGCGGTGCGCGGGCCTCTCACTATTGCGGCCTCTCTTGTTGCGGAGCACAGGCTCCAGACGCGCAGGCTCAGTAATTGTGGCTCACGGGGCCAGCTGCTCCGTGGCAATGTGGGATCTTCCCAGACCAGGACTCGAACCCGTGTGCCCTGCATTGGCAGGAGGACTCTCAACCACTATGCCACCAGGGAAGCCCTCATTCCTTTATTTAAACTTTAAGTCATCTGAATAGGACACTACTTCTGAGTTCTAATCATCATAAAAAATTAGGACTGTCTAATGTGGGCAACATTGTTCTAAGGCCTTTTGGAAAAGCTACTATTTTCATGAATATCAGAGTAGATTTTGCATTGACCCTCAGAACTTAGGCCCCCGGGGAAAATGATTCTGATTCTGCATAATCTTCAAGAGGCAGAAAGGGCGATTGTGCAAGTGTAAGAAGGAAGTTAGTACTGCAATTCTACAAACCTTTCATGAGTGCCAGGTGCATGCTAGGTGCTGTACTGTGCTTCTTAGAAACCATATGAGGATATGAAGGTGTAAAGAGGGCATCCTCTTTATTTTTTGGCATGCCTTACATATTTCATAATTTTTTAAAAATGGTCCCTTCTCTTCGGAACTCAAGTCCAGTAGGGAAGACGGCACAAACACAAATGAAGGCAGGCCAAGATACATGCTTATAATAGGGGTACAAAGTACCATGAGATAATAAATAATAGATTAATCTGCTTTTGAGGAACAAGAGTCAGGTCATCTATCTTTATAAGGATATGAGACCAAAAGTTTGAAAATTGGGAAGAATATGTATCTTTCTCACTGATACATCTGATAAGCCTTAAAGAAATATTTTTAAATCTACAACTGGAAAGACACCAAGGCTAGCCCATTGGATCACAGTCCCAAAGCTGCTGCCAGGTCCTCTTATTTTTATTTTTTTTTAAATTTATTTATTTCAAATAATTTATTTTTGGCTGCATTGGGTCTTCATTGCTGCGAGAGGGCTTTCTCTAGTTGCAGCGAGCGGGGGCTACTCTTCGTTGCGGTGGCTTCTCTTGTTGTGGAGCACGGGGCTCTAGGCACACAGGCTTCAGGAGTTGTGGCACGTGGGCTCAGTAGTTGTGACTTGTGGGCTCTAGAGGGCAGGCTCAGTAGTTGTGGTTCACGGGCTTAGTTGCTCTGCGGCATGTGGGATCTTCCCGGACCAGGGCTGGAACCCGTGTTCCCTGCATTGGCAGGCGAATTCTTAACCACTGTGCCACCAGGGAAGCCCCCCGCTGGTCCTCTTTCTAAGGCTCCTGGTTATTTTTTGGAACAGATAGCATTGCTTGTCAGGGCTTTACACCACACCATTTCCAATGCTCCTTCCCCTCCAGTGTGTGCACATTGTACCTCAAAACCCTCTCAGAGTCTATCAGCCTCTCTCATCATAGCCAATCAGTGTTCAGTCCTTCCCCTTCACTACCACCCTTCCCCCGCCCCACACACAGGCCCAGGGGTGATCCTAAAGCTTCCAGCGTATAATTTCACAGGACAAAAAGGTTGCAGATTCCCTTTAAGTGCAGTGCTTCCAGAAGGCAGGGGAAGGCCAGGCAACCTTTCAAAGTCCCCCTGGCATATGGGCAGGCTCTACTCCGTGTCATCCACATTGCCACTGACAGGCCTGGGACCAAAGCCTGACAGGAATATAAAAAAGCCCCTGGCTCCAGTCCACTCTCCAACCCTCATGTCAGGCAGAAAAATGTGTTTTTTGTGTCTTTTTGGTCATATGACTTAGATATAAGAACCAGACTGATGACTTCTTTTTCCCTCCTCTAAAAAGGAAAGCAAAAAAAAAAAAAAAAAAAAAAAAAAAGTCCTGTTTAAAGCAGGGAGTTTCTCATAAAGTTTAAGGAGATATTTATACATAATTAAAAGGGAAGATTTAGATTTTCTCTATCAAAATCAAAATAAGTTTGTCTATAGTATAACACAAACATTTGCTATGCTAAAATATGCTGCATCTAAAGCATTTATACACTGCATAATAGCATTTAATACTACTCAGCATTTATGACTTCAGTAATTTTGCAGTTTAATGATTTGGAAAGAAGCTACCAGGAGTCAGGAGTCCCAGCTGTGTCCTAAATTAACTGCTTGGCCTTGGGCAAGTCACCAAACCTCTCTAGGTCTCAATTTCCTCATCTGCAAATTGAAGGAACTGGACTAGAATGGTCTCTAAGGTCCCTTTTAGCAACTGAAAAAGTATTCTGTGAATGTAAGGAATCAGAACAATCCAACAATGGAAAAGGATATCTCAAAACTGATTTGCTCTCCCCATCTCTGGAAATGCTCGATGTATCAGAGAAATTATAATATTCCTGCTTTGGTACAGAGGATTGAACCAAATGACCTCTCCTATGTCTTTCAACTGGAAGATTCTGTCATTTTACAAATTAGTTCTAGAGACCATAAAACAACCAGAGAATGAAATTAAGTGGAGGAGGGGAACACCATCTAGGTACAGCAAATGTTTGCTGTTACATTAACAGAGTAATGACAGGTATAGCAAGTCACTGTGTAGCTAACATGAACTGTTTGCCTTGGGCCAGGTTGCTAGGTGGTGTAAATAACTCTGCAAACACAACACCTAGCAATAAAAAGATCTTAAATGCCTTCAGTCACTCCAAAGTGAGCATATAGGGTTTCTTCAAGTAAAGCCTCTGATTGTCAGTCAGAAAAACTAAGGGAAGGGGGGAGGAAGTTCACAGTGGGCTCTCATTTGTGTGGGGGCAGACACTTCCTACACTGATGTGCTCCACTGGCCCAGTTCTTAGGGCCATATAACAAGAGGGTGGCAAATAATAACAATAATCACTGCGTTATCTTACATTTATATGTGGAGTTGAGTTTCCAAAGTAATTCCATCTATTTTTATCTCCTTTGAGCCTCATAATGGCCATGTGAGGTGGGCAGACCAGGTATTATTGACCCCTCTGAGGAAAATTGAAGCTTACCAAAGTTTAGTAATATTCCTTTTCCTCAAAAATGAGAAACTGATCAAATCCTTATTATATCATTTTCAACTCCCTTTAATGCTTTTGTCATAAGAGGTCTGCTAGGATCTATGGATCTATTTATGATTTCATTATATTTGCATATATTCAGGAAATGACAGAGGAATATAATATTGTTATGCAATTTCAGGAAATATCTTTTAAAAAGGAAACCAACAATAACAATCCTAAATTGTAATGCTGTTTTTCTTTTTTTTGCGGTACGTGGGCCTCTCACTGTTGTGGCTTCTCCCGTGCGGAGCACAGGCTCCGGACGTGCATGCCCAGCGGCCATGGCTCACGGTCCCAGCCGCTCCGCGGCATGCGGGATCCTCCCGGACCGGGGCACGAACCCATGTCCCCTGCATCGGCAGGCGGACTCTCAACCACTGCGCCACCAGGGAAGCCCTGTAATGCTGTTTTAAAAAGCTGACAGAAATAGATGTTGAATTAGAAATGCCTCCTATATCCGAGAAATAATAAAGGGGACCAAAAAAGAAAACCTATAACAAACCAAATCCAATTTAAGTTGTAATCTAGCAATGTGATTCTGGAAACACATAGTGGAAAAGGTTAGTATACTGGGAAGATAGAGAAAAGTATTTGAAATAGGTGATAAATAAGCATATCAAGAAACAAAGATCTTTCTAAAGAAATTATATTGAAAAAACTAAATTTGGATTAATCAAGAATTAGGCAAAGGAGCTAAATTCTAAATATAGCCCCGCCCAAATAAAGGCAGATTTTGGTATAGGCTAAGCATATAAAAGCTTTAAGCTTTGGAAGAAAAAAAATGGCAATATCTGTTAAGGCACCTATTATGCTTATACTTTTAATACACTTTATCTCATTTAATCTTCAGATCTTCATGGAAGTCAATATTATCATCATTTTATAGATGAGAAAAATGAGGCTCAGAAAGGTTAAATAACTTGCCCAAGGTTACACAGTTAGTAGATGGCCTGTTAGGTCCATCTGATTTCAAACCCAGTCTTTGTAGAAAGTCACTTCTTAGAAAAAGTATATCTTTTACAGTTATATTTAGTTACTGGAAATATGAGATATTAAAAGATAAAAAATATCTTTTCATCTTTCCTAATAATTGGTAGGCTGAAAATTCCATGAGATGTTATCATTTAAATCACGCATCCTAGTGACATGAGCTTTAGAATCAGAAGAACTGGGCTTGAATCTTAGAATCCTTGCCTAAGCAGCTACATGAACTAGGGTAAACCCTTGAGCCCTTTAGGCCATAATCCAATATATTAATCTTTCATTGTATATATTTACGAAAACTAATTGCTGGATGTTTTGCTAGGCATCCAGGGATAGAAAGATACATAAGACATGGTTCTCTGTCTTCAGAGTTTATTTTCATTAAATCAATTTAGTTAAATCAGAATCACCATCTATATTTTTAATCTTCATCATTCTTTTAGGCTTCTACTCTAAGTAAGGAGGTACATAGGAACAAGTGCCCAGAGGGACATGGGATAAATGAAGAATTCTAACACTGACACTAGAGATCACAGGACTACTGGGAATAATTCTTCAAACCTTGTAGCCAGCTAATCCCACCTTGCATAACATTCCTGTTCTCCTTTGTTACTGCCCAAGATGTAACTATCTCTGGCTTATAGTCTCAGTCCTGTATTTTTCTTTGCATCCTCTTCCCTGACGCTATCTTCCATCATCCTTTCCTTCCAAAACTTGGCCACTGCAGTCTCCTGTTC